>NC_079316.1:9168254-10368254 GCF_029931775.1 Euleptes europaea
CTTCCTTTTTCACCAGCTGAAAAGGATTATCCTGAACTTCCTTTAAAGGAGCTCAGGCTGCTTCATGGTTCTCAGCCTCTCCATTTTCTACTCAGAACCGTCACATGGGACAGATTAGGGCTGATAGAGAGAATAAGAAAGGCTGTGCTGGATCAGACCAAGGTCCAGCAAGTCCAGCAGTCTGTTCACACAGTGGTCGACCAGGTGCCTCTAGGAAGCCCACAAACAAGACAGCTACAGCAACATCCTCCTGCCTGTGTTCCAAAGCACCTCATAGAATAGGCATGCTCCTCTGATCCTGGACAGAATAGGTATGCATCATGACCGGTATCCATTTTGACTAGTAGCCATGAATACCCCTCTCCTCCGTGAATATGCCCACTCCCCTCTTAAAGCCTTCCGAGTTGGCAGCCATCATCACCTCCTGGGGCAGGGAGTTCCACAGTTTAACTATGGCAGTTACCGCACTAGGTATTCCCAGCGATGTATTAAGAGTTTGGAAATGTTATAAAAAATACTGTTTACACTTTGTTTGGTCCCTTTAGCTGTGAAGATGTCTTCCAACCATTTTTTTAACCGTGGCATCCAAAAACCCTTTTAAAGCGATGTTTTTTATAACATTTCCAAACTCTTGATACATCGCTGGGAATACCTAGTGCGGTAACAGCATATGTGTTGTGTGAAGAAATACTTCCTTTTGTCTGTTTTGAATCTCCCACCCTTCAGCAGATGACCCCGCGTTCTAGTATTATGAGAGAGGGAGAAAAGCTTCTCCCTGTCCAATCTCTCCATACCATGAGAGAAATTGCCCAGGGTCACTGAGTGAGCCTCATGGCAAGGTGGAGATTCGAACCCCTGTTTCCTTAGTCCTAAACTGATGTGTTCACCTTTACCTTTCAATGATTTCCTAACTGTATTAGTTAATATATATTTCATTATGGATGCAATGAAGCATCTTCCTTCCAGCTTTTGAACAAAAGGGGGGACGGGACAGAGCAGCCTCTCCTTGTGGAGATCCATCAAAGCGGAAAAAAGTTTATCCAGCCCATGGCAGGGCCCTAATGGATAATATTGGGTTTCTTGGGTTGCAAGATGCGCAGTCTTGCTCAAGTTAAGATTAAGGGGAGACAGAATAGAGGTCTATAAAATTATGCATGGTATAGCGAGAGTGGACAAGGAGAAGCTTTTCTCCCTCTCTCAGAATACCAGAACGCGGGGTCATCTGCTGAAGCCGAAGGGTGAGAGATTCAAAACTGGTAAAAGGAAGTATGTCTTCACACAACACGTAGTTAAATTGTGGAACTCCCTGCCCCAGGATGTGGTGATGGCTGCCAACATGGGGAGAGGGGAGTGGACATGTTCATGGAGGAGAGGGCTGTTCACGGCTACTAGTCAAAATGGCTACTACTAGTCATGATGCGCACCTACTTTCTCAAGGATCAGAGGAGCATGCCTATTCTGTGAGGTGCCCTGGAACACAGGCAGGACAATGCTGCTGCAGTCATCTGGTTTGGGGGCTTCCTAGAGGCACCTGGTTGGCCACTGTGGGAACAGACTGCTGGACTTGCCGGACCTTGGTCTGATCCAGCCTGACCTTTCTTATGTTCGTCTGTTCTTATATAATACAGCATTGGAGCTCGGATTGCATAGCAGTGAGAGGTAGAGTCAGGAGGCACAATAGACATTCATAAAATTATGAAGCACTTCTGGCTCCTCCCATTCAAAAGGAAAGCAGCGTTGGGATCCCACCATCCCATGTCTGGATTGGGCATGGCCTTGGTCCAACTGGAAGTCCCTGTTTACCATATTTGAGAAGCAGTGGTTAGAGATGGATGTTGGCCCCTCCTGTAGAGTACCCCTAATACTATCCCCCCATTCCTTCAAGTGAAAAGGCAGAATACTGAGCTGGGGTGAGCGGTTTCCCTTCCCGATTCACGGCTCTCCTGTTTGCGGCTGGAGGTTTCCAGTTGGAAGCGCTGAGGGGTTCCTTGGTCCCAGCTGGACAGTGAAAATCGCTCACCTTGGTAGGAATGGCCACTTCTGCTAATTCAGGGCCACTTAATTATCTACCTAACTCTGGATAGGCAGGTTCGAAACACACAAAAAAGCATTGCTGGAATTCCCAGTGTGCCGGCCGGACCCTGCTGGTACTTGGCAGCCTCCTTTGGTGGGGGTGGGAGGGATGTGTTGACGTGTGCGGAACGGCTAGCTGATTTTTTTTTCCATTGTGTGTCCTCTTTGAAATCCGTGCCAGGATGCTCCCTCTTCCGAGCAGAGGCATTTTCCAAATCCAGGGCAGCTCTCCTGCTGGATAAGCTGGGCCAGTCCTTAAACGTCAGTCAGCTGCTTGCGTTGTGGTCCGCCTCTTCTCTTCCCCTGGCGTGCCAGTCGTTCAGATCCCTAAGCGGAGGCCTACCTATACCAGCGACTGTTTGGCGGTGCTGCCTTCCCGGCAGGCTGGCAGTGAATGCCACCAGTGCGTAGCAGGAGTTCGGAGGGAAGGTTCCAGCAGCGTTTGCGGGTGCTGGCAGGGCTTTGTAGCTGCTTTGGTTTCCTCATTTTCCCTCTTGCCAGTCTGGTTAAGTGGCACCACCGCTGTGTTTCTGAGCTCTGTGCATTGGCTTTGCTTGCTCTGTCCAGCTTTTTTTCTCCTCTGTCTCCGAAAGAAGCGGGAACGTTCTGGCATCACATTACTCGGATTCTTCTTGTGCCTTTTCAGGTTCACTTGGCCTGCGTCTATGTTTTGTTTAAGCAGATCTACGTGATGTCACGAGAACCATCACGGTGTAGAGGTTAAGAGGGGTGGACTCTAATCTGGAGAACTGGGTTCGATTCCCTGCTCCTCCATATGAAGGCTGCTGGGTGACCTTGGGCCAGTCACAGTTCTCTCCGAACTCAGCCCAGGTGGAGGAAGGCAGTGGCAAACCACCGAACATCTTTTGCCTTGAAGACCCTACGGCAGTGATGGCGAACCTTTTAGAGACCGAGTGCCCAAACTGCAACCCCAAACCCACTTATTTATCGCAAAGTGCCAACACTGCAATTTAACCTGAATACTGAGGTTTTAGTTTAGAAAAAACAACACATACATTAACATCTTTTGCCTTAAAAGAAAAACACAATAACAGAACTTTCAATGATACAAACAACTTTTTATTGAAAGGTAAAAGTTTGCAATTGGCATGCTTTTGAACAATTAATGTTTGTTCAAAGCCCCTAAACTGGGCGGTGGGGAGTCCAGGGAAGGGGGGGGGGCTTTGAACTGCTCCGCGGCAGCGGGGAGTCCAGGGAAGGGGAGTTCAAAGCCCCCGCCGCCCATCTGGCAGTCCAGGGAAGGCAAACGCGACGGCTGCTCAACTTACCCGCGCGTGCCCACAGAGAGGGCTCGGCGTGCCAAGTCCGGCACGCGTGCCATAGGTTTGCCAACACGGCCCTACGGGGTCATCATAAGTCAGCTGTCACACGAACAGATGAAGCTGCCTTCTACTGAATCACACCCTTGGTCCATCAAAGTCAGTATTGTCTACTGAGATTGGCAACGGCTCTCCAGGGTCTCAGGCAGAGGTCTTTCACGTCACCTACTTTCCTAGTCCCTTTAACTGGAGATGCTGGGGATTGAACCTGGGACCTTCTGCATGTCAAGCCGATGCTCTACCATTGAGCTACGGTCCTTCCCCGTAGTGTAGTGGTTAAGAGCAGTGGACTCTAACGTGGAGAACCGGGTTTGATTTCCCACTCGTCCACATGAAGAAGAAGAAGAGTTGGTTTTTATATGCGGACTTTCTCTACCACTTAAGGCAGAATCAAACTGGTTTACAATCACCTTCCCTTCCCCTCCCCACAACAGACACCCTGTGAGGTAGGTGGGGCTGAGAGAGAGAGAGACTAACCCAAGGTCACCCAGCTGGCTTCGTGTGTAGGAGCGGGGAAACAAATCCAGTTCACCAGATTAGCTTCCGCCGCTCATGTGGAGGAGTGGGGAATCAAATCCGAGTCTGCCGCTCCAAACCATTGCTCTTAACCACTACACCACACTGGCTCCCCTGGTGAAGCCTGCTGAGTGATCTTGGGCCAGTCACGGTTCTTTCCGAACTCTCTCAGCCCAGGTGGAAGCAGGCAGTGCAAACCACCGAACATCTCTTGCCTTGAAAACCCTACGGGGTCACAAGTCAGCTGTCACTTGATGGCACACACACCCCGTCTCATGATGCCCTCTCTGTCACGTTTTTGAAGCTTTTGTCTTAACCCTTTGAGCCTTGTTTCTTTGTAAGTGGAGGCCCAGGCATGAGTAACATCACTTGCTCAAATTCCTTCCTTGTTGCCTCTCTCTCTCCTCCTGTCTTGGCCCACAGGCATAGTTACATTGGGGAGGGGCTGTGGCTCAGTGGTAGAGCATCTCCTTGGTACGCAGAAGGGCCCAGGTTCCATCCCCGGCATCTCCAGTTAAAGGGACTAGGCGAGTAGGTGGTGTGAAAGACCTCTGCTTGAAACCCCGGAGAGCCGGTGCTGTTCTGAATACAGAATACTGACTTGGGGTGGACCAAGGGTCTGATCCAGTATAAGGCAGCTTAATGAGATTATGTGATCCTAACCAGAGTTATGTCCTTCTAGACCTGTTGGAGTCTATGGGCTCAGAAGGGTGTAACTCTGTTTAGGAGGGAGAATGTAAGTCTCTTGGAGGTTGGAAGGACCTGGTTAGTTTTTGAAAGGGTAAAGTCCACTGTGTGTGTTGTTATCACAAATCCACTCCCTCCACAGCCCCTCCAAGTGGGTTCGTTCTAGGAGAGGGGTAGGGGCTTGGGTAAGGGGCAAACTAAACAAAAAGGCTGAAGTGGGAGTCCACACACCTCAGGGTGTTGTGGCCACCAGTCCCCTTGACTTCCCAGTCTAGCCAGAGACCACGGGACCCAGCCTCCAGCACTTCTCAGGTCTAGTAAAGAAACCAACCCTGTAAGGTTGTGCACTCAAAGGGTGAGTTCCAAAAAAAAAAAAAAAAAACCCAGGTAGCTGTAGCTAACTTGGGCCGAACTACTGGATTCAGATTGAAGCTTCCCGAATGCAAGAGCACACCAAAATATAATTAAGTGTTTTATTAAAAGGATGTGCAAGAACAGAGCCAGCGTGGTGTAGTGGTTAAGAGCAGTGGTTTGGAGTGGTGGACTCTAATCTGGAGAACCGGGTTTGATTCCCCACTCCTCCACATGAGCGGTGGGTGCTAATCTGGTGAACCGGGTTGGTTTCACCCGCTCCTACACACGAAGCTAGCTGGGTGACCTTGGGCTAGTCACAGCTCTCTTAGAGCTCTCTCAGCCCCACCTATCTCACAGGGTGTCTGTTGTGGGGAGGGGAAGGGGAGGGAGATTGTAAGCCAGTTTGATTCTTCCTTAAGTGGGAGAGAAAGTCTGCATATAAAAACCAATTCTTCTTCTATACAACAAAGAGCAAATAACACTGATAATAAAATAACAAAGTTAGATAGCTGATCCTAGAGACTTGAAAACAATAGTTCTCTATTCCCGAGGGGACTTAACAAGGCAAAGTCCAGGATAGTTTCAGAGTCTAAAATCAACAGATGTCCGGCTGCCCCCGCCCACCCCTGTCAAAATGTCCCAAGGCAAATTGCTATCCAATGGCCTAGGAGCAACAGCTTGAGCCAAGCTAAAGTTGAGCACAGAACTTGAATCAAGGATCTTTTTCTTTATCTCTCGCGGCCTGCGCTGGCCTGATTTAGGCTAGCCAATCAAATGTAGACCCAGAGACGTAACCCAGCTGGCCTGATTTAGGCTAGCCAATCATATATAGGCCCAACGACGTAACCGGACTGACCATTGGCGTTACTGACCAGGTGATGCAACCAATCAGGTGAGACTGCCAATTAGTATCTTGTTCTGCAGTTACGTCAGACCCGATTAACAAGCTCCCATAAATCCTTGCGTCGGCTAGATGGGAGGTGTGGTGGGCCCACTAAGGGTATCTTTGAAAGGATTAGGGCTGATGAGTAGGGTTGCCAACCTCCAGGTACTAGCTGGAGATTTCCCGCTATTACAACTGATTGCACTTCTGTGCGGTGGCTGGAATTTCACGCCTTGCACAGATCTGCCATTTTTAGGTCCGCTTGGTGAAAGCTGCGATGTTGACATTGGGAAAAGGGGGGCTTCCTTTGTAGAGGAGATGCCTCAGATCTCTTGGACTTTCTCCTGCGAAGCAACAAAATGTCCGCCTGCGCCGAAGCCCGTTTCCAAACAAAGGACGGTCGGTTTGAGCGTGTGGAGCGCAGCGCTTTGCTGACTTCCAGTCCAGAAAAAGAATGGCGTTTGGGTTTTGGCCATTCCTGAAAGATTCCAACTTGCAAAGATTGCCAGTTCACGCGGTGCCCCTTGTTAAAACAATGAGTCATTCTCCCCCCACCCTTTCTGGCGATTTGGAAGAAGAGGAGGAGCGTGGTTTCCCCTGTCTCAGCCCGAACTCGCCCACCTCATTCTTCGACGAACGGCAAAGTGATTGCAGCCATTGTTTGATCTACTTTGAGAGCAATTTTCTTGAAGACTTTGTTCAGATCCGGGCTGGGCGCCATTTGGAAGCCTCAGCACCTTGTAGAGAGGGAAAGGAAAGTTCAGTCGGATGGTTCTTGGCAGGACACGCTGGGGGACAGCGACTGCACCTCTTTTCAAGGCCTCTTCATTGCTAGAAAGTGCCAAGTTGCTTGTAATGGCAGCACGGCAGACTTTAGGTTTGCTCCTGCTAAGATTGGCTCGGCTCAGGTGTCGCATGTTGGTTAAGGCAAGAGTGCTGAACAATAACTATGAAGCTGGTTTTTATATGCCGACTTTCTCTACCACTTAAGGAAGAATCAAATCAGCTTACAATCACCTTACCTTCTCCTCCCCACAACAGACACCCTGTGGGGTAGGTGGGGCTGAGAGAGCTGTGACTAGCCCAAGGTCACCCGGCAGGCTTCGTGTGTTGGAGCGGGGAAACAAATCCAGTTCACCAGATTAGCGTCCGGCGCTCATGTTGAGTGGGGAATCAAACCTGGTTCTCCAGATCAGAGTCCACCGCTCTAAACCACCGCTCTTAACCACTACACCATGGAGGCAGAACAGTGTCTGGATGTCTCCAGTGACCTGCAGGCGAAACTTCACTTCTGGAACAAAATTATCCCACCTTCTTGGAGGGTGGCCAGAGAAATGCTTGGTGGGACATGGGATCCCAAAATGGAAGGAGTCCGCTGGTTAAGGCAGGAGTGCTGAACCATAACTATGAACCCAGGATTACTTGTCTGTTTTAGGAAGTGTGGTGTAGTGCTTAAGGTGTCGGACGAGGATTTGGGAGAGCCAGGTTTGAATCCCCACTCTGTTACGGATGGCTGCTGGGTGACCTGGGGCACCTTCTCTTTCTCAGCCTGGCCTAACTTACATCGAGCTTGAGTCTCTACTCATCTGCTCTTGGTGTTCTGTCTAGCCCTGGACATCTCAGGGAATTGGAGGATGCCCAGGCCTAAAGGAATGTTGAAAGTGTTGTAACAAGTTCCTCATGGGCAACGGTTAGGTCACAATCCTTTTTTCTGGGGTAGGGCCAATCCTTTGGAAGGGCCTGGCAGGACGGGCACAGAAGGGTGTATTCGCTCGCTTGTAAATCAGTTTTTATTTCAGAGCGCATTAGGTGAATGGCAAACGGCTGGGGCAGAGCTGGCTCTGTGCTTTTAATCTTGCTAATGGGGCTGTAAAGTTGTTGAGACTTAGGGCTGCCTTGAGTCCAAGGAGAGCGGACTCCTAACAGTAGGGGAGGGGCCGTGGCTCAGTGGTAGAGCATCTGCTTGGCATGCAGAAGGTCCCAGGTTCAATCCCCGGCATCTCCAGTTAAAGGGAATAAGCAAGTAGGTGTTGTGAAAGACCCCTGCTTGAGACCCTGGAGAGCCACTGCCGATCTGAGTAGACAATACTGACTTTGATGGACCAAGGGTCTGATTCAGTAGAAGGAACCAGCCATTTGAGTTTCCCCAGATAGAAATGTATGGTTATGCCCCTCGTGTTTAGCTGGGGTTGCCAGGTCCCTCTTCACCGGTGGAAGGTTTTTGGGGTGGAGCCAGAGGAGGGCGGGGTTTGGGAAAGAGAGGGACTTCAATGCCATAGAGCCCAATTGCCAAGGCAGCCATTTTCTCCAGGGGAGCTGATCTCTATCTGCTGGAGATCAGTTGTAATAGCAGGAGATCTCTCGCTAGTACCTGGAGGTTGGCAACCCTGTGTTTACCATTTATTTATTTTGATGTCTACTGCTGTTTTTAGTGTGTTCTGTGTTTGGTATCTCTTTTACTTGATTCTCTTTGGAGTAGAACAGGGGACACAAATTGCCTAAATCGATAAATGACCTTTGGCTGGTCTACACAAGCAACAGACGATGTGGTAGAAACTCTTCTCTGGGTTGGCTCTATCAAGACATCCCTACTGCTTAGCTCAGCATGAAAATATGCAAAATATTTTGCATTTTGTGGCAGCTAATGGCTCTTTGCGGTGACTTTTTTATTCATGTTGTGTCTAAGTTGAGGTTTTGAGTCAGTCTCTCTCTCTGCTTTCACACACGTTGGACAGCGCTCTTCCCATGTGCCTTCGCAATCGTTTGCAACTGGATTTTCCTGTGTGAAATTTGTCTCTCAAGTTGCATGACTCCAGCTGGTGGGCAGATTCAAGTGATCTTTTTAATTGGTCATCTGGCTTGAAAAAAATTATTAATACACTATACATCCATCACAGCTGCAAAAGTTAGCATATACCCAGATCACTACGTTTCCTTGTTTTATTTTATATCTGCACTAAAAGTACAAGTTACACCATGGGTCACATGGACACATGAAGCTGCCTTATACTGAATCAGACCCTTGATCCATCAAAGTCAGTATTGTCTACTCAGACCGTCAGCGGCTCTACAGGGTCACGGGCCGAGGTCTTTCCCAACAACAAACACTCCTTTCAGCAATCTCTTTCGGGGCCTCCCCATCAAATTGATGATCTCACTGAGGACAAAAGAAGTCCCATGTGTCGGCAGTGTTTTGCGCACTGCCGGTTTCTCCCATCCACCCTCCTCTACAGCCCCTAGCGCTGCATTGCATGTTCCTTTGCCCCAGCTCTCAAGAACAGGCCTAAAAAATCCCTGGTATGCACAAAGAAAGTCAACCCAGCTTTGGATCGCAGCTGTTGTGTCTGGAGCAAAGTTACTTCTGCCCTAATCCCGCATGCAAAATAGGAGCTGGGGAAAGGGGGAGTGTGGGAATTGAACA
This sequence comes from Euleptes europaea, assembly GCF_029931775.1. Lineage (NCBI taxonomy): Eukaryota > Metazoa > Chordata > Lepidosauria > Squamata > Sphaerodactylidae > Euleptes > Euleptes europaea. The sequence goes on from NC_079316.1 coordinate 9,177,529, forward strand.
GTTCTATAAACATCTCTCTCTGGTCAAGCCATCTCATTGGGACATTTTGTCTGCTGATGACAGGTGGGTGGCCTCGTGGTGTTTTGTTCTATTTTGGATGAGTAAGGAGTTTATTCGGAAAAAAAGTGGCAAGCTTGAGAAAAGGAATCATAGTGTTGGAAGGGACCACCAGGGTCATCGAGTCCAACCTCCTGCACAATGCAGGAAATTCACAACTACCTTCCCCCCCACGCCCCCAGTGACCCCTACTCCATGCCCAGAAGATGCCCAAGATGCCCTCCCTCTCAAAGGTCTAGTTGGATTCTCATGCAGGAACCTGAGAAGCTAGATTCTGGCTATCGAGGGCACATTCTACCATTTTCCTTATTGAGTTCCAGAGTCTTGCTCTTCTAGGGTCAGCAAGTTTTTAATTAAAACATTTTATGGATCGCAGTCCATGACTACTGCAGCGGGGTACAATATGCTAAGGCAGTGGTCCCCCAACCTTTTTGAGCCTGCGGGCACATTTGGAATTCTGACACGGCACGGTGGGCGCAGCAACAAAATGGCTGCCACAAAATGGCTGCCGCAGGAGGCAGAGCCAGCCACAAAATGATTGCCACGCCCTAACCACAGTAATACAGTGCAGATCCTTGTGCTGTGGTGGCAGCTGCTGCCAAAACAGCATTTTTTTTAAAAAAAAATCTTCACAGCCAATCAAAAGCTTTGCTGGCCGAAAGCCCTACCTGGCCCTACCCACTTCCTAAAAACACTTGGCGGGCACCAGAAAAGGTGTTGGCGGGTGCCCTGGTGCCTGCAGGCATCATGTTGGGGAGCCAGCGTGGTGTAGTGGTTAAGAGTGGTGCTTTGGAGTGGTGGACTCTGATCTGGAGAACCGGGTTCGATTCCCCCACTCCTCCACATGAGCGGCGGAGGCTAATTGGTGAACCGGGTTGGCTTCCCCACTCCTACACATGAAGCCAGCTGGGGGATGTTGGGCTAGTCACATCTCTCAGCCCCACCTCCCTCACAGGGTGGTCTGTTGTGGGGAGGGGAAGGGAAGGAGATTATAAGCTGGTTTGATTCTTCCTTAAGTGGTAGAGAAAGCTGGCATATAAAAATCAACTCTTCTTCATCATCATCATCATCCCTGTACTAAGTCATAAAACGCCCTGACCTGGATGGCCCAGGCTAGCCCTATCTTGGAAGCTAGGCAGGGTCTGACCTTGTTAATACTTGGATGGGAGGTCATCAGGGAAGTCCAAGATTGCTACGCAGGTGCAGGCAATGGCAAACCCCCCTCTGTTTGCCTTTTGCCTCGGAAAACCTGATAGGGTTGCCATAAGTCAGCTGTGACATTGACAGCGCAGGGGCAAAAAAAATCTACTGCAAGGAATAAATGGACTATGTTTGGCTGGTCAGTTAACTGGCATTACAACCCTAGTTTAAGAAGTTAGTCATGTTGGTCTGCAGTGGACAGCTCGATTTGAATCCCGGAGCACGTTAGAGACCAACAAGATTTTTGGGGTATAAAATTAGAAAAGTCAAAGCTCCAAAAGAGTCAATAAGTATTATATGAGGTGCTTTGGAACACAGGCAGGAAGGAAGAGAAGCGAGACAGGTGAAAGGAAAGCTGATGAGAGGTATCCAAGACTGCCCTCCAATTCTTAACAGACTTTTGCAGACACTTAAATCATTTGCAGCCAGAAATGTGGACCCTTTTCTTGGTTCGTTTTTGTGACAGCGGCCACTCAGCCGTACGTTCAGTGGAAAAGAGCTCTGCTCTCAATTCAAGCCGAAGCAGTTGCAAAAACCGAGCCCGAATGCGCGGTGGGACGATAAGCAGCCGTTGGGAAATCCCACGAGTTGCTGCCAGCCGGCAGGTAGAACTTGGCAACCGCCAGAGCTTGGCTCGAAGCCCGTAGCTCGCTCGCCATTTATCATAAGGCCGAAAGAGAGAGTTATAGTATGACAAGCGTCCTATGCCGGAGTTTGCTCCTGACTTTGAATCCGAGCCCCTGCCTGCCTGGCTCGCTGTTGCGCGGTATGGGTGGGGCACCCAAAGTGAGTGTAGCTGCGAGGGTGGATTTGATTTAAATCCAGTCGATTTAAATCACGGTTTTAAATCATGGTTGACATCACTAGTCAGTAAGACTAGATTTAAACATGGTTTTCTGCACTCTTTTACGGCCTGCTGCCATTATAGGTTTTTTTCCCTTTCCAGGGAGAGAATAATATGATAAACCTCAGGCTATACGCACTGGCCACCAATATCAACTTAATTCACGCCATCGTATTCCCTATTACTATGTATGGGTGTGAAAGCTGGACATTAAAGAAAGCTGATGGGAAGAAAGTAGATTCCTTTGAAATGTGGTGTTGGAGGAGAGTGTTACGGATACCGCGGACTGCCAAAAAAACAAATCAATGGGTTATAGTTCAACACCCTAGGAGCCAAAATGATTAAACTGAGGCTGTTGTATTTTGGCCACATTATGAGAAGACGAGTCACTAGAAAAGAAAGTCATGCTAGGAAAAGTTGAGGGCAGCAGGAAAAGAGGAAGACCCAACATGAGATGGATGGACTCAATAAAGGAAGCCACGGCCCTCAGTTTGCAAGATCTGAGCAAGGCTGTCAAAGATAGGACATTTTGGAGGACTCTAAAGAGATCCTCCGTCAGCCCTAACCCATTGCACTTGGTAGGAGCTGGGTATGCGCTGCAGTGCGCATCTGAGTTCATGTCCGCCTTGGGTGCACGTAGGGGATTCTCTTTCCTGGGTTAGGGTTCATGTCTACCTGCGGATTCCACATTCTTCTGTTCTGTTACTCTGGTGACAGCAGATAGTTAAATGTGGCAGCTGCAGAGAAAATAGGGCTGGGAGCTCCGGGAAACAAGTCGAGCATTTTGATGATGAGTCCAACTTTACTGATTCTCCGAGAATAGCACTCAGCAAGAAATCTGCCGCTGATGCTGTTGCAGTAGTGTTGTTATGGGGAAGGGAATTCCCTTTTTCCAAAATTGGCTTTTTAAAGGCATTCCGCAGGGCCGGCAAAACGGAGTTACTCCGCCAGGCCTATAACTGAGGGCAGGCGCAGGTTTACCCATCATTACCGGCTTCCCCATCCTCCCTCCCCCACTCTTAACATCTGTGTGGGGGGCTGACTTGCCGTGACCCAGTTATACTGTGGCGTCTTGAGTTGCTTTAAGGCCATTGGGTTTATGGTTTTAATATGAGTTTTTAAAATTATTGTTCCATGTGTGTGAGTGTTAAGTGCCGTCAAGTCGCTTCCGAGTCACTGGAAAAGACAATCGTGCTACAATCAGGGCCCTCAGTTTGCAAGACCGGAGCAAGGCTGTTAAGGATAGGACGTTTTGGAGGTCACTGATTCATAGGGTCGCCCCAAGTCGCAAGCGAAGATAGTCAAGGTGGGTAGCTTAAGAAATTCTGCCCAGAAGCATTTGAGGGGATACGCTTTTATGGATAAGCACCTAGTAAAATGCAGGAAAAGAGGAAGACCCAACAAGAGATGGATCGACTCTACAAAGGAAGCCATGGCCCTCCGTTTACAAGACCACAGCAAGGCAGTTAAAGATAGGATGTTTTGGAGGACATTGATTCATAGGGTCTCCATGAGTCGGAAGCAACATAACAGCACTTGACGCACACACAACTTCAAACTTTGTATGCTTGGTATGCTGTAGTGGTTAAGCGCGGTGGTTTGGACTCTGATCTGGAGAACAGGGTTTGATTCCCCACTCCTCCACATGAGCGACGGAGGCTAATCTGGTGAACTGGATTTGTTTCCCCGCTCCTACACACGAAGCCAGCTGGGTGACCTTGGGCTAGTCACAGCTCTCTTAGAGCTCTCTCAGCCCTACCTACCTCACAGGGCGTTTATTGTGGGGAGGGGAAGGGAAGGTGATTGTAAGCCTATTTGATTCTCCCTTAAGTGGCAGAGAAAGTCGGCACATAAAAACCAACTCTTCTTCTTCTATTCTGATCTGGCCGTTTGAGAAAACTGCAGCATTTTTCTGGGCATCAGGCTGGTGGTTGGGCTGCTGTTTGGGGTGTGTGTGTGTTTGTGTCCCCCCCCCTTCTCCTGGGTGCAGAACTGATGGCACGCCAGCCGGCTCTCTCATTCTCCCTCCCCAGCGTCGTCTCGCTCTCCTTCGGAGTTGAGGCTTTTCCAGGAATAAGCCGTTCTGCTGGCGAAGCACATTCCACAGCCTCGGCTCCTTTTTGGCAGGAGTGTTTCCCTGCCGTTAAACCAGACTCGGCTGAGTCGATGCCTGACTCGCTTTCAACGGCTGGGGGTGAGAAGGGTCCAGGGCAGCGATCAGAGATGCTCTGGGGGAGCTCCTGTCTCCTGCAGTTGGTTGCACTCAGCGGTAGAGAATCTGCTCGGCATGCAGAAGGACCCCAGTTCAATCCCCGGCATCCCCAGTTACAGGGACTAGGCCAGTAGGTGATGTGAAAGACCTCTGCCTGAGACCCTGGAGAGAGCCGCTGCCGGTTTGAGTACACAGTACTGACTTTGATGGACCAAGGGTCTGATTCAGTAGAAGGCAGCTTCATGTGTTCATGTGCGTTGGCCCCTACGAAGCCCTTGGTGTCTGGGGAACTCTAGCCAGACAAATTTGTATGGGAAAGTAATGGCCAAAAGTGTGAATTAATGAACAGCTGTCCTTTTTTGGGGGTGATCCCAGTGAGATGTACGTCATCTTTTCTGCCATTCAGGTACTGTCCTGGTTAGCATCCATGACGGGACTGCATCAGACACCTGAAAGCCATTTACCTGGTCGGACGCAGGGTCTGATTTGGAGTCGGCTCCTGTGGGAGATTATGGATGTTCACAGTGTTACTGGGAATAAGAAGAGGAAGAGTTGGTTTTTATATGCTGACTTTCTCTACCACTTCCCTTCCCCTCCCCACAGCAGACACTCTCTGTGAGTTAAGTGGGGCTGAGAGAGCTCTAAGAGAGCTGAACTAGCCCAAGGTTGCCCAGCTGGCTTCATGTCTAGGAGTGGGGAAACCAATTGGGTTCACCAGATTAGGCTCTGCCGCTCATGTTCACCAGATTAGAGTCTGCTGCCCATGTGGAGGAGTGCGGCATCAAACCTGGTACTCCAGATCAGAGTCCACTGCTCCAAACCACCTCTCTTAACCACTGCACCACGCTGGCTCTCTCTGGGATGCAGAGAGATGGGTATCAAAGGACTTGTTGCAGCCGCTGTGTAATTGGGTGGGGGTGTCTAGTCTAGTCACAACATTTAAGTGATTTTAATTACAACGTGCAGAGCCCGAAAACACGTTACTAATATGTCTTCACGGTCACCCGTAGGCTATTATTATCCTAATAGCAATTTCAGTTTTGGGGAAAGGGTTTGTTAAGCTTGTTGGCTCACCTGGTTGCCTGAGACAAGGAAGGATTGCCTCTAGACAGACATGTTTTATCAAAGGTGGCCGTCCCCCTACCCCTTTTAGGCAGCAAATGACTAATTGAGGGCATGTATTGGGAAGCGAGAGCCAGCGTGGTGTAGTAGTTAAGAGCGGCACACTCTAATCTGGAGAACCGGGTTCGATTCCCGCTCCTCCACATATGCGGTGGACTCTAGTTTGGAGAACCGGGTTCGATTCCCCACTCCTCCCCATGCAGCCTGCTGGGTGACCTTGGGCTACTCACAGTTCTCTCCGAACTCTCTCGGCCCCACCTACCTCACAAGGGGTCCGTTGTGGGGAGAGGAAGGGGAGGCAACTGTAATTCAGTTTGGGACTCCTTAAAGGTAGAGAAAATCGGGGTATAAAAACCATTTATTCTTCTGAAAAGGTGGGTGGGCATCTAGCATTCTTGAATCTGTGTTGCTGGCGGTATGACAGCCTAGCGATTAACCCTTTCCCTTACCTGGCAGCACTGCCTTCAAGTGACCTGGGTCGATGGCAGAGGGCACATGGGTTAATTCTTTCAGCACATCAGATCTGCTGTTGGGGGTGCAAAACTTAACCCTCATCTGTTCCTGGAGAGGGGTCCTTTCCTTCGGAGGAACAGGCCTGCCTGCCTGCAATTTGCCGCCTGTTCATTGCTGGCAGGAGTCTTAAATGCGAGCGGGCCACATGGTTGGCCGCTCTCCACGCTGCCTAATCTTGGTACTTACTCCGTGCCAGGGCTCAGCTGTGATGTACGAAAGGAATACTAAAAAGCCTTTGAACGTGAAGAATACTTTCCCCTTTGCTCTCGAGCGGGAAATAATGGCAACCAGCCCTTCGCATCTGAGACTGGGGAACGGCTTGTGGGCAGGCTAGAGCCCGAGTACAACTTGCTTTAGAAGTTAAGGCTGAAATCCAAGTGCTTATTTACTCTAATCTGGTGAACTGGGTTGGTTCCCCCACTCCTCTGCATGAAGCCAGCTGGGTGACCTGGGTCCAGTCACAGTTCTCTCTCAACTCTCTCAGCCTCACCTGCCTCACAAGGGGTCCGTTGTGGGGAGAGGAAGGGATGGAGAATGTTAAGGCTGAAATCCAAGTTAAGTTAAGGCTGAAATCCAAGTGCTTATTTACTCTAATCTGGTGAACTGGGTTGGTTCCCCCACTCCTCTGCATGAAGCCAGCTGGGTGACCTGGGGACAGTCACAGTTCTCTCTCAACTCTCTCAGCCTCACCTGCCTCACAAGGGGTCCGTTGTGGGGAGAGGAAGGGATGGAGAATGTAAGCTGGTGTGATTCTTCTTAAAAGGTAGAGAAAGTCAGCATATAAAAACCAACTCTTCTTTCTTCTTCTATACAAACTCTGTAATTGAGCCTCAATACAGCCATGAGGACTAGAACTTTCAAGCGCTGGTATGGCTTAGAAATGCAAGCTTCTTCACCGGGTGCCATTCTGGCCTTGGGAATGCAACCTGCACGCCGCCAAAGAACACGCTGCGTCACCGGCTTTACATAAAAAAATCCCTCCCCAGAAGCATTAAGTGGTGCAGTGGCTCTGTACATGCCTGAGAGATGTATGACATAAATAAAGCGATAAGGATACAAGAAGGAGCCCTGCTGGATCAACGGGTTGAAATTAAATCAAATGAGTTTCCGGCTAAACATTAGGAAGAGGTTTCTGACAGAGCGGTTCGTCAGTGTAACAGGCTTCCTCGGGAGGTGGGGGGCTCTTATAAGAAAGGCCATGCTGGATCAGACCCAGGTCCATCAAGTCCAGTAGTTTGATCGCACAATAGCCACCACGTGCCTCTAGGAAGCCCACAAACAAGATGACTGCAGCAGCACTATCCTGCCTGTTTTCCAAAGCACCTAATATAACAGACATGCTCCTATGATCCTGGAGAGAGTAGATATGCATCATGACTAGTATTCATTTTGACTTGTAGCCATGGATAGTCTTCTCCAGGAACATGCCCACTCTCCTCTTAAAGCCTTCTGAGTTGGCAGCCATCATCACATCCTGGGGCAAGGAGTTCCACAGTTTAACTGTGCTCCTCCTGCCTTGGAGGTTTTTAAGCAGAGGCTAGATGGCCGTCTGTCAGCGATGCTGATTCTGTGAATTTAGGCAGATCATGAGAGGGATGGCAGGAAGGTTTGCATCAATGTTTAGCTCTTGTTGTCCTTTCTTGCATGCTCAGGGGAATGCCGATTGCCACTTTGGGGTCAGGAAGCAATTTTCCTCCAGGACAAGATTGGCAAGAGATCCTGGTTTGTTTTTTTGCCATCTTGTGGGCATGGAGTAGGGGTCACTGGGGGTGTGGGGGGAGGTAGCTGTTATTTTCCTGCATTGTGCAGGTGGATGGACTAGATGACCCTGGTGGTCCCTTCCATCTCTATGATTCTGTGATCAGACCAGTGGTCCCAACTAGTTCTGCATGATGTCTCACATAGTGGCTAACCTATGGGTGACCAGCTCTGGTCTTCCATCGTGTAGTATTATACCAAGATCTCTCTCTCTCCCCCCCCCCCCACTGCTGCATAGATTATCTACCCCAGTAATGAATTATGTTTTATCTCCTGGCTTCAGAGCTCCCCTCCTCTACCCTCAAACCTCTTCCTCCTGCATCTGTTATGCATGCAGTTATTTGATGGGATGGAATAAAAGATGTAAATGGAGATGCCGTAAAATGCCCCGTTCAGATTAAATTAGTCCATTTGAGCCTCCACCCCGAGCACACTCTGTTTTATATATGCAGACACTGGTGTGTGGACAGAAGGCATCTTAATTAGGATGGAAAGCCCTGTTTGCCTTCTGGAATTTTCTGCCCATATTTTCCCAACGCTGTTTAAAGGCTGTTACTGCACTAGGTATTCCCAGCGATGTATTAAGAGTTTAAAAATGTTATAAAAAATACTGTTTGCACTTTGTTTGGCCCCTTTAGCTGTGAAGACGTCTTCCAACCATTTATAAACTGTGGTATCCAAAACCCCTTTTAAAGCAATGTTTTTTACAACATTTTCAAACTCTTAATACATCGCTGGGAATACAAAGTGCGGTAACCCCCAATGTCTGACAGGTAGAAAAATCCTGTCTGTGAAGGACTTCTACAACTGGAGGGGACTTGGCTTGCTCTGGTTTTTTGTCTCGGATTTCTAACTCTCCTTCTCTGTCTTTTTATTAAATTTTATAGCTAGTGTGTGTGTTAAGTGCTGTCAAGTCGCTTCCGACCCTACGAATCGATGTCCTCCAAATCGTCCTATCGCTAACAGCCTTGCTCAGGTCTTTCAAACTGAGGGCCATGGCTTCCTTGATTGAGTCAATCCATCTCATGTTGGGGTTTCCTCTTGAGGGGGCCTTTAAAGTCGGCTTCCTTGTTTCCAAATCCAGCTGTAGTGGTTTATTCATTTACTTTATTAATTGCCAGTCTTTCTTGCTGAGACGCAAGATGTCAGTCAAACAATGAGACATCGGTTAGACAACATAATGGGATTAGGATTACAGCAGTCGGAAACAAAACACGCGGTATGTGCTGTGATATGTTAGCCAGTGTGCTGAAATGGTTAAGAGCAACGGACTCAAATCTGAAGAACCATGTTTGATCCCCCGCTCCTCCACATGAAGCCTCCTGGTGACCTTGGGCTAGTCACAGCTATCTCAGAACTCTCTCGGCCCCACCCACCTCACAAGGTGTCTGTTGTGGGGCAGGGAAGGCAGCAGTCATGCTAGGAAAAGTTGAAGGCAGCAGGAAGAGAGGAAGACCCAATGAGAGATGGATTGACTCAATAAAGGAAGCCACGGACCTCAGTTTGCAAGATCTGAGCAAGGCTGTTAAAGATAGGACGTTTTGGAGGACATTGATTCATAGGGCCGCCATAAGTCGGAAGCGACTTGACAGCACTTAACACACACACACATTCCAACCTGAATTTGGCAATCCTACCCCACCCCCCACCCCCGCTCCCCTGCAGGTGGCCAGGGGGGACCTGACAACCCTAGGCCGTATTGTGCTTGAAAAGCAGAGGAGTTCTTAATCTATAAAGCAGGCCTTTGGCACTTGGATGCTACTCTCTAAGAAAGGATGGGCCTCTCTTAACAGTAACTCGGTCTCTGAGCCTCTCTTCTCATGGGGGCTAGCCCAGTAACCCTTGAAATCCCGTCCCCCTCCGCAGGCGTTGTCCCAAATGATCGCTCTGTCTTCCTCGCGTGGTTCCCATCTGGCAAAGAGACATCAAAGCCGATCCCATTCAAGGCAGGAACATATGGCTCTCCAGAAGAGAGAAGGGTTTGGCAGCCGGCAATATCCCAGCTGCTACGCGCCTCTCCTCCCCCCCCCCATGCGTAAAAGCACAATCGCTTTCATTCATGCAGCATGAGCTCTCCATAAGTTGAGGGAGGGGGAAAAGGCAGTTTGAATATCCGGCAGCATCAGACAAGATAAACATGAGCTCTGAGATCAGTTACAGTTACAGTAATTAAAGGAAGGAACGAGCCGGGAGACGGATCCTCTTAACATTTGGGATGCGCTTTGTCAAACAGTGCCGAAGCTCAAGGCCGGCTGTAACCACTTCCCCATCCAGACGTGACGTGTGTCTGAATTCCAGCCAAGGGCACCTGAGGTCACCTGAACAAGGGCTTGGACTGGAACCTGAAGGGCAGCAGGCAGAAGAGGACCTCGCCCTGTCGTCCAGACAAAGCCCAGAGACCAGGCTCCTTGTATTCATGCCCTGCCTGGTCAGTCCAGTCTTACACTGCCTGCAGGCCCCACACCCAGATTCCTTCTGTTCTTGAAGACTTGCGTGGGTGTCGGCAGGTTTCACCACTTTAATTTTCTCCAGGTTGTCCACGTTGCTTTTCTGCTGCGCTTTTGTGTGTGCATATCTGCCACTGCCATCTGGGCCGGTTTGCATTTTTTAAATTCCCCAACTGCATTTGCATGTGCGTGGCGTTTTGTTTTGGGGGGATGCTGAGAATCTCGGCACTTCTTGAAAGAGCGAAACGCACGCGCAAGCAAGATTCTAGCCCTCAATGCTGTGGAAATTGGCTTGAAAACACCCAGGCGTCTCATGTGTTAGTGGTTGTAATTTACACGGGTTGCAGAAGCCCGTTTCTCGTCATCGAAACGGCGGTTTTTCCAAGAGCAGAGAAAGCACAGCGTGGACTCCTGTTTTTCAGATATCCTGGTAACATGGCCTTCTTCGGGTGGGGGGGCTTTGCTTCTCCGTAGTCTGGCAATCAGAAGGGCTAGGGAGGGGCCATGTGGCTGTGTGCAAGAGCGTCTGCTTGGCATGCAGAAGGTCCCAGGTTCAATCCATGGCATTTCCAGTTAAAAGATCTGGCAGTAGGTGATGTAAAAGTCCTCCACCTCAGACCCTGGAAAGAAGAGGAAAAAGAATTTGTTTTTATATGCTGACTTTCTCTTACCACTTAAGGAAGAATCAAACTAGCTTACAATCACCTTCCCTTCCCCTCCCTACAACAGTCACCCTGTGAGAGGTAGGTGAAGCTGAGAGAGCTCTAAGAGACCTGTGACTAGCCCAAGGTCACCCAGCTGGCTTCACATGGAGGAGTGGGGAAACAAATCCAGTTCACCAGATTAGCCTCCGCTGCTCATGTGGAGGAGTGGGGAATCAAACCCGGTTCTCCAGATCAAGAGTCCCCCGCTTCAAACCACTGCTCTTCACCACTACGCCACGCTGGCTCTTACGCTGGCTGCTGCCAGTCTGAGTAGGCAGTGCTGACCTTGACGGACCAAGGGTCTGATTCAGTATCAGGCAGCCTCATGTGTATTTAGGATTGTATCACCAACCCTCAGAAAGTAAATCTGTTTATCTGAACCAGTGAGTGAAGTTGTTAAGAACAGAATTATGGGGCATTCGGTGATTAATCATTCTAAAGTGATCAATTTCTTTCTTTTGGAGCAGGGGGGACTTGATTCTCCACCTAATTTTTCATTTTTAAAGGCGTCTCATTCAGATGATTGTTAGGTCGTTCATCTGGGCAGCCTGGCCCGCGTCTCTGCATCTCCATCATCTTAACCTCACCCGGCAGTCCTGAAAATATAGGATGCTTTCCCTCTCCTCAGACTCTCTTTGTAAACCATAAAGACCAGACTTTGGAAAGTGGGCAGCCGGGGGGCTGTCGTTCCTTGCACAGACGCAAAACTGGCAAGCCCACAGCTGGATCTGAGAATAAGATACAGCAAATTAGAAAACCGTTTGCAGATGGGGCTGGATTGAATCCACATCTGTTGGACTTTGAGTTTGGAGGCGGGGAGGAGGGGGAGATGGTCCTTGCGCCGAGTTCTAGGGAGGGTGCGAGAAATCTGCTCAACCTGGGAATAATGGAGCAGAGGACACAATAGGGGAATTACAGCATAGTATAGACACTGAGATAGTTCTGGAATACCTGGCTACTCTTAATGAATCCAAGTCTCCTGGGCCGGACGAACTGCATCCAAGGGTGTTAAAAGAACTGGCTGAAGTTATTTCAGAACCACTGGCAATAATCTTTGAGAATTCATGGAGAACAGGAGAAGTTCCAGCAGATTGGAGGAGGGCAAATGTGGTCCCCATCTTTAAAAAGGGGGGGAAAGAAATCCCAAACAATTATCGCCCAGTCAGCCTGACATCAATACCAGGTAAAATACTAGAGCAGATAACTAAACAGACGGTCTGTAAGCACTTAGAAAGAAATGGCGTGATCACTGACAGTCAACATGGGTCTCTCAAAAACAGGTCATGCCAAACTAATCTCATATCTTTTTTTGAAGGAGTGATAAGTATGGTAGCTGAAGGGAATGCTGTAGATGTAGTGTACCTTGATTTCAGTAAAGCCTTTGATAAAGTCCCCCGTGATCTTCTTGAAACAAAGCTAGTAAAATGTGGGCTGGACACTGCTTCTGTTAGATGGATTGGTAATTGGTTGACCAACCGAACCCAAAGAGTGCTCATTAATGGCACAACATCCTGGAGAGGAGTGACCAGTGGGGTTCCACAAGGGTCTTTCCTGGGACCGGTACTATTTAATATTTTTATAAATGACTTGGATGATGGGATAGAGAGCATGCTAATCAAATTTGCAGATGACACCAAGTTAGGAGGGGTACTTAAAACCCCGGAGGGTAGGGTCAGAGTTCAGAATGACCTCGATAGAATGGAGAGCTGGGCCATAAGCAATAAAATGGATCTCAATAGGGAGAAGTGTAAGGTACTTCACCTAGGCAGAAACAACATAAGGCTCAGGTACAGGATGGGAGAGAATTGGCTTGACAACAGTTCATGTGAAAGCGGTCTGGGAGTCTTAGTGGACCACAAACTGAACATGAGTCAACAGTGTGATATGGCAGCTAATAAGGCCAATGCAATTCTGGGCTGCATCAATAGGAGTATTGTGTCTAGATCAAGGGAACTAATATCTACCACTGTATTCTGCATTGGTCAGACCTCACTTGGAATACTGTGTCCAGTTTTGGGCTCCACAATTTCAGAAGGATGTTGACAAGCTGGAGCGTGTCCAGAGGAGGGCGACCAGAATGGTCAGAAGTCTGGAATCCATGCCCTATGAGGAGAGACTTAGGGAGTTGGGTTTGTTTAGTTTGGAGAAGAGAAGGTTGAGGGGAGACATGATAGCCATGTTTAAATATTTGAAGGGACGTCATGTTGATGAGGGAACTAGCTTGTTCTCTGTTGCTTCAGAGACTAGGACATGGAGTAATGGATTTAAACTAAGAGAAAAGCGATTCCACCTAAACATTAGGAAGAACTTCCTGACTGTGAGGGTTGTTCGATGGTGGAATGCACGGCCTCGGAGAGTGGTGGAGTCCCCGTCTTTGGAGGTCTTTAAGCAGAGACTGGATGGCCACCTGTCGGGAGTGCTTTGATTGTGGGATCCTGCATGGGGGAGGGAGGTTGGGGTCACTGGGGATGGGGGGGGGAGGTAGTTGTTAATTTCCTGCATTGTGCTGGGGGTTGGACTAGATGACCCAGGTGGTCCCTTCCAACTCTATGATTCTATGAAATCAACCCAACGAACGTGGCTTGGAAGCTGGCCCGCACACTGCCGTATTCCTTTCAGAAAAATATTCCAGGCCATGCTGCAGATTTAAACCCGGCTTGGGACGTGTTTTCGTTTCCCTGGGCCCTCTCCTTAGGTCCGCTTGCAGAATTGTCGTCTTGCGGTGTAGTGGTTAAGAGCGGTGGTTTGGAGCAGTGGACTCTGATCTGGAGAGCTGGGTTTGATTCCCCACTCCTCCACATGAGTGGCAGACGGTAATCTGGTGAACCGGGTTTGTTTCCCCACCCCTGCCCATGAAGCCAGCTGGGTGACCTTGGGCTAGTTGCAGCTCTTTTGTGGGGAAGGGAAGGTGATTGTAAGCCTGTCTGAATCTCCCTTAAGTGGTAGCGAAAGTTGTCATATAAAAACCAACTCTTCTTCTTGTCGGCATTCTGAGAATGACGAGATTTTTGTTGTGTGGTATTTGGCAGATCTTAGAAGCTATGGAAGGTCTGCTCTGGTTAGCATTTAGACGGGCGACCACCCAGGAATTCCAGGGTGGCCACACGGAGGCACACGATGGCAAACTACCTCTGAATGTCCCCTGCTTTGAAAACCCTACTTTGAAAATCCTACGGGGTCTCAACAAGTCGGCTGTGACTTGACGGCACTGTCGCCACCAAAAAGAGTAGTCCCCAACGTTCTTTGGTTGGAGCCACTCCGATTTAAGCCAGCTTGAAACTAGTGCTGAGTTTGGTGTGTGGACATGCTAGGCTCTCGTAGCTGTGGGGAGTGAAACAACAGTTAGAGCGGTTCCTCGGTGGAACAGGCTTCCTCGGGAGGTGATGAGCTCTCCTTCCCTGGAGGCTTTTAAGCAGAGGCTAGATGGCCATCTGTCAGCAATGCTGATCCTGTTACCTTAGGCAGATGATGAGAGGGAGGGCATCTTTGCCATCTTCTGGGCATGGAGTAGGGGTCACTGTGTGTGTGTGTGTGGGGAAGTAGTTGTGAATTTCCTGCATTGTGCAGGAGGTTGGACTAGATGACAATTGTGGTCCCAACTGTGATTCTATGACATTGGACTTCTTCATTCAGCCCAAGTCTACACGTTTATTATTAGTAATAATTGCATGCCATCAAGTCGCAACCAGCTCATGGCCACCCTGGGACCATGGAGTTTCCAAGGCAGGAGGGGAGCAGAGGCGGTTTGCCATTGCCTGCCTCTGTGTAGCAACCCCAGACTTCCTTGATTGTCTCCCATCCAAATACGAACTGTGGCCCACCCCGTTTAGCTTCTAGACTGATGAGATCGGGCTAGCTGGACTGTCAGGCTCTTAGCATGCCACCCTAGTTCCTCGGACTGTACATGCTTATTGCCCTCTCTAATGCAAGGCTCCCCAGCGTGGTGCCTGTGGGTGCCATGGTGCCCACCGACCCCTTTCCTGGCACCCACCAAGTGTTTTTAGGAAGTGGGCAGGGCCCGGTGGGGCGTTTGTCGAGCAAGGCTTCTGGTTGGCCATTGGAGATTTTATTGGCCGTGCAGTTTTTTAAAAAACGCTGCTTCCACCACAGCACAAGGGTCTTCATTATGTGACTGAAGGTAAGCTGTTGCAGCCATTTTGTAGCTGCGCCCGTTACACTGGGTCAGAACTCATAAGA
Organism: Euleptes europaea; assembly: GCF_029931775.1. NCBI lineage: Eukaryota > Metazoa > Chordata > Lepidosauria > Squamata > Sphaerodactylidae > Euleptes > Euleptes europaea. Next base: position 9,192,583 of record NC_079316.1, read on the forward strand.
ACATAAGAAAAGCCATGCTTTGTGTGAAGAAATGCTTCCTTTTATTCCAAAGGTGCCCACAGGGTCAGAAAGGTTGGGGACCCCTGCCCTAATGTTTTGACCACTCACAGAGCTCCAGAAGCCTCCCCCAATAGAGCTCCATAATCCAGTTGCGTGAAAATTGAACCCCCCCTCCCCTCTTCATGCCCCACCCTGCCTTGTTTTTTAAATTTCAGGCCCTTCTCTTGAGTGGGGCTTGGCAGTGGTCTCCCATCTGAGGGATTTAGCAAGCTCCCACCCTGCTTGGCGTTGGCGATTCTGCAGCATCGGGCGTGCCCAGAGACCACCTGCCGCACCCCTCTCCCTGTCACAATAAATACCCTTGGGGATTTGCGGGGAGGCAAGCGCAGCTTCTTATGTTTTTGTCCTAGAATGAGGCTCACCGCTCTGTTAGCACTTCTTCATGGGTTGGTCTGATATATCCTTTTTGTCGCCCCCCCTTTTTTTCTTACAGGGTTGTGAAAGAAGAAATCTCAGATGACAACGCCAAGCTTCCGTGTTTCAATGGCCGGGTGGTATCTTGGGTAAGCAGGCATCTTGACTTGGGTCTGTTTCTGTCTCTGGGTCGGCGGCTGTGGAAGCGAGTCCCTTTCTTCCTAATAATGCCATTGCCAGTGAAATGTCTCAACTAATAAGCCCAGGTTGACTGGGATCACGAAGAAGAAGAGTTGGTTTTTATATGCTGACGTTCTCTGCCATTTAAGGAAGAATCAGACTGGCTTACAATCACCTTCCCTTCCCCTCCCCACAACAGACACCCTGTGAGGTAGATGGGGCTGAGAGAGCTCTAAGAGAGCTGTGACTAGCCCAAGGTCATCCAGCTGGCTTCATGTGGAGGAGTGGGGAATCAAACCCGGTTCTCCAGATCAGAGTTCACCGCTCCAAACCACCTCTCTTAACACTACACCACACAAATAATGCCATCCCCAGTGAAATGTCTCAACTTCTTCTCCTCCTCTTTCTAGAAAAATGGGGCATAAAAACCATCTCTTCTTTTTCAAATAAGGATTCAGATATATTCAGATTTCTTAGTTTCTTCCAGTTGCACACAGCTGAGGTTTCTAGGCACCGCCTCCTTGTTCTGCTAACTGCAGAATCCTGGAAGGCTGGCCTGTAGCCTTCCGCTTCCTATCAGGACAGCTGGATTCTTGGAGCGAGAGGCGGCCCCTTCCTTCGTACCCCGTTGGCCGGCTGCTCCGATGATCCCCTGCGACTTTGCAAATTGTGCGTTGTTCTGGGGCCAGACAGCCAAGGAGCTATTTTGAGAGGCTGAGGGTGGCAGGGGGAGAGGTTGCGTCAGAGTCTGGCCAGTCGGCTCAAGGTGTTTGGGATTAACAGGGCTGTTAATGTGTGTGTCTCTGTGTGTGCGGAGGAAATCCTGGCATCGGGCATACTGGTGGAGAGCAGGTTGGATTCTTTAAGAGGGGGTTTCAGCCAGTTGCTCTGGTGAGAATGGCTTGTTCCCCCACCCACACACACCTAAAGCGGCAACTTTGCCTTCATCACTGCCTCTAAGGGCGTTGCACACAAAGAAGCCTTTCCCCCTTTAAGGCATAGTTAGGGGAGGGGCCATGGCTCAGTGGTAGAGCCTCTGCTTGGCATGCAGAAGGTCCCAGGTTCAATCCCCGGCATCTCCAGTGAAAAAGGACCAGGCAAGTAGGTGATGTGAAAGACTAATTTAGTTTTTATTGATTGTCAGTCCTAATCGGAGGTTTTAAATTGCGGTATTTTATGTGGATTTTTAAAAATTGTTTTATTTGCACTGTAAGCTGCCTTGAGTTCTGCAGGGTAGAAAGGCGACTAATAAATGCTTTAAATAAATAAACTATTCTACTCAGTATATAAAGTTCAGCCCACACAGGAAAAACAGATAACATACCAGTGTTGCGTGGCCTGTTCCTTGAAGTGCTAATTTTCTGTGAACGGGGAGGGTTTTTCAAAATTGCAACTTCCCACTTGTAAGAATAGCTGTTCCATGAGATTGGCTAAGACATCTCAGTGGTTTTTTTTTTTGCGGGGGGAGTTGCCTGCTGCCCCTCCCATGATGTCCTGCTTCCACCACCACCTGGGGGCCAAAGCAGGTAATCTTCCTTGCATTCTCCCCCCTTCTTCTTTTCTAAAACAACATGGGAAGAAGAAGAGGAGGAATTGGTTTTTATATGCTGACTTTCTCTACCTTTTAAGGAGAATCAAACCAGCTTACAATCGCCTTTCCTCCCCCCCAACAACAGACACCCTGTGAGGTAGGTGAGGCTGAGAGAGTGTGACTAGCCCAAGGTTACCCAGCTGCCTTCATGTGTAGCAGCGGGGAAACAAATCCAGTTCACCAGATTAGCCTCTGCTGCTCATGTGGAGGAGTGGGGAATCAAACCCTGTTCTCCAGATCAGAGCTCTTAACCACTACACCATGCTGGAGAATCAAACCAGTTTACAATTGCCTTCCCTTCCTCCCCCCCAACAACAGACACCTTGTGAGGTGGGTGGGGCTGAGAGAGTTTGGAGAGAACTGTGACTGGCCCAAGGTCACCCAGCAGGCTTCATGTGGAGGAGTGGGAAATTGAACCCAGTTCTCCAGATTAGAGTCCACCGCTCTTAACCACTACACAACGCTAAGCTGCATCTACCCCATGTTTGTTAGATCCTTTCCCTCTTGCAAGAGTCTGGCCACCATGGTCCTTGGCAGGGTTGCCGAGGCAAACGGAACGGCGGCCTGGCCCTCCCGAGCGGAAGGAGTCTCGCAAGAGGTTGGGAAGCACAGCAGGACATGCCCATTGCATGCGGGTTTTTAAAACGGGGCCCGGGGTGGAGGGCACAGAGAATGTTTTCCTTCGGCTCCTAGGAGGGGACTGACATTTTGGGGCCGGGGAGAGGTGGTGGCGAGCGGCGTCCAGACGCAAAACGTCTGCTTGGGCACTGCCTACCACCCGAAGCGACACTGGTGAGAGTCATGCTTCCTATCTCGGTGAGAATTGGCCCCCCTCTCGTCAAGCGCTCCTGTTAAAACGAGCAGGGAACAGGTGATGCCGTCCTCTCTGCTGCTGTGGGTTGGATCTCGGCCAGCTTGGCTCCAAGGTACACAAGCTGGGAGCAAGGCCCTCGTTCATTGTGGGGTCACGAAATCGATCCGGTGTGGCGGGTTGCGAAAACGTGTGTAGGCTTCTGGATCTTCCCCTCTCCTCTGAAAAACGAGGACTACACCTAAAAAAGGATATGATCTTGAGAAGGTGCAGAAAAGAGTGACCAAAATGTTCAGGGGGCAAGAGCGACTGCCCTGTGGGAAGCGGCTGAAACGCTTAGGGCTGCTTTGCCTGGAAAGAAGGCGGTTAAGGGGAGACAGGATAGAGGACTATAAAATTATGCATGGTATTGAGAGAGAGTGGACAGGGAGAAGCTTTTCTCCCTCTCTCATAATACCAGAACGCGGGGTCATCTGCTGAAGCTGGAGGGTAAGAGATTCAAAACTGATCAAAGGAAGTATTTCTTCACACAACACATAGTTAAATTGTGGAACTCCCTGCCCCAGGATGTGGTGATGGCTGCCAACTTGGAAGTCTTTAAGAGGGGAGTGGGCATGTTCATGGAGGAGAGGGCTATCCATGGCTACTGGTCAAAATGGATACTAGTCATGATGCACACCTATTCTCCCCATGATCAGAGGAGCATGCCTGTTATATTAGGTGCTTTGGAACACAGGCAGGACAATGCTGCTGCAGTCATCTTGTTTGTGGGCTTTCTAGAGGCCCCTGGTTGGCCACTGTGGGAACAGACTGCTGGACTAGATGGGCCTTGGTTTTATCCAACATGGCCTTTCTTATGGTCTTATGTTCTTATGTATGTTCTAAGACTGTACTTGCATGTCCAAACGAGTTTGCTCTTCTTCCACACCCTCTCTCCTTCCAGCTGGTGTCTGCCGAGGGTTCACATTCGGACGCCGGATCAGTCTGTGCCGACAATCAGCCAGAGCTCCCGCCTTCAATTGAGCGCACCGGAGGCATCGGGGACTCGAGGCCTCCTTCTTTTCAGTAAGTTCCTGGGGGAGGCATAAAGAGGAACCTTCGCTTAAGAGCGGAGCGATCTGAGCAGATTCCCGAGGCATGGTGCCATGGTCAGCTCAGCCGAGGACACTACTCTTAAACCGCAGGCTCTGGGGAGTGAATCTGGAGAAGCGTGCGAGCACCTGTGTTGTCTGCTGTTACACCTTTTCCCTTTGCAGCCCCAACACTGGAGGGAGCCGGGAAAACCTGGATAATGAGACGGAGACAGACTCGGTGGTGTCACTGCAGAGGGAGCGACCACGCCGAAAAGACGGGCCTGAGCACGGTGAGTCTGGGCTTTAACTGAAGACGATGGTGGTCCCCTCCAGTCTGAATTGGGAGGCTCTTCCGGACAGCCTGGGGTACTGATCTGTGCTGGTATCACAGGGGCAGAGGTGAAATCGCAAGAGGTCATAGTTCCGCTGTACACAGTGTTGGTCAGGTCGCACCTGGAGTATTGTGTGCAGTTCTGGAGGCCTCGCTTCAAAAAGGATGTGGACAGAATGGAGCGGGCGCAGAGGAGAGCGACCAGGATGATCAGGGGCCTGGAGACCAAGCCCTACGAGGAAAGGCTGAGGGAGTTGGGAAGGTTTAGTCTGGAGAAGAGGAGGTTGAGGGGGGACATGATTGCTCTCTTGAAGTATTGGAAGGGCTGTCACTTAGAGGAGGGCAGGGAGCTGTTCCTGTTGGCAGTCAGTCTGAGGAGGAGGGATGTGTTCCCTTAGAAGGGACTCCCTCCTTACATGATGGGTCAATATTGTGGACAGAATCGAGCATGTGCAGAGGAGAGTGTCGAGGATGATCATGGGGCTGGAGACCAAGCCCCACAAGGAAAGGCTGAGGGAGTTGGGGATGTTCAGTCTGGAGAAGAGGAGGTTGAGGGGGGACAGGATTGTTCTCTTGAAATATTTGAAGGGCTGTCACTTAGAGGAGGGCAGGGAGCTGTTCCTGTTGGCAGCAGAGGATAGGACTTGCAATAATGGGTTTAAATTGCAGGCAGAGAGGTACCGGCTGGATATTAGGGAAAAGTTTTTCACAGTAAGAAATGTTACTCTTACTCGGCTACCTAGGGAGGTGGTGAGCTCCCCCTTACTGGCAGTCTTTAAGCAGAGGCTGGACAAGCACTTGACAGGGATGCTCTAGGCTGATCCTGCATTAAGCAGGGGGTTGGACTAGATGGCCTCTATGGTCCCTTCCAACATTATGATTCTGTAAAGGGCCCCCCTGCCTTGGGAAATCCTTCATAGTTGTCCTAACTAGAACTTGTCATGTCATGTTAGAGAGGGGCCATGGCTCAGTGGTAGAGCATCTGCTCGGCACACAGAAGATCCCAGTTTCAACCCCCAGCATCTCCACTTAAAAAGGACCAGGCAGTAGGTGATGTGAAAGACCTCTGCCTGAGAATCTGGAGAGCTTCTGCTGGTCTGAGTAGATATGCTTTGTGGAAGAGCCTCTGCTTGGACACGCAGAAGGTCCCAGGTCTGGTCAAAAGGACCATGCAGTAGTTGATGTGGAGGACCTCTGCTTTGGGCCCTGGAGAGCTGCTGCCAGTCTGAGTAGACAATACTGACTGGTGGACTAAGGATCCAATTTGGTATAAGGCCTGTTCACGTGTTCACAGATCTCTCCTGTAATCTTCTATACCAGCTACTCCACCTCCCAGACCTCTCTCTTTCCACAGGTGTCCAATGATTGTCACTTGGAACACCCATTAAAACAGTGTCCAGGAATTTGTATCTACAAAGCGGTCACACTTTTAGTGGGCATAGAAGTCCCCAACTGGGTTGAAAGTCCCTGGTGTTTGGCTGTTCTGCCACTTAGGTTAATGTTTTTTTTTTGCTCGTTTTTTAATTTATTCTGCCTGTATGACGCTTCAACTGTATTTGAAATTAATATTTACTGTTTGCGTGCTGCTTTGAAATTTTGGGGCAGGAAAAAAAACACAAACCCGCTTGGGATCCTGTTCAGAGCAAGCCGATGTCCGTGCGTGACTGTCGGAAGGCCCTCTTGTGATGTTTGACTGTCGATCCTCTTCCTGTCCTCCAGCGCCCAGGGTGAACGGGACCACCAAGGGGGAGCGGCGACGGGAGCTCGGTGGCTATGAGAGCTCTTCTACCCTCATGAGCAGCGAACTGGAGACCACCAGCTTTTTTGACTCGGATGAGGATGATTCCACCAGCAGGTCAGAAGGAGCTCGCAACCAGGGAGGATGAGGCTTCTCCTGTGGCTAGAGGCTGGTGGAAGATCTCAGATAAGGGGCACTCAGGATCCTTTCCCCCCTCTTCTTAAAGTGCATGGGGTTTGGGGGCAGGTACAGGAAACTCAGATTCGGAGTCAAGATTGCCCCTCCCTGGCATTCAAATAGCTGAAACATGGCATAGGTTCTCCAATAAGTTTTCTGAGGAATCTGCTTTAACTACTCTTAGGGCTGTTTAGCTTGGAAAGAAGGCGGCTAAGGGGAGACATGATAGAGGTCTATAAAATTGTGCATGGTTTGGAGAGAGTGGACAGGGAGAAGTTTTTTCCCCCTCTCCCATAATACTAGAACGCGGGGTCATCTGCTGAAGCTGGAGGGTGAGAGATTCAAAACAGATAAAAGGAAGTATTTTTTCACACAACGCATAGTTAAATTGTGGAACTCCCTGCCCCAGGATGTGGTGATGGCTGCCAGCTTGGAGGGCTTTAAGAGGGGAGTGGACATATTCATGGAGGAGAGGGGTATTCATGGCTATTAGTTAGAATGGATACTAGTCATGATGCATACCTATTCTCTCCAGGATCAGAGGAGCATGCCTATTATATGAGGTGCTGTGGAACACAGGCAGGACAATGCTGCTTCAGTCATCTTGTTTGTGGGCTTCCTAGAGACACCTGGTTGGCCATTGTGTGAACAGACTGCTGGACTTGATGGACCTTGGTCTGATCCAGCAGGGCTTTTCTTATGTTCTTAAGGCACCCGTTCTGTGTGTTTAAGGAGCGTATAGGTGTTTGTGTATTTAAGTGATTATCTTTTCAGCATGTAAGGACATCCTAATTCTCAAAGATTGGCAGCGTGAGTGTTAGCAAAGCAAACTCGGGATATTTGAACTGGTACCCGGCTCAAAGTTGACTCAGCCTTCCATCCTTCCGAGGTCGGTAAAATGAGTACCCAGCTCGCTGGGGGTAAAGGGAAGATGACTGGGGAAGGCAATGGCAACCCACCCTGTAAAACAGAGTCTATCTAGTAAATGTTGGGATGTGATGTCACCCCATGGGTCAGGAATGACCCAGTGCTTTCACAGGGGACCTTTACCTTTTTTTAATATAGTTAACAATTAATGGAGACTCTATTGCCTTTTTATATATGTAAAAACTTCTTCATATATCACGAGTAACAAGTTTGCCTCCTTGTAACAGGTAAACTCTATGCTACTCGTGATATAAACTGAAACACGGAGTTAACCTGTTACACAAAGGAGGAAAACTTATAAAAATGGCTGTAGAGTCTCCCTTCATTTTGTATTAAAAAGTATTTATTTGTAAGACTTGTATCACAAACGTAAAATTTACCCTTGATACGTAACTATATTACTGAATTGATATTCATGTATATACAAATACATTCATGAATATATTACCGTGAGTTTTGAAAATAATTCCATATTGGTTGGGTACCAGTTGTTATATGGTTTGTTTCAGGGAGGCTAACAGCATCAATATTATACAATAAAATCACATACGATAAAGCAACATACAATGTGCAGTAAAACCAATCCTACCTTTATATCCCCAGCATGCAAAACCGTTTCTTTGGCATTGCTCTTTTAAAAAAAAAATTTAAAAATAAAAATAAAAATAGAACACATACATTGCATAGAATCATAGAGTTGGAAGGGACCACAAGGGTAATCTAGTCCAACCCCCTGCACAGTGCAGGAAATTCACAACTACCTCCCCCACATACACACCCCAGTGACCCCTACTCCATGCCCAGAAGATGGCCAAGATGCCCTCCCTCTTATGAGCTGCCTCAGGTCATAGAATCAGCATTGCTGACCGATGGGCATCTAGTCTCTGCTTCAAAACCTCCAGGGAAGGAGAGCTCACCACCTCCCGAGGAAGCCTGTTCCACCGAGGAACCGCTCTAACTGTTAGAAAATTCTTCCTAATGTCTAGACAGAACCTCTTTTGCATTTTCATATACATCACACACCCCTTAAATTCAATTTCATTCATTAAATTTCCTTAAACTAATATTTCATACACATCGATCTATCTATCTATCTATCTATCTATCTATCTATCTATCTATCTATCTATCTATCTATCTATCTATCTATCTATCTAGTTATTATTAATTGTTGTTGTTGTAATTAGTATATTAATTATAACATTTTTTGAGGTATTTACTTTGATCCATAATCAAAATATATCTTCCAGCTCTTCTGAAATTCTTCCATCGGTCTTCAGTTCATAACATTGGCGTTGCTCTTTTTGTTTTTCTGCGCGAGGGGTGTCCTGGCGCCTTCCCCGCCGGCAGCCTTCACGCCTCACTCTCGCCTCTGCCTTGCAGGTTGAGCAGCTCGACGGAGCAGAGCAGCGCCTCCCGCCTGATGCGACGGCACAAGCGGCGCCGGCGGAAGCAGAAGGCACCGCGGATTGAGCGGGTGAGGCACCTGGGGTTTTTTTGCTCTTCGCCCGTTCTCTAGGACTAGGTTAAAGCGAGTTGTGCCGTCAAGGGAAGAGCCTTTTGGGGCCCTTGTTTACCCCCTGCCTTCGGAGGTTCAATCTACAATCCATCCTCGATGTGGGCACCATGCGGGTTGTGTCTTGTTTGTTTTTTGCCAGGACTTGTTTAGGTGAAGAAGATTCATGTTTTTTACTTATAGTCCACCTTTCACACTTAGACTCAAGGCAGATTGGTGGAAAGTGTCGTCAAGTCAGGGCCAACTAATGGCCACCCCATGGGGTTTTTAAGTCAAGAGATGAACAGAGGTGATTTGCCATTGCCTGCCTCTGCATAGAGACCCTGGACTTCCTTGGTGGTCTCCCATCCAAATACTAACCAGGGCCGACTCTTCTTAGCTTCTGAGATCTGACAAGATAAGGCTAGCCTGGGCCATCCGGGTTAGGCCAGATGAACAGAGATGGTTTGCTGTTGCCTGGCTCTGCGTAGAGACTCTGGACTTCCTTGGCGGTCTCCCGTCCAAGTACTAACCAGGGCCAACCCTGCTTAGCTTCTGAGATCTGTTGAGATCATGCTAGCCTGGGCCATCCCAGGTGAACAGAGGTGGTTTGCCATTGCCTAACTCTGTGTAGCAACCTTGGACTTCCTCGGTGGTCTTTCATCTGAGTACAGACTAGGGCTGACTCTACTTAGCTTCCAAGATCAGACAAGATCAGGCCAGAATGGGCCATCCAAACCAGGGCAAAGGTGGATTACAAAATATAAAAAAACCAGGCTCCACCAGGCATCATGAATCATTCAGTAGGTAGTGCAGGAGGATTGAGATTACAGAATGGGTAACAATGTAGAAATAAAAACCTGTCTAAGGCATGATATTCCATAATGCAAAAAGTGTATTATCGAACGTGTAGTATCGAGTGCCAGCATGGTGTAGTGGTTAAGGTGTCAGGCTAAGTTCGAATCCACACTATGCCATGGCAGCTTGCTGGGTGACCTTGGGCCAGTCACACTCTCTCAGCCTAACCTCCCTTGCAGGGTTGTTGTGAGGGCAGAAAAAAGGGGGAGAAGCGAATGTGGTATGTCTCTTTGGGTCCCCATTGGAGAAAAAGGTGGGATGTAAGTAAAGTAAATAAATCAATAAATAAGTGGATGTGATCGCTTGTGTACCCCGCAAGACCATTTTTCCTCTGCCCCTTTAAAAAGGTTAGCATTGTCCACCGCCCCTCCATAAGGAAAGTGGAATTTTGCGATGTTCTATAAATGATGCCGTGCTTTCATAATTGTTTCATAGCATGATTCATTTGGTCTGCTTTTACTCATTCATTACCAGCCGCTTTCCCACGAGTTCAAAAGGTCTTACAGTAAATGAAATACCACTTGAAACAAAGTAATGACATTTACACGCACCCCACGAAACCCCCAAAGACGACAAAGTAGAACAGTGACCACTGGCATAACCAACTGGTGTAGCTTAGCTCGCACGCTTGCGTTGAGCAGGCCTAAAGCAAGCTGAACTAGAAACGTCCTAGAATCCTCTCAAAAAAGTAGAAGAGTTGGCTTTTATATATCAAATCGGCTTACAATCAGCTTCCCTTCCCCACCCCACAACAGACACCCTATGAGGTATGTGGGGCTGAGAGAGTGTGACTAGCCCGAGGTCACCCAGCTGGCTTCATACGTAGGAGTGGGGAAACAAATCCAGTTCACTAGATTAGCCTCCGCCGCTCATGTGGAGGAGTGGAGAAACCAACCCGATTCACCAGATTAGTGTTTGCCGCTCATGTGGAGGAGTGGGGGATGAAACCCAGTTCCCCAGATCAGAGCCCACCGCTCCAAAACACCACTCTTAACTACTACACCATGCTGTTGCGTTGTGCCCTTGGGGTGTAGTAGGGGGAAATCATTTCACTGCCTTGGGGCTACCTCACAGACACCCTGTGAGGTAGGTGGGGCTGAGATAGCTCTATCAGAGCTGTGACTTGCCTAAGGTCACCCAGCCAGCTTTGTGTGTAGGAGTGGGGAAACCAACCCGGTTCACCAGATTAGCCTCCGCTGCTCATGTGGAGGAGTGAGGAATTGAACCCTGTTCTCCAGATTAGAGTCCACCGCTCCAAACCACCGCTCTTAACCACTACACCACGCTGGCTCCCCCTGAACTACCGAATTTCCTCCTCCTTCTCTGGAGGGGACACGAGACAGATCTGCCACCAACCTGACTGCTGAGAAAACTACTCAGAGGCCGATGGCAGTGGAGCCATAGAACATTTGAACACAGAATCATTGAATCATAGAGTTCGAAGGGGCCATATAGGTCATCCAGTCCAGCCCCCTGCTTAATGCAGGATCAGAGCATCCCTAACAGGTGGAGGCAGCGGACAGAGGGGAAAGTGGGAAGGCCTCATTCTCTTTTCTCCCGTCCTAGTCTTCGTCCTTCAGCAGCATAACGGATTCCACCATGTCGCTGAACATCATCACAGTCACCCTCAACATGGGTGAGTATGGGGAGATGCCCTCTGGTCCCAGGTTGGGTCCCTTACCCAGGTTTGGTGAATGGGCAGAAGTGGGGAAGCTGCTGTCGAGGGTGGAGCGGCACAGGGTAGGAAGCACCTGTCAGTGTGAATTGCATCAACTGGGATCCCGTGTCGAGCTGCGGGCAGAGAGTGAGGGCTGGAGGCACGAAGCGTAGTCTGGAAAGCAGTCTGAGGTTGTTCGCTGTCCAGGCAGAATCCAAGATATCAACACAGGCGAGTGCAGTCCATGGCGTGAGTCAGGTACAGTCCAAGAAATCAGGATGGCGGGCATCTGAAGTATAACAGGGAGGTAAGGCCGATAACGCAGGGAGGCTCGTGATGGGTTGCTGGCACGGCAGCCAACACAAAACCCAAATAAGTCAACTTGAATGAAGCAACACAAATATAATGACATCTCACAAGACTAATAACACGTGTTATACTGTGTTCAACGTTACACAGTGAATATAGTCAGTCAAGTCAAAGAACTATACAAATTGTCCATTAAAGTACTGTATATGGAATAAAGCAGCGGTGTTGAAACATAAATTCAGCGAAGAGACAACTCTTTCATTTGAATGAGGGCAGCCAATAACATGCCCTGCCTTACAGTGGCCCCAGCCACTTTCTGAAAAGCTCAGCAGTCACCAAGGGAAATGTGGGTGCCAGTTTGGGGAACCCTGGTGCCGTCCAATACCTGGTCCAGTTGTGCTTAAAGCTTTCCCAGAAGGTTTTTCTTTTGAGCTCTCCTGCCTGAAGCTCCTACAAGTTCCTTGTGAGGCCTGGTTCACCCCCAGGAGGTACATATAATTAGGAAGGCTTAAAAACGAAAGCCTGTCCGCCCAAAACAAATTGTTCACTTCTGAAAGATTGATGGCTACGCAGAGCATTGGGCGGACAGAATGAAAATGGATAAAAACTATGTTTTTACAAGGTGGTGTCTAGTGTACGACAGTCTGTCATAAATAAATTTATTTAATACAGTCCCAAGACCAATAAAAATTGAATCAATATAATGATACAGGCTTCCAGTATATCAGATAACTTAGGAGAAAAGAAATATTTAAAATTATAAATTCACAGAATTATACATTATCTTTACAAAAATTATAGCTAAAAAGCCTTTATATGGCTTACCCAAGTTTTCCTAGTCTTGTAGGCTATCCATCCAAATTTGGCGGCTTTAAAAGTGATCCCTTGATTCTTAGCTGCTAGCATAACCGACAGAAGAGTCCTAAATTTTTCTTGCATATTTGCATTATTTTTTTTTTGCCTTTGTCTTTGTTCAAATGATCCATCCCTCCTAAGTAGCTCAGGCCTAACCTCTGAGTAGCAACTTACAGGGATTTTGTTTGTCACGGGTCCAAATTACTCCTTATACAGTCTCGGTTGACCTTTGTTGTTTCTTTTCCCCTCTGTGACTTTGGTGCGTTTTTATATTCTGTTCATCTACAGTTTCTGTGCTGGCCGTGTAAATAATATCCATCTACTTGCGGAGGCATCACACTAGGTGTGATATTTTTTTAGAAATTTACTTCTTTACCACTATAGGGTCCCTTGGCCAAGTGTAGCAACCGGCAGGAGGGTTGGGGGAAAAGGACATGGGGTGAATGACATCACCTCCGTCACCTCCAGGTACAACCTGGAAGTCACAGTTAGTACCGTAGAGTTTCCAGCAATTCCTAGAGCTAAAATATATGCCAAAACATAAAAACAGCAATTAAAACATAAGGCAGGAAGGAGGGATCACTGAGGGAATACCAGATGAAACAAAAAACGGTCTTCAGAAGATGTTGGTTAAAACGCCTAGGGCTGTTTAGCTTGGAAAGAAGGCAGTTAAGGAGATACATGATAGAGGTCTGTAAAATTATGCATGGTATGGAGAGAGTGGACAGGGAGAAGCTTTTCTCCCTCTCTCGTAATGCCAGAACGCAGGATCATCTGCTGAAGCTGGAGGGTGAGAGATTCAAAACAGAGGAAAGGAAGTATTTCTTCACACAACACATAGTTCAATTGTGGAACTCCCTGTCCCAGGATGTGGTGATAACTGCTAACATGGATGGCTTGAAGAGAGGAGTGGACATGTTCAGGTAGGAGAGGGCTATCCATGGCTACTAGTCCAGATGGATACTAGGCATGATGCCTAACTATTCTCTCCAGGATCAGAGGAGCATGCCTATTATATGAGGTGCTTTGGAACACAGGCAGGACAATGCGGCTGCATTCGTCTTGCTTGTGGGCTTCCTAGAGACACCTGGTTGGCCATTGTGAGAACAGACTGTTGGACTTGATGTACCTTGGTTTGATCCAGCAGGGCCTTTCTTATGTTTTTATGGTGGATGGGGCTATCCATGGCTACTGGTCCAAATGGTTACTAGTCGTGATGCATACCTATTCTCTCCAGGATCAGAGGAGCACGCCTATTATATTAGGTGCTTTGGAACACAGGCAGGACAATGCTGCTGCAGTGGTCTTGTTTGTGGGCTTCCTAGAGACACCTGGTTAGCCACTGTGTGAACAGACTGCTGGACTTGATGGGCCTGGGTCTGATCCAGCAGGGCCTTTCTTATGTTCTTATGGCGACAGAAGGGGACAGACGAATCTCCCTAGGGAGAGAGTTCCAGAGTTTTGGTACCATGACCAAGAAGGCTCTCTCCTGGGTTGCCCCCCCACTTAGTCTCAGGAGGTCAGTGCGTCCGAAGCAGGGCCTCCAAAGATGATCAGGTTGGGTCAGGTGGGTTTTAAGGCTAACCGACAATTATTAGGTGCTGCCCATCGGTTGGGCGCTGTTCTGACAGGCCCTATCCTCTCCTTTCTGCAGAAAAGTACAACTTCTTGGGCATCTCCATCGTCGGCCAGAGCAACGAGCGGGGCGACGGTGGCATCTACATCGGCTCCATCATGAAGGGAGGAGCCGTGGCGGCGGACGGAAGGATCGAACCGGGGGACATGCTCCTACAGGTGACCATCCTTTACTCCCAGAGCCGTGACGGCAAGATGGCTCAGAGCTCATATGCCAGGGGCAGATTAAAAGTTGGTTGGTTTGCGTGTGTGTGTGCGCGCGCTGTCAAGTCACAGCTGAATTATGGCGACCCCATAGGTTTTTCAAGGCAAGAGACATTTGGAGGTGGTTTGCCATTGCCTGTCTCTGCATGGGCTGAGAGGGTTCTGAAAGAGCTGTGACTAGCCCAAGGTCACCCAGCAGGCTTCGTGTGTAGGAGTGGGGAAACCAGCCCAGTTCACCAGATCACCCTCCGCTGCTCATGTGGAGGAGCGGGGAATCAAACCCAGTTCTCCAGATCAGAGTCCACCGCTCCAAACCACTGCTCTTATCCACGACACCATGCTGGGTGTCCCTTTTATCTCAAACATAGATCGTAGTCGATCCAAACGAATGTGGTGGGTAACCACATCCAGCGCAGCTGATACCTAAGGGGCATGAGCAGCAACTGATGGCCCTGACGCTGTTGTTGCCTGAGGACATCCACCAAGGCTAATAACACTGTCAGTTGGTGAAAGTGTGTCAATACATCATAGTAAGTCAGGCTTTGCATAGAAGCTAGAATAAAAGTGAGCCAGCAGGACTAGCTTCGTGGGGGGATGAATCTCCCAATTCCATCAAGGAGACCCCGACAGAACGGCTCAAACCCCTTCGAATGCTTTGTTTGTATCTGTTCCGTTCATGATGACGAGATATGACAGCCATGGGTTTGGAAGGTATGAAATCAGTACAGGAGCGAAAGGATAAATATTACCAGTGCAAAAACCTGTATTAATAGTTACATATAACTCTGTGTATGTGTTAAGTGCCGTCAAGTCGCTTCCGAGTCATGGTGACCCTATGAATGAAAGTCCTCCAAGATGTCCTATCTTTGATAGCCTTGCTCAGATCTTGCAAATTCCTTTATTGAGTCCATCCATCTCTTGTTGGGTCTTCCTCTTTTCCTGCTGCCCTCAACTTTTCCTAGCATGACTGTCTTTTCCAGTGACTCCTGTTGTCTCATGACGTGACCAAAATATTATAGCCTCAGTTTAGTCATTTTAGCTTCTAGGGTCAGTTCAGGCTTGATTTGATCTATAACCCACTGATTTGTTTTTTTGGCAGTCCACGGAATCTGTAACACTCTCCTCCAACACCACATTTCAGAGGAATCTATTTTCTTCCTATCAGCTTTCTTCACTGTCACTTCAGCTTTCACACCCATACATAGTAATAGAAAATATGATGGCATGAATTAATCTAGTCTTGGTGGCCAGTGACATATCCTTACACTTCAAAATCTTTTCTAGCTCCTTCATGGCTGCCCTTCCCAGTCTCAATCTCCTTCTGATTTCTTGGCTGCAGTCTCCCTTTTGGTTGATGGTGGAGCCAAGGGATAGAAAGTCTTGAACAATTTCAATTTCCTCATTGTCAACCTTAAAGGTGTGTAATTCTCCTGTAGTCATTACTTTTGTTTTCTTGATGTTCAGCTGTAGTCCTGCTTTGGCACTTTCTCTTTTAACTTTCAGCAGTAGTTGTTTCAAATCTTCACTATTTTCTGCCAATAATGTAGTGTCATCGGCATATCTCAAATTATTAATGTTCCTCCAATTTTCACTCCACTTTCATCTAAATCTAACTCTAAACATATAACTCTAGCAACCAACAAACTGATCTCTACAGTAGACTATCCAAATATAATACATTCACAATAGAAAAAAGTCTCTCTATGGAGTGGAAGAGTTCATGTGAAGTGGTTCAATGCAGGAGTCCACTCTGCATAAGGCAGAGATACAAGGGGATACGGCCGTTTCGAATTCTTCACACAAGTTCTTCCTCAGTCCCACTTGTAATCAATATTTATCCTTAATGTTCATTCATCATTCATAAAATACCAGCTTCAAAATCATGCCTGCTATTCCATAATTCAGGATAGTCAGCTAGTTCCACATAGGGATGCAACAAGTGCAGCAGTCACTTGGAAACTTGGGTTTGGAAGGAGCAGACTAGCCCTCAAGGGCTTGAAACTTGTCCACTGAAAGATGAGAGTTCACTGGCGCTAACTCAGACCGACCGATCCGCATCTATGGAGCTCACACCTATTTTTTACCCCTATTTGCAGGTGAATGACATTAACTTTGAGAACATGAGCAACGATGACGCCGTGCGCGTGCTGAGGGAGATCGTGCACAAGCCGGGGTGAGTGTCCCTCCTTCTCTCCCCCCAAGTCACCCCTCTCCAGAGCAGAGGGTTCCCCCCAGCCCCACACCCCTTCCTGTAGTGCAGGCAATGCCTGTGAGCAACAAAGCAGCCATTGGTGATGGAAGCACGCGCTCTCTTTCCTAAGCAGTGCCGGCTGGTACCTCCTGTCCTGGGATGCTGAACGTGCAAAGTGGGCCCAGGGTGGAGTGTTCGGAGGACAGTTGAATTCGGCAAGGAAGCAAGCCCCGGGTGACAGTTTCGCTCTGCAAGCCGTCTTGTTTATGGGCTTCCTAAGAGGCACCCGGTTGGCCACTGCGTGAACAGACCGCTGGACCTGATGGGCCTGGGTCTGATCCACCAGGGCCTTTCTTATGTTCTAAAGTTGCCCTACGTTGTGACGTGAAAAACTGTAAATGTCAGCTTGGTTCCAAGGAGGGGTCCAAATCACTGCTAACCGATGGAGTAGAAACTCGTTTCTTTATTGATTGAACACGATCAAGGAAAGCGTCTGTTTCTAAGTTCACGACGCTGACAACTTTACAGGCAAAAGCATAAGCATATATAAGCAAATCAACATCAGGATTTTGCTCATAACAACCCTGTGAGGTAGGTCAGGTTGGGTGGGAGTGTGTGATTGGTCCATTGTCACCCAGCGAGCTTCCGTGGCCAGAGTTGGAATTTGAACCTGCATCTCCCCGACCCTGCTCTGAGCACCTTAACATTCTTCTCCCTCCTCCATTTTTTTTAACCTCATAACAACCCTCTGAGGTAGGTGAAGCTGAGAGTACTTGAGCTTTCATGGCAGAGCGGGGATTTGAGCCTGCGTCTCCTAGATCCTACTCTGACACTCTTCACCACTGCACCACACTAGCTGTCTCTTCCCTTTCTGCTGAATTTATGCACACATTCTGAAAGTGTCCAAAGTAAGAAAGAAAGATCCCAGCAGGAAAAATCTTGACAAACAATCACTGTGCCGCCGCCCCCCGGTACTGAAATCTAGATGGGAGTCCCCCTCCCCCCCGCAGAAAGTTTATGTAAGTAGGAACGCTGTGTGGGATTTCTTCTCTTTGCTGAGCGAAGACTGGAAATGTCTGCATGGCTGAGCTCTCTGTAAGCCAGGCTTAACCCACTCTTCGTGTTTCTCCTGCAGGCCCATCACCTTGACGGTTGCCAAGTGCTGGGATCCCAGTCCCAGGGGTTGCTTCTCGTTACCTCGGAGTAAGTGCTCTTTGCAGCCCTGATGCTGGCTTTGTATCTTGGATAGCTGACTTGTGCGAGGGCCGCTTTATATGTCTTTTTGGAACTGGATGATAACGCTGTTCCTGGTTTGCATTTCTCCAAATCAGGGTGCTTGTATCTGTGTGTGTGCTCCCTTTCAAAAGACAGACAGCAAAAGCAAGAGAAGAAACACAGGCAGGACAATGCTGCTGCAGTCCGTCTTGCTTGTGGGCTTCCTAGAGGCACCTGGCTGGCCGCTGTGTGAACAGACTGCTGGACTTGGTGGGCCTTGGTCTGACCCAGCATGGCTTTTCTTATGATGCATGCCTATTCTCTCCAGGATCAGAGGAGTATGCCTATTATATTAGGTGCTGTGGAATACAGGCAGGACACTGCTGCTGCAGTCGTCTTATTCGTGGGCTTCCTAGAGGCACCTGGTTGGCCACTGGGTGAACAGACTGCTGGACTCAATGGGACTTGGTCTGATCCAGCATGGCCTTTTTTTTTTTATGCAT
This sequence comes from Euleptes europaea, assembly GCF_029931775.1. Lineage (NCBI taxonomy): Eukaryota > Metazoa > Chordata > Lepidosauria > Squamata > Sphaerodactylidae > Euleptes > Euleptes europaea. Next base: position 9,210,747 of record NC_079316.1, read on the forward strand.
TTGCCCGTCCAACCTGGAAGGCTTTCAGAAGGGTTCATGGAGGAGAGGGCTATCCATGGCTACTAGTCCAAATGGCTACTAGTCATGATGAATGCCTGTTCTCTCCAGGATCAAAGGAGCACACCTATTATATTAGGTGCTGTGGAACACAGGCAGGATGGTGCTGCTGCAGTCTTTTGTGGGCTTCCTAGAGGCACCTGGTTGGCCACTGTGTGAACAGACTTCTGGACTTGATGGGCCTGGGTCTGATCCAACAGAGCCTTTCTTATGTTCTTAAAGCTCCCTGTGTGTTGAAAACTAGCATGTGGGGAAGAACTCTTGAGAGATGAGTTTGCTTCGTGCAGGAAGATTTTCATATTTATTTACTGTCTGCTTTGCTCACTGAGGCTCAAGGCAAATTACAGTGCAAGTCAATACAGTCAGTAGGTTAAGGCGTCCAGCTGGCAGTGTAACAGGACTAGGATTGAAGAAACCTGAACCAAAGCTTAAAAGTTTTAGACGTGACGTATTAAACGGTGCAGAAAGTGGTGCTGCGGGATTAGAAAAAGCAATGCTGCGAGAGCAGGATAACACATACAGCAAAAGGATAACAGGGTAGATCCAGCCGTCCTCTAAGTCACCTTCCTCTGATTTAATCGTCTCTTCAACTTGTGGAAGTTGAGGACAACGATTGTGGAAGGTAGAGGACGACTTGTTGGACTGGAGGAAGGCTTCAAACTTGAGCCAGATTGAAAGGTGAGGTATAACTGCTTGAATGGATGAATGAACTTTGCTCAGCGGATGGGTAGGATCCGCCCCATCACATACTATAGAAGAAGGAGAAGGGATGGTTTTTACGTGCTGGCTTTCTCTGCCACTTAAGGGAGAATCAAACCGGCTTACAATCACCTTCCCCTTCCCACAACAGACGCCCTAGGAGGTAGGTAGGGCTGAGAGAGCTGCGACTAACTCAAGGTCACCCAGCAGGCTTCTTGTGTAGGAGTGGGGAAACAAATCCAGGTCACCAGATTAGTGTCTGCCGCTCACGTGGAGGAGTGGGGAATCAAAACCGATTCTCCAGATCAGGAGTCCACCGCTCCAAACCACCGCTCTTAACCACTACACCATGCCGGCTCTCTATATACAGTGGTATATTCATCTGCAGTGTCAAATGGCCCAGTCCTGGCAACGTCTTCCCCTGTTCTCTTCTCCTGAACGTCTAAACTGTCTCTGAGGTCGGTTATGCATGGTTGGTTTAGCCTCCTTCATTCCCTGTTTCAGCCAGGATCAAGTTTTTGAAAATGCACGTTACCTCGTTCCTTTTCGGCTCAACCCCGTTTCAACCGTAAACAAACTCGGCTTTTCCCATTCCTCTTCTTGCCGGAGTCAAACAGTCTTTCCTAGCTGAAACCAGATCCAAAGAGCGTGCATAACGCCTGCCTCGCATTGAGCTTTCCCCGCCCCCATTTTCAAACCCCTCTTCTGTTCTGTTTGCTGATAGCCATATGGGGGAGCAGTGAAGATTGGCATCTCTCACAGCCAATCATGAAGCAGCAGGGATTCAATTGCTTCCTGCTTCCTGGGAGCTCTTTCTGGGAGAAAGAAAGGCTTTTTAAAAATAAGGCTTGGATTTCGCGCCCTCCCTCCTCTTTCAGATGGCTCCATTTTTTGCTATTTTGTTCTTAAAATGCTTTTTTATGCGGCAGCTGGCTCTGGGGGGAAGGAAATGTTCTCTCACGAGGTGAGCCAATCACAGACCAGCAATTAAAGGGGTGGGACTTGATTTGAACTTGAGAGACTGCTTTCCTGTATTCGTGCCCCCGATTTGCACACAGTTTATTCCCTAATCATTCAAGCCAGTGCGTACAGTTTTCCTCAGCCCAGGTTGCTTTGATCCTGGCTGAAACGGAGAATAAAGAAGGGTAAAGTGAGCATTCATAATAGGCCTGAGTGTCCGAGAAAGAGACGGGGGTTCTGAATCCTGTTTTTTCCTTTGACCATCTGCGCGCTTGCCTCTTTCTCCCCCCCCCTTTCCTCTCACTTAATCAGTCCTCTCCTTCCACACCCGTTTTTCCCCCGACAAGTGGCCCAATTCTCTGCATGGAAGCCACACCCTCCCATCCGCCCCTCTCCCTCTGTGCCCCCCCGGCTGATCCTCCCTCTCTTCTTTCTCCCCCCAGTTGCTCCCCAGAGGATCTGGGCTGGGCCAGACTCTCCATGCTCCGATCCGGGTGAGTCCCGGCCTGACGCTGGGGGAGGACGGGGCCGCCCAGAGGCTGGGGGGGCGGGGGGCGGGAAGCGGCTCTCGAGGGAGGGGCTTCTTCACCCACCTTGTGTGTTCCCCGCAGGCGAGCCCATCCGGCCCATCGACCCGGCGGCCTGGGTGTCCCACACGGCGGCGATGACCGGCACCTACCCGGCGTACGGTATGAGCCCATCCATGAGCACAATCACTTCCACCAGCTCCTCCATCACCAGCTCCATCCCCGAAACCGAACGTAAGTCCTCGTGCCTGTGTGCCCCCCCACCCCTGCTTGGCTGTGCCTGACGGGAGCAACACATGCACAGGGGCGCAAGAGCCCCCCCGGCTCTGGGGGCGGAAGAAGAACCCGACCCTTCCGCAAGGGTGATTTCCCCCCACCCCCGGATAGCTTGGGAGCTGCTCGGGGGCAGAGCAGTGATTTTCGTCGTCTTGTAAGGCACTCTGATGCTTAAGGAGCCAGGTGTTTCAGATGCGAGGTTGGAGGAAGGGAAGGGGCCTGGAGGTGGCAGCAGGGAAGGCGGGCCTGTGGAAGCTTGCTGAACTCAGTGGAAGGTGCTGTGAAAATGAAATATTCCCTAGCTCGGGGGTTTCCTATGTGATGCCCGTGGGTGCCGTGGTGCCTGCCGACGTCACACTTGAAAAAAGGGATATTGCAGCGCTTGAGAAGGTGCAGAAAAGAGCAACTGAAATGATCAGGGGGCCAGAGGAAGTGCCCTATGAGGAGCTGTTGAAACGCTTAGGACTGTTTAGCTTGGAAAGAAGACGGTTAAGGGGAGACATGATAGAGGTCTATAACATTATGCATGTCATGGAGAGAGTGGGCAGAGAGAAGCTTTTCTTCCTCTCTCATAATACTAGAACGCTGAATCATCTGCTGAAGCTGGAAGGTGAGAGATTCAAAGCAGATAAAAGGAAGTATTTCTTCACACAATGCAGAGTTAAATTGTGGAACTCCCTGCCCCAGGATGTGGTGATAGCTGCCAACTTGGAAGGCTTTAAGAGGGAAGTGGACATATTCATGGAGGAAAGGGGTATTCATGGCTTCTAGTTAAAATGGATACTAGTCATGATGCATACCTATTCTTTCCAGGATCAGGTGAGCATGCCTATTATATGAGGCGCTGTGGAACACAGGCAGTATAATGCTGCTGGAGTCGTCTTGTCTGTGGGCTTCCTAGAGGCACCTGTTTGGCCGCTGTGTGAACAGACTGCTGGACTTGATGGACCTGGTTCTGATCCATCTTATGTCCTTATGTCACCTTTTCTGGAGACTGTCAAGTGCTTTTAGAAAGTGGGTAGAGCCGTAGGGCGTTTGCCTAGCAAGGCTTCTAACTGACCGTTGGAGATTTAATTGGCTGTACAGATTTTTAAGAACATTGCCTTGGCAGCAGCTGCCACCACAACACAAGGATTGTCACTGTGTGGCTGAAAGTGAGCTGTGGCTGGCCTCGCCTCCTGCGGCAGCTGTTTTGCTGCAGCCGTTTTGCGGCTGTGCCCGCCATGTTGTATCGGAGTTCCCGAGGTGCCAGCAGGATCAGAAAAGGTTGGGGACCCCTGCCCTAGCTCATAAGGCGAGTTTTTAGGTCAAAGTCTGGTTTTAGAGCTACTTCGCTACAAAAATGTCTGTAGGGCTTTCATGGGGAGGAGCCGTGGCTCAGTGGTGGAGCACCTCCTTGGCATGCAGAAGGTCCCAGGTTCAATCTCCGGCATCTCCAGTTAAAGGGACTCAGCAGGTAGGTGATGTGAAAGACCTGAGACCTTGGAGAGCTGCTGCCGGTCTGAGTAGACGATACTGACTTTGATGGACCAAGGGTCTGATTCAGTAGAAGGCAGCTTTGTGTGTTCATGTGTTCGTGTGTGTGGTTGATTGACCAGATCTGGCTGAGAGGGAGGATATACCAGAGCTGTAAGTAAAACATGGGCTCAGGCAGATCCAGATATTGGATACTAGAAAAGTTTTCATGTAGGCAGTTGAGATCCTGGTCAGGTGGGTCAAGGTGGCCAGGGCACGCCTGTGATGCATTGTTCCCCGCCTCCCCCCCATCCCTCCGTCCGTGGTACCTCCCATGCGTCCCTCTGCCTTTCCATCCCCTCTCATGTCTGCCTCCCTTCCCTCCGTCCGACCCGCAGGCCTCGATGACTTTCACCTGTCCATCCACAGCGACATGGCCACCATCGTCAAAGCCATGGCCTCGCCGGAATCCGGCCTGGAGGTGCGCGACCGCATGTGGCTGAAGATCACCATCCCCAATGCTTTCATCGGTAAGGCACAGGCTTTCCACGGGGCAGATGGGTGGAGCGTCGGGCAAGCATTGGTTGCCCCAGGATATCACCAAGCAGATAGAGTTGAGGTCATATCCTGGATTGTGTTCCCTCTGCTTAATGTGAAGTTTAGTATCTACAGAGCACGCCTCTGGAAGAAGCTTTTCTCCCTCTTTCATAATGCCAGAACTCGGGGGTCATGCTCTGAAGCTGGAGGGTGACACATTCAAAACAGATAAAAGGGAGTATTTCTTCACACAATGCATAGTTAAATTGAGGAACTCCCTGCCCCAGGATGTGGTGATGGCTGCCAACTTGGGAGGCTTTAAGGGGAGTGGACATGTTCATGGAGGAGAGGGCTATCTATGGCACCTAGTCAAAATGGATACTAGTCATGATCATATCTGTTCTCTCCAGGATCAGAGGAACATGCCTGTTATAATAGGTGTTGTGGAACACAGGCAGGATTGTGCTGCTGCAGTCGTCTTGTTTGGGGGCTTCCTAGAGGCAACTGGTTGGCCACTGTGTGAACACACTTCTCGACTTGATGGACGTTGGTCCTATCCAGCATGGCCTTATGTTCTTATGTAGCTAAAGAACAAGAGTACTCATCTGTTTCTCCTCTCAGGTGCCTCCCTTGTGGAATCCTGTGTGGAATTTAGATTCCTAAAAAAAATTTTGCTCAGAATTTTTTAACTCTTCTGGTGGTGACCGGAGTGATGCCATTGGCAGCGCTTAGAATTTTTAAGGCTTTAGTGCTCAAAGCGATTCACATTCATTTTCTTAGTACCAGAACACTGTAAACTAGGCATGATTGCTATTATTATTGGGAAAGAGGTTGGACCGGAGAGCATGGGGCAGAGATCGTAGCGACTTCCCTGAAGTGAGCTGGTGACTAAGTTGAGATTCGAGCAGGAGGTTCCTGGCTCACGGCTCATACTCTGAACCACTGTCTATACCGATTCAGTACCAGAGATTCCCAGGATGTTTCGGGACATTTTCTGCTTGTGTATGTTGTCACTCTCCCGTGACCTACAGACACATCTGCTTACCATGCGCCAGACATCCTTAGTAATAGCTCATCTGTCTGGCTTATATACTTCTCTCCCTTTCTCGGCGAAAAGTCTGCAAAAAAAAAAAAAAAAATCTCAAAACGCCTCCAGAGACCAGAACAATCTGTGCAAGGTGCACATATTTAGTTGTGTCTGATGCTGATTTCCTCAGCTGATAAGAGAGTTCAGAATTTTAGCTTTGGTTGCCTAGAGACCTCTACCCTCTTGCCTCATTGAATAGGGAAGATAAGAATAAGGCCGAGGCCAATGGTGGAAAATGGGAGGAGTTTTGGAGAAAATGGAAACCGTATACCGAGTATGTGTAACCGCACTATGGTTATAGGGTGTTAGATAACTAGAATGTTAATATCAGTAGCTTATTGAGAATGCAATAACAAGAGGGGTAGTATAAAGCAGATGACTAAGCAGCAGCTTGATCAATTTTAAATTGAGTTTAAATATTGATAAAATAACAATAGTATATAGGCAGTAATGACAAAGGGTAGCAAGAATATTTGAAGCATTATGAATGGCTCTAAATATATGTTCCCTTTGGAAGATATGATATTTTGTATGTATGGGTATGTACATTTTATTTCTTAGTTTAATAAAAAAATTGGGGGGGGGAGAAAATATGTAATTTTTTTTAAATTACTCAGAATAGAACTCGTGAAGGTAAGCTTGCTATGGAGCCATCTCTGTAGCTGCCTCCCTTAGCGAGGCAGGAAGGAAACTGGAGTCGGGGCGATTCCAGGCAGGAAGAGGGAAAAAATTGATCAGTTCCTGCCTACCTTAGCACCGGAAAGGAATCACCCATCTGTCTCCAAGATGCCTTCCTTACCTCAGAGTAGAAGGAACCTTCACGGTAAGGAACCACGGTCCCATTTCCCTACACTTTTCACCCAAGAGGTCAGGGGAATCTGTAGTTATTACAGCAGTCCTTCGAAAGAGCATAAATTCTGTGCTACTGTAGGACGACTGCAATAACCTCAGATCCCCCTGAAGAAACCACTTGGGGGAAACGCGTTGGGAAATTCTATTCTGAGTAATACATTTTTTTTAACCGATTTTGCACCGTTGGCCTCGGCCTTATTTTTATCTCCTGTTACTGGTGCGCCCCTTTTATTTCTCTTTGTCATTGAACTGGGGGACAGGCTTCCAAACATGCATAGGATCAGGATGCAGACCTGGATATAACTTGTACTAAGCCAGGAAAGGAAGGCTTGGCCCAGCCCCACTCCCTCTGGGTTACCGTCCTGTTTTCAGAAGTTCCCCCTTTTCCGTTCTTGCCTTTTCTTACGTCTCTGCTGCTCTCCCTTGCTGCCTTCTCTCGACAGGCTCCGACGTGGTTGACTGGCTTTACCATCACGTGGAAGGCTTCACGGACCGGCGGGAGTCCCGCAAGTACGCCAGCAACCTGCTGAAAGCCGGCTACATCCGGCACACGGTCAACAAGATCACTTTCTCGGAGCAGTGCTACTACATCTTTGGCGACCTCTGTGGCAGTACGGGCCCCTGTTTTGACTCTTGGGAGGGTTGGGAGATGGGAGGCACAGGAAGGGATCCTGGAAGGCGGTCCTCATAGACTTGTGCCAGGCAGTTAGCTCCCTGCGTGTGCAGAAATGGGAAGAAATGTAAAACCAATATGACAACCCTTCTGTCTGCATACCCGGCAGGCAGTGAAATGGTGGGAAACTCTGCTAAGTAGCTATTCTTACCATGGGGAAGTTTTCCGCCCTCCTTTCCCTTACTCTCGATTTCAATTACTTTTGATAAGCGAGAGGTAAGGATTTTATATTTACCTCTTTGTTTAAAACATTTTTGACTTGATGTGTATGGCCCAGGCTAGCTCAAATTTCATTGGATCTTGGAAGCTACGCAGAGTCGTTGGCCTTGGTTAGTACCTGGATGGGAGACCACCAGGGAAGTCCAAGGTTGCTATGGAGAAGCAGGCAGTGGCAAACCACCTCTGAATGTCACTTACCTCAAAAACCCTATGGGGTTGCCCTAAGTCAGTGGTTCCCAAACTTTTCAGGCCACCGCCCCCTTGGTTCCGCAGACTCAACCCCAGCTCCCCCTACCCTATCCTATAAAAAGCATTATTCAAAATAGGGGTTTGCATGATGCACTAAAGAAGATAATAACAATAAAGTTTCAAAACCGTAACAATTGCACATGTGTTCAAAATCAAATTAAAACTTTTTAGTTGAAATTTATTCAACAAAATTGATGAACTTGATCCAGTGGTACCAGCTCTTCAAAGTCTGGGGGGAAATTCTGATAGTTTCCACCAAATTTGCCAGCATGGTGCCACAGCTTGATCTGTTGTAAATTAGTGAACAACAGAGTAGAAGGGGCCCACCTCTAGCGCCCCCTGCTGCCCTCTTGCTTCTTAGTGCCCCCTAGGTAATCCCACTGCCCCCCCAGGGAGTGGTACTGCCCACTTTGGGAACCACTGGCCTAAGTCCTCTGCAACATGATGGCACTTTCCACTTAAAAAAAAAAACATAGTACACAAACAATTGAAAACAACCGTTAAATCAAACATAAGACACAGTTAAAACACAAGAGGCAGGAAGGAGGGTCAGCGTGGATTAAGGCAGCCTCCACCTGCGTAATGATCACATGACGTGATGGTATCGCTTCACTTTGCCCTGGTTAGACCTCACCTGGAGTATCGTCTTCACTTTTGGGCACCGCAATTCAAGAAGGATGTAGACAAGCTGGAACATGTCCAGAGGAGGGCAACAAAGATGGTGAGGGGTCTGGAGACCAAGTCCTAAGGGAAAGGTTGAAGGAGCTGGGTATGTTTAGTCTGGAGAGGAGAAGACTGAGAGGGGATATGATAACCATCTTCAAGTACTTGAAGGGCTATCATATAGAGCAGGGCTTCCTAAACTTTTTTCTGCTCTCGACCCCTTTCCGCCCAAGAAATTTTTCGTGACCCCGGGTATATAGGTATATAAAATAGGTGTACAAATCAAACATTTACTGATAATAAATCATAAAGAAATTTATTTTAAAACAATTTTCTAACAGAGCGGTTCCTCAGTGGAACAGGATTCCTCGGGAGGTGGTGAGCTCTCCTTCTCTGGAGGTTTTTAAGCAGAGGCTAGATGGCCATCTGTCAGCAATGCTGATTCTATGACTTTAGGCAGATGATAAGAGGGAGGGCATCTTGGCCGCCATCTGGGCATGGAATAGGGGTCACTGGGTGTGTGTGTGGGGGAGGTAATTGTGAATTTCCTGCTTTATGCAGGGGGTTGGACTAGATGACCCTGGTGGTCCCTTTCAGCTCTACGATTCTATGAACTGCCTCTAATTTCTTCCCATTCTCTGCCTCCTTTTAGACATGGCCAACCTGTCTTTGCACGACCACGACGGATCCAGCGGCGCCTCGGACCAGGACACGTTGGCCCCGCTGCCCCACCCGGGAGCCGCCCCGTGGCCCATGGCCTTTCCGTATCAGTACCCGCCACCTCACCCGTACAACCCGCACCCAGGATTTCCTGATCCCGGCTACACCTACGGCGGCGGAAGTGCGGGCAGCCAGCACAGTGAAGGTAAGGATGCGGGTGGGGGATACAAATGGGACTCGGTCTGACCTTTTTAAGGATTAGAATTGGCAGGCAGCAGGCCTGTCTCCACAGGTTTCTGCCAAGGAACCAGTCCCGTTTCTGCTCATAAAACAATAGGTCCGGTCTCTCTGGGAAGGGGTTTTTAATCCTTCAGGTAAAGAAGAATCTAAAGAATCATAGAGTTGGAAGGGACCAACAGGGTCATCTAATCCAGGGCTTCTTAAACTGTATCCACTCGTGACCCATTTTTGCACGAGAAAGTTTTACGCAACCCTGGGTATATAGGTATATAAAATAGATATTCAAATGAAACATTTACTGATAATAAATCATAAAGAAATTTATTTTAAAATTTTTAAAAAATTGGCAACCCCCACATTCAGTTACTCGACCCCATATGGGGTTGTGACCCACAGTTTAAGAAGCTTTGATCTAGTCCAACTCCCAAAGAAGAAGAGTTGGTTTTTTATATGCCGACTTCCTCTACCACTTTCCGAGCCCCGTGGCGCAGAGTGGAAAGCTGCAGTACTGCAGTCAAAAGCTCTGCTCACAACCTGAGTTCGATCCAGATGGAAGTCAGTTTCAGGTAGCCGGCTCAAGGCAATGGCAAACCACCCCATAAACATAGTCTGCCTAGGAAACGTCGGGATGTGCCATCACCCCATGGGTCAGTAATGACCCGGTGTTTGCACAGGGGACTACCTTTACCTACCTCTTTTCTCTACCACTTAAGGAAGAATCAAATCAATCACCTTCGCTTCCCCTCCCTACAACAGACACCCTGTGAGGTAGGTGGGGCTGAGAGAGTGTGACTAGCCCAAAGTCACCCAATTGGCTTCATATGTAGGAGTGGGGAAACCAGCCCGGTTCACCACATTAGTGTCTGTCCGCCGCTTATGTGGAAGAGTGAGGAATCTGATTCTCCAGATTAGAGTCCACCACTCCAAACCACTGCTGCTAACCACTACACCACGCTGGGTTTTCAGGGTGCCATCCGGAATGTTCTTCTCCTTCACCCCCTTTCTCAACCCCACGCAGGAAGCCGGAGCAGTGGCTCGAACCGCAGCGGCAGCGAGAGACGCAAGGAGCGAGAGGCCAAAGCCGGCGAATCCAAATCCGGGGGCAGTGGCAACGAGTCGGACCACACGAGCCGCAGCAGCATGCGGCGGGAGCGGGCTGCCAGCGAGCGCTCGGTACCGGCCAGCCAGCGCAGCCACCACTCTCTCGCCCACAGCCTCCGCAGCCACCACAGCCAGCAGTCCTACGGGCCCCCCGGCCTCCCGCCTCTCTACAGCCCTCCTGTGCTCCTGATGCCTCCACCGCCTTCTGCCATGGGGCCCCCCGGGGCCCCCCCTGGCCGAGACCTGGCCTCGGTGCCCCCCGAACTGACCGCCAGTAGACAGTCATTCCGAATGGCCATGGGCAACCCCAGTGAGTTCTTTGTGGATGTAATGTGAAACGCCGGCCCCCCTCCCCCCCGCCTGTCTGTCCGCCGTCCCGTCGGGTTCGTCTCCTAGGAACAGTCCGCTCGCATCCTTCTCTGGGGACTCGTTTTTTTTAAAATTTGATAATTATGAAAAGGGAACAAAAAATAAACTGAACTAAAAGTTTTGATTCTAATCCCTGCCTGCGATTGGACCCAGCCACCTTTCCTGACCCCCCCCCCCCCCGCACCGGAATATGAGTGTAGAGGCGAATCCCTCAAGCTTGCGCCACGTTCCCCCCCCTCCGCCCTCCTAACTCTTTCTCTAACCTATTAATCTGCACCTGCCTGCAACCGCTGCTCGCCCGTGACCTCCATACCCCCTCACTTCTCTGAGCCCTAAACACATCCCCCTCTTTCTTCTCGTCCCTTTTTTTGTGTTCTTTTCTGTCGAGCAGCCAAGAATTACGGGGTGTTTGACTTCCTCTGAGCCGGCCGCCCATGGTGGGGAGAGCCGCGGCGTGCTCTGGCGGCGGCTTGGCTCCCCCCCACTGCTCCCAACAGAGGAAGACGCGGAGCCCCGTGGGCGGGCGCTCGGGCCCCACGCGGGAGCCGAAGATGCCTTCTTTCTCTACGGGCGGAGGATGGCCCCGCTTTATCCGTAACCCCAGGAGGGCTGCGGGGCTGAGATCCAGCTGCGTCTGTCTTCGGTCTGATAAATGTAGTGACTCGGTGGCCGCTGGGGTGAGGCCAGGGGAAACATGAGGATGAGCCCCTTCCCTGGCTGGGGGGGGGGCAACATCCACCTCTTGCACTCTCAGCGGTGCCCTCTCTAGGAAGGTGCAGGAAATTGCCAGGGGGGTTATATTTCCAAAAGGCAAATGGTTCTTTTTCCCTTATGAATTTCACAAGGCAACGATTTCAACACTGGGAGAATTTAAGCGGTTTTATTGGTTAATGGCTTTAAACGAACAAACAGAATTGCAGACCGAAGAATTCCCACCTCACTTTCGCTCCAAGGACCCTGATATACAGCTGTTGGTAGACTCCAACACGCATAGCTTGGTCTGGGGTGAGGTCCCCCGGTGAAAGTAGCCCATCCTATCTTATAGGAAAGGAAAAGTGTGTGTGTGTGTGTGTGAGGGAGTTTTAGTGCTTAGAAACTTGGGATGGAGCTCTCGGGAGATAAGGCAGCTGTGGCGTGCCAATGCCAGGTGCAAATTACTCCCTCTTCCTCCCCCTGTTCTTTTGCTAGGGGAGAAGATAGAGGTCCTCACTCCCTGTTAACCCCTTCCACCGCAGTGCTGTCATAGGACGATACGATTCATAGAACTGGGAGAAGCACGAGGTTCACCACCGTCTCCTCGTATCACAGTGGTCTTCCGCGGTTTTCCGCTACGGGGGGCTTCTGCTTCTCTCCCTTCTTCGCCCCCCCCCCTTGACTGGAGCCCAAAGCAAGCGAGTGCCAACTCCTGGGCCAGTAGCCGGGGTGCCCCCGTATGGTTCTGGCCGTGGCCACCACACTCCCGAGCATACCAAAGGAACAGATGCCCTCCTCTTCTCTGGGGAAAGGCTTCCTGTTCGGCTACACAGCCACCAAGGAAATACAACGCAGTGCCCTCTCTCCAAACCAGGTCCCCCCCCCAACAGCGCTAGTAGTTAACCGTCTTCTTGCTGTGCTTCAGGGGGCCTCGTGGAACCCCTTGTCACCGCCCCCAGATCTGTCTTTTCTCACCATATAAATGTCTATCTCTTGGTTTGCTCCGTGTCACTGGCATTGCTCTCCCACCCTGACCTACTTTGCTGTTTGTTTGACCAGAGCAGGCTACACGCCACCTGCACTTTCCCTCTTCCTCCCCTCTTTTAAAATAACGTCCCTTCGTTTTCCTCTTTTCTGTTCTCGTAACTGTCTTGAAAGCACCAGGCGGAGGCCTTGCTAACAAAATTAGCTAGGAAATATTGACTCAGACCCTCGGTCCATCTTGGTCAGTCTTGTCTTCTCAGGCTGGTAGCGGCTCTCTGGGGACTCAGGTGCCTTTTGCATCCCCTAATGCCTGGCCCTTTCAACTGGAGTTGCCGGGGATTGAACCTGGGACTTTCTGCATGGCAAGCAGAGGCTCTACAACTGAGCCTCAGCCGCTCCTGTTGTCATCTGTTGTGCCCACATCCAGTTCAAGGTGATGCCAAATGATTCTTGACTGTGAGCCCTTGCTCCCCTTGGGACAGGGGTAGAAAAGGTGGTGGCTCAGCGGTAGAACATCTGCTTGACATGCAGAAGGCCCCTGGTTCAATCCCCGATATCAATAGTTAAAAGGACCGGGTTGTAGGGGATGTTGCAAGACCTCCACCTGAGACTCTGGAGAGCAGCTGCCAGTCAGAGTAGACAAGACTGACCTTGATAGACCAACCGTGTAAGGCAGCTTCTTGTGTTGAGGGAAGGCGTTAGCCTGAGACACGAGCTTTTTAGTCACTGAGCCGTCCTGCCATTCCCCAGACTTTCTCTGGTGGGGAATGTGCAGAAAAGAACAAACCTCTCTCCTAGCTGGATTTCCTCAGCTGCTCAAGGGCAAGGGACCGTGGCTCAGTGGTAGAGCCTCTGCTTGGCATGCAGAAGGTCCCAGGTTCAGTCCCCAGCATCTCCAGTTGAAAGGGCCAGGCCTTAGGGGATGCAAAAGGCACCTGAGTCCCCAGAGAGCCGCTGCCAGTCTGAGAAGACAAGACTGACTTTGATGGACCGAGGGTCTGATTCAACACGAGGCAGCTTCATGTGCTCTTTGGATTGGCCTCATCTTTTTGCTCCCTTTTCCTTACAGATGGGAGGAGCAGCCAGTTTGACCGGCAGCCCCGGCCCCTTGCTTCTTTGCTGGCAAAATTGGTTTATCTTGGGACGTGGCTTGTCGTAGGGTTAGGATATTGGCAAGAGCTCTAGAAATCAGCACGGTTGCAGTCCCGCCACAGAATGGTTGCTGTGGCATCGGTCACTGAATACGGTGATCGTCCGGAGTCTGTTTAGTTCGGTCTCGCAGCGCAATCCTCTCTGCACATTTGTCGAGAAATGAGTCTCACTATGAGTCTCCAGCCTACCCCCCTCCTTCCCCAGGTACATGTGCACAGGGCGGCAGCCTTCAGTGAACAAAAACAACCAGGGAAAGGGCTGCCTATGGGCCTGAGCCACCTGCCCGCCTTCCATTGCGCCCCCTCAAGTTCTTTATACTTCCCTGATTTTCCCCATATGTTTTCTTCAGCCGCTCGTGCAGTCTTGTGCACGTAAATTGAGCGCACAGCTTCTTAAAGCTTGAGCAGGGGAGAGAGAACCTGCAATGTGCGCTTGACTGGGGTGTACATAGTTGATTACGTGTGCATTCATGATATGTGGCTCTTGCGTATCGCAGAACTCCAAGCAATTTCTCATACAGGAGTGACGCCGTTCAGAAATCCGTCACGTATAAAGTGGCCCTCAGTACGGACTTCCGAGGGAAGGCTTCCTGAGTCTTGGGCCATAGCTCCCTAGAGCGGCTCCTTCACCAGCAACGACAAGATGGTGGGAGAGCTAAACCGTCGGCGTGTTTAGCTTCCTCCTCTGCCCCCAGCAAGGGGCCGGCGGTGCCCGCTCCTTGTAGTACAAGCCTTTTGTAGCAATTGTTAGACGGTACGCACAACTCAGCCAGACTTTGCCCTTCTGCCCTGGGACCCACAACTGCAGCCATGCTGCAGTCCACACATGCCGACTCACGGCTTTGGGTTCTCTGTATTTTGCGGGTTTTGTTCTCCTCCCCCCACCCACCCGAGAATGTAGTGTACCATCTCTCCCTGGTCTGGACTAGCACCAGCTGGCTCTCGACTCTTGAGTATCAGTTCATTTGTGCTTCTGTCGCACAGCCTGGTCTCTGCAGTCTGAACTTGTAGACCTTGATGCCTTCCAGTCGGTCTGCCCCTTTCCTTCTCCCCCCTGAGCCTTTCTTTCAAATGCTCTGCTGCCAAACCCTCTCCCTGTCCTTCTGGCACTCTCTTCTTTCCCCTCCGGCTGGTCCCTCCCCTCCAGCCTTGTTGGTTTTTTTCCTCCCCCCTACTTTGGTGCTATCTTTTCTTGTCATACATTTCCTCCCTCCCTCCTTTCCCCTTCCCTCCCTTGGGTTTTATATGAATTGAAATTATCCAACTTGTTTTTATTTATAAAATAGTTTTATTGGCCACCACGTTGTCTGCGTCTGGCTTCATTTTCTTTGTTGTCTGAAAAACCTGGCCTTACCTTGGCTTTTAGGGGTTAAAAGGGCATGGTTTGGTGCCGCTGGGTTTGTGCAAAAGGGCTGTGCTCATTTCTACTTTTAATTCTGCTGCAGTTTCTTTAAGCTTTTCACATAAACACACAAATGGCCTCATCGTGTTTCTGGGACTGAGCTCTGCTTCAGAGAAAGAGAGTTTTGTGGTGTACCTGTTAGAGCAGGTGCATCAAACATAAAGCCCACAGGCTGGATTGGGCCCCTTGAGAGCTCTTATCCGGCCAGCGAGCCAGCTGAGGCAGCCACCCCGCCTCTATCTGGGCTGGCTAGGCCCCGCATGGCCCAACCAAGTGACATTTATGTCATACTCGACCCTCATAACAGTTGAGTTCCATCCCTGGGTTAGAGTGTCTGATCAGCATCTAGAAGAATCTCACACTCTGCCATGAAAGCTGACTGGGTAACCTTGGACTTTTCTCACATTCCAGCCTAACCCGCCTCACAGGATTGTTGTGAGGATAAAGTGGAAGACGGGACCAATGGTAAGCTGCTTGGAGTCCCCACTGGGGAAGAAGGCAGGTGAATGAAGTAAATAATTAAAGGAAGTGAATAAATGAAATTGATCCACTGCTTAAAAAAACCCACTCAAGGCCACTTACAGAACAGATACCTTTTGCAACTAGTAAAATAAAAAATAATAGACGTAAAAACAACCATGCTATCTGCAGAACTCTAAAAATGCCAATGAAACAATGAAAACACACCTTGGTCGTTTATGCATGGGTACTTGGACTCAAGTTTGGCCCCGGTCTGTCTCGGTTGTTCCTTGGAGTTATGCATGAGTTTTCCATCCATTAGAGATGACTTCACGGCCAGCCTTTGCAAATCCCAGGACTTCCCAAGTCTTCCATCCCCCTTGAGATTAGCCCGGTTGAAACATGCCTAAGGCAAAGTGCAGGACACATAAGCTTGGGGGAATGACTTTTCTTTCGCAGAAAACAGTACAGCCAATTACAAAGCTGCATGTCAAGGGGCGGGAATATCGTTTATCAACGGTTCACTACGAACTTCCAGTAAAGACTCATAATAGACACAGTAGAGCAGCACATGAGTCATTGGTAAGTCCTGCGAACATGGGCAAGTCCGATTACAGACTGGGATGTTCTTGAATCTGCCCCAAAGGATTTCAGACGGAAAGATGTTTAGGTGTGCTAACTTGAAGGCCCATCGGAGTTGTGGGGAAGTTAAACAGGAAAAGTAGGTCAACAGACCTATCCTTTGTTCCTTTTGTTCCCAGTCTCTTGGGATGGCCTGGGGAATGAAAGCTAGTTGCTTTGCCAAAGGGGAGGCAACAGATGGCGCTCATGCTCCCCAATTATGCCTTCTGGAGTGGAGAGGGTAGGGTTGAAGGAATTTTGTTGTGGGTCCATATAGGGTTCCAACTTTGGGTTGAGACATACCTGGAGATCTTGGGGGTGGAGCCTGGAGAGGGAGGGTGTAGGGAGGGGCAGGTCCTCAGTGGGGTATAATTCCACCTTCCAAATCAGCCATTTCCTCTAAGGGAATTGATCGTTTCCACCCGGAGGTGAGATATAATCACCAGAGGTCTCCAGGCCCCACCTGGAGGTTGGCAACCTTAGGTCCACAGGAGACGCAGCTGTGACTACTGGATGGAGGAGTATCAGCAGTGCCATTCCATCCCTTATGACTTGCCGCATACCTGGATATTTTGGGGGCAGAGCCTGAGGAGGGCGGGGTTTGGAGAGGGACTTCAATGTCATAGAGTCCAATTGCCAAAGCGGCCATTCTCTCTCTGAGGGGGAGAGCATCTTGCAAGGACAGGTGATTCCCTTCCGGTTCCTAGGGACAGGCAGGATGTAAATAAACAAACTTCCGGTTTCCGGTCCGGAATCGCCCCCACTCAGTTTTTCTTCCTGCCTCGCTGTGGGAAGGCAGCATCTCGGGTTGCTCCGCAGCCCACCAACAGCGACCAACCGCCATCTTGGACACGCGGTTCCAGCAGACTGACCGGCAGGCAGCGGGACCCGTTCCAGCGCCGGTCAGCTGGCGGATGACCCGGCGCATGGCGAACGCGCCCGACGATTTCCTGGCGCGGGGGAAACTTATGTAGGGACTGGTTCCCGCGCCTCCACCCCCGCCGCCAATTGAGCCCTCCGGCAGCCGCAAGGGTGGCAACGCGGAGCGGCAGGAGCGCAAGGCTTCTTCCTCGGCCCCCGGCAAGAGGAAGCAGCCGGACGACGGGCGCAAGAAGGACCAGAAGACAAAGAAGAAGCCTGACGCCTCCGACCCAGCCGGCTCCCAGGTGGGCGGCGAGAAGAGGAAACGCCGAGACGCCTCCTCCGCAGCGCCAGATCCAGGGAGCAACGAGAACTCCCAGGAGAGGGCCGCCGCCGCACGGGACCTCAGCGGACCTGCACCGTTCCAAATGGGTGAGACCCAACCCCCTCCCGGCCAGCAACCCCCCCAGTACTCCGGGACACCGGGAGGGCATCCCACCGGGGGCCCCCAAGGCGAGCTCATCGCCCTCATGCGGCAAGTCCTCAGGGAAGAATTTCCCTTTTTTCAGCCAGCAGCCCAAGGGGGCTTGCAGCCTGCTCAGTCATACCCGGCCAAAGGGGGACCAGGGGATACTCAACCCCCCCAGTTCCTAGCCAGGATGGGGGGAGAAGAAGGCCCCAGCACCAGCACCTCTGCGGGGAGCCTTAAGCCCTCCTCTACCAGGGTGGGACGGCAGAACGCTGCTGCAGACGTCTCAATGCAGGGCGAGGTATCCCCCCCCTCTTCCCAATACGATTCAGAGGAAGGAGAGAGAGAGGAAGGCGAATTCTCCTCCTCTGAGGGGGAGGGCGAGCCCGTAGAAGAGCAGCAGACCAGGCTGTTCTGCAGAGAGGACTATCAATCTGTCCTCTGTAAAGCCATTGCGGCCCTGGACCTCAACGAGGCTCCCGAGCCTGACGAGGGAGAGAAGGGGAAGGGCAGGCCAAGGGGACCCAAAGAGTTTTTTCCCCGCACACAATCCTCATCCAAGGTGGTGCCCTTTCCAGAATACTTTGAGCACCGTCTTAAAGTAGAATGGGAAAAGCCCCTGAGTAATAGGCCTCTTCCCCGCAATATCGCCAAACTTTACACCTTGGCACCACACGCCATGGAACTGCTTCAGACGCCCCTAGTGGAGGGTCCAGTAGCGGCACTGCAGTCATCAGGGATCATCTCAGGGGACGGTATGGGATCTCTAAGAGACCCTTTGGACAGGAAGGCAGACCAGGCCTCGCGCAGAACCCATGAGGCACTAGCCACGTCTGTCCAAGCCTCGGCGACTGCAACCTTCTTTGCTAGGGCAGCTATAGTGTGGGCAAGGAAACTGGCCATCCTCATTCCCACAGAGGAACGAAAGGCGAATGAAGGCCTCAGTAGACTGATGAAGGCGGTCTACTTCTTGGCGGACGCCACTCTGGACTCTATGACCCTTTCAGCTAGGGCCATGGGGACCAACGCCGTGACCAGAAGAGCCCTTTGGCTTCGAGCCTGGCAAGTGGATCAAGGGGCCAAGTCCATGTTGTTGGCCTACCCCTTCCAAGGCGGCAAGCTCTTCGGAGACAGACTAGAGGACATCCTAGTGGAGACTAAGGACAGAAAGAAGGCCATGCCCGGGAGCCTCAGGAAGGACTTCCGTCCCTCATCTTCCTTTCGTCCCTACCACGCAATCACGAAGCCTAGAGCAGACCCAAGGCGCTCAACGTGGTCCGGCGCAAGAGGGGCGTATAGAGGGGGCCAGCGCTACGGCAGACCAAACCAGTTCCACGGTCAGAGACCGGGTAAACCGAACCACAACTTCAAACCCAAGAAGCAATGACGGCGACTCGGCACCGGTGGGAGGACGACTAAAACTCTACATTCACCAATGGGAGCGGGCGCTGCCAGATCGGTGGGTACGCGAAGTCATTCAACACGGCTATCGAATAGAGTTTCTTCACCCGCCACCGGACCGCTTCATTCCGTCACCCACTCCGCACAAGCGCGAGAAACGCACCAGGACGACGACGGCCATCCAACACCTTCTGCAAAT
Organism: Euleptes europaea; assembly: GCF_029931775.1. Classification (NCBI taxonomy): domain Eukaryota; kingdom Metazoa; phylum Chordata; class Lepidosauria; order Squamata; family Sphaerodactylidae; genus Euleptes; species Euleptes europaea. Next base: position 9,229,611 of record NC_079316.1, read on the forward strand.
ACGGGCCATCGAGCACGTGCCAACTGCAGAGAGATTCTCAGGGGTCTACTCTGTCTTTTTTACAGTTCCCAAAAAGAACGGGGACTGGAGGGCCATACTGGACTTACAGTTTGTGAACGAGTTTGTGCGAGCCAAACACTTCCGCATGGAAACCCTGAGATCCATCGTGGAAGCGCTGCGACCAGGGATGTTCCTGTCGTCGATAGACCTGACAGAAGCATACCTGCACATCCCCATACACACGGACCACCGCTGCTTCCTTCGCTTCACCTTCGGGAACCTCCACTTCCAATTCAGAGCACTTCCCTTTGGACTATCCCCAGCCCCTCGAGTGTTCTCCAAGGTCCTCGTCACCCTGATTGCGCTCTTGAGGAGAGAAGGGATACACGTCCATCCGTATCTGGACGACATCCTGATCTGCGCGCCTACAGCGGACACTGCCAGAGTTCTCCAGGTACTAAGCGAACACGGCTTCCTCATCAACACAGCCAAAAGCAACATATCCCCATCACAGAGGATACACCACCTTGGTGTGTGGATCAACACCAAAACCAATGCCCTGACCCTGCCAAAGGACAAGGCCACAAAGCTAGCTCACCTCGCCAAACACGTGCGGGGATCAAGGTCAGTGGGTCTATCAGTCCTGGTTCAGCTTCAGGGGCTGATGGTCTCCTGCATCGGCATGATCATGTGGGCCAGATTCCACGCACAACCTCTACAATGGTTTCTCAAACCGTTCCAACCTCAAATCCTCCAAAAGAAGAACATCCGCCTAACCCTGCCGGCGGCCACCAAACTGGGCCTCCTCTGGTGGTCCCACACCTCGACCTTGCAACAGGGACAACCCTACATCATCGACTCCCTGATCCAGATCTTCACGGACACCAGTCTCGAAGGATGGGGGGCGACCCTAGACCATCAGGTGGCCCAAGGCACATGGTCGCCCCGGGAGAAGACCATGCACATCAACCGCTTGGAAATGCGGGCAATCTACAGAGCACTCCTACGGTTTCAACCAAGTATTGCAGGCCGCCATGTTCTGGTGCGGACGGACAACATCTCTGCCAAAGCCCATCTGAACAAGCAGGGAGGATCCAGGTCCTCCTCACTGCAAGGGGAGTCGACCCGAATTCTCTCTTGGGCAGAGAAGAACCTTCTGTCGATCAGAGCAGAACATATTCAAGGCAAACTAAACTCTCAGGCGGATTGGCTCAGTCGCCAGACGCTGGACGAGGGCGAGTGGTCGTTGAACGACCGGGTGTTTCACCTTTTACTGCAACGTTACGGTGTGCCAGCAGTGGACCTTTTTGCCTCGCCGACGAACCACAAAACCCCTCGCTTCTACACCCGGTATGCCCACAGAGAGGCAGAGCAGGTGGATGCCCTGCTCTCCCCCTGGCCTCGGGACTTCCTGTACGCCTTTCCACCTCTTCCCATCATCCCCAAGACGCTGAGGAAGATTCAGCAGGAACGAGCGACGGTCCTGTTTATAGCACCGGATTGGCCGCGCAGACCATGGTATTCCACTCTGAGGGAGCTGTCCATGCAGGAGCCCTGGCGGCTGCCCACATCACAGGACATGCTACAACAGGGACCGGTATGACACCCAGACCCAGAATGGCTGAAATTGACCGCATGGCTATTGAAAGGCAGCAGCTTTTGAGCCATGGCTACCAGGGCAACATCGTCAACACCATGCTGGAAGCCAGACGGCCCTCCACCCGGAGAATTTACAACGCATCCTGGAAGGCATTCGTCAGATGGTGCCGACGCAAGAAGGAAGACCCCATGAAACCGTCCACGGCACAACTGCTACGTTTCCTGCAGGACTGAGTACAACAAGGCCTCAAGTCGTCTACCTTGCGTAGACAACTGGCCGCTATCGCCACAATCCATCCATACCTGGAGGGACATACCACCACGAAGCATCCTCACGTCAAATTCTTCCTCAAGGGGGTCGCTCAGACATCTCATCCAGTCTTGCACCGCTTTCCATCCTGGCGACTCCACGTCGTCTTGTCAGCCTTGACAGGCCCTCCATTCGAACCGTTGGCGGCGGTGACCCTAAGATACCTTCGACTCAAGACATTATTCCTCACAGCAGTCACATCAGCGCGTAGGGTCTCTGAGCTGGGAGCCCTCTCGATGAGGGAGGGACTGTGCATTTTTCACCATGACAAGGTGTTTCTCAGAACCGACCCCACCTTTATCCCTAAAGTTGGATCTACCTTCCACAGACAGCAGGAGATCCACCTACCATCCTTCTGTCCACAACCAAGTCATGACAGGGAGAAGGAATGGCACACCCTAGACCTGGTTCGCGCCCTCCGGATATACCTGGAGCGAACGGCTCCAATTAGGAAAACAGACTTTCTGTTCATTTCCGTGTCAGGAGCCAGCGAAGGCAAGCGGCTCTCCCGACCATCCATCAGTCGCACACTGCGTTCCTGCATCATAGAGGCCTACAGAGCCGCCGGCGTGCCTGCCCCACAGGGCATCACGGCACATTCCATTCAGAGCGCGGCCACCTCGGCAGCCTTCGACAAGCAGGCCTCAGTCGAAGAAATATGTAAGGCGGCCACGTGGTCCTCCATATCAACCTTCGTGAGACACTATCGCCTCAACGCCTACGCTTCGGCGGATGCAGCCTTCGGACGCAGAGTGCTCCAGCACGTAGTCGACGAACATTAACCCACCCTGAAGATGCCAGGCTCTTGGACATCCCGTCCTTGCAAGATGCTCTCCCCCTCAGAGAGAGAAGGGAACCTTGGGTACTTACCGTGAAGGTCCTTTCTTCTCTGAGGTAAGGAGAGCATCTTGGGCCCACCCGGGCGAAGATGGAGCACTCTCGTACTGACACAGGAATATGATCAGGAAGTGACAAGATCACCAATGTGGATCTCACTGACAGTACTTCAGTCAAGTTACCGCTATGTTAGCCTTTAAAAAAGGGGTCCCAGACGAACCCCATCATGTTACTAAATGGTTAAATAAAGTGTTTAAGTTTATTGTCTCCAGTACACTTCCATTTCTTAATGAACACCGTCATAACACGGCGAGTCTCCTTTCTTCTTACTAATCCACTAGCTCGAGAAGTATCGAAACTAAGAGTGGGGGCGATTCCGGACCGGAAACCGGAAGTTTGTTTATTTACATCCTGCCTGTCCCTAGGAACCGGAAGGGAATCACCCGTCCTTGCAAGATGCTCTCCTTACCTCAGAGAAGAAAGGACCTTCACGGTAAGTACCCAAGGTTCCCTTTTCTCCGGGTGAACTGATCTATCGGCTGGAGATCAGTTGTAATAGAAGAAGAGGAGGAGTTGTTTTTTATATGCTGACTTTCTCTACCACTTAAGGAAGAATCAAACCGGCTTACAATCACCTTCCCCTCCCTACAAGAGACACCCTGTGAGGTAGTTGGGGCTGAGAGAGCTGTGACTAGGCCAAGGTCACCCAGCAGGCTTCATGTGTAGGAGTGGGGAAATAAACTCAGTTCACCAGATTAGCCTCCGCTGCTCATGTGGAGGAGTGGGGAATCAAACCTGGTTCTCCAGATCAGACTCCACTGCTCCAAACCACCGCTCTTAACCACTACACCACACTGGCTAGTACCTGGAGGCTGGCAGCGCTACCTATCTAAGGTTGCCAAACACCAGGTACTGAATCACACAGAATTGTATCCCTCGAGGAACTATGAACCTGACTTGAAATAGTATTGGATCAACGATTAATGACAAATTACCAGATTTTGGATTTTATAATGGGATTTGATTGAACATGGGGCTGAAGAAAACATCTTGAAACGGCCGTCCCCCAGCTCATTCTTTTTGGATTATACCAATCGTTGGATATCCTACTTGAACTGGACTTTTTCAACCATACTATAAAGATAAATTGCATATTTGCATCTATAACACAAAGAATAATTGTACACCCGAATGGTTGACATCAAGTGAATCTTATGTATCATAGTGGTAGGATAAGTATTTGTTGTATAGCACTTGTTGTAATTTGTCCTAATCACTAATAAAAATTTTGTACTTTGCTGATTTCCAAAGCTATTTAGGTACAAGCATAGTGATGCCTTTATTTGTTTAACCACCAGGTACTAACTGGAGATCTGCTATTACAATGATCTCCAGCCGAGAGAGATCAGTTCCCCTGGAGAAAAATGGCAGCTTTGGCCATTGGACTCTATGGCATTGAAGTCCCTCCCTTACACAAACCCCGCCCTCCTCAGGCTCCACCCCAAAAACCTCCTGCCGGTGGCGAAGAGGGACCTGGCAACCCTATAACCTATCACTGTAGCTCACTGGTTCCCAACCAGGGGTCCGTGGACCCCCAGGGGTCCGCGAGAACTAAATTAAGGTCCGCGAAACAAAGTTATAAACCCATAATAAATTAATATTTTCAATTAAAATTTATCTATTATAAAATATATATTCAAATATTATTCTAATGTTTAACTGTTATGATTAAAGTTTATTTTCAAATTCTCAGAATTTTTATTTTGAACCTTGGGGTCCCTGCACCGATCAAAAAAGTCCTAGTGGTCCCTGGTCAAAAAAAGGTTGGGAACCACTGCTGCAGCTGGTTTGATAAGGATCTTCTTTAGCATTCTGATGGCTCAGTGTGTGGTCCCAGTGTGCGTCGGATCACAAGCCAAGTGTGTTTCCCCACCCCCACCCCTACCCCTTGCTCATGCCAGGAGTAACAGGCAATAAGGGTTCCTCGAGCATTTGATCTACTAACTCTCCACGATTTGCCGGGGAGAGGCTGGTTCTGGGGGGGGAAAACTACAAGACCCAGCATGCACCCCTTCCAACCCGGGAGAGCGCTTCTATATCATCTGAGATGAAAAGAAAAGAAAGACATTTCCTTTCCCCCCCCCCCCACAGTGCATTGCGCGCCAGACTTTCCTCGAACCCGGCTCCAGCCCTCCGCGTTGCATTCTGGGACGGGCCGTCTCCTATTCCGAGAAGGCCACCGGCCGCCCTTGGAAGCGAGGCTCCTCGTCCCCTCCCTCCCTCCCTCCCTCCCTCCGAGACGCGCACGCGCAGGAGGAAGCCGGGCGTCGGCGGCGCACGCGCAACGGCGGCGCTGCGGCATTGATAGGGGAGGGGCGGCGCGGGGAGGGGCTGAGCGGCCGCCATCTTGGGAGGTGGTTTCGGGGGGAGCCCGGCGGCGGCGGTTGGCGGCGGTTGGAGGCAGCGGCAGAGACAGGTGAGCGGGCGAGGTGGTGCCGTTTGGCTGCTTCTTCGCCGAGGAGGGTTAGGAACATGCTCTTTAAATAATAATAATAATAATACATATATTTTTATTGCAGGAGGGGGCGAATTTTCCTCAGGCTTTCAGTTGCCCCCCCCCGTTTTTAAATTTCTGTGGGAAGCATCCGAGGGGGGCTCCTCTGCTGAAGCTGCAGGGCGAGAGATTCCAGACAGATACAGGGAAGCGTCTCTTCACGCGACGCAGAGTTGAACTGTGGAACTCCCTGCCCCAGGAGGTGGGGATGTGCTGCCAGCTGGGAAGGCTTGAAGAGGGGAGTGGGCATGTTCATGGGGGAGAGGGGGCATCCATGGCTACTAGTAAGAACGGCTACTAGTAAAAAAAAAAGAGAGAGAAGAAGATGATAGGAAGAGAGATTTTTTTTTTTTAAGTGTGGTGTTGGAGGAGAGAGAACCTGGACCACCCAAAAAACAAATCAGTGGGCTCTAGATCAAATCAAGCCTGAACTGACCCTAGAAGCTAAAATGACTAAACTGAGGCTGTCGTATTTTGGTCACATCATGAGACGACAAGAGTCACTGGAAAAGACAGTCATGCTAGGAAAAGTGGAGGGCAGCAGGAAAAAGAGGAAGACCCAACAAGAGATGGACTGGCTCAATAAAGGAAGCCACAGCCTTCAGTTTGTAAGATCTGAGCAAGGCTGTTAAGGATAGGACGTTTTGGTGGACACTGGTTCATAGGGTCGCCATGAGTCGGAAGCAACTTGACGGCTCTTAACGCACACACACACACAGAGTAAAAATGGAGACTAGTCATGATGCATTCCTGTTCTCTCCAATACCAGTGGAGCATGCCTATTATATATTAGTGCTGTGGAACAGAGGCAGGATGGTGCTGCTGCAGTTGTCTTGTTTGTGGGCTTCCTAGAGGCACCTGGTTGGCCACTGTGGGAACAGACTGCTCGACTTGATGGGCCTCGGTCTGATCCAGCAGGGCTTTTCTTATGGGAAGAGTGGAGCTATGGGGGAGGGGGGGTGCGTGCACGATGGTTTGTGGCCGCTTCTCCCGCCCATGGACGTGGCATGGTCTCTGCCCCCAAGGAGCCAACTGAGCCTGCTCCATTCTGAGCTCCATTCTGAGCCCATTGAAACGAATGGGCTTAGTCTGGAGTAACTCCTTAGGAATGTGTTGGGGGTGAGGAGGGGGCATGGTGAGAGAAACGGCCTGGGGCCGGGGAAACCAGAGCCTGATCCCCACTTTGCCATGGAAGGAAGGTTGCCAACCTGTTGCACTTCCTCCCACATCTCCAGCTCTCTGGAGAAAATGCCTAGAGTCGAGTTCAGTAGCACCTCAGAGACCAACAAAATATTTGGGATATGAACTTTGGAGAGTCAAATTATTGCAGACTTGAGAGTCAAATATTTATTTCAGAGTCAAATTATTGCAGAGCTTAAGAGGGTGCAGAAAAGAGCAACCAAAATGATTAGAGGACTAGAGCAACTGCCCTATGAGGAGTGGTTAAAACACTTAGGGCTGTTTAGCTTGGAAAGAAGGCGGTTAAGGGGAGACATGATAGTTAAAGGTAAAGGTCCCCTGTGCAAGCACCAGGTCGCTCCTGACCCATGGGGTGACGTCACATCCCGACGTTGACTAGGCAGACTTTGTTTACGGGGTGGTTTGACAGTGCCTTCCCCAGTCATCTTCCCTTTACCCCCAGCAAGCTGGGTACTCATTTCACCAACCTTGGAAGGATGGAAGGCTGAGTCAACCTTGAGCCGGCCTACCTGAAACCAACTTCCATCAGGATCGAACTCAGTTCGTGAGCAGAGCTTGGACTGCAGTACTGCAGCTTACCATTCTGCACCACGCGGCTCTTATGATAGAGGTTTATAAAATTATGCATGGTATGGAGAGTAGACAGGGAGAAGCTTTTCTCTCACACTCATAATACCAGAACGCAGGGTCATCTGGTGAGAGATTCAAGACAGATAAAAGGAAGTATTGCTTCACACAATGTATAGTTAAATTGTGGAACTCCATGCCCTAGGATGTGGTGATGGCTGCCAACTTGGAAGGCTTTCAGAGGAGAGGGGTGTTCATGGCTACTAGTAAAAATGGCTACTAGTCATGATGCATCCCTATTCTGTCCAGGATCTGAGGAGCAGGCCTGTTATATTAGGTGCTGTGGAACACAGGCAGGATGGCTTCTTCAGTCGTCTTGTTTGTGGGCTTCTTAGAGGCCCCTGGTTAGCCACTGTGTGAATAGACTGCTGGACTTGCTGGGCCTTGGTCTGATCCAGCATGGCCGTTCTTATGTTCTTTTAAATCTCTAACACGGCTACCCACTGTGAATTTTAAATCTCTGTTCATCAGCTGATTGCATTTTGCATAGCACCTTTTCTTTGCAACACCCTTCCCACCTTCAGACTGGAATGTAAAGACTTGGGGACCTCCACTGCTGATTTCCCCCCCTTTTTACCACCTGTGGGGGTCTGTTGTCCCCACTGTAACTCTATGTTACAATCTGGGGTGGGGGCGCCATTGGATATTTTTGATGTTGCTTTGGATTTTATAGGGCTGTTTTAATTGTTTTAAATGTTTCAAATTCCATTTGAAAATAGACCTATGTTGAAATATGTGAGCCGCTCTGAGCCCAGCCTTTGGCTGGGGAGGGCAGGGTATAAATAAATTAAATAGTGTCTGAGAAAGTGAGAAAGCTCATACCCCAGAAACCTTTTTGGTCTCTAAGGTGCTGCTACTGTGCTCAAATCTTGCTTTTCCACTGCAGACCAACATGACTACCCTCTGAAACAGAAAACGATAGCGTGGGGGTGGGGTGGCTCTGGAGCATTATATCCCTGTTGAGCTACCTCCCAAATCGCCAGGAATTTCCCAAGATGAAGTTGGTGATCCTACCGCTGGTTGGCCTTAGGCCCAGTTTCTTATGTCTCAGCCTTGCCTACCTCAGAGGGCGCTTGTGAGGATAAAACGAGAAGAGCTGTCGGCTATGTTGGATGACCTTGGGCCGGTCTCTCCTCTCTTGCCTTCATGTGCCTCACAGACTGGTTGTGAGAGTAAAACAAAAGATTGGAAGCCGTCCTGAGCTTCTTAAAAGAGTGGTGTGATATAGGGGGTATGTGTTCTGTTTGGCAAAATAGCTGCTCAAGCGATGAAATGTGTTTGTTGTTTAAACATTAAGAAGGTCTCGGTTTACCCAGGCCCATATGTTCTTGTGTATCAGCTCTGCTACATAATTTTGTGAAGAAGATATAGTGTCTTTAATGTGCTCTAGTATGTGCAGGTGATTAACTGTAAGCCCAGCATTGGAAAATATGTGTTCCACAAGCATGGATAATCCTGGAATGTGCAGGTAACTTTTTGCCTGTTTTCCAAGCCTTAGAAAAGGTTTTAAGATTATATATAAATGGTAAATGAGTCCTTATCACTTAATCATTTAAACACAGCGTTTTACATTCTTAAATGATGGTGATGAGGTTCATTTATAGTCTGCTTTTCTCACTGGGACTCGAGACAGATTACATATATAAGAAGTCTTCTGTCTGTCAATCACCAAGCGAATTACAAAGTAGGATGATAAAATTCAGTCTAATAGCTGAGACTTTTGGAGAAACAGAATTATGGGATGGGGCTGGTTGGCTTACAGGTATGAAAGAGACTATTCAGTCATTTTGCAAGTGGAGTACAAAATACGTTAAACAATTCCATCAAACAGCAGTGATCATTTAATGAAACCAAATAATTCAGTGGGGCTGGGACTGAGGAATTAAAAAAATAGCACAAGTGAACAAAAGACTGTCTAAGGTAACAAAAAATATGCTTGATGCAAGTAAGAAAGCTAGCCATCTGGAGTCTGTAGGTGGGTTGTGCGTGTGGCGTTCTCAACACTATCTTAGTGAAGGCAGCTGATACCTTAAAGATAAAGCAAGGAAGAAATCACTGTGCTGACTTCCCTCTACTCTCAATTTTTCTTTAAAGTAGATTGCTGCTCTTAAAGATGATGCCAGAGTTACTCGTACTAGTGTATTAAAGCAGGAATATGCAGGGGTCTTTTGGCGCCTCAAAGAGAGATAAGCTTTTATTCTTGCATATGGTTTTGTAGACAAGAGCCCACTTCATATGTAATTTAGTGCCAATCCACTATTCCACAAAAGCTTATTCTGAAATAAAAAGTCAGCTTTTGGGGGTGCTGCTGAGCTCTTAGTTCTCATTCTTGCTGTCAAAGAAAATCTCTGGTCCTGGCTACTGCTCCAAAAATGCTGGTCTGTTGTGTGCAGTTCTGGGGACCTCACTTCAAAGAGGATGTGGACAGGGTGGAGCCGGGGCAGAGAAGAGCGATGAGGATGATCAGGGGCCGGGAGACCGAGCCCTAGGTGGAAAGGCTGAGGGACATAGGAATGTTCAGTCTGGAGAAGAGGAGGTTGAGGGGGGACATGATTGCTCATTTGAAGTATTTGAAGGGCTGTCACTTAGAGGGGGACAGGGAGCTGTTCCTGTTGGCAGCAGAGGACAGGTGTCACAATAATGGGTTTAAATTGTGGGTGGAAAGGTACTGGCTGGATTATCCGGGTTGTGTGACTGTGGTCTTGGTATTTTCTTTCCTGATGTTTCGCCCACAGCTGTGGCAGGCATCTTCAGAGGAGTAACACTGAAGGACACTGTCCTTCAGTGTTACTCCTCTGAAGATGCCTGCCACAGCTGTGGGCGAAACATCAGGAAAGAAAATACCAAGACCACAGTCACACAACCCGGATAACCTACAAGAACCGATGAAAGCCTTCGACAATATTTTGTACTGGCTGGATATTAGGAATTTTTTTTTATATTAAGAGTTGTTCGACAGTGGAATCAGCTGCCTAGGAAAGTGGTGAGCGCCCCCTCACTGGCAGACTTTAAGCAGAGGCTGGACAAGCACTTGTCAGGTATGTTCTAGGCTGATCCTGCATTAAGCAGGGGGTTGTATTAGATGGCCTCTATGGCCCCTTCCAACTCTATGATTCTATGATGTCGGCTCCTGTCTGACCTGCTTGAGGTTGTGAAGAATACTGGATTTAAAAACATGACATTGCATTTAATTCCAGGCCTTGTACTCTGTTCCTTAATATTTGCAGTGGGCCTGTCAGCTGATCAGGTTGAGAGTGTTGAGGAACACTCCTTGCAGCATTGTACAGGAGCAACAATTTTGCTGTTTGAAACAGTCTGATAAATTGCTGAAGCTAGGTAATTTTGATCTCTGTGGCCTAGTTGCGTTCTCCCCCCCACCCCCGTCTGACATATCCAACTCGTGAAAATTTTGGAGGTGTGATTATATCACTTGGATAGGGTATAATTCAGTGATCACAATGGTAAAAAAAAGTTTCATCTAAAGGCATTTAATTAGCAAGGTGCCAGAAATAACGGGTTTGAACCAGGACTCGTATGCTGTTGCCTTAAAGCAGGTTGACTTGGAGCTTGTGGAAGTGTGGCTTGCTGCCTTGTCATGTGTCTGTCTGTAGGAAGTCTTGAGCCTCTTAGCACTAAAGGAAACCCAAGTCATTTCTCAGCGGGGCCTGTCTGTTTGGGATACAGCAATGCTTGCTCTATATTTGCACTGTAACGGAGGAGGCATGAAGTCTGGAGGCCAAGTCCTATGAGGAAAGGTTGAAGGAGCTAGGCATGTTTAGCCTGAAGAGGAGAAGACTGAGAGGGGATTTGATAACCATCTTCAAGTACTTGAAGGGCTGTCATATAGAGGAGGGTGCCGAGTTGTTGCCCCAGAAGGTCGGACCAGAACCAACGGGTTGAAATTAAATCAAAAGAGTTCCTGTCTAGACATTAGGAAGAATTTTCTAACAGCGGTTCCTCAGTGGAACAGGCTTCCTTGGGAGGTGGTAAGCTCTCCTTCCCTGGAAGTTTTTAGGAAGAGGTTAGATGGCCATCTGTCAGCAATGCTGATTCTATGCCCTTATGCAGATGATGAGAGGGAGGGCATCTTGGCCATGTTCTGGGCATGGAGTAGGGGTCACTGGGTGTGTGTGTGGGGGAGGTAGTTGTGAATTTCCTGCATTATGCAGGGGGTTGGACTAAATGACCCTGGTGGTCCCTTCCAACTCTGATTCTATTATTCTAAGTCAAGTCTGGCCTCCAAGTTGGTTGGGCAGGCTGCCGTTCATGTCTTCAGGCATGCGCCCCATTCTGCAGCTGTGCAGGGCGGCTGGGCTCAGTTACAGGTTGAAAGCCTTTCGTGAGGTATTGCATGTCACAGAGTTTGTACAGCCTCTGTACATCTTCAGAAAGCGGGGATGAATGTACATTGACATGGATGTTGATTTCGCTGGAGAAATTAACTCGAGTCTAATTCTTCTGAATTTTTCTTTTCCTCTTGCTGAAAACAGGCTCTGCTTCAAGCATCCTTCCCGTTGACATGGTGAAGGCTGTTACCATGGTGTGTTAGTCAGTTATGCTAAGCACCTGTCCCAGCAAATGTAGCCATGCTGTGGGTGTTGGGGCTGAAAATCTCTGGTTGAAGACCGCAGTGCAGCTTTAACCAGCGTTTTGTAAATCGGCGAACTAGCTGCCCTTTCTTGGATTGGATGCATCTGTCACTATACTGTGGAAACAGTCTTCTATCTCACTTTAAAATTCTGGTAACTGGTCGTAGGTTGATGGCCGGGTATGCAGGTTTCATTGATGTTGCCTGTCTTTAGTGACAAAAGCTGTGGAGGTTGTGTGGCTCACTTCCTGCTTGTCATCACAACAGCTGAATTACGTGACTACTTAAAGGTAGTTGTGGCTTGCTGCAGGCTACCAAACAAGTCACTAAATGATTAAAAAATAATGCAGGTTCGGCTTGTCACTGAATTATAAGGCTGTGGTAACAACTTACTGAATTGTTAATCTGGTGTGTCTGCAGTGGATGTTTCTGTAACAGCTCTCTGTTTCCTGCTATGGAATATAATGCATTCATAAAGCTCAGGGAGAAACCTGAAGATTTCCGCTATGCCCTTGTGATGTGTTATTTAGAGCCAGTGTGGTGTAGTGGTTCAGAGCAGTGGTTTGGAGCGGTGGACTCTGATCTGGAAAACCAGGTTTGATTCCCCAGTCCTCCACATGAGTGGCGGAGGCTAATCTGGTGAACTGGATTTGTTTCCCCACTCTTACACATGAAGCCAGCTGGGTGACCTTGGGCTAGTCACAGCTCAGTCCCACCTGCCTCACAGGGTGTCTGTTGTGGAGAGGGGAAGGGAAGGTGATAAGTCGGTTTGATTCTTCCTTAAGTGGTAGAGAAAGTCAGCATATAAAAACCAACTCTTTTTCTTCTTTGTGTGATATGTTGTTTAGAATTAAGTAATATATATTACCAATACTGTAGAATATAATATATAGTACCAATAGTGTATATAGTAATATATAGTACCTATACTATAGAATATAATGCTTTCATAAAGCTCAGGGAGAAACCTGAAGATTTCCGCTATGCCCTTGTGATGTGTTATTTAGAATTAAGTAATATATAGTACCTATACTGTCCGGTGTCTCAGCTAAAAGACTTCTTGAGGAGCCATTGTAGGATTTGTGCCTGTTGCAAAATTTGCCCCCCATTGTAGCTGTTGCTCAAGCAGTGCAGAGGAATAGTAAGATCAACAGAAGACCTCTAGAGGTCTTGGTATCGGACAAGATCAAAAGTCCATAACAACAGCAGTCTCCTACTCTTGTTTCTAGAATGTTAACTGCTGGTCCGATAGCTCCCTGCCCTAGTCTTCAAGGAATCAGCTAATACAGAACTTGTGTGGTCTTTGTGTCTCCTTTTAAAGAAGTCTTTCTGGTATAAGTGTTGCCTAAACAGCTTATTTAGTAATCCTTTGTGTCTAGGAGTGCCAGTTTGAGAATTGCTACTCTAGGATGTGAAAAGATGTGCAGAACTGGGGTGGATTGTATAGTAATTCCTAAACTCTGTTCTGCGTACTGACTGGTTCCTGTGAGCCCAAAAGGCATATCCACAGAAGAGACTGCCTGCGGTACGGCTGCATGAGTCATTGTTCTAAGTTTCAAGACAAAGCATTCTTAGAACAATAGGGGTTACTGCACTTTGTATTTCGAGCGATGTATTAAGAGTTTGAAAATGTTATTAAAAACATCGCTTTAAAAGGGTTTTTGGATACCACTGATTATAAATGGTTGGAAGACGTCTTCACAGCTAAAGGGGCCAAACAAAGTGCGAACAGTATTTTTTATAACGTTTTCAAACTCTTAATACATCGCTCGGAATACAAGTGCGGTAACCTCCAAAGATTGCTACGAAAATGCAGGGGATTAGCTTCTTTCACAGTGGGTAATTCCCCATTCACATTTCTAAAATTATCTCCCATTTCAATTCAAAGAAGTGTTCCTCAGCTGTTTGAGGTTTAGGAAACATCGCTACAGTTAAACTGGAAAAAGCCATAATGACAGTTAGAATCCCCTCATCCCAAATGATGAGGACCTGAACAGCTTCAGGAGGCCTAGAACTTGGTATATCACTGGGTTTCCTGAAATGCATTATTGTGCCAATGAACTTGACTAGATATTAACTGCCCTTCTTGCTGTGGATCCAGTAGAGGAGGAGGAGAAGTGTTGGTTTTTATATGCCGACTTTCTCTACTACTTAAGTAAGAATCTAACCAGCTTACAGACACCCTGTGAGGTAGGTGGGCTGAGGGAGCTCTTAGAGAGCTGTGACTAACCCAAGGTCACCCAGCTGGCTTCATGTGTAGGAGTGGGGAAATGAACCCAGTTCACAGGATTAGCCTCCGCCGCTCCTGTGAAGGAGTAAGGAATAAAACCCGGTTCTCCAGATCAGAGTTCAGAGGTCTTCCTGGGTTGATGTGGAGTGTTAGTTCTGAACCCAGAGCTGTTTCTGCATGTATGCCGAGGCACAGTGTTCTTGTGCCATAATGTTGGCAGTTGGTACTGTCCTTGCATGTTGAAGCTTGGCTTGTGTAGCTCTTTCCGAGACATCTAGGTTCTTCACACTGCAATGGGGAAAACAGCCTGGTTCCCCAGGTTAGATTCCCCCACTCATGTGGAGGAGTGGGGAATCAAACCTGGTTCTCCAGATCAGAATCCACTGCTTCAAACCCACTGCTCTTAACCACTACACCACGTTGGCCTTTGGCCTTCTGGACATTTTGTAAGGAATTGTTTAAGAGGGTGTTCTGTGAACTTGTATAGAAATGAGGCATTCTGTTTTTACCGAAAGCTATTGGAGGTCTTTTTTTTTTTTTTTTTTGAATGGTGGGTGGTAAGCATGATTTGTTTTATTTAGGAAATTTTAATGCTGTCACACTAGAGCACTGCTCAAATCAGCCTACAAGTGGGGAAAAATCATACAGTGATCCTAGATGCCTAAATGAGAGAATCCTATATAAGCCCCTTGTCTCAGAAAATCAAAAAGTCTTCCAACTGTGATACAGCAAGAGAAATGTTGTCTTCGCCATGGAGGGTGACTATACTTGGTAGTTGTGTGTGTGTAAAGTGCCTTCAAGTCGCAGCCGACTTATGGCGACCCCTTTGGGGGTTTTCATGGCAAGAGACTAACAGAGATGGTTTGCCAGTGCCTTCCTCTGCACAGCAACCCTGGTATTCCTTGGTGGTCTGCCATCCAAATACTAACCAGGGCTGACCCTGCTTAGCTTCTGAGATCTGACAAGATCAGGCTAGCCTGGGCTATCCAGGTCACTTGGTAACTTGGTAGTTACCCTCTGTCATATCGCAAGAAGAGAATCTAGCTACTACCTGGGTGGTAGATAATATGAGAAATTGATTTGTTGGGTTGGGAGCACTGAAATTGCTTAACATATTTTCTTAAATATTAGCATCACTAGCCCTGCCTTCTGTTGTGCATTGAAGTGACAAATCCAAAGCCAACTACAAAATTGGATTATTAAACTGCCTCGGTTTGCTTAAATCAGAGCTAATCTGACTCCTGCTTCAGCTATTTGTGCTTGTCATAAAACTTACAGTACCTGGTATCAGGCCTCCCTTGAGCTATAACGGAATGCTGCACCCAATCTTGGTGAAGATTTATAGCTTGTAGCTTAGCAGCAGAGGGCCTGTTGGAGCAACGGTAGTAGCAGGTTTTGTCTTGGATGGTGCCACTTGGAAGCTGGCTTTTCTGGTTGGTTGGATAAGCAAGGCAGACAAAAGCACAATGTTGAGCAGCTTTGTAAGTAATCTGGTTAAATTTGGATTAACGTATTTGGGGGAGGGGGGAAACAAGTTGTTAAGTACTACTAGTCTGAGTTTTTTTGGGTGCTGTACAGCTGCTGCACATTAACTTTATGCCTCAGAGGATTTTGTTAGGTTTTTAATTGATTTTTGATCTTATCCATCTTTGGGAGGTGGTTCAAGCAGGCCTCTGGAGAGGAAGCATATAAGGTTTCTAAATCTGCATGCAACTATCTGCAAACATTTGTGCTGTCAAACTTAGCAGTTATTAGTTAATTATGGTTGATGTAAGTGTATGGATGTATCCAAGCAGGTGGTGAGAAGGGCACTGGAAAAACAACAACAGTATTTCACGTTCATTAAAGGGACATCCAGAATAGACATCCTTGAAATATCAAGGCTGTGAGCCCTTAATTTGGGACTTACAAGGTGGGACTGCACTGGCTGATACATGATAGAATCATAGAGTTGGAAGGGGCCATACAGGCCATCCAGTCCAACCCCCTGCTTAATTCAGGATCAGCCTAGAGCATCCCTGACAAGCGTTCATCCAATGTTTCCAGGCTTTGTTTTGGCAACACTTGGATTGGGCAGGATTTTTCACCTTTCTTCTGGGTATTGAACTCCCGTGATGCAGGTTTCTTATTGTGACAAATTGTTTTCTTTTTTTGACCTTGAATTGATTCGGACTGACTTGAAATTAATGGAGTTACACTTTGTCAAGCTTGTGTTTGTTGGGTTTGAATTTTCAGCTCCACTTGAGTGTTTCCTGAGGAAGGAAGCATTCTATAGGGAAGGGGAAAGCTCGATACAATTAGCATGTGTCACTTGTTTGAGACACTTCCTTTGGTAAACTGTGGTGCCTATCAGACAGGGATGCATAACTGAATTATATGGGTCAGAATTAGACACTGATTGGATCAAAGAAGGCCATATTGAAAGAGTGACATCTTAGCGCCCCCCCACCCCGGTCATCAGAGCCCTCTGATTTTTAGTTTTTGGGATGCTTGGAATTTAACAAGATTCAAACAGATGAGATGAAGATCATCTTGTCTGTAGGTAGACTACAGGCTCATGCAGCCTCAACTTGCCTTGTGGTTATGCTGGAAAAGAAGAGGTTTAACCCTTCAACCTCTCTTCAACTTTGCTATTCTGAATAGAGTTACCAGCTTCCTTACCATTTTAAAGAGGCAAAAAAGTTCTGGTGTGCCGCCCCTCTTGGCAGCTAAAGTATTTCCACCCTTCTCATGATCCGACTTCATTGACACCTGGCTGCCTTGATACTTCTGAGTTCAGAGCTGCCAGTAGGGGGTGTGGAGTCTAGCCGTGCATGCTGAGTCACCTGATGGGAGGTAGGAGCTGCTGGCTGCACTGTGATGAGGTGCCCAAGGCTGCATGTTTTTCACCCATGTCGCAAAAGGTTAATAGGATCAAAAGACGATGCTGGTGGTTAAAGCAGGGCCTCATCAAGTCTGAAACGTCTTCTGTAAAGTTGCTGTAGTTTTAAGGTTCTCCTGAGTTTGTAAGCATACATTTGCTTGCAGATGAATTGTGCCCATTCTCAGTCCGTGAGCTGTGACCTAGAAGTGGTCTTCCAGCACTAGGAAAAGAAGGTGGGCCTGCTGTAGTCTCTCCTTTGTCTTGTTCTCCCATTCATTCTCAGGAATTCATTTCTCTCCCCACCCACCAGCAGTGCAGGAGGTGATGATCGTAATCACATTGCTGGTGGCCTGCGATGGTGGATCTCAAAACATAGAGTAAAGCTAGACTTGTCCCTCTTCCAGTTTGAGAACCACTGTCATCTTATGAGGTGGATGTCTTACTGAAGTCTGACACGCTTAAAGGAGGTAAAAGCACCTTTCTTCCTCTCCTACTTCACTTCTTCCAGAGCTAGTATTTGGCCTTTTGATCAAGGGCTTTCTGAAACAACAGTCAATAGATGTGGTTGTCTGAAGAGACCTTAATTGAGAACCTGTGGCCATACTGGGGTAGAACTGCAGTCTTATAACGTGTGACCTAGAAGATATGTCAGTCTTGTACTCTTGGCAATAGCTTGAAGAGATAATGTTGCTCAGCTCTGCAATTCAGAGGCTGCCTCCGTGGCAAGAAAGAGAGCTCAAGAGACTTGGATTTAATTGTGCAATGCAGCTTTTGCGGAAGGTCCAGGCTGAGTCACAGTTCTCTCTGAAGTGACTTTACGGTCACCATGGTCTCTGAAGGGATGAGTCATGAATCCAACTTTTTAATTGTCGAGCTACTTCTTTAGTTTTTCATCATTCCTGCACAGCCAAAATGGATTGTGTTGTTTTGATCACCAATAAGGAGAAAACAAAACTCCCAAGTCTGTTGGGAAAATGTGACTTTGGTCCTGGAAGTTACTTACATTAGATCTTGCTCATTCTGTTGAAGAAGAAAAAGAAGAGCTGGTTTTTATATGCCAACTTTCTCATTCTGGGGGAAGGGCATCTTGCAAAGTGCGGGTATTACCATCACGTGCCCAGGGAGGCATGAGCAAAATTCAATTTCCTGTCTCCCTGGGCGGGAAACCCACTAGTTCCAGTTTCCGTCCTGCCTCGTTTAGGGAGGCAGCTTTGTCGTTTGCTCTGACCTGTTTAGGACCTAGTTTCTTCCTATTGATCCCTTCTTGAGATTTTTTCTCTTTAAAGTTGTCCTTTGTCTACTCTCCCTCCTCCATCCTCTCTTTAATTACCCTGACTTCTCCCGAACTTCGTCTCTCGTCTCCCCTTCCCCCCCTTCCCCGTTCCACTTCGCCCCGCTGGGCAAGATGGCTGATGGAGACAGAGTCGGACTCTGACCTCCTCTGTGAGGAGAACCGTGACATGGCCCTTGTCTCCTCGACAGGGCGGAGTCGACGGGAGAGACATGGCCCTTGTTGCCTCGACAGGGTGGAGTCGATGGGAGAGCTCCAACGGCCGCCTTTGCGGTACCACGGAGCAGGGCGCTGAAGGACCCAGCCCGCCAAAAAAGGTGCGCTCTAACCAGCCGTCCCCAAATGGCATGAGGAGCAGTATGAGCCGCGGCAAGGGGGCGGAGGCAATGCGGCGTTCCGGGGGCCATGTTGTTGAGAGCACTGCGATTTTGGATCCAGACCGCTCTACTGAGGGTAACGTAGTGCGTCCCGGGTCAGAGGAACCACTCTTCCCGGCGGGAAGTACTTAACTTATTTAATGGGGTATTAGATAAGCAGGCTCAGATGATGCAGGCATTCAGGGATTCCATCTCCCCGCTTCTGCAGAGCGCAGAATGTAACTCGCCCTTATTTCACTCAAACAGTGGGGAAGGTCAAACAAGGGGGGAACCTTCTGGCCCCCACTGGCATACAAAGGCTGCCATGAAAGCCCATCCACGGGGCCAGACACGTCTCCTCCATGATGATGCTTCATCTGGGGCGGCAGATTCCGAGGAGGAAAGCAGGGAAGAGTTTGATTCAGACGAGGAGTCTCCTCTCATTTTGGAAGAGCAACAGCCCCGATTATTCTCAAATGAGGATTTTCAGGGACTGCTGAGCAAAGCCCTGGTGGCACTAGACCTCAACGAGGAGCCTGACACTGCCTCACAACCTAAGCCAAAATCGCGAAAAAAGGGAGAGAAGGAATTCTTTCCTAGATCTAAGACCCAAAGCTACGAAATACCTTTCCCAGAGTTTTTTGAGAACCTAGTACAGGCAGAGTTTGACAAACCTTTGGCCAACAGACAATTCCCCTCTAGCACCAAAAGACTGTATATCATGGTTCCACAAGCTATGTCACTCTTTCAACTACCTTTGATAGACTCCCCGGTGGCAGCGGTTGGTTCATCCGATATTCCCGCTGAGGATGGGATGGGATCCATTAGGGACCCTCTAGACAGGAAAGCGGAAATCCTGTCAAAAAAGGTACATGAGGCCTCCTCATTGGCCATCTAGGCATCAGCAGCCACTTCCATCATGGCCAGAGCTTCCATCGTCTGGCTCAGGAAAATTGTTCAACTTTACTCAGGTGAGAACAGAAAAATATCAGAAGGGCTTAATCAGCTCTTAAAGGCCACTGCCTTCATGGCAGATGCCTCACTGGACACCATGGCCTTCACGGCCCAGGCGGCCTCATCTAATATAGCGGTCAGGAGGGCATTATGGATCTGTCCCTGGCAGAACGAATTTAAAACAAAGACCCTCACCATGTCCTACCCTTTTACGGGAGGAAGACTGTTTGGGGAAAGACTTGAAAAAATATTGATAGAAAACAAGGACCAGAAAAAGGTTCTCCCCAAGTCACATAAAAAGAAAGGAAGACCGTCATCTTCCTTTCCCAATTTCAGGTCATCCCATTCCCTCGCACGCTATAGGCCAGAACAGCTCAGAGGTTCCTGGAACAACAGTAGAGGCTCCCTTTGCAGGGGAGGAAACAGGCTTTTTCGTCCCTCACAGGGACAACAACAACAGTTTGGCACAAACAAGGGCGACAAGTTCTCAAAATCCCCAAAACAGTTACGCCAGGCCACTGGCAGTGGGGGGGGGGGAGACGTCTGCTTTTTCATCACAAGTGGGCAAGGTCCTACATGGATGCTTGGGTCTCCCAGGTGGTCTCTTCAGGTTCCCTGATAGATCTCACCAGCATGCCAAAAGACAAATTGATAAAGTCACCAAGGCCCTTAAACAGGGAAAAACATCAAAGAACCATAGAAGCCATAAAACACTTGATTCAAATACAAGCAATAGAATCAGTTCCTCACACGGAAGTGGGTCACGGAACATATTCCATCTTCTTCACAGTCCCCAAGAAAAATGGGGACGGGAGAACTATTTTAGATCTGAAGCACCTAAACAGATTTGTTCAGTACAGGAAGTTCCGCATGGAAACCCTGTGGTCCATATTAGAGGCCCTGCAAATAGGGGATTTCAGGACATCCTTGGACCTAAAGGAGGCTTACCTTCATGTTCCCATTCACCACTCACACCGCAGGTTCCTCAGGTTCTCCTATGCAGACAAACACTTTCAGTTCAGGGCCCTCCCCTTCAGTCTGGCATCGGCGCCACGTGTCTTTACCAAGATCCTGGTGACCCTGATAGCTGTCCTCCGAAGGGAGGGGATCAGAATATTTCCATACCTGGATGACATTCTCATCTGTGCCAGATGTGTTTAGGAAGTGAAGGCACACACGGACAGGACTATCCAGATTCTATCGGATCATGTTTTTCTAGTGAACCAAGAAAAAAGCCTCCTTACTCCAACTCTGAGATTGCAACACCTAGGAGTAATTCTGGACACACACAAGAATCTAGTAATTCTTCCATCAGACAGGTTGGCAAAGATCAGGTCCATGGTCCAGATCATTGTCCGATCCAAACAGGGCAGGATCATGTTCCTGGCCAAAATGCTGGGTCTCATGGTTTCATGTTTGATTTTCTTCCCCTGGGCCAGATTCCATTCAAGGCCGCTTCAACAGCTTCTACAACCGTATCAAGCTCTCATTACGCAGAGCAAAGACAAGACCATTCAATTAACACAGGAGTTCCGGCGCAGCCTCCTGTGGTGGGACAATCGCCAGAACCTCAACAAGGGCCTACAGTTTTCCATAGAGGATCAAATACAGATCCATACAGATGCCAGCCTAGAAGGCTGGGGAGCGACCTGCCACAACCACACGGCTCAAGGCCTCTGGTCAGTCAGGGAGAAGAAGCTCCATATAAATCTGTTGGAGCTCAGAGCCATACATTTGGCCCTATTGCATTTCCAGAACATTATTCTCCACAGACATGTGCTAATACGCACCGACAATGTGTCCGTGAAGGCACATGTCAACAAACGGGGGATCAAGATCCTCCAGGCTACACAGGGCAGCAGAGACTATTCTCTACTGGCCAGAGTCACACCTAAAATCCCTATCGGCGGAACACATCAGGGGAGTACTCAACTGTCAAGCAGACTGGCTAAGCCGGCAAGTCCTAGACGAGGGGGAGTGGTCTCTCAACAGGTCTGTCTTCAAACAGTTTGTGGAGAGGTTCGGCTCACCCACAGTGGACCTTTTTGCCTCAGAGACCAATCACCTTTCCCCCTGCTTCTTCACTCGGTACTTCCACCCGGAAGCGGAGTCCTTAGATGCTCTAATGTCCCCATGGCCAAGGGAAACTTTATTTGCCTTTCCTCCCATTCCCATACTTCCAAGAGTGCTCAGGAAGATACGGAAAGAGAGGGCGACTGTCATACTCATTGCTCCCCTCTGGCCGAGGAGACCTTGGTTCCCCAGCCTAATAGAGCTGTCAGTACAGCAGCATTGGGAGTTACCAGCCATCCCAGACCTGCTTCACTAGGGTCCCCTGTTCCATCCCGACCCCCCTTTGGCTTCGCTTAACCGCATGGAAATTGAGCGGAGGCGGCTGCTAGACCAGGGTTACACTATAGACATTGTTAACACCATGATTGAATCCAGGAAACCCTCAACCAGGAGGATTTATAATACTTCATGGAAAGCCTTTGTATTGTGGTGTAGGAGCAAGCACGTAGACCCTCTTTCACCGGGGATTCCCAAAATGCAATAGAGTTCCTTCAAAACAGCGTGGGGCAAGGTCTTAAGGCCTCCACTCTATGCAAGTAAATGACGGCCCTTTCTACCATTCTAACCTTGGTAGATGGCACTTCACCATCTAGATACCCACACATTCTAGCCTTCCTCAAGGGAGTGGTACAAACAAAGCCTTCACCGGTTCCCTTCCTGGTGCCCCAACATAGTGCTTACAGCTCTCACTAGGCCACCATTTGAACCCATCAGGGAGATTCCCCTGAAGGTGCTGAGGATGGCCATTTTCTTCACAGCAGTCACCTCCGCATGCCGAGTCTCGGAAATAGGGGCTCTTTCAGCACGCAAAGGATTTTGCATCTTCCACAGGGATATGGTGGTCCTCAAACTAGACTCCACCTTCATTCCGAAGGTGAATTCTATTTTCCACCTCTCTCAGGAGATCCATCTCCCGTCCTTCTGCCCCAATCCCAGCCACCCTAAAGAGAAAGAATGGCACCACTTAGACCTAAGGAGGATACTCAAGGTGTACCTCAGACGCGTGGAACCCATTAGGTGCTCCGACGCCTTATTCATTTCTCTGACCAATCCTTCAAAGGGGCAGAAAATGTCCAGGGCTGCACTCAGCTACGCGGTAAGACAATGCATTTCAGAGGCTTACAGGGCTAATAAGATTCCAATACCAGCCAGGATTACTGCACACTCTGTGCGCAGCCACCTCAGCAGCCTTCGAAAAGCAAGCCCCACTGGAGATCTGTCAAGTGGCCACCTGGTCCACGATCTCCACCTTTATAAGACATTATAAAATAGACGCCATGGCCTCTGCCGATGCAGCCTTCAGCAGGAGGGCTCTGCAGCACGTCATGGATCAATCTTAGAACCACCAGGGTGATCTAGCTCTTGAAGATCCCGCACTTTGCAAGATGCCCTTCCCCCAGAACGAGAACAGAGCCTTGTTACTCACCGTGAGGGCTCCTTCTGTTCTGGGGTCGAAGGGCATCTTGTTCGCCCAAATTCTAAATTTATATTATCCAAGACTCAATTGTTCTCAGTTCATAAGGGCGGGCAGGGCAAATGGATCCCTCCAAAAAGTGAGCTTAGTAATTAGGCTCTCCTCTCGTCTGCCACCTTCCCATTATACCTTCCGGTTTCTCCACATCTGGTTACATGTGGTTAATAATTACTCTTTACAATACCTGTTTACCCTGCTGTATCTCGTTGCTGTGGTTGTTGTTATGCACTTACCTGTCTCCTTTAGTTTGGCGAGTCCGAAAACTGGAACTAGCAGGTTTCCTGCCCAGGGAGACAGGAAATTGAATTTTGGCCCTGCCTCCCTGGGCACGTGATGTTAATACCCACACTTTGCAAGATGCCCTTCGACCCCAGAACAGAAGGAGCCTTCACGGTGAGTAACAAGGCTCCGTTCTCTACCACTTAAGGAAGAATCAAACCAGCTTACAGTCACCTTCCCCTCCCCGCAACAGACACTCTGTGAGGTAGGTAGGGCCGAGAGTGTGTGACTAGCCCAAGGTCACCCAGCTGGCTTCATGTGGAGGAGTGGGAAACCAAACCCAGTTCTCCAGATCAGAGTCCATTGCTCCAAACCACCGCTCTTAACCACTACACCACGCTGGCTCTCTGTCGAAGGAATGAAACCAAATAACAAACTCTGTTAAAGCTCGACGGCATTAGTGACCTGTTGTAGATGGTGCTCTAGTTCTTAAGATGGTGGCTTGTAATTGTAATCATGGCTGGGTGACTTCCAGGCTTAATACAGAAAGAAGCCAAGGCCTTGTGGTGAAACACAGGCTGATATTCTGCAGTAACGCATTAGCAGATCTGCTTACTACAGCTGCAAAAGGGTTTGTGTGAGAGATCCCCTCTCTCTGAGTTTACTTCTCCAAATCAAATGTTCAGACTTTGATAAAGAAACAAAGGATTTATTGAAGACGAGACAGGCACAGGTAGAAAGCTGCAAGTGAGGGGCTATTCGGGTTTACAGAATATATTGACTCCAGGGCACTGGGGCACTGGGGTTCACACTTATTGTTATGGGAAGTTACAGGCTTGGCATAATACAAAACATCAGACGAGTCCCAGGAAGTCTGGTGAAGCTATCACACTTCCAAGGCCGCATCGGCCTGAGGGAGTACTGACAGGAAGAACAGCGGGGGGGAAGATACTAGGGGCAATCAGGCCTGGCGCCTGAGACCAGAAGGTGTGAACTGCTTTTACGAGTTCACTGATAACAAAGCAAAGGCAGGTGATGGAAAGCAGAGACACGTAGACAGAGACCCTCACATTCTGCCCCCCTTAAGGCCCCCCTCCAGGGTTCTCGAGAGGGCGAGGCTTATCGGGATAAGCGAGGTGGAATTCTCGGATCAAGCGAGGGGCCGCCATGTGGGGTGCGGCCACCCACTCGTCATGAGCGGACCCAAGGTTTTTCCACCGAACAAAGTAAAACAGTTTCCCTTTTTTCCATTTGGAATCTAAAACCTTGGATATTTCCAAATGGGTATCTCCCCCTACCACGGTAGGAATCTCGTGTGCGGGAGGGGGGTGGAACTGGGGAGCTGGCACATAAGGTTTGAGAAGGCTTATATGAAAGACTGGATGGACCCCCTTGAGGGTCTTTGGGAGTTCCAGTTCCACGGTAACCTCATTGATTACTCTGGTAATGGGGAAAGGTCCCACATAACGGTCGCTCAATTTTTTGCAGGGACGCAGAGAGCGGAGGTTTTTAGTGGACAGATAGACTTGCTCTCCCACCTTAAGTTCCCATCCCAGAGACCGGTGTTTGTCTGCCTGTTCCTTGTACTTGCTTTTTGCCCTCTCAAGATTCTTGAGCAGCCATGGCCAGGTAGATTTGACTACCTGAATCCACTCCTGAAGATCAGGGGTGGACTGGAGCTCTGGCGTGACGGGAGCGGAACCGAAAGGACCGAATTCCGTCCCGTATATTACTTGGAAGGGACTAAAGCCGGTAGAGGAATGAGGCGCATTGTTGTACGCATATTCGGCAAATGGCAGCAGGTCGACCCAGTCGTCCTGGTGGAAATTTACATAGCAGCGCAAATAACATTCTACCACCGCGTTTACTCGTTCCGTTTGACCATCCGTCTGGGGGTGATAGGCGGAAGAAAGGCCCTGTTCCTCCACCCCCATTAGCTTCAGGAAGGCTCGCCAAAATTTGGCAACAAACTGGACCCCCCGGTCGGAGAGGACCTTCCTCGGGATCGAGTGTAGCCTGAGGACGTGTGTGACGAACAGTTTAGCCAAGCCCTGGGCTGAAGGAAGACCTGCACATGGAACGAAATGGACCTGTTTGGAAAAGAGGTCCGTGATTACCCAGAGAACCGTCTTTCCCCGACTTGGAGGTAGGTCGGTGATAAAATCCATGGCGATGACTTCCCAGGGTCGGGAGGGGTTCTCAAGCGGCTTGAGGAGCCCTGGGGGTTTTCCCATCCGTCTTTTGGCTGTGGCGCAAGTGGGGCAGCTGCGCACGTACAGCTCTACATCGGATCTCATACCGGGCCACCAAAATTGCCTCCGTACCAGGTGAAGAGTTTTTATGAAACCAAAATGACCCGCCAACCTGGCACCATGTACAAGTCCCAATACCTCTTTACGAAGGGAGGATGGGACATATAGTTTTCCCCCTTGCACCCACCAGGTGTTGGTTCGTTCCAAGCCCGTGGGGAGGAGATGGTGCTCCTCCTCCTGTAAGGAGGCGTCCCGGAGTCGCTGTTGGAAGGCTTCCGGGATACCTTTGAGCGTAGGGGGGGTGTCAGGTTGTTGGGCTTGGGACCGGGTAGTGACGGCTAAGCTAGGAACCTCCCCTCGCTGCTCGGGAGTGAACAGGGAGTCGACTGGGCGATCGAAATCGTTGCGATACTGGGGAAGTCGTGACAAAGCGTCAGCTAGGGCATTCTCTTTACCAGGGACATGCTTGAGGGTGAACCGGAATTTTGCGAAGAATTGGGCCCACCGAATTTGTTTGGCGTTGAGCTTTCTAGCTCCCTTGAGCGCCTCGAGATTCTTGTGATCGGTACACACTTCAAACGGCAGCTCGGCACCTTCTAAAAAGTGCCTCCATATGGTGAGGGCATGTTTGACCGCCGCCGCCTCCTTCTCCCAAATAGCCCAGTTGATTTCGGACTGGGAAAACTTCTTGGAGAAGTAGGCGCAAGGTCTCAACCGCCCCCCTTCATCCCTCTGCAATAGGGCCCCGCCCATGGCCACATCCGAGGCATCCACTTGCACCACAAAAGGCTTGGTGCAATCCGGGTGGGCCAAAACGGGTTCGGATGAAAAAAGTAGCTTTAAACGTTCAAAAGCTTGTTGGCACTGGGGGGACCATTGCAAACGGGCTGAGGGAAGCGCGGCGCTAGCCCCCTTGTCCTTGGTACGCAACAGGGCAGTGAGGGGAAGCGCAACTTGGGCAAAGTTGGGAATGAAGTTGCGGTAAAAGTTAGCGAATCCCAAAAACTGCTGAAGCTGGCGGCGGGTAGTGGGGGGTTCCCAATCCCACACCGCCTGGACCTTTGCGGGGTCCATTTCTAACCCTTGGTGGGAAATCACGTACCCAAGAAATGTAATGGAAGGTTGGTGGAACTCACATTTGGACACCTTAGCATATAGTTTGTGCTCCCGCAGCCGCTGGAGCACTTCTCGCACTAGGCGCACATGTTCTTCCATGGTTTCAGAGTAAATAAGAATGTCATCGAGAAATACCACCACCCCCCGAAACAGCAAATCATGCAAAACCTCATTAATTAATTGCATAAACACACTGGGAGCCCCCGAAAGTCCGAAAGGCATGACTAGGTATTCAAACATTCCAAAACAGCTGGAAAAGGCTGTTTTGGGTTCGTCTCCTTCTTTAATGCGAATGCGGTGGTATGCTTCCACTAAGTCCAGTTTGGTGAAGATTTGGCCCTCCTTTAATTGTGCTAGAAGGTCGGGAATAAGAGGGAGAGGGGTAAGCGTTAGACTGGGTGACGGCGTTTAGCCTACGAAAGTCAATGCACAGTCTTAAATCTCCCGTCTTTTTCTTCACAAAGAAGGCTGGGGCCGAATAAGGAGCCTTGGAAGGGCGTATGAAACCCCTCGCCAAGTTGGCATCCAGATAGTCCCGTAACACCGCCTTTTCACTAGGGCTCATGGGGTAAACCTTCCCTTTAGACAGTTTGCCTTCCCCCACAATTTCGATGGCGCAGTCCGTCTCTCTGTGGGGGGGTAGTTCGTCACATTCCCTAACATCAAAGACGTCCGCAAACTGCGAGTATTCAGTGGGCAGTTGAGGAGGAACGGTGGCTGGGGGGGGGAGACCCTACCACAGCGGCGGCCGGAGACCGGACAACCCGTTCCTTGTCATGTAATCTACAGGGGTTTTCGGGAAACGAGAGCACCCGTTCAACCCAGTCGATGGACGGGTTGTGTCCCCGTAGCCAGTTCATCCCTAATACCACCGGGGTTACTATAGGGGCGATGGTAAAATACAAGCGTTCCCAATGTTCCCCCACGGACATAATCACGGCTGCAGTTCTGTGGGTCACCGGGCCCCGTTTAAAATCACTCCCGTCCATTTGGGAAAAGCGGAGGGGTCCCGGAAGCCTCTTGCGCCGGACTCCCAGTTTCTTGGCTGTGTCCTCACTAATCATGGTGCGGGCACACCCCGAGTCAACCAAAGCGGGGAATTCTAAACTGGGACCCCCTTTTGGTAGGGAAAGGTGAACACGCACATATACATTGTCCTCTTGGGCGCTTACCATCGGTGGAGCTCCTTGCACAACAACAGGGGCGGTCTGCTGCGGAGCCCCCTCTACAGCAGACCGACGGCGTTTTTTGCCGGCTGTTCCCACTCTTCCTCCTCGCTGGAAGAGGGGGAAGGAGTGGTGGCGGTCGGGGACCCGTCCGAATCAAAAGTGGTACTTGTAATCCGGGACCCCGTCGGGCCAGTAGAAGTGGAGGCTCCGTCCTGGGGGCGCGCATGGAGAGCGGAGGGTGCGCCGGAACGTCGGCCCGGCGGTCCGCTCCTGCGGCGGGGCTGGTCCTCGGCAGTTGCCTTCTGTGGTTCAGTCGGGGCTTGGCGTGGGGGGTTGGGACGGCCCGAACGAGAGGGGCACTGTGACGCAAAGTGTCCCTTACCTCCGCAGGTCAGGCAGACACCGGTCTCAAAACGCTTGCGGCGTTCAGCAGCCGAGGGACCCCCGCTGCCCCCCAGTCGGAAGTCTCGGCCCCGGTCGCTCCGGGGTCTCGGGTCTCGTCCAATGCGTTGTTTGGACAAGGTCAAAAGTTGTTTGCGATTCTCGATGTCGGCAGCGTGGCGAACCCAGCCTTCCACATCCGGGGGGTTCCCTTGCATGAAGGCCCAATGTTGGAGGTCCGGGTTGAGGCCCTCCCTGAAACACTGTACCAAAGTGGCCTCACTCCAGTCCAGGATTCGGCTGGCCAGTGACTGGAACTCACTTGCATACTGCGCCACCGACTTGGTCCCTTGGCGCAGTTGCATCAGGGAGGCTTTAGCCCGCTCTCCCAGAGTCGGGTCCTCAAAGCGGTTTCGGAGTGCTAACATAAACTCGTCCAGGGTTCGCAGCACCGGCGAGCGGAGTTCATACTGCAGCACCATCCAGGCGGCCGCCTCCCCTTGCAGTAAGGAAGCCACGTACTGCACCCGGGACTCCTCGGAGGTGAAGGTTCGGCCTTGTTCTCGCATAAAAATGTCCACTTGGACCATGAAAAAGGTCAACTGGTCCCCTGAACCGTCATACGTGACTTTCAGGTCCCGACGGGCCGGGAGGCTAGGAGGCGCGGGAGGGGCTGCCGGTGCTCCGTCCGGGAGATTGCCGGCGGGCGGTTGCACTTTCAGCGCGTCTAGGGCCGCTGCCATCTCACCCATCACACGCTGCATGGTTTCCATCTGCTCCTGCATAGCTTGGCGATCCTCCTGCCACTGCTTGCGTTCTTCCTCCATCAGGGCCTCCTTGCGTGTCGGGTCCCCTTCGAGTCCCGTGCTGGGGAAGGCCAACCGGCGATCCTTCGCCGCGGTTCGGGAGAGAGACCAACCCTTGGGGGAGTCCAGCCAATTGTTAAAAAGTCCTCGGGGACGTCCGTCCCGGCCTTGGTCGGGGATGGGATCCCTAGGCTTCTTTGGCTTGGCACCCTCCTCCTTGGGGTCCGGTTTCTCCGGCACCACCGGTTCATTCGGTGCATCAGGGGTAGTAGGGGTGGTTTCCTCGTCGCCTTGCATTCTGTCCCAAAAGGTACAGCAGCAGTCCGAGAGGCAAGGACTTGCAGCTTAATGTGAGAGATCCCCTCTCTCTGAGTTTACTTCTCCAAATCAAATGTTCAGACTTTGATAAAGAAACAAAGGATTTATTGAAGACATCAGGAGATGAGACAGGCACAGGTAGAAAGCTGCAAGTGAGGGGCTATTCGGGTTTACAGAATATATTGACTCCAGGGCACTGGGGCACTGGGGTTCACACTTATTGTTATGGGAAGTTACAGGCTTGGCATAATACAAAACATCAGACGAGTCCCAGGAAGTCTGGTGAAGCTATCACACTTCCAAGGCCGCATCGGCCTGAGGGAGTACTGACAGGAAGAACAGCGGGGGGGAAGATACTAGGGGCAATCAGGCCTGGCGCCTGAGACCAGAAGGTGTGAACTGCTTTTACGAGTTCACTGATAACAAAGCAAAGGCAGGTGATGGAAAGCAGAGACACGTAGACAGAGACCCTCACAGTTTGCTTCCTGAATCAGAGCTCCCAATTTACAATGGAAGTGATGCTCAAATGTTATTCTGGTCATTTGGCCAGAACTCCAAACTCTACTCCAACTGACCTGACCTGGGATGCATATCCTGGTTTGGTTCCTCAAACGATAAATGCTGATAAGCTGTTTTCCATTCTTCTAGGCATGTTAGCCATGAGCTTCAACAGAGTAACGGTACAAAAAGCAGAATGGAGTTAAAAATATGTTTAAAGAACTTTAAGTTCAAACTGAACATAAAAGTAGAATATTTAAAAAAGGCAAAACATTTAAAGACTGAGCAGGCATGCCAACATGTAATCCTACTCAAATCCAAGACACTGAAATGTGAATTGAGGATGTGGTTCTATGAAATTCATCCGCTGCCTTTGAGGGAAAACATGATAAATAAAGGACAACACACAAAGTATATGCTTGATACTAGGAAAAGTTAAAGGAGCAGGAAAAGAGGAAGACCCAACAAGAGATCGATTGACTCTATAAAGCAGGGGTGGGGAACCTTTTTTCTGCTAAGGGCAATTTGGATATTTATAACATCATTCGCGGGCCATACAAAATTATCAACTTAAAAATTAGCCTGCTATATTTGGTCAAAATTTAGCCAAGAGGCACGACTGGAGACGGCGCCGAGTGTCTGCCACATTGTCAGGGCTGGATTCTACAGCCAGCTCCTGCTACCTCCGCCTGCAGGAATGAAATGAGAACTGGCAAAGAACTCGCCCCCATTTATTCTGGCCCTGCCCCCTTTAATCCCTCCATTGTCGCCACTTCCGCCCCCAGCCCTCTTGTAGTACAGAGGGAATATGTTTCTCCACGGCCCGGGTGGGAAAGAGTTAACACAGTTTCTTGGGCTGTCCTAGCATCTCCATAGCTAACGACTCTTCTGCAAGGGGGAAAGCAGGTTCCTTTTCTCGGCAAAACAAACTCGCATGTGCCTTGAATATAGGTTATTCCTGTCTGTGGGAGGGGGCAGATTGCCAGTCTTATCTCCTTCTGAGCTAGAGATCTGCCAGGACCCACGAAGGGCCAAACCTAATGATTTCGCGGGCCTTATATGGCCCCCGGGCCTGACGTTCCCCATCCCTGCTATAAAGGAAGCCACAGGCCTCAGTTTGCTAGGCCTGAGCAAGGTGGTTAACGATAGGATGTTTTGGAGGACATTGATTCATAGGGTCGCCATAAGTTGGAAGCGACTTGACGGCACTTAACACACACACATGCTTGATACATTGGCAGCACCATCCTCAACAGGGTTATACCCTCTTGTTGGACTTTGAAGGTTGTAACTTGCTTAAGATGCCACTGTGGATATCAAATTACTGGCAAGTCATCTGCATTATTGGGATCCCGGTCCTAGCTCCAGGAGATACGGTCCTATAGCTCGTCAGAGTTGCCCACTGGCCTCAGCTGGGTGATCTAGAGTTCTTGTTCTATAACCTCTTCTTCAGTTCTACAACTTGTTCATTCTCCAAAGTAGGAATCATGTTTAAATATAAATACCTTTCCTCTTAGCGAACTACGGTTCTTACAGCAGCTAGAGATAAGGCTGAATTGTTGAAACTATTTACTATGAGTCAGCACATCTACATCCCATCTCAAAGAAACATCTGTATCCCCAGTGGAACAGTGTGGGCATGTGATCTACGCACAGTGACGCTGGATTACTCTCTTTTTCTCCCTGTGTGTGGGTAGGAAGGAAAGAGCAGCAACTTGCCTTTTCCTTCTCTGAATTCCCTGTGCTTGTCAGAATTCCAATTGTCAAAGGAATCATTCTGTCTTCAGTTTGCTCAGCAGTGGTGATTTTAATCAGCATGTAACACGGCTGTTCGCATGGAATTTGAGGCAGATCTTAATACTTGAAAAACTAGGAGTCCCGAGTCTTGTATTGTAGCCTAAGGCTTATAATACTTGCAGAGATTTTTGGGGGGCTGTGTAGATATGGTTAGTTGTGAGGCACTCTGTTCTCAGGGCGCACAGTTTCCATAAACTGCGTGCATGAGAGACCAGCAATCATGCATCCTTGTAGTGTTCTGGTGGGGTCTAGATCAGCATCTGAGCTACAAAGTGTGTAGTCAGCTGTACAGATGAACACATGAAGCTGCCTTATACTGATTCAGTCCCTTGGTCCATCAACGTCAGTATTGTCTACTCAGACCGGCAGCAGCTCTCCAGAGTCTCAGGCAGGGGTCTTTCGCATCACCTACTTAACTGGAGATGCTGGGGATTAAACCTGGGACCTTCTGCATGCCAAGCAAATGCTTCACCACGGGCTCTCATTAGTGTATAATAGCCGCAGCCACAAGAGCCAGCGTGGTGTAGTGGTTAAGAGCGGTGGTTTTGAGAGGTGGACTCTGATCTGGAGAGCCGGGTTTGATTCCCCACTCCTCCACATGAGCGACGGACGCTAATCTGGTGAACCAGATTTGTTTCCCCACTTCTACACATAAAGCCAGCTGGGTGACCTTGGGCTAGTCACAGCTCTCTTAGAGCTCTCTCAGCCTCACCTACCTCACAGGGTGTCTGCTGTGGGGAAGGGAAGGTGATTTGTAAGCCCGTTTGATTCTTCCTTAAGTGGTAGAGAAAGTTGGCATATAAAAACCAACTCTTCTTCAGATCTAGTTTGAAGACTGTTCTGCTCAGGCTGTTGGGTGTTTAAGTGTTCAGAGCAAAAATGATACTCGAGTCAGACATTATAGTAATTGCAAAAACTAATGCAACAATTAACTTTTTGGAAAGTGTCATTGTAACTATTGTTGAGTTAGGGCTTGGTGTGAATGTTTGGTTGAAAAGCTGTTCTTCTGGAATGCCAGGGTTAGCCTGCAGCCTTAAACTAGCAGCCTGTTTAAACTTTTTAAGGGCAGTTGTGCTGATAGGCAGTCGGTCAGTTCTTCAGCAGCATTGTCCAGTCCCTCGCGGAAATGTTACAGAGTAGATGGCCGGATCTCACGGAAGAAGGACTCTCTTGTTCTCGCAGCAAGCAAGATGGAGTCATGGTGATCCTTGACAGTGCCTTTTGCTGCAGACTGCTGGCATTCCTGTTTAAAAGACACCTGGTTTTACGGCAGGTGCGAACCACCTTGAGCTGGTACTTCGGAGAGGGGGAATAGAAATAAATATAGGGATGCTTTGTTATGCCGTGAGGTTTTCTCGGGCTGCTGTCTGGTTAGCAGGCTCATAGCCCTCTCTCATGTAGCTGGTAACAAATGGCAATATAATGAAAAATATCAGCTGCCACCTGCACAGAGACATTCATGGGGTGTTTTGACTGGTGAGTTGGCTGGTGTGCAGGTCTGCAAACTGAGGTGAAGAAGAAGAGTTGGTTTTTATATGCCGAGTTTCTCTACCACTTAAGGGAGACTCAAACCGGCTTACAATCACCTTCCCCTCCCCACAACAGACACCCTGTGAGGTCTAGGTGGGGCTGATAGAGTATGACTAGCCCAAGGTCACCCAGCAGGCTTCGTGTGTAGGAGTAGGGAAACAAATCCAGTTCACCAGATTAGCCTCCGCTGCTCATGTGGAAGAGTGGGGAATCAAACCCGGTTCTCCAGATCAGAATCCATGCTAACTCTCCTGGCCTTTAGAAGGACATAATTCTTTTCAGAATGTCTGGGGAAATTGTGGCTACCCATCAGGGAAGAATTTAGCTACTATGTTCTTGTTAAATTTTGGCAGTACTGAGAGGATTCTTGGGCTGTATTTAAGTTATGAGACCAGGAGTTGCAGAAATGGTGACCTTCCATTTGTTAAAGTGGAGCTGGAGTACAGAGAGCTTCCTAATGAACTAGCATGTGATTTTTATCCCACAGTTCTGTTTGAAACTATTTTTACTGTTAGAAAATTAATCGCACAGATAAGTTGAGAACAGTTACTTGGAGCCCTACATCTGACCTCTTCAGGGAAAATCTTGGCAGCCTGGTTTCATGAGTCATTCTGCCTCATACTACATTGGAGCCATAGCTAATGAAGCCACTACACAGGGTTTCCACTCTACTAGCTCATACTTTGTTGGAAACCTCTGCATGGTATTATTTCAATTTGAATAAAAGTACTGATGCTAGTAGTATTTGGCCTCACCATTATCAATATATCTAATTCTCAATATGGCTAAATCTGTGGACACTTAAATCTGGAGTCTGGAGCCATGAACAGACAACACAGCTTTTTCTACAAACATGAGGAAAACCCTAGGGGTGCAGAAAAATCTGAAATCTAAAAGAAAATACATAGGGAATTAAAACCACCCAAAATAATAAAAGCAGCATTTGTAGCTTTAAGCAACTCAGTGCTAGATAAATGCAACAGTATTGCCAGACTTCAAGCCTTGGTTTATGTCATTAAAAGGCATGGAGAAGGACTGGGCCCTTTCCAGGGGTTTTTGGCTTTTGAGGGAGGACTCATCAAGGCCAGGCCCACCAGCTAACACTGGGCAACTTGCTGACATGCAACTGCCATAACGTAGCCAAATCTCACTGCTTGCTACTGTTCAGTAGCACCCACCCTACACAAGCCAGTGTGGTATAGTGGTAAGAGCTTCATACTAGGATCTGGGAGACCCAGGTTCAAATCCGTCACTCTTGTCACGGGTGCTCACTGGATGACGGCCAGGGAGGGACAAGAGGGAATATTGGGGAAGCCGAAAATGAGGCACCCCTGCGAGTTCTTGTGGGTCTCCTACTTGTAATAAACACTGTCTTCTCCCCCCTCCCCCCTTGCAGTTAGATTTCTAGTTGGAGGGAGGCAGACAGGTGTAGTGCATTTTGAGGGTTAAGAATTATACAAATGCAGAAGTAGTTGTGAGTGGCCTCTTTCTATTTATCAGCGTAGAAAGTGGCACTTTCTGCTTATAAGAATAAAGGCTCTAAGTGGCATAGGTGTGGTGACAGCATCATCTTAAACATGAGCCATTTGTAGGCAGGGAGGGGGCAGCCTGCATTTTTAGAGGACCCCAAAGGGCATGCTGCTTTCTTCACAGTGTGGAGAGTGTTGGTCAGATCTGTAGAGCTCTAGTTCAAGCCTTGCATGTCATGAGCCAGTCCTTCTATTGAGTAGGGAGAAGGAGAATATAAGATGGTGGTAGGCACACTTGCATTAGCACACTTCTGTGTTTTTTCTCCAGAACAAAAGTGCTGGTGTGTACATGGATAAATTTGGACTTCCATGAAAAGAATATGAGGATGTAGATGGGGAAGAGGCTAGCGTCCAAGAAGTATATTAGTTTAACTTGCTGAATCAGGCAGTTGCTAAATAAATTTACCATTCAGACAAATCAACTTACCATTCGGACATGATAGAGGCCTATAAAATTAAGCATGGTGTGGAGAGGGAGAAGCTTTTTCCCCTCTCATAATACTAGAACGCGGGGTCATCTGCTGAAGCTGGAGGGTGAGAGATTCAAAACAGATAACAGGAAGTATTTCTTCACACAACACATAGTTAAATTGTGGAACTCCCTGTCCCAAGATGATGTGATGGCTCCCAACTTGGAAGGCTTTAAGAGGGGAATGGACATGTTCATGGAGGAGAGGGCTATCCATGATTATTAGTCAAAATGGGTTCTAGTCATGATGCATACGTATTCTCTCCAGGATCAGAGAAGCATGCCTATTGTATTAGGTGCTTTGGAACTCAGACAGGATAATGCTGCTGTAGTAGTCTTTTTTGTGGGCACCCTAGAGGCACCTGGATGGCCACTGTGTGAACAGACCGCTGGACTTGATGGGCCTTGGTCTGATCCAGCCTGGTCTTTCTTATGTTCTTAAAGCAATTTGACTGATCTCTTTCTCTGTGTTTGTAGATCTGATCTAAGCACCATGGGAAAAGAACACTAAGGTTTTCACCATGATTGGAGGCCTGTTCATTTACAATCACAAGGGAGAGGTTTTGATCTCTCGAGTCTACCGTGATGACATTGGGTAAGTTACTATGACGTCGTCCTCCTGCTTTCCTTCTGCACCCCGATTCAGCTTCTTGCAATTCCTGAGCTGCTGGTACTGCTTTAGCTGTGTGTGCATGTAGACTGTGTGTGCTGTGTTGCATCCAGGCTGTGTCCATTTTGCTGTTACCTTTGGGTATGAAATGTCCTAGCTCGTTCCCAGGCAACATCTATGAGAACAGCTCTCCTCAGATGCTGTCTTGGTTCCTGTATTCCAAGCAAACTGCTTTCAATATAAAACCTGCTATGAAACTGATCAAAAGCCAATTGGTGTAATATTTGTTTGAACTTTGCCATAGAATCATAGAGTTGGAAGGGACCATCAAGGTCATCTAGTCCAACCCCCTGCACAATGCAGGTAATTCACAACTACTTCCCCCACACACACACCCAGTGATCCCTACTCCATGCCCAGAAGATGGCCAAGATGCCCTCCCTCTCATAATCTGCCTAAGGTCATAGAATCATCCTTGCTGACAGATGGTCATCTAGCCTCTGCTTAAAAACCTCCAGGGAAGGAGAGCTTACCACCTCCCAAGGAAGTCTGTTCCACTGATGAACCGCTCTAACTGTTAGAAAATTCTTCCTAATGTCCAGCCGGAAACTCTTTTGATTTAATTTCAACCTGCTGGTTCTGGTCCGACCTTCTGGGGCAACAGAAAACAACTCCACACCACCCTCTATATGACAGCCCTTCAAGTACTTGAAGATGGTTACCATCTTACCCATTAGCTCCTTCCTGTTTTTACATCTGCACAGTTCTGATGCTTGCATATCGTTCTTCAGCGCAGCCAGTAGCTTTAAATGCAATCCTTAAAAAAAATAAGATGCATGCCTGGAGAACAGATGCTGATGAACAGATCTTTTGTGCGTACCAAGATAAATTAGACCCAAAGTGAAGGATGTTCTAGCATGAAAGGATACCATGGCCACATGCAGCTCAACAACAAAATGAGCAGTATGCAGCACTGAAAATGAAATTTGGGGTGCATATTCTTACTTGATTCAAAATGGTATCTTGAATTTTGATGGTGCAAAATGTGTTCTGGAAATCTGCATGACTGACATAATGACCAGAGACTTATTTATTTTACCTCATTTATAGTCTGCCTTTCTCATTGAGGCTCAAGATGGATTACAGAATTAGAACTACACAGGAGAGGCTTGTATATATTCATCATAGTTAAATTGTGGAACTCCCTGTCCCAGGATGTGGTGATGGCTGCCTACTTGGAAGGCTTTAAGAGGGAGTGGACATGTTCATGGAGGAGAGGGCTATTCATGGCTACTAGTAAAAATGGATACTAGGCATGATGCCTAACTATTCTCTCCAGGATCATATGAGCATGCCTACTATGTTAGGTGCTTTGGGACACAGGCAGGAGAATGCTGCTGCAGTTGTCTTGTGGGCTTCCTAGAGGCACCTGGTTGGCCACTGTGTGGACAGACTGCTGGACTTGATGTGCCTTGGTCTGATCCAGCAGGGCTTTCCTTATGTTCTTAACAAATGAAGCAACAGAACTGGATTACAAAAGAGAACAATGAAATAAACAATGCCAGTAAAAGAAAATCTGCCTGAAATTCTGCACACATGAGAGAAAGCCAGCGGTGGTGTAGTGGTTAAGAGCGGTGGCTTGGGGCGGTGGACTCTGACCTGGAGAACCGGGTTGGATTCCCCACTCTTCCATATGAGCGGTGGACACTAATCTGGTGAACTGGATTTGCTTCCCTGCTACACATGAAGCCAGCTGAGTGACCTTGGGCTAGTCACAGCTCTCTTAGAGCTCCCTCAGCCCCACAGGGTGTCTGTTGTGGGGCGGGGAAGGTGATTGCAAGCCGGTTTGATTCTTTCTTTAGTAGTAAAAGTCGGCATATAAAAAAACAAAAAACCAACAACACATGTGAAACACTGTTCTCTTCATGAAAATTGCCCTCCTGAACAGCTACATTTCATACGTTCTGCACAACAATAGCAGCAAAAGCTGCCTTGACCATATCGAGCAAGTTGGGAACCACAACAAAAAGTGTTGGGATATAGGCAGCGTTACCCTGTCAGCACACTGGCGATCTGTTCCAAATACAAATGATGTTTTCCAAGATCTTTGCATAAAGATTAAACCTCTTCGGGCTCTATGGGGCACGCCCCACATGGCTAGCAACTGGTGTCTTACAGCAGCCCTCCCTCTGGAAGGAAGGATCTAACCTATACCAAAGCACCGCCCTTGATACCTGCTTCTGCATCCAGGTGTTTCAGTAGGAGGGCATAGTACACTGTACCCAAGGGTGTTTGACAAATCCAGCAGCATAAGGACAACCCTTGCCTGTGTTCGAATGGAGACTGCCAGCTAAAGGCACCAATGCCATCTCTGTCCTGTAGCCTGGCCTGAAACCCAGTTGAGAAGGGTCTAGAGCAGATGTGTCATCCATAGGGTTGCCAGGTCCCTCTTCGCCACCTGCAGGAGGTTTTTGGGGCGGAGCCTGAGGAGGGCGGGGCTTGGGGAGGGGAGGGACTTCAATGCCATAGAGTCCAACTGCCAAAGCGGCCATTTTCTCCAGGTGAACTGATCTCTGTAGGCTGGAGATCAGTTGTAATAGCAGGAGATCTCCAGCTAGTACCTGGAGGTGACAATCCGAAATGGAGGGCACCTCCGTGCCGATACCAATATGGTTAGGAAAACAGCACTGGAAATAAAGTGTACAAAGGTAACAAAGTTCTTATATCATGCTTAATTAACAGTGACTTACAAAAGTGGAATACATAAACACATCACAAATATATACAATACATGTTTGATGCAGTCTGTGCAGCAGAATAATGCAATTTTCTTGGTATATATTTGTAGCTAATATCAATTTATATGGTCCAAAAGGTACACATTCAAACAATCCCAAAAGTTCACTTATTGGGAATAGATGGGGAAGGGGTTTATTTACACCCCATCCCCATCTACTCCCAATAAGTGAACTTTTGGGATTGTTTGAATGTGTACCTTTTCAACCATATAAATTGATATTAGCTACAAATATATACCAAGAAAATTGCATTATTCTGTTGCACAGAGACTGCATCAAACATGTATATATTTGTGATGTGTTTATGTATTCCACTTTTGTATGTCATTGTTAATTAAGCACAATATAAGAACTTTGTTACCTTTGTACACTTTATCTCCAGTACCTGGAGGTTGGCAACTCTAGTCATCCAGGAAGTCCTGGAGTTCCTTCACCACCAGTCTCTCAATTATCTTATCCAGATAGGGGAGATCAGAGACTAGGCAATAATTGGCCGCATTGTTCCTCTCAAGCAATTTTTTTTAAAGGTGACTTGCCGTTCATCTTCTTGCAGTGTTTTTCAAGTTCCTGAGAACTTGATCATATTATGCAGTCTAATTTTCAACTCCCTAGGAACATAGGGGGGCTTCTAGGTCAGTTGCAGAATGACAGTTTTATTAACCACAGGTTTCTTAGAAGGCATCTTGAAATGTAGGGTCAGGTGTCTGATAACTGCTGGGGTGTGATGGTAACCTACCTCCTCACCAGGGCAGTTAAGAACATAAGAAAGGCTCTGCTGGATCAGACCAAGGCCCAGCAAGTTCAGCAGTCTGTTCACACAGTGGCCAAACCAGGTGCCTCTAGGAAGCCCACAAACAAGATGACTGCAGCAGCACCATCCTTCCTATGTTCCACAGCACCTAATATAATAGGCATGGTCCTCTGATACTAGAGAGTTGCTGTGCCTCACTGTTTTGTTGTAATACTATCCCAGGTGTCTATTGGGCTCCGAGCCCAACACTGGGGCTGGAGGCAAAGAGGCGGCTTCTGTATACAAGGCTGACCTAAAGCATTCTTAAGAGATCGCTGTCTAGCTTTTTCCATCAAGTAAAGTTACTGGTCTAGGGCCTTTTTCCTTTGCCTGATACCTGGGAAGTCCAGTCTCAACATGCAATATTTGTCCATGGAGTAGTTGGGGCAAGAATGAATATGTAGCACTGCTGCACCATACCCTTGTGTAGATTGTCATCATGTCCTGTTGTCTGCCTGACTGTTGCAGTGGCTGATCTTTCTGTGGCCTTCAGTATGACGAGGGTTCAAAGTTCCTATTTGGCAATTGCTGGTCTGCTTAGTCCCATAAAAGGTATTGCCCCAAGTTCAGCTCTGTCTGGTAGAACTTGTAGTGTTAATAGTAGTGCCATGGTTGTCATAAGAAGAAGAGTTGGTTTTTATATGCCGACTTTCTCTACTACTTAAGGCAGAATCAAACCAGCTTATAATCACCTTCCCTTCCCCTCCCCACAACAGACACCCTGTGAGGTAGGTGAGTCTGAGAGAGCTCTAAGAGAACTGTGACTAGCCCAAAGTCACCCAGCTGGCTTCATGTGGAGGAGTGGGGAAACAAGTCCAGTTCACCAGATTAGCCTCCACCGCTCATGTGGAGGAGGGGGGAATCAAACCCGGTTCTACAGATCAGACTCCACCACTCCAAACCACCGTTCTTAACCACTATGCCATGCTGGGTTTGAATCCTGTGAATTCATACCATGTGCGCTTCTCTTTGGCTGTTGTGGCAGTGGTGGTCCTCCATCGCAGAGTGCATTCCTTTAGGCGCTCTGGTTTTTTTTGAAAAGCATCGGTCTTGATACCAGAGGAAGTGTGCATCCAGGAACAGCCGGAGAGGAGCAACTGGCATGAAGGCCTGGGATCCAAGCCATTATGAAGTAGTTAATCACTAAGCGCCTTGTCAAACAAGAGTCTTGCATATCCTGTAAAACATGAAAGGAGCTGTCTGTACAGGGGTCACAACTGAGAAGGCACAAGCCTTTCGCCGTTTAGAGTGCACTCAGACTTTGGCCCAGTGCATAATGTATTTATGTGCGTGTGTTTTCAAGGACTCTGGTTAGCTAGTGAGTTGCATCACCTCCATTGAAACATTACTCTACCCCAGTTCTGCTGGAGGGTGGGAACACTTGAAACATTTTTACTAAAGCTGTATTTAACCCATTGGCCTTGTAGAATCATAGAGTTGGAAGGGGCCATACAGGCTATCTAGTCCAACCCCCTGCTCAATGCAGGATCAGCCTAGAGCAGGGG
The DNA here is from genome assembly GCF_029931775.1 of Euleptes europaea. Taxonomy (NCBI): domain Eukaryota; kingdom Metazoa; phylum Chordata; class Lepidosauria; order Squamata; family Sphaerodactylidae; genus Euleptes; species Euleptes europaea. Next base: position 9,270,354 of record NC_079316.1, read on the forward strand.
CGTCAAACCCAATGGTTAGGAGGGCCGGATATGACATAAATGTCACTTGGTTGGGCAGGGCCATGCCTCGTTAGCCCAGATCGAGAGTGGCGGGGTGGCTACCTTGGCTGGCTCGTGGGCCAGATAAGTGCTCTCAAGGGGCCAGATCTGGCCCTCAGGCCTTATGTTTTACACCCCTGGCCTAGAGCATCCCTGACAAGTGCTTGTACAGTCTCTGCTTAAAGACTGCCAGTGACTTAAAGGTTTGTCCAGCCTCTGCTTAAAGATTCACCACCTCCCTGGGCAGCTGATTCCACTGTTGAACAACTCTTACCTAATATCCATCCAGTACCTTTCCACCCTCAATTTAAATCCATTATTGTGAGTCGTGTCCTCTGCTGCCAACAGGAACAGCTCCCTACCCTCCTCTGAGTGGCAGCCCTTCAAATACTTCAAGAGAGCAATCATGTCCCCCCCCCAACCTCTTCTTATCCAGACTGAACGCTTCCAATTCCCTCAGCTTGGTCTCCGGGGCCCTGATCATAATGTCACCTTACGTTGCTGTTCCCTGCTGTGTCAGAGTATTATTCCGCTTGCTGAATTGGAGAGTATAATTTAGGAGTAACAGATGAGGTCGACCCTCTGGCAGCAAAACCTCTTTCCAGGCAACCTATTAGCGAAGTATTGTCACCCTGCCGTGGCTGGCAGAAAAGGGAAAGAAGCACTGTGTGTAGAAATGAGAAGGCCCAAGATAAGGGAACTGGTCAGTTCCCGCCTTGATAAGAGCACATTTCAGTTCTGGCTCAAGAATCTCATTCGTCCAGGGGCTGCCATGCAGGTTCAGCAAATCTGATTGTCCAATCCTGACTGACAAAAGCACTTCTGGCCAAATGCTCTCTAGGCTTTAGAGCTGCAAGTCCCACTGCTTTAACCTTTGTGGGGTGAGGCTTGTGGGTCTACAGAGGTGAGTTGGCAGCTTCAGTTTTCTGGGAGAGGCCCTGGTCTCGCTGCCAATTGCATGCCTGGCTTTTTTGCATGGTCATAGAACATCAGCGCAACTTTGCTCGGCTGTGGCCTGCTATCACATTTCACCATACACGAGCCATTGCGGAAAATTCTCCTAAAGCAGAATTTCTGGCTCATTTAGGCCGTTAAAGTTAAAAACAAAGAGCTAATGAAACTACTCAGACTGTAGGCGGAGGTGGTATCACTTTGCTCTGGTTAGACCTCACCTAGAGCTCAGTTTTGGGCACCGCAATTTAAGAAGGATATAGACAAGCTGGAACATGTCCAGAGGAGGGCAACAAAGATGGTGAGGGGTCTGGAGACCAAGTCCTATGAAGAAAGGCTGAAGGAGCTGGGTATGTTTAGCCTGAAGAGGAGGTGGTAAGCGCTACTTCCCTGGAGGTTTTTAAGCAGTGGCTAGATGGCCATCTGTCAGCAATGCTGATTCTATGACCTTAGGCAGATCATGAGAGGGAGGACATCTTGGCCATCTTCTGGACATGGAGTAGGGGTCACTGGGGGTGTGGAGGGGGAGGTAGTTGTGAATTTCCTGCCTTGTGCAGGGGGTTGGACTATATGACCCTGGTGGTCCCTTCCCACTCTTATGATTCTATGAGATAGTACATTCCAACAGAAATAATGGTGCTTATACACTCGGAAAAATGGGGGAGTGGTCAAAAAACCACAAGATTTTTGGTGTAAAATTGGGAAATATGATAGTGGTTATGATCTGCTTTAGGTGTGGCTGCCCTGATCTCCCTCCATAACATGGTTACTTGAAGCACTCATAACCGCAAAGGACCAAGGCAGCTTAGAACCTGTAACTCCGGCTGTCCGTCTCAAATGGGAGCTTGTGGCTCTCACAGAACATCAGTCTGAAATGTAAATGCAAGCTTAGACTTGTTGCCATCAACTTGCTGTGGTCTGAAGTTGCCTCGATTCTCTAAACTACCTGCACATTGTAAGATCATTAAGTCGAGTGTTTATCCCAAAGGTTTGAGCTTATTATTGTATAAGGTGAAAGCCTTACCTGGAATCCATGGTGAACAGGTGTTGCCAGTTAACTGACTATGCCAGCTAACAAACCTTTTACCTGGTGGTGGAGTGGCCTACAGGTCATGGGCATGGCCGTTGCCTGTTTGGCACTGCTGCCAAGGTGGTCAGGAGCGCTGATGAGGGAGTGGGCTGTGCGTTCCATACACGACTGGTAGGCTGGGAAGAGCAGGCAGAGGGTCCCTTCATCCCAGTTAAGTGAGTAATCTGGTAACAAAGCTCGCACAATTTCCTTGTGTCTCCGCTCAAGTTTGTACAATGGATCATAAACAACGCCGACTAAGATTCATAGAAGAATCCTAGTCAGATGGGGATTTCTTTCACAACAGCATACAGTAGATTGGTTCACAAACTGTTCCAGAAGTGCCCCAGAAGGTCGGACCAGAACCAACAGGTTGAAATTAAGTCAAGGGTTTCCGCCTAGACATTAGGAATAATTTTCTACCAGTTAGAGCAGTTCCTCAGTGGAACAGGCTTCCTCGGGAGGTGGAAAGCTCTCCTTACCTGGAGGTTTTGAAGCAGAGACTAGATGCCCATCGGTCAGCAATGCTGGTTGGATGACCTTAGGCAGATGATGAGAGGGAGGGCATCTTGGCCATCTTCTGGGCATGGAGTAGGGGTCACTGGGGGTGTGGGGGGGTAGTTGTGAATTTGCTGCATTGTGCAGGGGGTTGGACTGGATGACCCTGGTGGTCCCTTCCAACTCTATGATTCTAAGTGCTTGGGAACTATGGGACCGGACTTTGTCCTCGTTTCTGCCTTGTCTTACCTTTCCCCCCATAATTGTGCACTCTGGTTCAGTTACTTACTTGCCGTTTAGTGTAAACACAACTGCACCTGAGCTGGCATAGCTATAAATTGCACATGCACCCATCTATGTGCATTGCAAGTTTGAAGTTTGCTCTTTCCCCCCTTGTCTGGGGTTGTAAACTGACTATTTTTCATACTAAACAGGAAGTAGTTTTATTGGGGGCACAAAGGCGAACATTTGACCAGTGTTCATTCCTCTAGCGCTAAAGCATCGTTTTGCCTCATTTCTGTGCTGGTCGCCCTGACCTGGATGGCCCAGGCTAGCCTGATCTCATCAGGTCTCGGAAGCGAAGCTGGGTCAGCACTGGCTAGTATTTCTAGCAATACCAGGGTTGCTGCTCAGAGGCAGGCAATGGCAAACCCCCTCCGTTAGTCTCTTTGCCTTGAAAACCCCATAAGGGCTCGCCATAAGTTGTCTGCGACTCGGTGGTGCTTTACACACACACAGGCTAAATTTAAATTTTGCATAAAGCTGCAAGCAAGTAGATATTTATTACAGTCCTAGACCAGAATTTAAGAGCCCCGTGGCGCAGAGTAGTAAGCTGCAGTACTGCAGTCCAAGCTCTGCTCACGACCTAAGTTCGATCCCAACGGAAGTGGGTTACAGGTAGCCGGCTCAAGGTTGACTCAGCCTTCCATCCTTCCGAGGTCGGTAAAATGAGTACCCAGCTTGCCGGGGGTAAAGGGAAGATGACCGGGGAAGGCACTGGCAAACCACCCCGTAAACAAAGCCTGCCTAGGAAATGTCAGGATGTGATGTCATCCCATGGGTCAGGAATGACCACTGCGGTGCTTGCACAGGGGACCTTTACCTTTACCTTATAGACCAGAATGTTGTTACATACATAGAATTAAAAGTATAACATGGGTTCTAAATATAAATATCATATCATCAATCAGACTCCATATGATTGATAATCATTCGTCACTGCTAAAATATAAGATAAAATAATATTTTTTTAAAAATTAAAATGGGTAAAGGAAGATGTATTATAATAACTGTTTATGATCCTTCCTGTGCCGGTGTAGCCTGTGATTTCCTTATCTTTAAGACCAGTAAATGGGCTAATCAGGATATCTGCATCTAATTTGCCTGTTAAAAACCTAGGCCTATTAATCTCTCGGCGTTTGGTAATATAAACTAAAAGCGATGCTTCCTTGAAACAGTGGGGGTTACTGCACTTTGTATTCCCAGCGATGTATTGAGAGTTTGAAAATGATATAAAAACATCGCTAAAAATGGTTAGAAGATGTCTTCACAGCTAAAGGGGCCAAACAAAGTGCAAACAGTATTTTTTATAACATTTCCAAACTCTTGATACATCGCTGGGAATACCTAGTGCGGTAACAGCCAGTATTAGAGGGAGCATGAATTTGCAGTTTAAACAAAGGTTGCCACTCACAGTTAGAATGAAAGGCAACTTTTAAAGACCATTAGCACTTACTACGGTAACACAACAGCCACAAAGAGTACAAAAATGAACAAATGCTGTCTAGTCTCTGTCTTGCTGATCAGTCAGCTAAGTTGATGTGACAGTTTTTTTAGCCCTTGGGGATGGGGGCAGTTCTTCTACAGTGAGATATGTGACATAACCTCATTAGCAGACTTCAGTTGGTAAAGTTTGCTTACTGCTGTCAGAACACCCAAGAGAGGACTCACCTGTTTTGGTGTTAGTCTTTGTGTTCTAGAAGTCGGTTTGTTCTCCTGAAGGTTTTGTGTGTCTGTGCTTTCTCAGAACTAGCAAATGGCTGCCTGTTTCGAAAGCAAGAGCACGTTTTCCACTTCAGCTTTCCCCAAATGAAACCAACTTTGTGTACCGTGGTGTGTGTTTTCACTGCTCCAGGGAAATTGGCTACGGCTTCACTGGCTTGGCTGGCAGACTGAGCTGTTGCTTGATTCTAAACATTTGGAGCAGACTTGGCCTCCAAAATCACGGGACGACCTTGGAAAATGGATAGCCCATCTGAAAACATCCTGTTGGCTTTTGCCCTGCAATATCTTTAGGGCAGAGCTGCATTTCAGCTTTTTTTGCAAGCTAAGCGAAAACACTTGGGCCATGGAGGTTCTTTGCATCTTGACTTGCGACAAAAGGATAACGCAATCCTTGGCGCTGGGTGTAACTTGGCAGTTGGCACCTTGGCAGCACAGACAAGCCTGGCTTCGACACCGCTGCTGCGTGTGGCTTCCCCTGTCAGAGCTTCCCCGCTGCCCCTGGCTAGGGATGTTAAAATACCTCTTTGGACCTTTGTGTGGGAGGAGGGTCGCTGTCTGTCTCCCTTGTGTTTCAGTTCATTGTGCTTTTGTGTGTACGTGTGTGTTCTAACCTCTCTCTTGTTGCTGTCACTCCTCCCTTTTCTTCGCTGGCGCCATTTCTGTCCATCCCATCTCATTGGCTGCTGTAGCAATAGGTAAGAAGAATGGCAGGATGTAACGGGCACTGCGACATGGGGGATCTGGTCTGTCGAGCTGAGTGTTAATATAATGGCAGCTTGGGCCGTACAGCTGCAGTCAAAAGCATGTCTCAGAATGGTAGTCGTAGTCCAGCTCATGGCTAACCAGCCTGTCACAGTTTCATCTGAGTAATTTATGCAGAAAACTCTGCAGCCTTATAGAGGCTCCTCCAGCCGGTATTCAGTAGCAGACCTGGCAGAGGGAGGTCTAATATGGGTGAAGGTATCTCCTAGAGCAGTGGTTCCCAAACTTTTCAGGCCACTGCCCTCTTGCTTCCCCAAATTCAACCCCTGTGCCCCCCTACCCTATAAAAAGCATTATTCAAATTAGGGGTTTGCATGACTCACTAAAGAAGATGATAACAATAAAATTTCAAAACAGTAACAATTAATTGCACATCTATTCAAAATCAAATTAAAACTTTTTAGTTGAAATGTATTCAACAAAACTGATGAACTTGATCCAGTGGTACCAGCTGTTCAAAGACTGGGGAAAAATTCTGATAGTTTCCACCAAATTTGCCAGCATGGTGCCACAGCTTGATCTATTGTAAATTAGTGAACAACACAGTTGAAGGCCCCCCCCCCCGTAGTGCCCCCCTGCAGCCCCCTTGCCTCTTAGTGCCCCCCTAGGTAATCCCACTGCCTTCCAGGGGGTGGTACTGCCCACTTTGGGAACCACTGTCCTAGAGCGACATTGTCTCCTCTGTATTCAGTAGCAGACTTGGCAGAGGGAGGTCTAATATGGGTGACGTTACCTCCTAGATCGACACCGTCTCCACTGGGAACCAACGAAAGCCATGTCCCCAACCAACCTCTTCCTGTGGGAGGGTTGAAACGATGAAACAAGGCGGTTCCGCTGTCTGCAGCACTAAAGATGTTCTGGGATTCTAAAACTGAGGCATTCAAACGAGAGCTATGGTCCAGTCTTCAGTTGGGATATCCCTCTGACCTTAATTTCAGCATCAGTGGTCCATTCCTTAGTGTTACCTCCTTAGGAAAGGTGAATATGGGAGGAGCTAGAAAAGTATCTTTGAGAACTTAGCACAGCAAGTCGCAGCAGACCACCAGTAACTATTAAATATCAAATGGAATTAATGGTAGATGTATGACTAATAGATGAACATGTTGCTGACCAGGAAGGAGATTCCCTACCCTCAAGCAGTTTACCCCACTTCTGAATTTGCTCTTGCGTTAGGAAGAAGCACCTTTAGCATTCAGCTCAATCTGCCTGTCTAATTTTTCCAGCCCTGCGTTGCTTAGAACATCAGCAGGACCACGTTTAACGTCATTTAATATGTAGTCAGATCTGTTGGCTGTTATACGTAGCCACGCTAAATCCTGCAGGAACGTATTTTTGAAGTGCTAGCTACGTCAGCACACCTAGTTCAGTCAGCAAATCTTCAGCTAGACTACTTGGTAGATAATATGTAATCTTGTCCGCTGGGTGGCTTCTGACTTCTCGCCCCTGTCTCCCCTATCTTGTTCCCATTCTCCAGGCGGAATGCAGTGGACGCCTTCCGGGTCAATGTCATCCATGCGCGGCAGCAGGTGCGCTCTCCCGTCACCAACATTGCCCGCACCAGCTTCTTCCATGTCAAGCGGTCCAACATCTGGCTGGCTGCTGTCACCAAGCAAAATGTCAACGCCGCCATGGTCTTCGAGTTCCTCTACAAGATGTGCGATGTGATGACCGCCTATTTTGGAAAGATCAGCGAAGAGAACATCAAGAACAACTTTGTGCTTATCTATGAGCTTCTGGACGGTGAGGATGAGCCGTTCTAATTAAATTTGGGGTGGGGGGAGATCTGCTTTATACTTGGGAGCCAGTGTGGTATAGTGGTTAAGAGCGGTGGTTTGGGGTGGCGGACTCTGATCTGGAGAACCGGGTTTGATTCCCCACTATTCCACCTGAGTGGCTGACACTAATCTGGTGAACTGGATTTGTTTCCCCACTCCTACACACAAAGCCAGCTGGGTGACCTTGGGCTAGTCACAGCTTTCTCAGCCCCACCTACCTCACAGGGTGTCTGTTGTGGGGAGGGGTAGGGAAGGCGATTGTAAGCCAGTTTGATTCTTCCTTAAGTGGCAGAGAAAGTTGGCATATAAAAGCCAACTCTTCTTCTTGGTGCTCTGAACTGGCATGATGGGCATGGTTGCCAGTGTGGTATGGGATGCATAGGCTCTGTTTGGACCCTTTTAACATAAACCTCTTATTGACTACTGAGCTTTACTGTTTACTATTAAAGGGAAAGGTGAAAAGAGGCCACTATCGGTGGCAAAACCAAGGGCTTGATGTTAGCCCAGGTCTTTTCCTCTGAAGAGTTTGCTTCTCTCCTATACCATGTATGGAGTTCTAAGCGTAGGTAAAAGGGAAGGATTTTCAAGTCACCCCTAAGGCGAACGCACGTCCCATAGTTTTAGCATTTGGGGCAGAGATTTCGATGGACGGCCGTCTAACTGATGTGCAAAACTAGGTTGCAGACGAAAAGCAGAGCCCCCACATTTTGGGTAGTCAGCTTGGTGCAAATCTGTAGACCTTGTTGGGAGGTGAAACGCAAATTCCCCAGCTCTAACGTGGCAGCTTATTTAAAACATTTCTATTTAAAAGCTTTGCACCCAACTCGGGGTGGTAAATGATGAACATTAATTCAAGCTTAAAATGCATAGAGAAATATAGACTAACTAAAAAACAGAACAGATACATGAACAGGAAGGAGGGTTAGTAAAGGAATGCCAAACCGAAAAGTCTTTACGAGCTGATGAAGACAGCGATAAAGAAGGATTAGATGAATCTCCCTGGGGAGGGAGTTCTGTAGTTTTGGTTGCTAGCTGCCACCCGTTCAGCCTAAGACGTTGTCAGACTGTAGAGGTCAGTTAGGCTCATGTGGGAATAGGTAGTCCTTAAGGTGTGCTAGTCCCATGTGGAGCTTTAAAGATCAGTTGTCAAATTGTGCAACGTCGCACTAATGTGCCACGAATAGTTACAAATCTCCTGCAAATAGCAAGTATGCTCCCACCCTGTGCTGTCAGCGGTATTCCTTACAGACTGCTCTGAGCTTCCCTCCTTCCACCTCTGCCCCTGCAGAGGGGTTGGTCTCCGCGCCTTCTCTGCATCAGAGGTGATTGAATTATTCAGTCTCTGTGAATGCATTAAATACCTGCCCTTAGAGGCACGGCCAGAACAATGCCTCGAACAGAAACCTGGGGTGGTTTTTTCATGTTGTAAAAACCAACTCTTAAAGAAGAGTGAAGTATGAACACATGAAGCTTCCTTATACTGAATCATACCCTTGGTCGTCCATCAAAGTCAGTATTGTCTACTCAGACCAGCAGCAGCTCTCCAGGGTCTCAAGCAGAGGTCTTTCACATCACCTGCCTGCCTAGTCCCTTTAACTGGAGATGCCGGGGATTGAACCTGGTACCTTCTGCATGCCAGACAGATGTTCTACCACTGAGCCACAGCCCCCTCCCCCAGTTTAGTTCAGAAAAAAATATTATGGCTGTTGGAAGTTTGGGAAGGCTTACCCTAATGCTTATAAGCGGCAGCCGCTGAAATGTTTCAGTTTAGAGTTCTTCAAAACAGTGTTCCGTAGCTTGATTGTCTTCTATAAGGCTGAGGTCCCTTTTAACTTTTAATGCTAGCCTCACTGTGCTCCTAGGAATGTGGTTAATATTCCTAGTGCCCAGAGGTGCTGCCGAGGGCTGCTTAACTGCCTCGTGAAGTGTTGTCGACAGATGGTGGGAATTCATTGGTATTGGAATTTGCAACCCTGCCTTTAAGGTTCTCGGAGCTCTTCGTGCAGGCGCTTCTGGGAGAGGGGAGAGGGGGGAAGTCATGGATCTACAGTTTGCCGCAGGCTAGAAGGAAGCAGGAACTCGAGCGCAGCGTCACTTTGTATTCGTGTTGCAGGTGTGCTCCCTCTGGATCCTGAATGGGTAGCCCTGTCCTCTCAAAGGGGGGGCAGCAGCTAATGGCAGTTTCCTTTTCTTCCCAAGCTTGGCTGGCCAGCCTGTCCTGCGTCTCCTGCTACTCTGCTGTTATTTTTTTAGGTTTTGATTTTTATGGCATGCTCATGCGAAAATCAAAACCTAAAGAAAATGCTGCAAAGATAGATTACTCTGCTGCGGTTGGATAATCCCGCTCCAGAGCGGGTTTCCTTGGATGGTCTGGATTCTACCCTCTTAAGCGTTTTGTCCCGTCTCTGCTGCTGCTGACTCGAGGACAGCTGTGATCACATCTGACGGGATCTTTTTCACACCTGACAGCAATTGATATGAACTTCCCCTTAGCCGTCTCCTTAAGCAAATTGTGCATTTGCCTGTTGTGTGAATTGGAAGTTACAACCACTGCATCAAACTTTCTGGGTGTCACCTTTCTCTGATAACACTTTACCCCTTCTGTAGAAATCCTGGACTTTGGTTATCCTCAGAATTCCGAGACTGGAGCCCTGAAAACATTCATCACTCAGCAAGGAATCAAGAGCCAGGTAAAGTTTGGAGGGGGCTGGGATTTGTATAGTGTTCCCTTCACACTGGGGGTATTCTGTGTTGGGGGAATAGTCCTAAACAGCGTGTCCTACTGTGACTCCATCTGAAGAAATACTTTCATGACACAAGATTGATTTAAAACAGTCAAAGTTTTTCGTTTTATTGGGTAATTTTGGCATTTTATTGAGCAATTCTTTATTGAGTAATTCTGAGAGCCAGCGTGGTGGAGTGTGGAGAACCTGGTTTGATTCCCCACTCCTCCACATGAGCAGCAGAGGCTAATCTGGCGAACCGGGTTGGTTTTCCCACTCCTACACTTGAAGCCAGCTGGGTGACCTTGGGCTACTCACAGCTCTCTTAGAGCTCTCTCAGCCCCACCTACCTCACAGGGTGTCTGTTGTGGGGAAGGGAAGGTGATTGTAAGCTGGTTTGATTCTCCCTTAAGTGGTAGAGAAAGTCGGCATATAAAAACCAGCTCTTCTTCTTCATCCTTTGGCAGTGCCCCCCCCCCAAAAAAAAAACAGGGCTTGATATATATTCTGCTCTGCTTCTATTGTTGTAGCAATGTCGCTGGATGGCCCAGGCTAGCCCTGTCTCAAGATAAGCAGGGTCAACCATGGTTAGTACTTGGATGGGAGACCACCAAGGAAGTCCAGGGTGGCTACACAGAGGCAGGCAAAGGCAAACCCACGTCTGTTAGTCTCTTGCCTTGAAAACCCTGCAGGGTCACTGTAAGTTGGTTGCAATTTGACAGCACTTCACACACGCACACCAGTCCAGTGATAGGTTTTATTAACCAACTAAATTAGCTCTGCCAGTTCTTCAAACCTCTGTAACTTATCTTCCTATTCCATGCTGTGAAACTGGGCAAGGTGGGCCAGCCTCTCACCTACCAGACGGGGTGGTCGGGAGGATAAAACAGTGGAAAGAAAAACCATGCAGTAAACCTACCCAGAATGCACCTGGGCCATAGTGACACTCATACGTGAAGCCATTCTTCCAAAAAGCGCTTGGAAAGGGGAAGGGGACAATAGGAAGGTCTGGTCGTGGGAATACATATCACCTAAAGTGGGAACCTGGGGGAAAGCTACCGGGTGCAGTCCTTCATGCGGGTGGGGTTCTGTGGCTTTACGCCACAAGTAGCTTTGTGAGACACATTGGCCAGAGAAAGCAGAAGTAGGGAAGCGGCTGGTGTGTCCGCTCCATGATTCGTTTATCTCTGCTGCTGCTGAACCTGTATTCCCAAGACTTCTGAGGCATTCATGTCCTCTGTCGTGTGGCAATCAAGTACTGTAGGGTGGGATGGTCCCAGCACAATTAAATGCCATGTTCTTAAAACAGAGGTGGTGAGCTGGAAAATAAGTGAGGTTTTTCTTTTCTTTTTAGGACCATTGCAAGCTGCTGCACAGTTTTAATTGGTATACAAGGTTGCTGCTCAAAATATGCATGGCTGCTGAGTGGGGCAGCAACACAAACTTTTCTGTGCTGAATAACGTGCATGTTAGTGGCCAGGAATAATTTCAGAGAGGGTGGGGAGGATATCCTTATATCTGAGGGTTGGTTTATCTGGGGAATGCTTTCGAACAGAGGTGCCATCTGCCTCTTTTCGTAAGAGAGTGGCTCAGCCTGTAGATTCTCGTGTGGAACCGCACATCTGGGCAGGAGAACCTTCAGACAATCTCTCGCAGAACATGTTATTGATGGGGACGAGTAGGTCCTAGCGGTTGGATCCCAATTTTGAGAAACTGTTTTACAGCCTTCGAGGTGGTCTCTTCCCCCCACCCCATTCCATTCCTGCTGTCTTAACACTTTGCGGGTACCATAAGCAGATGTTTCTCCTAGTCACGAGAGTGTCGACTCTCCTTCTTCAGACAGCTTGCCTTCTGCCAGGAAGCGTGTGAGGCCAGATGCGAAGGCCTCTTCCTGCTTTTAACGATCCTTCTACAGGGAAGGGTGGGGGTCACTTCTGCAGCCGGAGGGAAGCAACCATGGCTAAAGCACAGAATCCAAACAGCCTTTCACCTTCCTGCTCTCCTTTTAGGCTGCCTGTTAGTCTCCATTGGCTCTATGCGTCAAGATGCTGAATAGACGGGCAGAAAATCTTGAAACTGCAGAACTGCTTTTAACGGCTGTCGGTCTCAACAGCGTAGTAACTTGGATAGCCGCCCAGTGTGACTTCAGTCTCCCTTGCCTGCCTGGGTCCTGTGGCAACCAGTTCCCTCAGCACAGTGTATTGACTTGCTGTCACAATGAGTGAGCAGGCAGTTGCGGTATTTGGCTAAGGGCCAGGGGAAGAGGCTATCTTAGAATGCTGGATCTGGGAGGCAGTTGTTAGCATGGGTCCTTGCTTTAGGCTATTCCTCTAACCCAGAGGTTCCCAAACTTTTTGGGCCACCACCCCCTTGGCTCCACAAACTCAGCCCCGGCGCCCCCTACCCTATCCAACAACACAGTTTAAGGGGCCCGCCTCTAGCGCTTCCTGCTGCCCCCTTGCCTCTTACTCTTTAATTGGTAGATTCTTCTTTAAGTGGTAGAGAAAGTCGGCATGTAAAAACCAACTCTTCTTCTATCTCTAGTCCCTGCTGTGTAGGGATGTTTCTAAAGAGACCAACCAGGTATGAGCGGATGTTACTCCACTTATGCCAAGCTGTTGGCAGGCTGGTTTAAAGTAGCAAAAGTTCCATATTAAGAGTACTCGGTGGCTCTAGGCCCAAATTTCGTGGGGAATAGGAAAAGCCTGGAATGCCCGACAGCCTGTCTACCTGCTGCGCATACTGACAAGATGTTTCATCTTGAAGCGAATACCTTGTTCCTCTGGTATGTAAAGTAGAACCTAGTGGGCTTATGAAAAGGAAGAAGAGTTGATTTTTATATGCGACTTTCTCTACCACTTAAGAGAGACTCAAATCGGCTTACAATCACCTTCCCCTCCCCACAACAGACACCCTGTGAGGTAGGTGGGGCTGAGAGAGCGTGACTTGCCCAAGGTCACCCAGCTGGCTTCATGTGTAGGAGTGGGGAAACAAATCCAGTTCACCAGATGAGCCTCTGCTGCTCATGTGGAGGAGTGGGGAATCAAGCCCGGTTCTCCAGATCAGAGTCCACTGCTCCAAACCACCGCTCTTAACCGCTACACCATGCTGGCTTTTTCCTCCTTGTAGGGTCTGGAAAGGAAGAACAGCATTGTTGTAGGAACATAATAATCAGGAAACTGTTCCAAGTGCGACTTGGGCTTAGAGGGTGGATGAGTGTTGGAGCAAGATGCTGCCAGTTTCTACAGTAAGCAGTGTTAAAATCAAGGTAGAATCTCGAGCCCTCTGTTTCAGTTCAAATTCGGCTTGCCTGGCTCTCACGAACTCACGATCAACCCATGAAGGGCGATAGTGAAGGCATTCTTGGTTTTCGGGTCCTTCGTGCCACCCATGCCAAACCTTCCCCAAGCAGGATTAGTCAATGACTGGTGGGGATTAACTATCATTTCTCGACCTTGGCCAGCCAATATAACAGACTGCGGGGTTGCTCCAGGGAGCGTTGCTTGAGATGGCTTGGTGTCCAGCAGAGTCGAGGGGTAGCGCGGTAATCAGAAATTCTTCAGAGGTTGTTTGTCTTCCTTGGGGGCTTCCTGGAGGCACCTGGTTGGCCACTGTTTGAACCGACAGCTGGACTTGATGGGCCTGGGTCTGACCCAGCAGGGCTTATGTTCTTAATGGCTGTTAGATATACTGGCCTCTTCATTGGTCTTTGGGAGGTAACATGTACTTTTTGTTCCTTTCTCCTCCAGTTTTGTAATCATTTCCCTGCATTGTTTGTACTGTGTTTATAGTACTTTGTATTGCATTTCCTTAATTAGATTACATAAATTAAATTACAAAAAAGATTACATGCTTTGGGTCTAAGCGAGGAAGGCAGACTATAAATGATCTAAATAAATAGGCAGATCTGACATCAGTTTGGCCATGGCTCTAATCAAGCTCATGTTTGACAGCCGGGGCAATAATAGGATTGGAAATGCATGTGCAGAGTGTTAAACTAACACTTTTCTGTAGTGGGCTGCCCTGTACTTTGTGCTGCAGTTTCGAGCCATGTGTGAGCGGCCTCAGTGGTCTTAACATCTGACAGTTATAAAATGAAGTTTAAGAGCTGGCCCTTGGGTGTCACATAAGGCCCAAGGGGCGCATTTAATTAATTTATTTTTAGACTTGTATCCCACTCTCTCTCCTGGCCGAAGCAAGCCAGCCGAGACAGCCTCCCCTTCCAATTCTATGATTCAATTTGGGCTGGCAAGGCATGGCCCAGCTCAACCAAGTGACATTTATGTCATATCCGGCCCTCATAACAATTGAGTTTGCCACCCCTGGGCTAGCTTAAATGATGTGCTGACTTCCATTTTTGCAGCCACATGTATTTAGAAGAGCTACCCATGTGCATTTGGTGTGTTGAGTAGGTAGCTTGCCACTTTAGGAGTTCCATGATACTTTTAGCCTGTGGCATTCTAGGTTATGCTCATGGCGAAAGGGGGTTTATGATCTCTTCCATCATAAAATTCTGATTGCAAACTGTCAGAGAATGAAGACTATCCAGCCATTTGTATCTGTGGTTCTCCTACAGCCTTCTTTTAAAAACAGAGCAGTTACTTACAGGATAATTCTCGGGTGGGGGGTTGCAATGGGAAAGTTACTTTAAGCCCATCTCTGCACTGCATAGTGCTGATTAACGTTTGCAGCAATCGACACATGCCTGGTGTGAGTACCTGCCCTATCGCTTCACCACCAGGAGCACGGAAAACAAAGGGAATCTCTTCAGCTTACCCAAAATTATTCTCCTTTGTGATGTCTCTGAGATGGAAAGACATGCCTTTGTCCAGCGGTTTGCCTGAGTTGCAGAGGCAGTTGGTTGACCTGCTCTCCGGGGTCCTTCTGCAGTAGAATATTAGCTCGTCCCCGTGCTGCTCCGGAGTTGAGACGGAAGTGTGGCCCTCCCCGGCTTATTAACGGAGTAGATAATGAGAAGCGTGATGCGATAGTCACAATCCTAACACTCTTCTCTCTTCCTCCTTCCCCTCTACTGACCCGCTTACGTCTTAACCCTGTGTGTGCTGCGCTTGCTGTTGTGCATCTGTTTTTTCGCTCCCTGCGTGTGGCTGGACCTGCCTCTAGCATCAGGTAGGACAAATTTGGCATCGCTCCCAATCAGTTCTTGGTGGCTAGCTGATCTCCTCAGGTTGTCTGCTGGCAGAAACTGGATGCCTCTTAGCTAGGGTTGTGCGCAAAAACAAAAAAATCGGTAAATTTTGGATTTGGGTTTATTGAGCCCAATTTTTTCCCTGGTACTTATGGGTGTTTGGCTTTATTTCCGGGTTTCCTATGGAGGAGGGGGGTGACCCCTTCAGGACCTCATAAAATTGGACCCCCTTCACTAAACTTCAGGGTTGTGCAAGGAGAGTCCCTTGAAGCTACCCTGAAAATTTGGGAACTCTAGCTCACTAAAAAAATCCCCATAGCGAAAAGCCTGGGGAAATCCGAAGCCGAAAAAAGGCAAATACCTGTTCAGCTGATTTGGCGATCAGCTATCCAGCTTCGGCTTTATTCCCAGTTTTAATATTCAACTTTAATGAAATCTGAAAGAAGCCGAAAAAGCCTTTTTCGGATTTATTTTCGGTTCGGGTTTATCGATATGCACAACCCTACTCTCAGCAGCTATGGTACTGCTTGGGCCTTGCAGCGTGTGGATGATATAATAAGAACAGCCCAACGTGGTGGTATTGAAGCTAGCGGTTCTTCTGCTGTGCCCCAAAACTTGGTTGCAACAAATTTACCATCCCAAGGAAGCCAGGAGTTCGAAGTCTGAAGCTCCAGTCACACCATACAGGCTGGTTTTGTGGTAGTTCACGATGACCAGTCAGCTGTACTGAAAAATCCGTGGTCTAAGTGGATTGTGCTGACGGTAGAGATATAAATGCCTGGGGGAGGGGGGCAGTCAGGAAAAGTTTATTATCTGAGGGCTGTTTTCAGTTTTCGCAATGAAAAATAAGGAACTTTGCAGAACGCTGGTGCTGTGAAATCCATTTTCTTTTGAAACGAGTAAAAATGTGCAAAAAGGACACCGGGTGCAGTAGTTCGCAGTTGTCTCTTGCTTGGGGTACTTGGCGTATTTGCAGTTCTGCTTGTAGGAAAACAAAGACCTTTTTAGTTCCATAAATACGCCCAATAATATAATTCAGTATGCTAACTAAATTATAAGTGGTGCATTTTATGTTGAAAGCAGCAAAGTAGGTTTAGATTTGATAGGGGAGAGTAAGCATTGCTTATTTCAGTTTCCCCCCCAACTTTACATTCCCCTCCAAAAAAAGATTTTTCTCCCTCCCCCCCAGTGGCTTTGAAAATTTCCAGAAATTTCACATCTCTAGGTAGCAGCTACTTGTTCTTCTGAACCACCTTGTGCTTGGTGGGGCTGCCCATGACCTCTTCGTTTCCTGAGGAAGTGTATCCTTCCTTCCCTTTGTCCTTCAGACTAAAGAAGAGCAGTCTCAGATAACCAGCCAGGTGACCGGACAGATCGGCTGGAGGCGTGAAGGGATCAAATACCGTCGCAATGAACTCTTCTTGGACGTGCTGGAGAGTGTGAACTTGCTCATGTCGCCACAAGGTAAACGGGGGCCGCGGCAGGACGTGGTGGCACAGGGCGCGTCTCCTCCTTTCCTCGCCATTCCGCTGTGCTGCAGTGTTTTTACTTCCTTCCAGGTCAAGTTTTGAGCGCCCACGTCTCCGGCAGGGTGGTGATGAAGAGCTATCTCAGCGGGATGCCAGAATGCAAGTTCGGCATGAACGACAAGATTGTAATTGAGAAACAGGGCAAAGGGACTGCGGATGAAACAGGGAAAAGGTGAGAGCGAGCGTAGAACGGGGGATGCCGAGAAGCCAAGGTCTGCAGCCCCAGAGCTGGTGGTACTAAGTTGCGCTCAGCTGTCAGTGACTTCTTCCTCTACCACTTCCTTATAGGAAGACGAAATCTAGCTTTCTTGGGGTTTATTGTGTTAAGCACACTATTGCAGGGGTTAGGCCAGAATGCACTTGGTCTTGTCTTCTTCCAGTAAGCAGGAGCCCTGCCTCAACCATTGCTGCTATGATGGCACAAGACAGTGAGTGGGTGGGAACGAACTTTAGAAGGTTTAGAACTTTAGAATGACCAGGGTTCGGTTGGGCCGTTCCCCTGTTCGTATGCTTACTGAACCAGGCATCTTAATTCACAGTACTTATGGGCTGTGCCCCTGGAAAGCCACAGGGCCGACTCAAATGCCTCCCTCCTCTCTCCCATTATCCCCACTGCCGGAAAACTGGGGGCCTCCTAAGCCGGATTCAGTTGTCCCAGGCTCCCGCAATACAGGCAGGGGGCTGGGGTGCATCTGTTTGCCCGCTTCTTGGGGTGGAGGCAGAGGTACACATCCGACCCGTTCACACGGTAGTTTTGTTGGGGTATCATTCCCCCCAGTCTCCCAAAAGTCCCTCCTTTGAGATGGACAATATTGCAGGCCTCCTTTCTCCATTAAAGGTAAAGGTAGTCCCCTGTGCAAGCACCAGGTCATTACTAACCCATGGGGTGATGTCACATCCCGACGTTTATTAGGCAGACTTTGTTTATGGGGTGGTTTGCCAGTGCCTTCCCCAGTCATCTTCCCTTTACCCCTAGCAAGCTGGGTACTCATTTGCCTACCTCGGAAGGATGGAAGGCTGAGTCAACCTTGCGCCGGCTACCTGAAACCGACTTCCGTCGGGATCAAACTCAGGTCGGGAGCGGAGCTTTTGACTGCAGTGCTGCAGCTTACCGCTCTGCGCCACGGGGCTCTCTCCGTTAACGTTACTGAATTCTTTTTTCTCTTGTGTTCTGCTGACTCCAGTGAAACAGGAAGGTAGATAACAACCTGCTTACTGCTGTGTGCACGCACTCCTCACCCCTTCCCCATCTTTTTGCTTTGTGTGACTTGTGCATGTGCCACCATTTTCCCACCCCGGACACTTCCACACGGGGTCCACCCCTGTGATTGAAGGCTGAGCTGCTACCTGCTAAGCCCACGGAAGTGTCACTGTCCCATCCAGCCGGTGCAGCAAACATGCCTGAGTGAGATGGGCGGGGCTCATAAGGCTTCTGGTAGGAGCTCTCAGTCCCTGCAAAAGACTGTAGTTGGCTTCTTCCATTAGCTGAGTAGCAAAATGGCATAGAACCGCCTTATCAAAGTACAGAAGCAAGAGAGAACCCCCTTGAAAATTCAAGATAAGTCAAAATGTTGTTGCTCATGAACACCGATTAACATAGACTGTGAGCCTAGAGGCCTCTCTGCAAAACTCTGCAAAACTCGGATCTAAGAACCCACGGGGCCTTGTATTGGGCTCCTTGTTGTTAAACTGTGGAATTCCCTGCCCCAGGGTGTGATGAAGGCTGCCAACTTGGAACTTCTTTGGGGTTGGGGGAGGAAAGCAAGCCAGTGACATAGATAATTGATCCAGTCCTTCAGCATCTCTTTGAAATACAACCCCGACTGTGTGCAAATGAAGCAAACTGCTTCTGACCTCTCGTCTCTGTCTTGGATGCACAGTTCCTCTCCGGCAACCCAGCCCACCCTCCTGTACTCTGGCACACCCTCTGTGAATGACTCGTGTGCTTGAGTGTCATTCGCTCACTCCCATTCAACACTTGCCCTCGACAAGAGTTGCAATATTTCGGTAGTATTTGGGTTGTTTCTGGAGCTCTTCTGTGTTTGGTCTGAACAGCCTGGACTTCGCCCTACAGTAGGCAGTGTGGGGGTGAACCTCTTGAGCACATGAAGTTGCCTTATACTGAATCAGACCCTTGGTCCATCAAAGTTGGTATTGTTTACTCAGACCGGCAGCGGCTCTCCAGGTTCTTAGGCAGAGGTCTTTCACATCCCTTTAACTGGAGATGCTGGGGATTGAACCTGGGACCTTCTGCATGCCGAGCAGAGGCTCTACCACTGAGCCAAAGCCCCTCCTTCTCTTCTTGGGGAATGCTGGTGAACGTTGAAATGAAGTCTCTTACTTGGGCTTGCTAAGGTGGCCAGCCTTCCCCGTCGGCCGCGAGGGGGCTGGTTGATGCTCGACGTACCGAGCGTCCAGCTGAGTTTTCCTGTTTTCCTTTGTCACTGCTCGGTTCAGCCTGTGATGGCAAATGGCTCTTGGGAGAGTAGCGTTGTCTCTCCTGGCAGCCCAAGCAGCGCAGCACGCGCTCCTTGCCCCCGAAAGCTTGCTGGAAGCCTCGGCTTGTTTGTGACTCTGCTCCTGCTCTCTTGTCTCCTAGCGGGAAACAGTCTATCGCCATTGACGACTGCACTTTCCACCAATGCGTGAGGCTCAGCAAGTTTGACTCCGAGAGGAGCATCAGCTTCATACCTCCAGATGGAGAATTCGAGCTCATGAGGTACGGCCAGTGGGGACGGGTTGCTGCAGGAGCTGGTAATAATGGCCAGAATGATTGGGGGGGGGGGAATTTCCCAAATTGCAGAGTCCTCGTGTCTGGGCTTTCCCAAGTCCAATGTACAGCTCAGTACATAAGGGTTTTTTCAGTACAGCCCAGTACATAAGGATTTTTTCTCCCTCTCCCATAATACTAGAACACGGGGTCATCTGCTAAAGCTGGAGGATGAGGGATTCATAACAGATAAAAGGAAGTATTTTTTCACACAGCGCATAGTTAAATCCCTGCCCCAGGATGTGGTGATGGCTGCCAGCTTGGAGGGCTTTAAGAGGGGAGTGGACATTTTCATGGAGGAGAGGGGTATTCATGGCTATTAGTTGGAACGGATGCTGGTCATGCTGCATACCTGTTCTCTCTAGTATCAGAGGAGCATGCCTATTATTTTGGGTGCTGTGGAACACAGGCAGGATAATGCTGCTGCAGTTGTCTTGCTTGGGGGCTTCCTAGAGGCACCTGGTTGGCCACTGTGTGAATGGACTGCTGGACTTGATGGGCCTTGGTCTGATCCAGCAGGGCCGTTCTTACATTCTTATGATTGTTGCTTTTAGAGCACTCCTGCATTCTTTGGGGCAAGAGGCGTGCCTCCAGGTCCATGGAGAACAAAAGTTTGAATCAAAATGGCCGTGAAAGAACAAGGTGGCTTCTGGTCAGGGGCTGATTTGGAGCCAGGGGTGGAGCTTGTATTTGTGGTATTGTAGCATTATAAGCAGCCTGAATAGCCCAGGCTAGCCTGAGGTTGTCAGACCTAGAAGAAGAAGAAAAGTTGGTTTTTATATGCCGACTTTCTCTACCACAAGGAAGAATCAAACTGGCTTGCGATCCCCTTCCCCTCCCCACAACAGACACCATGTGAGGGAGGTGGGGCTGAGAGAGCTCTAAGAGAGTTGTGACTAGCTCAAGGTTACCCAGCTGGCTTCACATGTAGGAGTGGGGAAACCAATCCGGTTCTCCAGATTAGCCTCCGCTGCTCATGTGGAGGAGTGGGGAATCAAACCCAGTTCTCCAGATTAGAGACCACCGCTCTTAACCATTATACCACGCTGTCTCTCTAGCAAACTTAGCAGGGATGGCCCTGGTTAGTACTTGGATTGGAGACCACCCAGGAATTCCAGAGTCGCTATGCAGAGCCCAGGCGATTGTAAACCACCTTTGAACGTCTCTTGCCCTGACATGGATGGGCCAGGCTAGTCCAATCTCATTGGATCTGGGAAACGAAGCAGGGTCAGCCCTGGTTAGTAATTGGATGGGAGACCAGCAAGGAATACCAGAGTCGCTATGCAGACCCCAGGCCATGGTAAATCACCTCTGAACATCTCTTGCCTTGAAACCGATTGAAAAGCCACCATACAAAATCACACAAGATTGGAAGAGACCACAAGGGCCATCCAGTCCAACCCCGCTGCCATGCAGGATCCCACAATTAAAGCGCTTCCGACAGATGGCCATCCAACCTCTGCTTAAAGACCTCCAAAGACGGGGACTCCATCCCCTCCCCCGAGGCAGCGCATTCCACCGTCAAACCGCCTTCACCGTCAGAAAGTTCTTCCTAATCTTTAGGTGGAATCGTTTTTCTCTTAGTTTAAATCCATTACTCCGTGTCCTAGTCTCTGAAACAACAGAACAAGCTAGTTCCCTCATTAACATGTCGTCCCTTCAAATATTTAAACATGGCTAAGTCCGTTACACCTTGATGCTGCTGCTGCTGCTGTTGTTGTTAATTATTATTTGTTGTTGTTATTAACTATTGCTATTATTTATTTTGTTTTATTATTTATTTTATTATTATTTAGTTTTCAGTTGGTCTAGGTCAGGGGAGTCGAACTCTATTGTTACGAGGGCCAGATACGACATAACTTCACTTGGTCGGGCCGGGCCATGCCTCACTACCACAGATTGAGAGTGGTGTGTGTGTGTGTGTGTGTGGCTGGCTCATGGGCCAGATAAGAGCTCTCAAGGGGCCGGATCGGGCCCGTGGGCCTTATGTTCGACAACCCTGATCTAGATTATATTAGAAGAAGAAAAGTTGGTTTTTATATGCTGACTTTCTCTACCACTTAAGAAAGAATCAAACTGGCTTACAATCACCTTCCTTCCCCTCCTCCCCATAACAGACACCCTGTGAGGTAGGTGGGGTTGAGAGAGTGTGACTAGCCCAAGGTCACCCAGCTGGCTTCATGTGGAGGAGTGGGGAATCAAACCCGGATTCTCCAGATCAGAGTCCACCGGTCCAAACCACCGCTCTTAACCACTACACCACGCTGGCTCTCAATATTTGGTATTTGGTCCTCCTCCTTCTGCCCTTAAGTTGGAGTGTGTGTGCATAGGCTCTGCCCCCACGCACTACCTGTTCCAGTCCTAAATCTTCAGGATGGTTGTCTTCGTTTCAACTCTGATGGGTGGTTAAAAAGTTCTGTGGGAGCAGCTCTGTGTAGCATGCTGGACATCTGCATATTTGGGCAAGGAGGCTGTTTGTAAGGCACGCCACATCTGCCTTCTGTTCTCCAGACTGACGTGTATTTGCTCTTGTCCCGCAGATACCGAACCACTAAGGACATTATCCTTCCCTTCCGGGTGATCCCCTTGGTGCGGGAGGTCGGCCGGACCAAGCTGGAGGTGAAGGTTGTGATCAAATCCAACTTCAAGCCTTCCCTTCTGGCTCAGAAGATAGAGGTGAGGCTGGCAAGGGCATATGCCTGTTCATAGCCATGTGTTCCGGTGGGGGGTATGCTTGGCACACCTCTCTTCTAGAAATGGGTGCAGCATATGCATCTGGGTAGACCAGGAGAGGGGGCGGGAACAATGTGCTGTATACTCCCAGATATCAAATGATGGTGGCTGCTGCTGTGTCCCTTGTATGGCTTAGCAAAGACTGAGAGAGGCTTCATTGGTGACCGCTATGGCCGGAGTTGTATGGCATATATTCTTGGATGAACATAAAGTCATAGAATCATGGGATCATAGAGTTGGAAGGGACCACCAGGGTCGTCTAGTCCAACCCCCTGCACAACACAGGAAATTCACAGCTACCTCCCCCACATACCCCCAATGACCCCTACTCCATGCCCAGAAGATGGCCAGGATGCCCTCCCTCTCATGATCTGCCTAAGGTCATAGAATCAGCATTGCTGACAGATGGCCATCTAGCCTCGGCTTAAAAACCTCCAGGGAAGGAGAGCCCACCACCTCCTGAGGAAGCCTGTTCCACTGAGGAACCGCTCTAACAGTTAGAAAAACCTTCCTAATGTCTAGACAGAAACTCTTTTGATTTAATTTCAACCTGTTGGTTCTGGTCCAACCTTCTGGGGCAACAAAAAACAAATTGACACCCTCCTCTATATGACAGCCCTTCAAGTACTTGAAGAAGTCCTTTCTTCTTGCCAAGGGGGGACCTCTAAAGAATATAGTTGTGCTTAGAAAGAAGGCAGTTAAGAGGCAATATGATAGAGGTCTATAAAACTATGCATGGTGTGGAGAGAGTGGACAGGGAGGAGCTTTTCTCCTTCATAATACCAGAACGCGGGGTCATCTGCTGAAGCTGGAGGGTGAGAGATTCTAAACAGATAAAAGGAAGCATTTCTTCTCACAATGCATAGTTAAATTGTGGAACTCCCTGTCCTAGGGTGTGGTGATGGCCGCCAACTTGGAAAGCTTCAAGAGGGGAGTGGACATGTTCATGGAGGAGAGGGCTACCCATGGCTAGTCAAAAGGAATACTAGCCATGACGCATGCGTATTCTCTACAGTATCAGAGGGGCATGCCTATTATTTTAGGTGCTGTGGAACACAGGCAGGATGGTGCTACTGCAGTCGTCTTGTTTGGGGGCTTCCTAGAGAGGCACCTGGGCGGCCTCTGTGTGAACAGACTGCTGGTCTTGATGGGCCTTGATCTGATCCAGCAGGGCCTTTCTTACCCCCTTATGATGACTGGGGAAGGCACTGGCAAACCACCCTGCAAACAAAGTCTGCCTTGGAAACGTCGGGATGTGACGTCACCCCACCCCATGGGTCAGGAATGACCCGGTGCTTGCACAGGGGACCTTTACCTTTATGTCCTTTATCTCCCGCAGTCCTGCTGAGTAACTTGTAGTGCCATGCCGCTCAACTTAGTTCTCCTATTTAGGCGTAGGGGTGTATACCTAAGCTTTCTGTTTGTGGATTAAGAATCCAATGTTTGGTCTTCTAGGTGCGAATCCCTACCCCCCTGAACACTAGCGGCGTACAAGTCATCTGCATGAAAGGGAAGGCAAAATACAAAGCCAGTGAGAATGCCATTGTGTGGAAGTAAGTGAGCTTCTGGCTTATCTTTAACATGGGCTGCTTTGTGGGTTCTGCTGCGGGGTCCCATGGTCACCGGTAGGCTTTGTGCCCTCCTGGCCATGGCAGAGCATCAGCTTGGCATGCAGAAGGTTCCAGGTTCAATCCCTGGCATCTCCAGTTAAAAGAACTGGATTGTAGGTGACGTGAAAGACCTCTGCCTGAGACCCTGGAGAGCTGCTGCCAGTCTGACAATACTGACTTTGATGGACTAAGGGTCTGATTCAGCATAAGGCAGCTTCAATATGCGATATTGCTTCTGAGTCCAACTTTTCTTTCTTCCTCTCTCCCCTTTTAGGATTAAGCGTATGGCAGGAATGAAGGAATCCCAGATCAGCGCGGAAATAGAACTGCTTCCAACCAACGACAAGAAGAAGTGGGCTCGGCCGCCCATCTCCATGAACTTTGAGGTAAGGAAACCTTAGGTTCGCTCAGGCAACTTGGCACGAGGCTCCTGGAGTTGAGGCACGGCTTCCGGCTACAGAAAGGACACGAGCAACTGGTTGGCAGCGTCCTAGTGGAAATGGTAGAGGAGTGAGTAGAGGCACTGTTCCTTCCTTCCCCAAATGCTTCTAATTGATGTATCTTTGTGTGTGCATCCTGTATTGTTTGTGTGTGTGTATACAATCAGTCTTTATTAAAGCAGTCATAGACCAGCACAGCTCTTCACAATTTACCTCCAGAAACCTCCAGAAAAAGTGGTTAAGGGCGGTGGAGTCTGATCTGGAGAACTGGGTTTGATTTCCCCACTCCTCCTCGGTTGTTCCTTGGAGTTATGCATGAGTTTTCCATCCATTACAGATGGCCTCGCTGCCAGCTCTCGCAATGTCCAGGTCTTCCCATTTCTCTGTTAACTCTTCCCTCTCCCCTGAGCAAAGCCCAGGTGAAATCCCTGTGCATAAGGCAAAGTGCGGGGCACGCAAGCTTGGTTTCTCTCACAGCCAATTACAAAGCAGCATGTCCAGGGGTGGGGATTGAAATACTTCCTGCTTCCTCGGAACTCTTTCTAAGCAGAAGAAAATCTTTTTAAAACCGAGGCTTAGATTTCTCCCCCTCCCCTTTCAGATTGCTCCATTTTTGTTGTTGTTCTTAAAATGCTTTTTTATGTGGGAATTGGGTTGGGGGGGGTTTCTCTCACAGTAAGCTCTACAAACAAGCCAATTACAAAGCAGCATTTAAACGGGCAGGGACTTATTTTGAGCTTAGTCTGCTGATGCAGAGATTCCCAACAGGAAAGTATGAGTCTAGTGAGCAACGAATCTCAGGTAAAACTCCCGTGCATAAATGACCAATGTCATCTTCCCAGCCCCAAAACATGCAGCCACTTTGCCGTTGTGGCGAAGTTAAAAAATAAACTTTCGACAAAAGGGACCGGAGTGACTATGAACTGAAGGAGGCTGCTGCTGTGGATAGTTTCTCCGGGATCATGCCATGGGGAGGGCAGAAAGCGGTTCTCCAGATACAAAAGATGCAGGGTTTTTTAAAATTAATAATTTTTATTTTTTATATATAAGAATACAGAAAAAATAAAATGGGAAAAAGAAATTTTGGGGCAAAAGAGAAAGAAAGAAAATCATATAGCAACATGACTGTGCCCAAACAAACCAAACTTGAATTTGCAATTAACTTAGTGCCCCTTGTGTTCCGACTCCTGCCCATTAATTTAAGATACTCCTAACATGCCTTCTAAGTTTAAAAAGATACCATTAAAAGATTACCACATTAAAAATCAAAAGTTAGGTGCTAAATTCTGTAACTACAATATTACTTTTATCTGTTATTGACTATTAAATCTAATACATAATTAAATGAAACCTATTGTATACAAATGATATTTTATCATGTAGACAAAAGATGCAAGATTTCGACATCCCTGATCCTTGTTTTCTATCGTATCCAGGTCCCGTTTGCGCCTTCTGGGCTGAAGGTGCGTTACCTGAAGGTCTTTGAGCCAAAGCTGAACTACAGTGACCACGACGTGATCAAATGGGTGCGGTACATCGGCCGGAGCGGGATCTACGAGACGAGATGCTAGCTCCTGCGCAGCTGCCCGGCTCTCTTTTCCCCCGGCCAGCCTCCCCCAGTCTCGAAAGTACAATTGAAGAGCATCTCTCTGGGCCCACCTCCCTCCTCTGTTCGGAGGCTGGAAGCTAGACTTCCGCGACTCCTCTCTGGAAAAAAGGACCGTGCGGCCTGCTCAGATTTTTGGGCCACGATCCGTCGTGGCTGAAGTCAGACGGCTCAGAAGAGCCTGGCGGGGCACCTCGCTTCTGTTCCGGGGCCTGAGAGGGCCGGTCTAACCCCCCCACCCCCCACACACACCCTTGTGATCATTCTAGGGAACGTCGTCCACGTAACAAGCCCTCTTCCGTTGGTGTCACTACTTGCATCATAGCCTAGTATTTTTTGGAAGTTCTCGTGCATATGTACTCATAGAATAGGTCTGAAAACCATAGACTGGACAAACCTTGAGTTGATTTTTCCAGCTTCCGTACTCGCTGTTGTGGTTTGTTGCTGTTCAGCAGAAGTGGGGTTTGCTGTCCCTCCCTTCCCCCCACCACTGCCATTCTGTGTTTTTTTTCCCCTACGGCATCCTTAGTACAGAGTCTTACTTTGGGAAGGTTTTGTGACCAAAAAAGGCCGAGGGGTCGGCATTTCTTGCCAGAGGTTGGGGAGATAGCACAGCATTTCAAACCCCTTTGGAGGGCAAAGGTCCTTGGAGCACTGATTGTGGACGAAGCCAGCGCCTTTTCCCCCTCCGCCAATTTAGAGCTTTCGCCCAACTCTCAAAAAAGAAAAGCCCCTAGCAAGCTGACTTTGCGTCAGGACATGAAGGGCCGAATCTGTCCCCCCGCAATCGGCCAGTTCAGTCGCGCCGTCTTCTCCCTCCCCGCCCCCTTGCCTGGCCAGCATATGCTTTTTTTTCTTCTGCCAAACGCTTTTTGGTCAGTAGAACTACTGCAGCAGCCGCGGTCCTCTGCTTCAATAGTGTGATCTCCCATTTTTGTACACTTGTGATTTGTCCAGTTCTAAACCTAATAAAAGTATGTAGAACCAGCTGGTTGGAGTCCGGCTGTTCATTGAAGGGGGCCTGGGGCAGAGATGTCTCCACTAGATGTCTGCCCCCTAACTGCTTAGGCCAAAGAGAGGGACTGAAACAGACCTGTGCCACCAATGCACATGAACCAATAGAAACCAACGCCACTATACAAATATAAGTCTATTTTATATACACTCATTAATAGTTAACTCCATTACATATATATATAAGCTTTTATACAAATGTAACATAAATACATAAGATTTGACAAGGTTTCTCAATTTTTCCTTGTTTCACTTTTTGCTTCCTCAGAAGTCTGTTGCTTTAAATTTCGCAGGGGAATCTTAGCCGCTTTTGAAGTCTTACTGATTCCTATTCCTGTTCTCTATATAAAACAAAGTTTTATAAACGTTCATAGAATCATGGAGTTTAAAGGGACCACCGGGGTCAGGGTCTATATAAAACAAAGTTTTATATAGACCCTGACCCTGGGGTCCCTTCCAACTCCATGCTTCTATGAATGTTTATAACAAAAGTTTACTTATCCTATATTAACGTATTTATTATACAAACAAAATAATATTGCTATATTTACCCAAGCTAATAGTCAGTTAAATCTGACAGACCATGCTGTTCTGGGCTCCGTTCCTCTCTCTCTCTCTCAAAGGTCTGTGATAACTATTAGCAACACTCATAATAAATCTTCTATCCCACTAATTGTCTGCTGCTGTTATGCTTGACCAATGCACATGAGGCACCAAACGATGTTGCTCAATCATGTACTGCGCACCAATGACCTTACAACAAGAGGCAGGGGCATGGATACTGTTGTACCAAGAACGCCCATCGCGTCCATGTGCTCATCCCCTGACTTTCTGCATGTATTCAAGCATCTCTTCAAACTGAATAGAGCTGATTTGCTATCTCCCCATTGGCAGTGCCAGAGACGCCTTGCTCTATCACACTGACGAATTACAGACAGAATAGAAGATGAACCTGTGTGATCCTAGGCAGATTTAACTCCAGCCTAAGAGCCCCGTGCCCAGAGTGGTAAGCTGCAGTACTGCAATACAAGCTCTGCTCATGATCTGAGTTTGATCCCGACAGAAGTCGGTTCCAGGTAGCCGGCTAGAGGTTGACTCAGCCTTCCATCCTTGCGAGGTCGGTTAAATGAGTACCCAGCTTGCCCGGGGGTAAAGGGAAGATGACGGGAAGGCACTGGCAAACCACCCCATAAACAAAAGTCTGCCTAGGAAATGTCGGGATGTGGTGTCACCCCTTGGGTCAGGAATGATCCGGTGCTTGCACAGGGGACCTTTACCTTTTTTTTTTTTTTTTTTTTTACTAAGCCCTTCAGTGGCCATGGATGGACCTGCCCTCCTCAAATCTGTCCAATCCCGTTTTAAAGCCATGTATGCTTGTGGCTAACGTGGTGTAGTGAAGAGGGACCTTCTGCATGCCAGGCAGATGCTCCAGCACTGAGCCACAGCCCGACCTGGTATTCCTTGGTGGTCTAATATCCAAATTCTAACCAGGGCTAACTCTGCTTAGCTTATAAGATCAGGCTATCTGGGTCAGGGCCTGGGTTGGGAACTTAACCAGTGGAAATGTGATCTATAAAGCCTGCTTCCTCTCTGCCAAGCTGAGCCCTGCTTTCTTGGCAGTTCGCAAACCTGGCCTGCGTTCATTTATATTATTTGCTCTCTCCATATGTGATGCCGGAGTATCAAATCAAAGAACTACCAATAGTAGAATTAAATTAAGAACAGGAGACTAATAGTGCAATCCTAGACGGCGTTGCCTCAGTTTAAGGCACCGACTTCAATGATGAACACATGAACACACGAAGCTGCCTTCTACTGAATCAGATCCTATGTCCATCGAAGTCAATATTGTCTAATTAGACCAACAGCTGCTCCCCAGGGTCTCAGGCAGAGGTCTTTCACATCACCTACTGGCCTAGTCCCTTTAACTGGAGATGCTGGGGATTGAACCTGGGATGATCTTAGACTGCAGTTACGTGCGCACTTTCTGTGGAGTAAGCCCCACTGAAGAAAATGGGACTGACTTCTGAGCAACATGCATAGACTGCACTCATAACCATGCAATCTTAGGCCAGATTTAGACCGGAGTTAACTCTGCCTAGGACTGCACTCTTCATCATCTGTTCTTAATCTGTAATTATTTGGTATGTTAACAGTAAGGGGTCTCTGGCATCGCATACTGGGAGACAGCAAATCATCTAAATATATTTAGAGGCGGTGGCCATTGGCAGTCCCCCACCTTCACAGCGGCAAAGATTACTGTGTCTCCTGCAACTGCCTTGTGAGAACTTCCAAGGGATTCCTTTTAGAAGAAGAAGAAGAGTTGGTTTTTATATGTCGCCTTTCTCTGCCACTTAAGGAAAAATCAAGCTGGCTTACAATCACCTTCCCCTCCTCACAACAGACACCCTGTGAGGTAGGTGTGAAGTGGGTCAGTGCCTTTCGAGTGACTATGCTCTTAGAATTGACCCCTTCCTGAGAAGTGGTATGTTATCTTATTCAGATAGTCACCTACTAAGCAGGACTCAACTACTTTACTCACTTAAAAATTAAGTCTTTATTGATGTACTCCAATGTAATTGTGTATATATATATGTGTATATGCAAGTATTACAAAGTCTTAATATTCAATAACTACAGTAAAGCAAGCAAGTTCTACATACTATTCAGTTTTATAATCCAACACATAAAATAATAACAGTTAAAGAACTCTGATTTAGTTCAAAGTATCTAATTCATACTCATAGAATAATATATTTGTAAAGCCATACATACCAACACCATCTTCTGAGACCCTCTGTGAGAGGTCTGAAATTCTAGCCCTCTCCTTACCTGTATTTATACTGTTTCAATCACGTTCAATGAGGTTGACTCTGAGAATCGAGCAATTCTCATTTTTGCTGCACATGCTCAGCTGCCTCCCATTGTATTACCAAATAAGGACTTCCTCTTTCACCAGGCTCTTTCCTTTTAAAAAGACATTAAAAGCTTTATGATTTGCAGTTTATATGTGTAATTGGGTTTTATATTGAATAATTCTGCATATGTACAACACTAATACCATGTTAATGTGCTCTAATATGTCAAAGCCTGTAACAGGTGAGGCTGAGAGCTCTCAAGAGACCTGTGACTAGCCCAAGGTCACCCAGCTGGCTTCGTGTGCAGGAGTGGGGAAACAAATCCAGTTCACCAGATTAGCCTCCCCCACTCATGTGGAGGAGTGGGGAGTCGAACTCGGTTCTCCAGATCAGATACCACCGCTCTTAACCACTACACCACACTGACTCAGTTTGCTATGAAGCCACTGATGAGACAGCATGTTCTGTAGAAACAGCTGTTGTCTGCCGCAATCTTCACCTTACTGCTGTTCCTAAGTTTGGAGTCTGGCTGATCCATGTTTGCTTGGAATCGGCAGATCATTCATTACCAAACTTGTGCTCTCTTTTAGGGACGGGAGGGACTTCAATGCCATAGAGTCCAATTGCCAAAGCGGCCATTTTCGCCAGGGGAACTGATCTCTATCGGCAGGAGATCAGCTGTAATGGCAGGAGATCTCCAGCTAGTACCTGGAGGTTGGCAACCCTAGCAAGAGACCACCCCCCAAAAAGGCTGTCATTTTGTCATTGGAAAGTACAACCAATCGACAGATGGGGAGAAGGCATAAGCGTAAACCTGTTATGCTTGAAATTGGAAAGTGCTGAACTGCACCCCTGGTTGGCTGACGGCGGTCTCTTGGCTCGGGGAAAAAGCAACACAAAACACTGTTCGTTCCAAACCCAGAAGCTTCCTCCTGGCAGGCTTCTCTGTGCGGGTTTGGACCAGAGGCATGTCTGTGGAAGGAGCAGCTTGTGCGTGCCAGCGAGTATAACACAAATGGGTGCTTGTAGCATTGTTGATTCTGGCTTCGCAACTCCGTTTCTACAGTGGCAGACAGTGTGCAAGCCTTGAGCAGGAAATTGGGGGGAGGCCCTCACTGAGTTGCAGGGAGGGGGAATGCCAGTAATATATCACTCTCCTGAACAGTTTCTAAGAACATAAGAAAAGCCATGCTGGATCAGACCCAGGTCCATCAAGTCCAGCAGTCTGTTCGCACAGTGGCCAACCAGGTGCCTCTAGGAAGCCCTCAAGCAAGACGACTGCAGCACCACCATCCTGCCTGTGTTCCACAGCACCCAAGTTGATAGGCATGCTCCTCTGATCCTGGAGAGAATAGGTCTGCATCATGACTAGTATCCGTTTTTACTAGTAGCCATGGATAGCCGTATCCTCCGTGAACATGTCCAATCCCCTCTTAAAGCCTTGCAAGTTGGCAAATAACCTCAGGTAGCTTTGCTGTGCCATAAGAGAGCTCATCCAGGTGCCTCCTCACATAAGAACATACGAAAGGCCCTGCTGGATCAGACCCAGGCCCATCAAGGCCAGCCGTCTGTTCCCACAGTGGCCAACCAGGCGCCTCTAGGAAGCTCTTTGTATTGTAGCCTGCTGAAGTCCCTTCCGTCCCCAAACCCCCCGAAATGTCCAGGTATTTCCAAACCTAGAGCAGGAAACCCTTCTCTTGAGAGATGACTGAAGAAGAAGAAGAAGAAGAAGAAGAAGAAGAGTTGCTTTTTATATGCCGACTCTCTCTACCACTTAAGAAAAAATCAAACTGGCTTACAACCGGCTTCCTTTCTTTTCCCCACAACAGACTCCCTGACAGAGCTCTAAGAGAACTGTGACTAGCCCAAGGTCACCCAGCTGGCTTAAGGTTGCCAGGTCCCTCTTTGCCACCAGCAGGAGGTTTTTGGGGTGGAGCCTGAGGAGGGTGGGGTTTGGGGAGGGATTCCAATGCCGTAGAATCCAATTGCCAAAGCGGCCATTTTCTCCCGGTGAACTGATCTCTATCGGTTGGAGATCAGTTGTAATAGCAGGAGATCTCCAGCTCCTACCTGGAGGTTGGCAACCCTAAGCTGGCTTCATGTGTGGGAGTGAGGAAACCAACCCGGTTCACCAGATTAGTTTCCCCTGCTCCTGTGGAGGAGTGGGGAATCAAACCGGGTTCTCCAGAGTAGCGTCCACCGCTCTAAACCACTACACCACGCTGGCTCTCTGGAGGCCCTGACTGGGCTAGCCTGAAGATCCAGGCAGTCCTGCAATTTGCCAAACCATGAGAACCCTTCAGGAAATCACCAAGCGAGATACACCAGCCGCTGCTTCTCTTTCTGGCCCTATTCAGCGGGACTCACATGAACGCATGAAGCTGCCTTATATTGAATCAGACCTTTGGTCCATCAAAGTCAGTATTGTCTACGCAGACCAGAAGCGGCTCTCCAGGGTCTCAGGCGGAGGTCTTTCACATCACCTACTTGCCTAGTCCCTTTAACTGGAGATGCCGGGGATTGAACCTGGGACCTTCTGCATGCCAAGCAGATGCTCTATCACTGAGCCACAGCCCCTCCCCTTAAAACAGGAATACATGAAGCTGCTTTATACTGAATCAGACCCTTGGTCCATCAAAGTCAGACCGGCCGCAGCGGCTCTCCAGGGTCTCAGGCAGAGGTCTTTCCCATCACCTACTTGCCTGGTCCCTTTAACTGGAGATGGCAGGGACTGAACCTGGGACCTTCTGCATGCCGAGCAGATGCTCTACCCTTCCCTAGATGTAGGGGACTCAGCAGCTCACCGCTTCAGAAGTCACAAATTTCCCTTTGCTCTCGTGGCCAAAAATGTCAATTGATGGCTATAGTCCATGAACAAGTCCAATACGTTTTAAAGAGTCACTTAAGGTAGCGGCTTTTTGCGACGTCTTGTGGTGGGAAAGACCATAAACGGGCAAAAACACACTTAGGTTGCGGCGTCTGAAAGGGATACCGGCGATCCTCTGGATGGCAAGGAAGAGATGGGGGTCCACATCTGGAAGCTTTAGCAGAGGCCTGCTTTGTTCCTGTATGTCTTGGACAGATGGATCCAATCTGGCAGGGCTGGGGGCCGGCTGCTCGGCAGAGGCAGGCAGACTCCTTCGCACAGCGGTTCGCCTTTGTGGGACGTGCAGCAGAAGAGGTGGGGGTTGAATCCGAGACACACGGGAAGGGTGCGCTTCTGTGCAGAGCTTGGTTCCTCGGAGTAAGGGTTAGCCATGGGGCCCTTTGGGTGCCCCCAAATGCCCAGGCGGCACTTGGGGACGATGACGGTCATTCTGCTTTTGATGCTGCCGGCAGCTTTTTGGATTCTGCAAAATGCTGACCATGGTTATAAGGTGAGCAAAGACCTGGGTTTTTTTTTTGCAGGGGGCTCGAGCGGCTGTTTTTCTGAGACGGTGGCTATGGTTGAGGTTTGGGGGAGGTTTAGGGGGCTTTGTGTTATTGGAGGGAGGAAGCGCACTGCAAAGAGGAAACTTTTGGAGGGGGGCTTGAAAGGGTCACAAACAATCAGAGGTAGATTGGAGTGTAGTATAGGGTTCCCAACCTCCAGGTACTAGCTGGAGATCTCCTGCTATTACAACTGAGCTCCAGCCGACAGAGTTCAGTTCCCCTGGAGAAAATGGCCACTTTGGCCATTGGACTCTATGGCATTGATGTCCCTCCCCTCCCCAAGCCCCACCCTCCTCAGGCTCCGGCCCAAAAACCTCCCGGTGGTGAGGAAGAGGGACCTGGCAACCCTACTGACCACAGGTGTCCTTGATTCTGTGCAGGGAAAAGAACCAGTCCCGTCTGTATCCGTGGCCTCTGGTGCCCAGGAATCGGACAAAGCCTTGACCAGGAGGAGGCGCTATGCGATCAACCCTCTAGGTTATAAGTGGGACCATGTGAATCTGACATACAGGTGAGTGCTATGTGTGCCATATCTGGGTAGGTTAGGGATGAACATAGGGCGTTTGCCTGTCAAACAAACCTTTCCAGAGCATACTTCAGGATCATGGTGTACTATGTGGGACTACATTTGGAGGGGCAGAGTTTGGCCCAGTTTCATTTCATTTATTTATTTCATTTATACCCCACCTTTCTCCCCGATGAAGATCCAAAGCAGTTTACGTCGTTCTCCTCACCACCATTTTATCTTCACAACAACCCTGTGAGGTAGGTTAGGCAGAGACCGTGTAACTGGCCCAAGGGCACCCAGCGAGCTTTCATGGCTGAGTGGGGCTTCGAACCCGCGTCTCCCAGATCCTAATCTGATACTCTAGCCACTCCACCACACTGGTTATACCCTGCCTTTCCACCCTCCTCAAAGCTGCTGAGGTGGCTGTTAAATAGGGTTACCAACCTCCAGGTACTAGCTGGAGATCTCCTGCTATGACAACTAATCTCTAGCCCAGGGGTCGGCAAACTCATTAGTCAAAAGAGCCAAATATCAACAGTACAACAATTGAGATTTCTTTTGAGAGCCAAATTTCTTAAATTTAAACTATATATAGGTAGGTACACTGTTTATTAACTTAATAAACTTTAATTAAAGTTTTAAGTCTTAATTAAACTAAAGGTACACTGAATAAAACTTGATATCATACTTAATAGTGATCTTATTTATTGATAAAAATTAAATTGTAAGTCCCTGCCATTTCCCCCTCATCATCCGGAGTCCTCATCTGGAGGCCTGGTCTACCTCCATAAAAGCCTATTGGTAGACCTGGCCTCCGGCTGAGTCCCATTGGGAGGTTAGGTCTACCCACTGGTTTTCTTGGCAGTAGACCTGGCCTCTGGAGGCTCTTAGAAGCCAATTGGTAGACCTGGCCTCTGAAGGGGGACTTTTTCCCCTCCTCGGAGTCCAGGTCTACCGCCAAGAAAGCCAGTGGGTAGACATGGCCTCCCAATGGGACTCAGCCGGAGGCCAGGTCTACCAAAGGAAGCCCGCCCCACCCAACAGCTGATAGGCGGGGGGGGGCAGGAACCGCCGAGCTGCCCACCCAGCAATCATGCGGCTAGAGGGGAGGGGAGGCTTTAGCCTCCCAACCATTGAGGGCAAGGGAAAGGGGGACCCGGCCATTCTCCACGGCGGGGGCGGGGAGAGAAAGCGTGCCCGCTCGCCCGCTCTCTGTCAGGTGAGCCGGCTCTGCAGCCCAGCTGCCGGCGCGAGTGGGCGCAAGAGCAGGGGCTCCGAACCAAGTTCGGAGAGCCGCACTCAATGGGCCAAAGAGCTGCATGTGGCTCTGGAGCCGCAGTTTTGAGACCCCTGCTCTAGCCGATAGAGATCAGTTCCCCTGGAGGAAATGGCAGCTTTGGCCATTGGACTCTATGGCATTGAAGTCCCTCCCCTCTGCAAACCCCGCCCTCCTCAGGCTCCGCCCCCAAGATCTCCAGGTATTCTAACCTGGATCTGGTAACCCTATTCTAAACCCAGAGCTGGCAAACCTAAGTGTGTGACTGTGTGGGGAGGGCAGCTAAACAGAATCTCCAGTATCCTTTTGACGGATGGTTATTTGCTTTCTGGTTCAACGGATGCAGGATCCTGAAGTTCCCCAGCACCCTCAACAAGGCAGACACCCAAACGGCCATCGCCAAGGCCTTCCGCATGTGGAGCGACGTTTCGCCCCTCACTTTCCGCCGCCTGCCTCCCACCCAGCAGGCGGACATCGCCATCGGTGAGAGCTTGGTGGGCAGAAGATCCTGGAGGGTGGTGGGCTGGCCGAGGGAGGGGAAAATGCTAATACTTTTTTTTTTGCTGTCAAGTCACAGCTGAGTTATGGCAACCCCTGGTGGGGTTTTCAAGATAATTAACATCCGGAAATGGTTTGCCATTGCCTGGCTCCACATCACCTTGGTATTCCTTTAGGGTTGCCAGATTGGGGTTGGGAATTACCTGGAGATTTGGGGTGTGTGTGGAGCCTGAGGAGGGCGGGGTTTGGAATGGGGAGGGACTTCAATGCCATAGAGTCAGGGTTGCCAACCTCCAGGTACTAGCTGGAGATCTCCTGCTATTACAACTGATCTCCAGCCGATAGAGATCAGTTCACCTGGAGAAAAGGGCTGCTTTGGCCATTGAAGTCTACGGCATAGAAGTCCCTCCCCTCCCCAAAGCCCGCCCTCCTCAGGCTCTGCCCCAAAAGACTGATGTCAGTAGCAAAGGGGGACCTGGCAACCCTACATAGAGTCCAATGGCCAAAGTGGCCATTGTCTCAAGGTGGGGTTTTCAGCTCCGGAATTGAAATTACCT
Source organism: Euleptes europaea (assembly GCF_029931775.1). Lineage (NCBI taxonomy): Eukaryota > Metazoa > Chordata > Lepidosauria > Squamata > Sphaerodactylidae > Euleptes > Euleptes europaea. The sequence goes on from NC_079316.1 coordinate 9,306,155, forward strand.
GGAAATTTTGGAGGTGGAGCCTGAGGGTGGGGTTTGGAGAGGGGAGGGACTTAAATTCCACAGAGTCCAATGGCCAAAGCGACCATTTTCTCCTGGGGAATTGATCTCTGTCACCTGGAGATCAGTTGTAATAGCAGGAAATCTCCAGCCACCACCTGGAGGTTGGCAACCCTATATTCCTTGGCGGTTCCTATACAAATACTAGCCAGGGTCAGGGCTGAGAGTGTGTGACTGGCCCAAGGTCACCCAGCAAGCTTCCATGGCGCTAGTGGGGATTCGAACTTGAGTTTCCCAGGTCCTATGCCAACACCTTAACTATGACACCACACTAGCCATGGGGCTATTCAAAGTGCTTCACGTTACTACGTCCTCATTGCTACCTTTACAACAACAAAATTGCAGAAGGTGGGGGGGGGAGAGTGAGCAGTTTAGGGATGCCAACTTCAGATTGGGAAATTCCTGGCGATTTGGGAGTGGAGCCTGGGAAGGGCGCGGTTTGGAGAGAGCAGGGACCTCAGAGGAGTGTAATGCTACACAGTCCACCTTCCGGAGCAGTCATTTTCCTCCAGGGGAACTGATCTCTGTAGGCTGGAGATCAGTCGTAATTCTGGGAGATCTCCAGCCCCCACCTGGAAATTGGCAACTAGTGTTGCCAGGTTCCTCTTCGCAACTGGTGGGAGGATCTTGGGGCGGAGCCTGAGGAGGGCGGGGTTTGCAGAGGGGAGGGACTTCAATGCCTTAGAGTCCAATGGCCCAAACGGCCATTTTCTCCAGGGGAACAGTTGTAATAGTGGGAGATCTCCAGCCACCACCTGGCGCTTACAACCAAGTAGACACAGAAACAAGCTCTTATACAAATGTAAGAAATTCTATATTATACCACAACAATTCTAAACATACTACAAGCTTACAAAAATACAAATACAAAATCCAATTTTCCAAAATCCAATAAGGTATACAACCAACACATGCAATGTTCCTATATCCACAAAGGTGTGTACTTTTTCTTTCAGTGCAAACAGGTAAGTATCATCTGTATTTTACATAAGTTTCTTTTTTTCTTTTCTTCCACAGGTGTCTGGTAGAAAAGGAATACGGCCGTTTCAGTTCTTTCCTCAGTTCCTTCTCGAACCCTTAAACTGCACGTTGGTATATCCTCTCAAATAATTTCACGTAGCTCCCATGGGCAGCATTAGTTTCATATTATCTGCCAGCAAGTGGCTAGTATACTTCCATATATTACTAGGTTCCCTCCTGGGATAAACTTGCAGTTTAAGGGTTTGAGAAGGAACTGAGGAAAGAACTGAAACGATCGTATTCCTTTTCTACCAGACATCTGTGGAAGAAAAGAAAAAAAAAGAAAAAATTATAAAATGAAACTTATGTAAAATACAGATGGTACTTACCTGTTTGCACTGAAAGAAAAAGTACAGACCTTTGTGGATATAGGAACATTGCATGTGTTGGTTGTATACCATATTGGATTTTGGAAAATTGGATTTTGTATTTGTATTTTTGTAAGCTTGTAGTATGTTTAGAATTGTTGTGGTATAATATAGAATTTCTTACATTTGTATAAGAGCTTGTTTCTGTGTCTACTTGGTTGTAACTGTTATATACACAGAAGTGTCTATTGCTGCTAACCACCGGGAGCTTGGCAACCCTATCGGCAACGCTGTGCTGAAGGCTACCTGGTAAGATCCCGGCCGGAGTGACTTTTTGAAGCAGGGACTTCTAGCTCTGCCCTTCAGCCTTTTATCACCCTGCCAAGCCGGAGATGTTCTCTGTGGCTTGCCAGGGAGCCGCAGGGGACGCGGCCTGGCTAGATCTGCGCCGGCTGCTATGAGACGGGGAATTCTTTCGGTGGTGGCCAGGTTGCGGTTGGCTTCTTTCCACCTTCCCCTCCGAGAGCAAAGCCAGATTGGGGAGACCGAGGCTTTGAACTCCCCTCCCTCCAAACCTGGCCCTTGCGCTCTGTCTCTCATCCTCCTTTTTGTGAAGTCAAGTCGCAGCTGATTTATGGCAACTGTAGGGCTTTCGAGGCAAGAGCCGAACAGAGATGGTTTGCCGTTGCCTGCCTCTTTGTTAGGGTTGCCCTTACAGTAATGTGTATTAGCTGAACTTTTCTGAATGTTGTTACCTATATGCTTTATCATTGACTGATGATAGACACATCCTGATGAAATAGGAAATAGAATCATAGAGTTGGAAGGGACCACCAGGGTCATCTAGTCCAACCCCCTGCACAATGCAGGAAATCCACAACTACCTCCCCCACACATCCCCAGTGACCCATACTCTATGCCCAGAAGATGCCCAAGGTGCCCTCCCTCTTATGATCTGCTTAAGGTCACAGAATCAGCCTTGCTGACAGGTGGCCATCTAGCCTCTGCTTAAAAACCTCCAGGGAAGGAGAGCTCACCACCTCCCGAGGAAGCCTGTTCCACTGAGGAACCGCTCTAACTGTTAGAAAATTCTTCCTAATGTCTAAATACATTACAAGACCTCAGTGTGAGCCAATATAAATGGTGACTATTCCAAGCTTTACACCAATAACAGACCACACACTATAGAAGACAATTACTTTTCAGCATACCTTTATATGTATTTCAAGATGTGGAAATGTATGTATGACCACTGAAGAAGGCCCCACAGGCCGAAACACGTTTGGTTAGGGTTGCCAGGTCCCTCTTTGCCACCGGCAGGAGGATTTTGGGGTGGAGCCTGAGGAGGGTGGGGTTTGGGGAGGGGAGGGACTTCAGTGCCATAGAGTCCAATTGCCAAAGTGGCCATTTTCTCCAGGTGAATTGATCTCTATTGGCTGGAGATCAGTTGTAATAGCAGGAGATCTCCAGCTAATACCTGGAGGTTGGCAACCCTATTGGTTGTCCATTGGTCATTTTCATATATTTATAATCATCAATCATGTTTGCAAATTAGCAATTAACTTTTTAGAGTCTTTTAATTGATCATCCTAATTTTTGGGCCTGGTGTTTTTAATTGAGTGTACACTTTATAATAAACAATATCTGTATTTTGTATAAATTTGCAGCTCAACTTTTAGGTTCTCTGCGCGCCCCAAAAAACTCCCGCCGGTGGCGAATAGGAACCTGTCAACCCTACCTGTGGAGGGCGGGGTTTGGGGAAGGGAGGGACTTCCATGCCATAGAGTCCAATTGCCAAAGTGGCCATTTTCTCCGGGGGAACATATCTCTATCAGCTGGCGATCACTTGTAATAGCGAGAGATCTCCAGCCACCACCTGGAGGTTGGCAACTCTAGGGCCAACCCTGCTTAGCTTCCAAGATCCGAGGAGATCGGACAGCCCTGGGCCATAGAGGTCAAGCTGTCTTCATCATGAAGCAAATTCTTGGTGTTGTATCAAGCAACTGAGTACAGTTTAGATTCCGAACCACAGTTCATTGTAAATCTTTAAACAGGCGTGTTAGAAGCAACTGTGTGCAATCATACATTTCTCCTTCTTCTTGGCTACCCTGGAATAGGATTCTACACCTTCAATCACACTGACTGTTGGTTCTCTCCTCTGCATCCGTGCTTCGATGGGCTCAACGGGGAACTGGCTCACGCCTTCCTGCCTCCCCGCGGCGAGATCCACTTCGATAACCACGAGTTTTGGATTCTGGGCCGCTCACGCTTCAGTTGGAAGCAAGGTACTCGGGAAGGTTTAAGCAACGATCGTCATCAAATGGCAGATTAATTTTGCTTGGCGCGGCATTCGTCTTTGTGAAAAGCATGACCTGTGGCTTCATCAGAGAGCAGAGGGTTGGATCTGAACACCTTCATACAGCATGGCTTTGGAAATCGGAGGCTTTCTGTGAAATAAAAAAGTGTGTTAAAGAGATTGATTAGCACGTCGGGTGGAGGCGGCTGGATGTGTGCGGCGTTGGCGCCGAAAGGAGCCGCCTCCACTCCACCTCTGACGGTGGTGCTCTGGGCTGCAGGCAGGTGGGCTGAAACCCCGGCTGATACTGGGGGGAGGCAGAGGAGGGCGTGGGGTAGGGTTGCCAGGTCCCCCTTTGCCACCGGCAGGAGGTTTTGGGGCGGAGCCTGAGGAGGGTGGGGCTTGGGGAGGGGAGGGACTTCAATGCCATAGAGCCCAATTGCCAAAGTGGCCATTTTCTCCAGGGGAACTGATCTCTATCAGCTGGAGACCAGTCATAATAGCAGGAGATCTCCAGCTAGTACCTGGAGGTTGGCTACCCTAGCGCGGGGGCAGAGAGGGAAAGGGTCCAGGGGCGCAGAAAGGTGCCACCGCTGCCGGGGCCAGGCAGGTGCTTCTACCCGGTGGGGAGTCGACCCGGGAACTGAAACATACCAGCAAACACCTGCGGCCGCTGTGAGACTTCGGTTTAAATTGTGACAAAGCAGGACTTGGGAAACCTGCAGAAGTTTCGGAAGGAGGTCGGTCGATCCCGCGGGAGGGAGAGATTTGCAGCATTCGCGTGAGAGTCGCAGAACAAACCAGCCAGGCGTTAACGCCCATTGCCTGCCTCTGTAATAGCAGCCCTGGACTCCCTTGGCCTTACCCATCCAAGCAGTAACCAGGGCTGACCCTGCTTAGCTTCTGGGATGTGATGCGATTGGGCTAGCCTGGGCCATCTAGGTCAGGGTTATCACCCATTATAGCCACTGTGTGTATACTTTGAGTTTGGCATAGAAATACCAACAGCTGTATCTGTTGCGTTCCATGACCCACGGTTTACAATCTTTTTCTTTCCCTCTGCTGTATCTATATATTCCACTGACTGAGGTTTCACTTCATGCATCAGTGGAAATGTTCTCTAGCCCCCCAAAACTCATGCTCGGACGAATGTTAGTCTTCAGGATGCCACAAGACTCCCTTTTCGTGTGTGGCTGCTGCCACTCGCTAACCTGGCTGCCCGTCTTTTATTTCACAACTGCCGTGTTACTCCTGAACTGGAGATGGCACCAAAACTCTTTCAGACGTTTGTGCGTGGGTCTATGACCATAGCTTTGCTGCTTCTGTTCAGCGTGTGGATGGGAAACGGAATGGGAACCTTTTCAGTTCCATGATGTTAAGAAGGTGGGGCAGGACGGCAACTAAAAAAAATTCTGCTCCAAGAGACCAGGGCATCTTTTAAAGAAGCAAGTACCAGTACCCACTTTTGGGGGGCTGTGGCAAGATACCTCTTAAAGGGAAGTGGGGGAAAAAGATGCTACTCCTAGAGAGATTAAAAAACGTCTGGAACTTTTTCTGTAGGATGGTCTTTTGAGATGCCCCTTGCATTTCAGAGGGTTGATGGTAGGGTTGCCGATTCCGGGTTGGGAAATTCCTGGCGATTTGGGGGCGGAGCCTGGGAAGGGTGGGGTTTAGAGAGGGGAGGGGCCTTGGGAGGGCATAATGCCAGGCAGTCCACCTTCCGAAGAAACCATTTTCTCCAGAAGTGGAAGAAATGTTTTAAATAAATAAATAATAAGTGATCTACGTAGTCTGAAAATCAGTTGTGGTTCTGGGAGATCCCCAGATCCCACCTGGAGGTTGGCAACCTTAGACCTCAGTGGGGTATACTGTAGGTAGGGTTGCCAAGTGCCCGTGGCGGCGGGTAAAATCCTGCCAATCCACCGGGCTGCCCGCCGACCAGCTGAGGGCCAACGGGCACTGCGTGCACAAGAGCGCACACGCAACTGGGACGCTCTGGCAACCTCTGCTAAAGCCGAGATCGCTAGAGCGTTCGTGTCGCTTCCGGGTAAACCCGAAAGTAATGTAGGCGCGTCACGTGAGGTGCGCGTGCATGCTGCCACAGGTGCGCATGAACACGTCGCGCACCTCGGCCGCAGCCCCGCAAAGCTCCCACCGGTGGAGCAACAGGGCCTGGCAAGCCTAACTGTAGGATTGCCAGGTCCCTCTTTGACACTGGTGGGAAATTTTTGGGGTGTAGCCTGCGGAGGGCGGGGTTTGGGGAGGGAAGGGACTTCAATGCCATAGAGACCAATTGCCAAAGCGGCCGTTTTCTCCAAGGGAACTGATCTCTATTGGCTGGAGATCTATTGAAATAGCAAGAGATCTCCTGGAGGTTTGCAACCATAGTATACTGTCATACAGTCCATCCTCCAAAGTAGCCTTTTCCTCTAGGGGGGAAACCAATCTTTGTAGTCTGCAGATCAGTTGTAACTCCAGGAGATCTCTCGGCCCTGCCTGGTAGTCGGCAACCCAATCTGATGGATGCGTGAGATGCCGGGAGGAAGGGCTCTCTAACATTTCTTCTTGCTGCTCTCCCTCCCGCTTGCAGGTGTCTGGATGAACGACCTGGTGCAAGTGGCAGCTCACGAGATCGGCCACGCTCTGGGCCTGTGGCACTCCCGAGATGTCCGGGCCCTCATGCACCCCAACGCCACATACAGTCGGACCTGGCGCATCGGCCAGGATGACGTCTGGGCCATCCAGCGGCTTTATGGTGAGGAGCCCACCTGGCAGGCAGTTCCTAATTATATTTCTAGGCTGCCCTCCCTGGCTGAAACCAGGCTCAGGGCAGGGAACAACAATAAAATCACAAGCATACATATAAATGCCCATTAAAACATCATAATAAAATACAAAGTGCCAGATTATTAATCAATTATTAAAATAGATGGTGCACAATTTACTGTAGTTCCCGCTGTGGCAAAAGATGTAACCAAGGCAGGCCGGCCACCCCTCCCCAATAAATCACCAAATATACCAAAGAAAAGGGGGGGGGAAGGTAGGGAGAACCCATTGGGGAGAAGACACTACTTAGAGAATAAAACTGCTGATATCGCACTGCCCTTGTACAAATCTTTGGGGAGGCCACACTTGGAATACTGTGTACAGTTCTGGTCACCACACCTAAAAAACAGATATTGCAGAGCTTGAGAAGGTGCAGAAAAGAGCAACCAAAATGATCAGGGGGCTGGAGCAACTGCCCTACGAGGAGTGGTAAAAACGCTTAGGACTGTTTTGCCTGGAAAGAAGGCGGTTAAGGGGAGACATGATAGAGGTCTATAAAATTATGCATGGCATGGAGAGTGTGGACAGGGAGAAACTTTTCTCCCTCTCTCATAATACTAGAACGCGGGGTCATTTGCTTAAGCTGAAGGGCGAGAGATTCAAAACAGATAGAAGGAAGTATTTCTTCACACAGCACATAGTTAAATAGTGGAACTCCCTGCCCCAGTATGTGGTGATGACTGCCAACTTGGAAGGCTTGAAGTGGGGAGTGGACATGTTTATGGAGGAGAGGGGAATTCATGGCTACTAGTAAAAATGGCTACTAGTCATGATGCATACCTATTCTCTCGAGGATCAGAGGAGCACGCCTATTATCTTAGGTGCTGTGGAGCACAGGCAGGATAATGCTGCTGCAGTCGTCTTGTTTCTGGGATTCCTGGAGGCACCTGGTTGGCCACTGTGTGAACAGACTGTTGGACTTGACGGGCCTTGGTCTGATCCAGCAGGGCCTTTCTTATGTTCTTATGCTCTTACTATTGTTCATGCTGTCATTCTCCTGCTTTCTCCCCTCTCCCTTGCAGGCTGTGTGGATGAGAAGAGACAGTGCCCATCATGGGCCCAGCAGGGATTCTGTACGCGCCAGCGAGACTTCATGAAGCGGCACTGCCCCAGGATCTGCAACGCCTGCTTCGGTGAGGGTCTGGCAATCTTGCCGCAGGCTCACCAAGTAATGAAGGAACAACCAGATGGTGGCAGCCTGAAGACTGTAGCTGGCACACAGGGATGTATGGGGAGAGACGATCCTTCTGATATGTGGGTCCTAGGCTGTGAAGGTCAGCGTGGTGTAGTGGTTAAGAGTGTCGGACTCTAATCTGGAGAACTGGGTTCAATTCCCCACTCCTCCACATGAAGCCTGCTGGGTGACCTTGAGCCAGTCACAGTTCTCTCCGAACTCTCTCAGCCCACGCGCAGGCAGGCAATGGCAAACCACCTCCAAATGTTCTCTTGCCTTGACAACCCTACAGAAGAAGGAGAAGAGAAGAAGAGTTGGTTTGCATACGCTGACTTTCTCTACCACTTAAACAAGAATCAAGCCGGCTTAGAAATCACCTTCCCTTCCCCTTCCCACAACAGACACCTTGTGAGGTAGGTGGGGCTGAGAGAGCTCTCAGAGAGCTGTGACTAGCCCAAGGTCACCCAGCTGGCTTCATGTGGAGGAGTGGGGAAACCAACCCGGTTCACCAGATTAGCCTCCGCCGCTCACGTGGAGGAGTGGGGAATCGAACCTGGGTCTCCAGATCAGAGTCCACTGCTCCAAACCACCACTCTTAACCACTACACCACGCTGCCTCTCCAGGCTGGGAAGGGCTTTAAAGTTTCTAACCAGCACTTTGAACTGATCTCAGAAATGAAACGGCAACCAGTGAAGCTGTTTTAAAATTGGCGAGACGTCTTTCCAGCGGGCAGCCCCTGGCATCAGTAAAGATGCTGCCCTCTGTACCAGCTCTAATTTTTGAATTGTCTTCAAAGGCAGCCCAACGTAGAGTGCACTACAGTCGTCCTGCATCATTGTGGCTGGGTCGGCTAAGCCCAGGAAGGGGGGACACTGTGCTGAACCAGATGCAGGTGAGAGGCAGCACTCCTAGGTACCCCAGCAAGCTGCTTTTCAAATACCAAGGCTGAGCTTGAGTATCCCCAAGCTCTTAAACCAACGTGGTGTTGTGGTTAACAGCGGTGGTTTGGAGTGGTGGACTCTGATCTGGAGAACCGTGTTTGATTCCCCGCTCCTCCACATGAGTGGTGGAGGCTAATCTGGTGAACTAATCTTCTTCTGAAGAAGAAGAAGAAGTGAACTAATCTTCTTCTGGTGAACTAGTCTTATTTTCCCCAAGAACAGTTGGTTTTTATAGGCCGACTTTCTCTACCACTTAAGGAAGAATCAAACCGGCTTACAATCACCTTCCCTTCCCCTCCCCACAACAGACACCCTGTGAGGTAGGTGGGGCTGAGGGAGTTCAAAGAGAGCTGGGACTAGCCCAAGGTCTCCCAGCTGGCTTCATGTGAAGGAGCAGGGAAACCATCTTGGTTCACCAGATTAGCGTCCGCCACTCCTGTGGAGGTGTGGGGAATCAAACCCGGCTCTCCAGATTAAGAGTAAGCTTAGTTCAGCAGCAGAATGGGCTGCCTAGGGAGGGGGTGAGCTCCCCCTCTCTGGCAGTCTTCAAGCAGCGGCTGGACAAACACTTGTCAGGGATGCTTTTGGCTGATCCTGCATTGAGCAGGGGGTTGGACTAGATGGCCCCTGTATGGCCCCTTCCACGATTCTATGATTCTATCATTGTTAGGACTGCACTGTTAGTCATTTAACTGCGGCCTCAAGACACTGGTTCAGGGCCAGGATGGATGCATCTCGAGGCTGGGATAATGAAGTATAGAGCTGGGCGTCATCCGCACGTTAATAACATCCAACCTCATAACTATGGATGATCTCATTAAGCAGCCTCATAAATACTGGCGAGTGTAGACGACAGAATGGAACCCGGGGGCACCCCCATGGAAACTCTCAGACACAACCACCAAACCAAACCACCAAAGAGACACCCCTAGAATCATAGGCCATTTATGCAGGGTCAATTTTGATGCTCGCTCAAAGCTTTCTTTAAAAACGCGACCTTTAAAATGCCTATTCACTGTCCCGACACAAAAGGCGATATTCAACCCCCCCTCTCGCCTGCTCCTTCGTTCCTTCCATTCGCAACTGCCATTTGCATAGCTAATGCATGGCTGTGACTTTGCATGCTTCCTTGAGGGGATTCTTTGAGGCGGGGATGGAGAAAACACAAAAGGTCACGTTAAAGGGGCTCTTAAGAATATGCAGGGCACTTCAGCCTGGAATACACTGCTAATTACCAAGCATAAATGGCCTCCGTATCAGACACAACCACCAAACCACCAAAGAGACACCCCTAGAATCATAGAGTTGGAAGGGGCCATAGAGACCATCTAGTCCAAGCCCCTGCTCCATGCAGGATCAGCCTAGAGCATCCCTGACACGTGCTTGTCCAGCCTCTGCTTAAAGACTGCCTCGAACATCTCCATGTTCCAGCCAATGAATGAGAATGGAGTGGTCAATTGAATCGAAGGCCCCTACGACAGGTCTAACAATGTCAACTAGGGCAAAACAGATCTGTACTTGGTATTCCGGATGAGGCTGCCCCACAGATCTATACAGGGGCTTTTACAATATTGGCTGTTTTATATTCAACCAGTTTCCTAATAATCCCCAGTGTAGAATTTGCCGCGCACTGAGTCGACATTTTCATCAAGCTTTTCACTACAACCCCAAGATCTCTTTCAGTCTCAGCCAGTTCAGACTCTATGAGCCTACATTTGAAGTTAAGGGTATTTTTTGCCAGCATGTATTGCGCTTAGCTACATTCAACTTCATTTGCCATGGTGAATGTCCACTCATCCAATTTATAGAGATCCTCTTAGAGCTCTCAATCCGCCTTGGTTTCACCATTCTGAATAATTTGGTATTATCTGCAAACTTGGCCACTACAACAGAGGAAGAGAGCTCCATCCTTACCCCTCTGAGAAATTCCCTAAGAAATTTCGTATTAGCAAACTTTGGTTTTGCTTCCTTGAAATTCCTCTTAAAGCCTCCCAAGCTGGCAGCCATCACCACATCCTGAGGCAATGAGTTCCACAGCTTAACTAACCTCCAAACTTTGCTTTGATTGCAGCTCTCATGCCATTGTACCTCCTGCTGACCATGTAGCATTTGCATTTGTCTCATCTTCTTACAGAGCACCCTTCTATGTCCGCCTCCTCTTCTCCACCTGCCCGGCCTTCTCTCATTCAGTTACGATCCATCTCTAAGGGCAGAGTCATCACCTTCCGTTGTGGACTGAACTCCTCCACGTCAGACTTGCGAGTCAGGTGAGACTCCTTGGCTCCTATAGCCCTGCAGTCTTGAGCAGACACATTGCTTGGCATCTCAAAGCAGTAACCGATGCCAGGTAGGGATGCCAGCCTCCTGGGGATCCCCCCGAATTACAGCTCATCTCCAGACTACAGAAATCAGTTCCGCTGGAGAAAATGGATGCTTTGGAGGGTGACAGGTCCCTCTTAGCCGATGGCGGGAGGTATTTGGGGTGGAGCCTGTGGAGGGTGGGGTTTGGGGAGGGGAGGGACTTCAATGCCCGACTGAAAGAATAAACTTTACAACATATATAATACAATGAAGGTTAGTTACTAATATGCTGTATTGTCAACATATAGCTATATATAGGGTTCGTGGCACAATGAAATGATTGTAATGCTTATAGTCCATCAAATACAATGTCTGTTAGTCCATATAATTCCCAGAGCAAAAGTCACTTGGGACAATGGCAAGCAATTGTTGGAAACAGACACTGTATTTGACGGACTATAGCATTACAGTCATATCTGCATTGTGTAATATATGTTGTAAACTTTATATTCTTTTAGTCGGGCCAACGTTGCTGTGGTTTTGCTAATACTTCATTGTGTACAGCATGGGTATTCTTTGGTTTTATTAGTACCTGGAGGTTGGCAACCCTAGGTGTTTCTCAACCTGGAGATGGCAACCCTATTTAAGGGGGCAAGAAGGCCAGCGCTTAGACCCAGCCACCTCCTTCCCCTTTTCCTCTCTCCTTGCTTGCAGCTGGTATAAAGACGGGGAGCCTCTCTCCCGCTCCCTCCCGGGCTTCGAACTGCTCCCCAGCCAGGACCTGCGCATTGTCGCCACGGAGTTCAGCGAAGGGCGCTACGCCTGCTTGATCCGCCGCGGGGGCAGGACTCTCCGGGTTAACTCCTGGCAGGTGAAGCTTAAAGGGAAGGCCTCCCTGCCCTCCCTGCCAGGGCTGCGTAAGGGCTCAGGTGGAGCACGTTGACCAAAGCTACGTCGTAGGAGACACATTCGGAACCCCAGCTGGGACCTCGGTGCGGTGCGAGAGGTCGGCCGCCGTGTCCTCTGGGCTCATCTTTTCTGCAGCCAGAAATTTCAGAAGGTACAGCGGGAACCCTTGAGGTTGCCAACCTCCAAGATGGACCCTGGAGGCCTTCTGGATTGACAACCTTTCCCAACTACAGGGCAGTTCCCCTGGAGGAAATGGCAGCTTTGGAGGGTGGACTCTGTCCAGAAATTTGGGAATAACCAGGAATTTGTCAAGTCAGAGTTGGCAACTGGAGGTACCCTACTTGTACAGATTTTGATGAACACATGAAGCTGCCTTATACTGAATCAGACCCTTGGTCCATCAAAGTCAGTATTGTCTACTCAGACCAGCAGCGGCTCTCTTGGCAGAGGTCTTTCACATCACCTACTGCCTGGTTCTTTCAACTGGAGGCGCTGGGGATTGAACCTGGGATTTTCTACATGTGAAACAGATGCTCTACCACTGAGCCACAGTCCCTCCCCAGTTGTTGCAGCTGATGCAGTCGTTGATTTTTGTGTTGCTTGCCTTCTGGCCTCAGTGGATCCACACCCTGTCCCCTGCAGGGGCCGTGCTCCTTGGGTGTTGGTTGTCCCACTAATGTTGCCCCTACCCAGTGCCAAAGATACTCATCCTCGACCTAGGGCCTCAGCGGAAGGGATAAATCTTGTGATGGCCGAATGATCTGGCATGGATAGCATGGACTTATTTTCTGCTACCAGTAGATCTCCTGAACTGGCACACCTGAAAGGCCAATAAATCTGAAAACCTTGTCTTTCCTCTGTGGCCCCTTTTTCCTTTTCAGTAAGTCATTTCCCAGTGACAAGTTTATTGCCTAGAATTTTCTTCTCCGTACAAAGCCCGAGGCAAATTGAGGCAATTTGCCTTTTAGTACAGGGGGATCTTGGCCTTGTCTGTTTGTGTAATTCTTGGCCAAGTGGGCATCTGAACCTGGATCTCTCTATTCCTAGCCTGAAACCCTAACCGCTATGTAACACTGGTCATTTATGCATGGGTACTTTCACTCGCGTTCACCCCCCCGTCTGTCTCGGTTGTTCCTTGGAGTTATGCATGAGTTTTCCCTCCATTAGAGATGACCTTGCTGCCAGCCCTCACAAATCCCAGACTTTCCCGTTCCTCTGTTAACCCAATTCTTTCCTCTCCCCTGAGCTCAGCCCAGGTGAAATCTCCGTGCATAAGGCAAAGTGCGGGACACACGCTTAGTTTTGCTCACAGCCAATTACAAAGCAGCGTCTCCGAAGGTGGGGATTCAAATACTTCCTTCTTCCTCTGAGCTCTTTCTGAGCAAGGCTTTTTAAAACCGAGGCTTGGATTTCTCCCCCCCCCCTTCTTTTCACATTGCTCCCTTTTTGGTTTTATGTTTATATAAAAAAATGATTTTTTTATGTGACAATTGAGTTTTTTTGGGGGAGGGAGCTTTTCTCTCACTACAGCCAATTACGAAGCAGCATTTCAAGAGGCGGGGATTCATATACTTCCTGATTTGAGCTTGGAGACTGCTGGTGCATAGACTCCCAACAGGAAAGTGTGGGTCCAGCGAACCTCAGGTAAAACTCCCATGCATAAATGACCACAGTCTCTCCCTTGGGAATTATAAGGAAGCCACGCTGATGTCTGCGGAAGAAATTTAGGTGCAATGAAGGAGAGGAAGTTCTGGTCCTGGAAACACTTCTGTGGTTGTGAATTAGATTGTTTTATTTTTTCATATATTAAAAAAAAATTGTTTCCTGCTTTTCCTGCTGGTGGGAAGCCGCTTGCAGTGAATTAGCAATAAAAAGACGCAATATAAGACAGGTCAACACAGGCCGTGTCCGCACTGCGCGTTTGCAGCTCCGATTTCTGCTGGGTTTCCTTGCATGTTCGCACTTCATCTCAACCGAAGGATTCCGGAAACGTTTCCAGAGCACAATTTCTCCACGTTAAGAGCATCCGCTTATACAAGGAATTAATAGAAATGAAACGTTTTCCTCGCCCGGAGCTTTAAAGTGGGCATGCGCGGCAGGCTATCACCTCCGCCACTCACAATGCTCCTTCGAGCTGGCGCGTGAATGCTGCCGCGCATGCGCGGGAATTTGACGGCGGTCATGACTGTGATGACGGAAGCGCCGCCCCCGTTTCTCTTCCAAAATATACGCTCTAAATCGGGGAGTGCGAGGGGAAAACATACGAATTTTATCGAATACAGCGGAGGAAGGTGTCGCGGTGGGGACAGAAATTTTAAGTCGTGTTGGGTGCTTGTGTACTGGACACGTTTAAATTGTAAGTTGCTAGTGCGTTCATGGGCACATTCAAACCAGGTGCGGGAATCAGGAGCATTTTTCTGGGAACGGAAGAGGGCAGACGGTTGAGAGGCAGGGATCTGGCGTCTCTCTGTGTGAGAGACAGTGGTGACCATAGGTTCCTAGAGCTACCTAGTGCCGCTTCTGGTTTGTACCCAGAAATGACATACGGTGCTGATGGGTTTTAAAAATATTTTCTTCTACTACAGGCAATCGGTGGAAGGCTTGGCAACCTTAAATAGGGCTGATTTTGGGCGATGTCTTCCACTGCAGACGTCTGACGCACCCCTCATGCTGTTCCTCAGAATGCACCCAAATTCTAGTATCGTGGGAGAGGGAGAGAAAAATCGCTGTGTCTCTTTCATTGTGGGGGAAAGGGCCATCGAGTCACAGCTGACTGATGGTGAACCCATAGGGTTTTCAAGGCAAGAAACATTCGGAGGTGGTTGGGCAGTGCCTGCCTCCACATGGGCTGAGAGAGGTCTGAGAGAACTGTGACTGGCCCAAGGTCACCCAGCAGGCTTCATGTGGAGGAGTGGGGAATCGAATCCGGTTCTCCGGATTAGAGTCCGCCGCTCTTAATCACTGTACCGCGCTGGCTCTCTTTTCTTTGCCCTCATGAAGCCGGCTGGGTGACCTGGGGCTAGTCACAGCTCTCTCAGCCTCACCTACCTCCCAGGGTGTCTGTTGTGGGGAGGGGAAGGGAAGGGGGTTGTAAGCCGGTTTGAGTCTCCCTTAAGTGGTAGAGAAAGTCGACATTAAAAAAAAAAACCAAATCAACCAACTGTTAATGTACATAGAGACAGATTCTTATTGACTTAATTTACAACCCACATTTCTCCCCAGTGGGAGCCCAAAGTGACTTACCTTGTTCTCATCTCTTCCACTTTATTTGGGGCGGGGGGGGGGGAGAGTGATATTTATATAGTGTTTGTCCCACTCGCTTGCTTTAGTAGTCTCTGAACCATCCTGAGCTCTGTAAAAGGGCAGTTCGTATTTATTTATTTCATTTGCTGTCTGCCACTCTCACCGTGGCTTGAGGCAGATTACCAATGCGAAAAACCAGCAGTGCAATAAAGAAACAAGCATTCAAACAATAAGAACTATCTGGAACATCGGTTCTTGTAGGTTATCCGGGCTGTGTGACCGTGGTCTTGGTATTTTCTTTCCTGACGTTTCGCCAGCGGCTGTGGCCGGCATCTTCAGAGGAGTAACACTGATTCGGTGTGACTCCTCTGAAGATGCCGGCCACAGCTGCTGGCGAAACGTCAGGAAAGAAAATCCCAAGACCACGGTCACACAGCCCGGATAACCTACGAGAACTGATGAACTCAGACCGTGAAAGCCTTCGACAATATTTGGAAAATATCCACAAATTTAAAACTTAGTTTTAGAGAGGATTAAACCTGTATAGAAGATAACCTACATAACATTCAATTACAATTCCAGAGAGGCAAGGAATTCTCCATTGAATTGAATGTGTGGATTTGGGCTTTAGGGCATGCCCGCATTCAGAAATCTCTTTTTCTCCTTTTCCTCATATGGGCCTTTGGAGTGCTGCGTAACTCAGATTTACATTGCACTGCCAAATCTGATTGATCCTAGGAACTATTATTTTACCGAGCTTGAATTTTGTTCTTATGCACCAACATGGCTATCAGTTTCTATCTATTCCACATAGTGTTGCCAACTCTGGGTTGGGAAATTTCTGGAGAAATGGAGATGGAGCCTGGGGAGGAGAGGAAACTTAGTGGAGTATAATGCACTGGAGTCCACCCTCCAAAGCTGCCATTTTCTGCATGGGAACAGTACTCTGTATTTGGGAGATCAGCTGTAATTCAGGAGATTTCCAGGCCTCACCTGACAGTTGGAAACCCTAATTCCATAAATGGAATCTGTGCCTGATTGGTTATGTAATTGACTGGCAGCAGGATATTGGATCAATGCAAATAGGTCTTGACATGACTGGATGAGAAGTATGGCAGATGGATCGCTATCAGACAGGAAACTCAATTACAGATATGATCTTCTACAGTGCTTCAGAAGCTACACATGACCTGTGTGCGCGCGCTGTGGGAAAGAAAGGGTGCTTAACAGGGTTGTGCAAAAAAAAAAAATCGGTAAATTTCGGGTTCAGGTTTATTGGGCCTGTTTGTCCCCCCCCCCCCGGTAAACCCGGAAAAAGCCGAATACCCATACTGGTAAAGGGGTATTCGGCTTTATTTACGGGTTTACTGAAAAAAATTGGGCCCATTTTAATCCATGGGGATTCTTTTCGAAGCTCCTGTGGGGACATTTTTGGCGGTAGAGTTCCCAATTTTCAGGGTAGCTTCAAGGGACTCTCCTTGCATGAACCCCAAAGTTTGGTGAAGATTGGGTCAGGGGATCCAATTTTATGGGGTCCTGAAGGTGTTGACCCCCTCCTCCAAAGAAACACATGGTAAAGTTTACAATGCTTTTCTATGGAGGAGATGGTTGACCCCTTTGGGACCCCATAAAATTGGATCCCCTAACCCAAACTTTACCAAACTTTGGGGTTCATGCAAGGAGAGGCCCTTGCAGCTATGCTGTGAATTTGGTGACTCTACCTGGAAAAATGCCCCCTGGGATAATTTTAAAAGTACTTTTCATAGTCTGTAATGGCTGCTTCCTCGCCAAAGGATCGTGGGAAAACTCGGTTTCCCATGAATACTTGCAATGGGCCGGCACAAAGCAAAAAACCTCCAGGATCCCTGGCCAACCTGGAAGGGGTGGGACAACATTGCATTAAGTAAATAAATAATGGGCTCGACCTTTCTCTCCCCGGTATTCCAAATTTTGCCATCATCACAGCGGCATGCTATAAAGTGCACCTTTCCCCTGGCCACCTTCATGTGCAAGGTCATACACTTTTAACCTGTGATTAAGTGATCCAGAATTGCTACGTGCTGCATCACTTACACCACCTTATCGGCCACGTATCACACCCATTAATCACTCAGCAGGGAATCGGTAATAACAGCCATTACCTAGCTACGCTCATAAGCATGTGTTGAAATGCTTCAGACTTTGGCTCAGAGTCGAGCAGACTAACACAGGCGACCTCTTGATGATGGCGCCTTAGCGTCACTAAGGATGAATGATCTGTTCCACACAAACTTGCATTGATGACAATGAAAGAGAATGAAGAAAACATGTCAAAGGAGTTGATAATTGGCATTGGATGGCCTTGCCCATACACACAATCGACGCAGGTCTTTCGTTGGAGCTCAGGTTGCCAACCTCCAGGTGGGGCCTGGAGATTTCCTGGAATTACAGCTGATCTCCAGACTACGGAGATCAGTTTCCCTGGAAAAAATGGCTGCTTCAGACAGTAGACCTCAGAGTAGGGGTGTCAAACATATGACCCACCGGTCAGATCCGGTCTCTTGAGAGCTGTTATCTGGCCCATAAGCCAGCCCAGGGAGCCACCCCCCCTTTCTCCCCAGTGGGCTCACCAGACACCTCCCACTCCCCATCTGGGCTGGCAAGCCCATTACAGCCTTACCAGCTGAGGTATCCAGACACACCCCAGTCCCGAGGTGTCAATTATCAAAGACTGTTAAATAAAAGAAAATAAGAGTGTTATTATTTTAAGCAGGTTTGTATTGTAAGTTAAAAAATAAAGTAAAAAATGATATCATTAATTGGCTTTGCCTTTATCTCCTCTATAAAGTTTTTATCTTTGGTACCCGGCATTAAATTCTAGGGTACACATGGCCCGTCCCGTCCAAGTGACTTTTTATGTCATAACCGGCCCTCGTAACAAGTGAGTTCGACACCTCTGCTCTAAAGCATTGAGAGTTTTGTACTCTCGTTTTGAGCGTTCCAGTTCTTATCCATTATCCATCTCCTGAGGCCCCTTGAGAGCTCTTATCCGGCTCGCAAGCCAGCCGAGGCAGCCACCCTCCCAAGATCTGAGCTCCCGAGGCCTGGTCCAGCCCGACCAAGTGACATTTATGTCATATCCAGCTCTCGTAACAAACGGGTTTGACACTCCTGCTTGACAGCATTACACCCCGCTGAGGTCCTTCTCCTCCACAGGCCCAACCCTCCCCCAGCTCCCCAGGGATTCCCCAGATGCCACATTTGCAACCCTCGTTGGAGCTCTGCCCCACTGATCTGAAAGCAGAGCTGAGATTAGTGGGATTGCACGATGATGCGATAGCTGGGAAAGTAGAACGAGGATTCCCCCCCCCCCCCCAGTTCACTGGCTCCCTTTCATTCAGGTGGCATTCAAACACAAAGAAGCCGCAATTTGTTTGCGGCATGAATCAGTTGCAAATTCGGGCTTGATGTAAGCCTTATTCACTCTCTCCCTCCCGCTTCGCATGAGCAGAGTTGCAATTGACAACTTTCTGTCTGAGTCTTTGATCTTGCTCCAATTTGTTATCTCTGGATGTGGTTACCTTAACAAATTGGGCTTTCCTTCTTTCGCCTGGGATTCTCAACCACCATTTAATCCTTAAAAAAGAAAGAAGGTGCGATTTGTCAAACTCTCTAGAGGTCCATGAGGGTGGAGCCCTTTGCCTCTACAATGCCATCCTCTGCCCACTCCATCACCCTGGGTTGCCAACTGCAGGTTGGGAAATTCCTGGAGCTTTTGGGGATGGATCCTCAGAAGGGTGGGGTTTGGGGTGGCAGAGGAACCGCAGTGGGGTATTACAACAGATGTCCAGACCACATAGAACGGTTACCAGGGAGGAAATGGCAGGGTGGACTCTATGGCAGTATACCTCACTGACAGCGCATTCCTGAGCGGAATGCCACTGAAACCTCTGCCCAGCGCCAAAAACCCATGCAACCCTTGAGGGTTGCACGGAAGATACACCACCTAAAAGGTTGCACGGAAGATACACCACCTAAAAGGTGGTGTATCTTGCCGAGAAAAAAAGGGGGCATTCCTGAGCCGAAACAGCTCAGGAGGCCAACTAACACCAGCCCCGCCCCCCGGCCAGGGCCAAAACGCCCTGGGAACGCCTCCTGGGGTGCTGTCATGCCTCCCAGGGCGCCGCCGCAGCCTGTGCCGGTGGCCGGATGCTGGCAGGAGGCTCCGGCGGCATCTGGGCCCAGCACTGCTGCAGCGGCAGCCAGGGACCTGCACACCGGCGCTGGGGCCACTCACACCAGTGTGTGCCTTCCGGGCACCGGCGTTGTGGGCCCCTGCGCTGGCGGAGGCCTTCATGGGCCTCCAAAGGCCTTTGGGTCGAGCATCCGGCGCCGCTCAGGAATGGGCTGTGAGGTCCCTCCCCTCCCTAACCCTGCACACTCCAGCGTCACTTCCAAATCTCCAGGAATTTCCCAACCTGCAGTTGGCCACCCTAGGCCTGGGGGATGTGAGCCGGGAGACCCAGGGGAAATCTTATTCTGGGGCCTGCTGTGGGCTCTTGGCTATGGATACCAGGACTCTTGGTATTCCCTTTCTTTGCGGCACCAGCCGGAGGAAATAGGGAGGGGGGGAAAGACCACATGCTAGCATGGCATTGGCTCACTTATGGAACTTCTGATTAAAACTGGCTGACCCTGTCTTGGTGCCGTGACGTAACCAAACGTAGGCCATGTAGATTCAAGTCACTCCCCAGTAGCTCACACAAAATGAAGGATGTGTTGTCTAGATCATAATCAATCACGTTTCGCATATGGCTTCGTCAGCTACATGTATCCAAAAGTATAATTTCAAAACACCTTAGTAGGTAACATCTCCTTAGGGACCACCAACAGTGTCTATTCAGGTCTCCATTAGGACAGAATTCGTCCGTCCTGTCATCCTGTATTGTGGGTTTGCAAATGTTGCTTGATTTCCAGCGTACTGAAATATAGTCTGAAAAGACATACAACTGATCCCCATAAAGGAAATATTCTTTCTATATAACTACTGGATTTATTGGACTTACATCCGAATGGACTTGAGAGGTTTCCAAGTCCTTGACATGCTGGATTGAGATATGTTATTTACCTGTATCTTGTTGTATTATATTGTATATATTTATTGTCACTTTTGCACTTTACTCACTTATAAAATTAAGCATTTCTTATATTGTTTCTGTGCTGTTTTGGTTCTCCAATACTTTTACAGCACCGAGCCTTCGTTTTTTCCACAGTACCTGGAGGTTGGCAACCCTACCCAGCAGGCTTCATATGTAGGAGTGGGGAAACAAACCTGGTTCTCCAGATAAAAGTCAGCTGCTCTTAACCACTACCCGCTACATGCTAGGCACACTTGCTCACTTACCACCATCATTAGGACTTGTTTCTGAGAGAACTGGAAAAGACTCATAGTGCCAGTTCCGTGATCACACATGCATATGTTTTTTTTCCTGGAAAGCTGAGCTCCTTTGGCATCCCTAATACACACCAATGTGCCAGCTGGCTTCCTCCCATGTGTTCCCTTCAGGCACGTGCTTGCATCTATGCAGACGGCCACCCACATGCTGATACTTAGGGTTGCCAGGTTCCTCTTCACCACCGGCAGGAGGTTTTGGGGGGTGGATCTTGAGAAGGGGAGTTGTTGGGGAGGGGAGGGGCTTCATTGCCATAGAGTCCAATTGCCAAAGCGGCCATTTTTCTCCAGGGGAACTGATCTCTGTCAGCTGGAGATCAGTTGTAATAGCAGATCTCCAGCTAGTACCTGGAGGCTGGCTGATACTGAAGGGGTGGGAGAAGGCTTTTTTCCTACTGGTGCCAAGAGAACCCCATGCACGGGTGGAAGCTAGGGTTGCCATCCCCCCAGTGGTGACTGGAGATCTCCTGGGCTTACTACTGATCAGTTCACTTGAAGAAAATGGCCGCTTTGGAAGGGGGACACTATGCATTATACCTAGGGTTGCCAACCTCCAGGTACTTAGCAAAAAAACATGTGCATTGCTGTATGACAACACCGTTGCATTAATCCCGATAGATAAAGCATCCTGCGAAATAGGATTTGCACCGGGCTCCTATCTCGGGTCATCACAACCTACCATCCTGTTGTGGATTGTTATTCGGCTGCACGCTACAGATGACGCATACTTTATTGCTTTCCATAAATTGCTATCAGTGCCTTTTTGCTTTTTTGCTAACTGACTATTTGGCCCGAGGTTTTTTTGCTTGAATTCCCAACCTCCAGGTACCAGCTGGAGATCTCCTGGAGATATACCTGGAGAGTCCAATGGCCAAAGCGGCCATTTTCTCCAGGTGAGCTGATCGCTATCAGCTGGAGATCAGTTGTCATAGCAGGAGATCTCCAGCTAGTACCTGGAGGTTAACTCAAATCTGTCTGCTCATGAGCTACTAAATTTGTATCCCACCTTTTGTTCAAAGCAGGTACTTCCTATTTCACGATCTTTTCTTTCTTCAGTCGCATTTGAATAAGCTGAACTCCACCACAGTATTCTTCAATCCATACAATAGCTGAATTGGCACAAATATTTTAGTGCATTCATACGTTATCATCATTCATCGGAGACACATATTAGCAATCTTCCCCAGCCTGGTTGTGAATGTCTAAACCAAAACTCACTTCAGTTTGGATACCAGACTGAAATGAAACCTCCCTGTGAAAGCCACCTCAGTTTTCTAACTTGCATTTGTTTAAGAGGTCCTCTCTAAAAGGGTGTTGGTTAGCCACCGGCCACACAAAATGCCATGTCAGCTACTTTGAACAAAAGGTGGGATACAAATTTAGTAGCTCATGAACAGACAGATCTGCCTCGTGGGCTACCTGCTCTTGTAGGGTTGCCAACCTCCAGGTAATCACCAAAAAGAAGAACCTAGGTTGATAGCAAAAACAACCTATTATAATAATAATCAAGTTTCTATTCAGAGTTACAAGTTCTGTGGTTACTACCCTCCTGGACGAACCTGGGGGGTGGGGGAAAGAGTAACTCAACCGTATCTCTTTGGGAACGTCTAGAATCGTCTGTGCAACTATGTATGTGAATTGACGTATCCCTTGTGGAACTGAAGACTTTTAATATACTTAAGTTGCTTTTTTCATCCCAACGGGAGAATTGAAAATATCTTTAATGCCTGCATAAGGAACCATGCATGTGAAGTGATTCTCATTGAAATGGGGCTGAGGAAGAAATGAAACGATCGTCCCCCTGCAACAACAAATATACATGAAGACAATCGTTCCAGCTTCTACTTATGAACTTTGATACTTGTACCTTTTGGACTGTTTAGTGAAATTGTATATATGTATTTGTTGATTTATTTATAGCCACCTCATGCACTTTAATACACTTTGCTTCATATAGTGATTGTAAGTTTCTTCAGCCATACTCTGTGCTTATTTCCTAACCTTTGGTAACAGTACAGTGGTGTTTATTTTGGTTGCTCAGCCTCCAGGTAATAGCTGGAGAACTCCTGCTATTACAACTGATCTCCAGCCGACAGAGATCAGTTCCCCTGGAGGAAACGGCCCCTTTGGCCACAGGACTCTATGGCACTGAAGCCCCCTCCCTCCCCGAACCTCGCCCTCCTCCGGCTTTGCCCCAAAATCCTCCGCCGGTGGCGAAGAGGGACTCGGTAACCCTATGCTCTTGGAACGAAACAGCTGCCTCCAACAGACTCGGGTGGAAGAGAAGCCTGTGGGAACCTGCTTCCTCCTGTGTGTCACCCGTTTGGATTCGGCAGGGCCCCGAGGCGTGACAGTGTTTCTTCCTGTTGTGAGTGCTTGCCGCAGGTGATCTTTGGCTGCAGAGCGCTGCTGAAATCAGAGGAACCAGGTGTGGGTTACTGACACATGACTGACTAAGCACCACCATGTGAGAGACCTGGCAGAGCAAGTCATTAGAACCACTTAGAGAGCAGCTAGGAATCTCGCCGGCGCTTCGATGAACCTGTCCAAGTGACAGTGAACGTTTTGTGGGTTCAAAAAAAAAATCAACCAAAATTTTTGGACCAGTGTACACGTCCACCAACAGTGATAGAACATAGGAACATAGAAACTATAGTCGGCCAACCTATTACATACGACCCTAAACTTTTTCTCCTGAGTAAAATACCAGACGCATGTACTAAAGACCAACAGATCATACTAAAATACTTAATAACAGCGGCAAGAATAGTCCTAGCTTCACTGTGGAAAACAGAAAAAATACCAAAAATTGAACTCTGGATTGATAAAGCATATGAATTCATATCAATGGCCCACCTAACAGAATTATTACAAACAGACACTCAAAATTCAAAAAAAGACAAATGGCACGCCTTCTATGAATTTATTAAAACCAAAAAGCAACAATAAATTTTATAACCGTTATGAAAATAAAGTTGATGATTCAACATAGCATGTTAAAAACTGATGACAATTTTAACCTTGTTAAGGGGGTAAAAATATGTATTTTTTTGCTTATGTTTTTCCTTACCCTTTTTCCTTTCCTGTATTCCCATTTAATACTAGAAATTAATAAAAATATTTATATAAAAAAAAATCAACGAAAGAAAAAAAAATCAAATGATTTTAAATCTCTGTGTGTGTTAGGGTTGCCAACCTGCAGATGGTAGCCACGGAGCCGGGTTTAGGTTTGATGAGGCCCTAAGCTATTGAAGGTCATGGGGCCCTTCATATGTCCAGCTGTCCTTTGCCAACAACAAATTGTCGCTGTTTTTTGTGTTGAATATATGCTATAGGGTAATTTATGGACCTAATAGGTATCGAAAGCCATTTGCACATAACAAAATATGTATTTTATCAAAGTAATTGTTGAACTGAAATACAATTAAGAAGAAGTGAAATAATTATTAAGCTCTAACTTAAAATTATTTTTTATTCATAACAAACTTAATAATGCAAACACATTGGCATTTGGCAAAAACAAAAGTTCCTTTAGAACCACAATTTACAAAGACTCATAATCTAGTCTCTAGAAACTTGCTATAACATGAAATAATAATTGGTGTAAATATATGATGCAAACTACTACTAATTATTTTTTATCTTATATTTTGAAAATGTACATCCAGCTTTTTTTCCTTTAAATTTTTTGGGGGTCCCCAAGAGAGTGGGGCCCTAAGCTATAGCTTGTTTAGCTTATACGTAAATCCGGCACTGGGTAGGCACAACCAAGAAAAATAAACACCCAGTGCTGTATCAAGTCTATGTAGAAAAACGGCAGCACACGGGCTCGCAACAAATAAAACCAACCACAATTTTTTAAGTTTCAGTTCTTATTCTCATCACTATAATTATTTACAATATTTGCAACCACATGCAAACAATACACTCACAGGGGTTTCAAACGACATTCAACACTCTATACGTAGCACCGAAGCGAAAAGGGACCGAAGCGCTTGCAGTTCCCAATACAATGGTGCAGGATAATAGAGCTGTGGCAGGGTGCAGATTCTTCAGCAAATAAGTCACAGTGTGATCAAATAAGATCACAATTGTGAGTCCAGAACTCACAACACAAACGCCCAGCTGGCTGAGATAGTCTTCGCCCCGCAGGGCGGGAGACCGGGGTACTCCGGCACAACGAAAGATAGAAGGGAACGCTTTTCCCGGAATAAGTTCCTGCGTTTTCGCTAATAAGCTTTGTCAGCCAATATCTCAACAAATACAATTTTTCATTGTCCAACCTATTGGTTCTCTAGCAGGAAATCCTGCTAGAGAGCCAATAGACTGGACAATGAAAATTTGGTGGCGTAGCCTCAGTAAACCCTGTGGGGGGCATTTTCCCTATCTGCTTTTCAAAATGCCTGTTATTATTATTATTATTTTTTGCAGTGCCCGGGAAGTATGGTTTCCAGATCCCCCCCCAATTTTTTTTAATAATTTTTTTTATTGTTTTCTCATTTTATACATCATTAAACATTTTCCTTATATGCTTAATATAAATTCAACTCTATAAATTCTAATCTAAAATTAACAAAACATAATTGACTTCCCCTTCACTCTCTTCTGTCCATAATTAAATTGTGTATACTTTTGCTAACATTATGATCCCCCTACTCGATTACTTTGTAGATATCTTAATTTATCTAATTGATATGTCTATAATCATCCTAGTGTTTCCACAATACCAAATAAATGGTGGGGGATTAAATCAAAGAGTATCCTTTAAATTGACCCATTGAAAAATATTTTTCACAATAACTTCTCCACACCTCCCGCTCCCCCCAAAATTGTGCATTATCAGTCTGATTAATATAAGCTAGATCCCCCCCAATTTTAAGGGTCGGGGCTGGGGTGGCCGCGCGCAAGCGATAACATCCCTTCTGTTTTACTTCCAAAAGCGTGGCATTGCCGTGGCCGATTTAACACTCAACACCCCCCAAATTTTGAGTGCTAAAGCAGCCGGGGCGATGCAGTGCTTCCGGAAGTAAAACCGGAAGTGACATCATCACTTGCGCAGGGCTGCACAAGCACACAATTGCCGCTCCAGAGCCTCTGTGGAGGCGGCGTGGCTGCGCCACTCCCGGCCGCTGCCTAACTGCCCCCCCTCCTCAGGATTGGGCTGTAAGTCCCGGTAGATCCAGATTCAAATCCCCACTCAACTATGAAGCTCACTGGGTGACCTTCAGCCAGTTTCCCCCTTTCAGCCTAATCTACCTCCCAGGTAGATCACGATGGGTAGCTGCGGAAAAGTGCAAGAGTCCACTAGATCCTTAAAGATGAACAAAATCTTCAGATACAGATTTGAAGCCGTGAAATTGCGTTGGCTGTGCAGTTTGGGCAGCAAGTTAGTTTCCTGTTGCGTGGCAAGAACAAGAAATCCAGTGGGGAAAGGTTGAAGGAGCTGGGTATGTTTAGCCTGAAGAGGAGAAGACAGAGAGGGGATAGGATAACCATCTTCAAGTACTTGAAGGGTTGTCATATAGAGGAGGGTGCCGAGTTGTTTTCTGCTGCCCCAGGGGGTCGGACCAGAACCAGTGGGTTGAAATTAAATCAAAAGAGTTTCCGTCTAGACATTGGGAAGGATTTTCTAACAGTTCGAGTGGTTCCTCAGTGGAACAGGCTTCCTCGGGAGGTGGTGAGCTCTCCTTCCCTGGAGGTCTTTAGCAGAGGCTAGATGGCCATCTGTCAGCAATGCTGATTCTATGACCTTAGGCAGATGATGAGTGGAAGGGCACCTTGGCCATCTTCTGGGCATGGAGTACGGGTCACTGGGGATATGGGGGGGAGGTAGTTGTGAATTCCCTGCATTGTGCAGGGGGTTGGACTAAATGACCCTGGTGGTCCCTTCCAACTCTATGATTCATGCACCCCATGGCAATAGCATGTAAATGTCAACAGCAGGTAAATGAACACAGGAAGTAGCCTTATACTGAATCAGACCCTTGGTCCATCAACATCAGTATTGTCTACTCCACGGTCTTTCACATCACCTAGTTGCCTAGTCCCTTTAACTGAAGATGCCAGGGACTGAACCGGGGACCATCTGCACGCCAAACAAATGCTCTGTCACTAAACCACAGCTCCTCCCCTATGACATGAGCAGGCGTGATTGGATTAGGTGTGATATGCAGAGGGGTAGGCTTTAAGGTGCTACTGGACTCTTGCTCTTTTCTACTGCTACCTCCCAGAGTTATTGTGAGAAGAAAATGGGGTGTGACGAAGTAATTATGCTGCTTGGAGCTCCCTGGAGGAAGGGCAGGAGAGAAACATATAGATAGATCTTGGATGTGGTGGTTAGCCCCGTGAAAATGTCACCTCGCTGTGCAGCAGCAATTAAAACATTAAATTCCACAATGGTGGTTTGGAAAATGATGCCTGGATTGGACAAATTCTTCCTCTCTATTTTCACGGCTGCAGGTCACAGAATGCAACTGACTGGCAGTAGATTCTGAATAGGCACAATGCACTCTTCTGCACCCAGCATAGTCAGGGACGTTTCTACCCAATCTGTGAAGTCGGTCACTGACTTAGATGATTTTAAGAGGGGGGGCGAGACAAATTCATGGCCCCTCCGCTGCTTTTAGTTGTGGAACTGTGGTTGGAGGTTCCGCGTGGACTTTAAATGGTTGTTCTTTGAGGCTTCTTTAATGTCTGAGGGACCTCGTGTCCATATATAGGTGCTGTCACGTCCCAACTGTCTTATGGCAACCGCAGCAAAGGGGCTTTCGAGGCAAGTGAGAAGCCGAGGTGATTTACCATCGCCTTCCTCTGCAGAGCCCCATGGCGCAGAGTGGTAAGCCGCAGTACCGCAGTCCAAGCTCTGCTCACGACCTGAGTTGGATCCCGACGGAAGTCGGTTTCAGGTCGCCGGCTCAAGGTTGACTCAGCCTTCCATCCTTCCGAGGTCGGTAAATGAGTACCCAGCTTGCCAGGGGTAAAGGGGAGATGACTGGGGAAGGCACTGGCAAACCACCCCGCAAACAAAGTCTGCCTAGTAAACGTCGGGATGTGATGTCACCCCATGGGTCAGGAATGTCCCGGTGCTTGCATAGGGGACCTTTACCTTTACCTTTTTCCTTCCTTGGGGGGTCTCCCATCCAAGTATTAATCCTGTTTAACTTCCGAAATGAGACTGGGCTATACCTTCCCTCCAAACCTTGTTTGTTCCTCCATAATTTATTTGCTTTGAGAGATCTCTGCTTCTCCAGAGACCTCCTTGAAATCTTTTTTCAAAAAATCTCATTTGGATGATTCTTCTAGGATTGTATGACTTTGGTTTATGCTTGTTTTTAAATGTCTTCAAAGCCATACACTACAAAGTTTGGGTATTTTCAGATTATTAAAACATGTTCCTTTATTTGAGGTCTACTTTAAATGGAATATCTTCCTTTCCCCAACGTGGTATAGTGGTTAAGAGCAGTGGTTTGGAGTGGTGGACTCTGATATGGAGAACCAGGTTCAATTCCCAGGTGGTGGCTGGAGATCTCCTTCTATTACAACTGATCTCCAGGCAACAGAGGGCCTTACAGCACTCAGCCTTCTAGGGGATTTTTTAAAGTTGGACAACGTTATATAATAAATAGTTTCTGATGTGTTCCCTACTGCACTCTTCTACTCCATCACGGCTGGCTGCGATGGGGGTGGGTGGGAGGGCTTCTCGCCGGACTCGCGGGTCCTGCCGCCACGCCGAGAAGCGCCCCGGGTCGTTACACGGGGCACATGGGAAAAGTGGGAGTAGACCCCATTATTAGTGACTTCACTTAAACGGAGCAAACCAATACACCGCTTGTAAAGGGGTTTTGGATACCACGGCCAATAAACGGTTGGAAGACGTCTTCACAGCTGAAGGGGCCAAAGTAAGTGCGAACACCATTTTTTAAAACACTTTCAAACTCTTAATAAATCGGTGGGAAAACACTGAAAGTGCGAACAGATTTGTTTACAACATTTCCAAGCTCTTAATACATCGCTGGAAATACAAAGGGCGGTAAGCCCCAGAGATCAGTTCACCTGCAGAAAATGGCCACTTTGGAAGGAGGACTCTATGGCATTATACCCCATCGAAGCCCCTCCCCTCCCCAAACCCTGCTTTCTTCAGGTTCCACCCCAAAAATCTCCAGGTTTTTCTCAATCCAGAGCTGGCAACCCTATGTGTTGCTGTGGTTTCCCACCCTATAATAAGCTAAAAGAAGGAATTTTAATTTCTCCTGGGTTAGAAGAATTATGGAATCATAGAAATGGAAGGGGTCATTCTGGCCATCTAGTCCAACCCCCTGCTCAATGCAGGACCAGCCCAAAGCATCCCTGACAAGTGTTTGTCCAGCCACTACTTGAAGACTGCCAGAGAGGGGGAGCTCACCGCCTCCCAAGGCATCCCACTGCTGAAGACTCTTACTGGAAAAAAATTCCACCCTAATATCCAGTCGGTACCTTTCCGCTTGCAATTTATGCCTATTATTACGAGTTCTTCCATCTGCTGCCAACAGGAACAGCTCCCTGCCCTCCTCTAAGTGACAGCCCTTCAAATCCTTCAAGAGAGCCATCCTAGAGTTGGAAGGGACCACCAGGGCCATCAAGTCCAACCCCCTGCTCAATGCAGGAAATTCACAACTACCTCCCCCCTCCACACCCCTAGTGACCAGAAGATGGCCAAGATGCCCTCCCTCTCATCATCTGCCTAAGGTCCCAGAATCAGCATTGCTGACAGATGGCCATCTAACCTCTTCTTAAAAACCTCCAGGGAAGGAGAGCTTACCACCTCCCGAGGAAGCCTGTTCACTGAGGAACCGCTCTAACCGATAGAAAATTCTTCCTAATGTCTAATTAGGAAAAAATGCTTCCATCATGTCCCTCTTCAATCTCCTCTTCTCCAGACTAAATATTCCCAAATCCATCAGCCTTTCCTCCTTGCTCTCTTCTCCTCTTGGTGCTAATGGATATTATTTCTGTCATGGAAAATGAGTGTTCCCTTCCAGTCAAAGTGAATGTTTCTATGTCATTCTTCACTTATTTCCTATTTCACAGTGGGTAGCCGTGTTAGTCTGTTTGCAGTAGTCAAAAAGGGCAAGAGTCCAGTAGCACCTTAAAGACTAACAAAAATATTTTCTGGTAGGGTATGAGCTTTCGTGAGCCACAGGTATCTGAAGAAGTGAGCTGTGGCTCACGAAAGCTCATACCCTACCAGAAAATATTTTTGTTAGTCTTTAAGGTGCTACTGGACTCTTGCCTTTTTTGATTATTTCCTATTTGTTTTCCTTGCTTTCAGAATTTGCAACTTTTAAAAACATAATGGGATGTTTCTTTCACCTGGCAGGCCCCAAAGGTTTATACTAATCAACCGGACTGACATTGCTGTAAGCAGCAGTTCCTCCTTGTGGGTGGTTGAAGGCTATGTGCATGCGGTGCAATTTTATCTTTCACCAACAAATTTTCATTGTGGGATGGCAGCTCAACAGACAAAGCAGGATGCTTTGTGTTTCAAAAGAGGGGTGGATTGCAGTACTAACTAGCTTGAGGTGTATGTAAAATGGTAAAAAGGATCATTGGTCATTGCCACAAAAACAGTGAAGGAACGTTAGAAGAGGGATATTTTTTTAAAAAGATGATAGAATCCACACAACGCATAGTTAAACTGTGGAACTCCCTGCCCCAGGATGTGGTTGATGGCTGCCAACTTTAAGAGGCTTTAAGAGGAGAGTGGACATGCTCACGGAGGAGAGGGCTATCCACGGCTACTAGTCAAAACAAATACTATTCATAATGCATACCTATTCTTTCCAGGATCAGAGGAGCAGGCCTATTATATTAGGTGCTGTGGAACACAGGCAGGATAATACTTCTGCAGTTGTCTTGTTTGTGAGCTTCCTAAAGGCACCTGATTGACCACTGTGTGAACAGACTGCTGGACTTGATGGACCTTGGTCTGATCCAGCATGGCCTTTCTTATGTTCATGTTGCATTCCTGTTCTCTCCAGGATCAGAGGAGCATGCCTATTATATTAGGTTCTGTGGAACATAGGCAGGACAATGCTGTTGCAGTCGTCTTGTTTGTAGGCTTCCTGGAGGCACCTGCTTGGCCACTGTGTGAACAGACTGCTGGACTTGATGGGCCTTGGTCTGATCCAGCATATCTTATAACAGTCCATTTAAAATAGACATCTTTATTCTGTTAGGACTTTTGAAATGGATTATTCTTTGTTCTTTTGAACTTGGGGTTGGATGTGTTTGACAGCTGGTTATTTGCAACATGTTTTTGATAGACCAGCAAACATGAGGAGCTCTTCTACGTCCCTAGAGGCTATATAACTCTGGATACTGGCTGCCGGAAGGCAAACAGCGGTGAGAACTGTTGCTGTGAGCTACCTGGTGGCAACGAGCTGGTGTGGGAAACAGGATGCTAGATCCAGCAGGATAATTTATGTCAATCATAGGTCATCCTTCCTATCACTGGTACTTGTTAGTGCCGGAAAATTCAAGGCATCTAGAGGGGTTTCAGGCAAGCCTTGAGGCACGGGGCAGAATTGTCTGGCTGTGACTCACTCACCTGAACAAAAATGCCATCTTGCCAACAGAAGTAGCTGGAGGACTGGATCGTGCATAAGACATAAAAATATGGCTTCGTGTTCCCTCCTCTTCTCCAAGCAAAGGGAAAATCAAGGGAAGCCTTTTTACAGGCACACTTCCTTTGCAAGGAGACAGCTGTGATGTCCTTATGGCATTTAAATTAATTACAGAGGTTTAGGTTGAACAAATGGGAAGCAAGCACAGTTTCCATGGTGATGGAGGGTTACTGGTATCAAAGAAACCTCAGTGGGGGATTCCACATATCTCAAAAGTTACATCTGCCAGCCAGAAGCAACTTAATCTTTTCCAGGAAGCTCCAGTCTCAGAGGGTGTTTGTCTGATTATTATGTTAATGTAAAAAAAGAAGGAGAAAAGGAAGAAGAAGAAAAGGAAGAAGAAGAAGAGTTGGTTTTTATATATCGACTTTCTCTACCATTTAAGGAGAATCAAACTGGCTTACAATCTCCTTCCCTTCCCTTCCCTACAACAGACACCCTGTTAGTTACATGGGGCTGAGAGAGCTCTGAGAGAGCTGTGACTAGCCCGAGGTCACCCAGCAGGCTCCATGTGTAGGAGTGGGGAAACCCACTTGGTTCACCAGATTAGAGTCTGCCACTCATGTGTAGAGTGGGGAATCAAACCCGGTTCTCCAGATTAGAGTCCACCGCTCTTAACCACTACACCTCGCTGGATATGAAGCACTGGGCTAGCCACGAATCATTAAATGATATCAATCAAGACCCCACTGCAAATCATTCAGCACACCCACTGCTGCAGAGAGATTATGGGGGCCTAGTTCATACATGGATGTGGAATGGTACAGTATAGCTCGATGTCGTCAGATCTCAGAAACTAAGCAGGGTCGGTACTTGGATGAGAGACCACCAAGCAAGGCTCTGCAGAGGAAGGCAATAGCCAACCACCTCCACTTCTTACTTGCCTTGAAAGCTCCTTGCTTGAGTCACCATAAGTTGAGCATGATTTGACGGCACAAAAAATCCCAACTTCACATATACACTGATGGGATCTGTGCTGGCAGCGACAGACCAAGAAAGGGATCTTGGGGTGGTAGTGGATAGCTCAATGAAGATGTCTACCCAGAGTGCGGCAGCTGTAAAAAAGGCAAATTCCATGCTGGCCATAATTAGACAAGGAATGGAAAATACAACTGCTGCTGTCATACTGCCCTTGTACAAATCTATGGTGAGACCACACTTGGAATACTGTGTCCAGTTGTGGTCACCACACCTAAAAAAGGATATTACAGAGCTTGAGAAGGTGCAGAAAAGAGCAACCAAAATGACTAGGGGACTAGAGCAACTGTCCTATGGGGAGTGGTTAAGACGCTTAGGGCTGTTTAGCTTGGAAAGAAGGCGGCTGAGGGGAGACATGATAGAGGTCTATAAAATTATGCATGGTTTGGAGAGAGTGGACAGGGAGAAGTTTTTCTCCCTCTCTCATAATACTAGAACACGGGGTCATCTGCTAAAGCTGGAGGTGAGAGATTCAAAACAGATAAAAGGAAGTATTTTTTCACACAGCGCATAGTCAAATTGTGGAACTCCCTGCCCCAGGATGTGGTGATGGCTGCCAGGTTGGAGGGCTTTAAGAGGGAAGTGAACATATTCATGGAGGAGAGGGGTATTCATGGCTGTTAGTTAGAATGGATACTAGTCATGCTGCATACGTGTTCTCTCTAGTATCAGAGGAGCATGCCTATTATTTTGGGTGCGGTGGATCACGGGCAGGATGGTGCTGCTGCACTCGTCTTGTTAGTGGCTTCCTAGAGGCATCTGGTTGGCCACTGTGTGAACAGACTGCTGGACTTGATGGGCCTTGGTCTGATCCAGCAGGGCCTTTCTTATGTTCTTATGTTCACTCTATGCCCACACAGTTCATACATGAAAATGCCTTGTACTAAGCCAAATCATTTGTTTCTCAAAGTCACTACTGCCTATTCTGACTGGCAGTGGCTTTCCAGAGACTCACACAGGGGTCTTACACATCACTCACTCTCTGATGCTTTTAACTGGTGATGCCAGGGATTGAACATGAGATCTACATGCAAAATATGTACTTTGAGTCATTGTGGGTGCATTAGTACGCTCGAACCCACACCTGTGGGTTTCATGGGATGTGTTCATGCCAAGACTTCTCCCACACAGGCGACCGTCCTCATAAAGAACAGCTTTGCAGCAAGGACTTTGAGCCTCTTTCTTGTAGGATGGCCAACCTCCAAGTATTAGCTGGAGATCTCCTGCTGTTACAACTGATCTCCAGCCGATAGAGATCAGTTCATCTCGAGAAAATGGCTGCTTTGGCCATTGGACTCTATGGCATTGAAGTCCCTCCCCTCCCCAAACCCCGCCCTCCCATGGCTCCACTACGAATACCTCCTGCCGATGGCAAAGAGGGACCTGTGCGCCCTCAATCACTAATACATTTATGATCGCCTTTGAAAAATTGCACATTTACAATAATAATCCATATCTATAGCACATATTAGTCTACAAACATTTCATTGATGACGCCTTTATGGTGGTAGAAAGTATGCTTAATTTCCAAGAGCTTAGTGTATGGCTCAATTCCAGAAATCCCAACATTAAATTTGTAGGCACAGCCCATCCCACACAAGTGAATTTTTTGGATTTAACGGTGGTTGTTGACAGCTCTAAGAAGCTTATTGTAACACCTTACAAAAAGATTACCGATAAAGGGGCTCTTCTCCACTTTAATTCTTTTCATCCCATACACTTAAGAAAAAACACCGTATGGACAGCTTCTCAGGCTTAAAAGAAATGCCACACAACAAGCGCATTATGTAACAGCGGCAGCATCTTTATCTAGAACCTTGGAGACAAGGGGCTATCCACAGGGAGTAATCCAACGTGCTAGAACCAGAGTAGATACTATAGATCGTTCTCAATTATTTGCCCATAAACAACACCCTTCTTTTACAGGCATTACATCTTCGCTGGAATTTACCAGCTATATGAGAGATATCCAAAATATTATTTTAAAACACTGGCACTTAGTTAGGGGACTGCCGGGCTGTGATAACACGCCCCGTTTTGGATATCGCAAAACTAGATCTCTCAGGGACTATCTCACACACTCAGATATTTTGCCCAAACACACTTCCAACATGCCTTTGGGCCATTTTCGTTGTGGAGAATACAACATGTGTCCTTTCACTTTACCAGTGAAAGAGTTTAGGAGCCCCAGCTCCAATTTTGTGTTTAAACTGAGACAATTTTCTAACTGCACTAGCAAAAATCTGATTTACATTCTCAGATGCCCCTGTGGGCTCTTATATGTGGGCAAAACGAGGAGGCACATTAAATTAAGAGTGGGTGAACACAGATCATGCATTCGGAATCACGTGTTTGAAGCCCCCTTAGTTTCACATTATCAAGCCTTACATCATCTGGACACGGAAATACAATTTTTTGTAATCTGGCAATATAGATCCAAACTGCACTCAAAACAAAATATTGATAGAATTCTTTCCCAGCAGGAATCACGTTTCATTTTTCTTTTTAATACTTTATCTCCCAATGGACTGAATTCAGCTTCTGATTATACTTGTTTTCTGTAAATACTGATTATTACATGTAAGGTATTTATAATGTGGTCACCTTTATAATGCCTTTCTTGTAGTGTTCTTTTTTATATACTGTATATTCCTTTAAGACTAGTTCTTGCAATCACACCTGTAGCCAAATAGTACACATAAAAATCAGGCTGAATGTTACTGTTGCAAGATCGCTATTAGCCATCCTTCGATCTGTAAACTACATGCTTCTCAGTGTTTGGTATGTAATACTCACTTCTTCTCAATATTAGCATGAATAAGTTTAGTTATAAATATTTATGAGTCCCATTTAAACTGTATTTTGTTATTACAGAGATAGATAGTCATCTCTCGCTATGCCATACTTCCCTGATGGATAAAGCCATGGCGAAATGGGTTTTACCAGTCTCCCATCTCGGGATGAAGTAGAATTATGCCATAATTGCGGCTCATTTAGATGAATTCCACATTATTGAACACGCTGACACACGTTCGTGTTTTGCACTACGGAACTCTTATCTGGGTTTTCCACCTACCTACTACGGAGCTCCGCTTTGCCTTCGCTTCGACTGTAATCATCACAGATTTTCTTGGGACTATATGGTTGTTCTGTATATTGTTATATTTTGTATGGGACCTTGTACCTATACCATTATATAAGTTGTCTGCCGTCAGTGCTTGTTGTTGTTTGTTAACTTCCAGGTACTAGCTGGAGATCTCCTGCTATTACAAGTGATCTCTAGCCGATAGAGATCAGTTCACCTGGAGAAAATGGCCGCTTTGGCAATTGGAATCTATGGCATTACAGTCCCTCCCCCTCCCCAAACCCCACCCTCCTCAGGCTCCACCCCAAAATCCTCCCACCGGTGGTGAAGAGGGACCTGGCAACCCTAGTTGTCATGCCATAGACGTTGCCCTCCAAAGCTGCCATTTCCTCCAGGGGAACTGATCCCTGTAGTTTGGAGATCAGCTGTAAATTCTGGGAGATCTTGGGCGAAAACACATGGTTGCTTTAGCCTCCTTTATTCCGTGTTTCAGCCAGGATTCAGCCAGGATAGAATGCATGCGTTTCGCCAAACGTGCATTCGATCCTGGCTAAATCCTGGCTGAAACAGGGAATAAAGGAGGCTAAAGCGACCACGCGTTTTCGCCCCTTCAGATCCACCTTAAGGTTGGTGATCCTATTCTCTTAGGAAGAAACTGTAGAGTAGGGTTGCTAACCTCCAGGTACTAGCTGGAGATCTCCTGCTATTACAAGTGATCTCCAGCCGTTAGAGATCATTTCCCCTGGAGAAAATGGCCACTTTGGCAATTGGACTTTATGGCATTGCAGTCCCTCCCCTCCCCAAACTCCACCCTCCTCAGGCTCCACCCCAAAAACCTCCCGCCAATGGTGAAGAGGGACCTGGCAACCCTACTGTAGAGAGAGCTTCAAAGGCTGAGCTACAAACTATACTCTTATAGAAACTATACTATATTCTTATAAGCAGTTGATACACAATCAGTGTAAATGTCCAATGCTAGACCAGACGCTAGGCCTTCCTCAAGGGTCATAAATACAGAAAGTTATAAAAACACATCCGGAAATAAACCTTGTGAGATGTTTTTATCTGAAAATGGAAAACCACAAGAAAAGGGAGACAAAAAAGAAAGCCAAATTATTTGTACTCATATCATAACTAGATTTTTTTAAAAAAATAATTGAATGTAAGAGGTTGTTGTATGGGAAGAAACTGTACCCATCCCCTCCAACAATACTACCAAATTTTGCTAGAATTATTAAAATGCTAATTATTTATAACAAGAGAAAAATACACAACACTATAAAGTAGTATAAGCTATTATTATGTACTGAAATATGGATAATGATAATTTCTAAATACAAAATTTAATCGGAACATTTCATACCTCTACCATAGCTGCTTCCTATATCTTGGAGCACTGAATACAGTAATATATCAATGTCTCCACATCACTAACTCTAAAGTAAGTATAATTAAAATGTACTAGTCTAATTAAAATGTATAAGTCTAATTAAAATATATAATTCTTTGCTCTTAATTAACCAATCCTGCTTCGTTGGTGCTTTTTTGTTTGTTTCCATATTTCAGCAAAATGTCAGCTTGGCCGTGCATTAAGAGTAATAACCTGTAATGTATTTTTTAATCAGTTTTAATGGTAATAGTTCTATCATTTTTTTTCAGATTAAAAAATTGAAATAATTTTGATGGAATTATTACAATTAAAACAGATACCTGATTTGGCATCGATCACATATAAATGGCATTTGGAAATGAGGCAACAGGGTAATTGGGAATACCAGCAATGGAAATAACAGGTGAAATTAGGGTTGCCAGGTCCCTCTTTGCCGCCAGTAGAAGATTTTTGGGGCAGAGCCTGAGGAGGGCGGGGTTTAGGGAGGGGAGGGACTTCAGTGCCATAGAGTCCAATTGCCAAAGCGGCCACTTTCTCCAGGGGAACTGATCTCTGTCGGCTGGAGATCAGTTGTAATAGCAGGAGATCTCCAGCTAGTACCTGGAGGTTGGCAACCCTAGATGAAATGAAAAGGAACAGAACAGTAAAGACCAAAAACAAAAGAAAGGGCATATTCTCCTGAAAGGACTTGAATCCCATGGTCCTTGGCCTTCAAAACATGTTAATACTCTGAATGATTTAAATGATTTAATATGTTAAGATGACATTCGACAAAGATACATTACATTAGATTAGATTAGACAGATGATACGGTAGGCTTTTGCCATTTCAAATTAACTTGCAATGACCTCCCCAAACAGGCTCCCTGGTCACAGAATGAGCTGGATCCAGTAGGGTTGCCAACTCCAGGTTGGGAAATTCCTGGAGATTTTTTGGGGGGGGGAGCCTGGGGAGGGCAGGGGGAGGAGAGGAGATGAAGCAAAAAGGGGATGTGATACCATAGAGTCCACCCTGTGAAGCTGCTGTTTTCTCTAGGGGAACCAGTTGTAATCCTGGGAGAACTCCAGCTCCCACCTGGAGGTTGGCAACCCTAGGATCCAGTGATCTGTGGGTGCAGGGATCATGGTTTTTTCCTCTTCTCAGTTGTCCTTTCCAACCCTGGCAAAGCTGATTCCTGGAATCATGAGACCCATGAGAACCCACATAGACATGTGGGTTGGGTCAGTACTGCGGAAGGGGATGAAATCACTCTCTCTTCCCTCTTCCATCCATGCAAATCCATTGACAAAATAGGTACGAAAGTCTGATTCCCCCCACCCTTCCCCATTGCGTACTTCAGCTCTCTGAACCATGTCGTGGGAATCCACATTCCTGGGGTCAGAATGGACTGGTTGGTCAAGATCCACATAGACCCATGTCTTCTGCCGATAGAGCAATGGATCCAACCCTGTATCCAGGTACCCACAGAATTCCCATCAATAGGGTTGCCAGGTCCCTCTTTGCCACCGGTGGGAGGGGAACAGAGCAAGCATAGAGGAGGCAGTACCCTGCACTTTGAGAAATGAATGTTAAAGACTAAGGGGAGCTTTATGAAGCGGAACTGATGAAGGACATCGAAACGGAGTAACTCGAGAGAACAGTCTTCTTTCCTCTGGAATACGTCAGTGCAACTCCCACAGAATGAGAAATTGAACTGTTCCTTTTGATTTCACCAATGTACTCCTATGGAATGAAAAGATGAACAGAACGGGACTATTAAGTCGTTGACTTTGCATTTAGAGAGTGTTGTTTTGGCTCTGCATTTAGAGAGTGTTATTTTGGCCTTTGTTGAGATTCTTTGATATGAACTGATCGATGGTATGTGATTTTGTAGGATTCACGTGAGACCATACAAGGCAAAATATCATTGAGCTGCAGCCATTGCATGCCAATCTGTGTTCGAGTTCTTTGTAACTTTGGTCTGAACGCAGAGGTGTCCTATTTTTACTAAGTACCTGGAGGTTGGCAACCCTGCGCCATCGAGGGCCAGCCTGTTCAAAAAACTGAAAAAAGAGAGGCCCCAATTACATAAGCAAAGAACATTCTTTACTCATTATCTTTTCCTTTCAGTCCCTCACATGCCCCAGGGGTGATTAGGATCTGCCCGCCTTTATCTAAACATCTAACCATTCTCCCCGAAGAGGTAGCAGCACGTGTTGAAGGATCAACTGCGCTATACGAGGAGGATCACGTTCCTGGGTTGCAAATGAGGCTGAAACGATGCCAAGACACTTGATTGCTTGGCCTGCGTTAATTACCGCATATCTCCGGCTGGCATCGCTGCTCTGCGGCGCCGCGGAATATAAAAAGGGAGTCAAGGAGGACCGTGGAGCCTCGGCGAGGAACAGGAAGTCGGGCCCGAAACAAAACTGTCCGCCCGGCGGGTGGCTGGAAGACAAAGTCAAAAGCGGTGGGACGATGATGGGGATACGGGAATTTCTGCTTGCTCTCATCATCTGTTTGCTGATTATGCAGTTTCTGAAGCTGCTCTGGATGCGCCGCCAGTATCCCTCTGGACCTATCCCGTTCCCTCTCATTGGGAGCCTCTGGAAGGTCGGCTGGAAGTTTCGCCGGGATGTTCTCTTGAAGGTATTTTTCCCCCTTGTAAAAAAGAAGCAATAACAACGTTGGGAAATGGGGAGGAACCCTACGTCGGACGACTAGAGCGGTGAAACACTGTTAGGAGAAGAAGAAGAGTTGGTAGCAGGTAGCAGGAGATCTCAAACCCGCTTCCAATCACCTTCCCCTCCCCGCAACAGACACCTTGTGAGGGAGGTGGGGCTGAGAGAGCGCTAAGAGAACTGTGACTAGCCCAAGGTCACCCAGCTGGCTCTGTGTGGAGGAGTGGGGAAACAAATCCAGTTCACCAGGTTAGCCTCCGCTGCTCATGTGACGGAGCGGGGAATCAAACCTGGTTCCCCAGATCAGACTCAACCACGCCAAACCACCGCTCTTAACCACTACACCATGCTGGCTCCCTTGCTATGCTTGGAGAAACATTTTCCTCAGTGGTAATTCCTGCAGAGGCGGCACCTCTCCCGTGAGGGAGCCCAGCATTGTGGGAGTGGGTCTTGAGAACGGCCTATGCATCACCAGAAAGATAGCAGGGCTGCAGCCTATGCTGGCCAATGGCCGTAACAATAAATGTATGTGTGTGTTTCCCCCCCCCCCTGCTCGCTTTGGTAATGTGTTGCGCAGTGGTCCCCAAATGGCCCTGGGGCCTGCCAACGCATGGCACCCCCTCGCTTCCCTGCCAGCCTGCTGTCGGCTATGACAGGTATGAAGTGAAGGTGGCCAACCTCCAGGGGGGCCCTGGGGATTGCCTGGAATTACATCTTGTCTCCAGGCTACCAGCATTCAGTTTCCCTGGAGGAAAATGGCAGCTTCGGAGGGTGGACCGTATGGCGTTATACACCGCGGAGGTCCCTCCCCTCCCCAAGCTTTGCCCTTCCCAGGAATCTCCAGGAATTTCCCAACCTGGAGTTGGCAAGCCTATGTGAAGTGTGGGGCAGTAAAATCATCTCCACTAAGGAGAAGCATGGAGCTGCTTCAGGGATGGGGAAGGCTCTTGATGTGGGGATGGGAGCAGATTGGGAATGAAGTCGAATGTAATCCCGATGTGCTCCTCAGTGGGAGACTGGCTCCCTCTGCACTGTTTAGATCCTCTGCCCGGTGCTCCCCTCCATCCCTCCTCTCCATCCCTGGAGAGCCAGCGTGGTGTAGTGGCTGAAGAGCCGTGGTTTGGAGCGGTGGACTCTGATCTGGAGTACCGGGTTTGATTCCCCACTCCTCCACATGAGCGGCATAAGCTAATCTGGTGAACTGGATTTGTTTCCCACTCCTCCATATGAAGCCAGTTGGGTGACCTTGGGCTAGTCACACACTCTCAGCCCCACTCTTCTTCTTCTTCTTCTTCTTCTTCTTCTTCTTCTTCTTCTTCTTCTTCTTCTTCTTCTTCTTCTTCTTCTTCTTCTTCTTCCCCGATATTGCTTTCTTTGCTCCCTCATTGGTTATGTTTGTTACAATTATGAGCACATGTTTGTGGGAGAGACTTAGTTTGGGGCAACTGTGTCTAATGACTAAATTACCTGAGGTGACAATAGGCTTGTTTGTAATCGGGCACATTCTTCGGCATGCAATGTGTTCAGCTCCAACTGGGGAGAAGGAAGTGAGGGAAGGACTTTTTGCTTACGGTGTGCGTATTGTCTTGTGAGGTTGGCAACCCTATGAGAGATGTGATGTAGGAGGCCCACAAGCAAAGAGCACAGGGAACAAAGAGGGTGTGGGAGAAGAAGGAGATGGAGAAGAGGCTATGGGTGGGAAGGGCTGTGGCTCAGTGGTGGAGAATCTGCTGGGCATGCAGAAGGTCCCAGGTTCAGTCCCCAGCATCTCCAGTTAAAGGGACTAGGCAAATAGGTGATGTGAAAGACCTCTGCCTGAGACCCTGGAGAACTGCTGCCGATCTGAGTAGACAATACTGGCTTTGATGGACCAAGGGTCTGATTCAGTATAAGGCAGCTTCATGTATGTTCATGTGTGAGAGAGGTTAGAGAAAGGGGCAAGAAAGAATGGAAAGCAGTAATAGAAAGGAAGAAGAAGAGCTGGTTTTCATACTCTGCTTTTCTCTACCATTAAGAGTCTAAGAGCTGCTTACAATCGTCTTCCACTCCCCACAACAAACACCTTATGAGGTAGGTGAGGCTGAGAGAGTTCAGAGAGAACCGTCACTAGCCCAAGGTCACCCATCAGGCTTCATGTGGAGGAGTCAGGAATCGAACCCGGTTCTCTAGATTAGAGTCCGCCGCTCTTAACCACTACACCAGAGATCTTTATTTTGGATCAGTGTCCATTAGAGCTGAGGTTCCTATCTTTAACTCACTACTGTGTGAAAAATACATAAGACTAAACATTAAATATCCCCCAAACCACGAATAATGAAGACATTAAAACAGCCCCGCTGACAAGGCGTGCAACTTTACGTCTCTATTTAAGGCGGGGTTGTGTAGTGGTCAGAGTGTTGGAGAAGGAGTTGGGAGACTCAGATGACAAATCCTGACCCTGCTATTTAAACTTGCTGGGCGACCTTGGGCCAGTCGCACGTCCTCGCCTGCTAAAGCTTCCTGGGGTTTCCTGCTCCTTTAATTGTTGTCGGGAAAAGTTGCAGGTGGGGAGGAGGGTTGCCTGATATCTCACATCCCACCCCATTCGCTCACAAACTTTCTGAATGCCCCTAGGATTTGTACACTCCCGGCGGGGAGGTGTGGCCCTTATTAGGAATCCCTGCTTAGCCTTACCCTCTGGCTTGCTACAAATATTCACCAAAGAAAGGAGGCCTTCTGCAAGAAAGGGAGAACCGGTGAAAATGGTCCCCACATTTCATGATCAGAAGTCCTCCTTAGGATACAACCTAGGGTTGCCAGTCTCCAGGTACTAGTCAAAAGAAAGGGGCACCTCCACTCCGTGCCTGTACCGAATAGGTTAGGAAAACAGCACAGGAGAATACGCAATAAGCAAAAATCTTATTGAGTGCTTAGACATGATT
This sequence comes from Euleptes europaea, assembly GCF_029931775.1. Classification (NCBI taxonomy): domain Eukaryota; kingdom Metazoa; phylum Chordata; class Lepidosauria; order Squamata; family Sphaerodactylidae; genus Euleptes; species Euleptes europaea. Next base: position 9,348,357 of record NC_079316.1, read on the forward strand.
GACGAAACAATAATGGGATACATAAACATGAACTACTCAACTACTGATATATACAATATATACAAAGTATGTATGATGCAGTCTCTATGCAACAGAGGTCTTATTGGTGTATATTCTCCTTGATATTGAGGTTATTAAAATAATCCAATTAATGGTATATAATCAATTAATGGTATATAACCATTAATTAAAATAATCCGATAAATGGTATATAATCAGAGTAATCCCAATAACACAATTAATGGGAAAAGATTTTCCCATAAATTAAAATAATCCGATAAATGGTATATAATCAGAGTAATCCCAATAACACAATTAATGGGAAAAGATTTCCCCATTAATTAAAATAATCCAATAAATGGTATATAATCAGAGTAATCCCAATAACACAATAATCCAATAAATGGTATATAATCCAATAAATGGTATATAATCAGAGTAATCCCAATAACACAATTAATGGGAAAAGATTTTCCCATTAATTGTGTTATTGGGATTACTCTGATTATATACCATTTATTGGATTATTTCAATAACTTCTCAATATCAAGAAGAATATACACCAAGAAGACTTCTGTTGCATAGAGACTGCATCATACATACTTTGTATATATTGTATATATCAGTAGTTGAGTAGTTCATGTTTATGTATTCCATTATTGTTTCGTCAATCATGTGTAAGCACTCAATAAGATTTTTGCTACTCTTGTAAACATATTCTCCTGTGCTGTTTTCCTAACCTCCAGGTACTAGCTGGAGATCTCCTGCTATTACAACTGATCTCCAGCCGATAGAGATCAGTTCCCCTGGAGAAAATGGCTTGCTCTGGTGATTGGCCTCTGTGGCATTGAAGTCCCTCCCCTCTTCAAACCCCGCCCTCCTTAGGCTCCACCCCCAAAACTGCCCACCGGTGCCGAAGAGGGACCTGGCAACCCTAATCCAACCCCTTGTGTCCTCTGCCAAGGCCCTCCTTTGCTGGTGGCCAGGGGGGACTTGGCAGCCCTATCCAGACAGGAAATTCAAGAAATTATGACACAGAAGAATTACGTGAATATGTGCAAAGTACCTCTCTGTGTGCAAAGTGCTGTCAAGTTGCAGCTGACTCACGGCGACCCCATAGGGTTTTTTTTTTCTTTTTAATATTTTTTTTTATTTTTTCCAAATCATTATACATTCTATTGTCGAAGGCTTTCACGGTCAGAGTTCATTGGTTCTTGTAGGTTATCCGGGCTGTGTAACCGTGGTCTTGGAAGACCACGGTTACACAGCCCGGATAACCTACAAGAACCATTATACATTCTATTTCACATATTAAAAAGTATAATTCTTAACTTCCCCTCTCCCCTCCTCTGATCCTTTAATTTACGTTGTTTCTCTCTTTGTATTATTTATCTAATTCAATTATAACAGAAACATCCGTATCCAATACATCCGCTCTGAATTAGATCAAAATATGTTTGTTAATATCACACTTAAGTTCATTTCTACAATAATTAGACCATGCCTCCCCCCGTAGGGGTTTCAAGGCAAGAAACGAACAAAGGTGGTTTGCCATTGCCTGCCTCTGCGTAGCCACCCTGGACTTCCTTGGTGGTCGCCCATCCAAGTACTAACCAAAGCCAACCCTGCTTAGCCAGTGGTGGATCTACTATGAAACCAATGAAGCTTCAGCTTCAGGGCCCCTATTCCCTACATTTTGGCAGCTGGATCCTCAAATCCTTCGTTGGCACACAGCTCAATAGTTCTGTAGTTCAGCCCTTGGGTTAGAGCCAATCAGAACCATAAAAAGACATCTGAATTCTCAATTCAGGCTGCATTCGTCTCGCTTGTGCGTTTTAACACCCAAAATCAGTTTTTCACCTCTTTACCCTAACAAGCCCCCTCGGATGACATTCTACCTCTCTATGAGAGAATGAACCAGTACATCTGCCATAGACAACCCCACTGAAGAAGATAACGGTGGTTACCCAGACCTCATTGAGTGGGAAGGGGCTCACTGTATCGCCCATTTTCAAGGACTCCACCCCACCACCTGTTCTCCGCCATTTGGGCCTCGAGGTCCTTGCAAGGGCAGCAAGGCCCTTTGGACCTTGTTGGATGTTGCCCTATTGTTGCTGGTTGCGAAGGGGGCCCCATAACAGATCAAGCTTCAGGGTCCCAAAAATGTAGGAACTCCACCGTGCTTAGCTTCTGAGAGCTGGCAAGATGAAGCCAGCCTGGGCCACCCGGATCAGAGCAAAGTGGAATTACCTCTCCCCTTTACGAAATCTGTTATGTTCAAGGGGTCACAATACATTTTCTTTGTTTCACTATGACAGACGGTACGCGGCTAATCCTTCCGGCTTTGGCAAAGGACCTATTTTCCTTCACAACTTGCTGTGCTATCTGGAAAATTCGGGACTGTTCTTTCAGAACTCTACAGCCAAACACATTCCAGAGCTCTGTCCAAAATATACCCCGACATTTCATTGATCAAAACTGGGACACTCCTTGAAACTCTGTCATTCCGATGCTTGGTGTGATTTCCTACCCCTCCCACACCCACTTCTGAGGGCCTGGTTTACACATTCAGGAGAATGTGGTCATATAATGTTGACAATGTAAAATTGATTGCCCTACTGTAGGCAGAAGGGGGTGGATTCCAGTTCAAAATACTCCTTTGCAGTAAAATCTCAGTGCAATTGCAAAACTATCTCAGCTGGAAGGGAATTTTTATTTTGTCCCTTTGCTTGCATTGCTATTTTTCTTATTTGCAGGTTTGTTTGTTTTTAAATATAGGTGAACATTTCAAAATATGACCCACCGACTATACAATGACGTGGTTCAATCTTATATTCTAATAGTCAAGTGTGGCCCAATCTTCGGATATCTAAGGTCATTTATGCATGAATACTTTCACTCACGTTTGCCCCCGGTCTGTCTTGGTCGTTCCTTGGAGTTATGCATGAGTTTTCCGTCCATCACACATGACCTCGCTGCCAGCCCTCACAAATCCAGGGACTTCCCGTTCCTCTGTTAACCCAATTCTTCCCTCTCCGCTGAGCTCAGCTCAGGTGAAATCCCCATGTACAAGGCAAAGTGTGGGACACGCAAGCTTGGTTTCTCTCACAGCCAATTACAAAGTAGTGTGTAAAGAGGCAGGGATTCAAATGCTTCCTGCTCCAGGTCTGGAGCAGCTCCCACAGATACCACTGCTACCACGGCTAGGCCTGGAGGCAGCTGTGGAGGCCTGGGACAGTGCCAGGCTTGGCAACAGTGTGTGTGTGTGTGTGTGTGTGTGTGTGACAGGGAGCCACATAAGGTTGCCAACCTCCAAGTACTAGCCGGAGATCTGCTATTACAACTGATCTCCAGCCAGTAGAGATCAATTCACCTGGAGAAAATGGCCGCTTTGGCAATTGGACTCTATGTCATTGAAGTCCCTCCCCTCCCCAAGCCCCACCCTCCTCAGGCTCTGCCCCAAAAATCTCCTGCTGGTGGCGAAGAGGAACTTGTCAACCCTAGAGCCACACCTGGGCTCAGCATGCATGTGGGGAGGATGGGATTCCTCCCATGAGTCTTGCAGCCCCCCTGGTCTATTCTATTCCTCAGCATTTTACCGCATGGTCTGGCCTCATGCATTGCTACCTCACTGTAAATCAGGCCCTATACATTGTGGACGCCTCTTCTCTGCATACTGAATGACAAATTAATTTACCCTGCAATTACCAGCCCTGATGTGGTATAAAAGAGGGCATTAAACATTAAAGGTTACCCTAGGAAAAAAAGTAACTGATGTATTATATCTTACCAGCAATACCAGCTGTAGGATCTGGAACTTCAGGTTAAGTGCATTGTGTCTGTGTGTGTGTGCGCACGCGTGCATGCGTGTGTGCTGTCAAGTCACAGCTGACTTCTGGCCACCCTGTAGGGTTTTCAAGGCAGATGTTCAGAGGTGGTTTGCCATTGCTTGCCTCTGCGTGGGCTGAGAGAGTTGGGGAGCACTGTGACTGGTAGGGTTGCCAACCTCCAGGTACTAACTGGAGATCTCCTGCTATTATAAGTGATCTCCAGCCGATAGGGATCAGGCCACCTGGAGAAATTGCCGCTTTGGCAATTGGACTCTATGGCATTGAAGTCCCCACCCAAACTCTGCTCTCCTCAGGCTCTGCCCCAAAAACCTCCCACCGGTGGCAAAGAGGGGCCTGTCAACCCTAGTGACTGGCCCAAGTTCACCCAGCAGACTTCATGAGGAGGAGTGGGGAATCAAACCTGGTTCTCCAGATTAGAGTCTGCCGCTCTTAACTACTATGCCATGCTGGCTCACATTAGGTATGCCGTGAAGTCTGTGTGCAACAGAAACAAAACAGAACTACCATACCCCATGAGTTAACTTCTGGAACTCTTGAGAAATGGGGCTGCAACCTTAAGAACAAGAACTTCAGCAACGTCCACGGATTTTTTAAAAGGGGCATCCCTGAAATTGCCCCCAAAGTCAAAAGATGGAAAGTGAAAAGGAAAGAGATAACCAGGAAATGGGGACAGGTGGAGTCTATTGTGAATAGGGGTGCCAACCTCCCGGTACTAGCTGGGGATCTCCCGCTATTACAATTGATCTCCAGCTGACAGAGATCATTTCCCTGGGAGAAAATGGAAGTTTTGGCAATTGGACTCTATGGCATTGAAACCCCTCCCCTCCCCAAACCTTGCCCTCCTTAGGCTTCACCCCAAAAACCTCCTGCCGGTGGCAAAGAGGGACCTGGCAACCCTAATTGTGAAGGTTCCAGTTCAAAAAGGAGAAAAGCCTTAGAAATAGTTCAGATCGCAACAGGTCAACCTATATAATTGAATGCAAAATTGAGCCACATAAAATCCAGCTGCATTCAATGCAATACACATGCAAAGTAAAGACACTTGGGAGCTGGTTCACGTTAGGACAAAGTGGTGAACATCTGATTTTGGGTGTTAAAACGCACAAGCGAGACGAATGCAGCCTGAATTGAGAATTCAGATATCTTTTTATGGTTCCAATTGGCTCTAGCCTAAGGGCTGAGCTATAGAACTGTTAAGCTGTGCAACAATGAAGGATTTGAGGATCCAGCTGCCAAAATTTAGGCTATGAATAGATTCTGGCAAACAGCAAGCCCGTACAGCTGGTGGTTCGGGTGCTGCAAACCCCCGAGAAAATTTTGAAATCTGACCAACGACAGGGACATTTTGAGGCCATATGAAATGGGTATTAGAGCATATTCTAAGGTCAATATTAAGTACTTCAATCCATTGGCTTATGATTCCTTCACTAAAATAGCCTTATTTTAATAACAAACACTTTGGAAAGCTCCATTGATTTTGTTGAAAAATCCATTCATTAAAAAAAAAAGTTGTTTCAAGACCCCTCTGAGATTGCGTGTGTGTGTTAAGTGCCGTCAAGTCGCTTCCGACTCATGGCGACCCTATGAATCAACGTCCTCCAAAATGTCCTATCTTTGACAGCCTGGCTCAGATCTTGCAAATTGAGGGCTGTGGCTTCCTTTATTGAGTCAATCCATCTCTTGTTGGGTCTTCCTCTTTTCCTGCTGCCCTCAACTTTTCCTAGCATGACAGTCTTTTCTAGTGACTCTTGCCTTCTCATAATGTGACCAAAATACGATAGCCTCAGTTTAGTCATTTTAGCTTCTAGGGTCAGTTCCGGCTTGATCTGATCTATAACCCACTGGTTTGTTTTTTGGGCAGTCCACGGGATCCGTGACACTCTCCTCCAACACCACATTTCATAGGCCCCTCTGAGATTAGGGGCCCTGAAGCTTTAGCTTCATTTGCTTCATAGTCGATCTGCCACTGGGAGGGGGGAAATGAAAAAGTCACGTTCTGTAGGTGGAAATCCTTCCATTTGCAGAAAAGCTCCAGGGGATCCAGACCAGGACACCCAAAACAACAATAAAAACACCCCGGCTTGCATGGTGTCAGAAGCCTCTGCCTGTCTGTAGCAGCTGTAGATTCTGAGTGGTACCACAGTCAGCTGGAGTCCCTGCACACACCCCCCCCCAGATCTCTCACATTTTGTTTGTTCCTCTTTTGGTATCACAAGAATTCTCCTTGCCACACCAGCAAGGAATAAGGGCGTTGACGGCATGGTGAGGGGGTGGAACAAGGCTTAAAGATTATATAAAGATTAAAGATCATGAGGTATAGGAGGTTCTCCGTGTTCGTTGATTATATCCTTGAGTCTGACGGTGCCTTGTGCATGTCACACACAACTGATCAGAAGCAAACCTCCACATGATTATCCCATCATCTCAAGGGACCACAAAAAGGAATGCCAGCTTTACATTTGTAAGAGTAGCCCTCTTTGTTTCTGGGTGGCTTCCTTCCAATGAGAGTACTAATCGAAAGAGAAGGGACTGATTTTTAAGTCGCTACAGAGGCACTGACTCCAATGCTTCCTGATTTGAGCTTGGAGACTGCTGGTGCATAGACTCCCAACTGGAAAGTGTGGGTCCAGCGAGCGGCAAACCTCAGGTAAAACTCCCATGCATAAACGGCCATGGTGACCCTGTATGGTTTTCATGGCAAGAGACATTTGGAGGTGGTTTGCCATTGCCTGCCTCCATGTCCCACCCCTGGTATTCCTTGGAGGTCTCCCACCCAAATGCTAGCCAGGACCAAGGCTGAGAGTGTGTGATAGGCCCAAGGTCACCCAGCAAGTTTCCATGGCGGAGTGGGGATTCGAACCTAGATTTCCCAGATCCTAGTCCAACACTTTAACCACTATGCCACACTGGCTTTCACAGATTTACTGTAGCTTCGCTGATGGGCTTATATGGATGTCACAGCTTGTGTTGTTAACCTTTCTTCAATCAAAAGTCAATCTGTCTTATCTGCTTTGATCCACATTTGCAGCTCGCTAGCAGTTATGGAAACGTTTTCACCCTGTGGGTAGGGCACACCCCCGTGGTTGTGGTGTCTGGATACGAAGCTGTGGAAGATGCACTGGTTAGCAATTCTGATGCACTGTCTGGGCGACCACTGATCCCCTTTTTTAAGGTTCTGGGAAATGAAAAGGGTAAGCTTTGGTCAAGGATACTTTTGTCCCTTTTCAATCATATGCTTTTGGGTGGGGATCCCCCCTCCCGTAGACACGAGGGTTGGTGAGTTTTATAAATACTGTTTTATAAATACCGTTATGGTATTTGATAAAAGCTGGTCATGGTTTTCACCCAGATAAAATTGGTTTGAGGACCAGGTCTAGTTGTCAGCTTCACCATCCCCAATATCCAGGGTTTCCAACCTCCAGGTACTAGCTGGAGATCTCCCGCTATTACAACTGATCTCCAGCTGATAGAGATCAGTTCCCCTGGAGAAAATGGCTGCTATGGCAGTTGGACTCTATGGCATTGAAGTCCCTCCCCTCCCCAAACCCCGTCCTCCTCATGCTCCGCCCCATAGAACTCCAGGTATTTCCCAACCCTGAGCTGACAACCCTATCAATATCATACAGCTGCTTCTTGATTGCCACAGGTATTATGTTTTCCAATGGTGAAACTTGGTGGCAGCAGAGACATTTTGGACAAGCTATTCTACAGAAGCTGGTGATCGAGAAGAAAGATCTGGAGCATCAAATAGGAGAGGAGGGCCGGCAGCTGGTGGAGGCCTTTGCAAATGAAAAGGGTAGGTAAGAGCTTTAAGAGTTGTGAAAAGTGATCTGCAGCAGCCGTTCCTACCCCACTCGGCATTACTCAGCAGCTGAAGGGGTTCATTTTTCTGAGTGATGACTTCTACGGCTTCATTTTAGCCCATGATGGGAACTGAAAAATATTCTTGGCATGTGACGCAGCTCCAACTTACACCAGAATATCCACAAAAGTGTGCGTGTTCCCAGAGAGTCCTGGGGCACCGCCAGAGACACTTCCACGCTTCCACTACTCCCCCTCTTGCCACACTGGCATGGCCCCTCCCTCCCCCGCTGGAAATGCTTGGTGGTAGGGTTCCCAACCTCCGGGTGGGATCTGGAGATCTTCTGGAATTACAACTGATCTCCAGACTACAGTTCCCCGAAAAAATGGCTGCTTTGGAGGTTGGACTCTATAGCATGATTCCCTGCTGATGTCCCTCCCCTCCATAAACCCTCTCCTGTTAGTAGGGTTGCCAGGTCCCTCATTGGCTCCGGCGGGAGGTTTTGGGGGCAGAGGTGAGGCAAAGATCATGCACGACCTTGCCAACGTGATTGTGTCACTTCCAGTTTACATTCGGAAGTGCTGCATGCGGCGCTTCCAGGCGTAAATCTGAAGTGATGTGATTGCGTTGGTGCAGCCGTGTGTGCACATGATCCCCGCTTCCAAGCCGGGCACTGGCTTGGCAGGCAATTGCCCACCAATCTAAGTGACCTGGCAACCCTACCTGTTAGAAGACTGGGTGGGAAACCAGGTGGCGAGGCATGGGGGTTGGTTGCTCCGCCCCCAAAATCTCCCGCCGGTGGTGAAGAGGGACCTGGCAACCCTAGAGAAGGGGGGCTCCCAATGACTAAACAACTTCTTGGGGAGGTGGGTTGGGACATTGAGGTCTCCAAGATTTGGAAGGAGACTAGTGGTGGTTGGGAACTTGGGCATCTTCAAAGACTTTTTTCCAGCAGAGAGAAAGGGGCTTTTCTGAAGGCAGGGGGCTGTTTGATGTCCAACCAGTGTGTGTGTGTGGTGCATAGTCTGGAGAGAGTGGACAGGGAGAAGCTTTTCTCCATCTCTCATAATACTAGAACGTGGGGTCATCTGCTGAAGCTGGAGGGTGAGGGATTCAAAACTGATAAAAGGAAGTACTTCTTCACATAACGCATAGCTAAATTGTGGAACTCCCTGCCCCAGGATGTGGTGACAGCTGCCAACTTGGAAGGCTTTAAAAGTGCAGTGGACATGTTCATAGAGGAGAGAGCTATTCATGGCTACTAGTAAAAATGGATAGTAGTATTGATGCATGCCTATTCTCTCTAGTATCAGAGGAGCATGCCTATTATTTTGGGTGCGGTGGAAACCAGGCAGGATGGTGCTGCTGCAATCATCTTGTTTGTGGGCTTCCTAGAGGTCCCTGGTTGGCCACTGTGTGAACAGACTGCTGGACTTGATGGACCTTGGTCTGATCTAGCATGGCTTTTCTTATGTTCTTATGAGGCTCCGTCCCCTTTCTGAGGGTCTCCTTGAGAGGAATGCAAAGGATTTTAACAAGGCAAGGGAGAGACTTTCTCCCTGCTCATTCCCAAGGGGAGAACAGGTTCGTGATGAAGACAAAAATCTCCACAGAACAACAGCCTCCCTCCCGTCCTTACCCTGAGGAACCCTTCACCACCCTTTTTGCTCATAGTTCTGCACAACAGCTGCTCCACGTTTCTCTACAGAAAGAAGACAGCAAGGAATCTGAGATTCCTGTCTGATTATGACCTCCCCCAGGCTAAAAAGGAGAGTGTGTGTGGGCATTCGGCCAACAGGAAATTGCTTTTGTAACTGTACTCAGGCTTATTTCAAAGGAAGCCCATGGCACTTAATGGGGCTTACTTCTGTGTAATCATGCACACGATGGAGCTCAAAGAGGAATAAATTCCAGAGAGACAGCTATGTCACGTTGCAAGCCCTACTTAGGCTTACTCAGAAGCAAATGTCCTGTATTCAATGGCACTTACTCCCAGGTAAATTGTGGATAGGATTGGTCTATTACCCCATTAGAGGGGGAAAAACAAGGATACTATACTGGTAGACGTGTTCACATGTATGGGTATGTGTGTGTACAGCTTGGCTTGTGAAAGGTGCGGAAATCTGACCTTCATCTCTTACACAATTATGAAGGCTTATAAACCAATACATGATATGAAGAAAATGAAGATAATTTTTTCTGGGCAGAAATTCTGGCACCTATTTTTACCCAGATCAATGAGATTAGGATAATGCCTAGGATATGGCCCCGTGCGATATTTGTGCCAATCTATAAAAACGGTGATCCTTTGGATCCACATAATTACCATCCTATTAGAATAATAGATTCATAGAGTTGGAAGGGGCCATAGAGGCCCTCTAGTCCAACCCCCTGCTCAGTGCAGGATAAGCCTAGAACATACCTGACAAGTGTTTGTCCAGCCTCTGCTTAAAGACTACCAGTGAGGGGGAGCTCGCCACCTCCCTAGATAGCAGATTCCACTGTCAAACAACTCTTACTGTAAAATATTTTTCCTAATATCCAGCCGGTACCTTTCTGCCCAAAATTTAAACCCATTATAGTGAGTCCTATCCTCTACTGCCAACAGGAACAGCTCCCTGCCCTCCTCTAAGTGACAGCCTTTCAAATACTTCAAGAGAGAAATCATGTCCCCCCTCAACCTCCTCTTCCCCAGACTAAACATTCCCAACTCCCTTAGCCTTTCCTCGTAGGGCTTGGTCTCCAGGCCCCTGATCATCCTCGTCTCCAGGCCCCTGATCATCCTCGCTCTCCTCTGCACGTGCTAGTTTGGTAAAGATTGGTAAAGATTGGGTCAGGTGGTCCAGAGTTATGGGGCCTGGAAGGGGTCGCCCCCATCCTCCTCCATTCAAATGCATTGGCAAAGTGGCTGTGTTCAGACTCTTTAATGTGATATTTGCAATGTATCTGAATGGAGAAGCTGGGCTTTAAACGGTGGGTAAGTTCACCCCACACCTCCAAAGAGACAAAGTGTATCACATTGTATCTCTATGAAGGCACTGGGCAAACTTTCCCACCCATCTTTTAAAGCCCGGCTTCTCCAATCAGATACATTGCAAACATCACATTAAAGAGTCTGCCAATGCATTTGAATGGAGGAGGATGGGGCAACCCCTTCCAGACCCCGTAACTCCGGACCCCCTGACCCAATCTTTACCAAACCTGGGGGTTCTTGCAAGGAAAGTCCCTTATAGCTACCCTGAAAATGTGGAACCTCTACCTGCAAAAATGCTCCCACAGGAGCCGCGAAAACTGTGAAATGCATTAAAGTGTTTAAATGGCCGAATTATTCGGGAATACCGAATTTAAAGCTGAATTCCCACCCATACCGGCATAGGGGAATTCGGCATTCGGATTTTCCCGAATAAAAAAAGGCCATTTAAACCCAGAACCGAATTAAACTGATTTTGTTTTGTTTTCAACAGCCATAGATACTGCATTGCTTGCAAGATTGGTAGTGGGAATGCGTAGACTCTTACATTCCTTCTCAGATTACCGCTCCAAAGTTATTAATTACTTGAAATCTAAAGTTATCCTTTTTTAAATAGAAATGAGGGGACAGAAAGTACAATGGTCAGAAAGTACAAATGGTCAACTGCTGGTCATAATATTGACCGAGTTGAGTAGTTTAGATATCTGGGAGGAATGTTTCAGGCTAATCTGTCCTGGAAGATGCATCTGAGTTTGGTAATGAGAACGGCCTCTAGTTCAGCTACAGCCATTACAAGTTTTTTTTAATTCTGCGGGATCATAGAATCATAGAGTTGGAAGGGACCACCAGGGTCATCAAGTCCAACCCCCTGCACAATGCAGGGATTTCACAACTACCTCCCCCCCCCCACTTCCCTAGTGACCAGAAGATGGCCAAGATGCCCTCCCTCATCATCTGCCTAAGGTCACAGAATCAGCATTGCTGACAGCTGGCCATCTAACCTCTTCTTAAAAACCTCCATGGAAGGAGAGCTTACCACCTCCCGAGGAAGCCTCTTCCACTGAGGAACCACTCTAACTGTTAGAAAATTCTTCCTAATGTCTAGACGGAAACTCTTTTGATTTAATGTCAACCCGTTAGTTCTGGTCCGACCTTCTGGGGCAACAGAAAAAAACTTGGCACCCTCCTCTATATGACAGCCCTTCAAGTACTTGAAGATGGTTATCATATCCCCTCTCAGTCTTCTCCTTTTCAGGCTAAACATACCCAGCTCCTTCAACCTTTCCTCATAGGACTTGGTCTCCAGACCAGGGAAAGAAGGAGGGCAAGAAGCTCCAGTCGCAATTTGCGGCTTCAATGCTGAGGCTTCTAGGCATTTATTACATGCAGCCAACGTTTGGATTAATGCAGTAACAGAAAATATTGTCCACCCTTTGTTAAGCTTTTTATGCTGCGTTCTGGGAGCCCCAAAATGTGTCGCTGGCATAGTGTTGCATGCAGAACTAGGAAAAATGTTTTTGGAGGCTAGAGTATGGCAGAGAGCACGTCATTTAAAAATCAATATTTTAAAATCTAATTAGTGAAACAGACTATAGTTAGAAGTGGTCCTTATAAATCCAGTTGGGACAGGATGGTGAAGAGGAAACTGTTATATTTGAATATAACAAATGAAATGATGGTTGTCCCAGGAAAACTGGAATGAAGCAATTTGATAAAATGCCGTCTGAAGGGCTTAGATTACAGAAGCGTGACCATTGGAGCCCGTAGAGTGTGTTCTCCTTTTACTATTGGCATTCCCCCACCTGGTTGGCCAGTGTGTGAACAGACTGCTGGACTTGATGGGCCTTGGTCTGATCCAGCAGGGCTTTTCTTGTGTTCTTATTAAAATGCCAAAATATTTTTTCTAGGGTTTTTTTTGCCATCAAGTCATAGCTGACTTATGGCGATCCCGCAGGGTATTCAAGGCAAGAGATATTCAGAGGTGGTTTGCCATTGCCTGCCTCCGTGTCATGCCCCTGGTATTCCTTGGAGGTCTCCCATCCAAATACTTGCCAGGGTCGAGGCTGAAAGTGTGGGACTGGCCCAAGGTCACCCAGCAAGTTTCCACGGCAGAGTGGGGATTCAAACCTGGGTTTCCCAGATGCTAGAAGAAGAGTTGGTTTTTATATGCCAACTTTCTCTGCCACTTAAGGAAGACTCAAACTGGCTTACAATCACCTTCCCTTCCCCTCCCCACAACAGACAGGTGGTGAGTAGGTGGGGCTGAGAGAGGTGGGACTGAGAGAGGTAGGTGGGGCTGAGAGAGCTCTAAGAGAGCTATGACTGGCCCAAGGTCACCCAACTAGCTTCATGTGCAGGAGTGAGGAAACCAACTCTCTTCTCCAGATTAGAGTCCACTGCTCCAAACTTCTGCTCTTAACCACTACATCATGCTGGCTAGTCCGACATTTTAACCACTACACCACGCTAGGTGTAGAAGGGCATTTATGTTAGCACGGTTAAATGTATTGCTGTCTGCAGATTTAATGGGACTATACAAAGGTATACCATTTCCCAACAGATTACGTACCTGGTGTTCAGGTAGAATAGATTCTAAAGACTGTATAAGAACATAAGAAAGGTCATGCTGGATCAGACCCAAGTCCATCAAGTCCAGCAGCCCTTTCACACAGTGGCCAACCAGGTTTATACAGTTTTCAATTCTCCTGTATTTTCGTATTTAAGTCCAAAGCTAATTCTCCCATTACTTGGAGCTGGATGAGAAAATTTCTTGGTTATTAAGAGATGCAGAAAACCAAGTTACTGTATAGGTTGCCAAATATTTGATGGTGGTTGTAGTGCAGCATATTTAAGGAGCCACCTGCCTGGTTTGTTTGACCTGATTCTGTTCATGACAATGGCCGAAGGAACAGTCATTGGATTGGGTTGGGACCGATACATGATACAGAGAAAATGAAGAGAATTTTTTTCTGCCTCCATACTACAGCCTTTGGTCACCCATAATGAACTTGATTGGTAGTAAGTTCAGGAAAGGAAGTCCTCGATCACACGGTGCATAATCATTTTATGGAATTAACTACCGTGAGATGCAACGGCTGCTGTCATGGATGACTTTAAAAGGGATTAGACAGATGCGTGGAGGTGGACAGGTCTGTCAGCGGATAATAGCAGTGATGGCTAAATAGAACCACCATGTTCAGAGGAAATATACCTCTCAAGGCCTGTCATTTGGGGGAAACTTGTGAGGAGGCTATCTACTTGTGTGCTTCCTGGAAGCATTTAGCTGGCCACTGTGGGAAATAGGATGTTGGATTGGATGGTCACATGAACACATGAACCCATGAAGCTGTCTTATACTGAACCAGACCCTCAGTCCATCAAAGTCAGTATTGTCTCCTCAGGCTGGCAGCAGCTCTCCAGGGTCTCAGGCAGAGGTCTTTCACACCACCTACTGCCTGAACTTTTTAAGTGGCGATAGTGGGGGATTGAGCCTTGGACAGTCTGTATAGAATCACAGAGTCATAGAATTATAGAGTTGGAAGGGACCACCAGGGTCATCTAGTCCAACCCCCTGCACAATGCAGGAAATTAACAACTACCTTCCCCCCACATCCCCAGTGACCCCAATCCTCCCCATCAAAGTCAGTATTGTCTACTCAGACCAGCAGCAGCTCTCCAGGGTCTCAGGCAGAGGTCTTTCAGACCATCTACTGTTTGAACTTTTTAAGTGGCGATACCGGGGGATTGAGCCTTGGACAGTCTGCATGACAAGCAGAAGCTCTACCACTGAGCCACTGCCACTCTAGCAGGGCTTTTTATTCTTATTAGGGCTGTGCGCCATTTTCTCCCTGGTGTTTTTTCAGGTTCAAGTTTAATAGACCCGAATTTTTTTTGAAAAATCAGAAAAAAGCCAAATGGCAATTTCGGCTTTCCTCTGATTTTTGAAAATTTGGGGGTTTATTAAACCTGAAAAAAACGTGGCACAGAGCTGAACCTGGGCTCAGTTGAGCCCAGTGATCAGCTCTGTGCTGCTGCCTCCGAAGTCCATGTGTACTTTGGAGCTGGCAGACCCTGCCAGCAGATGAAGGGGAGAGCTAGGGAGGGAAAGGGGGTTAAAAATAGTGGTGGGGCCAAAGCAGCCCTGAATAATGCCGAAAAGATTCAGTATTATTTGGGATCAGCTTTTCGGCTTCCTTTAACTGCTGCCATTTTTGTGGTTAAAACACCGCCAAAAAATACCTTATCAATATTTTTCAGGGGGGGGGGTTCAGTTCAGCTTTAGCCAAATGCACACCCTTTATTCTTATGCAAGTTACAATTAATGTAGTTACCCTACCCTCATTTTTACAGAGGGTTTTAAAAATATAATTCAGTGACCCTTCTCACACACTGCTTTCTCTACATCTTCAAGTATGCTCCGGAGTTATTAAGTGCGTGGGGAGAAATTAGGCTGCTGTTATTCAGTGTTGAGGGAAAGGCATTCTGTACATCTACAGAGGTATTTTTCGTCCAAGACTTAGCCCTACTCTAGAAAACAAACTCCTGGAATAAATCCTGGTGGCATTTTGGTGCAAACTAATCAGTTCCGACAAACTCTAGACATGTTAGTCGAGTGCGGCAAAACCAAAAAGGAATCGTGTGCTACCTTAAAGGATAACAGATTCCCAGTGCATTCCTAACCGGAGTTACATTCTTTGAAGCCCGCTGAATTTAATGGGCTTTGGAGGGTGTAACTCTGTTCATAATTATACTTTTGATGTGGTTTGAGTTTGCAATGTCTGGAGCCTATTTCATCAGGTGCATGAAGTGAATTCTTGGTCAGCAGATACAGCTGCACACATGGAAAATAATTGGGAACATTCATTTGCAAAGGCCATGCAATGCAGGAGTTGTTATTTGGGTCATTTCTAAGCCACGCTCAAAACTTCATGATAAGCACAGCTACCATTTTCAGTGATTGTTTGAAAACTGGTTAATACAATTAAATCAACTGTTAAATCCGAATCCAGCAATTATTTTTTTCATAAATTACCATTGCTATAATCTGTTCATTTTTGTGGTGCTACACAATTCTTGTTTGTTGGTTTGTTTGTAAGTATGGAGAGCAGTCATGTGTGTGTGATAAGTGCCGTCAAGTTGTTTCCAACTCATGAATTAGTGTCCTTCAAAACGTCCTATCTTTAACAGCCTTGCTCAGGTCTTGCAAACTGAGGGCTGCGGCTTCCTTGATAGAGTCCATCCATCTCTTGTTGGTTCTTCCTCTTTTCCTGCTGCCCTCAACTTTTCCTAGCAGGATTGTCTTTTCCAGGGACTCTTGCCTTCTCATAATGTGACCAAAGTACGACAGTCTCAGTTTAGTCATTTTAGCCTCTACGGTCAATCAATCAATCAATCAATCTTTATTAAAAACATTCATAGACCAGCACAGCTCTTCACAACTTACCTCTGAAACCCTTAGTATTACACTCTACCCACAGGTTTATACAAATAGTAAAAATGTTATTTGCACAATTTGCAAACTATATATACTACCCATTAAAATTATTGGCATACCGATGTTCTCAGCAGCGTCTGGCGGATTCTACAGGCCACTGCACAAAACTTTGCCGTTCCTACTGTAACCTGTGGATTTTCATCTATAAGCAACATTTTAGTATACCCCGGACCTGAATGGCTGGGATGCCGACTAAACCAGGGGAAGATAAACTTAGAACGGACCTCTTGGTATAGTGGACAGCGCAGTAGAACGTGCTCCGTTGTTTCAATTTCCTTTAAAGCACAGGGACATACCCTATCCTCCAAGGGAACCTTTCTATATCTCCCATCCAAAACTGCCGAGGGAAGAGCTTGGCATCTAGCAAGGGTGAATGCTTTCCTTTATCTGAAGATTTTTAATTGGGAGAGGTAGGTGGCAGGAGAGGCTACAAATCTGGACTGTTCTGCTGAAAGAAAAGTCGGTGCCTTCTCAAGTAGGGCTGTCAAAAAAAAAATTCGGTACAGTTCGGATTCGGCCGAATTTGACCCTTGTGGGTTCGGTACGTGCCGAAGTCCGAACTCCCCCGCTTCGGATCCCCGGTAATTCGGGGGGATCCGGAGTTCGGGGGAAAATTCGGCCGAAGCGCGCCTTCAGGGATTCCCTGAAGGCGCGCGGGGGCCCTTTAAACTGATCTGCGCCTCCCAGCTGGGAGGCGCAGATCAGTTTAAAGGGCAGCCCACCCCCCTTCAGCGGGCTCCGCTGGAGAGGCGCGGGCTGTCATTTAAATTCATCTGCGCCTCCCAGCTGGGAGGCTCAGATGAGTTTAAAGGGCAGCCCGCCCCCCTTCAGCGGGCTCCGCTGCAGGGGGGCGGGCTGCCCTTTAAATTCATCTGTGCCTCCCGGCCGGGAGGCACAAATGAGTTTAAAGGACAGCCGCGCCTCTCCAGCGGAGTCCGCTGGAGAGGCGCGGCTGCCCTTTAAACTCATCTGTGCCTCCCGGCCGGGAGGCGCAGATGAGTTTAAATGACAGCCGCGCCTCTCCAGCGGAGCCCACTGGAGAGGCGCGGCTGCCCTTTAAACTCATCTGTGCCTCCCGGCCGGGAGGCGCAGATGAGTTTAAAGGGCAGCCCGCCCCCCTTCAGCGGGCTCCGCTGGAGAGGCTCGGGCTGCCCTTTAAACTGATCTGAGCCTCCCAGCTGGGAGGCGCAGGTCAGTTTAAAGGGCAGCCCGTGCCTCTCCAGCAGAGCCCGCTGAAGGGGGGCGGGCTGCCCTTTAAACTGACCTGCGCCTCCCAGCTGAGAGGCTCAGATCAGTTTAAAGGGCAGCCCGCGCCTTTCAGCGGGCTCCCCTGAAGGGGGGCCGAATTGGCCGAATTTATTCGCGAACTCCCGAACTCGCTGAATTCGGCCCCCCCGGTTGCCCGCCAGTTTTGTGTTCGGATCCGTCCGAACAGAAAATCACCGAATCAGAGGAAATTCGGTTGATTTTCAGTTCGGACCGAACCGAATTGACAGCCCTATTCTCAAGATCTTTTTGGCGCTCCGTATCCAGTATCCTTTTTTTTATAATTTGCCTCGCCTGATCATATCCCATTTCCAGGGCCGATTGAGGGGAAAAGCCCATTCCAGCCAACTTGCCTCTGACTGCCTCCAGCCACGTAGACTGGCGCTTCTAGGGTCAGTTCAGACTTGATTTGATCTATAACCCACTGATTTGTTTTGTTGGCAGTCCACGGTACCTGTGACTCTCTCCTCCAACATCACATTTCAAAGCAACCTATTTTCTTCCTGTCAGCTTTCTTCACTGTCCAGCTTTCACACCCATACGTAGTAATAGTGAATACGACAGCATGAATAAATTTGATCTTGGTTGACAGTGAGACACATCCTTAAGAATCTTTTCTTGCTCCTTTTTCTACATGTTACCATTTTACTACATAATATATATTTTCTCATACTGTCACCACCCCCTGCCTATGCTCCCTTCCCTCTCCCACTTCTCAAATAATCTTCCACACCCTCTTTCTCCCCCTCCTCTTCCCTGACAATCTTACCCACCTCTCTTTCTCTCCCCCTTCTCCATCAATCACTCCCCATATTTCTCCCCCTACTCTACTAGGGCGATATTCCCCCATCTCTCTTTCTCCCCCTCCCCTCTTTAATCTTGACCTCTTCAGCTGACGTCTGATTGATTAGAAACTGAGAGGAGGGAGTTTTAAAAGGAGAGTTGAGCTGTGACTGCAGAGTAGGGTCGCCAACCTCCTGGTACTAGCTGGAGATCTCCTGCTACAACAACTGATCTCCAGCTGATAGAGATCAGTTCCTCTGGAGGTAATGGCCACTTTTGCAATTGGACTCTGTGGCATTGAAGTCCCTCCCCAAACCCCACCCTCCTCAGGCTGCTCCTAGCATTGCAAACCTCCAGGTACAAGCTGGAGATCTCCTGCTATTACAACTGATCGCCATCAGATAGAGATCAGTTCGCCTGGAGAAAATGGCTGCTTTGGCAATTGGACTCTATGGCATTGATGTCTTTCTTCTCCCCAAGGCAGCTTCATGGCTTTCTCCACACATTCCTCTGCATAAGTATAGATTGGCAGATGAAAATAAGTTCCCCTTGTATGCGTGAACTGAAGAAGAAGAATAAAAAGAAGAGTTGTTTTTTTATATGCCAGTTTTTCTCTACCACTTAAGGAAGAATCAAACCAGCTTACAATCACCTTCCTTTCCCCTCCCCACAACAGACACCCTGTGAGATAGGTGGGGCTGAGAGAGTGTGACTAGCCCAAGGTCACTCAGCTGGCTTCATGTGTAGGGGTGGGGAAACAAAACCAGTTCACCAGATTAGCCTCTGCCACTCATGTGGAAGAGTGGGGGAATCAAACCCGGTTCTCCAGATCAGAGAACACTGCTCCAAACCACCGCTCTTAACCAGTACACCACGCTGGCCCTAAGATGATCTGTGAATGTCCCTATATGCCCCTTATGCCCTGGGAACAGGAAGGGAATGAAAGATGAGATTATGACTGACTGCTGTTATGTCTGCAGGGGAACCCATGGACCCTTCGTGGCATATCTTGCATTCTGTCTCCAAAATGATTTGCGCTGCTGCGTTTGGGCACCCTTTTCCCATCGAGAATGAAGCCTTGCACACGCTGACGGAACATATTAATACCATTACAAAGTTCGGGGGCTCTCCTGGAGTTCTGGTGAGTAGTCGTCGATCCCCTCTTCTTTTCCAACAGGTAAGCAATGCTGCATAATACAAGCCAGGCCATCGAGTTAGGGGCAGCTGAGATCTGTCCTTTGTCCACTGAAGCCTACCTATGCCATGAAGTGTGACATCAGAATCTCCGCCCTCAACTTTGGCCTTTTCCGCATTCTCTTTTTTCTCGTCTGGAAGTTCCTGTTTCTCTGGTGTGTTTCTTTTTAAAGTTCCGCAAGTGTTTTACTCCCTCTAGTGGTTGATTCGACATAGCAGAAGATTAATCCTAGTTCATTTCCCCGCTGATTTAAGCAGCAGCTTTTTACTCTAGATAAAATTGGGTGTGATATCGAATCTTCCACTAGAGGGAGCAAAACACATGCAAAACTTTTCCAAAACACCGACGGAACAGGAACTTGGAGATGAAGAAAAAGAGAATGCGGAAAAGCCCTTTAATTCACGAAGCAAAAGCTTTTCAAGTACACATAACAACGGAGGAATGCAGTCTTCCACAGAGAGTATAGAGGATAAAATATAAAGTGATGCAAAACATTAATGCAGGACATTACAAATGTTTCAATACGTGGGATGGGTTTCAGTACATAGTATGGGTCAGGGGTCCCTAATCTTTTTGAGCCTGCAGGCCTCTTTGGAATTCTGGTACAGGGTGGTGGGCACAACTACAAAATGGCCACCGCAGAAAGTGGGACCAGCCACAAAATAGCTGCTGCAGGAGGCAGAGCCAACCACAAAATGTCAGGGAGTGAGGTTATGCATAACCATAATAGCAGGTCTTCAACATTTCAGACAAAAGCACTGTTCAACTGTATGCCTTTTAAAATGAACATATGGTTTAAAAGATTTTCTTGCATACACACACAATAATGCAGTGAAGATCCTTGTGCTGTGGTGGCAGCTGCTGCTGAAGCAATTAAAAAAAAAAATCTGAACAGCGAATCAGATCTCCAATGACCAAAAGCAGCCTCATGTGCTTACTGGAAGTTCATAAGGAAGTCACAAAGGAAAGCTCTAGGAATTACCGGAAACACTATGGTTTTACCATAGAGTTTCCAGTGATTCCTAGAGCTACCCTTTGTCACTTCCTCTATGATCTTGCAATAAACACATAAGGTTGTATTATTTAAAATGTTTTCTCCCTCGCCCACAACCCTTCTGCCGGTTGCCAGGGACTGCCTACCTGCTTTATTAGACCAAGCCTGGGGATTATCCATCCTTAGGGTTGCCAACCACCAGGTTCTAGCTGGAGAGTTCCTGCTATTACAACTGATCTCCAGCCGATAGAGATCAGTTCACCTGGAGAAAATGGCTGTGTTGGCAATTGGACTCTATGGCATTGAAATCCCTCCCCTCCCCAAACCCTGCCCTCCTCAGGCTCCACCCCAAAAACCTCCGGCTGGTGGCAAAGAGGGACCTGGAAACCCTATCAATCCTAAACCATAATATGGAAATGGGAGCCCCTCAGTGGTGACTCAGGATTAGATTGCCGAAGCTTTAAAGTTCAGATACATTGTCTTTTGTCTTTCCTGCAGTTATATAACATGGTTCCTTCACTGATGAGATACATCCCTGGACCACACCAGACAGCGATAAACTCCTGTGAATTTATACGGTCCTTTGTCCGGAAGGAGGTAGAAAACCATAAGAAGAACGGGCCTCCCCATGAGCGCAAGGGCTATGTTGATTTCTATTTGGCTCATATGAAAATAGTAAGTTTCTGTTTTGTAACATGTGGATCTGGTTCCTTTGAGATGTCCTGGCACCCCACTGCAAAAAGAGCAGTTTGGCAGCTTTTTATGGTCATGGTAAGATGGATGCTAACTTTCAGGGAAAGTGTTGGAGGCCTGAACAGTACACTAGCGGAAGAATTGTGGGCATTACCAACAATGTATAACTGGAAAAATAAAATGATGTGATGTCATATTACCAAGGGTTTCCAACCTCTAGATGGGGCCAGGAGATCTCCCAGGATTACGGCGGATCTCCAGATGACAGAGATCAATTCCCCTGGAGAAAATGGTTACTTTGCTGCCATTTGGTGGTCGCCAGTTCGTGTGTGGGTTAGGGTTGCCAGGTCCCCACTCACCTTCGGCGGGAGGCTTCTGTGCAGTTCTTGTGTGTGCGCATGCGCCGACGTGACACTTCCAGTTTACAACCGGAAGTGCCACCTCTCAAGGAGCCTGCTCGCGAGGCGGCATGTGCATGCACGATTGCCCGCTGGCCCTCAGTTGGTTGGTGGGCAGAGGGGCACATTACCGGGGGTTTGCCCGCCACTAGCGGGCACCTGGCAACCCTAGTGTGGACTCTATGGAATTGTGTCCTGCTAAGGTCCCTCCTTCCCCAAAATCTCCCCTTTCCAGGATCAACCCTCAAATCTCCAGCAATTCCTCAGCCTTTCGTTGGCAATCCTAAATCCCCTCCCCCAAGCAGTAGCCAGTGAGGGGGTGGAGAAAGATTAACACTTGGCCATAGCCCATGATTTTCAGCTGGGGAGATGTGGGTGAGGAGCACCCTGTAACTTGTACATCTGGAGTCTCTGACTGAATGGCATATGGGATAAGCCCTAAGACTGGATGCGAATCTGAAGATTGGGACATGAATGGGACCAGGCCATGACTTGGATCGTTGAGCTGCCCTGAGATTCACATGGCTCTTGGGCTCATTCATTCAGATGACCCCAGACCTGTAAGTAGAGCTGCCAGCCCCAGGTGAGGAAATTCCTGGAGATTTGGCCAATTAAGCTATTCTTGGCCAAATCCTTAGCACAACTCATATATAGGGTTGCCAACCTCCAGGTATTAGCTGGAGAACTGCTGCTAATACAACTGATCAGCTGATAGAGATCAGTTCCCCTGGAGAAAATGGACGCTTTGGCAATTGGACTCTATGGCATTGAAGTCCCTCCTCTCCCCAAACGCCGCCCTCCTTAGGCTCTGCCCCAAAAACCTCCAGCCGGTGGTGATGAGGGACCTGGCAACCCTACTCATATATGGTGCCCAACTAGGCCCTTATACTAATTATGCTCCCCTGGAGAGCCCCGTGGCGCAGAGTGGTAAGCTGCAGTACTGCAGTCCAAGCTCTGCTCATGATCTGAGTTCTATCCCAATGGAAGTTGGTTTCAGGTAGCCGGCTCAAGGTCGACTCAGCCTTCCATCCTTCCGAGGTCGGTGAAATGAGGACCCAGCTTGCTGGGGGTAAAGGGAAGATGATTGGGGAAGGCACTGGCAAACCACCCCGTAAACACAGTCTGCTTAATAAACGTTGGGATGTGACATCACCCCATGGGTCAGGAATGACCCGGTGCTTGCACAGGAGACCTTTACCTTTAGAGAGTCTACAACCAAGTTTTCTTAGAGCCTTATTTAAGGCTCCAAAGTGTATGTCTAATGTGGTGCTCCGACAGGAGGCTGGGTTATTAAAAGTTGAGATCAGGGCGTGGATAATAATATTTAATTACTGGCTAAAAATTCATCTTCAGCTTGGTGGACTGATACCCTATTTACTACTATCTAACCCACAAGTTAGGGGAGGGGCTGTGGCTCAGTGGTAGAGCATCTGCTTGGCATGGAGAAGGTCCCAGGTTCAATCCCCGCATCTCCAGTTAAAGGGACCAGGCGAGTAGGTGGTGTGAAAGACCTCTGCTTGAGACCCTGGAGAGCCGCTGCTGGTCTGAGTAGACAATACTGACTTTGATGGATCAAGGGTCTGATTCAGTATAAGGCAGCTTCAGGTCTCTTGGAGCGAAAGGATAATGGATAAACTTCCCTCTATAGGCTTAAACAGAGCAAAATTCTGGTTAAGCAACGACTCATAGATATCGAATTACAAAATGAGTTGGCTGTTCTCCCAAGACATTATAAATCATGAAAGAGCTGGGAAGGTTTGTCTTGTGTTCCTTATTTAACAACAGTTACATTTTCTAGTTTTCGATGGGCCTTTTCAAGAGCCCGATTTAATGCCTTTCTGTCGGCTATGCTCGGTGGGAGATTTCAGCATATACCTGTAGAGGCCAGATTATGCCCCTGTAATTTTAATTCAGTCAAGACAATTATGCATATTTTATTACACTGTGAACCCCTGGTGGTGGTGGGGTTTTCAAGGCAAGTGATTAAGCAGAGGTGGTTTGCAATTACCTTCGTTGGAGGTCTCCCTTCCAAGGACCAACCCAGTTTAGCTTCCGAGATCTGATGTCATCGGGCTATACTATACCTTTCCACATCTCTCTCTCTCTCTCTCTCTCTGTCTGTCTGACTGTCTGTCATCTCAAGGCAAGGTTCCCTGTACAAACATGGGGTCATTATTGACCCATGGGGTGACGTCACATCCTGACTTTTACTACGCAGACTGTATTTACGGGGTGGTTTGCCAGTGCCTTCCCCAGTCATCTACATTTTACCCCCAGCAAGCTGGGTACTCATTTTACTGACCTCAGAAGGACGGAAGGCTGAGTCAAACTTGAGCTGGTTACTTGAACCCAACTCTGTCGGGATTGAACTCAGGTCATAAGAAGAGTTTCTGATTGCAGTACTGCAGCTTTCCACTCTGTGCCATGGGGCTCCTGGATTGTCTGGAAACTTGGGAAGCAATGCAAACATGCCATGCAGCAAAGCTTTAAAAATCATTCTTTTGGAGGGCAAGAGTCAATGGCTCCAGTTCAGCCGGCACCAGCTGAATGATCCTGGGTTGTCCTGTTGTATTTCCAACTACCACCCACAGGAGAAACCCGACTTCGATTCTACATTTAATGACGACAACCTGGTACAAAGCGTTGCCGACTTCTTCATCGCGGGCACGGATACCACAGCCGCTACCCTGTCCTGGGCACTGCTCTTCATGGTGGCTCATCCTGATATCCAAGGTGAGACGAGCATGTATGGAACACATGAAGGATGCTTATTTTTTAAAATTTTATTTACTTCATTTGTGCTCTGTCTTTCTCCCAAATGGGGACCCAAGGCGGCTTACATAATTCTCCTCGCCTCTATTTTATCCTCACAATAACCCTGTGAGGTAGGTTAGGCTAATAGATTGTGACTGGCCCAAGTTTGCCCCACGAGCTTCCATGGCATGAATGGGGATTCAAACCCAGGTCTCCCAGATACTAGTCTGGCACTCTTAACCACTACACCGCACTGGCTTATGCTTTATCGATGTGGAAAGGAACAAAATCCTACAATTTTAACTGAGGGGTGTCAAAGGGTATGATTTCAGTTGATGGATGCAAGGGAATTTTTTTCCTTTGGAATGGCTTTTGTGTCTCAGAGTGACTTCATAGCCTGTCCCTTTTCCTTTCATGGAGACCTCCCCAAAAAACAGATACTTCCATGAATATTAGGGCTGGTTCCGGAATTGGGAGAAGTGAGGCTCTGGGTAAAAAGGGATTATCACGGAGTTCCAGTTATGATAAGGGTGAGGCTCAAAACACAGGCAACAACGTGTAATAGAAGACGAGTCATTCTGTGCTGCTTGATTTTTATTAAAGTAACACAATACTTAAGTAACACAATACAATACAATAGGAGGAAAGGCAGCATGGTAGAGCCCGATCTCGTCAGATCTTGGAAGCTAAGCAGGGTTGGCCCTGGTTAGTATTTGGATTGGCCTGGTTAGGATTTGGATGGGAGACCACCAAGGAAAACCAAGGTTGCTATGCAGAGGAAGGCACTGGCAAACCAGCATGGTGTAGTGGTTACAAGCGGTGGTTTGGAGTGGTGGACTCTGATCTGGAGAACCGGGTTTGATTCCCCACTCCTCCACATGAGCGGCGGAGGCTAATCTGGTGAACGGGGTTGGTTTCCCCACTCCTGCACACAAAGCAGCTGGGTGACCTTGGGCTAGTCATAGTTTTCTTAGCGCTCTCTCAGCCCCACCTACCTCACAGGGCGTCTGTTGTGGGGAGGGGAAGGTGACTGTAAGCCGGTTTGACTGATAAAAACCAACTCTTCTTCTTCTTCCTCTCCCCCCCCACCCCCGGCTCCTCTTAAAGGAATTGACAGAAGGGCATTTCCAGGAGTGGAGTCTGTGGCTTAATTTGAAAAAGGGTGAAAAGCCCCCCTTGCTGTTTCCCCTGGCAAAAGCAGGGCGGGAGGGAAGCCGGAAGCTCCTTCTCCCCCTTGCCGTGCCGAGTGAACGAGCACTGTTTAATGTGACTTCCCCTGACTGCGAGTCCGTTTGCACACCTGTGACCCCAACATTTTTGTTGGGGATTCAATGCGAGTTCCATTTCTGTCAAGGCAGTTAAACTTGTTATATATAAGTTATAACTTATATATAAGTTGTATAACTGTTTATATCAACCGTTTAGATAGTCTCAAGATGATGATGAGATAACAGATGTCAGTAGTCTATTGGCTAGCAAATCGCCATTGCAAACGTGCAGAATGTCACGGAGTTAGAATTGTCTTTATTGCCCTGTTCCTTTGTTAAGGTTGTAAAGGTTTAGGGCAGGATAGCCAGTTGCTTTTTGAATCTCACCAATGCACGATGCCTGTTTCAGCTCTCTTGAGCTGGGACACAGACAAAGGGATTTAAGCCATAGTACCTGCTGGAATCTCTAGCAAGTTTTATAGGGAACTAGATAGAAGGATTGTTATTTGTTTTCATCCCATGTAACCTACCCTGTTTAGGAAAGTAAAGGATTTTTGTTTGATTAAGAAAAAGTCTTTGACTCTGTTTTATTGGGCGAAAACGCATGGTCGCCTTATCCTTTAATCCCTGTTTTAGCCAGGACTGAACGCACATTAGGCGAAACGCATGCGTTCAATCCTGGCTGAATCCTGGCTGAAACAGGGATTAAAGGAGGATAAAGCGACCATGCGTTTTCGCCCATTGTGTGCTATGAATTGACTCTTTCTAACCACAATCACAATCCATGGGCCCTCAATATCTAACAATTTTGGGCGTATTGTGTACATGAGCCCTGAAAAAGAGAGGTACTTGAGAGAACCGGGCTGCTTGGACACCTCTGCTTTTCCACCTCTGAATGGCAACCCTTTGTGTTTGTTTGTTTTTGTCAGCGAAAGTCCAAGACGAGCTAGACAATGGTCTTGAATCCTTCAAAGTAGTCTGCTACGATGACCGGAAGACATTGCCCTATACCCGGGCCGTATTGAACGAGGTCCAGCGCTTCAGCAACGTCAAGTTATTCGGACTCCTCAAACTGTGTACAGAGAATGTGAACATCCTTGGCAATTTAATTCCAAAGGTACAGGCCGATTTACACCCCCCCCTCTTTTCCATGCAAGAGGCCGACGGTTGTCGTATGTCCTCAACCAGAAATGGCCAGAAATTAGGAAGTTCTTCCGTAAGTACCACTGAGAATCGCAACAGCATGCTGCCTAGGGTTGCCAACCTGCAGTTACTGCCTTGAGATCTCCTGCTATTCCAACTGATCTCCAGTCGATAGAGATCAGTTCCCCTGGAGAAAATGACCGCTTTGGCAATTGGACTCGATGGCCTTGAAGTCCCTCCCCTCCCCAAACCCCGCCCTCCTGAGATTCCGCCCCAAAAACCTTCCATTGATGGTAAAGAGGTATCTGGCAACCCTAAAGCTGTCCTTTTGGTTGGGCAGCAAATGCATTCCTTAATACAACTCGCATACCCCATAGTCCTTCCCTAGAATAGGTTGGCATGGACAGGGTTATCAACCTTCTAGGTCCTGGAGATCTCCTGGAATGATTATTGACCTCCAGATGGCAGAGACCAATCCCCCTGGAGAAAATGGCTGCTTTGGAGGGCGAGCTGTATGTTTTTATACCATGCTGAGGTCCCTCCCCTCCCCAAACCCTGCTCTCCTCAGGCTCTACCCCCATATCTCCAGGAAATTCCCAACCTGGAGTTAGCAAACCTATGTAGTTAGGTCCTTGTTGGATGCATCAGGATGGTAGGCTAAACCTTCGTGTAAGTCCCAAAGGATATGCACACAGAGTTTGGGAGGGGGAGGGGTTTTCAAGTTCCTCCCAGATCCCTGACACATGAACACATGAAGCTGCCTTATCCTGAATCAGACCATCAGTCCATAAAGGTCAGTATTTTCTATTCAGGCTTTTTACTATGCCTTTCTACCCAGAACACAGCTCACCAGGTAGGTGGAAGTGAAAGCATTTATAGGTTGCCATCCTCCTAGTGGTGCCTGGAGATCTCCCATAGTTACATCTGATCTCCAGACAACAGAGATCGGTTCCCTCAGAGAAAATACCTGCTTTGGTGGGTGAACCCCTCTGATGTTCCTCTCATCCCCAAACTGTGTCCTCCCCAGCCTACACCCCAAATCTCCAGAAATGTCCTAAACCAGAGAGCAACTCTAAGTGTGAGCACATTGGAGTCTCCACTTGAACCCCAGCGCTATAATCCACACACCTTGGGATGAATTGATAGCCATGTTGCCTTCACAACTACAGGCACATCTGATCTTTCTACCTATATCTGTGTGATCCTGTTTTTCTCTTCCTCGTAGGATACCCTTGTGCTCCCAGATCTTTGTTCAGTCCTCCTTGATCCCACGAAATGGGAGACACCTGAGAAATTCAACCCTAACCACTTCTTGGATAACGATGGGAAATTTGTCATTAGAGATGAATTCTTCCCATTCGCCGCAGGTAAACGCACTGTCATCTTTCAACACAAAAACAGCATTTAAAACAAAGTATATATAAAAGAAACAGTTCAGTATAAACATATAAGCAGTGCACACAAAAACACACAACAACACAACCAAGGAGGAAGGTCAATAAAAGTTACAGGGGGAATGCCCAGCAAAACAAAAAAGTCTTAACCTACTGGTGGAAGACAACAATAGAGGGAGACAGATGAATCTCCTTGGGAAGAACCTTCAGGGAAGGGGGTTCAGTTCCACACATATGTTGCTCCCTCTAGTGGTCAATTGGATATAAAACAGGTTTAAGTCCGGTGTATCTTCCTGCAGATTTAAACTGCAGGTTTTTATGCCAGCCTTTGGCCTTTTCTGCACAAATGGTTTACGTTTCATGCCGTCAAAAGCTACATTTTACTTTTGATTTCTGCACATTTTTTCCTCTGTTTGGTGTTGGAAATGTCTTTCGGTAATTTTTCCTCTGTTGTTTTCCCGAAGACTTTTACCACAATGTTTCCCCCCCTGTGTCTCCCATCCAAATACTAACCAGGGCTGACCCTGCTTAGCTTCTGAGATCTGACGAGATCAGGCTAGCCTGGGCCATCCAGGTCAGGGCAAACCGAACCAAAAATAAACCAGTTATTTTAAAATAAACTGAACCGAAAATAAACCAGGCAATATTTGGGTTTTGGGTAGAAAGAATACCAAAACCTGGGAATCTGCCCAAAGCCAAATAAGCGATTGCTGAAAACTGGGGTTGGCTATTTGCCTTTGCTCAGAGGCACAGCTCTGTGCTTTCTCTCATCGCTCTGTCTTTGATTGGTTTTGTTAGGGCCCCAACTATGGTAGGGGTTGTGTAATCAGACCCAACTTGGTCTGACCAACCAACACCATTCAGTGGGTTAAGCTGGATCAAGCATAAGGGTAATTTAAAATACGGGACTTACCCAGTCGTGTCCAGAGGGATACACCCTCCAACTAAAAAGAATCGGCTTTGACAGCTGCTCCCACCACCAGGTTTCCGAAGGAGACTTCCTCACCTGTGCGAATGAACAGTCTCCTTCAGAACAGCCCCCATTGTTGAGACTTTGGCTGTCTCCAATATCACAACCCCCCCCCCATGAAAACCTGCTTTCAAAAAGAAGGTTGCCCTGAGAAGCGGCTTCATTTCCCTGCACCGTGACCATCTCTTGAAATCAGATTTTTGATGACTATAAAGTACTGTTTATAGGATGTCATTTGCCGCCAAAAGAAATGTTTTCCGTGCCTTATTTTTCTTGCATTTAAGTCATTTCCCTCAGTTTGGAAGCTAATTTGCATGGGCCTCATGCTATGTGCCCTAGATACGAAGGGAGCCCCCAGTCTTTGAGGCGCCAGCCTGCCAATCGGCTCTTTCTGCCAGTCCTCGGCAACGCTGAACTTCTGAACCTGAAAATCGATGGGCAGCTTGGCTCGCAAATGCCTGGAGAACCCTTTTGCTGGCCCATAAAATTGGGGCCCCTGTCCCAAAGTTCACCAAACCTTGGTGACCATCTAAGGAAAGTCCCTTGCAGCCATGCTACCAATTTGGTGACTCTGCCTCCAAAAATGCCTCCACAGGAGCTTTGAAAAAATTTCCCATAGACTATAATGGGCCCGGTTTCGGGTGGTGGTGGTGGGGTAAACATGGAAATAAAGCCGAAATACCCCTTTACTGGTATGGGTATTCGGCTTATTCCGGGTTTACAAAAAAAAAATCAGGCCCAACAAACCTGATATTTATAAAAAAATTTTTTGCACAACCCTAATAATAAATATATGCATTAAGAGTATACACCACATGCATTGTACATGGTCACGTTTGAAGTGACTTGATCACACTTCTGATTTACTGTGCATGCATGCATCCAGTCTGACCTCTGTGCAGTGTGTCCATGTGCTGTGCCATTAATAGGTGTATCTAGGCAATTCAGATGTAACTGTACACCACAGGTACCCTGCAGTGCGTACTCTTAATTGTGACATCGACAATGGCCTTCCAAGAACTAGTGGTATGGGATTCTTACTGCCTTTTTCTTTCTTCTTTCTGCAGGAGATCGGTCATGTGTGGGGAAGATATTCGCACGGACTCAGCTCTTCATTTTCTTTGCATGCCTCCTGAAAGCGTTTTCTTTCCGCCTGCCAGAGGGAGTGGAGGAAGTGAACACAGAACCTGTAATAGGGGCCGTGGTCTATCCCCATCCATACAAGCTCTGTGCAGTCCCTCGCTAGACTGCACTTCAAAAACCACAGAGGACCTTATTTGGCACTGCAACCCCACCCACAGCTTCCCTTTGCCTGCTTTTCCTTGCTTCTCACAGCGTATCATTTTTCCTCTGGCACTCCTGTCCTAAATAGGGTTGCCAACCTTCAGGTGGTAGCTGGAGATCTCCTGGATTACAGCTGATCTCCAGCTGACAGAGATCAGTTTTCCCAGAAAAATGGGAGCTTCAGAAGGTGCACTCTATGGCATTATACCCCACGGATGTCCCTCGCCTCCCCAAACCCTGCCCTTCCTCAGGCTCCACCCCCAACATCTGCAGGTATTTCTCAGCTCAGAGCTAGCAACCCTATGTCCTAAAGGACCCAATAGGGGTTCCACACTGAAAGAATCGACCTCAGAAGACCTAGGAATCCACGTTGTTTTGGAGATGTGAGGAGGGAACATTACTACAATTCCATATCAGAAGGGAAGATACAGGGTTGGGAGAGGGGTATTTATTTACTCAATTTAAAAATGTGTATTCCACTTTTCTGAAAGCCTAAGGGGGCTGCTATTGCAACAACAGGGAAAAAAAACATAACCAGAAGTTAAGTCAGGATGAAACCGTCGAGCAAGATCAGCAGAAAAATGGGTTGTACAAATGGAATTGTACCCACACCCAACCAAAGAACGTTGGCAGTCCACGAAAACTCTCTGCCTCAAAGTGGTCTCATATAGACTTTTGTGAGT
This sequence comes from Euleptes europaea, assembly GCF_029931775.1. Lineage (NCBI taxonomy): Eukaryota > Metazoa > Chordata > Lepidosauria > Squamata > Sphaerodactylidae > Euleptes > Euleptes europaea. The sequence goes on from NC_079316.1 coordinate 9,379,240, forward strand.
CATCAGAGATGAATCTTGGCATACAGCCTCTGGGAGGTCATTCTGTACACCCGACACATTGGCTGAAAAGACCCATTTCCTCACGGAGGAGAGAGGTGGCAGATGGCAGAAGAGAATTCTGGGCAGTCCTGAGGGGCTGCCCAGGTTTGGGTCAAGAAAGGCAGTCCTTGGGCTGTGAAGGGCCTTCAAGATAAGAACCAGATGCTTGAATTGCAATCAGGAGGAAATTGGCAAGTAATGTAACTGTGGGCCTAAATGAACATTCCACTATTTACGGGAGGGTTGCCAACCTCCAGGTGGGGCCTGGAGATCTCCTGGAGTTACAACTGATCTCCAGACTACAGAGATCAGTGTTGCTGGAGAAAATGGCTTATTTGAAGGGTAGGTTTGCCAGGTCCCCCCGGCCACTGGCAGGGGTTGGGGGGTAGGGTTGCCAGATCCAGGTTGAGAAACTCCTGGAGATTTGGGGATGGAGACTGGGGAGGACAGGGACCTCAGTGGGGTACAATGCCATAGAGTCCACCTTTCCCAAAACCCATTTCCTCATCTCTGTAGTCTGGAGATGAGCTGTAATTCCAGGGGATCTGCAGGTCCCACCTGGAGGCTGGCTTCCCCTCTGCAAACCCCACCCTCTCCAGGCTTCAGCCCCAAATCTCCAGGAATTTCCCAACCTGGGTTTGCAGCACTGATTTACAGGCCTTCCCTTTGTCTGCCACACATCTTGTCGAACAGACGTGAGCAGGGAGTTCTATGCTGAAACTGAATTCCCCAGTGTGTGAGGCCCCCAATTCTGATCTGTTATAAAGGGATCTTAGAAAGATCCTCCAGGTTCCCCCAAAAACTGATAGCAGTTGCTTGTGAATTTATACAGTTGGTTTCTCAAAATACCTAATTCTCAGTGTGGCCAAATTTGACTGCAACATCTCCAGCAGTCATCTCACAACAACCACAACTTAGTTTCGACTCTCCAGACACCACCAGGATGCAGCCCGCCAGCGTGGTGTAGTGGTTAAGAGTGGTGGTTTGGAGCAGTGGACTTTAATCTAGAGAGCCGGGTTTGATTCCCCACTCCACCACACAAAGCCAGCCGGGTGACCTTGGGCTGGTCACAGCTCTCAGCTCCGTCAGCCTCACAGGGTGTCTGTTGTGGGGAGGGGAAGGTGATTGTAAGCCTGTTCGAATCTCCCTTAAGTGGTAGAGAAAGTCGGCATATAAAACCCAACTCTTCTTCTTCTTCCTCCAACGTTTAATTCTTTTTAAATTGTATCATCCTGTGTATACCACAAGTTCGGCACTGCAGTGTATGGGAGGGCTTGTCTTAAGCCTCTCACTTTTGCCATTTTCCTGATCTGAAACAAGGGAGACCTCTCACCCTCTGCTTGGCTGGGCAGGGGAGGGAAAATACTGGGGACAATGAGGGAGGTATTAGTGTCAAGTTGACACCGTGACGTCAATGAATCAGGTGATGCTCTAGCATTTGCCCCAGACTCAATGGTTAAACACACAACTTTGGATGAATGCTAGAGTGTCACCCCAACGCAATGAAGTCACTTCCGGGTTGCGCTGGAAGTGCCATCATGGTGTTGGTGCAACACTGATAAGGTAACCCCTGTCCCACTACAACTTCCCTCCCTGAAGGTGTTACAACAGGAAGTCTGCACTTAAGTGGGGGGCATTAGCTGAGGAGACAGAGCTAGCGAGAGGGGGGAACCGGGATCTACAACCTGTGTATACCAGGATAGTCCTGGGGAAAACTCTCAAATGAACAGGCAGTTGTACAATCAAAATGGGTTTTATTAAATAATAATAAAAAGAAGAAATATACTCTCAAACATGGAACATGCACACACACAAATCACACAAGAACTAAGAGAAAAAGGGTGGAAGTTGGCTAGGGTTTCAGGGATGGGTGATATTTACCAGTCTTGAAGAGACATCCAGAGAAAGCAGCACCGAAGAGGGACACAGCCAGCATTTCTGGGAGTGAAGAAAGGCACCCACGTGCAAGTGGGGAATATATGCACGCATCCAAGACACACTCATACTATGAATGGCCAAAGGACCAATATTTATACCCCAAATGGATCCTGAGGCGGTATGAGGTAGAAGAAGAAGAAAAAGAGTTGGTTTTCATATGCCGACTTTCTCTACCACTTAAGGACGAATCAAACCGGCTTACAATCACCTTCCCTTCCCCTCCCCACAACAGACACCCTGTGAGGTAGGTGGGGCTGAGAGAGTGTGAGTAGTCCAAGTCACCCAGCTGGCTTCATATGTGGGAGCAGGGAAACCAACCCGGTTCACCAGATTACCTTCTGCTGCTCATGTAGAGGAGTGGGGAAAATCAAACCCGGTTCTCCAGATCAGAGTCCACCGCTGCAAAGCACTGCTCTTTACTTCTACACCATGCTGGCAGGATTGATTTACCGGGGTCCAAACAAAAAGACAGGAAAGGATAGATAAGTCATCAGGATCCACGGGAATGCCTGGGCTATCCTCTTGAATCCTGGTTGACTGCTGAGATGGGTGCAGTTGTGATCATAATTGGTCTGCTCAGAGTGCTGACTAAATCACCTTAAGGTGAGGGAATGGAGATTAGCTAGCCCCGTTGTCCAGCCAGGCACACCTTAGGGTCAGGGGAAAAGCACAGCGGCCAACTGCCTTCCTGCCCAAGTTAGAAACACAAGATGGATCCCAAAACCTCTCTGAGAGGCCTCCGTTTTGTGTGGAGCAGCGCCTTGCTATTATGCCAATTTTTGGCCACCGTGCCTTCATGGCACCTCTTAGAGTGAGGAGGGATCCGACTGCTTACCAAAGAGTCCTGGGGAGTTGCAATTTACCTTGATGGAGAAACTTCTATCTACTGATGGGCTCAATGAAAGTTTTCTCAGTGGGGCAAATAATGACACCCTGCGACCATGTCAAGCCATGGAAACGGTGTGTTTGCAGAAGTTTAAACCCACTATTTCCACGTGAACACAAGAACATAAGAAAAGCCATGCTGGATCAGACCCAGGCCCATCAAGTCCAGCAGTCTGTTCACACAGTGGCCAACCAGGTGCCTCTAGGAAGCCCACAAGCAAGACAACTGCAGCAGCATTACCCTGCCTGTGTTCCACAGCACCTAATATAATAGGTATTCTCCTCTGATACTGTAGAGAACAGGCATGCATCATGTCCACAGACATAGTAGCCATAGATACCCCTCTCCTCCATAAACATGTCCACTCCCCTCTTAAAGCCTTTCTGGGGCAGGATGTGGTGATCCTGATTGAAACCGGGATGGATGTGGTGATCCGGCTGTGATCCTCATTGAAACCAGATCCTCCAGCCAGGGAATTCCATTTCAGCACAGAACTACTAGCACACATTTGATCTACAGGACCTGTGGCAGACCCGGAACCAGGTGTAACATGTTGTTAGGCCTTGTTTTGTCCTATCCAACCAGAGATTGAGGAATCATCCTCTTGGAGAAGGGTTGAGTTTCCCTTAATATACTTTTTAGAGCCATATTTACTCAGTTCCCCTCTGTGCTGCATCACTGAAAACTCTGGTTGGCTCTCCAGTGGCAGCATTTCTATGCGAAAGATGATTTGGCCAGAGGTACTTTGATCACAGCCCATTTATTTATTTATATATTTATTTATTTATTTAGATATTTATACTCTGCTTATCTCCTCAATGGGGACCTAAAGTGGCTTATATTATTCCTTCTCCCTTCTATCCTCACAACAACCCTGTGAGGCCTGAGAAAGAGTAACTGGCCCAAGGTAGGATTGCCAGCTTAGCACTGGCAACTGGCAGGAGACAATGGGTGGTGGGGATATGTAAATTGCCATCACTCTGAGGCACAATGTCATGTCCAACGTGAACCTGGAAATGCCATCATCGCACTGGGGAGTCACTCCAGGATGCCACTGAAACTCTATGGTTTTTTCCACACTTTTGGGTTCATTCCAGTGGTGATTTTCCCTCCATTCCCTCCCCCTGCCACCACGGGGGGCTGTGACTGCTGGGCTGGAGGTCTCCCACCAGAGCAGGAAACCTGGCAACCCTAGTCCAAGGTCACCCAGCGAGTTTCCAAAGCTAGGGTTGCCAGGTCCCTCTTCGCCATTGGCGGGAGGTTTTTGGGGTGGAGCCTGAGGAGGAAGGGGTTTGGGGACGGGAGGGACTTCAATGCCATAGAGTCCAATTGCCAAAGTGGCCATTTTCTCCAAGTGAGCTGATCTCTATTGGCTGGAGATCACTCGTAATAGCAGGAGATCTCCAGCTAGTACCTGGTGGTTAATAATTCACTTTACTTTTTTTACTGTTATATTTCTTATAAGGTTGCACTATTGCTTCATAGTGCCTTCTCAACCAAAAGAACTAAATATACAGAGTTATATATAACTCTGTATATTTAGTTCTTTTGGTTGAGAAGGCACTATGAAACAATAGTGGAACCTTCTAAGAAATATAACAGTAAAAAAAGTAAAAGTGAATTATTAGCCTGCATCTGTGTTTCTGAATACCACCAATTTACAGTTGAATTTACTATTTTTGAATAGTACCTGGAGGTTGGCAACCCTATCCATAGCTGAGTGGGGATTCAAACCTGGGTCTCCCAGATTTCAGTCCATTGATTTCAATGGGTTTAGACTGGAGGAACTATGACTGGAATTGCACTGAATATAGCCTAGTTATCCGAGCCAGATTAAAGCTTGTGTTTGTTGAACCTGGTTGTTGTGAAAGTGCATTGTGTCTTGTGTTTTGAACATTACAGGCTGGATTTTATGTGCTTTCTGTTTGTACCCTCTTAACATTTTGTTCCTACTACCTAATGGTTGCTGCTTATACATTGCCTGATGTTTTTAATTGCTCTTTCAAGTAACCTCTTTTTTTGTTCGTTCTTTAATGAACTATATCGTTGCTGCTGCTATTCAAACAGGAGAGCATGTTATGTTCTTGATGCTGTAATGGTTTTGATTTATTTACAGTTTGTTGTAAGTTGCCTAGAAAGTGGAGATCGGTCAGCTGAGAGACCAGGTTAGAAATAATTTGAATAAAGAATTATACACCTGGAGAGATAATTTGGGCAGGTAACTGGTTATAGATCAAATCAAGCCTGAACTGACCATAGAAGCTAAAATGACTAAACTGAGGCTGTCATACTTTGGTCACATTTAGGGGAGACAAGAGTCACTGGAAAAGACAATCATGCTAGGAAAAGTTGAAGGCAGAAGGAAAAGAGGAAGACCCGACAAGAGATGGATTGACTCTATAAAGGAAGCCAGGGACCTCAAATTTGCAAGACCCGAGCAAGGCTGTTAAGGATAGAACATTTTAGAGGACATTGATTCATAGGGTCGCCATGAGTCGGAAGCAACTTGATGGCACTTAACACACACACACACACACAACTGAAGTAGTGCCTGGATTAAAGGATTTGGGAAGGGGAAAGGGATACTCGCATATATCTGAAACAGCTTGGTGTAGTTAGGAAAATTTAGCCCCTGGGCTTGATAGTCCTACACACCACCTCTATGGCATTAAATTCCACTGAGCTTTCTCCCCTTCCGAAACCCTGCTCTTCCCAGTCTCCACCCCCAGATCTGCAGGTATTTCCTAACCCTGAGTCGGCCACCCAATTTATATTCCAAACTTCACAATGTATGTGCTCCTTATCAAACCTGAGGGGTGAATTCTTGTCAAATATTGCAGCTGTCTCTTTAAAGTGAAGGGTCCCTCCTTTCTTTGTTGGAGCGTCAGAGTTTTTTTTTTTTAAGTGCACTTTAAAGACCCACAAGATTTCCAAGAGTATAAGGTTTGGGAATCAAAGCTCATGGATAAATTGATGAAAGCTTAATCCCTGGAAATTTTATTGGCCTTTAAGGTGCTACTGGAGTAGGGTTGCCAACCTCCAGGTACTAGCTGGAGATCTCCTGCTATTACAACTGATCTCCAGCTGATAGACGCCAGTTCACCTGGAGAAAATTGCCACTTTGGCAATTGGACTCTATGGCATTGAAGTCCCTCCCCTCCCCAAACCCCGCCCTCCTCAGGCTCCGCCCCAAAAACCTCCCGCCGGTGGCGAGGAGGGACCTGGCAACCCTCTACTGGACTCAAATTTTGTTCAGACTAGAACTGAGGGGATTCTGGGATGAAATCCCCACCCTTCCCTGAATCTTACCTTTCTCAGTCTAACCTACCTCATAGGGTTGTTGTGAGGATAAAAAAAGGAGGAGAGGACAGCAACGTAAACCACTTTGGTCCCTAATGGGGAGAATGGAGGGATATAAATGAAGCAAAATAAATAAATAGCAGGAAGTGATGGTTATTAAAGGTAAAGGTCCCCTGTGCAAGCACCGGGTCATTCCTGACCCATGGGGTGATGTCACATCCTGACGTTTCCAAGGCAGACTTTGTTTGCGGGGTGGTTTGCCAGTGCCTTCCCCAATCATCTTCCCTTTACCCCCAACAAGCTGGGTCCTCATTTGACCGACCTCGGAAGGATGGAAGGCTGAGTCCACCTTGAGCCGGCTACCTGAAACCAACTTCCGTCGGGATCGAACTCAGGTCGTGAGCAGAGCTTTTGACTGCAGTACTGCAGCTTAACACTCTGCGCCACGGGGCTCCTAATGGTTATTAGCGAGAATTAAAGGCCACAGCTGTAGGAAGGATTCTGAACCAGCAGGGGGCAGCACATTGCCTTTGCTATGGGAAGAGCTTTCATTTCTTTCTCTGACCATGAAAAGCCCTCAGTAAAGAGCCTGCAATGGCACAGAGGACACATCCATCCCCACTTTTCAAGATCTGTTCTGCCCCCTGCTGCTGGGGATCAAGAAGGCACAGGTGAATCTTGTTCCTTTCCAGGTGATCCATCCACTCACAGCTGTTGTGCGCATCACAGGGGATGGGAGCGATTTCTGAACACTCCCACAAGAAAAACAAGCTTCCTGTAGGTAGTAAGCTAGCTCATCACAAGAAAAGGCTATGCTAGTGTACTATGCAAACACTGCAAGAATGCAGCTGGAAGCTTGGTAACCTAAGAAAAGCCCTGCTGGATCAGACCAAGGTCCTTCAAGCCCGGCAGTCTGTTCCCACCGTGGCCCACCAGGTGCCTCCAGGAAGCCCACAGACAAGACGGTTGCAGCAGCACCATCCTGCCTGTGTTTCACAGCACCTAATATATTCAGCATGCTCCTCTGATCCTGGAGAGAATAGGTATGCATCATGACTAGAAGCCATTTTTACTAGTAGCCGTGAATACCCTCTCCTCCATGAATATGTCCACTCCTCCACATGGACGGCGGACTCTAATCTGGTGAACCGGGTTTTTTCCCCCACTTCTCCACATGAAGCCTGCTGGGTGACCTTGGGCTAGTCACAGTTCTCTCTGAACTCAGCCTCACCTACCATACAAGGTGTCTATTGTGAGGAGAGGAAGGGAAGGCAATTGTAAGCTGCTTAAGGGTGGAGAAAAGTGGGGTATAAAAACCTCCTCCTCCTCCTCTTCGTCTTCGTCGTCATCTCCAGGTCCCACCTGGAGGCTGGCATCCCTTATCCAGCCCCTCATCTCCAGGAATGTGAAGACCTGCCACTGCCAACCTTAGTCTCATCAGACTGATTTTTCACAAAGGATGACATAGGTGGGCAGCAGCTGCTCAGGAGCCATCAAGAGCAATGTCATCCGAGCTGAATGTTCCGCAACCAGCTGGCCTATCTGAACATGAAAATGATGAGGACACCAACTTGGTCGACTACAAGAAACCGTATAATGGGTCCAGGAAAACCAGAGAGCGCAAGGAACTGAAATTTAGAAAAACAGACGCGCAGCCCGTTTCCCCCCAACCATCAGCACCATCTTCTTCCAATCTTGCTCTCAAGCAGTGACCGAATGTTGTTTCAGTCCAAACAATCTAATTTTATCTTCCTTTCAAAGGAAACTGTGAAAATACATGGTAGTTAATGTCTGGCTGCCCTGACCTGGATAGCCCAGGCTAGCCTGATCTTGCCATATCTTGGAAGTTAAGCAGGGTCAGCCCTGGTCAGTACTTGGATGGGAGACCACCAAGGAAGTCCAGGGTTGCTACATGGAGGCAGGCAATGGCAAACCACCTCTGAACATCTCTTGCCTGAAAACCCTATGGAGTTGCTGTAAGTCAGCTGTGACTTAACAACATCAGAAAGGCCATGCTGGATGAGACCCAGGCCCATCAAGTCCAGCAGTCTGTTCACACAGTGGCCAACCAGGGGCCTCTAGAAAGCCCACAAACAAGACGACTGCAGCAGCATGGTCCTGCCTGTGTTTCAGAGTACCTAAGATAATAGGCCTGCTCCTCTACAGCATGGTGTAGTGGTTTAGAACGGTGGCTTGGAGCAGTGGAGTCTGATCTGGAGAACCGGGTTTGATTCCCCACTCCTCCATATGAGCGGCGGAGGCTAATCTGGCGAACTGGATTTGTTTCCCCACTCCTCCACATGAAGCCAGCTGGGTGACCTTGGGCAAGTCATGCTCTCTCTGCCTCACCTACCTCACAGGGTGTCTGTTGTGGGGAGGGGAAGGGAAGGTGATTGCAAGCCGGTTTGAGTCTCCCTTAAGTGGTAGAGAAAGTCGGCACATAAAAGCCAACTCTTCTTGATCTTCTTCTACTTCTCTGATCCTGGAGAGAATAGGCATGCATCATGACTAGTATCCATTTTTACTAGTAGCCATGAATAGCCCTCTCCTCCATGAACATGTCCACTCCCCTCTTAAAGCCTTCCAAGTTGGCAGCCATCCCCACATCCTGGAGCACTTTCTACCACCAATGTTTTGCTATGTTAATTGCTTATCTCTAAAAGTTTCAGAGTGAAGCTGTTGCATTAAACTCCATGTTAAGAATAAGCATGCCCCTCATAAAGCAGCAAGGTATTTGCTTTGCTGCTCCACCCTCCCCAGTATGTATAGCTGAGCTTCAACTTCCTTTCAAGATCTATGCACAGTTTATTACCCACTTAGGAGGAGAGGCAAATCATACAAAAGTTTTATAGTTATTATTACTGGAAATAAATGCCTGCTATTATACACAATTTGCTAGCCTCTTGTTCCAAGATTTACAAGTGTGATTAATGTAATATTGCTTAATGGAGAGGAAAAGAGTAATCTGATCAAAAGAAGAAAAGTTGCTACTACAGTTAGGACTTGTTCTGCTGGAATGCTGCCAGGAGGCAGAGCTGGCGCCCGAGCCCCGCACAGCCATGTTGCGTCCCAGTGCCAGCGTGGAGGCCACCTGTGATGGTGTAAGGGCCCCTTATCTCAGGAGGGCGGGCAGGGTTGCCAACCTGCAAGTACTAGCTGGAGATCTCCTTGCTATTACAACTGATAGAGATCACTTCCCCTGGAGAAAATGGCCGCTTTGGCAACTGGACTCTATGGCATTGAAATCCCTCCCCTCCCCAAACCCTGCTCCTCAGGGGAGGGACCTCAGGCTCTGCCCCCAAAAACCTTCCACCAGTAGCGAAGAGGGACCTGGCAGCCCTAACAGGTAGCTGTGTTGGTCGGCAATAGAACAGCTAGATTTGAGTCCAGTAGGACCTTGGAAGCCAACAAGATTGTCTGGGTATTTTTGAGGTCGGCAAGCCTAGTGAATATGGATGATTTGCTTGTCAGGTGGTAACGTTTTGTGGAGTAAACACAGAGCGAAGAGAGGTTGGACCATGGCAAGAGCGGGGCTGTGGGTAGTGGAAGGAGCCACTGCTTTGCATGCAGAGGGCCTCAGGTTCAGTCCTTGCCATCTCTCCAGTTAAAAGCCACATTAAAATGAGAGGAGCTGAATGGCAGATTTGTTAAACCATAAAACACATTAAAGCCTTTGGGACACCAAGGGGTAGGGTTGCCAATCTCCAGGTAAGGGCTGGAGATCTCTTGCTATTACTACTGATCTCGAGGTGACAGAGATCACTTCCCCTGGAGAAAATGGACACTTTGGAAGGTGGAGTCAATGGCCTCACACTCCACTGAAGTACCTCCCCAAACACCGCCCTCAGGGTTGCCAGCTCTGGGTTGGGAAATACCTGGAGGTTTTTTTTTTTTGGGGGGGAGCCTGAGAAGGGTGGGGTTTGGGGAGGGGTGGGACTTCAATGCCGTAGAGTCCAATTGCCAAAGCAGCCATTTTCTCCAGGTGAACTGATCTCTATCAGTTGTAATAGCAAGGAGATCTCCAGCTAGTACTTGCAGGTTGGCAACCCTGCCTGCCCTCCTTAGGCTCCACCCCCAAATAGGGTTGCCAGGTCCATCTTCGCTACTGGCAGGAGGTTTTTGGGGGGTGGAGCCTGAGGAGGGCGGGGTTTGGGGAGGGGAGGGACTTCAATGCCAATGGCCAAAGTGGCCATTTTCTCCAGGTGAACTGATCTCTGTCGGCAGGAGATCAGTTGTAATAGCAGGAGATCTTGAGCTAGTACCTGGAGGTTGGCAACCCTATTGGCAGGAAAGGATGGAGCAGGAGAGGCCATAAGCCTAGGCTGTACCAGTGGATCCTTAGGATTGGCAACTGCCAGGATGGGAAATTCCTGGAGATTTGGGGGTGGAGCTCGGAGGGGCGAGGGACCTAGTACCTGGAGGTTGGCAACCCTACCCCCCAAATCTCCAGGTATTCCCCAACCCAGAGCTGGCAACCCTACCAAGGACAGAAATCTGAGTGTGAATTTAGGCAAACTCAGATCACACCTCCGTGCTCCTAAGTGACCTTTAAACATCTTTAAATCACCACCCGCTCTTCAGTCACCTGATTTAATCATCCGTACACCCAAATCCTCCCTCCCTCCGAGGAAGGAGTAGAGCGCCTCTCCCTCATTCTTTTATTTAGGCTGGCAGGTCTAAAATGAACTCGGGTGCTTCCTTCCCCCGCCTCCCTCCCACAGGAGAAGCTCTAGGGTTGCCAGCTCCAGGCCGGGAAATCCCTGGAGATTTGGGGTGTGGAGCCTGAGGAGGGCGGGGTTTGGAGAGAGGAGGGACTTCAGTGCCATAGAGTCCAATTGCCAAAGCATCCTTTTTCTCCAGGGGAAACTATTTCTACCGCCTGCAGAGCAACTGTAATAGTGGGAGATCTCCAGCCACCACCTGGAGGTTGTAGGAAATAGGCACCTCTATGCTAGCACTTGGGTTTGGAAATCAGCATAGATGCGAAAAGATTCAACAAAGAGCAAAATTTATAAAGCTACACAAATAGGCAAATCACAACGAGTCACACCAACAAATAACATCACAAGTGTACAACCTAAAGGAACCTGAATGGTCAAGAGCAAACATATACAGTCCAAAAGGTAAGTGTTCATATAAGGCGGTGGTCACACGAAGGTTCCCACGAAGTGAAGCCACCCACCGCCGTATTCATAAATCTGATTATAAAGTCTGCTGCTTAAAATTGGGTCATGGCAACTAGATTGTTTTTTTTTTTAATTTTTCTTTTAATATTTAGTGAATTTTCGTTTCTTAAATGTTAGTCAAGAATTTTAGCCAGATATTGTCTTTTTTAAAATCTATGGAGTCTTTTATCTCATTTATAGATGATACAAATGTTTTACTGGCATATGCCGTACTAATAAATCGGATTCTGATTCGGAATAAGCTCCCACTTCCTGTTGTGGGAAACGCTGCAGTCAGCAGACCGTGCTTCCTTCTGCCTTGCTTCTTTTCTGCCTAAAGGAGCATGCAGGAGTTGATTTATGGGTTTAGTTGCTTCGTTTCTATCCTGCCTTTCTCCCCGACGGGGACCCCAAATGGCTAAGATTGATCTCCCCTCCATTTTGCCCTCACAGGGAGGTAGGGATCATTGCAAATCGAGGCCAGAAGGCTCAGCAAGCCGAAAGGTAGACAAGTTCCATGACGCCAATGCGATGGAAATGAAATGAACACAAGACCCAGTCAAAAGCAGAAACGATCCGATCTGAGTGGGAGCGTGGCACTCCCAAAAGGCGACGAACTGGCAAAGCAGGTTGTGCACCAGCCTCTACAAGGGGAATTACTCCCTACGGTGAGCTTCACCAGTGTGCATGGAGTCCAAACCTTGCCTGATAGGAGCAGATCTGCAACTCAGGGCTCAGACAGTCACGATGACGATCATACTCCTGGATCTGTCCAGAAAACGCAAGCTGCAAACTCATGAAGCCTCAGTTTGCTCAGGGCCATGTAGGAAAGGGAGAGAGAAGTTAACCCTGCCATCTCCACTCAGCTGCACTGATGGAAATCAGTCCCTCTGCCATCTGTCTGTCTGTGTGTCTGTCTATCTATGTAGCTGGGCTCAAAGTGGGTCACAACATTGTAACCCTAGAAAATAAGTTAAAACGTACTTTAAAACTACATTCTCAATACAATACAATAAAATAAGATGGCGTTCATTAGTCACGAATAGCGTTGCCAGGTCCCTCTTCACCACCAGTGGGAGGTTTCTGGGGTGGATCCTGAGGAGGGCGGGGTTTGGGGAGGGACTTCAATGCCATAGAGTCCAATTGCCAAAGCAGCCATTTTCTCCAGGTGAACTGGTCTCTATTGGCTGGAGATCGGTTGTAATAGCAGGAGATCTCCAGCTAGTACCTGGAGGCTGGCAACCCTAGTCACGAATGGTAGCCACTGGAAACCTGGTCAGGCAGTGAAACCCTCATAAACTAATTTTTTTGGGGGGGAGGATGGGGAGGCCAGTGGAAAAAAAACTTGCAGCTGCCCTCAGTTATATGCCTGGTGGAACAGTTCCGTTTTACAGGGCCTGCGGGATCTTAAGATGCCTCTCTTGCAATACTCTAGACAGCAAGGCATTTAGGCATGCCAACATAAAGGCTTGCCTATATTGAAGAATAGTCAACTGTGAACAATAGTCCGGAAGCTGGCCAGATGGAAGAATACCAACAAATTGAGTAGAACAGACACGTCGTGCTCTACAGATCGTGCTGTTGTAATCACACCTAAATAAATGTTTCTTAATCATACTCGTAGCTTCCTGCCTGGTGACTGAATGAAAGGAATCCGAGGAAAGGTTGAAGAAGAAGAGTTGGTTTTTATATGCCGACTTTTTCTACCCCTTAAGGGAGAATCAAACTGGCCTACAATCACCTTCCCTCCCCCTCCCCACAACAGACACCCTGCCAGGTCCTTCTTCGCCACCGGTGGGAGGTTTTTGGGGGAGAGCCTGAGGAAGGCGGGGTTTGGGGAGGGGAGGGACTTCAATGCCAATTGCCAAAGTGGCCATTTTGTCCAGGGAACTGATCTCTATCAGCTGGAGGTCAATTGTAATAGTAGGAGATCTCCAGCTAGTACCTGGAGGTTGGCAACCCTAACTAGGCTGCCTGCCCCCCCTCAGTTGGTCAGGGGGAGGCACACGATGCGTGCGCGACCCACTTGATGTACCATGTCCCCACAAAGCTCCTGCCTGTGGAGCAGAGGGACCTGGCAACCCTAACGACGATGGCTATCCATCTGATGACATGACTCAGAGACCCCAAAAATGTGAGACACAAGAAGGAGCAAAGAGACCGATGGTTGTTATTGCCGCAACGATCTGTGATGTCTCCCATCGGGTATTTGTGACAACCAATCCAGCAGCTTTGGGGAAGAAACTATATACATGTAATTCTGGTCGGCTTCATTTGTTGACTACCGTACATACCTAGGTCATTAATGTATGGCCATTTTGTCGTGCGAATTGCGGGAGTCTACATACATGGTTGCCTCCCTCCCGTGGGATCAACCCACCTCCCCCCGAAACTTAACAGGGTTTTCCTAACCCTGCCTTTTTGCGGATTTAAAAAAACCGATACCATCGTGAGAGTTCTCTGGTGCGTGTACGTGCGCACATTTGACTCCCCTTCCTTCCGCTGCCGAAGCACCCAGTGCCGCGGGAGGAGGAGAAGGAGGAGGAGAAGGCAAGAGGGTGAAGTGGCCTAGAGGAAGAGAGGTGGCAGGAGAGGAAGAGCGCGGAGCCCGCGCTTCTCTCTCCCCCCCGCCCTCCTCCTCCCTCCGCTTGGCAACTCGCCGCCACTGCCTCCATCGACAATGGAAGAGCGCCGGAGCCTGCGCCTCTCTCTCTCTCTCCATGCCCTCCTCCTCCCCCTCCTCCCCCCTCTCTGCTGGGCGACCCCAGTTGGCCTTCTCGACCATGCGTTCAATTTTTTGAATGCGTGATCGAGACGTGAGTGACAGGGGAGGGGCAAAATAATGGCAAAAGCTCGCCATGCGTTAATGGCCCCAGTTTTCACGAGCAGGAAGTCCAGGGGCAAATGGAGAATGAAACGGTAGCCCCCACGGCCATTGCGCAAGATAAACAATTCCCGGCCCTTTCCTCCAGGATTATTTCAAGCTTCGTTCTTGATCCAAGCAGATCCATAAAATTCACTACGCTCTGAAGTGTTGTGACAGCGACATAAGCATACTTATTATTATGAATTATATGCACACACGTTAATTATAGCATGTAATTGGTTTATATGGTCATGGCACTGAGGTAGGTCGAATGGCTCATCATTCATTACGAAGGGCTTTCATGACTTTCCAAAGTCAAGTGTGGTTCTTCCATTAAAAAAAAACCTGAAGTCTGTCTAGAAGCCAACGGGAGACAGTAACGGGAAGGGCTTTGGCTTAGTGGTAGAGCTGCAGCTTTGCATGAAGAAGGTCCCACGTTCAATCCCCAGAGTTTCTAGTTAAAAGGGTCAGATAGTAGGTAATGGGAAAGACCTCCACCTGGAACCCTGGAGAACCACTGTAAATTGAAAGAGACAAAAATGACTATGATCTGACTCAGTAGTAGGAAACCTCTTGCATTCACATATGAACACACACATCACATCTGTGAACTTGGTTGGGCCGATCATGAGAGGGAGGGCAGGAAGGGCTGCGTCAGTGTTTGGCTCTCGTGGCCCTTTCTTACATGCCCATCGCCACTTTGGGGTCAGGAGGCCATCTTCCTGCAGGCCAGATTGGTGGTTTTCTGCCATCTTCTGGTCATGGAGTAGGGGTCACTGGGGGTCTAAGGGGAGGTAGTTGTGAATTTCCTGCATTGTGCACGGGGTTGGACTAAGTGACCCTGGTGGTCCCTTCCAACTCTGTGATTTTATGATTCTATGAAGCTGCCTAATACTGAATAAAAACCTTGGCCCATCAGGTTCAGTATTGGCTACTCAGACAGGCAGTGGATCTCTAGGGTCTCAGGCAGAGGTCTTTCACATCACCTACTGCTTCCACTGAGCCACAGCCCCTCCCCTGACATTCAAGAGAGCTCAACCTTTGCTAAATGGTTATTTGTCTGTTACAAGGGAGTTAAGATAGGGACCCATTCTATCATACTTTCCTGTTAGAGGTGCCAGGTCCCTCTTCGCCACGGGTGGGAGGTTTTGGGGGCAGAGCCTGAGGAGGCTGGGGTTTGGGGAGGGGCTTCAATGCTATAGAGTCCAATTGCCACCGCGGCCATTTTCTCCAGGTGAACTGATCTGTATTGGCTGGAGATCAGTTGTAATAGCAGGAGATCTCCAGCTAGTACCTGCAGGTACCTGCAGGTTGGCAACCCTATTTTCTGTACAGGCTACTAGAACCAATATCTGATTCAGGCTGTAATATCCTTTCAAAAAATTCTCTGCTCTTTCTGAAATCCATCAGAGCTTTTCATAGAGAGTGGCCATTTTGGCGGGAGGGTTATTAATAAGAGCTATAAAATTTCTTATAACCTTTATTAAGCTCACATCACTGTAAAAAAATTACCTCATCATTACTATGCAATAAAACATAGCTGATTTCACGTTTGTCAAAGTTTTTGCTTTTGAAAAGCCCTTACTCTTAAGGATGAGACCAGGGATTAAATTACAAATAAACATTCTTCCTCTGAGATGACTATCATTGTTCTCCACGGGCTTTCTTGTTCCATCATCAGCATCATCTTTGCAATTGCACACCTTCCAAAAACTAGACTCTGAAAACCACAACAACGCCAAGAAGCAAATATGCTTCTAGAATAAGTTTCTGCAATTAACAAAATGAAACTTTGATGCAGTGGCCTGGTTTCTTCCATTTACAAAACTGGGTAAGTACTTGCAGGAATCGGATGCTACCATTCAAAACAGTCCACGAACACATGAAGCTGCCTTATACTGAATCAGACCCTTGGTCCATCGAAGTCAATATTGTCCACTCAGGCCGGCAGCGGCTCTCCAGGGCCTCAGGCTGAGGTCTTTCACATCACTTACTTGCCTAGTCCCTTTAACTGGTAGGGTTGCCAGGTCCCTCTTCGCCACCTGCGGGAGGTTTTTGGGGCGGAGCCTGAGGAGGGCGGGGACTTCAATACTACAGAATCCAATTGGCAAAGCAGCAATTTTCTCCAGGTAAACTGATCTCTAACGGCTGGAGATCAGTTGTAATAGCAGGAGATCTCCAGGTAGTACCTGGAGGTTGGCAACCCTATTAACTGGTGATGCCAGGGATTGAACCTGGAACCTTCTGCATGCCAAGCAGAGGCTCTACCACTGAGCCACGGCCCCTCCTTAGCTCCTAAGACCTCCCAACCCTATGTAACAGCAGAATCCAGCATGGAAGCATTCAGGCTGTTCCCACGTTTATTAGATACTTTGATAAATATTATCTAATGGGGGATTTGTGTCATGTGCTTTCTCACCAACTCGAATGGTCAGAGCTGTAGAAGGGTGTCCTCTCTCCCCCAGTGGCAGTCTTTTACCATTCCAGTTTAATCAAAAGGAAGAGGAGCCATGGCGCAGTGGAAGAGCCTCGGATTTGCATAGGGTCACCAGGTATTAGCTGGAGATCTCCCACTATTACAAGTGATCTCCAGCTGATAGAGATCAGTTCACCTCGAGAAAATGGCTGCTTTGGCCATTGAACTCTATGGCACTAAAGTCCCTCCCCTCCCCAAACCCCGCCTTCCTCAGGCTCCGCCCCAAACACCTCCCGCCAGTGGCAAAGAGGCACCTGGCAACCCTAACTTTGCATGCAGAAGGCCCTGGTTCAGTCTATAGTGGAAAAAGTTAGCCAGTAGATGATGTGAAAGACCTCTGCCTAAAAGAAGAAGAAGAAGAAGAAGAAGAAGAAGAAGAAGAAGAAGAAGAAGAAGAAGAGTTGGTTTTTATATGCCAATTTCTCTACCACTTAAGGAAGAATCAAACTGGATTACAATCACCTTCCCTTCCCCTCCCCACAACAGCGCGGTGTAGTGGTTAAGAGCAGTGGTTTGGAATGGTGGAGTCTGATCTGGAGAACCGGGTTTGATTCCCTGCTCCTCCACGTGAGCAGCGGAGACTAATCTGGGGAACTGGATTTGTTTCCCCACTCCTACACATGAAGCCAGCTGGGTGACCTTGGGCTAGTTGCAGCTCTGTCAGCCCCACCCACCTCACAGAGTGTCTGTTGTGGGGAGGGGAAGGGAAGGTGATTGGAAGTCGGTTTGAGTCTCCCTTAAGTGGTAGAAAAGTCGGCACATAAAGACCAACTCTTCTTCTTCTTCTTCATGCCCAGAAGATGGCCAATGGCTTATAACCGTTCCCAAAGGGATCCAAAAAGTTGCTCAAAGGGATACAAAAAGTTGCAACTTTTTGTATCCCTTTGGGAACGGTTATAAGCATCTGTGCAACTATGCATCAAAAATGAAGTATCCCTTAGGGGAACACTACAATATACATTTGGCATAGCTGCTTTTCTCATCCCTATGGGAGAAAGGAAATAATATGAGAATTTTGAATGCATACAAATTGGCTTTGACTAAACGGGGCTGAGGAAGAACAGAAATGATCGTCCCCCTTGCTACTCTTCTATGAAGATTCATTGCAGTTCATTTTTGGATACTTGTACCTGTATGGGACTGTCTATACCATATTCCCTCGCCATTCTGCTATGAAGATTACTCATAGTGGAACCTTTGAGACTTGTACCCTTTAGGACTGTTGACATAGGATTGTATATAGATTTGTGTGTTGTATTTGTGTGTTCATTCACTGCATTCACTGTGTGTTCATTCACTGCACTTAATACACCTTGTTTTTGTAAGCTTGTGATTGATTATCATTAGCCCTTCCTGTACTTAGTTCCTTACCTGTGGTAGTAGTACAGAGGTGTTTATTTTGGTTGCTTAACCTCCAGGTAGTAGCTGGAGATCTCCCACTATTACAACTGATCTCCACCCTACTATCAGCTGGAGATCAGTTGTAATAGCAGGAGGTCTCCAACTAATACCTGGAGGTTGGCAACCTTAACCAAGGGTCTGATACAGCCCAAGGCAGGTTCGTGTGTGTATCCATGTGTGCGAGAACAAAGAGTTCCAAATGCACAGAGGTTCAGGGAAGCAAGGATATCCCTACAGTACTTCCAGAGATACATGACAGCATGGAGAAGGAGGAAAAGTGGGAAACTCAGCAGAAACACAGGGCTATGTTTTGTGGATCCCTCTCCCATGTATACTAGAACTGCTGAAGCTGGATGGTGAGAGATTCAAAACAGATAAAAGGAAGTATTTTTTCACACGACGCAGTGTTAAACTGTGGAACTCCCTGCCCCAGGATGTGGTGGTGGCTGTCAACTTGGAAGGCTTTAAGAGGGGAGTGGGCATGTTCATGGAGGAGAGGGCTATCCATGGCTACTAGTAAAAAATGGATACTAGTCATGATGATGCATACCTATTCTCTCCAGGATCAGAGGAGCACGCCTATTATATTAGGTGCTGTGGAACACAGGCAGGATGGTGCTGCTGCAGTCGTCTTGTTTGGGGGCTTCCTTGAGGCCCCTGGTTGGGCCACTGTGTGAACAGACTGCTGGACCTGATGGGGCTGGGTCCGATCCAGCAGGGCTTTTCTTATGTTCTTATGTATCATTCATAATTAGATAGGAAGAGATTTCCAGAATATATGTCGCGCGAAGTTGGCTCTGTGCTAGCCATGGGCTGGGCTATCCTGGCCTCACATATTAAACTCTCTTCCCCTCAATTATTTGAGTAACACATATTGGGATGAGCCATCATGATTACGACCTGTGATACTATGCCTAGAGAACCACATTCTTATACTACTCAGTTATGATGTCAGGCGGCTTGTTTATGTACCTTTAATAAGCATAGTATATAAAAGGGTGTCCCCGAAACGGCAGAGAGCCGTGTCAGCCTCAATGAGGGAAGAAGCCAAAGCCATTGGTAGAAGAGCATTCAGCGCACCCAGGCGTACCAGGCAGATTCAATGTTGATCACTGTGACGATATTCCTTCTGATCCTGCGCTTTTGGAAATGGCTCTGGTCACGAAAGTCCTACCCCCCCGGACCACTTCGGCTACCGATTGTTGGAGGCATGTGGCGGTTTGGGGTCATGCTTTCCAAAGATACTTTCCTGAAGGTACGTCTCCCTAAATATTTCTTAAGGCAAGGAGGCAGAGGGGGGAAGAGTTTTTAGTTGTTTTCTTCCTATGGGGAAAAATAGGTTGCCAGCGTGGTGTAGTGGTTTGGAGCGGTGGACTCTGATCTGGAGTACCGGGTTTGATTCCCTTCTCCTCCACATGAGCAACGGAGGCTAATCTGGTGAACTGGATTTGTTTTCCCACTCATACAGGGCCGGTGCTACCATTAAGGCGAACTAGGCGGTCGCCTCGGGCACAGACCTCAGAGGGGTGCAGAACTGGCCTGAGGAGCACAGTTTTGATCAGATTTGTTTCTTGGAAAAAATGCAACTGACAATTTTTATTTTTTATTTTAAGTTAAGTACCACAACAGTGCTATGGAAAATAATTAATTATAACGTCTTATAAAAAGTTTTGTAGGAATGCATCAGGCTTTTATTTTTTCTACAAGACATCTGTTTTTGAAAATTGGTTAGCAATGGTGGGGGCACAAGTAGTTAGCCTTGCCTAGGGCTCAAAAAAGACTGGCACCGACCCTGCCTATACACGAAGCCAGCTGGGTGACCTTGGGCAAGTCACAGTTCTCTTAGAGCTCTCTCAGCCTCACTTACCTCACAGGATGTCTGTTGTGAGGAGGGGAAGGGAAGGTGATTGTAAGACGGTTTGATTCTCCTTTAAGGGGTAGAGAAAATTGGCATATATAAACCAACACCTCCTCCTCCTCTTCTTTTCTTTTTTTAAAAAAAGAAAAGAAAAAGAAAACAAGGGGGGGAATCCAAAAACTGATAAAAGGGGGGGGGAAGTATTTACAAAGGAGAAACAAAAATATAGCAACAGTGATGGCGGATCTACACATAAGTTTCTATAAAAGGTTTCCAAATGTCTTAAAATGTCCATATGCAATTGTCGTCTGTATGCCATGCATTCACATATGGATATAGTGGTAAGGTCCTCACTCCATTGATTTACAGGAGGTGGGCATTTATCTCTCCGGTGCTTTAATATAAGTCTTTTAGAAAATAGGCTGCCAACTTGATATCCTTCATATAGTCAACTGTTAAGTAATAACAGGGGTTCTGAGTTTCAGAGCATTCTAGAGTTTTTAGAACCGAGTAAGTATTGAACTGATAGAAAGAAAGGAGATTCCTTTGAAATGTGGTGTTGGAGGAGAGTGTTACAGATACCATGGACGGCCAAAAAAACAAATCAGTGGGTTATAAATCAAATCAAGCCTGAACTGACCCTAGAAGCTAAAATGACTAAACTGCGGCTATCGTATTTTGGTCACATTATGAAAAGACAAGAGTCACTGGAAAAGACAATCATGCTAAGAAAAGTTGAAGGCAGCAGGAAAAGAGGAAGACCCAACAAGAGATGGATTGACTCAATGAAGGAAGCCAGAGCCCTCAATTGGCAAGATCGGAGCAAGGATGTAAAAGATAGGACATTTTGGAGGGCATGGATTCATAGGGTCACCATGAGTCGGAAGCCACTTGACGGCACTTAACACACACTAGTATTGAACATATGAACACATAAAGCTGCCTTATACTGAATCAGACCCTTGGTCCATCAAAGTCAGTATTGTCTGCTCAAACCGACAGCGGCTTTCCAGGGTCTCAGGAAGAGGTCTTTCACATCAGCTACTTGCCTAGTCCCTTTAACTGGAGATGCTGGGGATTGGGACCTTTTGCACGCCAAGCAGAGGCTCTACCACTGAGCCACAGCCCCTCCCCCGATTCTTTATCTCAAGGAGACGTCTGTGCATGCTGCAAAGGGAGGGGTGATGCTCTTCATGATTAGTTTCTTTATGGACCATCCCTTAAATGCCCAAATCAAAGTAAGCAAGGACACCTACAGAAAACCTGCTGCAGGGAAGGGTTGATTAGTCGTTGGACTTTACCAAATGACCACTCAAAGAACATCAACCACAAATATGCGACCTGTTTTGCTTTTCATAGTCTCCACATAGTCAACATATAGGTGACTGGTGAGTTATATAAATAATAGGGGTGCAGGCTGCCTTAGGAAAACAGGCTCTAAAGAACTACTCTTCCAAAAGCAGAGGAGGGTCGTTCATAAGATATATTTTGAAGCAGTCTGAGTGTGATTAAGATAAACCCAACCAACAGCTGGATATCTGAAACCATCTGGATTTTGTAAAGAAAGGAGACTGAGTAAATGCGACCACTCCTATTTTTGCCATCAAGTCACAGTGGACTTATGGCAATACTGTAGGGTTTTCAAAGCAGGAGACCTTCAGAGGTGGTTTGCCATTACCTGCCTCCATGTCACAACCATGGTATTCCTTGGAGGTCTCCCATCCAAATCCTAACAAGGGTCAGGGCTGAGAGTGTGTGACTGGCCCAAGGTCACCCAGCAAGCTTCCATAGCATGAGTGGAGATTTGAACCTGGTTTCCCAGGTCCTAGTCTGACACCTTAACCACTAAATCATGCTGGCTCTCTGAATGAAGTCCTGGGAAAAGCCCACAGTCTTGAAATTGGCTCTATGGCACCTTTGTGCAGAAGAGCCGTAACTTAAGGGCTGAAGAAAGATGACTAATATCCTATACCATTGAGGAAGGTTGGCTGTTGGATTCAGTGGCATAGTTAAGGCAGAACTCTACTTTTGTTCAAAGAGAGCATCTCAGTGTTTCAGCGGAATTGTGGGGTCTGGAGCCATAGATACGATAAGGTGATATGGAAGCAACAAAGATGGGGTAAAGCATAAGTTTGGATGATCCAATTATATTAACCCCAGTGTGCTGGTCTTGGGAATGGTCCCAAAGCATTGCTGTTTCCACCAGAGCCTGACTAATCAGAATCTGTGGCTAGGGTTGCCAACCTCCAGATGGTGGCTGGAGATCTCCTGCAATTACAACTGATCTACAGCTGACAGAGATCAGTTTTCCTGGAGAAAATGGCAGCTTTGGAGGGTGGACCCCATTGAAATCCCTCCCCTCCCCAAACCCCACCTTTCTCAGGCCCCACCCCAAAAATCTCCAGATATTTCGCAACCTGGAGCTGCCAATCCTATCTGTACCTGAGCTAGGGACTAAATCCTACAAATAGGGTTGCCAGGTCCCTCTTTGCCACCGGTAGGAGGTTTTGGGGTGGAGCCTGAGGTGGGCAGGGTTTGGGAAGGGGTGGGACTTCAATGCCATAGAGTGCAATTGCCAAAGTGGCCATTTTCTCCAGGGGAAGTGATCTCTATCAGCTGGAGATCAGTTGTAATAGCAGAAGATCTCCAGCTAGTAGCTGGAGGTTGGCAACCCTACCTACAAAGGAGATCAAACTAGCAGACCTGGAGGTTACTGTAAGGTGGTGGCGAAAACTGAGAGGGAAAATAGGGATGAACATTGTAAATGTGGTAGTCAGTGATGGAAAAGTAAGAGCATGATGGAGTCTAGCTCCCCACTTTCACGTTGGCAGTCCCCCTGATGGTGACATCTGGGAGTCGGTTCTGGGGGAAGAGAAGACAATATAGTCATCAAGACAAAACTCACCCAACCAATGGAGGAATTCTTTCTCCGGTTTCTGTTTGTTCGGCTTCAGGTGCCTGAGCTCATATCCTGTGGGGATAATGAGTCATGTGCATTTGACCAGCAGTGCTAATGGGTGGAGCAGATGGCTGGGTGCTCACTCACAAAGATAGCTGTACGCCTCTTTGTTTTCAGTAGCGCATGGTGGAGCTCATCTGCATTGTAGGGTTTGTTGTCAGTATTACAATACATGGCACTGTGCCTTGAAGGTTACTCAGACACTTCCGTTGGTGCAAAACACAACCGCCTGATTGTTACTTGGTGTGGACAGCTGTGAGCACGTGTTGCTGGTTCTGGAAAAAAAAAAAAACTACCCTTTGTTGGTGGCCTTCCCATTTGCCCCTTTATGGCAGGAAACCTCCCGCCAATGGTAGCCCTTGCCCACTGATGCTCAGCTAATCAGCAGACAGAAATGGGGGCCAAAGGGAGAGCACAACCCACCCGGTAAGAAAAATTAAAAAGCAAAAATAAGTCCATATCTAAGGTAAAAGGTAAAGGTCCCCTGTGCAAGCACCGGGTCATTCCTGACCCATGGGGTGACGTCACATCCCGACGTTTTCTAGGCAGACTTTTGTTTGCGGGGTGGTTTGCCAGTGCTTTCCCCAGTCGTCTTCCCTTTACCCCCAGCAAGCTGGGTCCTCATTTCACCGACCTCGGAAGGATGGAAGGTGGAGTCAACCTTGAGCCGGCGACCTGAAACCGACTTCCGTCGGGATCGAACTCAGGACGTGAGCAGAGCTTTTGACTGCAGTACTGCAGCTGACCACTCTGCGCCACGGGGCTCCTAAGTCCATATCTACTTACAGGAAATTCTGACCATAGAGTTCCTGATGATTCCTAGAGCTACCCAGAAGGGATAAGGGTCGCTCTAGCAATCACCGGAAACTCCACGGTATTCTTACCATAAAGACTCTAGCGATTGCTAGAGCTACAGTTGTTGCTTCTGGGCAGCTCTAGGAATCATTAGGAACTCTATGGTCTGACCTTCCAGTCAGTAGCCAAGGCTTTATTTTGCTTTTTAATTTTTTCCTCCTGGGACTCTGCTCCCCCCCGACAACCCTCCCATCAGTTTCCAGGCCCTGCTTGGCAACCCAGTTCATTAGCAGTCGGCTCGGTTCCTAGCTTTTTTCAACATACTCGTTTCCACTGTTGTGGTAAATGGGGGTTCGTGGGGGAAAGAGAGACCCGAACCGTTGTTTCAAGAAAACTTTTTATTCTGGCAGCCGCGACCCAGAGGCCCTAATGGGCAGAAATCCCTGAGTCCCGATCATACTGAGGAAGGGATATTTATCCAAATGCAAGATATGACAACCCATCAACATTCAGGGTAAAGCTGATAGCACTACAGCACTGGTTCCCAACTAGGGGTCCGGGGACCCCCAGGGGTCCACGAGAACTAAATTAAGGTCCGTGAAACAAAGTTATAAACCCATATTAAATTAATATTCTCAATTATAAGTTCTCTATTATAAAATATATATATTCAAAAATTATTCTAAGTTTAAAGTTTAACTAACAGTTATGATTAAAGTTTATTTTCAAATTCTCGGAATTTTTATTTTGAACCTTGGGGTCCCTGCACTGAACAAAAAAGTCCTAGTGGTCCCTGGTCAAAAAAAGGTTGGGAAACACTGCACTACAGACATGGAGGCGGCGCAGTACAGTTGCAGTTTCATCCAGTTTCTCCTATCATTGTTTATCGTTCACTCTGACACGCCATGACTCTTAACCCACTTACTTAAAGCACACTGTTACATCACAATCGAGAACTCAAAGACGTTAAGTAGCACCTCTCTTTATATAAACCTACATACCTGATTAGGGCCTTGGATAGGGTTGTTGGGTCCCTCTTCGCCATCGGCGGGAGGTTTTTTGGGACGGCGCCTAAAGAGGGCAGGGTTTGGGGAGGGGAGGGACTTCAATGCCATTGAGTCCAATTGCCAAAGCGGCCATTTTCTCCAGGTGAACTGATATCTATCGGCTGGAGATCAGTTGTAATAGCAGGAGACCTTCAGCTAGTACCAGGAGGTTGGCAATCCTAACCTAGGGTTGCCAGGTCCCTTAGCTCCCCCAGCGGGAGCTTTTCGGGAGGGAGTGGCTAGGGTATGCGAGATGCGCACGCACCTGGCGCGAGGTGAGCCCCCCGCATGCCATGCCTTTGTCACTTCTGGGTTTACCCAGAAGCGACGTGGGGGCTCTAGCAATCTCCGCCGAAACTCCATGCGTGTGGGTGCGCGTGCATGTGTTGCCCACTGACCCTCAGCTGGTCGGCGGGCAGCCGGGTGGATTGGCGGGATTTTGCCTGCCACCACCGGGCACTTGGCAACCCTGCCCTAACTTTAGAGTAACTTCATTTATTTTTGCCTTGGTTTGTCAGGCACGAATCTCCCCTGCAAGGCTGAGTGCATTTTCTGTCTTTATTTATTTATTTGTTTGTTCTATATCCCGCCCTCACTCCCTGGCTGCAGTCGGGCTTCAGGGCAGCTCACAACATGGTACTCTATATCAGTACAAAGATACAATAAAACCACATAAAATCAATAAAATATCATTATTTGCCTATCTTGTTTAGTGGGCTTCCTGAAGGACGGTAGGGCTCCTTCCGACTAACCTCCCATGGACAAAATAAGACAGTCCTGTTTCAGAAAGCATTTGCCTTTGGAGTTATGATGCTATTTTTTTATGATCTGCAGTCCATGAGTAATTGTGGTTGCATTTTTTCGTGCGCCCTTGGTTTCTGTGGTGTTAAGATGTTTTATTTTAATTGATGGTTTGGTTGGCCATTTTCAAAGCATGGAGAGATGGCATGTGTTCATGCTACCTGGCGGTTGGCAACCCTACTAGAGAACCCTAGGCTTTTAACAAAATGATTCAGTTCTAGCTATTTTTAAGGATGCTTAGTGTTATTTTATGCTGCTTGTCATGGTTTATTTTAATATTGATAATTTGTGTTGTTTTTAAGGAATTTATTGTACAGTTTTTATTTGTGAGCCTCCTTGAACAGGTCAGCTCCGGGTTGGGAAATACCTGGAGATTTGGGGAGCGGAGCCTGAGGAGGGCGGGGTTTGGAAGGGAAGGGACTTCAATGCCATAGAGTCCAATTGCCACAGTGGGCAGTTTCTCCAGGTGAACGGATCCCTGTTGCCTTGAGATCATTTGTAATAGTGGGAGATTGGCAACCCTATCTTTAGAGAAGGCAACAAATATATTTTTAAAGTAAATTAATGCCAAGAGGGGAAGTGGGGGCAAACCAAGCCAGTGTGGGGAAGGAAACCAGCAGGGGCAAATGAGATTATCTTTCCCTCCACAAATTCTGAAAAACAGAAATTTAAAAAATTCAAATGGCTCTGTAATTAACAATATTTGAGGTGGTAATCTCTAAATTGCCCAGAACATAGAATCATAGATTTAAAAGGGGACATACAGGCCATCTAGTCCACCCCCTGCTCAGTGCATGAACACACATGAACCCATGAAGCTGCCTTATACTGAGTCAGACCCTTGGTCCATCAAAGTCAGTATTGTCTACTCAGACCGGCAGCAGGATCAGCCTAGAGCAGGCTTGTCCAGCCCATGCCCTCTGGGCTCCATGCGGCCCAGGACAGCTATGAATGCAGCCCAACACAAAATCGTAAACTTACTCAAAACATTCTGAGATTTTTTGTGATTTTTTTTTAAACTCGAGCGCGAACTTTGTAGACGACAACAGAATGGAACGGAATAATCAGAGTATGTGACGTCCACAAATATCGGAGTATTATCCGTAATTTGCATTACAATTGCAAACAGTTCAGCCAGAAGAAATTAAAAACTGTTAAAATTAACTAATAAAATAAAGAGCAAGAGGACTCGGTTGCAATGTCGCGTAAAATGAATCGGTGGCCAATATCACGAAAATTATGCACAGACCTTTTTTTTTTTTGCTCATCAGCTATCGTTAGTGTTAGTTTATTTTACGTGTGGCCCAAGACAATTCTTCTTCTTTCAATGTGGCCCAGGGAAGCCAAAAGATTGGACAACCCTGGCCTAGAGCATCCCTGCCAAGTGTTTTGTCCAGCCGCTGCTTGAAGACTGCCAGAGAGGAGGAGCCCACCACCTCCCTGGGTGACATCCAGCAATGTGGCATAATACCTTAAGCAGCAAGTCTGTAAGCAAATTTCCTTAAGATCTGCTGCATCAACTGCTTGCAAAGCCTTATTGCTTCCTCATTTCCTAAGAATGACTTGCAAAGTACATCCCCTTTAAGTAGTCTTATCAGTCCACACCCATCTCATGCCAACCCAGCAGGTGTAAACACAGTTAATTGCAGCAAACGAGAAATAAACATCCATCTCTTTGCTCTCACCACCGGGCCCGTTCAAGGCATAATTTATGGGATGGTGCAATATCGCCTACATAGATGCAAATGCACTATAATATCGAGCCTACTTAACCCCGCACTGTTTCCAAGAGATGCTTGCAGTCAGTGCTCACAGGCACATCTGGCTTGCAAGCTGTTCTAAACAAAGAACAGTGCAATTATAGTGCAAATGCACTATAATATCGAGCCTACTTAACCCTGCACTGTTTCCAAGAGATGCTTGCAGTCAGTGCTCACAGGCACATCTGGCTTGCAAGCTGTTCTAAACAAAGCACAGGGAATCTTGCTTTGGAGGCAGCTGGGGGAACTGCTACATGAATGTAGGTAGTAAAAAGTTGGGAAAAGCCCAGATCGGGATGGCCCAGCTAGCCTGATCTTGTCAGAGTGTGGTTGCTAAGCAGGGTGGACCCTGGTTAGTACTTGGATGGGAGACCACTAAGGAGACCACTCTGCAATGGCAAACTAACTCTGCTTGTCTCTCACCTTGAAAACCCTACAGGGTTGTCATAAATCGGCTGTGACTTGCCAGCACTTTCCATCACCAATATTACCCTGCCCTGATCCCAGGCTAGCATGATCTCATCAGCTCTCAGAAGCTAAGCAGGGTTGACACTGGTTAGTATTTGGATGGGAGACCACTAAGGAAGCCTTGCTATGCAGAGTGTTTGCCTCTTGACTTGAAAACTCTTATGGGGCTGCCATAAGTTGGCCATGACTTGGCGGCAATTTTCACCACCAATACTACCCTGCCCTGACTGCTAGGATTGCCAGCCTCCAGATGGTGGCTGGAGATCTCCCACAATTACAACTGATCTCCAGTGGATAGAGGTCAGTTCCCCTGGAGAAAATGGCCACTTTGGCAATTGGACTCCCTCCCCTCCCCATACCCCACCCTCCTTAGGCTCCGCCCCAAAACCTCCTGCTGCTGGCGAAGAGGGACCTGGCAACTCTTATGACCTTATCTTCTTAAATGGCTTATTATTTATGTTCTGGCCTGTTTTAATAGCTTTTAATTACTTTTAAATGCTCTGGGTTGTTTCAATTGATTTTTTAATGTTCTAGCTTGTTTTATTGGCTTTGTGGTTTCTTGGTGTTGTTTTAGTTACATGTTGCCTCAAGCAGGTCCCTGCAGAAGCGGCCATCAAATAAGTAAGCAAGGGGCCACTAGGGTTGCCAGGTCCCTCTTTGTCACCAGTGGGAAGGTTTTGGGGCGGAGCCTGAGGAGGCTGGGGTTTGAGGAGGGGAGGGACTTCGATGCCATAGAGTCCAATTGTCAAAGCTGCCATTTTCTCCAGGGGAACTGATCTCTGTCGCCTGGAGATCAGTTGTAATAGCAGGAGATCTCCAGCTACTACCTGGAGGTTGGCAACCCTATTTCTAGGGCTGCCAAAACCTGCCAGTGGCAAATAGGGACCAGGCAACCCTATTGGCAACCCTAGCTACACCACTCTGGCTCTTTCCTTCCATTCTGTTTTGGTGAGGGTTAGGGTTATACTGCTGAAACTTAAAAGAGAAAGTGCCAAATCAGGACTACAGCTGAACACCAAGAAGACAAAAGTAATGACTTCAGGATACTTACACAACTTTAAGGTTGACAATGAGGAAATTGAAATAGTTGAAGACTTTCTATTCCTTGGCTCCATCATCAACCAGAAGGGAGACTGCAGCCAAGAAATCAGCAGGAGATTGAGACTGGGAAGGGCAGCCATGAAGGAGCTAGAAAAGAATCTGAAGTGTAAGGATGTGTCACTGGCCCCCAAGATCAGGTTAATTCAAGCCATCGTATTCCCTATTACTATGTATGGGTATGAAAGCTGGACATTGAAGAAAGCTGATAGGAAGAAAGTAGATTCCTTTGAAATGTGGTGTTGGAGGAGAGTGTTACGGATACCCTGGACTGCTAAAAAAACAAATCAGTGGGTTCTAGATCAAATCAAGCCTGAACTGATCCTGGAAGCTAAAATGACTAAACTGAGGCTATCGTATTTTGGTCACATTATGAGAAGACAAGAGTCACTGGAAAAGACAGTTATGCTAGGAAAAGTTGGAGGACATTGATTCATAGGGTCGCCATGAGTCAGAAGCGACTTGGCGGCACTTAACACACACACACACACACACACACACACACACACACACACACACAGGGTTATAGTCTCCAACAACTGTTCCACATAGGGATGGAGATGGTGGAAGTTAGGGACTTGAATTTTGACGAAGCAGATGAGAAGCAGCCGGCAAGGTTTTACAGTATTACAACTAGAATCAATCTTACCAGACTGGTTCTTGTAGGTTATCCGGGCTGTAACCATGGTTTTGGAATTTTCTTTCCTGACGTTTCGCCAGCAACTGTGGCAGGCATCTTCAGAGGATTAACACTGAAGGACAGTGTCTCTCAGTGTCAAGTGTGTAGGAAGAGTAATATATAGTCAGAAAGGGGTTGGGTTTAAGCTGAGTACTGTCCTGCAAAAGTAATGTAGCACATTACTTTTTCAGACAACCTATATACATGCCTGGTTTGATTTAAACTGTTGGTATATGTATATATTTCTGTAAACGTGTGCAGGCTTTACATGGGTTTCAATTGACCACTGATGAAGGCCAAACAGGCCAAAACGTGTCCGGCATGTGGTTATAGATATCAACCTTAGGAAATTCCATTATCTGTCTATCTGTCTATCTGTCTATCTGTCTATCTATCTATTTCATTCTACCCAACACTGGGTAACCAGCTTCTGTTTTCTAGGTTGGGTTTTATTCCCCTCTTTTTTCTTCTAATGACTGCATGGAGGACCACTTGGTAAACATCAGTTATATAACAACTGGCCCATTTTTGTGGCCTCTGAACTCTCCCAGATCTAGAGATTAACAAGCTAATTGGCCAGAGCAAGACGGGCATCGGGCTGCCCAGAAAAACAAGCTGCCCTGCCCACGTCTGCATCTTGTCTGGCATCCCAACCCAAGCAGTAATGCTTCCTCACTGTTGACACTAATAGCCAGGTTTCAGCTTTGCAAATACCTTCCACGGAGATTCCTTTGTCACTGCCCGGCCTACAAAGCCTGAGCTCTGTGCCCACACTGTGCCCACGCTTGCTATCCTAACTTGGTTTAAATCAGAAAAACAAGCCTATGTGGAACAGAGGGAACAGCCAGTCCTGTGATTAGGACTGCCACCTCGAGGTTGAGAAATACCTGGAGATTTTGGAGGTGGAGACTGAGGAGGGCAGGGTTTGGCGAAAGGAGGGTTTTCAATGGGGCATAATGCCATAGAGTCCACCTTCAAATGCAGCCATTTTCTCCAGGGGAACTGATCTCTGTCACCTGGAGATCAATTGTAATAGCGAGAGATATCCAGCCACCACCTGGAGGTTCAGAAAACAGGCAATGCTATAACAATGTAACAAAAGTGTAATGAATATGAACTTCATACATATATTATATACAAGTGTCTAAATACATATACAGTAACATTCAATCCAAGGTAGAAGTCTTGAAGAAGAAGGGGTGGAATAGGGATACGTTCGTTTCAAGTCTCAAGTCTTCCTCATTGAAAGTACAAATGAACACATGAAGCTGCCTTATATTAAATCAGACCCTTGGCCGATCAAGTTCAGTATTGCCTACTCAGACTAGCTCTCCAGGGTCTTATGCAGAGGTCTTTCACATTGCCCACTGTCAGTTTCTTTAAACTGGAGATGCCAGGGATTGAACCTGTCACCTTCTGCATGCCAAGCAGATGCTCTACCACTGAGCTATAGCCCCTCCCCAGTAGTGAAGTGTTGTCTAATTATCTCCTTACCTGTCCTGGGCTGCAAGTAGCTCCTCATGTTGATTATTCTGCTTTCCCCAGGTAGGACCTGCCCCAGGATGTGGTGATGGCTGCCAACTTGGAAGGCTTGAAGCGGGGAGGGGTCATGTTCATGAAGGAGAGGGGTAACTAGTAAAAATGGATACTAGTCATGATGCATACCTGTTCTTTCCAGGAACAGAGGAGTATACCTTTTATATTAGGTGTTGTGGAAAACAGGCAGGATAATGCTGCTGCAGTCGTCTTGTTTGTGGGCTTCCTAGAGGCACCTGGTTGGCCACTGGTGAACAGATGGCTGGACTTGATGGGCCTTGGCCTGATCCAGCAGGGCTTTCCTTATGTTCTTATGAGCATGTCTATTCTCTCCAGGATCAGAGACACATGCCTATTATATCAGGTGCAGTGGAACACAGGGAGGATAATGCTGCTGCAGTCATCTTGCTTGTGGGCTTCCTAGAGGCACCTGGTTGGCCACTGTGTGAACAGACTGCTGGACTTGATGGACCTTGGTCTGATATAGCAGGGCCTTTCTTATATTCTTAGGACACAATTCCCCTTATGGGAGAAGACCAAGGCAAAATAGGAGTTAAGTAGTTACACCTCGTCTCTGTCACCTGCTAAAATTTCACCATCTTCAGCTTGTGTGTTTTCATCTGTTTGACAACATCCTTACAGGTTTGGGCTACACCCTTGGTTCTGGGCCCCTCCTTCCATTTAAGATACATTTCCCTGTGAAGTCTCAATAGATAGGCTGTGTGACCAATTGAGACTTGCTGGGCTATAATCCTCTCTTTTGATTCAAATGGCAGCTGGCCAGGCAATATGGAAACATCTACACTATATGGATCGGACCTGTACCTGCAGTGGTATTTTCTGGATATGAAGCCGTGAAAGAAGGGCTGGTAACCTATTCGGAATACTTTGTTGACAGACCAATGACTCCTCTCCTGAAACTTATAACAAGAGAAAAGGGTAAGTTCTGGAAAGTCACAGATACGACTGACCTTTCCCCCCAGAGAAATGGTACAGAACACACATATGAACACATGAAGCTGCCTTATACTGAATCAGACCCTTGGTCCATCGGAGTCAGTATAGTCTACTCAGACCGTCAGTGGCTCTCCAGGGTCTCAGGTAGAGGTCTTTCCCATCACCTACTTGCCTGGTCCCTTTAACTGGAGATACTGGGGATTGAACCTGGGACCTTCATGCCAAGCAGATGCTCTACCACTGAGCCACAGCCTCTCCCCAATACAGGAAATTGGTCAACACAGCTAATATGACAAAAATTTCAGTTGGCTGGTGACTTCTCAACTTGCTAATAGAAATTGCTCCATCTTTATTATCTGTGGCCTTGGGCTTACGTAACTGGTTAGTATAGTTGCCAACTGGCTGGAGAAAAGAATGTCCTATCCTTTCAATAGAGGTTTGATGGCATGTTATTTACCACATAGAGATTTCCTGGAATTATAACTGATCTCCAGACCACACAGATCAATTCCCCTGGAGAAAATGGCTGCTTTGGAGGGTAGATTCTATGGCATTATACTCCGCTGAGATCCCTTCTATCCCCAAACCCTGCCCTTCTCAGGCTCCACCCCCAAATCTCCAAGCCGGATAGGGTTGCCAGGTCCTTCTTTGCCACCAGCAGGAGGTTTTTGGGGTGGAGCCTGAGGAGGGCGGGGTTTGGGGAGGGGAGGGACTTCAATGCCATAGAGTCCAATTGCCAAAGCGGCCATTTTCTCCAGGGGAACTGATCTCTGTTGGCTGGAGGTCAGCAGAAGATCTCCAGCTAGTGCCTGGAGGTTGGCAACGCTAAAGCCAGAGTTGAGAACCCTAGCTGTGAGGGAAAAGGAGGGACTTCTGCCTTTCCTCCTGGCTTGTTTTCCCTAGCGGAAATGGCCGGGGGTGGGTGGGCTGTTCACACATTTCCATTAGAGAAAATGGTGCTGGAAGGAAGGCAGATGCCCCTCCTTCCCCTTGGCAGCTCTCAGAGCTGCTCTGAGTGATGAGCAGTTTGTATGATGAGTCCCCTGATGGTACAAGGGGCAGCAAGTCATATCCAGAGAATCTACTGTATAGTTAGGCCCTAAGAAAGGTGTTTTGGGATGAGGTGGATTTGAGGAAATGATGAAAGGGGAAGTTTTCCTGCTGTCTTGGGTCATTTATGCATGGGAATTTTACTTGAGGTCCGTTGCTCGCTGGACCCACACTTTCCTATTGGGAGTCTATGCACCAGCAGTCTCCAAGCTCAAGCCAAGTCCAAGCCCCTTGAAAAGCTGCTTTGTAATTGGCTTACTTTGTAGAGAGAAAATCCGCCCCCCAAACCCAATTGATGCATAAAAAATCATTTTAAGAACAAAAAAAAAAAAAAAAAAAATGGAGCAATCTCAAAGGAGGGGGAGGGAAAAATCCAAGCCTCGGTTTTAAAAAGCCTGCTCAAAAAGAGCTGCCAGGAGACATTTGAATCTCTACCTCTTTACACCCTACTTTGTAATTGGCTGTGAGAGAAACCGAGCTTGCATGTCCCGCGCTTTGCCTTACACATGGGGATTTCACCCGGACTGGGCTCAGGGGAGAGGGAAGAAGCAGGTTAACAGAAAAATGGGAAGTCCTGGGATTTGTGAGGGCTGGCAGCGAGGTCATCTCTGATGGAGGGAAAACTCATGCATAACTCCAAGGAACAACCAAGACTGACCATGGGCAAATGGGAGTGAAAGTACTCATGCATAATGAACCTTAAAACACACACACAGCCCTTGAATGCATAAAAAGCAGATTGGCAGAAGGCACAAGGGGTGGAGCTGAGGTTGGGAAATTCCTGGGGATTTGGGGAGGGAGCCGAGGGACATTTGACTTCACATTACTATTGGAGAGTCAATGTGATATAGTGGTTATGAGCAGTGGACTCTAATCTGGAGAACTGGGTTTGATTCCCTGCTCCTCCACATGAGTGGCGGACTCTCTTCCGGAGAGCCAGGGTCGATTCCCCACTTCTCCATGTGAAGCCAGCTGGGTGACCTTGGGCTAGTCACAGTTCTCTCCAAACTCTCTCAGTCCCGCCCACCTCACAAGGTGTCTGTTGTGGAGAGAAGGAGAGGCGATTGTAAGCCACTCTGAGACTCCTTAAAGGTAGAGAAAATCAGGGTATAAAAACCAACTCTTCTTCTTCTATTTAAATTGTTTTAAATTGTTAGCTGCCTTGGTGGCCCTTGCAAGGGCAGAAAGGCGGGACAAAGTTTTTGCAAACAACCAAAGAAGCACTGTTATCTGCCAGCAACACAGCTTTTATAGAACTAGTCGGTCTTAAATGCGGAGGCGGGAAGTTCATCAGATCTGGCAGTTTGGAGGCTGTTAATCTAAATGTTTTAATTTTAAACAAGCCATTACTCATTCAATCTCAATTGCCTCAGGTATTGTCTTCTCCAACGGTCACACCTGGAAGCAGCAGAAGAAGTTTGGGCAGGTTACCATGCGGAAGCTGGGCCTGGGGAAGAAAGAGCAACAGATTGCCGATGAGGCCCAGCAGCTTGTCGAGATGTTTGCAAAGGCGAACGGTTTGTGACACTAGGAGATTATGTGGGCACATAGTTCTGTCTGCAGAAATCTTTGTGTGGACTGTTTTATATTACTCATTGGTACAGTTGCCAACCTCCAGGTGGAGCCTACAGATCTTCCAGCATTGGGGTGGAGCCTAGGGTTGCCAACCTCCAGGTACTGCAAAAAAGAACTAGCACGACTCAATCAAGAAATTGAACAATTCATTAAAGTGCTAAACATGAAACCACCACAAGTGTGCAATACATACAATATAAACACTATAAACAAAAGAATATTAGGAACAAATGGAAAAAAGTCCAAAGTCCAAAGGTCTTATCCTATTCCATCATCTTCTGATCCAAAAGTAGGCACAAAGTCCACGTAAGTCCAAAAAGTTGTATCAAGACAACGGAGGGAGGAAACGCTATTCCGGATATCTTAGCGCTTTCACCAAAACACAGCTTCATCAGCCTATAAAATTTATATAATAATTTTCATAATATCTTACATTTTCATTTTTTAATCTATAAATAATCAATGGTAAGTATAAGGATAGACAACAATAATATTATACAATAGCTTACCTCTTAGTGTGTTAGAAGGCATACTCATTGGGAGGAATATAATCCATATGGTTTAATTTTCTCTCTTTTTTTGTTATTCAAACGTATTAGTTTCTTATAATATGCTATTTTTGCAATTTTTTATTAGTTTTTATGCTCCCAAAAAAAGGGCTGCTAAACCTTCCGGTCCTAAGTTAGATTGTGATAGACTGCGTGAGCAGATATATAGCTAATGGGTCACATGCTGCTATTGTTACTAGATTCTTAAAGGCGCAGTGTCAAAAACGAAGTAGCTCAAATCATAGAAAACAGGACAAATCAAATTCATTGTTTAACCCGTTGGGGGCCAAGGTGTTAAATAAATGTATAAAGCGCATTTCATTTTGGAGGAGCACTTTCTGTACATCCCTATGATCGTGTGGATGATCACGGTAAACCCACAATACAAAAAATCTCATATCGGTTTCAGAATGTTTATATTTCACAAAGTGGCTCGTTAGTGGAGCCTCAAAGTTCAAAGAGCGCAATCTCGATCTGTGTTCTCCTATACGCAGCCGAACTGGGCGCATGGTGCTGCCAATGTATAATTTAGAACATTTGCATGTGACCGCGTAAATTACGCGGCTTGTGGCACAATTTGAGAAGTGTCTTAATTGGAATCTGAAATCTAAAGTTGCTGAGCGGAATTCCTTGACAGGAAGACTCAGCGGGCACACGGAGCATTTCCCGCATTTAAAATGGCCGACGGCCGAAACGTGTGGCACAGATTTTTTAAGAAAGTCAGAATGTACTAGACGGTCCCTAAGAGCTTGAGTCTTATGCATTCCAAAAATTGGTGGAACATTACATCCAGGAATGTCTTGGATAATGTGCCAATGTCTTCTAATGGCTTGTTTAATTGCAAAAGAATGTTTACTATAAGTTAGAGAGCAGTACATATACTAAAATCTCAGGTAACATTACTAATAAACTTTCCAAATTGATTCATGTAGTAATTACTGAAGGTTTGAGTCTTGGCTATATAAACCAGCAGGTGGCAGATTTTCTTACCGTTTCGTTTCCCAAGGTTCCGACTTTTTATACTCTCCCTAAAATCCATAAAGACACCCGGCCGGTCTTGGGGAGACCCATTGTGTCATCATGCGGATCCTTACTTGAGCCTATATCTAAATTTCTTGATTATTATTTACAACCATTTGTTACTTTGACCCCTTCCTATGTTTTAGACTCTAGAGACTTTATACAACATGTTGAGGATTATTTTTTGCCAATTGGAGGAGTAATGGCTACACTTGATGTTAGTGCGTTATATACTAACGTTCCTTTAGAAGATGCTAGGAATATTATTGCAGACAGACTAGATTCAAGATCTGACCCTTCCCCTCCTACACAATATTTGTTACAGTTAGTTGATCTTATGTTTGAAAACAATTTTTTTAGATTTGGATCCCAATTTTTCTTGCAGACAAAAGGCGTAGCAATGGGCGCTGCGTGTGCCCCTGCAATCGCGAATCTTTTCATGATTGATTTTGAATTGGCTCACATTATTAATAATAATCCTTTTGCATCACATTTATTTATTTATAAACGGTATGTTGGTGATTTATTTTTTCTCTTTGATTGCCCTGAGACATTTGATAAATTTGCCACGTGGTTAAATACCATTAATGAACATCTGACTTTTACCGGCCAATGTGACCCTGTAAGTATACCTTTTTTAGATTTGGAAGTTTTCGTTAGATTTGATAGAAAGCTAGCTGTAAGACCTTATAAAAAAAGTATGTCTAAAGATTCTGGACTGCATTATGCTTCCAATCCCCCGATTCATCTTAAAAATAATCTTCCCTTTAGTAATTTTCTTAGATTAAAAAGAAATGCAACCTGTGCTGTTGATTTCAAAAAAGCCTCGGAAAAAATGACTGTCTCCTTAACAAAAAGAGGTTACCCACCTCAGGTTGTCTCTCAAGCCTGGAATAGAGCTAATGAGAAAGAACGTCAATCTCTGTTCTCCAAAAAAGCACCAACTTTAAAACAGAATGTGTACTGCTCTCTAACTTATAGTAAACATTCTTTTGTAATTAAACAAGCCATTAGAAGACATTGGCACATTATCCAAGACATTCCTGGATGTAATGTTCCACCAATTTTTGGAATGCGTAAGACTCAAGCTCTTAGGGACCGTCTAGTACATTCTGACTTTCTTAAAAAATCTGTGCCACACGTTTCGGCCGTCGGCCATTTTAAATGCGGGAAATGCTCCGTGTGCCCGCTGAGTCTTCCTGTCAAGGAATTCCGCTCAGCAACTTCAGATTTCAGATTCCAATTAAGACACTTCTCAAATTGTGCCACAAGCCGCGTAATTTACGCAGTCACATGCAAATGTTCTAAATTATACATTGGCAGCACCATGCGCCCAGTTCGGCTGCGTATAGGAGAACACAGATCGAGATTGCGCTCTTTGAACTTTGAGGCTCCACTAACGAGCCACTTTGTGAAATATAAACATTCTGAAACCGATATGAGATTTTTTGTATTGTGGGTTTACCGTGATCATCCACACGATCATAGGGATGTACAGAAAGTGCTCCTCCAAAATGAAATGCGCTTTATACATTTATTTAACACCTTGGCCCCCAACGGGTTAAACAATGAATTTGATTTGTCCTGTTTTCTATGATTTGAGCTACTTCGTTTTTGACACTGCGCCTTTAAGAATCTAGTAACAATAGCAGCATGTGACCCATTAGCTATATATCTGCTCACGCAGTCTATCACAATCTAACTTAGGACCGGAAGGTTTAGCAGCCCTTTTTTTGGGAGCATAAAAACTAATAAAAAATTGCAAAAATAGCATATTATAAGAAACTAATACGTTTGAATAACAAAAAAAGAGAGAAAATTAAACCATATGGATTATATTCCTCCCAATGAGTATGCCTTCTAACACACTAAGAGGTAAGCTATTGTATAATATTATTGTTGTCTATCCTTATACTTACCATTGATTATTCATAGATTAAAAAATGAAAATGTAAAATATTATGAAAATTATTATATAAATTTTATAGGCTGATAAAGCTGTGCTTTGGTGAAAGCGCTAAGATATCCGGAATAGCGTTTCCTCCCTCCGTTGTCTTGATACAACTTTTTGGACTTACGTGGACTTTGTGCCTACTTTTGGATCAGAAGATGATGGAATAGGATAAGACCTTTGGACTTTGGACTTTTTTCCATTTGTTCCTAATATTCTTTTGTTTATAGTGTTTATATTGTATGTATTGCACACTTGTGGTGGTTTCATGTTTAGCACTTTAATGAATTGTTCAATTTCTTGATTGAGTCGTGCTAGTTCTTTTTTGCTATACTTGTTGTTACTAGTATTGTGAGTATTTTTTGCATAACCTCCAGGTACTAGCTGGAGATCTGCTATTACAATGGATCTCCAGCCGATAGAGATCAGTTCACCTGGAGAAAATGGCCACTTTGGCCATTGGACTCTATGGCATTGAAGTCCCTCCTCTCCCCAAACCCCACCCTCTTCAGGCTCCACCCAAAAATCTCCAGGTGTTTCCCAACCCGGGGTTGGCAAACCTGTCTCCAGACTATAGAGATCAGCTGCCCTGGTGGAAATTGAAGCTTTGGAGAATGGGCTGTATTGTGTCACACCTCTGCTGAACTCTCTCCCCTTTCTAGATTCTACTACTCCTTCCCCTACTAGATTCTACTCCACCACCAAATCTCCAGGAATTTCCCAAGCTAGAGTTGGCAACTTTAAAGAGGGAAGTTGCTACTTTTCAGTTTAATTGCTGTTTGCTCATATCAGTGTTCCCAACTGGAATGGAAACTTCTGGCGGCCTCTTTGCCCCCACTGAGTTGCTATTAGCCTACAACTCCCTTGCAGCTTAAACATTGGGCTTTTCCATATTTTCAGTTTCCTCGCTTGTAAGTTCCTGTTTCTTTGGGTTTTTTTTTCCTGTTCTGAACGTGTTTTGCTCCCTCTAGTGGTCAATTCGCTACCACGAAGCTTTATGTCCAGCGTAAGAACCTGCATTTTACATCTGCCGGGTGATGTTTGATATCAAATCAACCACTAGAGCAGTGATGGCGAACCTCTTAGAGACCGAGTGCCCAAACTGCAACCCAAAACCCACTTATTTATCGCGAAGTGCCAACACAGCTAGAAGCCCACATGGGGCTAGGGGTTGCCAGGTCCCTCTTTGCCACCTGCGGGAGGTTTTTAGGGCAGAGCCTGAGGATGGTGGGGTTTGGGGAGAGACCAATGCCATAGAGTCCAATTGCCAAAGCGGCCATTTTCTCCAGGTGAACTGAAATAGCAGATCTCCTGCTACTACCTGAAGGTTGGCAACCCTGCATGGGCGGCCAAGCAGGGGAAGGAAAGCAGGTGGAGCATAGCCCCCACCCTTCAGTTTGGTTCTTTTTCCAACTGTTATCTTCATACGAATTTTAAAAGACTGTTATGCAGGGGGGGGGCTGATGGTGGGGACAGCCCTCTGCATGCGCTCAGAGGCACCTTCGGTTGCATGAACGAGCAGAGTGAAAACCTGAGCTAAGCGAAGGGCTTGGCTCCAGCACAAACGCCAGGCGGGCCCCCGTTCAGCCCTCACCGCCAACCCCCTGCCCTGTAGTCACCAACCAGCCCGCAGCAGACGGCCGCCCAGGCGTCCCACTCCCTGTCCAGCCCCATCCCGGCTCCGCCTCTTCCAGTCCTCAGCAGAAGGCTCGTCGTTGTCTTCACTTCTGGAGCGCGCAGCCGGCGACTGCGGAGAAGGCACTGGGAAGGAGCCTGGCGCTTCCCGGAGGAGCCGGGAAGGCACCGCTGGTCCCCAGCTTCCTCAGCTGGGAGAATGAACTCAGGCAAACTCTGTGCTGGGGTGACGGCTCGCCTGCCCACAGAGAAGGCTCTGAGTGCCACCTCTGGCACTTGTGCCATAGGTTCACCACCACTGCACTAGAGGGATCAAAATACATGCAGAACTGAATGCCCCCCCCCCCAAAAAAACCAGGAACATAACAAGCGAGGAAACTGAGAATGTGGAAAAGCCCATTATCGGAAAGGCAGATACAAGGCTGGGAAACTCCTGGAGATTTGGGGTCAAAGTCTGGGGAAGCAGAGTTTGTGGAAGGAAAGAACTCAGCAGGGATGTGATGCCTTAGAGGATCTCATCTGAAACTTCCATATTTTTTTTCCAGAGGAACTGATCCCTGCAAGCTGGAGATCAGTTGTAATTCTGTGACAACTTCAGGCCCACCTGGAAGCTGGCAACCCTCAAGCATATGGTTGCCAACCTCCAGATACTAGCTGGAGACCTCCTGCTATTACGACTGATCTCCAGCCGATAGACATCCGTCCACCTAGAGAAAATGGCCACTTTGGCAATTGGACTCTATGGTGTTGGTCCCTCCCCTCCCCAAACCTCGCCCTCCTCAGGCTCCATTCCAAAAACCTCCTGCTGGTGGCAAAGAGGGACCTGGCAACCCTACTAGAGTGGCAGGTTTGGGGTGGAATGATTTGTACATTCTGGAACTGAAAGTCTGTTTTCACGTACGTCTTCTGTTCGTTAAAGAAAGACTCAGAGTTCTCAGTGGCCTCCCTTGCTCTCACCAATGAAACCCCTCTAACAGCGAAGCAGAATGGATCTAAACAGGACTGCACAACCTTTATTATCAGGGCAGCCGACTGACCCTTCGTTGCTCATCAGAAACTCCGTCTCCAACGTGATGTGTGCTGTGGCTTTCGGACACCGGTTTTCTCTGGACGATGAAGAATTCATCAAGTTGATCAATGCTGTTGCTTACAGCTTGAGTTTTGCAGCCAGTTTCTTTCATGGGGTGAGTAATTTGCCAGAAGGGTGATTATAGTCCCTGTCCCTCTACCCTACACAGCACCTTTAATGGCGCTCAGTGTACATGGGTCTTGTGACAACATAAATAAACTTCCCCTTAATTGGAATTGGGCTGCTGAGACAGTGGGGCTAATCTCTTTCTTTCCAGAGGGGCCAATGAAGCTTTGCCACAATCACTGGACAAAGATAAATTTATTTATTTCCTTCATTTATTTCCTGCTTCCCCCCCCCTAAAGCAGCTCACCTCGATTTCTTCCTCTCCATTTTATCCTCACAATGCCCCTGTGATGTAGGGTAGGCTGAGTTTACCTAGGGTAGCCAGTCCAAGCCCTGCAACTGGCTGGAGTCAAGGGGATAGAGACGTAGGAGAGATACTGTCAGTGGCAGTGTGATGTCACTTTTGGGAAAGTAACGGCAGTCTTCTCTAGGAATAGCCAAACACTATATGGTAGAACCATAGAGTTTTCAGCGATTCCTAAAGAGGACCTCAGCAGGGTAGAATGCCATAGAGTCCAGCCTCCAAAGCAGCTGTTTTCTTCAGGGGAACTGATCGCTTTTGGCTGGAGATGTAATGGCGGGAGATCTCTAGGTACCCCCTGGAGGTTGGCAACCCTACCTGGGAGGCAGAGCTTGGGGAGCACAGAGTTTATGGAGTGGAATGAGTTCTGCAGGGATGTGATGCTATACAATCCACCCTCTGAAACTGCCATTTTATCTGAGGGAATTGACCTCTAATCTGGAGATCAGTCTCGGAGAACTCCAGCCCTTGCTTGGAGATCGGCAACCTTGAGTCTGTTCTCATGTCTCCAGTGTGGTGCGGTGGTTAAGAGCGGTGGACTCTAATCTGGAGAGCTGGGTTTGATTCCCCACTCCTCCACATGAGCGGCAGACTCTAATCTGGTGAACTTGGCTGGTTTCCCTACTCCTGCTCATGAAGCCAGCTGGGTGACCTTGGGCTAGTCACTGTTCTCTTCAAGCTCTCTGTCTCACCTACCTCACAAGGTGTCTGTTGTGGGGAGAGGAAGGGAAGGAGATTGTAAGCTGATTTGATTCTCCTTAAAATTGTTGGGCTAGGTGGCCTGTATGGCCCCTTCCAACTCTATGATTCTATGAAAAAGTAGAGAAAATCGTCATATAAAACACAAATCCTCCTCCTCTTCTTCTTCCATTGCATCATCACGCAGTGGTGAGTCCCACCATTCCCTCAATGACGTTGGAACGGATCTGCTAGGCCTCTGGTAGCATCTAATCCTGTACAATGCTGAAATGGGAATCAAAGGTGCACGGGCCATTTTATTAACCCCCCTCGTGATAGTGACTGAATTTTGCTTTCATCTTTTCTGCAGCTGTATGAAATTCTCCCCTGGCTTATGAAACATCTTCCGGGGCCTCACCAGACGGTGCTGGCCTGCACGGAGGCTGTGCGTTCCTTTGCAAAAAAGGAGATAGAAATCCATAAGCAGCAGCAGCAGACAATGCACGAGCCACAGGATTACATTGATTACTATCTGTTTCAGATGGAGAAGGTAGGTGCCTGCTCTGGAAAGGGGGGGACACACATTTTCCAAATAAATCAGTGAACAATAAATACATCAGTTTGGCTCCTCTGAGTTGTTATTACTAGTAGGGCTGTCGATTCAGTTTGTTCCGAACCGAAAAACCGCCGAATTTCCCCCGATTTGGCGGTTTCCGGTTCGGGAGCCGACTTTGCTGACTTTGGGGGTTCGGCGAATAAATTCGGCAAATTCGGGGTTCAGCTCCCCCCCCCCCGCGCGCCTTCACGGGGCTTCCCTGAAGACGCGCGGGGGGCCCTTTAAACAGATCTGCGCCTCCCAGCTCCCAAACACCTATATGCTTGACAATTCTATCTTTAATAATGCTTTCCACTAATTTACCCGGAACTTATAGTCTTAGAGCAGCTCTCACATCACTGCGATTTCAAACTATGCCCATGGAGCTTCTTGCCGGTCGTTTTTCAAAAAAACAAACAAACCCCTGGGCTCAATGTATCTGTATATGTGGTAGCTCAGTGGAAGATCGACTCCGTTACATCCTGCCCTGCCCTATCTACATCGAGCCTTGGAATAGGTTCCTGGCAAATATTCTTTCCACTTTCCACTTATTATTTGATGCCAATAAACTAATTTTCTGGCTTTCCGATACTGACCCTTTTGTTTCCCGGAAAATGGCATTTTATGGCCTTGTGGCCAGGAAAATCAGGGCAAAGAAAGCCATCAAATGAGAAAAGGAGCCATATTGGTGTTTTTTAATCTTACGACTTTTAATGGTTTTTTATCTATTTTAAGTTGTTGCAATATTGTCTTGATTGGAAAGGCCTATGGCCATGCACAATAAACATGACTGAGGTAGTCGGTGGAAGTCTCCTGTTATTACATCTTATCTCCAGCCAATAGAGGTCAGTTCACCTGGAGAAAACGGCCACTTTGGCAATTGGATTCTATGGCATTGAAGTCACTCCCCTCCCCAAACCTCACCCTTTTCATGCTCTGCCCCAAAACCTCCCACTGGTGGTGAAGAGGGACCTGGCAACTCTAATTATTACAATTCCTGTAATGGTTGAGTGGCATCATCTGGAGGGCCACCCACAGGGTTCTGCCCACTCAATGCTTTCCCCATATTAGTCACTAAACTTGGGTAGCGGTTGGGGATGGGCTGCGGCTCCGTGGGACAGCTTTGCACTGAGAAGGTCCCAGATTCAATCCTTGGCATGTCCAGTTAAAAAGGATCTGGTAGTAGGTGGTATGGAAGAACCCTACCCGGGACCCTTCACACAAAGCATAGTTAGTACAAGGGAAAAGGCAAGCAGTGCGGCATAGCCCAATCTGGTCAGATCTTAAGAACAGAAGAACAGAAGAGAGGCCCTGCTGGGTCAGACCCAGGCCCATAAAGTCCAGCAGTCTGTTCACACAGTGGCCAACCAGGTGCCTCTAGGAAGCCACTAACAAGACGACTGCAGCAGCACCATCCTGTCTGTGATCCACAGCACCTCATATAATAGGCATGCTCCTCTGA
Source organism: Euleptes europaea (assembly GCF_029931775.1). Classification (NCBI taxonomy): domain Eukaryota; kingdom Metazoa; phylum Chordata; class Lepidosauria; order Squamata; family Sphaerodactylidae; genus Euleptes; species Euleptes europaea. The sequence goes on from NC_079316.1 coordinate 9,423,278, forward strand.
TACTAGAGAGAAGAGGTAGGCATCATGACTAGTATCCATTTTTACTAGTAGCCATGAATACCCCTTTCCTCCACGAACATGTCCACTCCCCTCTTAAAGCCTTCCAAGTTGGCAGCCATCACCACATCCTGGGGCAGGGAGTTCCACAATTTAACTATGCGTTGTGTGAAAAAAATACTTCCTTTTATTTGTTTTGAATCTGTCACCCTCCAGCTTCAACAGATAACTTCACGTTCTAGTTTTATGGGAGAGGGAGAAAAACTTCTCCCTGTCCACTCTCTTCAAACCATCTTGGAAGTGGCCATTTTGTCCAGGGATTGGGTGGTGCTTTGGTTAAAAACCGCAAAATGCGACGTCGTGAACTACATTGCAGCTTCTGTCTTGTCAAAACAGAGCAAACTTGATCCTGACACTACATACAATGAAGAGAACCTGGCTCAGTGCATTTTTGACCTGTTCATCGCAGGGTCAGAGACGACGGCGACTTCTCTGCAATGGGCACTGGTTCTCATGGCAAATTATCCAGACATCCAAGGTGAGAAGCTTTTCCCCAGTGGAGACAAGAGCCTGCTTGATCCACATTAATTTGTTGATTATTTTAGTAATGGGTTGCAATTCTTTAAAGATACACACACAAACACAGAATGAAAAATGCTGTCAAGCTGCAGAGGACGTATGCCGACCCCATAGGGTTTTCAAGGCAAGAGATGAACAGAGGTGGTTTGCCATTGCCTGGGGCCGACGCTAATCTGGTGAACCGGGTTGGTTTTCCCACTCCTACACATGAAGCCAGCTGGGTGAACTTTTTAATTTCTAGTTTACTCTTAGCACTGGTCCAACGAGTCTTCCTTAACGTCAAGATCCTCCATTCACCTCTCAATGCCTACTGATATTGAAGCTTCTTTAATGGAACCCTATGGAATAGTTTCATTTGCCATACATTTCTCCCTGGGGTGGCTTGCCTTCCCTTAGAAACACATCCAGAATAAAGCTTCCCTTTCCACCATTTTCTCCAGAGAACGTCTACAAGGAGATGAACGAGTTTTTTGGCTCCGCTCACTCCATCTGCTATCAAGATCGGAAAAATCTGCCCTACACCAACGCTGTGATTCATGAAACTCAGCGTGCCGAATTTATGTTACTATTTGGAGTCCCTAGACAATGTGTGAAGGATGTGAATGTTCTGGGTTTTTTCATTCCAAAGGTATGCATCATTGTTATAACTGCACTTCTGTGTCAACAGTCATTGGATCATGGTGATTTAAGAGATGTGTCTCTATAGAAACTTAATGTATAGTGCGAAACATGTACTGCATGTGAGAAGTCCCCCTCCCTCCACCTCTTAACAAAAGCAAAAAATACCACATTGAATAGGGATTGGTGTATATCTATCACTGTAGCCTTTGCATACGTCTTGTGTGGCTTTCAGTAGGTGGATATCCAAAGTAGGACTGTGTACCATTTTTTCCTTGTATTTTTCGGGTTCAGGTTTAATAAACCTGGAATTTTTCAACCCCCCCGAAAAAAGTCAAATCCTTATATTGGCTTTTTTATGGATAATCAAAAATGTTTGAGTTCATTAAATCTGAACCTGAAAAATACGTGGCGTGGAGCCTAGTGTTTAGTTCGCCGCCATTCATGTGGACTTTGGAGGCAGCAGCGCAAGGCTGAGCGCTGGGTTCGGCTGGGCTCAGTGTTCAGTTCCATGTCACCTGCCACCTCTGAAGTCCTGGACTTTGGAGGTGGCGGAGAACTGAACGCTGGTGTTACCCTAAACAGGTTTGATCCTGGTGCTGTAGGGTCAATAATCCGCACCAAAGGGGTGAAAGGAATAAAAGTTTATTTCTGTACACACAAATAAGGTGCCCCCCGTCAGCTCAAGGGGCCGTTGAGGAGAGAAGCACACCGTCGCTCCCAATCACAGACAATATATAGCATCTCATTTCCTCCTTCTGTTATACATATTTGGAAAGCATGTTACTAATTGGTACATCTACTCATTATTATTCAAGCATGCGTATAGCTTACTATCTTGTGTAAATAAACTCACACTGCGATTGCGCAGCCATCTTTGGAGGAGGACCACTTAGAGATAAGAGGTGTGTTCTGGCCACATTGACGTCACTAAGTAACTCCTGGTCACTTTACAAAGTTGACCTGAGCTTTTTGTGATCTTAGCAGTGTTGATGAAACTCCAGATGTTCCTCTTGTTATCTGTGAACGCTAGACACATCGAAATGTTGTTACAGTCAGGCCTTTTTGCTATGCACTTCTGAGCTTAATCCAGTAGGAGGGTCTGAACCTTTATTCTGACCTTCATCCAGTATGAGGGTCTGAACCTTTATTTAGGGCCTGGGTCTTTTAGGCGTGCGTATCACTGATACAGCCAAAAGGATGGACAAAAGGAAGCAGTTGTTCACTCAAAGATTAATTGTGGAATTCCCTGCCAATAGATGTAGTGATGGCTACTATCAATGGCTATTTGGCGCACCGACTAAATGGGTTTGCTGCGTTCAAATGTTTGAATGAATAGTTGTATTTGCATTTAGCCATAGGCCATTACCAACCTGTCAAGGATACCTCAGATACATAGTAAAGGAAATAGGAAGTTAATAAAATTCTGGATTGGTAATAAATATATATACAATAAAACTGTGCTGAAATATACATAATAAAATTATGCTAAAATCAATGTATTCAGAGAAATAATTAAAAATTGTGGCGGTGTCCCAATCTGCCAATGGGACCTAGCAACCATTAAAACCAACCCGAAGATTCAGCTCTCTTAGCAACCATATTGGACCTTATTTTCTTTGCCGCCAGAGCATACAGGGAAGTCCTATGAGAAACAAACCCATCGGTGTCTTTTAACAAAAATACTAATTTCTCAGCACTAGGACAAGTATTTAGGCCAGAAACCAACCCAGCAAGAGATTTAGCCATGGGCTCTACATATAGAGGACATTCAAATAAGTAGTGGTATAAGTCCTCCAGAGCAGACGTTCCACAGATGCAAAAACGTTGATGTTTTGGAATTCGGCAATAATGCCATGTGTTCAAACGTAGTAACCCTCTGTACGTAAATATAATGTGATAGCTATTCCTTAGGGCTATACAAACTGTTCTCTCCCCTGAACACACTTTTTGTTTTTGCAAATTGCATCAGATTTATCAGGAAGTGTACAAAGTCAACATTTATTGAAGAAAGAAAACATGTTCCCTGAATTCCAGGAGGGTGAAATGTGCATGGGAGTCATGCAGAGATTATTTCTGGGACAGAGCGAAATGTTCTGATCTGGATACATCCTAACTCACCATTTGCTTCTTTGCAGGGGGCCATTGTTGTTCCAGACCTACGTTCTGTTCTACTGGATCCAGAGCGCTGGGAGACACCTGAGGAGTTCAACCCCAATCATTTCTTGGACAAAGATGGCAATTTTGTGGCTAGAGAAGAATTTATGCCATTTGGTGCAGGTATATTGAGAAGTCCAGACTAGTTTAGGTTTGAAATTGAAGTGTGCTGAATCAATCAACGGAGAAATAACACAGAATCATAGAGTTGGAAAGGGCCGAATAGTCCAGCCCCCTACTCAATGCAAGATCAGCCTATTGCAGGATCAGCCCTGACAAGGGTTCATCCAGCCACTGCTTGAAGATAGCCAGTGAGGAAGAGCCGGCCTTCCTAGGCAGCCAATTCCACTGCTGAATTACTCCTGTAAATCCCACCCCCGATATCCAGCTGGTACCTTTCCACTCGTAAGTTAAACTCATTATTGCGAATCCTGTCCTCTGCTGCCAACAGGAACAGCTCCCTGCCCTCCTCTAAGTGACAGCCCTTCAAATGCTTCAAGAGAGCAATCATGTCCCCCCTCAACCTCCTCTTCTCCAGACTGAGCATTCCCTAGTCTCTCAGCCTTTCTTCATAGGGCTTGGTCTCCAGGCCCCTGATCATTCCTGGGTTTAAGTTACAGGTGGAAAGGTACCAGCTGGAAATTAGGAAACAGTTTTCTTCAGTGAGAGTAGTTCAGCAGTAGAATCAGCTGCCTAGGGAGGTGGTGAGCTCCCCCTCTCTGGCAGTCTTCAAGCAGAGGCTGGACGAACACTTGTCAGGGATGCTTTGGGCACATCCTGCATTGAGCAGGGGGTGGGACTAGATGGCCCCTGTATGGCCCCTTCCAACCGTATGATTCTATGATTCAGGGCAGCTGGCTGCAGGTCAATGGAAGCTCCCATTATGGGCCCCCAGAACAGAATATCAGGCAGATGCCCTGGATGCCCTGTGTCTAAGACCCCCCCCCCCCGATTATATAGCATTGTTTTTGAAACCATATATACTAGAGGTGTATCTAGTACATTTTACAATATCTCCTAACCCAAACTCATCCTCCAGAGACATGTCAACCCAAAGATCAGAAATGGTACAGAGGGAACAGTGGGTGCAATGATAGGCCACTGTAGTTTGTTTATTTATTTCTTTATATCCCGCCTCTCCCCAGCATTCATTAGCCAGTGTGGTGTAGTGGTTAAGTGTGCTGGTTTGGTCCTCTCCTCCTCCTCTCCTCCTCCTCCTTCTTCCTCACAAACATAGATGAAACACGTGTACCCACCTAGCAAGAGTCTTGGATTGAAGAGATGATCGAGAGGGCCTCTCCCTGTGATCTTAATTCCCAGGCAGAGAAGACGGTCCTTCAGAAAATCCATTCCCAAGCCATGTAGGGCTTTAGTTAAATTGTGGAACTCCCTGCCCCAGGATGTGGTGATGGCTGCCAACTTGGAAGCCTTTAAGAGGGGAGTGGACATGTTCATGGCGGCTACTAGTCAAAATGGATACTGGTCATGATGCATACCTATTCTCTCCAGGATCAGAGGAGCATGTCTATTATATTAGGCGCTGTGGAACACAGGCAGGACAATGCTGCTGCAGTCGTCTTGCTTGAGGGCTTCCTAGAGGCACCTGGTTGGCCACTGTGCGAACAGACTGTTGGAATTGATGGACCTTGGCCTGATCCATCATGGCCTTTCTTATGTTCTTAAAGGTCAAAACCAACACCTTGGATTGGGCTCAGTAGTTGCTCGGTAGCCAGTGTAATTGCTTTAATATCGGGGTCACAGGGTCCTGGTAGCTGGCCCCAATCAGCAGTCTAGCCTCAGTGTTCTGCTCCAACTACAGCCTCCAAACACCCTGTGAGAGAGGTGGGTCTAAATTCCCCAGCTCACCACCCAAACTCCCTCTTTCAAATCAAAACCAGCTGTTGACCAGGGAGAAAAGGAGGAAGCGACACACACCGGCTTCTTTCCCCTTGTTTCCTTTGCAGGCGCCCGAGCGTGCGTCGGGGAGCAGCTGGCACGGATTGAGCTTTTTGTTTTCTTCACCAGCCTGATGCGAGCATTCCAGTTCCAGCTGCCGAAAGGAGTAAAAGAAATAGACCGGAAGCCGATCATCGGGCTGACCACCCTTCCCCGGCCTTTCAAGATCTGTGCTGTTCCGCGCTAGAGGGCATCACAGGCTAATGAAACAGTTGAGAACCAGCTTGGTGTCGTGGTTAAGAGTGGTGGTTTGGAGCGGTGGAGTCTGATCTAGTGAACCGGGTTTGATTCCCCACTCCTCAGACTGGAAGATGCTCATTGTATCTACTGTTTTAATCTCTCTCTCTCTCTCTCTCTCTCTATCTCTCTATCTCTCTATCTATCTATCTATCTATCTATCTATCTATCTATCTATCTATCTATCTATCTATCTATCTTTGATAACATTTACTGACTGGTTATGGAGTGTGTCCCGCGACAGAGCCTCAGGCAGGGGTCGCGGGCTTGGAGGGGGGTACATGGCCCCCCTGCGGGGAGGAAGACGGCGGGCCCAGGGGCGCCGGAGAGACGCTCGGCGGCGCCAGGGTTGAGAGGAGTCTCGGGGGAGGTGCCACAGGCTTACCGGGTCCCTCTCCCGTCCCCTCGGGAAGGCAGCCCGGCAGAGAAGCCGGCAGTAAGAGGCAGGCGGGGCGGGGCGACAGCAGAGGAGGCGATGGGCGAGACGGAGAATCGCCGGAGCAGGGTGCGCCCAGGGAACAGCTGAGAGGCGGTCGGGCCAGAGCTGGGAGAGGGCGGGGCTGGCCGGAGAACACGGCTTCTCCCGCGGCGGACCGAAAGAGCAGGAACTTATGGGCTCGGGGGCGGGGTTTGGCCGAGACGCGATCCCCTAAATAGGAGGCGGGTGGAGGCCAATGAGGAGGCTGCTGCGACTGGGCTGAAGGGAAAGCTCAGAACGCTGGCGGACTCCAGCGGGGAAGACAGCCCAGAAACCCCAACGGAGCAATCTGAGGCCGAGGAAGCCCCTCTCCTGCGAGGGGTGACGGAAGGGAAGGCCGGGGGGGCCAAGGGGGGGAGCCCCGGACCTCCCACAGATTATGCGCGCTCTTAGAAGTGGTGAATGAGATTGGTCTATAGTTTTTTACATCCAGTAAATCTGAATTTGGTTTAGGAATTAATACTATGTTTGCTTGTTTCCAGGTATTTGGGATGGATCCATTCTGCAAACAACAATTCATTACTTTTAATAAATATGGAGATAATTGTTCTATGAAAATTTTGTAATAAAATGCTGTAAATCCATCTTCGCCTGGTGATTTATTTAATTTACTTTTCCCTATTACTGCTTTTAATTCCTCCATAGTTATATTAGAATCTAATAAATCTTTATGTTCTTGTAAAATTCCTTCCCATTCAAATTGATTTAAATACACCTCTATTTCCTTCTCAGAAACAACTCTTTGTCTATAAAGATTTGAATAATAATCTATAAAAGTTTCCATAATTTTTTGTTTATCTGTTGTGACTTTACCATCCCTCTTTATTTTTAAGATAGGTAATTTCTTCTCTTTATGTTTAAGTTGCCAAGCTAACAATTTACCCGGTTTATTTGCATGTTCAATTTTTTTTTGCTTATTAAACATTATTCTTTTTTTTCTAATTCTAAAGTTATTAAAAATTCATATTGGTATTGTAAATTTTTTATCCTATCCATCTGTTCTTGTTTAAGTGGTTTACTTTGTGCTCTTCTTAACTGTCTCTCTCCCTGTTTAATTTCCTCTAAAATCTTCTTCTTTTCCCACTCTCTCTCTCTAAACCATCTCGAATTTTGTTGTATTAATAAACCTCTTATTACTGCTTTACCCGCATCCCATACGATCTCATCCGGGGTCCCTTTATCAACATTTTCCAAAAAATAATTCTGTATATCTATTTTTAACTTATCTACTATCTTCTTATTTTTCAGTAGATATTCATTGATAAACCAAGGTTTATTTCTCTTATTCCCCATATTAATCTTAAGCAAAATCGCATTATGATCGGATAACACCTTAGGTAAAATTTCAAGATTGTCCGACAGACCTGTAATATCTTTGGACAACCAAAGCATATCTATTCTTGAACGAGAACAATGTCTCGATGAATAAAAAGTATATCCCTTTTTGTTACCATTTACCAGTCTCCATAAATCAAACATTTCCCACTGTTCTATAATATGATTAAAAATACCTGGTAATTTACCCTCACATTTACCCTTTTTCTTCTTTGCGGATCTATCCAACCTTGGGTCCATTACACCGTTAAAATATCCCATCCAAATAATTTTTTCGTTAGCATATTCAGCTAATATTGATGCTAGATTAGTATAAAACAGTTTATGATTAGTATTAGGTGCATAGATACCAACTAAAATTATTTTTTGAAAACCACTCAAAATTTCTACCATCAAAAAGACCAAAAGCATAATTATATTTACTAACAGATTATGGTTGTTTTTTATATATGGTATTGATAGTTTATTAAGATTAGATTAACTACGACGGGATGAACTTTTTATTAAGAGGAAGATAGAGGTGAAGGGGAAGTCAAAAATTTTCCATTTCTTTTTTTTTCCTTTTCTTTATTATATGTTATGGAATTATAACAACTTTAGGTTAGAATTGAAACTTTATATTGTCATAGATGTTGTTTAATGCAATGGAAAATTTCTAGTATAAAACCCAATTTATATATTAAAAAATTTTTTTTTCTACCATCAAAATCCTCCCATCCTTATCTTTATACAAAGTCTTGGGCTCTAATGTTGAAGGGATATACATAGCTATTCCATTAACTTTTTTCTTTTCGTTGCATCATGTAAATAATTTACCCAATTTTGTTTGCTCCAACCTTATAACATCCTTTGTTAACATATGCGTCTCCTGTAAACAATAAATGTTAGCTTTAGATTTTTATAAATGATAAAATATTTTCTTCCTCTTATTAGGAGAATTCAAACCATTAACATTCCATGACAAAATTTGTAACATTTTAATATTTAATAATAACCCATGTTTAGTTATTTTTCCCCAAATCTATTCTATTCTCACCCCCTCCCCCTATCCCTTTTCATTTCCCTTATATATAGTTCAGCCATCTTCTTCCTCATCCGACAATGATGGTTTTGCCCCCCCACTTGCTTCTGCTGCCTTTTCTTCTTCAGTGAGATCCTTTCCAGCTAATTCTTTAGATGGATGGTGTGGTGGTTTGCGTAGATCTCCTTCATATCTTCTTAGGAACTGTTCAGCTTTGACAGTGTCTGTAATCTTAAACCTTTTTGCTTTGAAGATAAAAGAGATTCCTTGAGGATATTCCCATCTGTGTTGTATTCCATTGTGTCTCAGCCTTTCCACAATCTCTGCAAAATCTTTTCTTTTCCTCAGTAGTCTTCCCAGGATCTCCTTCATTAACCTCACCGAGGTACCTTCTATTGTAAGTGGATTGGTATAATGCTTGTTACTAAATAATGATTGTAAACTTTTTGTAGCTATTTTAGCAAATAGATTGAAAACTGTATTGAATCAGGTTATACATGAAGATCAGGCAGGTTTTCTTCCAGGAAGATTGATTAGTCAAAATGTTAGAGTAGTATTAGATCTTCTAGAATATGAAGAATTTAGTATTACACCTTTTGCAATGATATTTTTGGATGCAGAAAAAGCGTTTGATAATGTAAATTGGAAATTTATGAAAAAAGCATTAGAATATATGGATTTTGGAAAGAATTTTCAATTAGCTATTGGAAATATTTATACTTATCAAATGGCTAGGTTGTTGATCAATGGGAATTTAACATCACAATTTGAAATTCAAAAGGGTACTAGACAAGGCTGTCCTCTTTCACCTTTATTGTTTATTATTTTATTGAGAAAGATTAGAAATAATATAAATATTATAGGTTGTAAAATTGGGAGAAATCATTTTAAGGTTAAAGCTTATGCGGATGATTTAGTTTGTTTTTTTAACTAACCCTATTAGTCAAATTGTAGATTGGAACAAAATGGTTGAGGTTTATGGAAAGCTTGCGGGTTTTAAAATAAATAAAAATAAAACGAAAATATTGGTTAAGAACATGACACTATTGCAGCAGCAAGAACTATCAAAATGTTCAGGTTTTACTATTGAACATAAAATAAAATATTTGGGTATTTGGTTAACCTCAAATAATTTTAATTTATTTAAAAATAATTATATAAATATTTGGCAGCAAATTACCATAGAATTGAAAAATTGGGAAAAAAATACCTTTATCATTATGGGACAGAATTTCGGTAATTAAAATGATGGTTTTACCCAAGATGCTTTTTTTATTTCAAAATTTACCAATTATAAAAGGAACCAAAATATTTAAAATTTGGAAAAAAGATATTTTAAATTTTTTGTGGAGTAAAGGAAAACATAGAGTAGCATATAATAATTTGATTCAACTAAAGGAAACAGGAGGCTTAGGGTTACCAGATTTAAAAATGTACTATGAGGCATCCTGTTTTGCTTGGTTAAAGACTTGGATTATGTTAGAGAATCCTAAAATATTAGAATTAGAGGGTTATAATTTACGTTTCGGATGGCACACATACTTATGGTATGATAAGGAAAAGGTAAATAAAGAGTTTAATATTCATATTGTTAGAGTTGGATTATTTCAAATTTGGAAAAAGTATAGAAGGATTTTGGAAAATAAGACCCCAGGATGGGTTAATCCAATAGAAGCTCATATGAGAAGTGGAATACAGTTAAATTTAGAAATGGATATGTATAGAAAAATTATTGAATGGAAAGAGGGGAAATGGGTTCTAAAAAGTAGAGAAGAACTTGATATAAAGGATTGGTTTCTGTATTATAGGTTAAGAGATATATTTAATAAAGATAATCAGCTTGGATTTAATAAAAATAAATCTGAACTGGAGAAAATATTAATAAAAGGAAATAAAGGATTGATAGGAAGAATGTATAAATTATTAATTGAAACTAATTTAGAACAAGAAAGAATTAAACCAGTTATTAAAAAATGGATGAAGGAGTTAGCATTTAATATTGAGTTGGAAATATGGGAAAATTTATGGAAGAGAGAATTTAAATTTACAATAACCAATGAAATTAGAGAAAACCTATATAAAATGTTTTATAGATGGCATATAACCCCTGTGATGATATCTAAAATGAATAGAGGAGACACAGGATTATGTTGGAAATGTGGAAAGGAAAGAGGTACATACATGCACGTATGGTGGTTATGTAAAAAAATTAAAAGTTTTTGGAAAAAAGTACTTAGGGAAACTAATAATTTGATTAATGGTAGAGTAAAAAGGAAACCGGTATTTTGTTTATTGGGAATTCCACCAAAAAATATGAGTAATAATGACAGGGTTATCTGCCAATATAATTTTGCTGCTGTAAGAATTGTGATAGCTAAAGTTTGGAAGCAAGTGAATAAACCTTCAATTTTTGAGTGGAGAGAGAAATTATGGATGTATATGAGGATGGCCAAATTAACAGAATTCCTACATGGAAAGGACATGGAAGAATAAAAACAACAACATGGTTTAAGGCCGCCTCATATTGGGATAAATTGGCAAAAATTGATTTTACAGTATTATTTAGCGAGTTATAGAAACTAGTTTTAATAACTTTATATTATTTTGTTAATAAGTATTATTATAAAAACTGTTTAGACACTTCTTCGGAAGTCGGGTGAGGGGTCACTTTTTAAGGTGGGTGGAGGGTGAAGGGGTATCTTTTTGGATTTTATAATTTAGTAATCATGAATGTAATAATTAATATATAAAGATACTCTTTTGTATTTTCTTTTTGTATTTTTATGTTAATTTTATTGTATTTGTTTGTTTTGTTTTATTTTATAAAAAATTAATAAAAATTTATTAAAAAAAGAAGTGGTGAATGAGTGGGTGCAAAGAATGATGTCAAAGGATCATTAGGGGAGGATCATAGAGTTGGAAGGGACCACCAGGGTCATCTAGTCCAACCCCCTGCACAGTGCAGGAAATTCACAACTAGCTCCCACACACCCCCCCCAGTGTTCCCCACTCCATGCCCAGAAGATGGCCAAGAGGCCCTCCCTCTCCTGAACTGCCTAAGGTAATAGAATCAGCATTGCTGACAGATGGCCATCTAGCCTCTGCTTAAAAACATCCAGGGAAGGAATGCTTACCACCTCCCGAGGAATCCTGTTCCTCTGAGGAACCGCTTGAACTGTTAGTGGTAGAGCATCTGCTCGGCATGCAGAAGGTCCCAGCCAGGTTCTATCCCCCGTATCTCCAGCTTAAAGGACCAGGAGGTAGGTGATGAGATAGACCTCTGCCTGAGACCCTGGAGAGCCGCTGCCGGTCTGAATAGACAATACAGATTGGCATGGGCTTACTGTCTGATTCAGTATAAGGCAGCTCCATGTGTGTGACGTTGCCTAAGAACAAATGTTCCTGCTGGGAGGAACTCGTAGTGGAGCTTCCTAGAGACTAGTCCGTCCTTGTGATCAGTCAAATTCGGAAGGAGAGTCATAGATAGTAGATACAGCTTGCAAATGATGCCAAGTAAGAATGTGCTTATGGATGAGTAATGTGGATATTTTCACACCTAACGCTTAAATCACCATGGCAGCCTTAGCCATTGTTCAGCATACACCCTCCACCTCCAAAGCAGCCATTTTTTCCCAGGGGTGCTGTCCTGTATAGTCTGGGGATCAGCTGAAATTACAGGAGAACGCAAAACCCCACTTGGAGGTTGGAAACTCGTTGTATCCCTTCCCAGCCAAGTTCTGCATTGCAGCTCTTTCCTTTGCAGATTGCAGAAGGGCTGTGGCTCAATGGCTGAGCGTCTGCTTGGCATGCAGAAGGTCCCAGGTTCAATCCCCGGCATCTCCAGTTATAGGGACTAGGCAAGTAGGTGATGTGAAAGACCCCTGCCTGAGACCCTGGAGAGCTGCTGCCGGTCTGAGTAGAGAATACTGACTTTGATGGACCAAGGGTAGAAGGCAGCTTCATGTGTTCATGTGCAGTCCAAACCTTCCCAAACTATCCCATGATCATGTGAAGGGAGCTTTGACACTTAAAAGCTTACACCCCAAAATTTTTGTTGGTCTCTAAGTTGTTACTGTACTTGAATCTATCTATCTGAGGTGTAGTGGTTAAGAGCGGTGGTTTGGAGTGGTAGACTCTGATCTGAAGAACAGGGTTTGATTCCCCACTCCTCCACATGAGCGGCGGAGGCGAATCTGGTGAACTGGATTCCCCCCCACTCCTACACATGAAGCCAGCTGGGTGATCTTGGGCAAGTCACAGCTCTCTCAGCCTCACCTACCTCACAAGGTGTCTGTGGCGGGGAGGGGAAGGGAAGGTGATTGTAAGCCGGTTTGAGCCTCCCTAAGAGGTAGAGAAATTCGGCGTATAAAAACCAACTCTTCTTCTTCTTCTTCTTCCTCCTCCTCTTCTTCTTCTTCTTCTTCTTCTTCTTCTTCTTCTTCTTCTTCTCCTTCTCCTTCTCCTTCTCTTCCTCCTCCTCTTCCTCCTCCATCTAGCATCTCATCTATCATCTCTCTCTGTGTGTCTGTCTCTCTAAATTACATATCACACATGAAAATGACCATTAACAGGAAAATAAATGTAAAACAAGCTAACATTTTAAAAGAATACGTATACATAAAAACGTGGTTCACAATGTCACTGGCTATATATTTAAAAAGAGGTTTAAATGGTTTCTTTGAAGATCTTGTAGCGATTACAGTCCACAATAGCCGTGCAGATTAGCTTTGGATTTCACACATTAACAGATCACTTCAGGATACAATGGTTCCATATTAACATACCACACCCTCATTAGCACATTATCTTGATACTTACAGGACAACGATTAGCACATTACCTTTGATACTTTTTGCAGGACAATGATTCAGCTCAACCCCCCCCCCTTTCTGACTATATATTACTCTTCCTACACACTTGACACTGAGAGACACTGTCCTTCAGTGTTACTCCTCTGAAGATGCCTGCCACAGCTGCTGGCGAAACATCAGGAAAGAAAATACCAAGACCACGGTCACACAGCCCGGATAACCTACAAGAACCAATGAACTCTGACCGTGAAAGCCTTCGCCAATATCTTGTTGCGATTGCCTTCATCCTTCAGTACAGTTACATAAGATATTCTGTACATGCATCACTGCTTCTATATGATTCTCTGTTGTGTATTCAAAGATGCAGAGAAATTCGCAGTGGCAATGGAGAACCCACATGGTAGGTATTCCCTATGTTGCCTGCCGCTTTCCCTCACTCCTGCTATTCCCCTCATGCCAGCCATTTCTCCCATGTCCCTGTGAGCCAGCTACAGTTTTCAGGTAGCCATCCCACCACTTAGGGTGGTCCATTTGGCATTAACTGCCTTTGCAGGGGTGGTGTGTGTGTGTGTGTGGGGGGGGGGGTGTTGGATAGGCAGGCATCTTTTAAGGAGGTCAGGAGGAAGAGATTTGCATTTGCGATTTTATTTTTTTGGCTTTAAACCGGAAAAGGTTTTCAACTATTATTGTAAGCCAGCTTGAACCATGAGGAAAGGCAGAATATAACTGTTTTAATGAATAAATGAATAAATGTCTCTGGAGGGATTTAATGCTAGCATTTAAAAATGGTAGTGGTTTTACTGCTATAACGTTATAATGCTATAGTGCTATAGCAGCTACTAATTTTTTGAAGAAGCTGGCAGAACGTCCCCTGGCAGTTGCAGGTGGGCCCAAGGGAGCACAGAGGGGGAAAGGGTGCCAGTGTGGTTGGAGAGGCTCAGAAATCCATATGCTAAGCTCCACATTGACTCTGATCTTTCCAGAAAGATCAGAGTGGACCTGGAGAAATCATGGAAGGAGACAGAATGGGATGCCATCTTGTGGTGGCTATGAAAATCCATGTTCCCGTTCAAGAGCAAAAGTAGAACAGAGAACAGCATTTAGAGGAGGGCAGGGAGCTGTTCCTGTTGGCAGAAGAGGATACAACTCACAATAATGGGCGGAAAGATACTGGCTGGATATTAGGATTTTTTTTTTTTTTTACAGTAAGAGTTGTTTGACAGTGGAATCAGCTTCCTAGGAAGGTGGTGAGCTTCCCCTCCCTGGCAGTCTTGAAGCAGAGGCTGAACAAATACTTGTCAGGGATGCTCTAGGCGGAGTCTCCAAACTCGCAGCATAGCTTGAAGGGACTCTCGTTGCACGACCCCTGAAGTTTGGTGAAGATTGGGTACGGGGGTCTTATTTTATGGGGTCTGGAAGGGGTCACCCCCCTCCATAGAGAAGCATTGCAATATTTGCAATATTTCTCTATGGAGGCGGGGTGACTCCTTCCAGACCCCATAAAATCGGATCCCCTTACTTAATTTTCACCAAACTTCAGGGGTTGTGCAACGAGAGTCCCTTCAAGCTATGCTCCAAGCTACCTCCAAAAATGCCCCCCCCCGAGCTTCAAAAAATTCCCATAAATGGGCCCAAATTCTTCCGGTAATCTCGGAAATAAGCTGAATTCCCATATTTACCGGTATGGGTATTCGGCTTATTTCGGGTTTACTGAAAAAATTTGGGCCCGATAAACCTAAACCCGAAATGTACCGGATTTTTTTTTTGCACAGCCCTAGTTGCTAACTTCAAGAGATCTCCAAGCACAATTTGAGGTTGGCAACCCTAAATCGGCCACCTACTGGCTGAAGGTAGCCTGCCAGGCATCAGCCGGAGTCCTTGCCTTTCCTGTCTTCCCTCCCACTTTCCTAAGGAGCCAGGGGAGCACAGTTTTCAGAAGCTTTTTGGATGCACTGTAAGGCTCTTTGATCTGCCAGGGCTTTTAAAGGGGTATCAACTTTTGCGAGTAATCCTAAGCAGTTATCCTTAGAAGTAAGTTCCATTTTAGTCAGTGGAGGTTATCCCCTGTTTTCTGTGGCATATGAGCTTTTAGAAAATTGACACACAATATTAATTAATTGCAAAGTAGCATAGCTCCACGTAATGGGAATTACAACTGCTTTTCTTCCTTACTAGCAACCATTTTCCCCCACGTGTGTAGAATGTCTGGCCACTGAGAATTCACTTGTTGCATCTGATGAAACAGATTCTTTCCATGTTAATGTTGGTCAATGACTGTAATAAAGAAGAATCCTATGAAAGGATTATTTCCAGGAAAGCTTGAACTACAATACATTTTTTTTAGTGGCACAAGATTCCTTTTTGATTTTGCCACAACAGACCAACGTGGCTACGACTCTAGAATTTATCTTTTCTAGTTACACAGTTTGCACAAAGATCTCACTAGGCCTTAGCCTAAGAGTTTGTTTTCAGCACAGGCTGAGTCCTGGAAGAAAAATGCTTCTGGCCATGCACAGAATGTCTTTTTCTGAACATTAAAAAAACCACAGCCTCCTTTCTTCCCACAAACTTTAGCAACAGTTAAAGATGCAGATAACATAAGAACCAGCATGAGAGCCAACGTGGTGTAGTGGTTGAGAGCGGTGGTTTGGAGTGGTGGACTCTGATTTGGAGAACCGGGTTTGATTCCCCCCTCCTCCACATGAGCGGCGGAGGCTAATCTGGTGAACTGGACCTGTTTCCCCACTCCTCTGCACGAAGCCAGCTGGGTGACCTTGGACTAGTCACAGCTCTCCTAGAGCTCTCTCAGCCCCAGCTACCTCACAGGGTGTCTGTTGTGGGGAGGGGAAGGGAAGGGGATTGTAAGCTGGTGTGAGTCTCCCTTAAGTGGTAGAGAAAGTTAGCATATAAAAACCAACTCTTCTTCTTCTTCAACACAAGAAACACCATGCTGGACCAGACCTTGGCCCATCAAGCCCAACAGTCTGTCCACACAGTGGCCAGCCAGGTGCCTCTAAGAAGCCCACAAGCAAGATGACTGCAGCAGCATCTATCCTGCCTGTGTTCCTCCGCACCCAAAATAATAGGCATGCTCCTCTGATCTTGGAGAGAATAGGTATGCATCATGGCTAGTATCCATTTTGACTAGTAGCTCCCCTCTTAAAGCCTTCCAAGTTGGCAGCCATCACCTGGGGCAGGGAGTTCCACAATATAACTATGCGTGGGAAGCAATGGGATCACTGAATAATATTTTAAATCCCTCCATAAAAATGAGGATAGGATAGCTACATGCCCTATACTTCTTGTAAGAATAAAATAAGATGCTTGCGGATTACAACAGAGGTTACTCAAGTTCAATGTCCTATTTCCCACGTTAGCCAGCCAGATGCTTCTGGGAATCCCATTGGCAGGGAATGAAAGCAACACTCCCCCCAAAGGTTGCCCTACAAGTGACATTCAAGAATTTATTGTGCCTGAACATGGAGGTTCTCTTTGGACATCATTGGTAATTGCATTTCATGGACCTCCATGGATCTAATTCCCTTTTGAAGGGCTTTTCCACATTTTCATTTTCTTGCTTGAAAATTCCTGCTTTTTTTGGGGGGGGGGGTCTCCCGTTTCATATGTGTTTTGCTCCTTCTAGCGGTCGATTCAACATCACACAGTTCTAAATCTGGCGTAAAAACCTGAAGTTTAAATCTGCAGGGTGATACTGCTGGATTTAAAGCTGTGTGGTAGTGAATTGACCACTAGCGGGAGCAAAGCAGGTGTAAAACTGAAAAAATCCTCTGAGGAAACGGGAACTCAGGAGCAAGGAAAATGAAAATGTGGGAAAGCCCAAAGTCTTCTAAACCAGCAGATCATAGAATCATAGAGTTGGAAGGGACCACCAGGGTCATCTAGTCCAACCCACTGCACAATGCAGGAAATTCACAACTACCTCCCCCCCACACACACACCTAGTGACCCCTACATGCCCAGAAGATGGCCAAGATGCTCTCCCTCTCATGTCACCAAATATTTTATTGTCACCTAATAATATTTTATTGAATTAATTAATTATGTAGCATGTGATATAAACTAAAAAATGCATTCACCTAAGGCAGTGTTTCCCAACCCCAGGCCATGACCCAAAAATGGGTTGCAAAAACCTCTGAAAGTAGGCAGCAGGTAGAATTGCCAACCTCCAGGTACTAGCTGGAGATCTCCTGCTATTACAACTGATGTCCAGCTGATAGAGATCAGTTCACCTGGAGAAAATGGCTGCTCTGGCAATTGGACTCTATGGCATTGAAGTCCTTCCCCTCCCCAAACCCCACCATCCTCAGGCTCCACCCCCCCAAACACCCGCCAGTGGCGAAGAGGAACCTGGCAACCATATTCCACACTCCTACACAGGAAGTCAGCAGGGTGACCTTGGGCTAGTCACACTCCCCCAGCCCCACCTACCTCACAGGGTGTCTGTTGTGGGGAGGTGAAGGGACGATGATTGTAAGCCTGTTGGATTCTTCCTTAAGTGGTAGAGAAAGTCGGCATATAAAAACCAACACAGCCTTAGTATTTGTGGAAGAGCAAAAGGAAACAATTCTGCCCGTTTTCTTCAGAAGGAAACGGGGCTTATTGTGAGGAAGGGAAACCCCTACCTTCTCACACACACACTATTTCTGATTTAAGGTAAATCAGGGAGTATGTGTAAGGAACTGGTACCTAAACTGGGTGGAGAAAGGATAGAATGAGCCCATAGCCCTGCCATTTGCCTTTTGCTTGCCTCACCTATCTGCATTTACACATCTGTTGCTTCAGTTACCTGCAGGGCCTGCAACGCTTCGGGCAGTTTAGCTTGGAAAGAAGGCGGTTAAAGGGAGACATGATAGAGGTCTATAAAATTATGCATGCTATGGAGAGAGTGGAGAGGGAGAAGCTTTCTCATAATACTAGAATGTAGGGTCATCTGCTGAAGCTGGAGGGTGAGAGATTCAAAACTGATAAAAGGAAGTATTTCCTCACACAACGCACAGTTAAATTGTGGAACTCCCTGCCCCAGGATGTGGTGATGGCTTTAAGAGGGGAGTTGAGTTGTTCATGGAGGAGAGGGAGATCCATGGCTACTGGTCATGATGCATACGTATTCTCTCCAGGATCAGATGAGCATGCCTATTATATTAGGTGCTGTGGAGCACAGGCAGGGTAATGCTGCTGCAGTCGCCTTGTTTTTGGGCTTCCTAGAGGCACCTGGTTGGCCATTGCGTGAATAGACTGCTGGACTTTGATGGGACTTGGTCTGATCCAACATGGCTTTCCTTATGTTTTTATATTCTTAAAACAAGTTTCCCTCTTCCCTTCCCCACTGAAAGGAGACAGAAAGAAGAAGAGCTGGTTATTATATGTTGACTTTCTCTACCTTTTAAGGAGAATCAAACTGGCTTACAATGTTCTTCCCTTCCTCTCCCCACAACAGACACCTTGTGACGTAGGTGGGCAGGGTTGCCAGGTCCTTCTTCGCCACAGGCGGGAGGTTTTGGGGGTGGAGCCTGAGGAGGGCGGGGTTTGGTGAGGGACTTCAATGCCATAGAGTCCAATGGCCAAAGCTGCCATTTTCTCCAGGGGAACTGATCTCTATCGGCTAGAGATCAGTTGTAATAGCTGGAGATCTCCAGCTAGTACCTGTGGTTGGCAACCTTGTAGGTGGGGCTGAGAGGGTTCAGAGAGAGCTGTGAGTAGCCCAAGATCACCCAGCACGCTTCATGTGTAGGAGTGGGGAAACCAACCCGGTTCACCAGATTAGAGTCCGCCGCTTGTGTCTAGGAGTGCTGAATCAAACCCGGTTCCTCCGATTAGAGTCCACCGCTCTTCGCCACTACGCCACGCTGGAGAGACGGGGGTGATTTTTTTTCCATTCGGAGTGCAGAGAGAGAATCTAGAAAGCATTGCTCCTGAGATGCTGCAAGCCGAGAAAACTGCCTAGATGCCTGTGCTGAGTAATTCTTATTTGCATCAGCTATCCGTATTTATGACTCTTAGGCAGACATCCCACGGGTGTGGCTGGAACAAGAGTTTGGCACCAGCGGTGAAGTGTCTTCAGAAATGGGAATCAGGGACATTTGAAAGAGAGAGAGGCAGCAGTCGAGCACTGAAGCGTATTCGTGTCTGGAATCCTGACCTTTTCCTCACTTTGCTGGAAGTCACGGAGAGAAGCTATGGTGTTATCCTGAACGATTCCGAAAAACGAGGCTCAGTTGGATCGCCACATTGGAGGACTCTGTTTCGTGGTTGAAGCCTATGGGGTGGGGCAGCGGCTCAGTGGCAGAGTATCTGCTCAGCATGCAGAAGGTTCTGGGTTCAATCCCCAGCACCGCTGGTTAAAATGGACCAGGCAGTAGGTAGGGTTGCCCACCTCCAGGGGGTTAAGCAAAAATACAGCACAGATACCTACAGCGAACTGTGGAGAAACAAAGGTATCGAGCTCACAATAGTAATGCAAAAAGTGCTCTATTATTACAAGTGCAAGCGTCAAAAATATCATGAACATATACAAACATAACACAATGACAATGTGTAGCTGAAAGCTACCCGAAGAAGACAAATGTTTGCAAAAGTAAGTACAATGACTTGTTTGACAACTTTCTTCTTTTAACAGAAAGCAATAATGGAGCCTAGAATCGGGGGAGGCACGCCTCTGCTGGAGCGTTTGCCGGATGATTTAAATGCTTTTGCCGTCCGAAGACAGCTTTGTCAGCCGGTGGCCTCAAACTGTTGCTCCTATGATAATATAATAAAGCAGTGTTGCTAAATAGAAGCTATATAGTTTCTTTCTTCTTCAATAAAAATATATATTGCAATTCAAATATATGGCTACCAACAGCACAATAAATTACCCAACCATTAAAATGTATTAAACATACCTTCAAATCCTTTATAAATAATTTTTCAATAGCAATCTTTCTCTTCCATGCACCTTTCTGGCTGCCTGAATGAAGCTGTGTGGCTCAGTGGTGAAGCATCTGCTTGGCATCCCAGGTTCAGTCCCTGGCATCTCCAGTTAAAGGGACTAGGCGATGTGAAAGACCTCTGCCTGAGACCCTTGAGCGCCGCTGCCGGTCTGAGTAGACAATACTGACTCTGACGGACCAAGGGTCTAATTCAGTATAAGGCAGCTTCGTGTTCAAGCATGAGTCATGATTAGACACTGATCAATCGATTTGGATGAATGTGTTTATTAAAGCTTGTGACTGACCTTTAATGACAGGGGCTGGTTATTTATACATTTATAGGCATAGGATATGATTCATTAATTGTGGGCTTAATCATCCACTTATGTGAAGCAGAATAAGCATCGACTCTGTTTACTTCTGTGTGGCATTGTAAAGCCAGCCTGAGTCCCCTTGGCCTGGCAAAGACTGCAAAAATGCCATCACCAAGAATTAGAGTTGCCAGGTCTCTCTTTGCCACTGTACCATTCCAGTTGGGGACACTGATATGAGCAAACAGCAATTAAACTGAAACGTAGCAACTTGCCTCTTTGAAGTTGCCAACTCCTGCTTGGGTAGGGTTGCCAGATCCCTCTTCACCACCGGCGGGAGATTTTTAGAATCATAGAATCATAGAGTTGGAAGGGACCACCAGGGTCATCTAGTCCAACCCCCTGCACAATGCAGGAAATTCACAACTACCTCCCCACCCACACCCCCAGTGATCCCTACTCCATGCCCAGAAGATGGCCAAGATGCCCTCCTTCTCATCGTCTGTCTCAGGTCATAGAATCAGCATTGCTGACTTCCGGGCGGAGACTGAGCTCGCCAGACGCGAACTTCTTCGCGGCTTCCCAACCGCTTCCGTGGAGACCCCCCCCAGGCCTGGGGGGAGTGGGCCATATAGGAGAGACCCTCCATAAAGCCCCCCCCCGGCTCAACTCCGGGGGTCCAACTGCCAGCAAAACGCTTGATGCAGCGTCTGGTGAAGAAGAAAGCAGCTGGGGATGAGTCCACTGAGACCATGGCGGCCGTCCGCCCAAATCTTCCCTTCCCCCCTACTTCCGTTTTTTTAAAAGAATTTTTAAGAACAATACAACAACAAAATAAGAAGCATAATAATTCTAGAATTCATCCTAATATTCAATCAAGTTTAAATACCTGTCGGAGGGGGTTGCGTTGGAGCGAAGACAATTCGTAAGGTGAAGAGAGGAGGGGGGGGGATTTTTCCTGCGGTTGTACACTTCAATCTGGAAGCGGCCGAGACCTCCCCTGTGTGTCAGTAGGATTTTCTCATTCATAGGGTGGGAGTAGAAAGCAAAGGAAGAAATTAATTGCGACAGATCTTAAAGGGTTAATTGGAGGCATCACTTGAAGGGCTATGGATCTGGGAGATCATAATGGTGAGCTGCTAATCAGTTGAAAGGGGACTGATTTGGGGCAGGGAATGTTTGGGAAATTAACCGTATTAATAACACAAATGGATGTGGTGCTGCAGCAAGAATTGCAAGGGTATGGTTTTCAGCTTCCTTCTGGGGGGTAGGAGATCTCAAGAAGAAGAAGGAGAAGGAGAAGGAGAAGAAGGAGGAGGAGGAGGAGTAGTAGTTGGTTTTTATAACCCACTTTTCTCTACCCTTAAGCAGCTTACAATCGCCTTCCCTTCCTCTCCCCTCAACAGACACCTTGTATGGTAGGTGAGGCTGAGAGATAGCCATGCAGATTAGCTTTGGATTTCACACATTAACTGATCACTTCAGGATACAATGGTTCCATATTAACATACCACACCCTCATTAGCACATTATCTTGATACTTACAGGACAATGATTAGCACATTACTTCTGCAGGACAGTACTCAGCTCAAACCCAACCCCTCTCTGACTCTTCCTACACACTTGACACTGAGACACTGTCCTTCAGTGTTACTACTCTGAAGATGCCTGCCACAGCTGCTGGCGAAACGTCAGGAAAGAAAATTCCAAGACCACGGTTACACAGCCCGGATAACCTACAAGAACCAATGAGGCTGAGAGAGTTCGGAGAGAACTGTGACTAGCCCAAGGTCACCCAGCAGGCTTCATGTGGAGAAGTGGGGAAACAAACCCAGTTCACCAGATTAGAGTCCGCCGTCCGTGCGGAGGAGTGGACATATTCATAGAGGAGAGGGTATTCACGGCTACTAGTAAAAATGGATACTAGTCATGATGCATACCTATTCTCTCCAGGAGCAGAGGAGCATGCCTATTATATCAGGTTCTGTGGAGCACAGGCAGGACAATGCTGCTTCAGTCGTCTTGTTCGTGGGCTTCCTGGAGTTTGGTTTTATATGCCGACTTTCTCTACCACTTAAGGGAGACTCAAACCGGCATATAATCACCTTCCCTTCCCCTCCCCACAGCAGACACCCTGTGAGGTGGGTGGGGCTGAGAGAGCTGTGACTAGCCCAAGGTCACCCAGCTGGTTTTGTGTGTAGGAGTGGGGAAACGAATCCAGTTCCCCAGATTAGTCTCCGCCGCTCATGTGGAGGAGTGGGGAATCAAACCCGGTTCTCCACCGCTCCAAACCACCACTCTTAACCACTGCACCACGCTGGCTCTTATGAACACATAAGCTGCCTCGCACTGAATCTGACCCTTGGTCCATCAAAGTCAGTATTGTCTATTCAGACTGCTAGTTGGTCTCCAGGGTCTCAGGAGGAGGTCTTTCACACCTAGTGCCTGATCTGTTCAACTGGAGATGCCAGAGACTGAATTTGATGTCTTCACCATGCCAAGCAGATGCTCTAACCCAGACAAAATGGTGGAAGCACGATCGGTATCCCCGGAATGATGATGTTGTTTCTGGCACAACCCAGAAGTGACATCATCTTACCAAGTGACGCTCTAGTATTCACACAAAACACTATGGTTAAACCATAGAGTTCTAGGGCGAATGGTAGAGCATCACCCTGGCATGATGATTTCACTTCTTGGTTGTGCCAGAAGTGGCATTAGGGTTGCCACGTCCCTCTTTGCCACCAGCAAAATACAGCACAGGAGATCAACAAAGAGCCAATATAAGAAAACCCATTTGCATCACTGAAAAAAACATACCACGTAACATTACTGACAACTGACAAATTGATCCATAAAGTTTCCCCAGCTCAAACACTCGTTCCAAATTCTTTATTAGAAAGTGGCATACATAAGCTCTCACAATGAGTAATAAATATACGCCTGCTCACGCTGCATGCTTGCTTTATGGTGCATTCCTGACCGGAATGCTTGCGCCGGGCTTAGGAGGCAACGCAACCTCCACCCGGTGCAAAAAATCCTAAAAGGTGGCGTATCTCGGAGAAGAAAAAGGGGGTGTTCCCGAGCCGAAACAGCTCAGGAGCGGCCCCACCCTCCCAGCTGGCGCGGTAACGGCCGGGAATGCCTCCCGGGATGCTGTTACTGCCTGGGAACGCCTCCTGGGATGCCGTTATGCCCCAGGAATGCCTCCTGGGCTGCAGCTGCGGCCTTTGCCAGCGGTTGGATGCTGGCAGCAGGCTCCAGCGGCATCCGAGCCTGGTGCTGCTGAGCCAGCGGCTGGAGACCAGTGTCCGGCCCTGCATGCCGGCACTGGGGCCACAAACGCCGGTGTGCGCCTCCCGGATGCCGGCGCTGTGGGCCCTTGCACAGGCGTGGGCCTTCGCTGGCCTCCAAAGGACTTTGGTGAGGGGCGCCGGCGCAAGTTAGGAATGCGCTGTTAGTGAGCTGGCATAAAATCAATAAGGAAAAAAGAAAACCTGTGCACTGTTTGCCCTTGGATTCCTGGCATCTGTTCACCTCTGTCATTTCTCTTTCCATGAAGTATCTTTAAGAAGCCCTTTACTTTCATAGGTCATTTATGCATGGGTACTTTCACTCACGTTCACCCCCACCCCCATCTGCCTTAGTTGTTCCTTGGAATTATGCATGAGTTTTCCCTCCATTAGAGATGACCTCGCTGCCAGCCCTCACAAATCCTGGGATGTCCTGTTCCTCTGTTAACCCGATTCTTCCTTCTCCCATGAGCTCAGCCCAGGTGAAATCCCCATGCATAAGGCCAAGCGTGGGACACACAAGCTCGGTTTCACTCACAGCCAATTACAAAGCAGCGTGTAAAGAGGCGGGGATTCAAATACTTCTTGCTTCCTGCTTCCTCGGACCTCTTTCTGAGCAGAAGAAAGGCTTTTAAAGAAAGGACCCCCCTTCTTTTCAGATTGCTCCGTTTTTTGTTTTATATTCTTAACATGCTTTTTTATGCAGCAATTGGGTTGCGGGGAGGGAGCTTTTATCTCACTACAGCCAATTATGAAGCAGCATTTCAAGGGGTGGGGATTCAGATACTACCTGACTTTAGCTTGGAGACTGCTGGTGCATAGACTTCCTACAGGAAAGTGTGGGTCCAGTGAGCAATGAACCTCAGGTAAAACTCCCATGCATAAATGACCATGAAGATCTATTCCTGTCATTCCCTCCATGTATTGGTTATCCTAGCTTTCCACCTAGCTCTCCAGTATAGCTTAACTCAAAGCTTTTGCTTTATTTCTTAGAGAGTGGCTCCATACTGAGTCACATTTGCCTCTAGAGCCATTGGTGTCACGTCCTTGTTGTATTGAGTAACAAACACACTATTACTAGAAAACCACTACATCGAACAGAACAGCCGAATCAGCATAACCGGCAACTAAGTGAGTCGTCGTATAGACATATTCAAATGCATGATACAAATTGATTGCCCGTCCAAGAACTGAAGAGCAAAATCCCAAATCCTTGCCCATTTCACCCCTAGGGTTGGCAGACTTCTGTTTGGGGGATGCAGTGATGCCACTTAGGGATGCCAACCTCCAGGTACTAGCTGGAGATCTCTCGCTATTACAACTGATCTCCAGACCTGGCAACCCTATGCAGAGTTGTTTTATGATTGACACCAAACATTTTGCAGTTTGTTTTCATTCAGTGGAGCAAATACATGTGAAACATTTGTGTCTGAAGGCATTGAAGCAGGTCAGTGCGTTTCAGTGTCTATGCTCTTAGAATCGACCCCTTCCTGAGAAGAAGTATGTTATCTTATTCAGTTAGACACCTAATAAGCAGGACTCAACTAATTTCTTACAAGAGTAAGCTTTTTATTGAATAGCTTCAAAAATATGTAAATATGTATATGTATGTACAGTCTTAACATACTGTAGTATGTATGCATGTAGATGGTTACAAAGTCTTTAAATGTTACAAAAGTTCAGACATTATGAGTCTTAAACATGTTTCATGTTACAAGCAATCTTTAAAGCAATCTGTATTTTATATCTCTATATGAGAGTATCAAACCTTAAAACAGTAATAAGATCTGATTTAGTTAAAAGTATCTTAATTCAAAGTATCTAGAAAATCATAAGAGGTAGGCATACTTTACCCAATCAGGTCTTTCATTAAACTCTCCAGTCCATAAGGACTAGAGAGACCTGATAGTCCCCAGTCCATGCTAAGACTGGGTAGACCTCTAAGACCCTCCATTTGTTGTTGGAGTCTCTGAGAATCCCCAGTATGTGCAAAGACTAGAGAAATCTCTGAGAATCCTCAGTTCATGCAACTCATGCAAGGACTGAGTCTATGAGCCTCTCCATATGTTTGAGAGACCTCTGATCTATGCAAACATCAGAGAGATCTGTGTGTGAACCCCTAGTTCATGCAAGAACTAGAAAGCTCCATGAACCTTTAATCCATGCAAAGATTAAAGAGTTCTGTGTAAGACCCCCTAGCTTGGAGGCTAGTGAAGTCTAAGAACTTCCAGCAAGGGCTAGATAGATCTTAGTGAAAACTTCTTAATCCACGCAAGGATCAAGGAGTTCTTAGTGCCTCCAGCCCACACAAGGGATGGAGAGATCTGTGAGAAGGGAGATAGGGAGCTTTCAGAACTTCCATGTCTGTGCAAAGGCTTGGAAAGATCTAAGGACTGGAAAAGCTCTAAGAGCCTCCAATCTATGCAAAGATTGGAGAGAGCCTATGAGAACCCTCAATCCATGCAAGGATCAGGAAACGCTCTGTGTCTCCAGCTCACGCAAGGGCTGGAGAGATAAGTGAGAAGCCCTAGGATAGGGAGTTCTAACTTCACTGCCTTTTTGCCCCTCTTTTATATGTTTTCAAGATCGGTTTCATCTGATCTGCTCTATGAGATGCACTCCGAGATGCAAACAACCGCATGCTCCTTCAGCAGCATACTCCTTGAATATTACCATATATGGAGTTCCTCTCCCAGCAGGTCACCTGCTGGCCATAGCCACATACACTAAACAGTTAGTTTTTTTTTAACTTTGTTATATATCTATAATGGTTAGTTTTACCAACATCTTCATCTCTTCAAGAACACGATAAAAATGAATACATTTTCAACATTCTACTAAAACTCCTTCATATTTAAATCTTAAACCCAGTATAATATTTACGTAATACAAATGTTTTGGCAGGTCATCACGAAGCCTCTTGTAGCTGATCAGGTCTCCTGTAGCCTATCCAGGGTAACACTCCAAGGTCTACAGATATGCTTTGAAGTTACTCCAGAGAGGCAGCAAACACAACCCCCCTCCTCTAACAACGACCTTGTTTAAATTTCATATTCAGGGACTTTCCAGTGTTTAGTCACAAAGACAGTAGTAACAGTTTTCCTGTAAGCTAGAACAACACTGACCTATTTCTTGAATAGGAAAATGAGTCTCCTGTCCAGGCTTGTCCAGCTTAAAGGAAATCAAGCCTCTAAATGGTTTTTACAAAGAACTTCAAATAGGAAAATTCTACAGAGCCGTCTGTTGCATATGTTCTTATATGCTTCTATATGGCCTATACGTAAAGGGCTGTGACCGCATCACCACAGCATGGAACCTGTTTTTGCAGTGTGTGTGCGCGTGTGTGTGTGTGTCTTTTAATAGAGCATACATATTCAATCAGAAGCTTATACATATAAATTGAATTTTCCGCTTTAAAGTGTACGTTAAGTTTGCAGTTGTATAGTACAACCTTTTTTCTTTACAAGAAAAAAGAGGATTTTTTTATTTATTTATAAAAGGGGTGGAGCATCACACGCAAATGGAAAATCAGTGGGGGAAGAGGGATTGTGTATGTGATAGACAGTTTGTATGTACAAATACAGACAATGTTTGTACTTCTTATGGACACACGGTTTAAATCTTCCTCCATCATTGCCCAGTCTTGGCATACTTTCAGATGTTACTGATCAACCATCTCTAACCAATACAAATAATTGCCATATTATGTGAATAGGGGCAACCTGCATATTTCCCATGCATATAGTTTATGAGCCTTGAAAATTCCAGTAGGAAAGAGCAAGAATCCAGTAGCACCTTAAAGTAGAGAGTTCAACCAGTCCATAGGTCAGGCAAACGATTCTCTCTCTGAATAAACAGGATGCCAGTTTTTGTTTTTATTGTTCGATACAGATAAGTTTACAATTAAGCAGAGGAGTTGTAAAAATATATTGATATAGATAGTTGCCGGCTGTGATTTTCCTTCTCAGTAGAGCATAGGGCTCTCTTTCCTGTTTAGTCAGATTGACCTGTTCTCATTAACTATGTTCTGAAAGGAAGGATGAAGAAATAATAAGCACAATTACAACAGCTGAATACATAATTCTGTATAAAGTTCACTAAAATAATGAATGCAATGGATACACTTTGGTATGTTCACATGAACACATGAAGATGCCTTATACGGAATCAGACCCTTGGTCCATCAAAGTCAGTATTGTCTACTCAGACCGGCAGCGGCTCTCCAGGAACTCAGGCAGGGGTCTTTCACATCACCTACCTGCCTAGTCTCTTTAACTGGAGATGCCAGGGATTGAACGTGGGACCTCCTGCATGCCAAGCAGATGCTCTACCACTGAGCCACAGCCCCTCCCCAGGCAGGCTTTATAAGCCACTGTGGTGTAGTTGTTAAGAGCGGTGGACTCTAACTTGGAGAACTGGGTTTGATTCCCCACTCCTCCACATGAGTGGCAGACTCTAATCTGGTGAACCGGGTTGGTTTCCCCACTCCTACACATGAAGCCAGCTGGGTGACCTTGGGCTAGTCACAGTTCTCTCAGAATCCTCTCAGCCTCACCTACCTCACAAGGTGTCTGTTGTGGGGAGAGGAAGGGAAGGCAGTTGTAAGCTGGTTTGAGACTCGTTAGAAAAAATCAGGGTATAAAACCCAACTCCTCCTTCTCCTCCTCCTCCTCCTTCTCCTCCTCCTCCTCCTCCTCCTCCTCCTCTTCTTCTTCTTCTTCTTCTTCTTCTGCTTCTGCTTCTCCTTCTGCTCCTTCTTCTTCCTTCCTCCACATTGTTAATGTCTCATTCAACACATTGTGATACTAAACAATTACTACTACTGAAGAATTCATTGTATAAATTTGTTTTGAGGAATTCAATTGACATATGGGGGCATACAGCCCTGACCTGGATGATCTAGAGTCTAGACCAGCCGAATCTTGTCAGACCTAAGAAGCTGAGTAGGGTTGGCCCTGATTAGTACTTGGCTGGGAGACCACCAAGAACTACCAGGATCGCCATGTGGAGGCAGGCAATGGCAAACCACCTCTGTTCATCTCTTACCCTGAAAACCCTATGGAGTCACCATAAGCCAGCTGTGACTTGAGGGCACTTTTCACTACCATGGGGTATCCAACCCAGAACTTTCAGCAAGTACATAGATAAGCTGTGCTGATTTCCTTGAAGGAAGGTTGGATAAAAACGTGATTGATCAACAGATAGATAGATAGGATGAGCAGGTGAATGAACCTGTGATGGCATGTATAGTTTTAATAATGACAGGTTAGGTGGTGTGATGGTATCTTCTGAGTAGATGGGGAAACAGAATTGGCAACTGGGTTAATTGTAGGGTTAAGTAATTGAACCAGTGTCTTTATTAAACAGATAACTCTATTGAGCAGTTCTCTCCATTAATCAGTGGTATCTTAATAGCTGTAGTTTATTACATTGTTGGTGTTCAGATATTTGTCCCATGAAGGAGTCTGCGGCCTGTTGTTGGGCTGATCAGATACCTGAAAGAGAAATCAGGGCCATTTATGCTTGGTAATTAGCAGCGCGTTCCAGGCTGAATTGTCCTGCATATTTTTTTGAGTTTTTAATGCTGAACCGTCATCCAGGAAGTGACTGTGAAGCCGGCGCATACCTGCCTCGCATTTCTTAAGAACTCCTTTAATGCGACCTTTTGTGTTTGCTCCGTCCCTGCCATGAAGAATCTCCTCAAGGAAGCATGCAAAATCATAGCCACGCGTTAGCTATGCACACGGCGGTTGCTAATGGCTATGTAAACAGGAACGAAGGAGCAGGCGAGTGGGGGCGGGGAGTTCTCCTTTTGTGTCGGGACCGTGAATAGGCATTTTAAAGGTTGCATTTTAAAAAAAGAAGCAGCTTTGAGCAAGCACCAAAATTGACCCTGCATAAATGGCCCAGGAGTACACAGAGGAAAGCATGACAAGAGGGAAAAGTAGAGCAGGGGCTCTAAGAAGGAGAGAAGAGGGGGACATGATTGCTCTCTGTCATTTAGAGGCTGTCATTTAGAGGAGAACATAAGAGAGGCCATGCTGTGTCAGACCAAGGTCCATCAAGTCCAGCAGTCTGTTCCCACAGTGGCCAACCACTAGGAAGCCCCTAAACAAGACAACTGCAGCAGCACCATCCTGCCTGCGTTCCACGGCACCTCATATAATAGGCATGCTCCTCTGATCCTGGAGAGAATAAGTATGCATCATGGCTAGTATCCATGTCCTGGGATGGGACCCAACCCCCTGTCCCAGACTCCGCGGCACCCACGCCACTCACCAGACCAAGATCCCAGGCCACCTCCCGGGCCGAGCTCGAAGCGGCCCAGGGAAAAAGGCGAGGGAAAATGGGCTCCTTCTTTCCCCCCAGGAACTTCATAGGGGGCCCGGAGTCTGGCCACCCTTGCCGTTGTCATGGCTCAAATGCCACACAAAGCTTCGGATCAAAGAAGACTGCCGCCGTAAGATGGCCTTTGCCCCATCAAACAGTTGAGCATTGGAAAAGCGAAGACAGGGCAAGGGTGTGTGGCACAGCCGGCTTCTCCACGTGGGGCTGCAGGAAGCACTCACCCAGAGGCCCATTTATGAACTTCCAGGGGGCAGGGAATGGGCAGGGAAGGGGTAGCCTCTTTGGCCTGGAGAGGATAGGAGGCCAGAGGGGAGCGGAGGCTGGGTAGGATGCTAGAGGCTGCCTGGGCTGCCTGAGTGGAGTGGCAACCTGGCAACGACAGAGGGGGGGGGGAAAGCTCAGATTCCCCCTCGGGCTGATCTGATGCCGAGGAAGGTCCCTCCCCAGACCAGAGAGCCCCAGGGGGGGTAAGGCAAAGGTCCCGTAGGACAATCCATTTTTACTAGTAGCCATGTATAGCCCTCTTCTCCATGAATACGTCCACTCCCCTCTTCAAGCCTTCCAAGTTGGCAGCCATCACCAAATCCTGGGGCAGGGAGTTCCACAGTTTAACTATGCCTTGTGTGAAGAAATACTTCCTTTTATCTGTTTTGAATCTCCCACCCTTCAGCTTCAGCAGATGACCCCATGTTCTAGTATTATGAGAGAGGGAGAAAAGCATCTCCCTGTCCACTCTTTCCATACCATGCATAATTTTATAGACCTCTATCATGTCTCCCCTGAACCACCACCTTTCCAAGCCCTAAGCGTTTTAACCGCTCCTCATAGGGCAGTTGCTCTAGTCCCCGGATCATTTTGGTAACTTGGTTGCTCTTTTCTGCACCTTCTCAAGCTCTGCAATATCCTTTTTCAGGTGTGGTGACCAGAACTGGACACAGTATTCCAAGTGTGGTCTCACCATAGATTTGTACAAGGGCAGTATGATATCAGCAGTTTTATTCTCGATTCCTCGTCTAATTATGGCCAGCATGGAATTTGCCTTTTTTACAGCAGCCGCACACTGGGTTGACATCTTCATTGAGCTATCCACTACCACCCCAAGATCCCTTTCTTGGTCTGTCGCTGCCAGCACAGATCCCATCAGTGTATATGTGAAGTTGGGATTTTTTGCCCCAATATGCATCACTTTACACTTGCTCACATTGAATCGCATTTGCCATTTTAATGCCCATTCCTCCAGTTTGAAGAGATCCTTTTGGAGCTCTTCACAGTCTGTTTTTGTTTTAACCACCCTAAATAATTTGGTGTCATCTGCAAAATTGGCTACCTCACTGTTCACCCCCAACTCCAGGTCATTGATGAACAGGTTGAAAAGCACCGGTCCCAACACAGATCCCTGAGGGACCCCACTGCTCACATCTCTCCATGGGAGAACTGACCATTGATTCCTACTCTCTGCTTTCTATTTTTCAGCCAGCTCCCAATCCATAAGAGGACTTGTCCTCTTATCCCATGACTATGAAGTTTGCTTAGCAGTCTTTTGGTGGGGGACTTTGTCAAAAGTTTTTTTTAAATCCAAATGCACAATGTCCACAGGCTCATTCCTGCCCACCTGCTTACTGACACTTTCAAAAAACTCTACAAGGCTAGTGAGACAGGACCTACCTTGACAGAAGCCATGTTGGGTTTTGCTCTGCTGAACTTGCCCTTGTATATGCTTGACAGTTCTATCTTAGTATAATCAACATGTTGGAATGTGGACTGGGAGTGCATTGACTGTTGGAGTCTCTTTGAAGTACATGGACACTCTTTAAAATGCATATTGTACTGATATGCATGGTTGTCAGATTGCCATTCATTACTTCAGGATGTACATCCATTAACATACCCTTCAGATACTCCTGTACTAGCCTTGTACTATAAACAGTGGACATCAGATATCTCTGTTGGTGCCTCACGTTCCCTATCTATGCATAATATACTGTTCTTTACACACGTTTCCTTTGGCATTTTCTCAAGGAACCTTCCCTATCAGCATTCTTTCCCACAACATTCCACCCCAGTAGGGCAGAGCGTAATCATGGCATGGGTTAGTACAAAATCTAAAATAGAAAAGGATTAATTCAAAATCCCATATGTCGTGTCCCCTATCATGGGTGTTACATTGGCCATTCTCCAGTCCTCTAGTACAGAGGCTGATCTAAGGGACACGTTACATATCATTGTTAGAAGTTCAGCAATTTCCCATTTGAGTTCTTGAAGAACTCTAGGAGGGGCTGTGGCTCAGTGACAGAGCCTCTGCTTGGCATTCAGAAGGTCCCAGGTTCAATCCCTGGCATCTCCAGTTAAAGGGACTAGACAAGTAGGTGATGTGAAAGACCTCTGCCTGAGACCCTGGAGAGCTGCTGCTGGTCTGAGTAGACAATACTGACTTTGATGGATCAAGGGTCTGACTCAGTATAAGGCAGCTTCATGTGTTTATGTGTGCCATCTGTGACTTGTTGGTTTGCAGTTTGTCTAGACATTCTAGGACTTCCTACCTTGTTACCACTATTTGCCCCAGGTCCCCATTCTCCCCTCCCCAAAACCTCTGTTCAGGAGAAGAAATCTGCCCTACATCTTCAACAGTGAAGACAGATGAGAAGAATTCATTTAGTTTCTCAGCAATCGCTTTATCCTCCATAAGAATATAATAACATAAGAAAGGCCCTGCTGGATCAGACCAAGGCCCATCAAGTCCAGCAGTCTGTTCACACAGTGGCCAACCAGGTGCCTCTAGGAAGCCACTAACAAAACGGTTGCAGCAGCACCATCCTGCCTGTGTTCCACCACACCCAAAATAATAGGCATGCTCCTCTGATACTAGAGAGAATATGTATGCAGCATGACTAGTATCCATTCTAACTAACAGCCATGAATACGCCCAGTCCCCTCTTAAAGCCCTCCAAGCTGGCAGCCACCACCACATCCTGGGGCAGGGAGTTCCACAATTTAACTATGTGTTGTGTGAAAAAATACTTCCTTTTATCTGTTTTGAATCTCTCACCCTCCCTTGGTGTTCCTTTGCTCCCATTGTCATCCAGTGATCCAACTGCTTCCCTAGCTGGTTTCCTACTCCTAGGCCAGTTATGCTTGGTAATCAGCAGCGCGTTCCAGGCTGAATTGCCCTGCATATGTTTTTTCAGCAGTCACTGTGAAGCCGGCGCATATCTGCTTCGCATATCTTAAGAGCCCCTTAAACACTACCTTTTGTGTTTGCTCTGCCCCCACAGCGAAGAATCCCGTCAAAGAAGCATGCAAAGTAACAGCTGTGCGTTAGCTATTGAAATGGCTACTACTAATGGCTATGCAAAAAGAGGAACAAAGGAGCAGGCGAGTGGGAGTGGGGTGGAATTTCTCCTTTTGCTTCGGGACCGTGAATGGGCATTTTAAAGGCCGCATTAAAAAAAAAAACAGCTTTGAGCCAGCATCAAAACTGACCCTGCATAAATGGCCCTAATGTACTTAAAGGCCACTTATGCATGGGAGGTTTTGCCTTGGATTTGCTGCTCTCCAGATGCACATTTTCCCCATACAAATTCTTAAAACTCAAAAATAAGCCCCCATGTAGAGACATGAGAATTCAGATGGGGAAAATGTGCATCTATAGAGAGGCAACCCAAGCCAAACCCTTCCATGCATAAATGGTCAAAGAGTTTCTTATTGTTGGTCTTGATGTGCTTATAGGGTTGCCAGCCTCCAAGTAGTGGCTGGAGATCTGCTATTACAACTGATCTCCAGCCGATAGAGATCAGTTCACCTGGAGAAAATGGCCGCTTTGGCAATGGGACTCTATGGCATTGAAGTCCCTCCCCTCCCCAAACCCAGCCCTCCTCAGACTCCACCCCCAAAACCTCCAAGGTTTTGCCTTGGATTTGCCGCTCTTTAGATGCACATTTTCCCCATCCGAATTCTCAAAACTCTGCATGGAGGCTTATTGTTGAATTTTGAGAATTTGGATGGGGAAAATGTGCATCTAAAGAGTGGCAAATCCAAGGCAAAACCTCCTATGCATAAATGGTATAAGAGTAGTTCAGCAGTGGAATCAGCTGCCTAGGGAAGTAATGTACCCCCATCCCTGGCAGTCTTTGAGCAGGGCCAAATGCCCATTTTTTTTGAAGGGCAAAATTACAAAACGATGCTCCCATATATTATATACGTATGCAATCAACATACATAATCAACATATATAATCAACAACTCTTTTAAATGATAAACGATACATTTGTGTCTGTACCTTCATTCTGCTTAAGGTATGAA
Organism: Euleptes europaea; assembly: GCF_029931775.1. Taxonomy (NCBI): domain Eukaryota; kingdom Metazoa; phylum Chordata; class Lepidosauria; order Squamata; family Sphaerodactylidae; genus Euleptes; species Euleptes europaea. The sequence continues at coordinate 9,457,647 of NC_079316.1, forward strand.
GGTTGAACGAAAAAAGTCTTCCAGAGATCTGGCCTCAACAACTAACCCCTTTCTCATTCTCATGCAAGAAAGCCCCAAATTTCTCGTTTGTTCCCATGGCTAAGAATAAAATATAACAAAGAACCTCTGTACCTTCATTCTGCTTAAGGTATGAAGGTTGAACGAAAAAAGTCTTCCAGAGATCTGGCCTCAACAACTAACCCCTTTCTCATTCTCATGCAAGAAAGCCCCAGATTTCTCGTTTGTTCCCATGGCTAAGAATAAAATATAACAAAGAACCCAAATAGCTTTCTGAGCGTTCTAATTTTGAGATATTTGGGCATGACTGTGGGCTAAAATAAAATATTTCTGTTTACTTTCCAAGGCATTGGAAGAAGAAGAAGGAGTTGGTTTTTATATGCCGACTTTCTCTACCACTTTCTCTACCACTTAAGGAAGAATCAAACCAGCTTACCAGAGAGTTGGAGTGGTGGAGTCTGATCTGGGGGACCGGGTTTGATTCCCCACTCCTCCACATGAGCGGTGGAGGCTAATCTGGTGAACCGAGTTGGTTTCCCCACTCCTACACATGAAGCTAGTTGGGTGACCTTGGGCTAGTCACTCTCTCTCAGCCTCACCTACCTCACAAGATGTCTGTTGTGGGGAGGGAAAGGTGATTGTAAGTTGGTTTGATTCTCCCTAAAGTGGCAGAGAAAGTCGGCATATAAAAAATTAACTCTTCTTATTTATTTACAGCTTTTGCCAGAACATAGTAAGCAATTGCAACCTTAAAAAGGATTTTAAAAGGGTAGGTATCAAATCTAAAAGTGTCTCCATAGCTTCACAGAAATATATTAAAATGATAAAATAGTTGCAATAAAAAACGTTATGCTAAAATTTACCTAAGAGTTGTGTGTGTGTGTTAAGTGCTGTCAAGTCGCTTTCGACTCATGGCGACCCTATGAATGAAAGTCCTCCAAAATGTCCTATCTTTGACAGCCTTGCTCAGATCTTGCAAATTGAGGGCTGTGGCTTCCTTTATTGAGTCAATCCATCTCTTGTTGGGTCTTCCTCTTTTCCTGCTGCCTTCAACTTTTCCTAGCATGACTGTCTTTTCCAGTGACTCTTGTCTTCTCATAATGTGGCCAAAATATGACAGCCTCAGTTTAGTCATTTTAGCTTCTAGGGTCAGTTCAGGCTTGATTTGATCTATAACCCACTGATTTGTTTTTTTGGCTGTCCACAGTATCCGTAACACTCTCCTCCAACACCACATTTCAAAGGAATCTATTTTCTTCCTATCAGCTTTCTTCACTGTCCAGCTTTCACACTAGGGAATATGATGGCATGAATTAATCTAGTCTTGGTGGCCAGTGACACATCCTTACACTTCAAACTCTTTTCTAGCTCCTTCATGGCTGCCCTTCCTAGTCTCAATCTCCTTCTGATTTCTTGGCTGCAGTCTCCCTTTTGGTTGATGGTGGAGCCAAGGAATAGAAAGCCTTGAACAATTTCAATTTCCTCATTGTCAACCTTAAAGTTATGTAACTCTCCTGTAGTCATTACTTTTGTTTTCTTGATGTTCAGCTGTAGTCCTGCTTGCTTTGGCACTTTCTCTTATAACCTAAGAGTTAATGTGACCAATATTGACATTAGTGATCTCCCTCAAATGGACTATAATAGCCATTGAGCAAAATTTAGCAACCCCCCCCCCCCAATTTAACACTCAAACCCACAAATCCACCCAGAGCGGCTGGGTGGATTGGCAAGCAATTGCCCGCCAATACAACCCACCTGGCAACCCTACTAATAGAGTCCCCCTGAGCATGTGCAAAGTGCCATTCTCATCCCACAGTTAGCCCACACATGCCAGTGTGAGACCAGGGAGGCATGGTGAAATGGTATCATGTGAGGTGCGGTATCTCTTCTGGATGCTTGACTGGAAGCAACGTCACTGCACTCTAGGGTTTCCCTGAATGATTACGGTAAAAACCACAGAGTTTCCGGGAGCTCTGCAGAATGTAGCAAGGCCATGGCTGGATTCCTAACTAGTAGTGACATAATGACATAAATGACATTTCTCTCCAATTTCCCCTTCCTCTGTTCCATTGAGCACTGGTGGGGAGTTGGAGAATACCAGTGTGTGTGTGGGGGGGAGGGTTTGCTTCCAGCACTGGGCTCTCTACCTATAGACCAAGTAGGGGTGCCAACCTTCTCTTCCCTCACCACATTGCACTTTTTCTCTGCCTCCTTGAATAAACTCTGTCTAACAACTCTCCTTAACCATTAGGTCTTTTCTCACCTCTTCTTCTCCAACCTTCTGTGGTCCCACCTGGTCATCCCCTCCAACATCCGATACTTTGCTGCCCAAATCTTTTGCTTCTTTCACTATTTCGATCATGTGAAATTCCTTCTTAAACCGTACAGTCCCTTTCTATCTGTTCCCAGATCATGAGAGGGAAAGCAGGAAGGATGACAGCAGTACTTGGCTCTCACGGCCCTTACAGGGGAATGCCAATCGCCACTTTGAGGTCAGGAAGGAATTTTCCTCTAGGCTATTTTGGCCAGGGATCCTGGAGGGTTTTTTTCATGCTGCAGGGGGTCACTGGGGGAGTGGAGGGGGGAGATGTAGTTGTGAATTTCCTGCATTGTGCAGGAGGTTGGACTAGATCACCCTGGAGTTCCTAGAGTCATAGATAATAGAATCATAGAGTTGGAAGGGACCACCAGGGTCATTTAGTCCAACCCCCTGCACAATGCAGGAAATTAACAACTACCTCCCCCGACACACACCCAGTGACCCCCTACTCCATGCTCACAACATGGCCAAGATGCCCTCCCTCTCATCATCTGCTTAAGGTAATAGAATCAGCATTGCTGACAGATGGCCATCTAACCTCTTCTTAAAAACTGCCAGGGAAGTAGAGCTGACTACCTCCCGAGGAAGCCTGTTCCACTGAGGAACAGCTCTGTTAGAAAATTCTTCCTAATGTCTAGACGGAGTTCCCTTCCAACTCTGATTCCCGCCTTCCAAAAAAATGTAGATCCAGCCCTGGTCATGACCCTGGTATTCCTTGGCGGTCTCCCATCCAAATACTAGCCAGGATCAGGGCTGAGAGTGTGTGACTGGCCCAAGGTCACCCACCAAGCTTCCATGGCACAAGTGGGGATTTGAACCGGGGTTTCCCAGGTCCTAGTCCAACCCCTCAAGCGCTACACCACACTGGCTCTCGCACCTCTAATATGCGCTGTACATTACAGTGCTGGATGTAGGGTTGCCAAGGGCCACGTGGTGGTGGGCAAACCCCCACCAATCCACCTGGCTGCCCACTGGCCAGCTGAGGGTCAGCGGGTAATATGTGCACCCGCCTGCCCGCCGCGCCACGTCACTTCCAGTTTACACCCAGAAGTGCTTCATCGCAAGGAGCCGTTTACCACTCAAACTCCCAGTTCGAGTGGTAAAAGGCCCGTTGCGATGCGGCACACCTGGGTGTAAACTGGAAATGACATGATCGCGTCGGCGTGGCTGCGCCCGCGACCTTGCCTCACCTCTGCCCCAAAAACCTCCTGCCGGTGGAGAGGGAGAACCTGGTAACCCTAGCTGGATTCAAGCCAGCTTTTTGAATTGCACTAAGTTGCTGGGAGAAAGGAGGGGAGGCGACGGCATCATTGCCTTCTATTGATGAAAGGCAGCAGCTTGTCAAATGTCTCTCCACCACTGAAAGAGATACACAGGCAGACAGCAAAAGACCAATGTAATAGTTTCTTTTTATACAGTCCACTTGGAATTACTAATATTAATAAGCAGGGTTGCTAACTTCAGGTTGGAAAATTCCTGGAGATTTAGGGGTGGAGCTTGAAGAGGGCAGGGTTTGGAGAGGGGGAGGACCTCAATGGGATACAAATGACATAGAGTCCACCCTCCAAAGCAGCCATTTTGTCCAGGAGAACCAATTTCCAAATTCTGGACATCAGTTGTAATTTTGGGAGAACTTAGGGCCCTACCTGGAGGCTAGCAACCCTACTAACCAGGTATCATCTATGCCATCTGCACAAGCATTGTCCAAATGAACATTAAAGGTAAAGGGGCAAAGCACTGGGTCATTCCTGACATCACATCCCAACGTTTACTAGGCAGACTATGTTTATGGGGTGGTTTGCCATTGCCATCCCCAGTCATCTACACTTTATCCTCACCAAGCTGAGTACTCATTTAGAAGAAGAAGAAGAGTTGGTTTTTATATGCTGACTTTCTCAACCACTTAAGGAAGAATCAAACCAGCTTACAATCACCTTCCCCTCCCCACAATAGACACTCTGTGAGGTAGGTGGGGCTGAGGGAGTTCTAAGAGAACTGTGACTAGCCCAAGGTCACCCAGCTGGTTTCCTGTGTAGGAGTGGGGAAACCAACCTGGTTCTCCAGATTAGAGTCCACCGCTCCTAACCACCTCTCTTAACCACTACACCATGCTGGCTCTCGGAAGGATGGCTTAGTCAACCTTGAGCCAACTACCTGAAACCGACTTCCGTTGGGATCGAACTCAGGTTGTAAGCAGAGCTTTTGACAGCAGGACTTCAGCTTACCCCTCTGCGCCACAGGGCAAGAAAAAAAAACCTGTCTGAAAGACCCTTGTCAAATCTGCTTTTCCTCAGCTTTCTGGAAATTTGATTAATTTTAAAATTCCTATTTTTACTTTATGCATGGAATCTTTTAATGTCTCCTTAGTCTTTCCCAATTTATTTATTTTTGAAATATCTGTTAGCCAGCATCTCACAAAATCAAATGATGGTAAATATATGACAAAGATAAGGACGCTAGCATCAAACAAATTAGACTGCCATCAAAGCAATAAAAACAGCATGTAAAATTTCCTATTTTTTTTTAAAAAAATATTATTTTACATTTTTATAACATTTTTCATTACAGCCTGAGCGAAGATAATTGGGGAGAGGCTGTGGCTCAGTGGTAGAGCATCTGCTTGGCGTGCAGAAGGTCTCACCGGTTAAAGTTCTCCCCGGCGTCTCCGGTTAAAGGGACTAGGCAGGTAGGTGACGTGAAAGACCCCTGCCTGAGACCCTGGAGAGCCGCTGCCGGTCAGAGTAGACAATACTGACTTCGATGGACCGAGGGTCTGATTCAGTAGAAGGCAGCTTCGTGTGTTCATGTGATCATACAGGTCACAGGGGAAAAAATCCCCTAAAATCAAAGTGTAGTAAAATACAACGTACTGCATGTGCAGCCCCCTAACGGGGGAAATAATGTCTCTAGTGACAATTTGGGTTGATAAAATGGCATGTGCAGCCAATGGCATGTGCAGCTGATACGAATCAGGCCTGAGGGACTGTGGAATAAAGTTCCCCAGTGAACTTGCCGCTGCCGAATGACTGTTATAATACTACCTATTTTAGACCTAAGATGTGGCTTAGAAGAAGAAGTGTTGGTTTTTATATTTTGCTTTTCGATACCTTCACTTCGGGAGTCTCAAAGCAGCTTATAATCACAATCCCTTCCTCTCCTCCCAGTAGGCACCTTGTGAAGGAGGCGGGGCTGAGAGAGTTCTGAGAGAACTGTGACCAGCCCAAGGTCACCCAGCAGGCTTCATGCGGAGGAGCAGGGAATTGAACCCAGCTCCCCCGATTAGAGTCCGCCGCTCTTAACCACTACACCATACTGGCTCTCACCCAAAGAAGAGGGAGGCAGTGACAGAAGCTTAATGAATTTTATCTTTATTAACCAAAGGTAGAGAACTAAAAAAGAAAGAAAGAAAAGTAGGCAATGCTAGGTATGAAGGTAAATTGAAATCAGTTCTAAATATGGAGGCAATGCTTAAAATTTAGTCAGGGGAATTCCACAAGACAGTAGCAATAATAATTAACCACAAATCCCTACAGTTTACCCAAAAATCTGCTCCACCCATGACTGTTCCAGAAAAAAGCACCTTGAAAAGCACCAGGAAAAAGTACCTTGAAAAGGGGAAACTGTACATGTCTGAGAAGAAATGTGTAAGACTGGAGGATAAGTGGGAGTGTACTGTAACCTAGATCTAGCTTATAATGAATAGGGTTAGGGTTGCCAGATCCCCCCTCTCCTCCAGCGGGAGGCTTTTGGGGCAGAACTCAAAGGGTCGTGCGCACATTACCACTGCACATTACCACTGGAGTGGTAAAAAGGCCCCTTGCAATGCGTTTACACCCGGAAGTGCCGCAAGGCTCCTCGCGAGACGGCACTTCGGGTTTAAAACCGGAAGAGACGTGCCACGGTGTTGACGTGCGTGTGCACATTTGCCTGCCGACCCTCAGCTGGTCGGCGGGCAGAGGGGTGAATTGCTGGGGGTTTGCCCGCCACCACCGGGCACCCGGAAACCCTAGACCAGATACAGCCTTCTAGTAGGCGCCAGATTAAGAATGTTTTAACCCTGCCCCCAGCAATTGCCATTACCCCAGTGAGGAAGGGCAGAAGATGGGTAAGGGACCCTAGTTGGGATAGGGTTGCCAAGTCCCTCTTTGCAACCGACGGGAAGTTTTTTGGGCGGAGCTTGAGGAGGGCGGGGTTTGGGGAGGGAAGGGACTTCAATGCCATAGAGTCCAACTGCCAAAGCAGCCATTTTCTCCTGGGGAACTGATCTCTATCAGCTGGAGATCAGTTGTAATAGCAGGAGATCTCCAGCTAGTACCGGGAGGTTAGCAATCCTAAATTGGGAGTGGGAGGTAAGTGGCAAGGAAAGGCATTGGGGTGCTGGAGGGTGGGAGAACCTGCCAGCTAGAGAGAGGCAAAGCAAACCAGAAACAGCACGCAAGAACAATATGATATAAATACAAATATATTAAAGTGACAAGTGAAAAGGTGAAATAAGCAAAAATACAAACAGAACAAAATGCACAAATATATACAACAAAAAATTCCCAGCCTAGACAATTCAAACAATGGTCAGAAACTGATATAATATAACAAGTTCAAAGGTAAGTATTCAGATCACAGGTCTTGAAAAATGCTTGTTCTATATAATCTTGTATTTCTCTTTTGCAGGAAGAAGTAGACAAAAGGCTTGGGAACAAACATCAAGAGTTAATCCATAGCTTCATTGATAGGACGTGTTGTCTAGATCATGTTGTGACCACGTTTCGCTATGGGCTTCATCAGCTATGCAATCAATAAAAGAGGAAATAGAAAGCACCTAATAGGTATCATTTCATAACAGACCAGACTAGTACCTCACAAGGATCTCAGATGAGAGAGCTCTAAGAGAGCTGTGACTAGCCCAAGGTCACCCAGCTGGCTTCATGTGTAGGAACGGGGAAACCAACCCAGTTCACCAGATTGGCATCCGCCGCTCATGTGGAGGAGCGGGGAATCGAACCTGGTTCTCCAGATCAGAGTCCACCGCTCCAAACCACCACTCTCAACCATTACACCATGCTGTCTTGCGTTGGTGATGGAAGAAGGTTCAGGGGGAAAATCTCCTGAAATTGCTGGGCCAAGGGAGATCAGTTGTAATAGCAGGAGATCTCCAGCTAGTACCAGGAGGTTGGCAACCCTAAGTTGGGAGTGGGAGGTAAGTGGCAAAGAACAGTCATGGGTGGAACAGATTTTTGGGTAAACTGTAGGGATTTGTGGTTAATTATTTATTTCCCTTTGAAGGCAGGACAGAAAAATGGAACGGAATTTGAGGAATAACCACCAGCAATGTTTAGCACGAACATTTCAACAGCCTTTTATTTATTTGGAATATTTCTATGCTTCTTTTTCAGAGTCCTGCTGGAGGGGGCTTACAATAAAAACCCCCCAAAGCATATTAAAAAGCCATTTAAAAAACCCACAAAAGTGCCACGTACTCACAACCATTTCCATGCGCATCACTTGTCATGCTCAGTTTTTTCAAGGGAACAGACACACACGAACGCATTGAACACGTGAAGCTGCCTCATACTGAACCGGACCCTGGGTCCATCAAAGTCAGTACTGTCTACTCAGACCGGCAGCGGCTCTCCAGGGTCTCAGGCAGGGGTCTTTCCCATCACCTGCTTGCCTAGTCCTTTAAACTGGAGATGCCGGGGATTGAACCTGGGACCTTCTGCACGCCACTGAGCCAGGTGCACACAAAAGACATAAATACACAGACTTCCCGAAATAGCAACAAAAAACCAAAGTTGTCTGAGATGTTCTATGCACCTTCCATAAGTAACTGACAACATGAGGAAATGCGCAGACACCAAAGGGGAATAAGCAGCAGAAACAAAAGGCCGGGTTCCCAACTTCCTTCATGCCACGCATATTTCACAATCAGATAGTGGCCGCTCCGCATTTATTAGGGGTGTTATCAATCTTCACATCTGCATTCATTATTCAAGCCTGGCTGGGTTCGTCTTCGGAGAAAATAACTTCAGCGCACATCAAGGGTTCCTTTATTATGACCTGTATTAAACTCTCTTCGGCTCAATTACCGCCGCGAGTGACACATCCGAAGGAACCATGTCGGCTGCACATGCTCCTGTAACACTTGCCTGGAGGAGAATATTCATGAGGCGCTTGTTCACGAGACTGGGAGCCTTGCTGGCCGATGTTTCGGGCGGAAGGTATAAAAGGCTGTCAGAGGCAAAATTGATGGAGCGGTAGCGTCTTGTGAAGAAAGCGGAGGCCTTTGAAGAAGGAACGGCCAACTTAACTTGGCTGGACTTGCTGGAGACGGAGACAGTGGAGGCAAAAGCGGGGCCATGTCAGGTGTATTATTGGGGTTAAGGGCCTTTTTGATGGCTGCGGTGGTGTGTCTCTTCGTTTTGCTGTTCTGGAAACGGTTCCGGACACGCAAACTCTACCCTCCCGGCCCTCTGAAGCTCCCTTTCATTGGAGGCCTGTGGCGCGTTGGATTCAAGCTCTCTCTCGACACTTTCATCAAGGTACGTCTTTCTAACAATTTATCCACAGACTAAGAGGATGGGTGAAGAGAGTTTTGGATTCTTTCCTTCCCGGGGTCAAGCCAACCGCCCTAATGGCCCAGACTGGCTTGATCTTGTCGGAGCTTGGAAGCTAAGCAGGGTCGGTGCTTGGATGGGAGACCACCAAGGAAGGCGCTGCAGAGGGAGGCAACGGCAAGCCACCTGTGATCGTCTCTTGCCTTGAAAACCCCACAAGGTGGAACTTCATGGGGTCGCCATGGGTCTGTTGTGACAGGAAGGCACGCTTCACCTTCCCTTAAGGTCATCCCAGGATGCTTCCCTGCAAGGGATAGGACTCACCCGTTTGGGTTCTGAACCTGTATATAAGTGTGTGTGTGTGTGTTGTGTGTTAAGTGCCGTCTAGTCGCTTCCAACTCATGGCGACCCTATGAATGAAAGTCCTCCAAAATGTCCTATCTTTGACAGCCTTGCTCAGATCTTGCAAACTGAAGGCTGTGGCTTCCTTTATTGAGTCAATCCATCTCTTGTTGGGTCTTCCTCTTTTCCTGCTGCCCTCAACTTTTCCTAGCATGACTGTCTTTTCCAGTGACTCTTGTCGTCTCATGACGTGACCAAAATACGACAGCCTCAGTTTAATCATTTTAGCTTCTAGGGTCAGTTCAGGCATGATTTGATCTATAACCCACTGATTTGTTTTTTTGGCAGTCCACGGTATCCGTCACACTCTCCTCCAACACCACATTTCAAAGGAATCTATTTTCTTCCTATCAGCTTTCTTCACTGTCCAGCTATATAAGTGTGGCTGCCACTTAAGATTATGTCATGTTGGCTCTTCCCTTGGCAGGGTTATAGGCACATATGACTATTTGTCAGCTTCAAATAGCTTTGCATTTTCTGTAAACCCACTGCATTATTTATTTATTTATTTATTTATTTATTTGGCATATCCTGATCTCCATCCCGGGCAAACACCCATTAAAATACAATACAACGAACACAGTAAATACACATTTAAATTTAAATTCCAATTTTAAATCCTAAAAATCCTGACGGTAAAATCACATTGGCGCCTATCTATCAGCACAGAGGTCCGTGGCGAACCTGGGAAAAGGTGTCTCTGCTTATGTCTCCTGGGAGGTTACCGCACTTTGTATTCCCAGCGATGTATTAAGAGTTTGAAAATGTTATAAAAAACATTGCTTTAAAAGGGTTTTTGGATACCACGGCTTATAAATGGTTGGAAGACGTCTTCACAGCTAAAGGGGCCAAACAAAGTGCGAACAGTATTTTTTATAACGTTTTCAAACTCTTAATACAATGGTGGGAATACATTGAAAGTGCAAACAGTATTTTTTATAACATTTTCAAACTCTTAATACATTGCTGGGAATACAAGTGCGGTAACTCCCCTGATTGTTCTAAGCTCCTTTTGAAAACAGTTCCACTCATTTAGATCTTCAAGACCTTATTTGGTTTCTGTTGCTAACTTAATGCCACAGTTGATTCTTTCTTTGAACCTTTGTTTCCTCTCCTCTCTCCTGTCCCTTCTCCCTCCTTAGGCTCTGCAGTTTCTGCCTTCAGCTCCACCCTGTCTGTAACTCATTTGCCTCAGTTTCCCAATGCACCATTTGCCCCTCAATGACTCCATGTATGTTGTGACGCAGCTCAATGCCTTTGGAGGGGAAGAAAGGAGCTGCGCAGTGTTTAGAGTATCAAGCTAGTATCTGGAAGACCTGAGGTCAAATCTCCTATGAAGCTCATTGGGTGACTTGGGGCCAGTCACAGTCTCAGACTAACCTACAGTGCAGGGTTGTTGTGAGGATAAGACGGGGAATAAAGGAAGGGCATGATAAGAACCTACTAGCTAGATTGGAGCACTTATACTCTGAGAACAGCTAGCTCTTTCCTGAGGCCCCTCTTTGCCACTGGCAGGAGGTTTTTGGGGTGGAGCATGAGGAGGGTGGGGTTTGGGGAGGGACTTCAATGCCATAGAGTCCAATTGCCAAAGCGGCCATTTTCTCCAGGTGAACTGATCTCTATTGGCTGGAGATCAGTTGTAATAGCAGGAGATCACCAGCTAGTACCTGGAGGTTGGCAACCCTAATTACAGAGGCCATTCCTCCTGGTTTTCTTCTGGGTAGTGTTAGTTTCCCAGTCCACCCATGGGGGAGGGGAGGGAGACCTCCCACTATTACAACTGATCTCCAGGAGGCAGAAATCAGTTTCCTTGGAGAAAATGGCTGCTTGGGCCATTGGACTCTATGGCATTGAAGTCCTCAGCTCATCCTGAAGCTCCCATCACCTACCTGATATTTCTAGATGTCTCATCGCCACATCACACTCAGTTAGGGTTTCCAGGTCCCTCATCACCACTGGTGGGAGGTTTTACGGGTGGAGCCTGAGGAGGGCGGGGTTTGGGGAGGGGAGGGACTTCAGTGCCATAGAGTCCAATGGCCAAAACGGTAATAGCAGGAGTGGAAATTTCCAGCCTCCTCCCTCTCACTACGGACCACTGATCTCTACTAAATGTTGCTCCTGGAGGGCAGGGGCTCTTCAGGATTGACGTGAAGGGGGTCTGCAGCGGGAAGTGCCCACTTAGGATCCAACACTGTGTGTCCAAGACCCAACTACTTAGCCCCCCTCTCTCAAGCCTTACTTTCCTTGTACTATCTCCATATCCACTGGCAATGTCATGATAATGGCCTGTAGAAAGGGTTGCTAGCCGAGTGCTGGCAACCAGTTTGAGACTAGTTAAATGGTATCTTGCAATGTGCAGTGTCACTTTCGGATGCTTAACTGGAAGCAATGTCACTGCATTCCATGACACTCTAGGGTTTCCTTGAACCTCTACGGTAAAAACCACAGAGATGGGGAAATCTGCGGAATGTAGCAAGGCCACGTCCAAATGCCTAACTGTAAGTGATGTTCCCCACCCAATTTCCCCTTCCTCTGCTCCATTGAGCACTAGGGGTGGTGGTGGAGAATACCAGTGTGTGGGTCTGCTTCCAGCACTGGGAATCTGGCAGCTCCACTTGTACAACAGGCATGAAGCTTTGGTTTCTCTTTTAGCCTTGATTCTTCTCTTTCGTGCTGCTCATTAACTCTGTCACCATGTGATGTTACATCTCCCTCACCACATTGCACTTTTCCCTCTGGCTCCTTGAATAAACTTTGCCTAACACCTCTGCTTAACTATCAGGTCTTTTCTTACCTTGACTACTGCAACCTCTTCTTCTCTGGTCTTCTGTTGTCACACCTGGTCATCCCCACCAACATCCAATATTCTGCTGCCCAAATCTTTCACCTCTCATTAGTCTGATCATGCAACATTCCTTCTTAAACCCTACAATGCTTTTCTGTCTGCTCCCAGATCCGCTACAAACTCCTTATTCTTATCTTGAAAAGTCCTCCTTGGCTTTGCCCCCTAACCTCTTCACTTCCATATCGTGAGATGTTTCCCACCCATGACTTTCACCCATGACTTTCACAGCTCCACCAGCAACCTCAAGTATATAAAGGTCTTCTGTTCCCTCAATGTATGTCACCTTTTGCTTCTTTCTGCCTCTTAGGCCTTGATTTATTCCCAGCACTACAGACTAATTCTACCTCGCTCACTTCTAGGGTTGCCAGATCCCTCTTCGCCACCGGCGGGAGGTTTTTGGGGCAGAGCCTGGGGAGGGCGGGGTTTGGGGAGGGGAGGGACTTTCATGCCATAGAGTCCAATTGCCAAAGTGGCCATTTTTCTCCAGGTGAACTGATCTCTATCGGCTGGAGATCAGTTGTAATAGCAGGAAATCTCCAGCTAGTACCTGGCAGTTGGCAACTCAACTCACTTCCTTCAGAATTGCTCTCAAAACCCATCTTTCTCAGTGTAGCCTTCTGACACAATGCTCTACTGAAATTAATCCCAAACATACTCAGCTAGAATTCTCGTGTATTCTTCTTCAATTTAAATCCACCTCCTTCCCCTCTCTGTATTGTCTTCCTTATACTCAATTTTAGATTGTACATTCACCAGGAAAGGAGGAGGCCTGCCTTCTAGGGTTGCCAGGTCCCCCTTCGCCACTGGTGGAAGGTTTTTGGGGCGGAGCCTGAAGAGGGTGGGGTTGGGGAGGGGAGGGACTTCAATGCCATAGCGTCCAATGTCCAAAGCAGCCATTTTCTCCAGGTGAACTGATCTCTATTGGCTGGAGTTCAGTTGTAATAGGAGGAGATCTCCAGCTAGTACCTGGAGGTTGGCAACCCTACTGCCTTCTTGTAGTGTCAGTCACATTGATGGTGATATATAATTAGTTAAACAAATCATAAACTGAAAGGTTGGTTTTGAGAATAGATCCTGTGGAATTGCCTTGGGAAAAAGCACAAAGGTTTTATGGAGCTTTTTCCTATTATAGGTATCATGCTTGTCTTGACTCAGGCCCGGGCATGCATTTGCTTACTCTCATTATGGGAATGTTGAAAGAGAGACATTTGTCTTTGATAAATGTGTTCATTACTATGTTAATGTGGATTCCATTATATTAGCATTGGTATATCCAACCACAACAAGGCATGAATGCATTGCTTTTCCTCCTCTTGGTCACTTACTCGACATTCACCTCTCACATGCTGCGGTCTGCCCACTTATGCAGTATTATTATGTTGGAAGTGGGAAGTCATCTATCCGGCATTCCATTGCCACTCTGGATCTACCCGACTTCATCAAAGCAGCATCTAATTAAAGCATGCCATTAAAGGCGGCTAATCGCTTCTAACGGCTCAGAACATTCCAAAGCTTATATTTGGACCATTTGTCCTGAACCGCCACAGAAGTAAAATAGCTGGTTTAGACTGGAAGAGATGCCACTATCCATTTGGTTTGCTTCCCACTCCGTGATTCTTCCCAGATGAACTGAAACGTTCAACTGGCTTTCCGGCGTGAGCCCATATTTCCGATGACTAGAGTGGCCAACTTCCAGGTAGCGGCAGAAGATCTCCTGCTATTACAACTGATCTCCAGCCGATAGAGATCAGTTCACCTGGAAAAAATGGTTGCTTTGGCAATTGGACTCAATGGCATTGAAGTAGGGTTGCCAACTGCCAGGTAGTAGCAGGAGATCTCCTGCTAATTCAACTGATCTCCAGCCGATAGAGATCAGATCACCTGGAGAAAAATGGCTGCTTTGGCAATTGAACTCTATGGCATTGAAGTCCCTCTCCTCCCCAAACCCCGCCTTCTTCAGGCTCCGCCCCCAAAATCTCCCACCTGTTGACAAGAGGGACCTGGCAACCCTACGTTCAAGTCCCTCCCCTCCTCAAACCCCTCCATTCTTAGGCTCTGCCCTAAAAACCTCCCGCCGGTGGTGAAGAGGGACCTGGCAACCTTACCGATTACACATACGGTCAGTTCGGACAAGTCATGAAACCACGGCTAAACTAACCAGAGTTCATTGATTGTCTGGAACCACCTTACCATACTAACTATGGTCAGTTCAGGTATCTGAAGTCAGAATCTGAAACTGGTGTAGTAACCATAGTTAGTCATGTTTCATACAAATGCAGTATCCTAGCTTATTTCTGCTTTGTTCCATGACGATGCTCTGGGCCCGGCTGTTATGGCTTTAAGGAATTCATGAATGTAAATAACTTTTGCATTGGAGGAGAATTGAAAAAGCCAGAATCTCCTTGGGGGTGTTGCGAAATGACTGCAACTCAGCTAGCAAAGTCGTCTTCTGTCTCCAATACACAGCCTTTGTGGATATCTTCCTTGCAATAGAGATAATAAGACTATTAACAGGAACTCTCAATCACTCCCTTTGCATATTGAACTCACCCAGGGTGAAACTGTTTCTTTTGAAGCCCTCTTTTCCTCATCGCTACGAACTTTGTTTGCCTTATTGGATACATGAAGAAATTTGTTAAACGGCTGCTGTAATAGTGTTAGTGTTATAGTAGCATTTGTGTTTAGTGTATTTAATATATTTATTGTATGTCAGAGTTACAGTAGCCTTTGTATTAGGCTTTTGGAATAGATTTGTGCACTGCTTATTTTGCATGCTGCTAGTTTTGTTTAGATATCTGTACAGCACAGAGTATTCTTGAGTTTGGTTTTGGCTTCCTAGAGGCCACCGTGCGAACAGACCGCTGGACTTGATGGACCATGGTCTGATCCGGGATGGCTTTTCTTATGTTCTTATGTGAACCAGCACTGTCTCCTTCCCATGACCAGGCCTGAAGCTGGATTGAAATGGGTTCAGAACTGATGCGTCCTCTAGGAAAGTCTGCACCTGGTTTGCTGCCATTCTCTCAGATACCTTGCCCAGGAATGGAATACCAGGGCTGTGACGGAGAGGCAGACAATGGCAAACCTCCTCTGAACATCTCGTGCCTTGAAAACACCACCCACGGTTGCCATAAGGCAGACTTCATGGCAAAAACAAAAATCTGCCCCAGGAGCCTGTGAGATAACTGGCCCCTGCCTGATCTCATGGACAGTGTCCTGGTCCTGCCACAGTGATCACCCGCATTTTTGGTATTTTATTTCCATTCAAAAGAACAGGGGTGAATGGGCATTAAAATGGCAACTGAGAATCAATGTGAACAAGTGTAAAGGGATGAATAATGGGGCAAAAAGTGGCGAGAAAGAATGACCTAAGTTTTCTCTGCTCACGGCTAGGAACTATATATGTGAGGAAGGCTAAATATGAATAAGCCTCAGGTTGTCTGACTTTAACACTTCTCTTCTCTGTTTTGATCCAATGGCAGTTGGCTAAGACATATGGGAATGTTTATACTTTGTGGATGGGCAGCCAACCTGCAGTGGTGCTATCTGGATTCGAAGCAGTGAAAGAAGGGCTGATCAACCATGCCGAAGATTTCTCGGACCGACCGGTGTCCAAGGCAACGCAAGAGATATTAAAAGGAAGGGGTAAGTTGCTTTGGAACGGAAAAAGATTTTACTTGTCTTCTCACTAGAGGAACATCGAGCACAACAAAAGGAAAGAAAACAAAATATTGCAAATGAACAGAAATGTACAAAGAAATGTTTCAGCTGGGGATGTGTGGAAATGGAAATTGCACTGCATTTACCAACCATGGGAATAGACACCAAGAGAATGGTGGTGGTGGTGGAAAGTGTCGTTAAGTCGCAGTGAATTGATGGTGACCCCTTGGGTTTTCAAGACAAGAGAAGTTCAGAGGTGATCTGCCATTGCCTGCCTCTGCGTGGGCTGAAACAGTTCTGAGTAGGGGTGTGCATATCAATATGCTGATTTTTTAGAGAAAAGAACCCCCCAAAATACCTTTTCGATATTTTGGGGTTTTTGTTTTTGCCTGGAAAAAAGTGGCAGCAATAAATGGGGGCCGATAAAGTGGAAAGTGAATAATGCCAAATTTATTTGGCAGTATTCAGGGCCGCTATGGCCCTGCTGCCGGTTTTTGGCCTCCCTCCTCCCTTACTTAGAGCCAGTGTGGTGTAGTGGTTAGGAGTGGTGGACTCAAATCTGGAGAACCGGATTCGATTCCCCACTCCTCCACATGAGCGGCGGAAGTTTATCTGGTGAACTGGGTTGGTTTGTTGGTTCTTGTAGATTATCCGGGCTGTGTAACCGTGGTCTTGGAATTTTCTTTCCTGACGTTTCGCCAGCAACTGTGGCAGGCATCTTCAGAGTAGTAACACTGAAGGACAGTGTCTCTGTGTCAAGTGTGTAGGAAGATATGGGTTGGTTTCCCCACTCCTACACAGGAAACCAGCTGGGTGACCTTGGGCTAGTCACAGCTCTCTCCAAACTCTCTCAGCCCCACCTGCCTCACAGGGTGTCTTTTGTGGGGAGGGGAAGGGAAGGTGATTATAAGCCAGTTTGATTCTCTTTAAAAGGTGGAGAAAATCAGCATATGAAAACCATATATGAGGGGTTGTGGCTCAGTGGTAGAGCATCTGCTTGGCATGCAGAAGGTCCCAGGTTCAATCCCCGGCATCTCCAGTTAAAGGGACCAGGCAAGTAGGTGATGTGAAAGACCTCAGCCTGAGACCCTGGAGAGCCGCTGCCGGTCTGAGTAGACAATACTGACTTTGATGGTCAAGGGTCTGATTCAGTATAAGGCAGCTTCATGTGATCATGTGTAACTCTTCTTCTTACCTGCACATAGCTTAAGCATGGCAGCAGAGCTTTGCTGCTGCACCAAAACACTGGAGGCAGGTTGGCTGGGAGCTCCAAGTCAGCCCTGCCCCCAGTTTGCTTTGCCAGGGCAGCACCTCTGCTGCCAAAGGAGACCAAAGGAAACCAGGTAGGGTTGCCAGGTCCCTCTTCACCACCAGCGAGAGGTTTTGAGGGTGGAGCCTATGGAGGGCTGGGTTTGGGGAGGGGAGGGACTTCAGTGCCATAGAGTCCAATTGCCAAAGCGGCCATTTTCTCCAGGTGGACTGATCTCTATCGGCTGGAGATCAATTCAAATTTATTTGCAGTCAAAGACCAGCAGCAGTTGATATAGTAACCAGCCATGTTAAAACTGTTGGATACCACCATTAAAATAATGCAATAAATCTCTAATCCAAGGTGATAAATCCCTAATCTAAATACATAGCTATTGTACTCCATTTTACGGACAAAGACATATCCTCATCATACACATATACACAATTTGTTAACATACAACATTAGCAAAGGATACATTTAAAACACCTAACTCTATACGTAAACTATAATTAATAAAAGCATTTAAAATTTAAGCTACCTTCTTCTGTCTTATTGATCATGACACACTTAAGGGTGGGTTCACTGAAAGTATCGGCAAGAAGGTCATTATAAAAGGAATTTTATCTACCTGGACGTTTGTGCAATATTGGGCCTGGAGATCTGTTGTAATAGCAGGAGATCTCCAGCTAGTACCTGGAGGTTAAGCAAACCAGAAACAGCACGCAAGAACAATATGATATAAATACAAATATATTAAAGTGACAAGTGAAAAGGTGAAATAAGCAAAAATACAAACAGAACAAAATGCACAAATATATACAACAAAAAAATCTCAGCCTAGACAACTCAAACAATGGTAAGAAACTGATATAATATAACAAGTTCAAAGGTAAGTATTCAGATCACAGATCTTGAAAAATGCTTGTTCTATATAATCTTGTATTTCCCTTTTGCAGGAAGAAGTAGACAAAAGGCTTGGGAACAAACATCAAGAGTTAATCCATAGCTTCATTGATAGGACGTGTTGTCTAGATCATGTTGTGACCACGTTTCGCTATGGGCTTCATCACCTATGCAATCAATAAAAGAGGAAATTGAATGCACCTAATAGGTATCATTTCATAACAGACCAGACTGGTTCCTCACAAGGATCTCAAAGATTCCTTGTGAGGAACCAGTCTGGTCTGTTATGAAATGATACCTATTACCATATATACTCGCGTATAAGCCGCGTTTTTCAGCCCCAAAAATGGGCTGAAAAAGCCGGCCTCGGCTTATACGCGGGTCAATACGGGGGGAGGGAGGAGGGAGGAGGGAGGGGGGAAACTTACCGCCGCCGCCGGGCCCGTGCCGCTTCCTGCCGCCGGGAGCGGCCTGGGGCAGCCTCCTGCAGCCGCAGGAAGGCTGCCCCGCCCCCCCCCCGGCCCCAGCCGCCATTTTTCCCGGGCGGGAGGGGCCTTGGGCAGCCTCCTGCAGCCACAGGATGGCTGCCCCGGCCCTTCCTGCCCCCGCCGCCATTTTTCCCGGGCGAGAGGGGCCTTGGGCAGCCTCCTGCAGCCGCAGGATGGCTGCCCCGGCCCTTCCTGCCCCCGCCGCCATTTTTCCCGGGCGGGAGGGGCCTGGGAAGTGATTAAGAGTGGTGTTCTCTCTCAGCTGCTTCTCCAGAGTTTGGAAAAGCGGTACAGTGTGGATTGCTTTCAGATCCGCTCCCGGACTTTTCCGGAACCCAGGGGAGGCAGGCAGTGCGAATCGGAAAGATCCTGATGTTTTACTGGGAATTTCTCGGGTTCGGATTTGTTAACCCGAATTTTTTTTTGAAAAATCCAGGTTTTCTGGATTGTTTGAAAATTTCCGGGTTTGATAAACCAGAACCAGAACCAAAAAACCGTGCACACGCCTAGTTCTGAGAGAACTGTTATTGGCCCAATATCACCCAGCAGGCTTCATGTGGAGGAATGGGCAATTGAACCTGGCTCTCTGGGTTAGAGAACACCACTCTTAATCACTTCCTCACACTGGCTCTCATGAAGAGAATGCCTCCTAATAATTACAGGGAGGGTCCATGGCTCAGTGGAAATGCCTCTGCTTGGCATGCAGAAGGTCCCAGGTTCAATCCCTGGCCTCTCCAGTTAAAGGGACCAGGCAAGTAGGTGATGTGAAAGACCTCTTCCTGAGCCCCTGGAGATCTGCAGCCAGTCAGGATAGACAATACTGACTTTGATGGACCAAGGGTCTGATTCAGTAGAAGGCAGCTTCATGTGTTCATTGGGAGGGGCCATGGCTCAGTGGTAGAGCATCTGCTTGGCAAGTAGGTGATATGAAAGACCTCTGCCTGAGACCCTGGTGAGCCGCAGCTGATCTGAGTAGACAATACTGACTTTGATGGACCAAGGGTCTGATTCAGTAGAAGGCATCTTCATGTGTTCACATGTTCATGTGTTTACATTGGCATTTATGGGGATCTGGCAGATAACAAAGGAGATGTGAGCCTAATGAGATCTGAGAAAGGTCACTCAGGAAGATGTGGCATTTGAGGAGGCATTTAAAGGAGGGAAAAATTCTGACTGAAAGGTTGTACAAGGCCACTATGCACAAGGAATAGAGTGGCATAAGGGATAATGGCAAGGCTGGGTGAAGAAACGTAGGGAGGGCCAAAGGGTGAGTAGGGCCACAGAGTGTGATCCAACTTGTCTGAACTTCACAAGGTTTATCTGTGAAACTCATTTCATAAGGAAGAAAGTAGATGTATTTCAAAACAATAGCTTTTGTAAGAGTTGTCTGCTGTTGAGTACGTCAGGACTCAGATTTACAAGGCAAACTCTTTTAAGATGATGTACGATATGAGGAACTCCCCTTTCTGTACTTGGAAACAATTTGGTATTCCCATCATAGTTCAGAGAAGTTGACTATCTCAGCTGAGGGGAGGCGTAGGTGTGTTTCCATGTATGAAGAAATAGTCATCCAGGTGGGGCCTGGGGGCCTCCCACAATTACAACTGATCCCCAGACTACAGAGATCAGTTCCCCAGGACAAAACGGCTGCTTTGTAAGGTGACCCCTATGGCATTATACAGTGCATATACGGTGCTGAGAGCCCTCCCTTACCCAAACCCTGCCCACCTCAGGCTCCACCCTTATATTTCCAGGAATTGCCTAACCCAGAGTTGGCAATAGTACTGAAGCTGCAGAGAGTGGAAGACCTCTGTCCCTCAAGGGCTCTGATGGGGGGGATGCAAAGCAGATCTTAACATCAGAGCCTAATCGGACCAGTTGTCCATTTTGTCCAGCATCCCATTTCACACAGTGAATAACCAGTTGCCCTAGATGCCCATGAAACAGGGACATAGAGGCCCCAATGTTGCCTCCTAGGAACTACCTGTGGATCTGGAGAATCTCTTTGGTAATCTTGGTTAGTAGCCACTGATAGACCTTTCCTCCATGAATCCGACTAATCCCCTTTAAAAGCTTTCAGATCCACCCCCTGGCCTTTTCCAGACCCCGGGGAAGGCGGGCAGGTGGATCTATGCCAGTGGCAATGCCGACATCCACTGACATAATTTAATTACTCATCAAGGGGAAAAAATTGCTGCCTCTTGGCTCCATCTCCTTTTCCATCTGTATTTATACATAAAGGGGATTCAAAACACCCTAAATCTGCAGTGCTCTCTGTTCCAGAGAAAAACACATTGTCTCCAAAACTTTGCAACGCTTGAGAAAGGTGAATATATAACCTTACAAAGCCCAGCAGAAGCCAATTGAACAAGGTCAATGGCTAGGGTTGCAAGGTTCCTCTTTGCCACCGGTGGGAGGTTTTAGGGGTGGAGCCTGAGGAAGGCAGGGTTTGGGGAGGGGAGGGACTTCAATGCCATAAAGTCCAATAGTCAAAGCGGCCATTTTCTGCAGGACAACTGATCTCTGTCGCCTGGAGATCAGTTGTAATAGCGGGAGATCTCCAGCCACTAACTGGAGGTTGGCAACCCTACTAATGGCTCAGCAGAACATTGGGCTCCAAAATCAGCATTTGCTATGTAGGCAGATGCAAGAGCAATGGCAGTTCACACTGAATATAAGAACTTAAGAAAAGCCATGATGGATCAGACCAAGGTCCATCAAGACCAGCAGTCCTTTCACACAGTGGCCAACCAGGTGCCTCCAGGAAGTTCACAAACAAGACAACTGCAGCAGCATTGACCTGCCTGTGTTCCACAGCACCTATTGCAGAGCTTGAGAAGGTGCAGAAAAGAGCAACCAAAATGATCAGGAGGCCAGAGCAACTGCCCTAGGAGGAGCTCTTAAAAGGCTTGGGGCTGTTTAGCTTAGAAAGAAGGCCGTTAAGGGGAGACATGATAGAGGTCTATAAAATTATGCATTGGTTGGAGAGAGTGGACAGGGAGAAGCTTTTCTCCCTCTCTCATAATACTGGAACGCGGGGTCATCTGCTGAAGCTGGAGGGCGAGAGTTTCAAAACAGATAAAAGGAAAGAGCAAGAGTCCAGTAGCACCTTAAAGACTAACAAAAATATTTTCTGGCAGGGTATGAGCTTTTGTGAGCCACAGCTCACTTCTTAGATAAAAGGAAGTATTTCTTCATACAACACATAATTAAATTGTGGAACTCCCTGTCCCAGGATGTGGTGATGGCTGCCAACTTAGAAGGCTTTAAGAGGGGAGTGGACATGCGCCTGAAGGAGAGGGCTATCCATGGCTACTGGTCAAAATGGATACTAGTCATGATGCACGCCTATTCTCTCCAAGATCAGAGGAGCATGCCTCTTATAGCAGAGGAGCATGCCTCTTATAGCAGGTGCTGTGGAACACAAGCAGGACATTGGTGCTGGAATTGTCTTGTTTGGGGGCTTCCTGGAGGCACCTGGTTGGCCACTATGTGAACAGACTGCTGGACTTGATGAGCCTTGGCCTGATCCAGCAGGGCTTTTCTAATGTTTTTAGTTTCTTATGTTGTTCTGTCAGATTTAGAATCTGTCTTAACCCTTACAGTGGCTGCTAAACCCTTCCTTTTTGCTAGATGAAAAAAATACAAACAAACAAATCCTTCAAAAGATTGGTTGAATTCTATTAGGGATAGGGTTGCCAGGTCCCTCTTTGCCACCGGCGGGAGGTTTTTGGGGTGGAGCTTGAGGAGGGCGGGGCTTGTGGAGGGGAGGGGCTTCATTGCCATAGAGTCCAATTGCCAAAGCAGCCATTTTCTCCAGGTTTACAGATCTCTATCAGCTGGAGATCAGTTGTAATAGCAGGAGATCTCCAACTAGTCCCTGGAGGATGGCAACCCTAGTGAGGGAAAATGTATTGCTTATTAAATGCACTTATCATAAAGAACATTAAGAAACTGTTTTGATATTTCACATGGGACATTGAGCTCTTTTCAATATATTCTGGAATGATAAGGCAATAGAAAGAATTTCTCTTTATGTTTTCTATGTGTTGAACACATGAACACGCCTTATACCTAATCAGACCCTTGGTCCATCAAAATGAGTGTTGTCTACTCAGACTGGCAGCAGCTCTCCAGGGTCTCAGGCAGAGGTCTTTCAACATCACCTACTTGCCTAGTCCCTTTAACTGGAGAGGCCAGGGATTGAACCTGGGACCTTCTGCATGCCAAACAGATGCTCTACCACTGAGCCACGGCCCCTCCCCGTTGCTCTAAACAATCTTTGTGTGGTATTTATATTTGGAGTAATTTGAAGATTCAGTAGGGAGAGAAGGTTGTATAGCTCGATCTTGCAGACTTTGGAAGCTAAGCTAGGTTGGTACTTGGAAGGGAGACCTCCAAGGAAGACTGTGCAGAGAAAGCCAACCGCAAACCACCTCTGCTCCTCATTTGCCTTGAAAGCCCCTTGCTGGGATTTCCATAAATTGTCTGTGATTTGACAATGTTATTATAAATAATTGCTTACTTATTAAAATAGCCATGTGATATGTTTATTGTTTATGATGAGGAGACCATGTTAATATATTCTCTCTGCATCTATATGGTAAGTTCATCAAAATGTATGGGTTATATTATTTAGTGAGCTGGGAATTTTTATTCATGCTCTGAATCAGGATATTCTTTATTTATAGTCCACGTGTCTTGGGGAATCCATGTTAGATATGCATTATGTACTACTCAAACAAGGAGGTCTGTATTTTGTATACATCTGTATCCATAAATTAAACATGCCGAAAAAAGAAGAATGTTTGTACATAATAATCTCACATGATTCTTGATTGCTTTAGGTATTATTTTGTCAAATGGCCACACCTGGAAGCAACAAAGGAAATTCGGGATGGTTACCATGCGGAAGTTGGGACTGGGGAAGAAAGGCATGCAGCACCAAATAGAAGAGGAGGCCCATCAGCTTGTTGAGACTTTTGCACGTGCAAAGGGTATGCGATAATCGGAGGTTATGCAGGCACTTGTCCCAGTCTGCAGATGTCTTTGGGTGGACTATCTCTCACAGTATCCCTGGTTGCATTTTCAGAGTGCTTCGAATGATCAGCATGGCCATTTCCTGTGGGAGAGCATGACATTTTCATTCCCCCGACCTCTCAGAATAAATTAGTAGACACAGGATACTACAAATGCTACTTTCTCATGCAGGAAATGATGCTCCTAAGAATGCGCCTGAATACTTTTTGGAATTCAAAACAAGATGTTATAAGCACACATTTCTTGTCTCCAGTGAACCCTTCCTGCTGCCAGTTAGGGGAGAGGCTGTTGCTCAGTGGTAGAGAGGGTTGCCAACTGCCAGGTAGTAGCAGGAGATTTCCTGCTAATTCCACTGATCTCCAGCCAATAGAGATCAGATCACCTGGAGAAAAATGGCCGCTTTGGCAATTGGACTCTATGGCATTGACGTCCCTCCCCTCCCCAAGCCCCACCCTCCTCACGCTCCAGCCCAAAAATCTCCCACCGGTGGCCAAGAGGGACCTGGCAACCCTAGTGCTAGAGCATCTGCTTGGCATGCAGAAGGCCCCAGGTTCAATCCCCAGCATCTCCAGTTAAAGCGACCAAGCAAGTGGGTGATGTGAAAGACCTCTGCCTGAGACCATGGAGAGCCACGGAGAGGGGCCATGGCTCAGTGGTAGAGCATCTGCTTGGCATGCAGAAGGCCCCAGTTTCAATCCTTGGCATCTCCAGTTAAAGGGACTAGGAAAGTAGGTGATGTGAAAGACCTCTGCCTGAGACCCTGGAGAGCCGCTGATGGTCTGAGTAGATGATACTGACTTCGATGGACCAAGGGTCTGATTCAGTCTAAGGCAGCTTCATGGGTTCAAGTTATCAACTCAAGGATAAGGGTTTGAGTGGGTTGCTTGGGAGGAAGGCTGGAGGTGAACCCTGTGATGTGTTGGTCCTGGATTCAGAGGCATTTGGTTCTGGCACAGTGGGATGAAGTCATCTGATCTAGGCAAATTCGTACATGTTCAAAGCTCTCTCCGTTCTGATTACATGTCCATTATTACTGACAAGCTTGAAGGTCACTATGAGCTAGGGCTGCCAAGCCCCCAGTTGGGGCAGGGAATTCTCTACCTCTCGCCACTAGTCAGAGCAGCAGCAGGAGAAGGTTTTTAAAACAAAAAAAAATCCCCCTGTGCTGGCTGTGGTGTCCTATAATTTCTAGTGAAAAACATGAAGTGACATAGTCTACCTCTAGGAATTATTGGAAACTCTATGATAAAACCATAGCATTTCTGGTATTCCTAGACCTATCCATGTCACTTCTGTTTTTTTAACAGAAGTGACACAACACCACACCCAGTGCTGTAGCCCCCACCCCAATATCCCCATCCTCAGTCCTCCTGCCAGTATCTTCAGATGCCCAACAAAGGCATATGAGAGCCAGCATGGTGTAGTGGTTAAGGGCAGTGGACTCTAATCTGGAGAACTGGGTTTAATTCCCCACTTCTCCATATGAGCGGTGGACGCTAATCTGGTGAACCGGGTTGGTTTCCCCACTCATAAAAACAGGCTTCTGCAACACGTTGCGTTCCTGGTATAATGGACTTCATTCCAGACGATGCAGCGAGTTAAAAGTTTTATTTAGAAAATCAGCGAGTTCAGCAAGTCATAGAAACTTAAGGCTAGAATACAGGCATGGGGAAATATCGGTACATATATAGGGTAAATACAATGGGGTTGATTAGGTTTTAGAAACAATACAGAAGTTAACTACCAGTAAAGACTTAAGACAACGCATACAGGAAATAAAAGCGTGCATTAACTGGCTGATCTTCCCGAGCTCCCGGGCTTTGTTTTGTGGGACCAGGTATCAGATCAGCGATTACTCGGGTGGGTCTCCATAGAGTTGCAGATCTCGGGCAGGAGACCGGGTGCAAACGGGGGGGGGGGGAGCGGAGTGCACAAAAAACTCCATTTTGTCCGTGGGGGAAACCATCTTGTTTGTATCCGGGGTTGACAGAGAGCCTAGCTGACATCAAGAAAGGCCCTGCTGGATCAGATCAAGGCCCATCAAGTCCAGCAGTCTGCTCCCACAGTGGCCAACCAGGGGCCTCGAGGAATCCCACAAACAAGATGACTGCAGCAGCACCATCCTGCCTGTGCTACACAGCACCTAATATAATAGGCATGCTCCTCTAATACTAGAGGCATGCTCCTCTGATACTCCTGCACATGAAGCCTGCTGGGTGACCTTGGGCTAGTCACAGTTCTCTTTGAACTCTTTCAGTCTCACCTGGGTGACCTTGGGCTAGTCACAGTTCTCTCTGAACTCTTTCAGTCTCACCTGGGTGACCTCGGGCCAGTCACGGTTCTCTCTGAACTCTTTCTGCCTCACGTACCTCACAAGGTGTCTGTTGTGGGGAGGGGAAGTGAAGGAGCTTGAAAGCTTGTTTGATTCTTCCTTAAGTGGTAGAGAAAGTCGGCATATAAAAGCCAACTCTTCTACTTCTTCGTATGGGTTAGTAAAGAAGAAGCAGGCACACACGGAGAGGTTTCGTTGACTGTTCCTCCAAAGCGCTCTCATTCCCCCGACTCTCTGTCATGAGACATATAACTTCTTTGTGGCATGACAGTTACCAGAACTGACGAGATCAGCATGTTTTAAATTGAATTCTTTGTATATTGTATTTTATATCAAAGATGAACAATCCCCATGAACTCCCTTTCCCTTACCATCTCAGCCATGAAATCCCACTTGCAGTATCAACAGAAGAGGCAAAAATTATGTTAACGCCCTTTCAATACCATTCTTTTCAGGGCAGCCAATCGACCCTTCGTTACCCATCAGAAATTCTGTCTCCAATGTGATCTGTGCTGTGACTTTTGGACACCGCTTTTCTATGGATGATGGAGAATTCCTCAAATTGAATGAAGCTGTTGGATATATCTTACAATACAGTACTACCTTAATTAGTATTGTGAGTCGTCTTTTTCTTTTATATGGAGTCATAATGTTCTCATCTTCCAGAGGCCTCAGAGAGCCAGCGTGGTGTAGTGGTTAAGAGCAGTGGTTTGGAGCGGTGGAGTCTGATCTGGAGAACTAAGTTTGATTCCCCACTTCTCCACATGAGTGGTGGAGGCTAATCTGGTGAACTGGACTTGTTTCCCCGTTCCTCCACATGAAGCCAGCTGGGTGACCTTGGGCTAGACACACTCTCTCAGCCCCACCTACCTCGCAGGGTGTCTGTTGTGGGGAGGGGAAGGAAAGGTGATTGTAAGACGGTTTGATTCTTCCTTAAGTGCTAGAGAAAGTTGGCATATAAAAACCAACTCTTCTTTTTTTTCTTCCTTGGTGGTCTCCCATCCAAGTACTAACCAAGGCTGACCCTTCTTAGGTTCTGAGATCTGACAAGATAGGGCTAGCCTGGGCCATTCAGGTCAGGGCCTTGACAGCCTAGGATACACATATGTGAAGGACTGTCTCCTCCCATATGCAATAAGAACACAAGAAAAGCCTTGCTGGATCAGACCAAGGTCCATCAAGTCCAGCAGTCTGTTCACACAGTGGCCAACCAGGTGCCTCTAGGAAGCCCACAAACAAGACCACTGCAGCAGCATTATCCTGCCTGTACTCTGATACACATTATATCAAGACAATGATGAAATATGAACCAAAATCTGAGGGTTTATGGTCTGTGATTCTGAGATTTCAAATGATAGTGATGGTGTTTTCCTTTCCCGTTGCCTGCAGTTGTACGACATTTTCCCGTGGCTTGTGAAAATTATCCCAGGACCTCATAAGAGGGCAAACAGCTTCACAGAGGTGGTGCTTGAATTTGCAAGGAAGGAGATAGCACTCCACAAGGAGAATCAGGCACTGCATGAGCCACAGGATTTTACTGATTACTATCTATTTCAGATAGCAAAGGTAAGAGCTGGGTTTGTGTTCAGCTCCTTTGAGCCATTTCTACACCCCCTCATTTTATGGAATAGTGACCCCTCAAAGACCACTAACAGGATTTTCTAAGCCGTTTTATTTTCAACCCCTCACACCTAATGATCCACCATATTAAAGTCTGTCACTGAAGTGAGTTATAAATAATCAGCATATACATCTCTACTGAAATGGCTGGGAAGATGGTACATCAGTTCCCAGTTCTGACTGGAGCACAATTGGGTGTTTTTGTGTGCTGAGTAGCAATGAATAAGTATGGGTTTGCTATCCTCCAGGTGGGGCCTGAAGTTCTCCAGGAATTCCAACTGATTTCCAGACTACAAAGATCAGTTCCCCTGGAAGAAAGGGCAGCTTTGGAATGTAGACTCTGTGGAATCACATCCCTGTTGCGATCTCTCCCTGCCCCAAACTCAACCCTCCCTGGGCTCTGTTCTCAGATCTCTAGGAATTTCCCAAGCTGGAGTTGGCAACTGTAAATGAGTATTGTGGTCTTTCTTATGGAGTGCTAGAGTTGGGAGGGACCTCATAGACACAGACCACTGTCCAACATTCTTCTTGAAGACCTCTAGGGAGGAAGGCCCTCCTCTAAATTACTGGTTGCTTTGTCAAACTGCTTTTACCACCATAGTGCTCCTAATATTGGTCTTTTATGCATGCCTATTTCCCTCATGGTCACCCCTCCGACAACTTTGGATCTTTGTTGTCATTATGCATGCCATTTCCAACAGTCAGAGGTCGCTTCGCTCCCCCCACCCCCGTGTTTTGCCCGTGTTTTCAAATTCAAGATAAAACAGGTTCTCAGAACATGGGGGAAACGCGGGGAAGTGCGGGGGAGAGCGAGGTGACCTCTGACAGTCAGAAACAGCCATGCATAAGCACAGCAAAGACCTGAAGTCGTTGGAGGGGAGACCGCGAGGGAAACAGGCATGCCTAAAAGGCTATTCAACAGAAATCTACCTTCCTGTAATTTCAACCCATTAGATCTAGCCCTGCCCTTTGGAATAGCAGAGAACAAGTTTTTGTCATCTTCCATGGATCTGAAGAGTGTGATCATGTCCCCCTTCAGTCTTCTCTTCTCCAGGCTAAACATACCCATTGATGCTGCTGGGATACTCTGCCTTTTGGCCTCTGGCTTGTAGGGCACTGCTAGGTTCCATCTTGTCCCCTATGCTTTTAACATCACCATGAAATTGCTGTGTGTTATCATCCAGAGAACTGGAGTGAAGGTCTGTGGCTCAGTGGTAGGGTATCTGCTTGGCATGCAGAAGGTCCCAGGTTCAATCCCTGACATCTCCAGTTAAAGGTACTAGGCAAGTAGGTGATGTGAAGGACCTCTGCCATGGAAAGGGGCCGTGGCTCAATGGTAGAGCATCTGCTTGGCATGCAGAAGGTCCCAGGTTCAATCCCTGGCATCTCCAGTTAAAGCGACCAAGGAAGTAGGTGATGTGAAAGACCTCTGCCTGAGACCTTGGAGAGCCACTGCCGGTCAGAGTAGACAATACTGACTTTGATGGACCAAGGGTCTGACTCAGTATAAGGCAGCTTCATGTGTTCATTACATTGCTGATAGATACTATCTCTCATCTAAATCCAGAGTAGCTGTGGAACAAACTCAAGCTTAATTTAGACAAGAGTGTAATATTGTTGGCCCAGGGGTAAAACCAAATTTAGCTGAACACCAGGGGTAAAACCAAACTCAGCTGAACATCAAGAAGACAAAAGCAATGACTACTGGGGAATTATGCAACTAAGGAGGACAATGAGGAAATTGAAATTGTTCAAGACTTTCTATTCCTTGGCTCCATCATCAACCAAAAGGGAGACTGCAACCAAGAAATCAGAAGGAGATTGAAGCTGGTCAGGGCGGCCATGAAGGAGCTTGAAGGGATTCTTAAGTATAAGGATGTGTCACTGGCAACCAAGATCAAGTTAATTCATGCCATAGTATTCCCCATTGCTATGTATCGGTGTGAAAGTTTGACAATGAAGAAAGCTGACAGGAAGAAAGTAGATTTCTTTGAATTGTGGTGTTGGAGGAGAATTTTTGCAGACACTGTGGACTGCCCCAAAGACAAATAAATGGGTTCTAGAACAAATCAAGCCTGGACTGTCCCTAGAAGCTAAAATTACTAAATTGAGGCTATCATACTTTGGTCACGTTATGAGAAGACAAGAGTCACTGGAAAAGACAATCATGCTAGGAAAAGTTGAAGGCAGCGGGAAAAGAGGAAGACCCAACAAGAGATGGATTCAGTTCTTATAGGTTATCCAGGCTGTGTGACCGTGGTCTTGGTATTTTCTTTCCTGACGTTTCGCCAGCAACTGTGGCAGGCATCTTCAGAGGAGTAACACTGAAGGACAGTGTCTCTCAGTGTCAAAGTGTGTTGGAAGAGTAATATATATAGTCAGAAGGGGGTTGGGTTTGAGCTAAGTCATTGTCCTGCAAAAGAATCAAAGGTAATGTCCTAATCATTGTCCTGTAAGTATCAAGGTAATGTGCTAATTAGGGTGTGGTATGTTAATGTGGAACCATTGTATCCTGAAGTGATCTGTTAACATCTGTTAAGACCACAGGGTCTTATTCCAAGACACTGAAATACTGGACAATTCTACCAACTATTTTGTTTTGGAGGACTTTGATTCATAGGGTGGCCGTGAGTCGGAAGCGACTTGATGGCACTTAACACACACAAAGCCAAAGTGGGAGTAGGGTTTTCTGGATGGGATAGCACTCTCCTTGAAAGAAGATGTGTGTAGCTGTTGATGACTCTGGATCCTGCTGTTCTGCTTGAAAAACAGGTAACGGAGCAGCCAGCAATGCTTTCCCCCCAGTTTATTCTGGTTTTATTACAAGCTGCAGACATTCCTGAAAACCATCACAAATATCCTAAGAACATCAGGACTAACTAGTTACCATTTAGTACAGAGCATCTGGTGGGCATCTTTGAACAGAGGTGGAATTTGCCAGGTCTGATCACCTGAACCTTTGGCCTTGCTGGCTTCCCAATCAAGACTCAGTTTGGGTTCAAACAGCATGGCCATTCCACAAACAGTAGGGATGACTGCAAATTTCTCATCCTTGCCTGCTGTTTTGACTTGAAAATCTCTATATCAATTTTGAAACCATGTTACTTCATTGGTGTGCTCTATTTTTGTTTCCTTGCATAAAACTTTCCTTTTAAAATAAGTGCATTTTTCTACTTTGTGTGCCAATTAATTGGTATTATGCACTTCGTATAAAAAAAAACCCCATACAACGATAAAGTGTGCAATATAACTTGAAAGGCTGTCATATAGAGGATGGTGCCGAGTTGTTTTCTGTTGCTTCAGGAGGTCGGACCAGAACCAACGGGTTGAAATTAAATCAAAAGAGTTCTCGGTTATACATTAGGAAGAACTTTCTGACAGAGCGGTTCCTTAGAGGAACAGGCTTCCTTGGGAGATCCTTTGAACGTTTTGAAGCAGAGGCTAGATGCCCATCTGTCAGCAATTCTGATTCTATGAACTTAATGAAAAAAGTACAGGATGCCAACCTAAACACTATAAGTGGTCTATTCATATACTCAATGTAAATAACGAAGAATCATACAAGAAGCAAAAAGTTCTGCAAAATCAGTTCATAATACAATCTTCACATACAAGTGGTGTATCTCATACATAGTCGAATGAAGCCGTTGTCACATCAAATTCTAGTGGCATTTCATGCTGATGAACAGCTGCACAGGAGGGGGCACCTGGATTTGAACCAGGAACCTCTTGATCATTCGACTACGTATGGGGTACAACACTCGTATCTGAAGATTGTATTACAAACTGATTTTGCAGGACTTTTTGCTTCTTGTATGATTCTTTGTTATTTACATTGAGTATATGAATAGACCATTTATAGTATTTAGGTTGGTATCCTGTAGTTTTTCATTTAATTGATCTATTTGGTACAGAGATATAATTTTTGGTTGTGATTCTATGAACTTAGGCAGATTCTGAGAGGGAGGGCAGGAAGGATCCTGAGAGGGAGGCAGATCCTGAGAGGGAGGGCATCTTGACCATCTTCTGGGCACTGGGTGTATGTGGGGGAGGTAGTGTGAATTTCCTGCATTGTGAAGGGGGTTGGACTAGATGGCCCTGGTGGTCCCTTCCAACTCTATGATTCTATGATTCTAAGGATTGCATCAGTGTTTGGCCCTCGTGGCCCTTTCTTAATGCCCAGGGTAATGCCAATCACTACTTTGGGGTCAAGGAGGCAATTTTCCTACAGGCCAGATTGGCCAGGGATCTTGAAGGATTTTTTGGTCATCTTCTGGGCATGGGTCACTGGGGGTACGGGAGGAGGCAGTGGTGAATTTCCTGCATTGTGCAGGGGGTTGGACTAGATAACCGTGGTGGGACCTTCCAACTCTATGATTCTGTGATTCTATGATTCTAACCAAACATATAGGCAAGTCTCTGTAAAGGTGGTGTAAAAATTCTCTAAATAAAATATAAAACCAAAGTGAAAAGCAGACAACAGAAACTGTTGATGAAGATATAAATAAATATAAAAAGAAACAAAATAAGAAATTTTTGTTAATCTCTAATAAGCAAGAATAATACCAAAACAAATATTAACAACAACATTTATCCTATCTATGTTATGCATGAGAAGACAAAGTGGAAAAGACAATAAAGCTAGGAAAAGTTGAAGGCAGTAGGAAAAGATGAAGACCCAGCTTGAGATGGATTGACTTGATAAAGGAAGCCATGGCCTTCACTTTGGAAGACCTGAGCAAGGCTGTTTGTGAATGATAGGACATTTGGAAGGTCATTAATTCACAGGGTCACCATAAGTCAGATGTGACTTGATGGCACACAACACAGAGACATTATGCAATCCAAATAACCCTACTTATAAGTCACTTAAAAGCTCTTGCCATAGCTGGTTTTAATGGGTTTTAATGCTTCTTTTAGTGCTTCTTCTGCCCTGACCAGGATGGCCCAGACTAGCCCAATCTCATTGGATCTTGGAAACTAAGCAGGGTTGGCTTTGCTTACTATGTGGTTGGGAGACTATCAGGGAAGTCCAAGGTCGCTACACAAAGGCAGGCAACAGCAAACCATCTCTGAATGACTGTTGCCTTCAAAACCCTATGGGGACTGCCAGTGGTGCAGACCACAGCAGAGACTAGCGGCGCCGGTGTGTGTGTGGGGTGTTCCCGGAGCGGGCTGGGGGGAGTAGCTGCCGGTAGGCAGCTGCCCTTTCGCCCCATTACGCCGGTGCCGAGAACAGCGTTGCTGCACCTGATTTTTAGCAGGCGCAGCCTTGCCGTTCTCTATGGAGCAAAAAGCCCCGTTTAACAAAAAAAAAAAAAAAAGCAGCGAAAAGGCTTTTTTTTGTTTTTCGGTGTATGGTGAACGGCTTTAGGAGGCAGCTCACCTGCGCCTTCTCCACGCCATTCCCGTACACCGAATCTCGGGAATGCACGGTAAGAAGCAAAAGAAATATATGAATTATGCAAAGACATGTAATCGAGTTGAAATAACGTATGAGATATATGTAATAGCAGCTTCTTGTTAAAGTTAGGTACAAATATAGATGTAGAAAGGTAGAACTGTTTAAAAAATAATAACATGACATTGTATTTAAAGTTCAAATTAATACAGTAATTGGTATAAAATAGTGGAATTTATGTTTTTGTTTAGTAATAATTTTTAACACTGATAGAATATATCCAAGTAGTAAATGTAACAGGGATTCTAATAATAATGCTTCAGGTGGTTGTTTTATCTTCCTTATGTTTATGATTTTTTTTCTTTCCCCCAATATCCCTTTTTAGTTTTTGTATTCCACATTTAAAAAACTAATAATTAAAAAAACCCAACAACCCTATGGGGTTGCCATAAGTCAGCTGCAACCTGACAGCACTTCCCACCACTAATGCTTCTTCTGTACCGTTGTATTCCCTTCTTAGATCCAGGGCTACTGGGTCCAGTTTGTTGAATCCACGCCATAACATCCCCTTCTTTTATTTTCCTGCCAAGAGTCTTTAGGAAGTGCATCGGCAACAGCAGTAAATACGTTGTAAACCCTATTTCCATTTCTCCTGTTGCCAACAACAGAGCAAGAATGACCCCGAATCTACCTTCAATGAAGAGAACTTGACTCAGTGCATTTTTGACTTATTTATTGCTGGGACAGACACAACCACCAGTTCTCTGGAATGGGCAGTGTCCTTGATGGCAGCTTACCCAGATATCCAAGGTGAGAGAGTTTTGGGCATTGTGAGCAAGGCCCCTCTTTATCCCTGTAGAAAAGACCCCCCCCCAAGTCATTTCCTAGTAACTGTGGTCATTTATGCTTGGGAGTTTTATCTGAGGTTCGTTGCTCATTGGACCCACACTTTTCTGTTGGGAGTCTATGCACCAGCAGACTCCAAGCTCAAATTAGGAAGTATTTGAATCCCCGTCCCTTGAAATGCTGCTTTGTAATTGGCTGCAGAAAAGTCCCCCCCCCGCAAACCCAATTGCACAGCGAGTGATTATAATGTTGCATTTGCTTTCAGAGGACGCAGTGATGGCCACAGGCACAGACAGCTTTAAAAGGGGATTAGGTAGATGGGTGGAGGAGAGGTCTGACAGTGGCTACTAGCCATGGTGACTAAAGGGCAATCAAGCTCTGAATCCCAGGCAACATAAGGGGAAGGCATCAGCCTCTATGCCCTGTTGCTGGACCTCCAGGGGAACCAGCTGGCCACTGTGTGAGAGAGGATGCTGGACTAGACGGATCCCCACTGGACTGATCCAGCAGGGATCTTCTGATGCTCTTAATGAGATAAACCTCGTATACGAACTTTTTATTTCACATTCAGGAACTTTATGGAAGATCTGGGCACTCTTTTCTGATGTTCCCTGAATATAGGAGAGCACAGAGACCTAAAAAAAAGTTTCCCAACAGTGTCTGGCAGAAATTTGTTTACTTTGAAATATGTCCCATAGAGTCAGTGAAGATTTCCTTTAAGAAGAAAACATATGGCGGTGTGGTATACGATGTTTCTAGGATTTCTCATTTAATTGAAGAGTATAACCAAATCCCATTAGATCGAGGGCTTTTCCGCATTCTCTTTTTCCTTGATGGTTACCGCACTTTGTATTCCCAGCGATGTATTAAGAGTTTGAAAATGTTATAGAAAACATCGCTTTAAAAGGGATTTTGGATACCACGGCTTATAAACGGTTGGAAGACGTCTTCACCGCTAAAGGGGCCAAACAAAGTGCGAACAGTATTTTTTATAACGTTTTCAAACTCTTAATACATCGGTGGGAATACATAGACAGTGCGAACAGTATTTTTCATAACGTTTTCAAACTCTTAATGCACCGCTGGGAATACAAGTGCGGTAACCCCCCTTGTCTTGAAGTTCCTGTTTCTTCGATGTTTTTTTTAAAGTTCAGCAGTGTGCTTTACTCCCTCTAGTGGTTGCTTTGATATAGCAGACGATTAAGCCTTTACCCCTGCCGATTTAAGCAGCAGCTTTTCTCTCTTTTGGGGGGTTCCATCAACTCACAGCTGACTTATGGCAGCCCAATAGGGTTTTCAAGGCAAGAGACGTTTGGAGGTGGTGTGTAAAGAAGTGACTATGTCATGACCCTGGCGCTCCTTGGAGGTTGCCCATCCAAATCCTAACCAGTTTATACCCCCAAATGTCTTGTTGGCCTCTAAGGCATAGGGTTGCCAGGCCCCTCTTCGCCACCAGCGGGAGGTTTTTGGGGCGGAGCCTGAGGAGGGAGGGGTTTGGGGAGGGGAGGGACTTCAATGCCATAGAATCCAGTTGCCAAAGCGGCCATTTTCTCCAGGTGAACTGATCTCTATCGGCTGGAGATCATTTGTAATAGCAGGAGATCTCCAGCTAGTACCTGGAGGTTGTCAACCCTACTAAGGTGCTATTTAGGGTTGCCAACCTCCAGGTACTAGATGGAGATCTCCTGCTATTATAACTGATCTCCAGCTGATAGATGTCAGTTCACCTGGAGAAAATGGCCGCTTTGACAATTGGACTCTATGGCATTGAAGTCCCTCCTCTCTCCAAACCCTGCCCTCAAGCTCTGCCCCCAAAATCTTCGCAACCCTGAGCTGGCAACCCAAGCCCTATCGTTGAGCCCCCAAAATCTTGTTGGTCTCTGAAGTGCTTCTGGACTCCAATCTAGCTGCTCTACAGCAGAGCAACATGGCTACCCTCTGAACCATTTAAAGTTCACCTTTCCTTAACTAAAAGATGTTATATATAATCTCATTAGCATTTAGTGTCTCTCACTGTTTACCTAATGCGGCCTTCAAACTAAAACTTTGATTGTTTAAAAATATTTTCCTTAGAGAAAGTCCAGAAGGAATTGGAAGATGTTTTTGGTTCCTCCCATTGTATTGGCTATCAAGAGCGGAAGAAACTGCCCTACACCAATGCTGTGATTCATGAGATTTTGCGTGCTCAATTTGTCTTTTTATTTGGGGTCCCCAGACAAAATGTGAAGGATGTCAACATGCTCGGATTTCTCATTCCCAAGGTACGCAAGACTGTTAGGCTGTCCTGTATCCCAAGAAAAGTGAGGACCAGATAATGAGTGAAAACCTATACCTAGACCAGCCCCCCCCCCCAACATAGAATCATAGAATCACTGAGTTGGAAGGGGCCATCCAGGTCATTTAGTCTAACCCCCTGCTTAATGCAGGATCAGCCTAGAACAGTGATGGCGAACCTTTTAGAGACCGAATGCACAAACTGCAACCCAAAACCCACTTATTTATTGCCAAGTGCCAACATGGCAATTTAACCTGAATACTGAGCTTTTCGTTCAAACCTCACTGAGATTCCGGAGATGCCAACTGACCGAAGATTGATGACATCCGGCTTGCAACAGAAAACACCAAGGTGACAAATGCTTACAGAGCAGATCACCTGGGGTTCCCTGAGGCAGGATAAGAGTTAATTGCAGGACCATTTGTTAATATGACAACAAGTGGTCCGGCGGATGGGGGAAGCAATTGCATTTTTTATCAATGTTAATTGAGCCACATCCTGGAATGTCTTGCCGTTTGATTTCCCCAGCTGGGCCAAAGGCCTGGACCAAAGATTTTTCAGCAACAAGGAATTGAGGGTGGGGGGTCCCATTTCCTTGACATGCCTTACCCCAGACAGGGGAGGGAGGAAGCGCTCCCATTGGGCTGCTCGGCAGGGGGGCGGGTGATGTGAGAAATGCCCTCAGGCGCGCATGAAGGAGAGCAGCCTGGCCCCGCATCCCTCTGGCTTTCTAGTAACGAACTCAGGCGAACTCTGTGCTGGGGCGACGGCGCGCGTGCCCACAGAGAGGGCGCTGACTGCCCACTCTGGCACATGTGCCATAGGTTTGCCACCACTGGCCTAGAGCATCCCTGACAAGTGCTTGTCCAGCCTCTGCTTTCAGACTGCCAGTGAGGGGGAGCTCGCCACCTCCCTAGGCAGCTCATTCCACTGTCAAACAACTCTTTCTGTAAAACAATTTTGCCCTAATATCCAGCTGGTACCTTTCTGCCCGAAATTTAAACCCATTATTGCAAGTCCTCTCCTCTGCTGCCAACAGGGAACAGCTCCCTGCCCTCCTCTAAGCCCTTCAAATACTTCAAGAGAGCAATCATGTCCTCCCTCAACCTCCTCTTCTCCAGACTGAACATTCCCAACTCCCTTGGCCTTTCCTCGTAGGACTTGGGGCGAAAACGCAGGGTTGCTTTAGCCTCCTCTATTCCCTGTTTTAGCCAGGATTCAGACAGGATCGAACGCATGCGTTTCTCCGAACATGCGTTCGATCCTGGCTGAATCCTGGCTGGAATAGGAAATAAAAGAGGCTAAAGCGACCGTGCGTTCTCGCCCGTGGTCTCCAGGCCCCTGATCATCCTCGTCGCTCTCCTCTGCACCCGCTCCGTGCATCCTCCTCACTCTCCTCTGCCCCCTATGCGGCCACTATATTGTGTCAGAATTCCAGGGGTGCCCATGTCCTGACGTAGGCAATCCCGGTTCCATTTTCCTTAAAGTAAAGGCACCATATTGTACAAGGATTCATCTGTCATCCCTCACAGGTGGTTTCTACCATGTGCATTGACCTCTTTACCTATGTATTGTGTGGCTTCTGGTAACGGGATGTGCATCAAGGTACCCCCAGGCGTTAATGTATTTTACATGTTTTCTAAAACACCTCCCCCCACATTGTTGCTCCTACAATAAAATAGGAGCTATGTCAGCAATCCTAAGAACACGTTCCTGAATAAAATGAGAGTCACTTCTGTGTAGACCTGCTTAGGAGCGTCCTCCTATTTCACAAAGAATGCCTTTTACTAAGTGTCACGTTTTGTAGCATCACAAAACGGCCCAAGATTGTGTCCCAGACTCAAAATGAAATAAAGCTCTGAGTGATGTGTCCTAAAAACCTTTTTCCTGTCATCACTCCTACAATAAAATAGGAGCTATGGAGCTCAATGCGGCCAAGAATAATTTATTATCATAGCAAATTCACAGAAGTGCAAATGGCTCTTGTCTCCTGAAATTTGCTCTTCTCTCCTGAATGCACCTTTTTTAAAACTGTTGCCAACTGTGTCAGATTTATCAGCGGGTATTGATGGGTTCCTACGTAGAACGATACCAAGTCAGCATTTGTTTATGAACAAAGCCACAAGTGAAATTTTCTCCTTTAAATATATGCTGCTGGGTTTGTATTGTTTCTCCTTTAAATATATGCTGCTGGGTTTGTATTGTATTGTATTGTTTGGATGAACCCATCGATATACCTTGAACGATTAGCATGCATGGGAAACACAGATATATAAAGGACAAAATGACATGTGTTGCTCCGCAAGCACTGCCTTTCAATTCTTTTTTCTTTGCAGGGGACAGCTATTATTCCAGATCTGCGCTCTGTTCTTCTTGATCCAAAGCAATGGGAGACACCGCAGAAGTTCAACCCAAACCATTTTCTAGACAAGGACGGCAATTTTGTGACCAGAGAAGCATTCCTTCCATTTGGTGCAGGTAAAATCACAACTCTGAACTAGCTTACCATTGACAGTCATGTTAGAAGGAACCAAGTAACATTTTCTCCAGATATCAGCTCTAAACTCCTTGGTTTGAACAACAGTTTGATCACAGATTGTCAGCAGCATCCTTGATAGGGTTGCCAGGTCCCTCTTCGCCACTTGCAGGAGGTTTTTGGGGCGGGGAGGGACTTTAATGCCATAGAGTCCAATTGCCAAAGCTGCCCTTTTCTCCAGGTGAACTGATCTCTATCGGCTGGAGTTCAGTTGTAATAGCAGGAGATCTCCAGCTATTACCTGGCGGTTTAGGCAAAGAAATATATCACTTGTACTAATCAGTTAGTTATACAAAAATACAGTACACGCTCAAATGCAAAAAGTTTCTATTGTATGTGTTCTTTCATAGATATTATTACAATGCTAAGTGATGTGAAACCAAACATAAAACTAAAAAGTAACCTTACAAAATGGTGTGTTATACAATCAATTAACTACATAAATAATATATACAATGTATACAATGTATCCAAAAGCAAAGGAAGCCTCTTGTACAAAATATCTTATGATAAACCACAATAAGGTCATAATAGCCGTCGGCTGAATCAGGCTGACGTTGAGCACAAAGGTGCTACAGGCAAGATGAAAATTACCTGGCGGTTGGCAACCCTAATCCTTGAACAGCTGGAAACAAGTCTGGGTTTCCCCCCAGTGCTCAGAATTGTTCTGAATAGTATTGGAAATGCTTTGTGCATGCATGTTCTCTCGCAGTTTTCCCATGGCTCTGCCTCCTTCCCTTCTGATGGTTGTTGTGATGGGGAACGGCCTGGCTTGCCTGGCTGCTCTTCCTGCTTTCCCGCTTGCCTTCCAAAGCTACAGGTCTAACCAAACTACAGGTCTAACCCATGGCAGCCAATGCCATTTTAGGGGGAAACTTAGCTGTCAAAAAAATTGCCACAAGGATCTGATTCTGATTGGGTCCATATCACAATCCCTCTTGGGCCCGCTGAGAGAGACAGAACACGCTTGTTTGTTTGCCAGAGTGTATTTGGAGTTTTAATTTTTCTCCTTCTTAGTCCCCTTTGATTTATTTTACCTCAGAAGAAATGAGACACCAGAGGCTTTTTCAAGTTAACAAACAGAGAACAGAGATTTATTATACTATACAAGGGATGGATTTGGAGGGAAAGCTGTAGTTAGGAAAAGCATAGAACCAGAGCTAGTTTTATAAGTTTCACTTCAGAGAAGGTATAGATCTTAGGTGGCTTGGATGGTACAGTATTACAATTCTTAAATTCAGTTCACAATTTTAGTTCAGCTCCCAGAACTACTTATAGATTTTTCCATTCAGACTCTGCTGCCTTGCTAACAGGGAAGTTGGAGACCATACAATCTCTCTTCCCCAGAGAAACATAGAAGTACGGAGATTTCTCTTCAAATCTCTCTTCCAGTTCTCACTATAGATATACCCTACTTTTGTGGCAGTAATCCCTTAAGAAAACCCCGTATCTGCCTTTTCTGTAGCTCCAGGTTGGGAAATACCTGGAGATTTTAGGAGTGTAGCATGAGGAGGGTGGGGTTTGAGGAGGGGAGGAGCTTCAATGGGATATAATGCCATACCGTCCACCTTCCAAAGCAGCCCTTTTCTTCAGGGGAATTGATCTCTGTTGTCTGGGGAATCAGTTGTAATAGCTAGAGTTGCCAACCTCCAGGTACCTCCTGCTATTACAACTGATCTCCAGCCTATAGAGATCAGTTCCTCTGGAGAAAATGGCCACTTTTGCAATTGGACTCTATGGCATTGAAGTCCCTCCCCTTCCCAACATCCACCCTCCTCAGGCTCCGCCCCAAAAACCTTCCGCCAGTGGCAAAGAGAGACCTGGCAACCCTAGTAATAGTGTGAGATCGCCAGCTACCACTTGGAGGTTGGCAACCCAATGTATGAATCAGTCACTATTATATGATTTTCTGGGTAAAGCAATTACAAGGTAGTTGTTAAGAGGCTACACGGATAATGAGGAATTTGTGTCTTTCTTTACACAATAACGTCAAAACCAAGAGCCTTGTCCTGCCCACTAGACAATGACTCATTTGCTTTCTTCCGCTCATCTCACTTCCAGGAATTCGTGTGTGTTTGGGAGAGCAGCTGGCAAGGATAGAACTCTTCATCTTCTTCACCAGCCTGCTGAGAGCATTCACCTTCCGGACTCCAGAAGGAGTGAAAGACCTCAGCCTAAAGCCTGTCATAGGGTTCACAGTGTATCCCATTAACCGGAAACTCTGTGCCGTTCCCCGCACCAGTGGTTCATAAGCCACTAAAATAACAAGATTGGTTGATTATTGTTGATTTCCAACTCGTTTTATCTTGAGTTGACACTGTGCTGTGACGAACGATGCCATCTCCGGATTGGGAAATTCGCATGAGTTGGATGTGTAGATTTTGCTGTCCTACTAAAATATAACGTCTTTTAAGGACCCTTTTATTAAAGTAATTCTTCGGCTCTGCTGTTTGTTAGGATAGCAATAGCAATGGATCACTCACTAAAGAAATGGAGTGCATTTAAAGGGTTAATTTACCTGCAAAGTTATTCAATAGATGTGGGGGGGGGTGATACTGCCTAGTTATTAATTGGGGCCTAGAAGTTTCCTCTTCTGGTTTCTGTTTTGCTTGTTACTTTCTTTGATGTTTTTTGGATGTTCTGCAGACTGAGAGGTCTACACTGCACCTATGTAGTTATCTGTTCCGTGTGTCTGAAAGTGAAGTAAAGTTTTTACTTCTTGAAAGAATCTTCATCCTGGCACGATGATGTCACTTCCAGAATAACCATCAGTCATAAAGATTTAGATAAATGCTAGGAAAAGTTGAGGGCAGCAGGAAAAGAGGAAGACCCAACAAGAGATGGATTGACTCAATGAAGGAAGCCACGTCCTTCAATTTGCAGGGCTGTCAAAGATAGGACATTTTGGAGGACTTTCATTCATAGGGTCGCCATGAGTCGGAAGCGACTTGACGGCACTTAACACACACACACATAAAGATTTTGGGCGAATGCTAGAGCATGCTCCTCCTGGTGCAATGATGTCACTTCTGGGTCACTCTGGAAGTGATGTCATCATGCTGGGGACACTGCCGATGATGAAATCCCCCATCTCCCACAGATTGCCAGTGATAGGCTGGCAACCCAACCCAGAACAAGCTGAATGTTAATCCCAACAAAACAGAGGGGCTATTGGTGGGGGAATGGTCTAACCCAGGAAATGCATTATCCCCCCGCTCTGGATGGGGCTGCACTAGAATTGCCAGCCCCGAGCTGGGAAATACCTTGAGATTTTGGGAGCAGAACCTGAGGAAGGTGGGGTTTGGAGAGGGGAGGGACTTCAATGCCATAGAGTCCAGTTGCCAAAGCTGCCATTTTCGCCAGGTGAACTGATCTCTATCGGCTGGAGATCAGTTGTAATAGCAGGAGATCTAAAGCTAGTACCTGGAGGCTGGCAACCCTAGGTTGCACTCCCCCTACAGGAACAGGTTTGCAACCTAGGGGGTGCTCCTGCAACCGGGCCTCCTTTTGAATAAACAGGTGGCAGTGATAGCCAGGTGTGCCTTTCACCAGCTTTGGCTGGTGAGCCAGCTGCCTCCCTTCTTGAGCGGAAAAGATCTTGCCATTGTGGTGGATGCTCTGGTAACAATAACATCTAGATTAGATTGCTGCAGTATGTTCCAGAATCTGCAGTTGGTACAGAGTGCTGTGGCCAGAGTGATGAGAGCCGGCATGGTGTAGTGGTTAGGGGTGGTGGACTCTAATCTGGTGAACTGGGTTGGTTTCCCTGCTCCTCCACATGAAGCCTGCTGAGTGATGTTGGGCTAGTCACAGTTATCTCAGAACTCTCTCGGCCCCACCTACCTCACAGGGTGTCTGTTGTGGGGAGGGGAAGGGAAGGTGATTGTAAGCCAGTTTGATTCTTCCTTAAGTGGTAGAGGAAGTCGGCATATAAAAACAAACTCCTCCTCCTCCTTCTCTAGAGTGGGTCCTAGGGACCACAGCACTCCAGTCTTGTTACGTCTGAACTGGCTCCCAATGTGCTACCAGGCTCAATTCAACATGATGGTATTGACCTTTAACGCGGTGTATGGCTTGGACACACCTCAAGGACCATGTTCTTCCATATGAACCTTCCTGTTCACTCATCTTCAGTGGGCCTGCTTCGATTGTCCCTGCCATCTGAGGCCAGATGGGTGGCGACCTGAGAAAGGGCTTTCGTGGTCATGGCACCAAAACTTTGGAACTCCCTCCCCAAGGAAATTTGTCTGTCTCAGGTGAAGAATTTTTCTCTTCATTTGGTATACCCCAATAACCATTAATAGCCCTCCTCCCTGGTTCTTCTATTGTTTCTGTGTGTGTTTTTATTAAATTATTTTAAAATTTTAAAATGTTTTTTCCCTAATTGCTTAAATGTTTTTATATGTGCAGCCTTGGGGACCCTGATTGGGTAGAATGGCGGCATAAAAATATTTTAAATAAATAAACCTTAGTGGGGGGAGAGAGAGAGAATGAGAGAGAGAATCAACCTTTAATTATCTGAGTTTGGTCTTAACTGACCAGATAGACCACAGGAGAAAAAGCAAGAGTCGAAAGCAGCAGATTAAAAGGTTATGCAATAAAATACACCAAAATTGGAGAATATAATAGAAAGTAAGTTCACATGAACACATGAAGCTGCCTTATACTGAATCGGACCCTTGGCCCATCAAAGTCCATCAAACTCAGTATTGTCTACTGAGACTGGCAGTGGCTCTCCTCCAGGGTCTCAGGCGGAGGTCTTTCACATCACCTACTTGCCTAGTCCCTTTAACTGGTGATGCTGGGGACTGAACCTGGGACCTTCTGCATGCCAAGCAGATGCTCTATCACTGAGCCATAGCCTCTCCCTAAATCACATACCTTGGAAAATAAAACCTGAATGGTGGAAGAGACACTTAAGTTGGAGGAAGTCTCCTTTGGTTAGGGGAAAGCTTCGTACTTTGCTGATAGGAATAGGAGGTTACAGGCCAATATCCTAGTATGGTCAGTTGAGCACTTACCATACAAGACCCTAACAGTGCCATCTTTATCAGTGTTATACCCTTCTAAACCTAATGGATTTAGAAGGGTGTAACTCTGCTCAGGGTGGCCCTGTTAGCCTTTATGTCTTTTATATATCCTCAATATGTGCTAGAAGATATGGTAATGGATCCAGTTGTAAACTACTTCCCAGTAGGATTGCCAACCCCCTGGTAATAGCTGGAGATCTCCTGCTATTACAGCTGATCTCCAGTAGATGGAGATCAGTTCACCTGGAGAAAATGGCCACTTTGGCAATTGGACTCTATGGCATTGAAGTCCCTTCCCCCCGCCCTCCTCAGGCTCTGCCCCAAAAACCTCCAGCCAGTGGCGAAAAAGGACCTGGCAACCCTACTTCCCAGAATTATGATTATCATTTATTATTATTTACTAGTTGACGGATAATTCCTGTGCAGATTAAGAAAGTCTCTCATTTTCTGGCATTGCTATTGATTTAAAGTGTAAAATGTGTTTATTTATAATCTTATTTCATGTACCTGGACAACATTTTAAAACAGGGCACCTTAATAGCCATATTCAAGAAAAGACGTAACAAGTTGGCTAGATTGTCCTTGCTGGCATTCGTTTATTGTCTGCCACGTCTTGGGCCCATTTTATGATACATTCCTCTGCGTGCGTGTGTGTGTGCATGTGTGTGCCGTAAGATTGCCAGGTGG
This sequence comes from Euleptes europaea, assembly GCF_029931775.1. Classification (NCBI taxonomy): domain Eukaryota; kingdom Metazoa; phylum Chordata; class Lepidosauria; order Squamata; family Sphaerodactylidae; genus Euleptes; species Euleptes europaea. The sequence goes on from NC_079316.1 coordinate 9,501,853, forward strand.
GTGGCTTTGGTGGACAATTGCCCACCAATCCACCCAGCCACTCTGGAGTGGAAACCATGGGTGCGCGCGGCCTTGTGCATGCGATGACATCCCTTCCGCTGTTTCTCCCGGAAGCGCTGCATTGCTGCAGCTGCATTCACACTCAAACCTCCAAATCTAAATCGGCCGTGGCGATAAAGCGCGTCTGGAAGGGAAACCGGACGTTATGTCCTTGTGTGTGCGCGGACGCACACGCCCGCGGCCACCCCAGCCCCACCCCCTAAAACCTCCCACCAATCAGGAGGGGGTACCCGGCAACCCTAGCGGGCCGTCAAGTCACAGCTGACTTATGGTGACCCCGTAGGGTTTTCAAGGCAAGAGACTTTCAGGGGTGATTGGATTTAATGCTGGGGCCTAGTTTGATTGGCAGGGGGCTCTGTGCTCCTGTGGAGTCGGCCCCTCCCTTCAGGTGGCAGTTACTTCCAACGGACGTTTCCAACTGTCATTCGCTCAGTATTCACTCAGCACAGTCTCAGAAGGTCTCCGTCAGAAGTCTCTCTAAGCATAACTCTGTGTTCGCAGTCTGCCTCACACTCTATGAAGAAGTAACAATGTTTCAGCTAACATGAGAAAAGTAGTACAGACATCTTAAGAAAATGTTGCTTATTTACCGAACCTTTTAATCTTTTATTAAATACAGTTTTCTTTATTTCTAAATGCGTGTGCTGTTAATATTCCTCCACATAGCTTTTTGGCTGTTTTGAACTCTGCTGATTTACACAGGTGGCATATCCTGCAACAATTACAGTTGATGTTCAAACTAAAGTCAGTGCATTTACCTGGGCTGAATAAAGACCTTGCATTCATGGCTCATTGCCAATCCTGATTTCTCCACACCCATCTCTCCCTCTGGACGTCACAGACTCTTCTGCATACCACACCTCATCCCATCACGCCTGCTATTCACATTGACATACTGTTCACATTTACATACTAATGCTTGTCTGAATTCACTCTCCTCTACTTAAAGACAGATGGATTCACATCATTTCCCCTGAGCAGGCTGGTTTTAGAAGAAGTCATCACACTATAGATCACTGCCAAGCCCTCCTTTACCTTGATAAGCAAAGCTTTAAAGGTCCCACCAAATGTCTATATGCGGCCTTCGTAGACCTGACAGCTGCCTTCGACTTTATTGACCGAAATCGTCTCTGGGCAAAGTTGGCCTGCACAAATATAGATAAATGCTTGTTGCTTCTTCTCCAAGATTTCCATACTAACATCTATGCCAAAATTAGGGTGGAAACCTCAGGCTCACTGTCAGAGGAAATTCCTATAATTAGAGGGGTAAAGCAGAGCTGTGTGCTAGCCCCTTTACTTTTTAATTTGTACTTAAATGACATCATCCTGCGGTTATGAGGCTCCGAATTTGCCCCCCTCCCTTTGTGCTCGTGGAAAATGTCAGTTCTCTTGTACGCTGATGACACGGTTCTGATTTCCCTTACACACACGGGTTTAAGGAAGCTCCTCCACAGGCTGGGAAATTATTGAAAAGAAGAGACCTTGAATATTAACTATCCCAAGACTGAAGTGCTGATTTTCAGAAAAAGGCCTCACAAGTTGAAATAGAGCATAAATGGATCTCCAGTTGCCCAAGATAGTACCTTCAAATACCTTGAGATAACTTCAATCAATCAATCAATCAACCAATCAATCAATCAACCTTTATTATCTTGAGATAACTTTTACCCAATCCTTATCTTGGAAGGAGCACATGGGAACAATCAAATCAATAGACATCAATTGGTGCTATTCTGAGATATTATTTTACAAAAGGAGGATTTCTTATAGTTCCAGCTATAAAACTTTTCCTCAGTAATATTATTTCCCAACTTTATATGGCATTGAAGTTTGAGGTTGGAGTGATTGCTTGATTTCCAGCTTGGAATCTATCCAAAATTATTTAATGTGGAGAATCCTTGCTTTACCTAAAGGAACCCCTGCAGCTCTGATGCGGGCAGAACTTGGCTTACCTTCAATACGAGCCCATGTGCATGCTGCCCTATTAAAACACTGGAGAGAGCATTGTAAGTTTCCACCAACATACTTGGCCATCTTAGCTTTGAGGCAATGCTTTCAAATGACAGGGCCTGGTCAACGTTTTCAACAATATCCTCATTCGCTATTGATTTGTCTGTCTTATTGTATCAATACCCAATAACAATAAAACAGCAGGAGGTTGAAGATTCAAAGCAGTTTGTTTTATTGGCCAATACACAAAACGCCTGGTGAAAATTGCCCAAAGCGCAGGACAATTCACACACACATCAAAGGATTGCAAGCATGAATATAGACTTCGATAATGGGTGGTTACAGAGGTGTAGTACACACGTAAGGACCTAAATGCCCAATACTCGGGACCCCCAAATTAGCATGCCCTATTACAGAACTGAAGGCGGTTACAGAGAAAGTGATGATCTCATGTTCACTAATGAGTGAGAAGACTCTACAGTGTCAGGTGCTGCTCTGTTTGATCCTAAGTTACTGCCTTCTTATGTTGGACCTTGATTTCTGCCAAGGCTAACTACAGAGGTTCCTAGCTGGGGTTTTTTATCTGTGGAAAACCAGCTTATGAGAGCATACTAAGATCGTCTATAACTTCTCTAATTAACTTCTAACTAGAGGGTGAAGCGTGGCCTCTTGAGGTTTGAGGCCTGCTATAGGTGCTTGGTGTGACTTTATAATAGATGCCAACTCTTATATGCTGAGTCTGGCATGTTTATAAGTGCAGATATACTTTATTGAATACAAGAATATATTTCAAATCAAAGAATACATTTCCCATAGCATATAATGATTTCAGGCATTTCACTATTCCATCACGAATGATTCATAGGGTGTTCCTATCCCAGGTTTTACTATGCGGGACTGGGTATTTGGGAGCTCCTAGAGGAGGATGACAAAGGGGGCGGAATATTAAGAGAAGAGCTATTAAAAATAGTGGGGGTGCAGTGTTTACTCACCGTGGAAAAAGTGATAGCTATTTATCAGCCGCTTGATAAGATTTCAAACAAGCTGGATGAATTAAGTGGAGTGCTGAACAGAAAATTAGAGGACAAAGAGGCTGGAAATGAGGCAGGAAATCAGTTACTGGAGATGCATTGAGTTCTCTCGTCATTCCCTCTGGGTGGAAGATACTGTTGTGACATTCTCACAACCCACTATTCCGCTTATGCTAATCAGAATTAAGAGATTCCTTGCCTCCTTCAGCATGCACCCAGTGAGGGTGTTTCAGAAGGAGGGTATGATCCCTTTATTAACAGGGTTCAGTACCTGCCACTCCCATTTGGCTCTGAACCATGAGAGACCAGAACATACCGAGGATAATCCATCGAGAATGAAATCTCCCAGTCTAAATTTTCGCCCTGGTTTAAGTTGTTTAATTGGAACCAGGAAAGAGCCTTTTACCTATCCAATATTTCTGTGTTCAAGCTCAGAGCTGTGCTCACAACAATCAGATTTCAGACCATGCCAATAGCAATGTTAGCAGGATGCTATGCCCAAATCCCGACGGCCTTATGTATTTGTGGATCCTCAGAACTTGAGGACCTTCCCCTTTATGTGTTGTATTGTTCCCTGTACCATAAACCCAGAGCTAAATTTCTTGCCTTATTTTTATCTAATATTAGCTGTTTTAGAGATCAGGAGAAGCTTTCTTTTCTCCTTTCTAACACTGACTCTGCTGTTACTTACAATATGTCTCTTTTTGCCCTAACGGCCAGGTAAATTAGAGCCAGTATTGTACTTAAACCAGACAATATTTGTATCTGATTTAAATTTATTTTTGTACTTGATTTTAACAATTTTCTTATTGAATCTGATTTGATGCAATGAATCTGTGCCTGTACCTGTATATAATCTGCCATTTCTGAGGAAGAATCTGGAAGTGGTGCTGGTTTCTCAAGTGCAGATATTTCTAGGGACAAGTGATTATCTTCTGCATTCCAACCTGGGTATGCCACAGAAACTACCAGTTTGATCATTGGACATACGAGTAGTTTTTGATAATATCATCTATGGTACCCATTGAATGGAGGTTTCAGAAAGCAGTTCTGGAAACTTCTGGTGTGTGTGTGTGTTTCCATTTGGCCTGTGAGTTTTCCAGAGAGTTCAACCCCCCCTCCATGAAAACACGGGATGAAAATTTTCAGGAATTCAGAGCAAGTTCTCATCAATATGCTGATACCTAGGGTTACGAGCTCTGGGTTGGGAAATACCTGGAGACTTTTGGGGCAGAGCCTGAGGAGGTTGGGGTTTGGGGAGGGGAGGAACTTCGGTGCCATAGAGTTCAATTGCTGAAGCAGCCATTTTCTCCAGGTGAACTGATCTCTATTGGCTGGAGATCAGTTGCAACAGCAGGAGAACTACAGATAGTACCTGGAGGTTGGCAACCCTACTGATACCACACAACTCTCTCTCTCTCTCTCTCTCTCTCTCTCTCTCTCTCTCTCTCTCTCTCTCTCTCTCTCTCTCTCTCTCTCTCTCTCTCTCTCTCTCTTTCCATCCAATTCCAGGGAGGTGGTGGACATTCTTAACTGGTATCTGGAAAGAAGTGAGGATGAGTAAATAAAGTGACACTTAAACCATACAAAATCGCCATGCTTTGGAATGGTGGTGAAATTTATCTAGGGGATAGGTGTTCAATATGTCCCGCATGTTCTAACAATTGTAATAATAATAATAGAATTACCTGTAAGAAGCATCCCTCAAGACCTAAGTAAATGATATCAGATTGAGGTTTTTAATTTGTTGTCTAATAAAAATATTTCATAGTGATTTATTCAGAAATATAAATATCTTCATAGATCTTCCTGAATTCCTCCTCTAAATAGGGTATTTGCTGAGCTCTGCTGGAATGGAGAAGCTAAAGGACTGAGAGAACTGGACAAGTCAGGGTAAAACGTCTGCTCAAATAAAAAATAATGATGGAGAAATGGATAGTAACAAGTTATTCAAATTATTTTCATGGGCTGTGCTGATCTGTCGCGAGGAACAGCACAAATCTTATAGGGAGGGGTAGCTGTTGTGAATCCAGACATAGGCTTTTTGCCATTTTCTGTCACTCCTTCTGGCAGTTGGAAGGTGAATGACCTCAGTAGGCTGGTGAAGAAGACAAAGAGTTCAGTCCTTGCCAGTTGCTCCCCAAGACACACACGGGCCCCTGCAAAGGAAATAAGAGCAGATGGCAAGTCAATGACATCTGTTCCACCTATTCTTCTATGTGCATTTCTTGAGTCAGTAGCTAATGCTGACTATGAGAGAGGAATTTGGGTTGGTGCCCAGAATATGTTTCCACCACCCAAAATGAGCCATCTACATACAAAAGACTGGCATGGGGGATATGCAATGGGAGGAATGCTGATGGGAAGATAATCCAGTCAGGATCATCTACATCCCATCCTCTGTGCCCCCAGAAGATGTTTCAGAGGGAAGATTCTGAGGAAAGGGCAGTTGAATAAACAGGATTAACATGTCAGCATGGGGATTTTGATGTGATTTAAGGTTTCTGCTGCAGTTGAAACTCTTTCCACAGACAGAACACTGATATGATTTCTCCCCTGTGTGAATTCTTTGATGTAGAATAAGCTTTCCACTCTGGCTGAAGTCCTTTCCACACACAGGACACTGATACAGTTTCTCCCCTGTGTGGATTATTTCATGGAAAACAAGGTTTCCACGTTGGCTGAACCTCTTTCCTCGTACGGAGCACTGGTGTGGTTTCTCCCCTGTGTGGATTATTTGATGTCTTGAAAGACTTGAGCTGTGACTGATGTTCTTTCCACACTCAGAGCATTCATATGGTTTCTCTCTTGGGTGTGTTACCTGATGTAAAGAAAGGCTTGTATTTCGACTGAAGCTGTTCCCACACTCCAAGCATGTATGTGGTTTTCCCCCAACTACTCATGTTTGGATTTTTGGACCGGTACCCCTGTAATGCTTGGCTTTTGCCCATAGCCACTAACAACGGTAAAGCAATTGGACGCAATTGATAGATCAACACTATACCACTTGCTAGGAGAAAGAAGCATGAGTCTTTGGATATGATTCCCATGGCTGAGGGCAGCAACAATTCCACCATGACTGGCCCCCTGCTGTGCCCCCTGCCTATTTTCCACATTTTTTGCATTGCTCAGTATCTGCCTTTCCACCTGGCTACAACGCCACCAGTGCCTATTTTAAATGGCATCATTGGACTCGTCGGTTTAGTTGTTGAACTGTGAAGATGCATTATTGGTTTTAATGATATTTATTTATTGCCGAGATGTTACATTTTAACTGATGTAAGCTACCCTGAGCCCAACCTTGGTAGGGAAAGGTCGGGTTAAAAATCTAATAAACAAACAAGTAAACAAATAAATATGATGCATATATAATGTAACTGAAGAAACCTATTCATGCTATTTTGCAAAAGCAAGTATAACTGCTGGAATAAACAGTAGAACAGAGGGTAGGATCAAAAATGCACTCTACCCTACTTTCTCGGACAGGTTAGAGCCAATTTTTCAACTCTAACTATAGCAGATACATAGAATCATAGAGCTAGAAGGGGCCTTACAGCCTATTTAGTCCAATTCCCTGCTCAATCCAGGATCAGCCTAGAGCATCCTTGACAAGTGATTGTCCAGCCTCTGCTTAAAGACTGCCAATGAGGGGGAGCTCACCACCTCCCTAGGTAGCTGATTCAACTGTTGAACAACTCTTACTGTAAAAAACCTTTTCCTCTCTGTCTGCAAATTAAACCCATTATTGTGAGTCCTAACTTCTGCTGCCAACAGGAACAGCTCCCTGCCCTCCTCTAAGTGACAGCCCTTATAATACTTAAAGAGAGCAATCATGTCCCCCTGTCAACATCCTCTTCTCTGGATTGAACATTCCCAAGTCCCTTGGCCTTTCCTCATAGGACTTGGTATCCAGGCCCCTGATCATCCTTGTCGCTCTCCTCTGCACCCGCTCCATTCTGTCCACACCCTTTTTGAATTGGGGCCACAGTGGCGTGATCAATGCTGTGTACAGTGGAACTAAGACATCTTGCGATTTGACTGTTATGCCTTTGTTGATGCACCCCAAGTTCGCATTAGCTTTTTTTTTTTGTCGCTGCATCACTTTGGCTGGGTCACACACAACAAAGACACAGACAATAATGACAGCAACCCAACCCTACAACAGTGAGAAGAGACTTCTGGGTCAGACGACCCCCCTGCCACAAGCGTGGAGCCACGCTCCAGCTGCCCACTGCCCAGGGGCATCGAATTTGCCCCTGTCAAAACCGGCAAGCAGCACCCCTTGGAGTAAGAGGGGATGCAGGATTGGGAGCCGGTGGCTGCCCCGTCATTCGAGCGATAGCAGCCGAGAAATCGGCGGTGGTTGCTCTGACGGGTGCTGCTGAAGAGCCGGCGCCATCTTAAAGGGACAGCTGGAGAGAGTGAGGAGGGAGCCGATTTTAAAAGCAAGTTACCTATAGCATTTTTTTTTTACTTTCTAAAATACTAAACTGGGGTGTTTGGCAGAGGTGTGATTTAAGGAGATAACTCTGGACTATCTATAACTTCATTACGCTCTGTTAAGAGACTTTTGGATTTTTGCCAGTGGAGTGACGCAGTCTGAAAACTTACTTTCAGTATTGGAAGACTCTTAAAACAAAGGAAAAGAGTAAGAAAACAGTCACAGTGACATGGAATATAACAATTGAGATGTAATAGTGAATGTGTTTTTTCCAAACTGAACTGATCCATCTGAATTAACATTGTTTTTAAGCTGATGAACTAAAAGAAGTACTCTGCCCCCCTTCCCTTTTTGTGGATTAATATTGGACTCTGCTTAGCCTCTCAATAGGAGAAAAAGAGAAGCACACTAAGGATTCTCTTAAAGAAACAAAGTTAGTGGTACAGCTTCCTTCACGTAGGCCTTCTGTATCCTCAACTATGCAAAAACAGACAACTTCACCATTAGCAACTGCATAAGTAATAGCAAAGATGACTCCAAAACCTAAGCCTTAAGTTACACTGAACTCTGTATTTGAATTGTTAACTAAGACTCATCAAGATGTTGCAGAAATGAAGCAGGAGCTTTCCCAAAACACAGCTACTACGTCTCAGAACTCAGTTGCGATAGCTGCCTTGCAAGATACCATCTCATCTCTGACTGTCAGACAAGACAGGGTCGAAGCCAAACTTACTAAAAATACACAGGAGACCAAAGAAATCAAGAAGAAGGTGGACACCCTGGAGATGTCATCAGCAGCTTCAACTGAAAGGGATGAGAAGCAAGAAGATCAAATGGCAATGCTTGAATTTAAGATTAAAGAATCCTCTCTGCGCATACGTGGGCTGAAGGAAAAGATCAAAGAACGAGATTTGTGGGGATATCTGACAGGACTTTTGGCAGATTTTTTACAGGAACTGGAAGAAGTTATTGAGGGGATGATTGTGACGGCTTACAGAATAAATTCTGCATACGCAACTAGAAATAAAGTACCAAGGGATTGCCTGCTTCAACTGTTTTCAAAAAGTCATCGAGTTCTTATACTCAACAGCCACTACAAGTCACCACTTAAAGTTGAAGATGAGCCTTTGAGATTGTTGAAGGAAATACCTGCAAGATTGCTGAGGAAGAGGAAGGATTTTATGGAGATTGTACAACGTTTAAGACTCAGCAGAATACAGTTCAGATGGGAATTTCCACAAGGCATTTCTTTTACTTTTAAGGCCAAAAGGTTCAAGTTTACAGATTTGGATAAGGCTGAACAGTTTTTGCGAAGATATGATGCAGATTTGGTTAAACCTACTAAGCCGACCAAACAACCTACAACTAAAGAATCTACAGAAGAAGAAAAGGCGTCTGAAGCAACTGGTGGTGGAGGTTTACCAATAGACCTGCCAGAGGAGTCTTCGACTGACAATACTGATGGCTGAACAGAGAACTTAAAAAAATTGTGGGGGAGGGAGGGGGGCAGGATATGGGATATGGATGACAAGTTTGGCTTTGGAAAGTTAATGGATTTAACTGACTTTTAATATGTTACAGGTTTTATCTTGGAATATCAATGGGTTGAACTCTCCCAACAAAAGGAAGAAAATATTTCACCATCTACAAAAGTCTAATGCTAATATTATTTGCTTACAGGAAACACATATACTTCCAAAGGATATATTTAGACTTGAACAACTAAGGTTGTGTAAACTCTTTATGTCATGCAATGAAAATAAAAAAAAATTAATGGAATAGCTATGTATTTACCCTTATCATTAGAACCGAAAATTATTTACCAAGATACAGAAGGAAGAGTGTTGTTGGTGGAAGTAACTTGTGGATTCCAGAAGTTACTACTTGTTGGAATATATGCCAATTTGTTGGAATATATGCGCTTAACACTAATCAAAAAATATTTTATGATAAATTAGCAATATGCTACAGAAAAAATGATATGGATGGGGGATTTTAATGGAGTAAGGGTACCTAAGTTAGATAGGTCTGGGAAAAAGCAAAAATCAAAAAACGAAGGTAAATTACCTGGAGTTTTTGATGTTCTTATACATCAATGGGATATGTTTGATGTCTGGAGATTGACAAATGGTAATAAGAAGGGATATACCTTTTTTTCACAGAGACATCTTACACATTCCAGGATAGATATGCTATGGCTTTCGAAAGGTTTGTTAGATAGATCAGAAAATCCAGAGATCTTACCTAAGGTGTTATCAGATCACAATGCGGTATCAGTAAAAATTACAATAGGAGACAGAAAGTATAAACCTTGGATACTAAATGAATTTCTTCTAAAAAATACTAAAATAGTGGATAAGTTGAAGGGGGATGTACAGAATTATTTTAATGAAAATATAGGTAGGGGTACACGGGAAGATATAGTTTGGGATGCCGGTAAGGCGGTAATTAGAGGAGTACTAATTCAACAAAATACAAGATGGTATAAGGAAAGGGAGGCAAAGAAAAAACATACATTGGATGAAATAAGACAAGGGGAACGACAGCTTAGAAAACTGCAGAATAAAATATCTAAACAGGAACAGCTTGATAAGATTAGAAAATGGCAACATCAATATGAATTTTTAATTGCGGATGAAATTGAACGGAAAATCATGTTTAACAAACAGAGATTTTTTGAACATGCTAATAAACAGGGTAAAATGTTAGCATGGCAACTCAAACACAAAGAGAAAAAAGTACCAATAACTCAAATTAAAAGGAAGGGTAAGATAACACGAGTTAAAGATGAGATAATAGAAACATTTCTGGAGTTTTACACAAATTTATATAGAAAAAATGTAGTTTCAGAGATAGATATGGATGCATATCTTACTAAACTTGATTGGGAAAAAATAACTCAAGAAAATAAAAAATTACTGGATTCCCCAGTAACTAAAGAAGAACTAGAAGAACTAATAAATAAAAGTAAATTAAATAAATCACCAGGGCCAGGTGGACTTACCGCATCTTATTACAAAGTATTTAAAGATCAGTTAACTCCCTACTTATTGGAGGTGATGAATTGAGGTTTGACAAAGGGCATTATTCCTCAAACATGGAAACAAGCAAATATAGTATTAATACCAAAGGTAAATTCTGATATATCGGAAGTCAAAAATTACAGACCGATTTCATTATTAAATAATGATTACAAATTATTTGTTGCAATTTTAGCTACTAGATTGAAAAGGGTATTAAATCAATTAATACATGAAGATCAAGCAGGATTTTTACCAGGAAGATTGATTAGTCAGAATGTAAGGGTGGTAGTAGACCTAGAATATCCGGAACAAGATACGATCCCATAGCTATGATATTTTTGGATGCGGAAAAAGCATTTGATAATGTAAACTGGCAGTTTATGATTAAGGTATTAGAATTTATGGATTTTGGTGAGAATTTTAAAACCGCTATAAAAAGTGTATATACTCAACAAACTGCCAATTTGTTGATAAATGGAATAATATCACCGAAGATTGAAATTCAAAGGGGAACGAGACAGGGATGTCCTCTTTCCCCTTTACTGTTTATTTTAGTATTAGAATTGTTATTGAATAATCTTAGAAAAACTGATGAAGTAGTTGGTGTACGAATAGGGAGAAATCAATACAAAGTTAGAGCATATGCAGATGACCTAGTATGTTTTTTGATTGATCCGATTGAACAAATTGATAGATGGAATAAAATCTTGGAGGTTTATGGAAAGCTTTCAGGTTTTAAAATTAATAAAAATAAAACTAAGATATTGGTTAAAAATATGACTCTCTCACAACAACAAATATTAACTAAAAAGACAGGATTTAATATTGAACATAAAGTCAAATATTTAGGTATATGGCTATCAAACAATAATCTTAATTTATTTCAAAATAATTATGTAAATCAATGGCAACAGATAATAAAAGATTTAAAAAGGTGGAAAAAATACCATTACCATTGTGGGGACGAGTCTCAGTAATTGAAATGATGTTATTACCCAAAATGCTTTTTTGTTTCAAAACCTACCAATAGTGAAAGGTACTCAGATATTTGATGATTGGAAGAAAGATATTTTGAGTTTTCTTTCGGGTAAAGAAAGACATAGGATATCATATAATAATTTAGTAGAATTGAAAGAAACAGGAGGGTTGGGATTACCAGATTTGAGAATGTATTATCAAGCAGCTTGCTTCACCTGGATAAAAAAATGGATTCTTTTAGAGACCCAGAAGTTACTAAAATTAGAGGGATTTAATTTAAGATTCGGGTGGCATGCATACTTATGGTATGAGAAGGAGAAAGTAAACAAAGAATTTAATTCCCATATTATTAGGAAAGGTTTATTACAAACGTGGAATAAATATAAAGGTTTTCTTGAAAGTAAAACTCCCGGTTGGATTAATCCCATAGAAGCCTTTATGAGAAGGGGTGCACATTTAAATTTGGATAGCAATAAATATAGAGAAATGATAGAATACAAAGATGGGCTATGGATGTTGAAAACTCGAGAAGAACTTCAAATCAAAGATTGGTTTATGTACTATAAATTAAGGGACATATATAGTAAGGATAATAGGATGGGTTTTAATCAAACCAAATCTAAATTTGAGATTATACTATCTAAGGGTAATAAAGGATTGATAGGAAGGATTTATAAATTATTGATAGAAATGAATTTAGAACAGGAAAGGATTAAACCAGTGATGGGGAAATGGATGCGGGAATTAGGTTATAATATAGATTTGGAGATATGGGAAACTTTGTGGAAAAAGGAATTTAAATTTACTATTACTAATGAAATAAGAGAAAATTTATATAAAATGTTCTATAGATGGTACATAACCCCAGTATTATTAAGTAAAATGAAAAAAGAGGATGAGGCTCTTTGTTGGAAGTGTGGAACGGATATAGGTACATTCATGCATGTTTGGTGGTTTTGCAAAAAAATTAGGAGATTTTGGTGATTAGTTTTAAAAGAAACTAATAATTTGATTAAATCAAAAATTAAAAAAAAGATCCTGCCTTTTGTTTATTGGGTATTCCAAAAAAAGATTTAGATAAAGGTGATAGTCATATGTCAATAGTTTTACTGCAGCCAGAATTTTAATTGCTAAAAAATGGAAGCAAACAAATAAACCTTCAATTAAAGAGTGGAGAGAAAAGTTATGGATGTATATGCGGATGGCCAAAATCACATACTCTTTACATGGTAAAGATATAGATGAATTTAAACAAACATGGCTAAAGGCCGCCGCATATTGGGATAAAATGGCAAAAACGGATTTTAAAGGTATAGTTAATGAATTATAGATTTATGTGCTTTTTAATTAATGAATAACAACAGATTTTTATATACTGTCAAAACACCGCTCCGGGAGTCCAATGGTGGAGGGCACATAGGTGGGTGGTAGGGTTTGGGCACTATAGACCTTTTTAAAAAGATAGTAAATAATGTATTAGTAAGGGATGTAATAGTGCTCTGTATATGTATTTGTGTATTTTATGTTCTTTTTTTGTATTGGATTATGATTTTATTATTGTTTAATTTTTTTCTTTTTCTTTTTTTATCTTTTTCTTTTTATGTTTAATTATACAAAACAATAAAAATATTTAAAAAAAACAGTGAGAAGAGAATGGGTCACGAACATATGAACAGGGATGGAAAAGGAGGGGGAAGAAGCCAGCTGTTCTTCCATCCACTTCTGCTGGACAATGGGAATGAGCTTATTTATCCTTAGCTGCAGTGTTGAGCTGTGGCAGCTCTCAAAGGCCCAGGTGTATGGGGAAACCGGCCATGTGCCTGGTGGACATCTTTTAATGGGTAGACTGCAGTGCTCCCAGGCTGTGGCTAGCCTAGCACAGAGAACTAAAGCATAGGGAGGTGCCGCTTTCTCGACAGTACAGCCTGAATCTGCATTCCAAAGAGAGCTCTGTTTAATTTACTTTAATTTCCCGCCATTTGCGATAACAGTTTTGGAAGGGACCATAAAAAGAAGGAACCACAAAAAGAAGTCATTGTTTTGCACCCCGCCTCCAATGTGGCCATCTCCAGTTCAACAGTTCTAGGTGACAGGACTTGTAAAGGCTTCTGCCTGAGACATTGCAGAATTCCTGGCTGTCAGAGAGGATAAGGCTAGATCTTTAACTCAGCAATGTCTGATTCAACTACGTATTCATCCTGCCAGCTGTGTGATGTGGTGGAAAAGGTAAATGGGGTTCTCGTTATTTCCATGTTGGAAATAGTAGCCACATTCACTCCCTTTTCAATACCAAGCACACCACAGAATATTAAGGTAATTCAATGACCACAGTGTGGTGATACTTTCTAAAACCCAGTACTAAGTAAAATGAATTCTTCTCCCCCCCCCCCCGTATCCTTGGAAAAAACAACAACAACATGTAAACCTCACCGTTAATCATGGCAATTTGGACCTGCATTTACCTGGATAACCTAGGCTAGACCGATCTCGTGGGATCTCAGAAGCGAAACAAGGTTGACCCTGGTAAATATTTGGATGGGAGACCTCCAAGGAACACCAGGGTTGTGATGCGGAGGCAGGCAATAGCAAACTACCTCTGAATGTCTCTTGCCCTGAAAATTCTACCAGGGATCACCATAAGTCAGATGTGACTAGAAAGCAAAAAAAACAAAAAAACACATACCTGCACCAAATGCAATGAATTCCTCTTTCTCCACAAAATGTCCATCTTTGTCCAAAAAATTATTTGGATTGAACTCTGTGGGGGCATCCCATATCTTGGGATCAAAAAAAATAGAATCTAGATCCAAATTTACGCAAGTCCCCTGCAAGGAAGAACCAATTGAATCAGGAGCCACATGGGGAAATACATTTTATTTATGTTCCTCACCACCCCAGTGCTAATTTTTCCTATTTCCCTTAGACACACCTATTCCAGAACTCAAAACTCATATTTTCTTTCTTTAATAATGACTGAATTCCACAGCTGTAAAATCTTCTATACCAGGAGTTGAATACATGAAGCTGCCTTATCCTGAATCAGACCCTTGGTCCATCAAATTCCGTATTGTCTACTCAGACTGGCAGCGGCTCTCCATGGTCTCAGGCAGAGGCCTTTCACATCACCTACTTGCCTAGTCCCTTTAACTGGAGATGCCAGGGATTGAACCTGGGACTTTCTGCATGCCAAGCAGATGCTTTACAAACTGAGCCACAGCCCCTCACATGGTGCAGAAAAGCAGGGCAATGTAGTCTGCTCGATTTGTTTCTGAATTTTTGTTTTTGTTTTTAATTGTATGCTGGACATCTTTATTTTTCCCCTTTCCCTTTTGTCCCCTTCTGTACCCTTCTGATTATGAAATAAAAATAAATAATAATAATAAAAAAACAAAAACAAAGATGCCCGCAAGCTCAAACAGGTCGGGGACCTTTGTTTGTTTGGGGAGGGGCTGTGGCTCAGTGGTAGAACCTCTGCTTGGCATGCAGAAGGTCCCAGGTTCAATCCCCGGCATCTCCAGTGAAAGGGGCTGGGCAAGCAGGTGATGTGAAAGACCTCTGCCTGAGACCCTGGAGAGCCATGGAGAGGGGCTGTGGTTCAGTGATAAAGCCTCTGCTTTGCATGCAGAAGGTCCCAGGTTCAATCCCCGGCATCTCCAGTTAAAGGGACTAGGCAGTAGGTGATGTGAAAGACCCCTGCCTGAGACCCTGGAGAGCTGCTGCCCCTCTGAGTAGACAATACTGACTTTGATGGTCTGAGGGTCTGATTCAGTATAAGGCAGCTTCATGTGTTCACGGTCTGGGACCCTCATATCTTTGGGACCACCTCTCCTGGTATACCCCCCGAAGGACATTAATATCGTCCGACAAAAATTTACTGGTGGTCCCTGGCTCCTGCCTGGTGGAATGCTCTGCCTGGTAACATCAGGGCCCTGCGGGATCTGAAAGTTTTCCGCAGGGCCTGCAAGACAGTGCTTTTCCACCAGGTCTACAATTGAGGACAGCCGCCTATATTTGCTCCTATTATTTACAACAAAAACAAAGAGTTACTACCTGTACGGTCCCCTACAGCTTTTAGATTTGTGTGCCATAATTTTAGGTATTTTTTTTAAAAAAAAGAATTTTATTGACGGTTTTATTATGGATTTTAATGTTTATTTATATTGTACGGTATTGTATTTTTAAAATGATGTTACCCGCCCTGAGTCGGCTTGCTGAGGAGGGCGGGATATAAGTCAAATAAATAAGTAAATATAAATTCATGTGTTCATGTGTTCTTCTTACCTTTGGAATGAAAAAACCGAGCACATTCAGATCTGCCACACATCGTCTGGGGATCCCAAAAGTTAAGATAGGGTGAGCTCGCAGGATCTCATGTATCACAGCAGTGGTGTACGGTAGTTTCTTCTTATCTCGATACTCGAATGACTGAAAGGAGTCCAAAACGTCGTCTATCTCCTTGTGGACCTTAGCTAAGGAAAATGGCAAACAAGAAAGCTTGATATTGGGCATTGCATTTCTCTGAAGAGAGCTGGAGCGCGCCTGTGCAGAAAACACTCTTCTCCAGCCATGGTTAGTAAAGGGATGTGTTTATACCAGGTATGTGTTTATACATTGGTATATTTAATATACATAGCTAAGTAATTATTCAAGTTAGATTAATAATGAACTGAGGATTCCAATCTGTATAATTATGCTTTACAGTATTACAACAAGAACCTATAATACCAGATGTTTGAGTAATTAGGAAAAGTATTTGTAAGTATTTTTCAAACATCTCTTTCAAGACTTATATAATGGGCTCTCAAATAGATGGTAACTAACCCATTATTGCTCTATCTTTTCAGACAACGTATACACATGCCTGGTTGGGTTTGAACTGTTTGTATTTGTGTTCATTGATGTATTTCTGTAAATGTGTGCAGGCTTAACAAAGGGTTTTAATTAACCACTGATGAAGGCCCCATAGGCCGAAACGCGTTTGGGATGTGGTTATAGTTATCAACCTCAGGAAATGCCATTGTGCTATTTTAATGCTTTTAAATAATTTTAACTTTTACATAGCGCTTCTAATAAATTATACTTTCAATATTTATACATAGACTTATATATTTTTTCTTTTCACCCAACCTTGGGTTCCCAGCTTCTGTTTTTAGGTTGGGTTTATTCCCCTCCTTTTTTTCTTCCACTAGTAAAGGGAGGCTCCGCATTCAGAGGCAGTATGTGGAATTCTCCTTTCTAGTGCCATGTTACAAATGTACATGTCCTAATGAGCCAGCCAGCATGAAATCTTGAGAGAACTACAATCTATGGCTTAAAAAAAAAGGCAGAACAAAATCGAAGAAGAGTTGGTTTTTGTATGCCGACTTTCTCTACCACTTAAGGAAGAATAAAAAAAGGCTCACAATCACCTTCCCTTCCCCTCCCCACAACAGACACCCTGTGAGGTAGGTGGGGCTGAGAGAGCTCTAGAAGAGCTGTGACTAGCCCAAGGTCACCCAGCTAGCTTCATGTGTGGGAGTGGGGAAACCAATCCAGTTCACCAGATTAGCCTCCGCCGCTCATGTGGAGGAGAGGGGAATCAAACCCGGTTTTCCAGATGAGAGTCCACTGCTCCAAACCACTGCTCTTAACCACTACACCAAGCTGGCTGTGCAGAAAAGAAGGATAGGGCTTGCTCACTCCCCGCAAGGCTTTCTCACCTTGGATGTCTGGATGCATTGCAATGAGGAGCAGACCCCATAGCACAGTGTTTACGGTCGTGTCTGATCCTGCTATAAAGAAGTCGAAAATGCACTGTGTCAGATTTTCTTCGTCGTATGTAGAGCTAGGGTCGTTCTTGCTCTGTTGTTGGCACAGGAAATAGGATCCGCATTATCACAGGCATTTTATTGATTACACGGAGGGACTATCCAAAAGAGAACCGCCAGCACCCCACCAAGGGTGAGTGATCTTCTGCCTCCTGCCCGCCCCCTCACTGATCAGCTGGCCAGCAGGGGGACTGACCAGCAGAGGGGCGTCCGCAACATGGCGACATCACTTCTGGTGCACACCAGAAGTGACATCATGGCACCGCTGTCACCGCAGGACACTCTGGTATAATAATGAGGCAAAAACCATATGAAACAACCAAATAATGAAACAGTTCCCTTTGGAAGGAATAACAAAAATGAAAGAAATGAAATGACGCAGAGTCTAAATTCATGCTAGATCCATGAGGGTGACCTTTGGTTGGAGGTGCCTCTACTGTGCCCGCTACTCCCCGACCAAGCGCCATAAAGGTCTCTCGCCTGTGCAAGCCTAGATGGAATAGGGCTTAGGCTATTTCCCATTTAGCCTTACACAGAAACGAATTGATCTTAATTGAAAAGCCGAAGGCTCAAGCCTTCACTTTTTATGGTTCAATCCTATGTACAGTTACTTCAGTCTAAGACCAATTGATTTAAAGGGCTTATTCGTGGGTAACCTTTGCTTAGGATTGCTCTGTGGTGACTTTTCTGGTGGTAGTTTCAGAAGGGAGCTGTGTTGTTCTGCAGTAGATAGGGTTGCCAGGTCCCTCTTTGCCACCAGTGGGAGGTTTTTGGGGTGGAGCCTGAGGAGGGCAGGGTTTGGGGAGGGGCGGGACTTCAATGCCATAGATTCCAATTGCCAAAGTGGCCAGGTTCTCCAGGTAAACTGATCTCTATCAGCTGGAGATTAGTTGTAACAGCAGGAGATCTCCAGCTATTACCTGGAGGTTGGCAACCCTAGCAGTAGAACAGCTAGCTTTGAACCCAGTAGCACCTCAGAGACCAATAAGATTTTGGAGGTATGAGCTTTTAAGAGTCCAAGCTCCTTTTGTCATACTCCTTCCCTTAGCCCCCAACAATATTGTTGGTCTCTAAGATGCTACTGGACTCAAATCTAGTTGTTCCAATATTGGTACAACCCTGTTCTCTCCTATTTTTTTAAAAAAAGGAATACATTCTCTGGCCCACTATGTCACGCCACCCCATTTGGAGCCCTTCCGAAACTCACTTGGTTCTAAACAAGTCAGTTAACATTGGGCAAAAACGCACGGTCGCTTTAGCCTCCTTTATTCCCTGTTCCAGCCAGGATTCAGCCAGGATCGAACGCGCGTTCGGTGAAACCCATGCGTTCTATCCTGGCTGAATCCTGGCTGAAACAGGGAATAAAGGAGGCTAAAGCGACCATGCGTTTTCGCCCATAGTTTAAATTTATTTATTTAGAAAATTTTATGCCATCTCTTCAGGATCCTACCCCCAGAATGATGACATTGTATCTATGGGTCTTCCAAAAAGATTTTGAACATCTATGTGAGGGTTTCAAAATTACCTCACATTTGTTTTATTTTTGACACATTTATCAGATTTTATGTACAAAGCAGACACTTACTTTCTCCATCTGAAGTAGATAGAAATCAATAAAATCCTGTGGCTCATGCCTGGCTTGCTGATCCTTATGTTTTTCTATCTCTTTTCTCGCAAATGACTTCACATCATCTACACATGCAAGCACTTTATTGTGAGGCCCCGGAAGGCGTTTAATGAGCCATGGCAAAGATTCATACAACTACAGGAAAGACAAAAGCAAAACCCTTTTACTATCTTGAGGAGGCTCAGTAACATAACCCATAAGCCAACTATTTTTGAATGTTATTTAAACATCAACAACCAGATTTTACAAGAAGAAGAAGAAGAAGAAGAAGAAGAAGAAGAAGAAGAAGAAGAAGAAGAAGAGAGTTGTTTTTTATAATCTGACTTTCTCTACCACTTAAGGAAGAATCAAACTGGTTTACAATCACCTTCCCTTCTCTTCCTCACAACAGACACCCTTTGAGGTAGGTAGGGCTGAGAGAGCTCTAAGACAGCTGTGACTAGCCCAAGGACACCCAGCTGGCTTCATGTGGAGTAGTGGAGAAACCAACCCAGTTCACCAGATTAGCCTCCACCACTCATGTGGAGGAGTGGGGAATCAAACCCGGTTCTTCAGATTAGAGTCCATCACTCCAAATCACTGCTCTTAACCACTAAACCATGCTGGCTCTCCAGGGGAAGGTACCCTATATCTTTTATCCACAGGTTACAAAATAATTTGGGGGATGATTTCGAGGAATAAAAATGAAAGAAACCAACTTCCCACCACCCTTCCTTTCTTAATTCTAAACTCTTACAATGTTTTCCAGGTTGTTGTTTTTTAAAGAAAATTGAAGATCATTACATATTTTCTGTGAATCAACTGACTTGGTCAATAGTGATTTCCTCTGAATGTATAGAATATCTTTTGAGCATCCAGATTGTTTACTTTGGATTATTCACTCCCAGATAATTTCCAAATTAGATTATCGACATTCATAAAGTGTGCTGGAAAATTAGTCCACAAAGCGATGGGAATCTAACAATTGGATTCTGAAGTTTTAGAATCTCGGTTCAGAAAGTGTTTCTGCTCACATTCTGCTTAAACAGAAATGAACAGGCTGTCAAAGGCCTTTTATGCATGGCTGTTTCCCTCACGGTCACCCCTTCGACGACTTCGGGTCTTTGTTTTGATTAGGCATGCCATTTCCGACCGTCAGAGGTCACCTTGCTCTCTCCCTGAGTTTCCCCGTGTTTTCAAATTCGAGATAAAACAGGTCTCTGAAAACACAGGCAAAATGCGGGGAAACGCAGGGGGTGAGCAAGGTGACCTCGATAGTTGGAAACAGCATGCATAATCAATACAAAGACTCAAAGTCATCAGAGGGGTGACCACGAGGGAAACACCCATGCATAAAAGCCCAAAGGTGACGGAGTACGTTGGAAACAGCAACAATAACAGCAGTGAACAGTCATAGGGTC
This sequence comes from Euleptes europaea, assembly GCF_029931775.1. NCBI lineage: Eukaryota > Metazoa > Chordata > Lepidosauria > Squamata > Sphaerodactylidae > Euleptes > Euleptes europaea. The sequence continues at coordinate 9,522,170 of NC_079316.1, forward strand.
AACAATGAAGGAGTTAGACAATCCCCAGAAGGAGGGATAGCAATAGAGATCTGCCCGATTGTCCCTTATTAATTAGATAAATTATCATGTAGAAAAAACTCTGCAGTGGACTGCTTACTAGGAACGGAGGGTTCTCAGAATGCATTGCACTGATCAATAACAGATTCTATGAAATGCCACCACTATGGGTACACCCTGATTGCTCTTGTCCTGAGACGGGGACCCCACCCCACGTCTCAGGTCTCCCCCACACCTCCTTGCATATTGGACGCCTCTTCGCACTGGCCCCAACATGTCCGCCTTCCCTTGCAGGGACCCAGGGAGAAGGAGGAAGAAGAAAAGAAGGCGCCGCCGCCGCCATGGCCGGAGTGCCACGGCCCGCCATGCAGCCATGAAGGCCCCGTCAGAGGGAAACGCCCCCACCCAACAGCTGACAGGCGAGAGAGCCCGGCACAGAAACCGCCGCACGGCGCGCCTGGCAACGCATGTCTGGGGAGAGGGGGACCTCCCCGCCCCGATGTTTATAGACTTCTGGGGGGAGGGCTAGGGGCAGAGTCAGGGCAGGGATCTCTCTGGCCGAGATGATAAGAGGCCACAGAAGCCTAGCCGCCGGGAAGGAAGGATTGCCTGGGAGAAGAACTCTGAGGCACCCTGGCGACGTCGGGAGGAGAGACGAGCTCAGACTCTCCTTCCGACTGGTCTGAGGTGGAAGAGGTTGTCTCGGCCACACCGTCCTCATGGCTAGAGACCTCCCAAGGGGCGAGGGATACCACCCCAACTGACAGCTCTCTTTTGAAGAAAAACACGTATGCAACATGTTCTCACTTCTTCATTCTCTCCTTCATGTCACAGCATTAAATGAAGGCGCTAATCCTATGTACACGTGATCAATAGGACTTAGGTCTGAGAAAATATGCATATTTTTAAATGAACCAGTCACCATTAAAACTGTTTGTCCAAATAGTGGCTTGGACCCAACAGAGTGCTTGCCCCAGCACCCCAAATACTGTCACAAGACCACAGCATGGGTTTAACAAGTTTTAATTTAAATTAGCAGGTCTATGCCACATTGAAATGTGCTAAAATATTTAAATGGACAGGCTACACTAAGGCAGTCTGATTCATTGTTCTTCTAGGGTTGTGGAAATTTTTTTTGGTAAATTTTGGGTTTATTGGGCTTTTTTTTTTTTTTTTTGTAAACCCAGAATAAGCCAAATACCCATACCGGTAAATTTCGGTATTCAGCTTATTCTGGGTTTACAGAAAAAAATTAGGTCCATTATCGTCTGGGGGGATTTTTTCCAAAGCTCTTGGGGGGCATTTTTGGAAGTAGAGTCACCACATTTGCAGCGTGGCTGCAAGGGACTCTCCTTGGATGGTCACCAAAGCTTGGTGAACTTTGGAACAGGGGGTCCAATTTTATGGACTCATAAACGGGTCACCCCCATCCTCCAGGCATTTGCAAGCTGAGCTGTCCATCGGTTTTCAGGTTCAGAAGTTCAGCATTGCTGAGGACTTGCAGAAAGAGCCAATTAGCAGCCTGGTGCCTCAAAGTCTGGGGGCTGCCTTCATATCTGGGGTGCATAACATGATGTCCATTCAAACTAACTTGCAAATTGAGGGAAAAGGCTTAAATGCAAGAGAAATAAGGCATGGAGAACATTTATTTTGGTGACAAATGACATCCTGTGAATAGTCCTTTATTGTGGTCATCAAAAATCTGATTCCAAGAAATGATCACGGGGCAAGGAAACAAAGCCTGGGCGACCTTCATGTTCAGAGCAGGTTTTCAGGGGCGGTTGTTGTGATATCGAAGCCAGCCGAAGTCTCAACCCGGGGGCTCTCTGAAGGAGATTGCTCAGCTGCATGGGTGAGGGAGTCTCCTTTGGAAGCCTGGTGGTCAGCAGCTGTTGAAGCTGGAGCTTTTAGTTGGAGGGTATATCCCTTCGGATGGAACTGGGTGAGCCCTGTCTTTTAAATGACTCTTCTGCTATGCAGACTAGTCTTCTGTTGGGTGATATACTTGGAAAGTTGGTCAGACAAAGTTGGCTCCAATTACATGACCCCAACCTCAAAAGGGCCCCAACTATGGACCCCTAACACACCAGTCAAAAAAAGAGAGAGAAAGCACAGAGCCATGCCTCTGAACAAAGGTGAATAGCGAACCTGAAAAAGCCGAATAATTATTCAGCTTTTTTGGGAATTGCCTATTTGGCTTTGGCTTTATCCCCAGGTTTTGGCATTCGGTAAACCCAAAGCCCAAAAATTACCCAAACAGCTAATTTTGGGTTTATTTTCAGTTTGGGTTTATCAATCTGCACAACCCTAATGGCTGCCTTAATTTGGCAGCTCCAACCTGGCTTCAAACGAGACCAGCAGATTTCACCAGCTGTGTTTATCCTCACCGGCACAAAATGGGCCAAGGGGTTACTGAACCCCATCCACTACTCCTGATAAACCACAAAGTCACTACCAGATTTAGTAAGATGTTGCGCAACACTAAGGCCCACTCCTTTCCCAAGCTCCACCCCACCTCACAGCCAGCATTGGGATGATCCAAAGACTCCAACCATCATGCCCAATGCCCCAGGGTGTCTGCCAATCATCTGATCATTCCTGCCTATCGAGAGCAACCTGCCCTATTCCTGCCAAAACTAGTTATGGGCTGAACAGTCAAAGAGAAGGCCTATTTAATCTACATCCTTTTCCTTCCCAGACATCATGAAGTAGGTTAAAAAACATGGCACCAATAAGGGGATCGTTCGAAGTTCCTGTTTGCCCCCCAAACGGTGACCAGCTGCTCTCACGATACCCACAGGAAGGGGGGATGGGTCAGCAGCATGTGGGGAAAGCCTGCCGAAGAGGGATGAGGCTTTCTTAAATAGCCCTCTTCTTAAAGTAAAGGTAAAGGTCCCCTGTGCAAGCACCAGGTCATTCCTGACCCATGGGGTGATGTCACATCCCGACGTTTACTAGGCAGACTGTGTTTACGGGGTGGTTTGCCAATGCCTTTCCCTTTACCCCCAGCAAGCTGGGTACTCATTTTACCTACCTCGGAAGGATGGAAGGCTGAGTCAACCTTGAGCCAGCTACCTGAAACCAACTTCCGTCGGGATCAAACTCAGGTCGTGAGCAGAGCTTGGACTGCAGTACTGCAGCTTGCCACTCTGCGCCACGGGGCTCCTATAGCCCTCTTCTTGCAGCTTCCCTATTGGATGTTCCATCTTAGCCCCAATTATTTGTGCTTTCTTTGAATAAGGGCTGGGACAAATAGATCCCTGGCTACAATGCCATGACATGAATGCTTCTTCTGCAGAATGAAGGCTTTTCAACCATGGAGCATGACTCCCTTGCTTCTAACCCCCCTCCAACCAGAGCCCAAAATGCCATTTCAGGGGCATATTGGGCTGCAGCCAGAGAAGGGAATTGCATTCTCCCACCTACAGAAAAGAACCATTGGATTCAAGCCAATGGAATTAAAATGGGATCCTGTATATATTTTTAAAGACTAACTAGGTAAAATGTTCATAGATCCAGCACAGAATAACTGGCTATCAGCTGTGCACATCCTCTATTCACGGTCTCTCTTTCAAAAGTTCCTTGACACACAGCTTCAAGCTAGGCTAATTTGATGAATTCATGTGTGTTAACATTTTGCTAAAAGGAAAAATATCCGGACATTTTGTTCAATGTAATCACTTAATGGAGGATTGTGGTCTCAGTAGGAAAGCCAAAGATACTTACAAGATAACTTAAAGAACCTCCAAATCTCAAAAATACGTTGACATCTTCTTCTAACTTGAGAAATACTTCATCATCTAAAGAAAACCGGTATCCAAAAGTGACAGCACAAATCACATTGACGATTGAATGCCTGATCAGTAATGTAGGGTCAAGTGGTTGCCCTGAAAATAAAATTGTTTGCAAAAAATTTACATGAGTTTTAGCTCCCCTATAAATACTGATGGTGGGATTTCAAAATGGAGCTGAGAGAGCTGTGACTAGCCCAAGGTCACCTAGCTGGCTTTGTGTGTAGGAGTGGTGAAACAAATCCAGTTCACCACATTAGCCTCTGCCGCTCATGTGGAGGAGTGGGGAAACCCGGTTCTCCAGATCAGAGTCCAATGCTCCAAACCAACGCTCTTAACCACTGTACCATGCTGGCTCTCAATCCTTAGGATCTTACTGGGTCATCATCACATGCTCTACTTGGGTATGAAGATGGCTTGGAAGTGGCACCTGCTAATTCTAAGGCAGATAAAGTAGCTTCCGTCCCAATTTAAATTATTTCTCTTTCCTATTTTTACCTTCAGTGCTCAAAACAGTTTGTGACCAAGAAACGTATAGGTCCACCTCCTCTTATACAAACCTGCTTATCAACTGGCACAGTCTCTGGAATTCAAGACAATGATAAAAAAATAAAAATTTGTCAATAAAGCAGTCTTAATATAATTGCTTACATTACCATCAGATTATGTAAAATAGAGAGATCTCGTGTCAACTAAATATTATGGTCTTTCCATTGGCAATTGCTACTGATCTTGTGCTATTGAAGAAAGATTCTTTCAAAATTGAATCATAGAGTTGGAAGGTGCCACCAGGGTCATCTAGTCAACCCCCCTGCACAATGCAGGAAATTCACAACTACCTCCCCCCCACACCCTCAGTGACCCCTATTCCATGCCCAGTAGATGGCCAAGATTCCCTCCCTCTCATCATCTGCTTAGGGTCATCGAATCAGCATTGCTGACAGATGGCCATCAAGCCTCTGTTTAAAAACCTCCAGGGAAGGAGAGCTCACCACCTCCCGAGGAAGCCTGTTCCACTGAGGAACCACTCTAACTGTTAGAAAATTCTTCCTTATGTCTAGATGGAAACTCTTTTGAATTAATTTGAACCCGTTGATTCTGGTCCGACCTTGTGGGGCAACAGAAAACAACTCGGCACCCTCCTCTATATGACAGCCCCTCAAGTACTTAAACATGGTTATCATATCCCCTCTCAGTCTTCTCCTCTTCAGGCTAAACATACCCAGCTCCTTCAACTTTTCCTCATAGGACGGTCTCCAGACCCCTCACCATCTTTGTTGTCCTCCTCTGGACATGTTCCAGCTTGAGCCTGTTGGGTCCTGGTCAATTTATCTTATCTCTTTTATGTACAGGGAATTTTTCTCTCTCCATGATTGGCAGGCTTCAGCAAATGCACGGCGTTTCAGGCAATAGAACTCAAATCCAGGCAGAGCAGCGATTCAAGGATTTATTCCGAAAGTCAGTGATTTCAGTAAAGAGACAAGCAAGGCTGGAATACATGACTGGGGGAGAGAGGATACATATATAGGGCTGATACAATAGGGTTACAGGAACAAAGAGACAATGTAGTCGTTTCCTGCCGGTAACGACTTAAGTAAAACTAAAACAGGAACAATTATGAGCAATCAGTGGAGGAGATGGCTGAGCTCTTGGCTTTGTGCGCGGGACCCGATATCAGATCGGAGATTTACATGGGCGGGTCCCAATACAATTGTAAATCCCTGGCCGGAGATCGTGTGCAAAACGGGGGGGGGGAGTGCACGGAGAACTCCATCTTGTTTGCGGGGAAACCATCTTGTTTGGGAACGGGGCTATCAGAAGCCCTATCTGACATTCCGCCTCTCCAAAGACCCCCTCCCCGGGTTCCCAGGTTTGTTGGGACAACACTGATGGAACTCGGTGATCAGAGAGGGAGCATTCACGTGTTCCGCCGCGACCCACTCATCATGACTTGAGTTCAAGTGTTTCCAGCGCACCAGGTACTCCAGCTGACCTCTCCGCAGCCTGGAGTCCAGGACCCTGGAAATTTCAAAATGCTGTTCCCCCTGCACCATGATAGGTGTTGCAGCCAGGGGTTTGGGGTGCCAATCGGGAGCAGGAGAAAAGGGCTTCAGAAGGCTAACATGAAACACGGGGTGTACCCCTTGTAAGGTCTTGGGGAGGTTCAGTTCAGCAGTAACCTCATTGATCACCCGAGAGATAGTAAACGGACCCACATACTTTTGACACAGTTTCCGACAAGGACGCAAAGACTTTAAATTCTTGGTGGAAAGGTACACCCTGACCACCAGATCCCACTGGGGCGTTCTGTGCTTGTCAGCCTGCGCCTTGTACCATTCCTTAGCCTGGTCCAACTGTTTTACTAGCCCCAGCCAAGTAATTCTGACGGTGTTAGACCACGCCAACACCTCTGGAGGATCTCCTCCTGGTGGGAGAGGGACAGCCCCTAAAGGGTCGAAATCCATACCATAGACCGTCTTAAAGGGACTTTGTCCAGTAGCAGAATGAACGGAGTTGTTATAGGCATATTCCGCCAGGGGCAGCAGGTCGACCCAATCATCTTGGTGATAATTGGTGAAGCAGTGCAAGTAACATTCCACGACGGCATTCACCCTCTCCGTCTGCCCATCAGTCTGGGGGTGATAGGCGGAAGATAAACCCTGTTGAACCCCGACGATCCCCAAAAACGCCTGCCAGAATTTAGAAAGGAATACCGAGCCTCTGTCGCTCACGATCTTCCGGGGAAATCCGTGCAGACGGAAAACCTGTTGTACGAAAAGGTGGGCCAACTTGTGGGCTGAGGGCAGTCCTTCGCACGGAATAAGATGGATCTGTTTTGAAAACAGATCTGTGATCACCCACAGTACGGACTTCCCCTGGCTGGGAGGGAGATTGGTCACAAAGTCCATACCGATCACCCGCCAGGGTGCCTCTGGAGTCTCCAGGGGTTTCAGTAGACCGGGAGGCTTCCCCATAAGGCATTTATTGGTGGCGCACGTTGGGCAGGACCTCACAAAGCTATCGATGTCCTGTTGCATCCCAGACCACCAAAAGTGTAGCCTAACCAGGTGCAGGGTCTTCACAAAACCAAAGTGTCCCCCTGTCTTGGAGCTGTGGCTCCATTCTAGCACCTCCCGGCGCAGCTTCTGGGGGACATAAGTCTTTCCCTCCGGGGCCCCGGCCTCTTCCCTCCCAAGAGACTTCCCCCCTCGTTCTTCCAAAAGGGCCTCCCCCACCTAGTCTGGGTGGTAGGGGGCAGGTCGCTTGGGGGTCCCTGTGAGCGTGGGGGGGGGGTGCGGCTGCCTCCACTTGCGGGAGGTCAGGGGGAGACGGGGGAACTGCTGCCCGGGTCTGGGTCCAGGCCTGGACTCCCTGGGGAAGGGTGGTTTTGGTGGCTTCTCCCTGTGGGAGAACCGGGGGTGGCGCTGCCCGGGCGTGGGCGGGGGTGGCGCTGCCCGGGCGTGGGCGTGGGTTAGAACTCCTGCGCTTGCCCCTTCCGGGTCCAAGCTAAGGTGTTCTGGGGTAAAAAGGGACCCAATCGGCCGCTCGACTCTGCAGTCGTATTGCGGCATGCGGCATCTGCCAGGCAATTCTCTTTCCCGGGAACATGCTTGATAGTGAAGCGGAATTTAGAAAAAAAATCCACCCAACGAAGCTCCCTCTGCCCCAGGGTGGCTTCGAGGTTCTGGCGGTCCGTCCAAACCTCGAAGGTACCACCGCCCCCTCCAAGAACTGGCGCCAGACCATGAGGGCGTGTTTAATTGCCATGGCCCCCTTCTCCCCTATCGGGCAGTTGAGTTCGGCCCCAGAGAACTTTTTGGAAAAATAGGCGCAGGGTTGGAGCCTCCCCTGAGCATCCTTCTGCAAGAGTGCTCCCCCATCGCCCTATCGGAAGCGTCCACTTGAAGGGTAAAAGGTTGAGAACAGTCGGGGTGAATCAACACAGGCCCGTTAGTAAACCAGCTCTTAAGTAAGTCAAAGGCCGCCTGGCAGCAGTTGTCCCATGCTACCTGATAGTTAGCGGCAGTGGCCACCTGCCCCCTCCCCTTGGTCCTCAGGAGTTCAGTGATCAGGAGGGCTATTTTGGCAAAATCTGGGATGAAACCCCGGTAGAAATTTGCGAAGCCCAGACATTGTTGAACCTGTTTGCGGGTCCAGGGAGTTTCCCAATCCCGGACCACCTGGACCTTCTCGGGGTCCATGATTAACCCATTGGGAGACACCACGAACCCAAGAAAAGTAAGTTTGTCCTGGTTAAAGGCACACTTGGACAGTTTGGCGTACAGGTGGTGTTCCCGCAGCCGGCGCAACACCTCCCGCACTAATTTTTGGTGCTCTTCCGGGTCTCGTGAATAAATTAAAATGTCGTCCAAGTACACGATGACCCCCTGGAACAACAGATCATGCAAAATCTCATTGATGAGTTGCATGAAGCAGGACGGAGCTCCAGACAACCCGAAAGGCATTACCCTAAATTCAAAAAGCCCATAGCAACACAAGAAGGCTGTTTTAGCCTCATCCCCCTCCTTAATCCGAACCCGGTAGTAGGCTTCCGCCAAGTCCAGTTTAGAAAATACCCTGCCTTCCTGTAGCTGGCTGAGAAGGTCAGGGATGAGGGGGATGGGATATGCGTTAGTTTCAGTAACTGCATTAAGCCCTCTATAGTCCACACACAACCAGAGGTCTGAAGTCCCCTTCTTCTTTACAAAGAAGCAGGGTGAGGAAAATGCAGCCTTGGACGGATGAATCCCCTAGCCAGATTCTTATCCAGAAACTCCTGCAGTACAGTTTTTTCCTGGGGGCTCATGGGGTAAACCCGAGCCTTGGAGGGCTTCATGTCTGCCGTTAATGTGATGGCACAGTCCGTAGTGCGGTGAGGGGGTAGTAAGTCACAGTCCTTCCCCTCAAAGACATCAGCAAAGTACTGATATTCCGGGGGCAGCGTCACGGGAATCGCTGTCGCGGCAGTCACCCTCCCCCCATCAGGCATGTCCTCCCTGCAATGCCACCTGCATTGGGGGGATTCAAATACTGCTTGATGCTGTGCCCAGTCAATGCTGGGATTGTGACCCACCAACCAATTGCTTCCCAGAACCACCAAGTAAGCAATCCCAGGGGCTATGGTGAGGCTGATTTGCTCCCAGTGATCCCCCATCCCTAGCAACACAGGGTCAGAGTGCAAATGAACAGGGGCCCCCTGAAGGTCCCTCCCATCCATTTGATGGAAGCGTAAGGGCTGGTTCAACTCCACCGCCCCCAACTGTAATCGGTCAAACACTTCTTGGTCTATTAAAGTTCTGGAGCAACCAGAGTCCAATATGCCCACTACTGCAACTGGATCCCCCCCCCGGGAATTCTTTAACACCACGGGTATCAGGAGAGTCTCTCCCTGGTCACTCACCCAGGTCAGAACCGGCTCGGTTTCTTGTGAAGTAGCCTCCTGTGCCGGTTCATTCACAGGAAGCTTCCTTCATTTTTTGGCAGCGAGACATCTCTGGAACAGCAGCGATGCTTGCACGGAACAGGCTCCAGATCTACGCTTAAAGCTGCTGTTCCACGCTGGGTGGGTGTTCCCTCCGTTCTTTTCAGGTCCGGAACTTGGTATCTGGTCTGAGCCTTCTCGCCTGTCGCCTGTCTGGGCGATCCGCTGGTGCACTTGGCCGTGAAGTGTCCCATTCTTCCGCAACGCAGACAGGACCCCTCTCTGAAGGGGCGTGCTCTTTTCTCTGGGAACCTGCCTCAATTCCCCTCGCCTCGGTATGCCTCCGTCGCAGCGTTCCCCTTGGTCAGGCCTCTGGGGGGGATTCCTTCCTCTGGCGATCCTTGGCGAAATGTAGGGTAAGCTTGCGGTGTTCTACTTGCCCCGCCAGCCGGATCCAGCCCTCCACAGTGTCAGGGTCTCCCAGAGTCAGGCAGCCATCCAACACCTCCCAGCGCAGTCCCTTGCGAAAGTGTTGGACCTTAGTGGCTTCACTCCACTCTCGCACTTTGCATGCCAGGGACTGGAATTCCTGGGCATACTCTATCACTGACCGGGACCCCTGCCTCAATTTGCACATGGCAATCTTGGCCCTCTCTGCCCGGTGAGGGTCTTCAAACCGGCGGTGCAGGGCTTCCAGGAAATCATTGAGGGAATGCAAAAGTCCAGGGTTAACTTCTGTTGCTGCCACTGCCCACTCTACCGCCTCCTTCTCCAGAAGCCCGATGGCATACCGCACCAGGGCTTCTTCAGAAGGAAAAGTCTCACCCTGGTCATTCATGAAGCCAGAGAGTTGCAATAAGAAGTGGGGTAACAGGGCGCAGGTCCCATCAAAGGAGATGTTCAGGTCCCGGGCGACTGTGCATGGAGAATGAACAGGGGGGTGGGGTGGCCGCAGCGCCGATGGACGATCGGAGTCCTCACACCGTTCCTGCTAGTGCTGTCATCTCCCTCTGCAGGGCTCCCAGCTGGGCCTGAAGGTCCCGATTCTCCCAGGTCAGGTCGTGGTTCCACTCTTGTAGAAGATGGTGTTCCTCCTCCCGGGGGCAAGGGGTCGAGGTGGCTGGCATCTGGTCACGAAGCAGTGCCTCCCTCCCGGAGTACCGGTCTTACAGCGGGCCTCGGTACAGGTGATCGAAGCTTGGGGTCATTGTCGATCGGTGGACGTTCTGTCCGGTGCAGAGTTCGTTTCACGGTGTCCCCTCGGCAAATTCTGCGGGGCATCCTGCCGGGGCTGCTTCCTCCCGGAGTGGACCGGCTCCTTCCGGGGCTGCTTCTTCCTGGAGTAGTGCCTCTCTCTGCCGTTCTGACTGGCAGATGCGCTCGTACCGCCGGATCAGTTCCGCGGATCGGGACGACATAGAAAACATCTTTTCAAGAACAAACTAGTAGAACATAAAAAAAGTGATTCCAGCCTAATGTCAGGCTTCAGCAAATGCACGGCATTTCAGGCAATAGAACTCAAATCCAGGCAGAGCAGCGATTCAAGGATTTATTCCGAAAGTCAGTGATTTCAGTAAAGAGACAAGCAAGGCTGGAATACATGAATGGGGGAGAGAGGATACATATATAGGGCTGATACAATAGGGTTACAGGAACAAAGAGACAATGTAGTCATTTCCTGCCAGTAACGACTTAAGTAAAACTAAAACAGGAACAATTATGAGCAATCAGTGGAGGAGATGGCTGAGCTCTTGGCTTTGTGCGCGGGACCCGATATCAGACTGGAGATTTACATGGATGGGTCCCAATACAATTGTAAATCCCTGGCCGGAGATCGTGTGCAAAACGGGGGGGGGGGGTGAGCTCTTGACCCATAGAACCAGAAATCACAACAGAGACAATCAGATTCCAAGCAGATGGCTTTTACTGGTCAAATAGGCAATACAGTGCATTGAGGATAAGATGACAGCTATGAGTTGCCTTGCTCGTTAGTTGGAAATATAAGGCATAGAAACGGCGGGAGATTACAAAGCATAAACAGAGCATTATTTCCCAGGAGTGGCGTTCCAGGCTTTGGTATGTGGAGCCGTCCTTGAAGTCTGGACGGTTCAGCAAAGGAACGAAAGGAAACATCTAAACCGAGATAACAGCCTGACATCCTGCTCCCCTTAAGGCCCCCTCCCATCCGGCAAGGGGGCTGGTCTGTCTGGGTAGGTATTGTGAAAGGCGTTGACGAGTTTGGGGGCGGAGACATCCCGTGCGCGAACCCATTCGTCATAGGCAGGGGGGAAGTGCTTCCAGCGGATCAGGTATTGCAAGGCCCCATGGTGTATGCGGGAATCCAGGATTTTGGAGACTTCGAAATGTTCTTCCCCCCCCACACCATTATGGGCTGTTCAGGAGGCGGCTCTGGGTGCCATTGCGGGGAAGCAACATGGGGCTTTAGAAGGCTGATATGGAAAACGGGGTGCACACGCCTCAGGGTTTTGGGGAGAGACAGTTCCACCGTGACAGGATTTATGATGCGAATGATGGGAAATGGGCCGATGTACTTAGCATTGAGCTTATGGCACGGACGGGTGGAACGCAGGTTCTTGGTGGAAAGGTATACCAGGTTACCCACTTGCAGGTCCCCACCGGGGGAACGATGCTTGTCAGCCTGCGTCTTGTATTTGCGCTTGGCTCGGTCAAGGTTGCTAACCAGCCAGGGCCATGTGGTACGGAGGGTGTGTGCCCAAGAGGCAATGTTGGCATCCCCTCCCCCTCCAAACCTTCTATTGGGGTGATAGGACCGAAGTCCTGTCCATACACCGCATAACACGGGCTGAAGCCTGTGGACTGATGTACAGCATTATTGTAAGCATATTCCGCAAAAGGCAACAGTTCTACCCAGTCATCTTGGTGGTAATTGACATAACAGCGCAAATAACATTCAAGTACAGCATTAACACGTTCGGTTTGACCATCCGTTTGGGGATGGTATGCACTAAACCCCTGCTCCACCCCCACCAATTTGAGAAAAGCTTTCCAAAACTTAGCAACGAAACTACTTCCGCGGTCGCAGATTATCTTGCGTGGAAACGAATGTAGTCTAAAGACATGTGACACGAAGAGGCGGGCCAACTTCTGAGCGGAGGGGATCCCCGCACATGGAACCAAATGTATTTGCTTAGAAAATAAGTCAGTGATAACCCATAATACAGTTTCCCCCCCGCTGAGAGGGAGATCCGTCATAAAATCCATAGCAATCACTTCCCAGGGTTTGCTGGGTATTTCAAGTGGTTGCAGTAGTCCTGGGGGCTTGCCTTGAGATCGTTTGACTGTGGCGCAAACAGGACAGCTGCGAATAAAAGAGTCAATGTCAGAACGCATTCCCCCCCCACCAAAATTGTCTGCGCAACAGGTGAAGGGTCTTTAGGAATCCAAAGTGTCCAGCTGTCTTTACTCCATGAGCCAAGTGTAAGACGTCTTTTCGGAGCGCTTTGGGCACATACAATTTCGAGTCTTTGTACCAAGAGCCTCCTTGTTCGATTACACCAGGAGGCAGGATTTGATTAGAGCGTTCCATAAGGCATTGTTCCCGAAGGGAATTTAAGAAAGATTCGGAGACGGGGACCCCCCCCCCTTGTTTACAGCGGCAGTAGGAGCAGTTATGGGGGTTGACGAGGGGGAAGCGCTTACATGCGGTGGTGCGCAGACTGCAGGCGGTTGGGCGGCCGGTTGGGTTGGAGGAGCTGGAGCGCCGGTCATCGTGGGTTTCCGTTGCGGGGGCAGCTGGGCAGTCGGTAGGACTGGAGGAGTTTGCATGCCAGCTACTGTGTGCTTTCGCTGGGGCAGCGTCTGGGATCGAGTTTGTACAGCCAGTACGGGTAGGGCTTCTCTTTGCTCGGGCGTAAATAAAGAGTTTGTTGGCCGATCGAGTTTCGCCGGGTATTGAGGCAACCGGGAGAGAGCATCTGCGAGGACGTTTTGTTTTCCTGGGACATGCTTCAGGACAAAACGAAACTGAGCAAAGAATTCCGCCCAACGCTGTTGTTTCGCGGATAACTTGTGGGTTCCTGTGAGGGCGGCTAGATTCTTGTAATCGGTCCAAACTTCGAAGGGGACTTTAGACCCTTCCAGGAATTGTCGCCATAGAGTAAGTGCATGGTGAACAGCTGAGGCTTCTTTCTCCCAAATAGGCCAGTTCAATTGGGAGTGCGCAAATTTCTTTGAGAAGTAAGCGCAGGGATGAAGGAGACCATCTGGTCCTCTTTGGAGTAGGGCCCCTCCCATAGCTACGTCGGAGGCATCGACTTGTACAATGAACATTCGATTTGGGTCTGGGTGCCGTAGCACAGGTTCTGATGTGAAAAGGCGTTTGAGGGCTACAAAGGCGGTCTGGCATTGATCAGTCCACAGTATCTTAGTGGAGGGTAAAGTAGCAGAGCTTTCTTTACCCTTGGTTTTCAGAAGGTCGGTGATGGGCAGTGCTATTTGGGCGAAATTAGGGATAAATCCGCGGTAGAAATTAGCAAAGCCCAGAAACTATTGTACTTGCTTGCGGTTGGAGGGAGGAGTCCAATCGAGGACGGATTGGACCTTGGCCGGGTCCATGCTAAGGCCATGGTGGGAGATTATATATCCCAAGAAAGTTATTTTGCTCTGGTGAAATTTGCATTTAGCCAGCTTTGCAAAGAGTTGGTGATTGCGTAGGCGGTGTAGTACTTCTCGGACCAAAGTGACGTGTTCGTCCATGGTTTTTGAATAAATAAGAATGTCATCCAAATAAACTACCACCCCGCGGTACAGTAAATAATGGAGGATTTCGTTGATGAGTTGCATGAAGACCCCCGGGGCCCCTTTTAACCCGAAGGGCATCACAAGGAATTCAAACATTCCAAAACAGCTAGAGAAGGCAATGAGGTGTTCGTCCCCCTCGCGGATACGGACGCGGTAGTAGGCTTCTACTAGGTCCAATTTGGAGAAAATACGTCCCTCTTGCAGTTGTCCCAAAATATCTGAAATTAGCGGTATAGGATAGGCGTTGGCTTGAGTAACTGCATTGAGTTTTCGGAAGTCAATGCAGAGGCGTAGGTCGCCCTCCTTTTTTCGGACGAAAAACGCGGGGGCTGAGTTGTGAGCATTCGATGGGCGAATGAACCCTCTGGCAAGGTTTTTGTCCAAAAAGTCCCGTAGTACAGTGCGCTCGGAAGTGCTCACTGGGTAAATTTTACTCTTGGTTAATGTGCAGTCCTTCACCACTTCAATTGCACAGTCAGTAGCCCGGTGGGGGGGGGGTAAGGCATCACATTCTTTAATGTTAAAGACATCCGCAAAGTCCTGGTATATATCAGGGAGGGATGGCGGTGATGGGACTTCGGAGATTAATGCCAAAGCGGGTGGAGACAGCACCGCAACTTGCTGTCGGTGCTGGTCGCATTTGGGGTTGGCAAAGGAGATCGTGTTCGTCTCCCAGTCTATACTGGGACAATGACCTTTAATCCAGTTAATTCCCAGGACCACTTCAAATCTGATAGGGGCTATGGTAAAGTCTATTTGCTCCCAGTGGGAGCCAATTCCCATCGCCACCCCTATAGTGCGATGATCAACTGGGCCCCCTTTGAATTGGCTCCCATCCATTTGGGCAAATTGGACGGGGGCTGGTAAAGCCTCGGACTTGACTTTGAGTGCTGCAAATGTGGCCTCATTGATGAGAGTGCGACCGCAACCGGAGTCAATAAGTGCCTTGACAGGCAGTTGGGGACCCCCTTTATAGTGTTACAACACTGCGTCCACATACACCGTATTTTCTACTTCTTTCACCTTCGTCGGTTTCGTAGGTTTTGCAGGAGAAACTGCGGGGGTCTGCGGGGACGTTCCATTCACCGCAGACTGTGACCGGTTATTAGACAGGTCAAGAGGCGAGTCCAGGTTTAGCACTGGGGTATCCTGGAGATGATCCCCGTCCGAAGATGGAGAATTGTCCCCCACTGGGGCACTTGTAATCCGAGACCCGGAGGGGTCTGTAGAAACAGGAAGATCGGGAGAGTCTCTGAACTGAAGTGCAGAGGGTATGAACCGACTTGGCATTGTACTGTGGGCGGTCGCGGCACCTCCGCGTTGAGACCTTCCCCGGTTTTGTGAGAGGTCAGGAAGCGAGTCCAGGGTTAACGCTGGGGTATCCCAGGGAAGATCCCTGTCCGAAGACGAAGAATTGTCCCCCACTGGGGCACTTGTAATCCAGGACCCGGAGGGGTCTGCAGAAGTAGGGAGTGCAGAGGGTGTGGGCCGTCCCGGTGCTGTACTGCGGGTGGCCGCGGTGCCTCTGCGTTGAGGTCGTCCCCGAGCTCGGGGCAATGCATTCGGTCGAGGGAGTTCCAGGCATTGAGGACATGCTGAAACAAAGTGGTTCATCGCGCCGCAAACGAGGCAAGCTCCCCTTTGGAATCGGGATTCGCGATCTTGAGGGGGCCGTGCTGGTCTCTGCGGGCAGGAAACGGAGGCTTCGGGGGGAGGCTTTTGGCCTCCCCTCACCTTGGGTCGCTGACAAGGTAGTATCTCTGCCGAGCCGGCAAAAGAGATCTTCAGTTTGGGTGGTCTCCATGGAACTGGAGGTAGTACGGGTGCTGGTGTAGATCCAAGCAACGGGGCCCCTGGACTTCCTGGCGGTGGCAGGACGGGAGCTCTAGGGTCTCCTGGCGCCACAGGCACTGCTAGAGTTACTGGCAACATGGGCGCTCCACCCAGAGGTGCCGCAGGTTGCTGCGGTTGAGCCTGATCAGGAGACCCTCGTTGTGGAGCTGGGGCCGAGCCATCCGGGTCGGCTTGTATCTGCTGCAAGCAGTCGTTGTCGTGAAGCAAAACGTGCATTTGACCCTGCAAGTGGGCCACCCGGTCTATGTGTTCCCGATTGTGCTGTCGGAGCAAAAACATATCCTTGCCCGCATCACCTAAGCGACGGGGCTGGCTGATTCGGAGGTTTGCAGTCCAGAGAGTTTCCTCATAGTGCAAGTCCTCTTTGGTCCCCTTACGATCCGCTAAAACTTGATCCGCTTCAAGTTTGGTGGTCAGGGTCGTGGTCACTAGTGGCAGAGCTTCCTGCTCCCATGCCGAAATAGATCCGGCTTGATCCGGAAGATCCAGTTGCGGCTGGACCTGAACCGCTAAGGTCGCTGCACTGACACCAAAGACGGGGGTTGACAGCTTAGCAATCCCGGCCATTGAAGCGGTGGTCGAGGTCATTCCGTGGAAGAGCTCAACCATCCGTTTTGCCAGTGCTTTTAACCCGGCTCCGCACAACTGGGCCAGTTGAGCATCCTCCACTAGACAATCTGACACTAGGAGGTCGTGGCGGGCGCTGGCCTCCATGCTGCGCCCGTACAAGTCCAGTCAGGCGGCTACGTTCCACTTCTGCCTGATGAACGTTGTCTAGGGCGTCCTCAAAGGAAGGTATCAAGGAGGAGACCCTTCCAGGGCTCCGGCTCCGGGGAACAGATCCACCGGGACCGGGGCGAACCACACCGGGCTCACTCGGAGAGCTCTGTCGTAGCTCCCATCCGAGTGGTAGGCGAGCCACACGGGGCTCCAGTCACGGTAAACTCACTCAGAGAGCTTTGTCTTAGCTCCCATCCGAGTGGCAGGCGAACCCTCCTGGGCTCCAGCCTGACTGATGAAAAGGGTGATAGCTGTCATAATGTGAGCTCTTGACCCATAGAACCAGAAATCACCACAGAGACAATCAGATTCCAAGCAGATGGCTTTTACTGGTCAAATAGGCAATAGAGTGCATTGAGGATAAGATGACAGCTATGAGTTGTCTTGCTCGTTAGTTGGAAATATAAGGCATAGAAACGGCGGGAGATTACAAAGCATAAACAGAGCATTATTTCCCAGGAGTGGCGTTCCCAGGCTTTGGTATGTGGAGCCGTCCTTGAAGTCTGGACGGTTCAGCAAAGGAACGAAAGGAAACATCTAAACCGAGATAACAGCCTGACATCGGGGAGGAGTGCACGGAGAACTCCATCTTGTTTGCAGGGAAACCATCTTGTTTGGGAACGGGGCTGTCAGAAGCCCTATCTGACAATGATTTTCCTTCATTCAATCATAAGAATAAGTTCTAGCAGTTATACTTAATGGACCTGGCTAAATTTGATTTTTAACACAACGCTTTATTTATGTAAGGTTTAACTAAGTATCCGCCCCAAAAACCTCCTGCTGGTGGCAAAGAGGGATCTGGTAACCCTGGTAATGAAAGAGAGTGAGGCAGCAGAAGGGGAACAGGGACAGAGCCTTTAAGCAGCATTGTAGATGTGGAGGGCTGGACTCCCAGTTCTCTAGCCAGTAACATTATAATGGTTGGGTGGTGGCAGCATAAATGCCAAATCAGTAGGGTTACAGGGGAGTAAGGGAGTGGAGGCTGCCACCAGAAAGGCAGCAGTGGAGTTTTGAACTACCTATGGACAAAAACAGGATCTTGGGTGACTGGATCTCCACAGTATCAGTATCTCCACAGGTAACATTTAGGCATCATGTGGTGCTTCAAGGAAGAATTACCTTATCTACAATGAAATGACCCCTTCTGGATGCACACCTTAACGTGGTGAGGGGGTTTGTGTGTGTCAGGGAAGCTGAGAGCAATACCGCAAGGGGTCTAGACTCTATCAAGAGACTAAACTCCTAGCAGAGTCACTCAAGACAGAATGGTCACAGCTGAGACACCAGACAAAGATGCATCCACCCCCTTAAGGGATCAATGGCCACATCTGCAGAAGAGAACAGGCAGTTCCAATGGGGATGGGGGCAGAGGAATCCCTGAAGGTTAGCTACTGGGCAGCAGCAGTAGTGGAAGGTGACACTGGCAGAGGATCTTTCGTAGACAACGGCAGTGCCACTACGGCTAACCCTGGTTAGTACTGTGTCGGGCTATGACATAATCATGGTATTTCTGTGAACATGTGCAGAATTAATTCCATATAGAGCTTAAACACATCATACACATACAGAGGTTTGTGTAATGTATAATGAAAATCTGTGTCATGCTGACAGGCTAGCTCTGTGTCAGGCTGAGAGACTACTCTCAAGTTAGCTCTATCAAAGCTAACTACTAAAGTTACTCTGGCTTTGTCCTTGAAGGGGCAGAGCTGAGCACCTTCCCTTGAAGGGGCAGCGTAAAGTCACCTTTCTGACTCAGCTGCCAGATGTCAGAATCTCAAAGGCCTTTTCAAGGTCTCAATAGCTGAAACTGTGCTATTGAGGCATTACAGTTCTCTTAAGATAAGAGTAATATGCTTTCTTGCCTTCTGAAGGCTATACAGCTGACGAAATGTAAACAATGACACTTTGCAAGTGACCATGTCAGCTATAATTGTGTTTTATGAGTTATATAGTTAAACGTTGTGCTACAGATTTCTAAGTAGTCTCATTTAATGCGTATTGTCCTAACGAAGAGGATGGTATAGAAATTAAATATGTAACGTGATCATGTACCTCAGAAATGAGGGTTTATACTTTAAGCACAGAGGAGTGAAAGGGAAGGCTGTCCATATCTGGACAATAAGATATCAGAGGACAGGAGCAGATGCCACTAAGCTCCTGGTATCTGATAAGAGAGAATAAAGGTACCCTTTTGAAGGATAAGGAAGAGGGGATAAAGGAACACTCTTAATGGGTCTAGAAACAGCATAAATACAGCTGCAGAACAGCTAGCACTTTTAGAGTGTTATGACTGACAGACTGCAGCTGTCTGGAATGACACTTCTCCATCTCAAAAGGCTTGAGATGTAAAACATTGAAACTCTGTATATTGTCGAAGGCTTTCACGGTCAGAGTTCATTGGTTCTTGTAGGTTATCCGGGTTGTGTAACCGTGGTCTTGGAATTTTCTTTCCTGACGTTTCGCCAGCAACTGTGGCAGGCATCTTCAGAGTAGTAACACTGAAGGACAGTGTCTCTCAGTGTCAAGGGTGTAGGAAGAGTAATATATAGTCAGAAAGGGTTGGGTTTGAGCTGAGTATTGTCCTGCAAAAGTATTGTCCTGTAAGTATCAAGATAATGTGCTAATGAGGGTATGGTATGTTAATATGGAACCATTGTATCCTGAAGTGATCTGTTAATGTGTGTAATCCAAAGCTAATCTGTATGGCTATTGTTGAATGTTGTCTTTGTCTGGAGGTTTTTCAGGTTTTACTCAGCTCAAACCCAACCCTTTCTGACTATATATTACTCTTCCTACACCCTTGACACTGAGAGACACTGTCCTTCAGTGTTACTACTCTGAAGATGCCTGCCACAGTTGCTGGCGAAACGTCAGGAAAGAAAATTCCAAGACCACGGTTACACAACCCGGATAACCTACAAGAACCATTGAAACTCTGTCCTTGCGTGGACAGTAGTTCTCAGATATCTTGAAGTATCAAGATCTGGATATTTCAACATATCTTACTTACAGTCTTCTTGTGAGACTGCTCTATTGCTAGAAGAGGATAGAGACCCTTAGAATTCCTATTCTTTGAATAGGAATCTAAGTTCAGTGATCTTTCCATGTATTGGAACACTGAGAGTCCATCAGATTTATGGATTCTTACAAACTAAGCCTATTTGGCTTACCAATGCTAAGAAGCATCCTGAATACAGGGCTAATAGCTAGACCTCTGAGATTGTGTCAGAACGTCCTCTACTTAACAGAGGGACTTCTGAACCTCATCAGAGCAAGAGACCAGAGAAGGGAAAGGAGACTCTCTGTACTCTGTGAGATATGCACAATGCACATACACAGATCGGCACAGTCAAAGAGACTGTAAACAGCTTTAAGCTAACACATAGTATTTATATATTCAGCATTGCTGTCTAAAACTAGAAAGAGCATGCATAGCATGTACATAGAAAATGCCTGATCTTAATGATGATCAGTTAAGAATATTAATAGAAGTCTTTAAAGGATTTAAGACTTAGCAAATACAGATGCTCTGGGATAACTTCATATGTTCTCATAGAGCTTAGACTCTTAAAGGACTCCAGATGACACAGATGACACAGCAAGGTATAGTGTGTCTTCTGTACAAAAATGTTATGATGTTTTGAATGGTTTAAGTTAGGATGCTTCTAACCAAAACTTTCTCCAAAGAATTAACCATATTTTGACAGGATTTCTGTAACCTTATATTCTGAATGGTGCATTACACTAAGGATACTTTATGAGTATATTCTGACTAAAATACTCCTTTATGGAGGCATAGAGAATGTGAATGATTACTTGCTACATAAACATGTTTAAGACTAATGATGTCTATCCTTATATGATATTTTAAGGCTTTGCAACCAAAAGCATATATTATATAATGTAAATAAATGTGTTTTTTTATATACTTCTACTCTTGTCCATTATTATAAATTTATTGGAGTGTTCAAGAGATGTCCTAGGAGCAATAACAAGTTTCTAGGAACCATTGATTCCGGTCTAGTGGTGTCTCGCTGAATAAGATAACATATCCCTTCTCAGGAAGGGGTCCTTTCTAAGAGTGTAGGCACTTAACGGCCCGAACCGCGACAGTACTGCACAGAAGAAGGTACTGGTAAACCGCTTCTGACCAACCTTTTCCTTGAAAACCCTATGATGAGACAATCCAAAATGAAAAAAGATATAGTGCTGGAAGATGGCACTCAAAAGGTTAAGTGCTGGAAGAAGGCACTCAATCTGCTACTGGGGTAGAGCAGAGGACAAGTATGAGTAGCGCTGTTCTTAATGATGCGATTGGACTAAAGCCGAAAGGGCGCTCAGTGGTTGACATGAATAGATGCAAAAGGAAACGAAGCTGTTTGACGCATATAATAGGAACATGGAATGTGAGAAGTCTGAATCAGGGTAAGCTTGAAATTGTTAAACAAGAAATGGAACGTATGGACATTTCAGTCCTGGGAGTAAGTGAATTAAAGTGGACTGGATTAGGACATTTTCGATCAGAAAATTACAAAGTGTTTTATTCAGGGAATGACAAAAAGAGAAGAAACGGAGTTGTTTTAATAGTGAGGTAAGATGTAGCAAAGGCAGTCAGGAGCTATAATGCAAAGTTTGACCAAATAATATCAATCAGACTTCAGGGAAAGCCTATCAACATAAGCATAATTCAAGTTTATGCCCCAACTACAGATGCTGATGAGGAAGAAATTGAAAGTTTTTATGCCAGTGTTCAGGAAGAAATTGATCACATACCTAAACAAGATATGCTGATAATCATAGGTGATTGGAACGCAAAAGGAGGAAACAAAGCAGAATCAAATGTTGTTGGCAGATTTGAGCTAGGAGCACGGAATGAAGCAGGAGAACATCTCGTAGAATTCTGTGAAGACAACAATCTGTTCATTGCAAACACATGTTTCAGGCAACCAAATAGACGATTGTATACATGGACATCACCAGACGGCCAGTATAGAAATCAAATAGATTATATAATTGGAAGCAGAAGATGGAGAAGCTCTATTCTCTCAGCCAAAACAAGACCAGGAGCCAACTGCGGTACAGATCATGAATTGTTAATATCGAAAATCAAGATAAAGCTTAAGAAAAATACCAAAACATTCATAGCACCAAAATACAATCTAAGCAATATTCCGGAAGAGTTTAAAGACCATGTAAGGAACAGATTTGCATTACTGAGTTCAAGTGAATGTAAATCTGAAGAACTATGGGTGGAAACTAGAGATATTATCAAGGAAGAATGTGCAAAGACTATTTCTGTAGCCAAAAGAAAAGAAAAACCTCGATGGATGTCTGAGGAAACTCTTAAAATTGCCAGAGATAGACGAGAAGCAAAAGTAGAAGGTGACAGAAATAGAATCAAAAGTCTAAGTGCAACGTTCCAGCAACTCGCACGTCGAGACAAAGAGACTTATTATAATAACCAGTGTAAAGAAATAGAAGAGAACAACAAAAAAGGAAGAACAAGAGATCTGTTCCACAAGATCCAAGAAATCAAATGGAAATTTAAAGCACGGTTAGGCATGCTGAAAGATCAGCATGGAAATACATTAACTGAATAGGACAAAATAAAGAAAAGGTGGGAACAATACACTGAAGAACTATACAGAAGAGGTGCAAGGATAAAAGATTCTTTCCAAGAAGAATCTTTTGAAGAAGAACCTACAGTTTTAGAAAGTGAAGTGAAAGCTGCATTGAGAGCAATCGGGAGAAACAAATCACCAGGAGCAGATGGGATATCAATAGAGCTATTCCAAGCCACAGAAATGGAGTCCATCAAAATCTTGACAAGAATATGCCAACAGATATGGAAAACAAAACAATGGCCCACAGACTGGAAACGATCCATTTACATTCCAATTCCCAAAAAAGGAGACATAAACGATTGCAGCAACTATCGGATCATTGCATTAATTTCTCATGCAAGTAAAGTGATGCTCAAAATCTTACAGCAAAGGCTGTTGCCATATATGGAATGATAAATGCCTGATGTTCAAGCTGGTTTCAGAAAAGGAAGAGGCACTAGAGATCATATTGCAAATATACGCTGGTTACTGGACCATACGAGAGAATTTCAGAAGAAAACCAGCTTGTGTTTCATAGATTATAGCAAAGCTTTTGACTGTGTGGATCATGACTGGTTTTAAAGGAAATGGGTGTGCCACTACATCTGATCATTTTGATGCGCAACCTGTACTCTGGACAAGAGGCCACAGTTAAAACAGAATATGGAGAAACTGAATGGTTTCCAATTGGCAAAAGTGTCAGACAAGGATGTATTTTATCTCCCTATCGCTTCAATCTATATGCAGAACATATAATTAGGAAAGCTGGATTAGATTTAGATGAAGGTGGAGTGAAAATTGGAGGGAGGAACATTAATAATTTGAGATATGCTGATGACACTACATTATTGGCAGAAAATAGTGAAGATTTGAAACGACTACTGCTGAAAGTTAAAAGAGAAAGTGCCAAAGCAGGACTACAGCTGAACATCAAGAAAACAAAAGTAATGACTACAGAAGAATTACCCAACTTTAAGGTTGACAATGAGGAAATTGAAATTGTCCAAGACTTTCTATTCCTTTGCTGCACCATCAACCAAGAGGGAGACTGCAGCCAAGAAATCAGAAGGAGATTGAGACTGGGAAGGGCAGCCATGAAGGAGCTAGAAAAGATTTTGAAGTGTAAGGATGTGTCACTGGCCACCAAGACTAGATTAATTCATGCCATCATATTCCCTATTACTATGTATGGGTGTGAAAGCTGGACAGTGAAGAAAGCCGATAGGAAGAAAATAGATTCCTTTGAAATGTGGTGTTGGAGGAGAGTGTTACAGATTCCGTGGACTGCCAAAAAAACAAATCAGTGGGTTATAGATCAAATCAAGCCTGAACTGACCCTAGAAGCTAAAATGACTAAACTGCAGCTATCGTATTTTGGTCACGCCATGAGACGACAAGAGTCACTGGAAAAGACAGTCATGCTAGGAAACGTTGAGGGCAGCAGGAAAAGAGGAAGACCCAACAAGAGATGGATTGACTCAATAAAGGAAGCCACAGCTTTCAGTTTGCAAGATCTGAGCAAGGCTGTCAAAGATAGGACATTTTGGAGGACTTTCATTCATAGGGTCGCCATGAGTCGGAAGCGACTTGATGGCACTTAACACACACACACAAGGAAATGATGAGATCCTTTCCTCCCTTTCTAGGTGCTGGGCAGTAGGTTCAGGACAGATGAGTACAAAATTAACATGTGGAATGCACTGACATGTATGATGAACACAAATCTGGATGGTGTTAAAATGGCATTAAATTCACTCAGGAAGGATAAACAGGAAGGATGACAAAATGGAATATTTCTTTTTAGAAATATTCTTTCACAATGTTAATAAATCACTTTAATTATGTCTTGCAGTGTTTTGTCCTTCAGGTGGCTTCAATCTAATTCCAGTAACTAGACCTATGTACTACATCTACCAGGTGAATAATTGTGTGAAACTCATGCTGCAGGTGGTCTACCTTGCAGGGCTGACTTTCTGGACTTTAATCCCAGGTGGGTTGGAAGCTTGCCCCTGGCTAGTGAAAGGGGCTAGTGTGTCAGGCCTGCTTTCCCTTTGATCACAGTAGCCTGCCAGACGGAGAATGTTTTGCTTTCTACCAGAGACTCCTCAAGGTCGCTTCGGCTAACTGTCGAATTCCTGCTCCAGCGCTATCACCCGTGGGAAAGACTCCTCGTTAGGAGGGGGGTTACCATGACCCATTATGCTGCATTCCCTTATAGGCCCTGTATTCGCTCCCATGCCCCATTCGTGCCTATGTACCTGTGAGCTCTGCTTACCTGTTTGTTTTCCAATAAACTAGCTCTATTTTGGACTCCTTTGTCTGTAGATGCTGTTTGTGGAACTACCACGGGACAAGTGCTTACATTTAGGCACGAATCATCTCTTCTTTTTGCCTGCCTGGCTGGAGCCCAAGGGGGTTCACTGGGGTCTCAGATGGGAGCAGGAAATGAGCTCTCCGAGTGAAATACCTGCGGCTAGAGCCCCGGAGGGTGCGCCCAGGTCCCGGGGGGGGGAGTAGGGACAGCTCTCCCCGGGTACAGGGTTTCTGGCCAAAACCCTGGAGGGTCCAGGACCTTGGTACCCTCCATTGGAACCGTTGGACGTGCACCCCGACGACCCTGCTTTGCTGAATGACATCCTTGCTGAGGCACTGCGGACGGATGCGGAGGTCAACCGCCTGATTGTACTCATTCGAGCTCAGTGGCGGCGCCTGGCTGACACGACACCCTGGACGGACCCTGACACAGATCAGAGTGCCCAGCACGACCTCTGGATACTGGACAGTTTGGTGGAGGAAGTCCGACTGCCGCAGGAGGATTTAGCTGCCTTAACCCGTTTGTTAGCCGGGTTAACTATATGTGAGGAGCAGCAGGAACTGGTAGCGGCCCCGATCTGCCCCGCTCCACTCAGGTCCATGGCGGGAACACCAGCGGAGGGGGTCCCGAGCCCCACAGCTCTTGACCCTAATGTGTGCCTGAAGGAAGCACGGGATATGGCAACCTGGACGGCCTTGCTGTTTGCGGACCTAACTTCGACTACAGCCATGGTGGCTGAACTCACAAAGCGCCTAGCCCCTGAATTTGGTGCAGACGCTGCTGCTCTAGCAGTATGGGTTCAACCGTTGTTGGACCCACAGGATTCCTCTGAATTCCTCCGGCTTTTGGAGCAAGAAGCTCTCCCGATCGTCACCACGGCGATCGCCGCCAAGCTTGAGGCCGACCAAGTGCTTGCTGACCGAAAATGAGGCAAGGAACAGTTACGAGCAGCGGAGGAGGGGCAGCGAGAGTGCAGGCCGAGCGAGAGGAGGAACAATGTTTGGCAGCCATCCGAGCCCGCACGGGCACAGGACTTAGGTTTATCCCCCCATTTTCCCCGCCTTTCGGCCCGACTCGCAATAAGCAACGTGCACATAGGCTTGCGAGTCGCTTGAACGAACCGGACTACTCGGATGAGGAGGACCTGTATGGTGAGGAGCCTGACTGGGCTACTGATCTTCGGGTTAGTCAGTCTAGACGCACGGGGGGAGCTGGAGACGAAATGCATCTGTTGTGAGACCAAAACTGGGAACATAAACGACAAATTGCACCGTTTGCAGGACCAAATGGAGCAATTACTCCGTGAAAATGAGAGTTTACGACTAGGGCAACCTACCCCAGTCCAACCGGTGCCAGTTCAGCCAACGCTGCCGGCTCTGCCACTGAGCGCACCAACTCTCCCCCCTCCGAGGCCACCGGCCCAACCGCCTCCGAGACTTCCGCTCAGCCGGTTCCTGGCACACCAGTTCTGCCAGCCCCCAGAGCACCTGTTTTGCCGGCTACCAAGACTGAGGTGTGAGGATTCAGGGTTTTGTAATTTTGTGTTTTACTGACCCACCAAAAGAGAATGCCTTGGACTAGGAGTTCTTGACAGGTATCAGTGATTTTGAATTAGTGTGCATGATGCTTGGGGAAAAGTCCTTTCTGGAATTTCCAAAGAACAGATATTTGAGGTGGTTGTAACAAAATAACAGACCTGAGATAGGCTGTAACCAACAAGTCAAAGCTTCCTGAAAATGCAGTGCTTGATAAATTAACTTGTTGAATGGGTCATGAAAACTTTGTAGGTGATACCAAGACTAGTCCAAACTGGGGCATGTGTCAACATAAACTTCCAGTAACACATACCCTTGGCACGTGCAAGAGCCTCAACAAGATGATCAGCCTCCACTTGAATTTTCTGCTCCATGCTTCTCTTCCCCATTCCCATCTTCCACATGGCCACTAACCCAAACTTCCTCTGTTGCTTCCAGGTGTGGCCGCTTGAGAATATAATACCTGAAGCCACAAACAATTACAAAAAAAACCATATTATAATTTATTTATATTCCCAGCTTAGAAAATGTCACATCTAATGCCTCTGTGTATGTATGTTAAAACTCCCCGTTCTCTAAGAGATGCAATGCTGGTACAGAATCAGCGTCCAACAACATCCTTCCCCTGGCACTGGGGTTCAGAGGTTTACTGCCACTGAACAGGGAGGTTCCCTTCAGTCACCATGGCTAGTAGCCACTGAAAGACCTCTCCTCCATGAATCTGTCTAATCCTCTTTTAAAGCTGGCTATGCCTGTGGCTATCACTCCATCTTTTTGGAAGACAATGAGATGGTAGGAGTTTTCGCCTCTTTCATATGTTGCATTAGCACATGAAGGGGAGCAGTTAAGACTGTGGAATGAAGGAAAATGTATTTGTGCACCAGCCCTGAAGCTTTGAGTGCTGGAGGTTCATGGAGGAGAGAGGGGTATTCATGGCTACTAGTAAAAATGGATACTAGGCCCCTTCCATAGGTACGCATTGTGACTAGTATCCATTTTTACTAGTAGCCATGAATACCCCTCTCCTCCATGCAACATATGAAAGAGGCGAAAACTCCTACCATCTCATTGTCTTCCAAAAAGATGGAGTGATGGCTACCTGAAATCGACTTCCGTCGGGATCGAACTCAGGTCGTAAGCAGAGCTTTTGACTACAGTACTGCAGCTTACCACATACATATATAAACCTCCAGGTACTAGCTGGAGATCTCCTGCTATTACAACTCATCTCCAGCCTATAGAGATCAGTTCACCTGGAGAAAATGGCTGCTTTGGCAATTGGACTCCATGGCATTGAAGTCCCACCCCTCCTCAACCCCCGCCTTCCTCAGGATCCGCCCCCAAAACCTCCCACCAGTGGTGAAGAGGGACCTGGCAACCCAATCTATATATGCTGAGAAGTCTGTCATCTGCCTGGCAGGACACCCACTTCCAGATTGCATCTAGTAGTTAGTCTTGTTGGGTGTCGACACAACTGCTCTGGTAAACCAAGTAAACATTATAATCTCTGCCCATCCCTAGAACTGTTGCCAGTTGGGGATTTGGAGATCCCTGGACTGTTTCTATTTCTATTCCTAGAACTCCCTGGATGGAGAAATCACTAGATGGCTGAAACATTCAGAGACGTTGCATGTTTTGTCATTCACTGAGATTTTGATGTGCTTATGTCTCCTTTATGACTTCTCTTGAGACAAAAATGGCATCTTTCACTCTTCACAAAAATGTACCTTTTCCTTGTGATATAGCCTCCAGGAAGGGGAGTGCAGGTCGTCCGGAAACCTGTGCCGAATTGTTTATCAGAAATTCTTTCACTGCTGGAAATCCATGAACTACTATTGCAGCTTGAGATCCTATTGCCAAAGAGTAAATGTTCCCATATTGTGCGGCCAGCTGCCATTTGGGATCAACGGGAAGAGAAGAAATATTACATTCAGCCCACGTGATTTCAAATTCAGATGTTAATTTCAGCCTTCCTAATCCCTTCACTTCCTGCCCACATGCCGCTGTCCTCTCAGCCTGTCTTGGAAACTCTGTTTGAGTGGAAAGGTGGCACAGAGAGGTTTTTAATAAATAAATAAATAACACCCCTTGCCATTTCTGTCCTAATGTCTTGCTTCTCATCTTTCCTTCTTTTACCAGGAATATAGTTTCAGAGGGTAGCCATGTTGGTCTGCAATATAACAACTAGATTTGAGTCAACTAGCACCTTAGAGGAGGAGGAAGAGAAAGAAGAGGAAGAAGAGGAGGAGGAGGAAGAAGAAGAGGTAGAAGAAGAAGAGGAAGAAGAGGTGGTTTTTATATGCCAACTTTCTCTGCCACTTAGAATCATAGAATCATAGAGTTGGAAGGGACCACCAGGGTCATCTAGTCCAACCCACTGCACAATGCAGGAAATTAACAACTACCTCCCCCACCCACCCCCAGTGACCCCAACCCTCGCTCCGCAATGCAGGATCCCACAATCAAAGCACTCCCGACAGATGGTCATCCAGCCTCTGCTTAAAAACCTCCAAAGATGGGGAGAATCAAACCGGCGTACAATCACCTTCCCCTCCCCTCCCCACAACAGACACCCTGTGAGGTAGGTGGGGCTGAGAGATTGTGACTAGCCCAAGGTCACCCAGCTGGCTTCATGTGGAAGAGGGGGGAAACAAATCCAGTTCACCAGATTAGCCTCTGCCACTCATGTGGAGGAGTGGGGGAATCAAACCCAGTATTCCCGATCAGAGTCCACCGCTCCAAACCACTGCTCTTCTTAACCACTACACCATGCTGGCTCTTAGAAACCAACAAGATTTTGTGTGAGGGGTGTGTGTGTCAACCATTCGAGAGTCATAGCTCCCTTCATAAGATACCCTGAAATGCTTGCTGGTCTTTAAAGTGCTGGTGGAACCAAATCAAGGGGTTCTTCCTTCACTAGTCCTCTCCAACTTCTAACCTTCCTTTTGTAGAGATGTAAAGGCCCAGAAAAAAACTGAAATGTTTTTGAGACCCCCCAACCCCAACATCCTGAGTACTTTTAAAAATGAGTCTGGTGGAAAAATAGGAAAATCTGGAGCAGTGGGATGCTTTAGGAGGGATTTCACGACTGCTTCCTTCAGTGTGATCAGCACTTGCTCATCTTTGGAGGGAAACAAGGACAGTGCTATGTTGTGGATGACTTCAAAGTTTACACACGTATCTCCCCCTCCCCCAGTTCCTCAGTGGAGCAGGCTTCCTCAGGAGGTAGTAAGCTCTCCTTCCCTGGAGGTTTTTAAGTAGAGGCTAGATGGCCATCTGTCAGCAATGCTGATACTATGACCTTAGGCAGTTTATGAGAAGGAGGGCCTCTTGGACATCTTTTGGGCATGGAGTAGGGGTCACTGGGGGTGGGGGTGGGGAGGTAGTTGTGAATTTTGTGCATTGTGAAGGGGGTTGGACTAGATGACCCTGGTGGCCCCTTCCATAGGTATGCATTTTCACTAGTAGCCATTTTGACTAGTAGCCATGAATAGCCCTCTCCTCCATGAACATGTCTAATCCCCTCTTAAAGCCTTCCAAGTTGGCAGCCATCACCACATCCTGGGGCAGGGAGTTCCACAATTTAAATGCGTTGAGCAAAGAAATATTTCCTTTTATCTGGTTTGAATCTCTCACCTTCCAGCTTCAACAGATGACCCGGCGTTCTGGTATGATGAGAGAGGGAGAAAAGCTTCTCCTTGCCCACTCTCTCCATACCGTGCATAATTTTATAGACCTCTATCATATCTTACCTTAATTGCCTTCTTTCCAAGCTAAACAGCACTAAGTGTTTTAACCGCTCCCCATAGGGTAGTAGCTCTAGTCCCCTGATCATTTTGGTTGCTCTTTTCTGCAACTTCTCAAGCTCTGTAATATCCTTTTTTCGGTGTGGTGACCAGAACTGTACACAGTATTCCAAATGTGGTCTCACCATAGATTTGTACATCGGCAGCATGATAGTTCCATATAAACCTTCATTTATGTCCCATTTTTCTGCACAATAGGGATCCAAAGCAGCCTACATCATTTTCCTCTCCTCCGTTTTATCCTCACAACAAACCTGTGAGGTAGTCTAGGCTGAGTGTGTGTCACTAGATCAAAGCCACCTTGTGAGTATCCACAGCAGTGTGGGGCTGGATCTCCCAGATCCTAGTCTGAAATTCTAACTAGTACCCACACTGGCTTTTGTAAGGTGGCTGCTGTTGAAAAGTAGGAAGCAGCCAGGACAGGGTGAGCCAAGCAAGTCACGTGCTAGCAGCAAGTCACCCAATGGGTGCTGTTGATTCCTCCTCAACATCCAAAACAGCCCCAGAAAGGGCCCTGGCTCCTCCCCGGGCTTTTGACTGAAAGAAACTGTTCGGGTTGCCTACCAACAGCCACTGAAGGCATCTGTTTCTTAAAGCTACGTGTTCTCCTTTTGTCATCTTGGGATTTTTAAAACTCCCCAATTTATATACACATTTAGATTTTCTGCGGGGTTTTTTTTTGTTTTTTTTTTGCAAACCTGAGGTGTTTTTCACTTTGTCAAATGATCCATCTTGTCTGCTCACTGCTCCAATCTCTGGATTTAAGTATCCTTAGATTTGGCAAGGTTGAGTATTAGAATATACAGGCAGAAACCTGCAAGACCTTGGGGGGTGAATTTCCCCTTTCCTCCACTATTTCCTCTTTACATTCCTTGAAAGCCCCCATAGCCTCTGACCCTTTCCTGTCCCTTTCTCTCCTTCCCATCCACCAGTCAACCTACCTTTATTTTCTCCCCATCTTCAGTTTTCCACTCTACCTTACCCCAGTAAATTGGGGGGGGGGGCGCAACTGGCAACCCTAGATGAGCCTGGGGCATCCATTTCAGAGCAAAAAGGACATCCAATAATACCAACATCCCCTGGGGGGGGTGGAACACACTGACAAGTTGTAGATGATTTATGGTGACCCTGTAGGGTTTTCAGGGCAAAAAACAAACGGAGGTGGTTTGCCATTGCCTGCCTCTGTGTAACAACCCTGGACTCACTTGGTGGTCTCCCATC
This sequence comes from Euleptes europaea, assembly GCF_029931775.1. Classification (NCBI taxonomy): domain Eukaryota; kingdom Metazoa; phylum Chordata; class Lepidosauria; order Squamata; family Sphaerodactylidae; genus Euleptes; species Euleptes europaea. Next base: position 9,553,296 of record NC_079316.1, read on the forward strand.
CAAGTGCTATCCAGGGCTGATCCTGCTTAGTTTCCGAGGCCTAACAAGACTGGGTTAGTCTGGGCCAACCAGGTCAAGGCTTTCAGATTTTACCACCTCAGAAATTTGGGGTTAATGATAAAGGACTAAATAGTCTTAATACACAGGCTGTAAGTAAAGCTGGACATTGAAGAGAGCTGATAGGAAGAAAGTAGATTCCTTTGAAATGTGGTGTTGGAGGAGAGTGTTACGGATACCGTGGACTGCCAAAAAAACAAATCAGTGGGTTATAAATCAAATCAAGCCTGAACTGACCCTAGAAGCTAAAATGACTAAACTGAGGCTGTCGTACTTTGGTCACATTATGAGAAAAGAGTCACTGGAAAAGACAGTCATGCTAGGAAAAGTTGAGGATGGCAGGAAAAGAGGAAGACCCAACAAGAGATGGATTGACTCAATAAAGGAAGCTACGGCCCTCAATTTGCAAGATCTGAGCCAGGCTGTCAAAGATAGGACATCTTGGAGGACATTCATTCATAGGGTCGCCATGAGTTGGAAGCGACTTGACAGCACTTAACACACACACACACACACACACACACACACACACACACACAAGTAAAGTCTCTGGGAGGGTCTAAATACATCCAAGCCAAGAGAGTGCTTTACCTTTATAAATATATTCACACTTGATGTGAAGAGATAATTTCTGGATTGGAGGGAGTGGTTTGCAGGCAGGTATAATGTAGCAATGTTTTTTTTAATTGGCTTTGAGGGGGTAGTTATTTGCTATTTCACTTACTCACTCTCTGCTTTCCCAATGCAGTTTTGACTCCTACCCCACATTCTTCTGATCTACAGCATCCCTTGAGAGAAGAAATGTAGCTAGACTAATGAATAGGGTTGCCAAGTGCCAGGTGGTGGCAGGCAAACCCCTGCCAATCCACCTGGCTGCCCGCTGACCAGCTGAGGGTCGGCGGGCAACCCGTGCATGCGGCGACACGTCACTTCTGGTTTACATCTGGAAGCGGTGAATCACAAAGAGCCGGTTTCCACTCAAACTCCCAGTTTTCACTTCCGGGTGTAAAACGCATCACGAGGGGCTGTTTTCCACTCAAACAGAAAACGGCCCCTTGTGATGCGTTTTACACCTGGAAGTGCCGCATCTCAACAGGCCTTTACCACTCAAACTGGGAATTTGAGTGGAAACTGGCGCTTTGCAATGCAGCACTTCCGGATGTGAACCGGAAGTGATGAAACACTTCCGGGCACGCACGACCTCCCCCCCACCTCCACTCCAAAAACCTCCCGCCGAAGAAGAAGGGGGACCTGGTAAGCCTACTAATGAAATGGCCCATATTATGATCATAAACAAATAACTTCTCCTGGAGAGATGAATGTGAGCCATCCTGCATAAAGATAGGTTCTTCCAAGATTCTTCCCAGACTTAGTTGCTTGTGCTAATTGGAGATTGGGGACAATGATCTGGAGATAAAACCTCAACTATGTTCTCCATTTAGCGCATAATTAATTTCCTTCTTTATCTCTTGGTATTCTGTATGATCAATAACCCTTCCTTCCAAAACCTCTTGATTGTAACTATACACATTCACACAACTGTATTAATAGTAACATTGCTTTTCAAAGTGAAATCATAGGGTCTCACCACTCATGAAACCCTCAAGGCCTTTTGAATAATGGGGAAAATGGGGACCTGTTGGCCCTATTCCCTCCGGCCTCCTTACCATAAAATTTCCAAAATGATGTAATGATAATCAGTGTGGCACAATGGTTAGACTAGGACCAGGGCAACCCAAAGTTGAACCCTTACTCTGCTGTGGGAGCTAGAAGGGTGACCTTGGCCCTGTCACTTTCTCACAGGGTTGTTGTGAGAATAAAATGGAGGAGAACAATATAAACCACTTTGGGTCCCCATTGGGGTATAAATTTAGTGTAAATGAAAAATTAAATAAAGATGTGCCCTTCAGGATTGCCAACCTCCAGATGGTAGCTGGAGATCTCTCGCTACTACAACTGATCTCCAGGTGACAGAGATCAGTTCGCCTAGAAAAAGGCCGCTTTGGAAGGTGGAGTCTATGGAATTTAAGTCCCTCCCCTCCTCCAACCCCATCCTCCTCAGGCTCCACTTGCAAAAACTCCAGATATTTCCCAACCTGGAGCTGGCAACCTTAGTGCCCTTAGGTGCCAAAAATGACCTTGTTACCAACATGGGAAACTGGATAGAAATTGAAATGGAAACATTCACGAATCAGTGGGAGAATAGTTAACTGTGCAATGCAATCCTACAATTACTCCAGTCTAAGCCCATTGAAATGAATGGGCTTAGACTGGAGTAACTCTCTTTAGGATTGCACTATAAGTCTCCCTTACTCTCTCTACTGATCTCAGTTATTTTATTTTTTAAGCCCTCCAAGGAAGGATTCAGCATGAAATTGTTGGGTTAAATTTTTCCAGTAAATTCAGGTCCCCCACCCCAATATTTTTAACACATAGTCTTCTTGAAAAGGAACCATACAATTGATGCAGCTTTTAGAACAGTGTTTTTTTTTCCACATTTCATTTTGTAAGAGTCTGTAGCTTAGTGGTAGAGCATCTGCTTGGCATGCAGAAGGTCCCAGGTTCAATCTCCAGCGTCTCCAGTTAAGAGGATCAGCTAGTAGGTGATGTGAAAGACCTCCACCTGAGACCCTGAAGAGCCACTGCCAGCTTGAGTAGATAATACTGACACTGATGGATCAAGGGTTTGATTCAGCATAAGGCAGCTTCATGTTAATTCAATCTGCTCATGCATGTGGGTATGTAGGTGTCGCGAGAATTCTTTGAATTCTTTTTATTAAAAATATAATATTTGGGTTAATAAGAACCAGCTTTTTTATTAATCTCTAGCTTAGAAGACCTGACTTTTTAGCTGACCCCAGTTTCCAATTAGGGCCTCTGATCTCAGAGGAAATTGCAGGCTAGGAGCTAGTTTACCTAAAAGAAAACACACCAGGATGCTTGTAATTGTTTAAGGTTATTGATTATTATGTGGGATGTTGTTAAATCTGAGTATTATTATTCTTTGCCTTGCACCTTTGTATGTTTAATAAACCTATATGCTTTACTGCTATTATGACAGGCCCTGACATGATCATGGTATCTTGTGAACATGTGCAGAATTAATTCCATATAGAGCTTAAACACATCATACACATACAGAGGTTTGTGTAATGTATAATGAAAGTCTGTGTCATGCTGACAGGCTAGCTCTGTGTCAGGCTGACAGACTACTCTCAAGGTTAGCTCTATCAAAGCTAACTACTAAAGTTACTCTGGCTTTGTCCTTGAAGGGGCAGAGCTGAGCACCTTCCCTTGAAGGGGCAGCGTAAAGTCGCCTTTCTGACTCAGCTGCCAGATGTCAGAATCTCAATGGCCTTTTCAAGGTCTTAAGATATCTTAATGTACTAAGAGTGCATTAATAGCTGAAATTGTGCTTAATATAGCCTAAAGGCATTATAGTTCTCTCAAGATAAGAGTAATATGCTTCCTTGCTCTACTGTAATCTTGCTAGATGCAATCCTGCTAACTAATGTAAACAAAACACTTTGCAAAGTGACAATGTCAGCTATAATTGTGTTCTGTTAGTTATATAGTTAAACGTTGTGCTACAGATTTCTAAGTAGTCTCATTTAATGCGTATAGTCCTAACGAAAAGGATGGTATAGAAATTAAATATGTAATAAGATCATGTAACTCAGAAATGAGTTAAGCTAAGAGGACTGAAAGAAAAGGAAATCCATATAAGGACATAAGACAGGAGCAGATGCCACTAAGCTCCTGGTATCTGATAAGAGAGAATAAAGGTACCCTTTTGAAGGATAAGAAAGAGAGAATAAAGGTACCCTTTTGAAGGATAAGGAAGAGGGGATAAAGGAACACTCTTCACTCTTAATGGGTCTAGAAACAGTATAAATACAGCTTCAGTTAGCCCAGAGATTTAGAACCTTTCAAAAGGCTCTCAGAAAAAGCTGAATGGTATGTATGGTTTAAATACTTTACTCTAGACTTTGTGAATTAGATACTTTGAACTGAATCAGAATAATTTGACTGTTATATTTTAGAAGTTGGATTTTGAAACTTAATAGTATGTAAGACTTGCTTACTTTTATTGCATACATTGTAACTGCATACATTGTATTTTTACAAGAGTTTTTATAGAAGTGTTAAAGACTTGATAATCTGCATTTACACATATTTTACTGGAAGTATATCAATAAAAAGACTTGCTTTTTAAAAGTAAGAAAAGTTGTTGAGTCCTGCTTACTCAGTGATTGGCTGAATAAGATACCTTCACTTCTCAGTAAGTGGAACATTCTAAGAGCCTGTCATTTGAACAGCACGACCCGCTTCAGTTGGCGAGCCAGCCAGGAGTTACGCCCAGACGTGGGTACGATTCCTGGTTTCACTTTCACTTTCACACTTTTACACATTTTTTACATAAATTATACCCTTGGTCAAAATAAATCCTATAGGTACCCAAAGCACTGCTTGGGATGGCTCAACAAATACAAATCGCTCTGCTAAATGATTTAGCTAATCAAGCAGGGGTTCAGCTTGTGCATGGTCAACAATTGGTCTTTAGAATGACAAGTGGTCCGCAGGGACTGGGAGATCGTTATATGCGTGGAGTTTTAGCATTACAAGACAATGCAAATCCACCAGTTGCCTTAGTAAATCCCACTTTGACTTTGAATCAGGGTCCAATGGATCCACAAGATGCAGTTCTGAGTCTTAGTCACTTTCAAGCTGAAGGCATAGTGGGTCAAGGAAATGCAACAGCTATGGGAGGCACCGCTAGACATGGGCCTTTCCATACAGACTGGCAACCCGAACATCCATTTGCAGCAGGATTTTTACCCATTACTGCAAATGAAATAGCTGCATTAACAATAGCTCAAAGAGGAGCTGAATTGACATTTCTAAGCAGAGTAACTGCTAGAATCATTCAACAAAGAGTATTGGGCTTGGGTGCACAAGCACCAATGGCACTTCATGGTATAGTAACCATACCAGTGAGTCAGCTTCGTGGAGTAGTTGGAGACACTCCCACTGATATAAAGAAAGTAGCAGTATGGCTTTCAAAGAAGACAAGAGCCCTAGATGGGACAATGGCTATAAATACTCCTGAATTAAGAGCAAGAGTTGTGAATGCTTTAATTGCTAATCACCCTTCATTGTCTTTGAGAGCAGAGGAGGCTGGAACCTGGCCTCAGGTCATCGGACATCTCTACAAAAAAGCACATGGAGTAGTTCCGGTAGTAGAACTTTCCAGAACATTAACAGACCTAGTGAAAACTGAAGGTTTGATAACTGCTTTTGATATAGGGATGATGTTAAAAGAAGACTTTACTTTAGTGTGGGGTATTCTGAAACCAAGTTGTACAGGACTTGCTGTACTTGCTTCAATTCAAACTGCTTTGTCTATTCATCCAAATGACAATGTCAGAAGATTACAGTTTGCACAGATAGTGTCCCAAAGTTTCAGTGTAGCTTGAGGGGACCCTTCTTGCAAGAACCCCCAAGTTTTGTTAAGATTGGGTCAGGGGCCCTTGAGCTATGGGGTCCGGAAGGGGGTCCCCCCATCTGCCCATTGTTTAAGCACTTGCCCTATCGAGAACCACTAACCACAGCAGGAGATGAGGTTGTCCAAAGAAGCTGGTTTAATGGTCGCATGGGTAAGCAGAGCATAAAGAACCTAAGACAGCAATGGAGCAAACTGGCTTGCACTTGATAATATAAAAGCATTGAAAAAAGCACTCAACAGTACAGTACAGTTTCAGGAGATTACAGATTACAAACAGTACAGAGGCGCCGCTGTTCCCACGGACTTCTGTTGGCTTCAAAGAGACCAAGAATGCAAAACAATCCTTGAAGGCAAGTTGATGAGAAAACGAAACTAACTGAAATACAGGCCTGACACATTGGAATAAAGGCATTAAAAACACATTTGCGGCTTTCCACGGCTCTGGGGGGGGCATTTTTGGAGGTAGAGGTCCCAAAATTTTAATGTAGCTTGAGGGGACCCTTCTTGCAAGAACCCCCAAGTTTTGTGAAGATCGGGTCAGGGGCCCCGGAAGGGGTCCCCCCATCTGCCCGTTGGAATAAAGCCATTAAAAGGGATGTACTAAAACAAATGACAAGTCAGCCCATTGGAAGCAATGGGAGAGGCTGCCCAGCCCATTGAAGATAATGGGAGAGGGGAATGTCGGTTGACTTGCATTGACTCCACTGAAATACATTATAGGGGTGTACTAAAACGAAAGACAGGCTAGCCCATTCAAAACAACAGGAGTGGCTGCACAGCCCATTGGAAACAATAGGAACCAGCCAGAGAGAGACTCACTGACCCACAGTTAACTCCACACGAAGTTAGCAACCGGTGAAAACAGTAGAAAGCACAGTCCCACACAGAGGCAATCAAGCCCACCCCCCAGCAGAACTGGTAAACCCACTCCCCTTTGGCTTCCCCCCTCACTCACTCTCTTTCTCTCTCTCTCTCTCTCTCTCACACACACACACACACAGAGAGAATCTTCCCCCCCCACACATACACACACACACACAGGAAAAAAATTATAGAGAATTATAGAGAAAAGCCCCCAAATGGGTCTTACTGTGGATGTCTTCTTCTCTTCCATCAGGAGCAGGGACTGGGAGTCAGGACTCAGAAGTAATCCAATAAGATTCTAGCAGACTCTCACACATATACTCTCTGGCCATTTATACACAGGAGGTTTTGCCTTGGAATTGCCGCTCTCTAGATGCACATAGGATTGCCTGCTCCCATTCATTCCAATGGGTGGATGGGGGGACCCCATAACTCGGGATTATTTGCCTTTTAGTCAGACCCCTGGGCTGGGGTAATGGCATGGCCCAATGCGAATGTGTTTTTAAAGGCTGTATTCCAATGGACAGATGGGTGGGGGACCCCTTCCGGGCTCCATAATTCAGGACCCCTGACCCAATCTTCACAAAACTTGGGGGTTCTTGCAAGAAGGGTCCCCTCAAGATACACTGAAAGTGTGGGACCTCTACCTCCAAAAATGCCCCCCCTGGAGCCGTGGAAAGCCCCGAATGTGTTTGTAATGGCTTTATTGCAATGGGCAGATGGGGGGACCACTTCAGGGCCCCATAACTCGGGCCCCTCTGACCCAATCTTCCCAAACCTTTGGGGTTATTGCAAGAAGTGTCCCCTCAAGCCACACCAAAAGTTTGGGACCTCTACCTCCAAACAAGCCCCCCCCCCAGCCACGGAAAGGAGCGAATGTGCACACACCCCCACCCCCACATGAATCTCTCTCTTACACAAAAAGACACTCTCTCTTTCTCTCCCCAGGCCATGAAGCAGCTGGGCTCATGCACTCAACCGCTACTGATTGGACAGAAGACCCGGCTTGGCCACCATTGGCCGCTGGAGAATTCTGCTAGTTGCTTAGTAACTGACGGTTATGCTGCTGATTCGGAGCCCCCGAATTTGCTGAATTTATTCAGCATTCATCCGAACTCGCTGAATTCGGCTCCTCATTTTCCCGCCTTTTTTTTGAATTTGGCTCTATCCAAGCTGGAAACCGCCAAATCGGGAGAAATTTGGCTGTTTTTCGGTTCAAGACAAACCAAATCGACAGCCCTAATTTGGATAGGAAATCTCCAAGGAAAATCAGAGTCGTTACACAGAGGCAGGCAATGGCAAACCACCTCCAAAAGTCTCTTGCCTTGAAACCCTTAGGGGTTACCCTGTCAGCTGTGACTTGATGGCACACACACACAAACGGCTTTTATATATTCTTCTCTTTGTATTATGAGATTGAATATGTTAGGATGTGTACTATATTATACTTTTATGTATGACCACTGAGGAAGACCTATATAAGGCCAAAACGCGTCTGGTCCTAGTTTGGTCTTAGTTTGGTCATTGTATGGCTATACATCAACTGAGTATGTGTGGGGAGGGGCCGTAGCTCAGTGGTAGAGCATCTGCTTTGCATGCAGAAGGTCCCAGGTTCAATCCCCGGCATCTCCAGTTAAAGGGACTAGGCAAGTAGGTGATAGGAAAGACCCCTGACTGAGACCCTGGAGAGCCGCTGCTGGTCTGAGTAGACAATACTGACTCTGATGGACCGAGGGTCTGATTCAGTAGAAGGCAGCTTCATGTGTTAATGTGTTCATATCTGTTTATCTATTGGGAATAGTTAGCCTACACTATAGGCCCTGTGTTTTTAACTGTGCTTCGAATTAAAACTTAGATATTTGTTATTATTTTAGGGTTGTTCAGCTCAACCCTTTTGTTTTGACACACACACACACTAAACCAGTTGCCCCTCCAGGGAAGCTCACCACCTCCCGAGGAAGCCTGTTCCACTGAGGAACCGCTCTAACTGTTAGATAATTCTTCCTAATGTCTAGATGGAAACTTTTCTGATTTAATTGCAACCAGTTGATTCTGGTCCGACCTTCTTGGGCAACAGAAAACAACTCAGCACCCTCCTCTCTATGACAGCCCTTCAAGTACTTGAAAATGGTTATCATGTCACCTCTCAGTCTTCTCTTCAGGCTAAACATCCCCAGCTCCTTCAACCTTTCCTCATAGGACTTGGTCTCCAGACCCCTATGCTGCCTCCTTCTTCCAATGTCTAGCATTAAGGACACAACCACCACTACAGCTGTTACCCAGCCATAAAGGAGCCTGACATGATGCTCAGGTCATGCATGAACAGGATAGGTGAGATGAGCAGCTCCCAGTCTCAGCTCATGAGCGATCATGGCTGTCAAAAATGGTGTGTTCAGTTCATCACAACATTCTCAGCATGCCAGCCTACGCTGTCCTGCAAAGAGGCAACAAAGAAGGGAAAGCAATTCCTCAGCAGTAATGAATGTTCTTTGAATGTGTGCAGAGATGTTTGCAGACCACAGTCTTCTGTTCCGCAAGGGTCTTTCATCTGATTTGGGCACTCATGCTGTGGTTCTAGATCAGCTGAGCACATGAAGCAGTCTAACACTGAATTAGGCCATCTGTCCATCAAGGTCAGTATTGTCTCCTCAGACTGGCAGTGACTCTCCAGGGTATCAGGTTGAGGGACTTTCACATCACCTACCACTTCATCCTTTTAGCTGGAGAAGCCAGGGATGATTGAACCTGGTGCCTTCTGCATGGCAAGCAGATGCTCTACCACTGAGCCATGACCCTGTCTGTCTCCCCACCATCACCACAAATGGAGCATTCACAGAACCCTTTTGGGAAGAACACCTACAGCATTAACCGGTATTCCCTGTATGAATCATATGCATGACTACACAGATCGTTACATTAAAGCATTAGAAAACAACCTATTTTACATTAGCAAAAAAAATTATGCAAGTGTAGGGACCATAAGGTTAATCTAGTCCAACCCCCTGCACAATGCAGGAAATTCACAACTACCTCCCTTGCACACCCCCAGTGACCCCTACTCCATGCCCAGAAGATGGCCAAGATGCCCTCCCTCTCATCATCTGATCCCTACTCCATGCCCAGAAGATGGCCAAGATGCCATCGCTCTCATCATCTCTTTCTTGTCCTCTTACTCTGCAGATTAATTACATAAGAACATAAGAAAGGCCATGCTGGATCAAACCAAGGTCCATCAAGTCCAGCAGTCTGTTCACCCAGTGGCCAACCAGGTACCTCTAGGAAGCCCCCAAACAAGACAACTGCAGCAGCACCATCCTGCCTGTGTTCCACAACACCTAATATATTCAGCATGAGCCTCTGATCCTGGAGAGAATAGTTATGCATCATGATTACTATCCATTTTAACTAGTATGTGTGTGTAAAGTGCCTTCAAGTCGCAGCCTACTTATGGCGACCCCTTTTGGGGTTTTCCTTTCCTTTCCTTTCCTTTTATCCCTTAGAAGCTCCTTGATCAATTGATCTTGAGCAGCATATATCTAGTGTTGGAGGGATATAAGGACTGAAACAAATCTTGCCACTGACAATGTAGCCTTGGGGTCCCTATCACTTAGTAAAAAAGGCATTATGTCAGTCACAGAGGCATTGGATTTGTATATTAAAAGGGGGGAAATATAGTGCGATCGAAGTTCCTCGTAAAAGCGGCATTCCAAAAGGGCATGGGCTAATGAGTCAATAGAGCCAGAAGAGCAAGGGCAGATCCTGTCAGAGTATGGTATATTCAAAATTCTGCCCTGCATTACCATAGAAGGGTTAGCATTCAATCTAGCCAAGCAAAAAGCTCTACAGAGAGGAGTTGTTGTTAGATAATATGTATAGGCAGGCAGACCACGTGGAGGGGGTATTCCGAAGAACTGGGATGAACAGACTCGATGAGCACGAAACGTAGTGCTGTTATAATCAAGCTCTTTAATGCGCTTTTTAATTTTGGCAAAAGTTTCAGTTTTCCCAAGATCTGATAACATATCCTGCGAGAAGCCCAACAACGCCAGTTTCTCATCTAAGATTTTTTGCCATGAGGATTTAAAAGGGTCATGCTTCAGAGAAGCTAGGAACCCCTCAGTGCTAAAGCACAGTTTAAGGTGTAGTTTAAAGGCGGCCAACCACGCCCTAGCTTCAAGTGACATTTGGCCAAACTCGGAACGAAGAGTAACGCCAGCAACACATCGAGGGGCATTTAGAAGTTTTCGTAAGAACTGAAGCAGTGGACGATCTATAGATTCATTGATGACTGTAATCCAGATGGCAACACCAAAGAGGATAATTGGGGTAATTTTCAGGTTAAAAACCTGAATAGCCCCTGGAATATATTTGCCACCTTTGGTGTGAAAAAAATTGACAATAGCACCAACCCCAGGTTTAATTTTGTTGGACACTGCTTTTTGATGGGCATTCCAATTTAGGTTACGGGGAAAAAGAATGCCAAGGTAAACAAACTCCTTGACTTGGTCAACCTCAAAGCCATCTAATAACCAGCGAAAAAGAGGCAATTTTCTCCTCTTAGTGAAGATCATAATCTTAGATTTATGATGGTTTATTTTAAGACCTTCCCTAGAGCAGTACTCAGAAAAAGTTTGCAAAGATCTTTTCAAACCAATTCTTGTGCGGGACAGGAGAACTGCATCGTCAGCATAGAGTAGAATCGGGGTGGGATGACTTGCAAGCTTTGGGGGGTGGCAAAACTCTGAGAAATTGGTTGCCATATCATTCAGGTATAGGTTAAACAAGAGAGGAGCAAGGAGGCAACCTTGTCTAACTCCCTTGACCAGTTCAAAGGGCTCGGTTAGTTCTCCTTGGTTGCCACAGCGAACCTGAGCTGTGAGGTCAGTATGAAATTGCTGAATAAGCCATAGTAACCTCCTATCCATAGTAGAATGTGATAGTTTCAACCATAGCCTCTCCCTCGGGATGGTATCAAAAGCTCCCTTAAGATCCATAAAACCGGCATAAAGGGTGCCATTTCTGGGGGAGGAATATTTCTCTGCTAGATGGGAGAGCACTAAACAGTGGTCCGTGACAGACCAACCCCTTCTAAAGCCAATCTGTTCCCAGCCAAGGATGTCATTACTCTCAACCCAGTCCAACAGCCTCTTTAATAAGTAGGAGGAATACAATTTGCCTAAGCAAGACAAAAGGCTGATTGGACTATAACAGCTTGGGTCAGAGCGCTGACCCTTTTTAAAGATTGGGACGATAATAGTATGTCTCCAAGATTTTGGAATAGCTCCTGAGGCATTAATTTGTGTGACTACAGGAGCAAGAATGTTGGCCCACCAATCGCTGTTGACTTTAAAAAGTTCGTAGGGAATTAGATCGGGACCTGGGGCTTTACCTGAGTGTAGGCGATCAATGAGCAGTTTAATTTCCTTAGGAGACACATCTGGCCAGGAATTCAACAAAATAGAAGGTGCTACAGGTATAAGACCCTGGTTTTCCACAGAGTAGGAGAAGAGGCTCTTGAAGTAAGCTACCCAGACCGAAGACGGGATACATGCGGGGACTCTGGCATAGCCATTGCTTAAAGAATTCACAGTCCTCCAGAAAGTTGAATTATCATTGTTGTTTATAGCTGTAATCAAGCTCCTCCAATTTTTATATAGGGCCTCTTTTTTCCTCCAGTTTACCAAGTCCTTGTAGTTCTTTTTAATAGTTAACAATTCCTTCAATACTGAAATAGTATTGTTCCTTCTGAATTCTCTATGTTTCCTGGTTATTGCTCGTTTGAGTAGTCTACACTCGTGGTTAAACCAAGAATTTCGTTTGTATAAAGCGTGAAAGCTTGAGGTGATTTCTTTAGTAAATAAAGTTTTAAATAAATCAATTAATCTGAAAAAAACATTTAAGACAGTAGCTGCAGACTCTTGCTCAAGGAGGGCAGCTTTCAACGAAGTCACCTCCAAAAGCTGCATTTTACCACGCACCAAGGAATCAAGCTCAGGGCTCCAGTAAACACGAGGTAGGGCTTTTTGGGATTGGTGCAATATTTGATGGTAGGACGGTAATAAGTGTGGAACACATAATTGGTTGATTGAAAGAGAGATAGGGAGATTTGGGGTTTTCAAGGCAAGAGACTAACAGAGGTGGTTTTGCCAGTGCCTTCCTTTGCACAGCAACCCTGGTATTTCTTGGTGGTCTCCCATCCAAATACTTACCAGGGCTGACCCTGCTTAGCTTCTGAGATCTGACGAGATCAGGCTAGCCTGGGCCATCCAGGTCAGAGCTTTTTAACTAGTAATTATATCTAAATACTTACTTTTCTGTAAACGCCTTCAGAAATTTTGAATCCTATTTTCCATTGGTCTCCAATGAATGGAAGCCAAAGAGGTCCCGGAGGGTAAGAGCTGGGTACCCAATTATGTTTCAGAAAGTACAGAATCAGGAGGCAGACCAGCAAAGCCAGCAGAAACGCCTGTATCCCCAACATGATCCTGCCTTCCTTTTCACAGCCTCGGTATCGTTCTCATCTGCTAATGCAGGCTGGAAGCCCTTTTGTATGCTCCTCCGATTAAGATGAGCAGATAACTTGTTCCCTGAATGTTCTAACAAAAAGCCTGGCACTGTGTTCCTGGAAACCAAAAAGCGTCTGTAAAACATCAATGTCCCAATGGAATTAATTGTTACCACACACTGAACACAGGCACAAAGCACTCATGCCTGGCATGGAATAGGGGTCACTGGGTGTGTGTGGGAGAAGTAGTTGTGAAATTTCCTGCATTGTGCAGGGGGTTGGACTAGATGACCCTAGTGGTCCCTTCCAACTCTATGATTCTATTCTATAAACAAAAGAAAAACAATATTAGCATCACGACGAATCTTCCAGATTGATCAGGCAGGTTACATGTTAACGTTTGGCACTGTGATTTTGCTAAAACTTTGGTATGTTTAAGACATGTATGTCCTAAATATCTATGGTTGAGTATATAGTTTTCTACTTCAATTATATCCACCTTATAGGTATACAACATTTATTTCTTGATATTATTTAACTTAACCTTCTACCTCCATGTATTCATAGAACAGCTTCCATTTATCGTTAAATTGTTCAACAGTCTCCTCATCTGTTACATTCATCATATGAGTCATATTAGCCATGGTTGCATACTCCATCATATTATCTTTCCACTCTTCTATGTTGGGCAAAGATGGTCGTTTCCATCTCCTTGCAAGGATAACTCTGGTGGTGATTGTGGCATATCCGAATAGGTCTTTGCATTGTGAAGATAATTCTGTTGGCATCACCCCTAACAGATGATTCTTAGGATTCAGGTTAAATTTTTGTTGAAACATCTTCTGAAGCTCTTTGTAAATAGCTTTCCAATAAAATTGCAACTTTGGACAAGTCCACCATGAGTGAAAGTAAGAACCGTCTAGGGTGTTACATTTCCAACAGGCTCCTTGCTTCTTGTCCTTGAGGGGATTTCAAGCACAAGCAGAGACCACCTTCACAATCTTCTAGAGGGAATAGTCGTAAATATGAGTTCTGACCCCAACAGGCAGCAAGGACTCACCATGTGCGCCTAGAATGTGTGGAGCTGTGCTCTCCACTCGGGCTTTTTATGCAGTGACTGCTTCCAGGCTTCCTTTTGATTATGCACGCCTTTTCCGATAGTCAGAGGTAGCCACGCTCTCCCTGCGTGTTTGTCCATGTTTTTCAGATGCTGTTTTGGCCAGAATCTGGACAATGCGGGCAAAACGCATGAGGAGATCAAGGTGGGGAAGGCATGCATAATCCAAAGGAAGCCCCAAAGCATTTGGCAGGGGTGACCACGGAGAAATGTCCATGCATAAAAGGGTAGGGTTGCCAACCTCCGGGTACTAGCTGGAGATCTCCTGCTATTTCAATTGATCTCCAGCCGATAGAGATCAGTTCACCTGGAGAAAATGGCCGCTTTGGACTCTATAGCATTGAAGTCCCTCCCCTCCCCAAACCATGCCTACTCAGACTCCACCCCAAAAACCTCCTGCCGGTGGTGAAGAGGGACCTCCAGGTTGGGAAATTTTGGAGATTTGGAGGTGCAACCAGGGAAGGATGGGCTTTGGGGAGTGGAGTGGAGTGGAGGAGGGGTATGATGCCACAGAGTCCATGCCTTCAATGCAGCCATTTCCTTCAGGGAGTACTAACAATATCTCCACTGGTACCCAACCTCTGATATAAAATTGTATCAAGTACTCACAGTCGTGTCTTCATACATGTATTGCTATAAGCATAAATATATTCAACACTATGGTTGCAAATCAATATCTGTTTTACATTTGTAATACAGTTCTTACAAATAAACACCTTCTAAAGGATATTCTGTTGCTTGAATCTCTTTTACATGTCACTTCTCCATATATGTCAACCAGCAAATTTATCTCCTTCGTGTGGCAGGTTTCAGTTTCATTTTTCAGTTGACAAGCTCCTTGATTGTGCTCGTTTTGTGGAGGTTAACTTCCTCAGAACATTCTTTCTAACAAAATTACAAACCATGAATGAAATTGGTTCTCGTAGGTTATCCGGGCTGTGTAACCGTGGTCTTGGTATTTTCTTTCCTGACGTTTCGCCAGCAGCTGTGGCCGGCATCTTCAGAGGAGTAACACTGAAGGTAACTTCCTTCAGTGGAAGGAAGGAGTAACTTCCTTCAGTGTTACTCCTCTGAAGATACCGGCCACAGTTGCTGGCGGAACGTCAGGAAAGAAAATACCAAGACCACGGTTACACAGCCGGGATAACCTACGAGAACCAATGAACTCTGACCGTGAAAGCCTTCGACAATATAATGAATGAAATATTTTTATGTCTTTCAGTTTTACATAACCATATGTAAATCTTAATAAGTATTACTGCGTTGTACCTGTACAGGGGCATATTTCTATATACATTGAGTTTCCTCAGAGCCTTTTATACTGCTTTTATCTGCAAATATAACAGTCAAAACAATATATTTAGTCAAATTTTAAATGTTTTTTTAAAAATATTGTATGTTATGAAAACATTCTGCAAGCAAAACACGTTAAATCATTTTTACCTCAGGTTATGCTGTGTTATTCTCCATGGGAGTTATCTGCGCATAATCACCTTCCTTATCTTCTTTGATAAAATCTCCACACAGAGCATCCTAAATACATGCTCAGATGGGATTCATTTGCCTTTCAGGGAGTCTGATCTCTAGTCTGGAGAGTCAGTTGTAATTCTAGGAGATCTCCAGCACCCACCTGGAGGTTGGCAGTCATACGTCAATCTATTGGGCCTTTGGTAGGGCAAGCCCCCTGATATCTCTTGGATACCAGTTCCTACCAACTGACTGCCTTTTCTCTTTTAGGGCAGGGCCATGGATATAGGGTGGGTGGTTTCGGCGGGTAATTGCCCGCCAATGCACCAGGCTGCTCCAGAGCATTCGAATATGAATACAAATACAAAAGCCTTTATTGGCATTAAAAGGGAAATCGTATAGTGGCGTTTACAGTAAAATCATGATATAAAGGCATGCAGATATCATACGATAAAATTTACTATGAAATCATTTTTATAAGGACATACAAATCCCATCAAATTTGTTACGTGGTTATTCAATCCTGACTTAATTGTTATGTGGTGCAGAGTAACAATCACGTTCTCTAATTTTGAGCTGAAAAAACCTTGCCACTGAGTCAATAATTATTGGATCCTGCATGGTCATAAGGTGGGACACCTGTGATTTGGTAGGTAACCATTCCCTATCAGCAAGTAACAGTTCTACGAGATTAGAACGGCCCCTATCGTAGAGCAGACACTTAAGGAGGACATGTGAAACTGTTTCTGTGTCGCCCTCCCCACATGGGCAGACCCTATCCAGATATGGAACTTAATTAAATCTTCCATATAGTAATGTGGATGGTAAAACATTTAATCTAGCAAGCATATATGCTCTTCGCTGTTGGAGCAGCAATCGCACTAGCACCACTCGCACAGTTGCTCATGACGTGATTACGTCACTTCTGGGTTTACCCCTGGAAGCCCCGCATGGCCACGGCCATTTTAGCACTCGGCTGCAGTGATGCGACGCTTCCAGGGGTAAACACAGAGGTGATGTAACCCCAATGTGTGCAGCTGCGAATGATTGCCCCAGCCCTGCCCCCTAAAACCTGTCAATGGAGTGGGGCTGGCAACCCTACATGGATAGGAACCAACTGCCATATTGGGAAGAAAACACTACGAAAAGGGGAGTGGTACCTGGAACACACACATATATACACAAAAAGTACCAATGATGCACTGAACATGAAACTTTTATGTGGTTTCAAAAATGTGGTTTCTAACAAAAGATTACAGTTATGCAACAAAATAATTTATACAAGTTGCAACAATCTATGCAAGTTTACAGCAGCAACAGACTTCTGATGAAGCTAATGCAATTAGTGAAACAAGGATAAGATTTGTGAAACCTTGTAAACTTGCATAGATTGTTGCAACTTGTATAAATTGTTTTGTTGCATAACTGGAATCTTTTGTTGGAAACCCCGTTTTTGAAACCACATAAAACTTTCATATCCAGCGCATCAGTGGTACTTTTTGTGTATATATATATATATATATATATATATATATATATATATATATATATATATATATATATATATATGTATATTGGGAAGGAAAGGCACAATTCTAAAGAGTATTCCCCCCTCCCTTTGCAAGAGGGCTGGTTCATAGTCTGTACATGGTGTACAGAAAGGTAGGCTGAGTTGTACTGTATCACTCTGCAGTAGAAATGTGTAAGACTGCATGATAAAACAGATGTAAAACTCTGGAGAAAACATACATGCGAAGCAATTGGAGGATTTATGGATTAAAGAAATTAGGTTTGCAGAATGTCAAACACTAAGGCCATTTAGGCATGGGAGGTTTGGCCTTGGATTTGCCACTCTCTAAATGCACATTTTCCCCATCCAGATTCTCAAAACTCAACAATATGCCCCCATGCAGAGTTTTGAGAATTCGGAGGGGGAAATGTGCACGTAGAGAGAGGCAAATCCAAGGCAAAACCTCCCATGCATACATAGCCAAAGAGAGAATTGGTATAAAATGTTTTAGGGATGGTATATTTCACCCAAAGATATAGTGAAAACCAATAGCAGATACAGTGGAAATTGTGGGAAATGCCAAAATATAGATGCATCCTTCTATCATATGTGGTGGCCAAGCAAGAAAGCTAGAAAATACTGGATAGAGCTCCATGATGAAATGCAAAAAATAATAATTAATTAAGCTTTGATGGACTCTAAAAGTGTGTTATTAAATATATTATCAAGTAATATGCAGAAAATATATAATGAATTATTCAAATATAGGGTAACAGCAGCAAGAATAATAGTTGCAGCAAAATGGAAAGCAGACAAATGTCCAACTCGAAAAGAATGGAAAAAACAAATTGGCAGAATATGGTATGGCAAGTTCGAAAAAAATATGCACAGCAACAGAGGTTGCAAGGCACTTACCTAACAAGGCGCTTCCCAAAAACTAGTAGCTACTACAAAATTATAAACAATAGTAGTAACAAAGGTTCAAAGACATTGCAAGATGTATTGCAGAATACATATAATGAGCAATCAGACTTCAATCAGATTGCTCATTACAACCATATCATATAAATCTGACTTTAACTAGATTGCTTTTTTGGACACTTGTATCTATGTTTGCGTAGGATGGTTGCAAATCAGACCATATATTAAACCAACAGATAAGCACTCGTTGCTTCACTACACCAGTTGTCATCCACCCTAGCTACTTAGGAATCTCCCTTATTGCTCCTTCTTACATATTAGACAGAATACCACATCTGATTTAGAGTATGATGTGGAAGCTGAGAATCTGATCCATAAGTTCAAATAACCTGGATACCCTTTCAGAGTTGTTACATCGACCAGAAAATGTGCTAATTGCAAACCAAGGAAAGATTTATTTATTAAACATTCCACCTAGGAGGAATGGGGAAGGGCTGTGGCTCAGTGATAGAGCCTCTGCTTGGCATGCAGAAGGTCCCAGGTCCAATCCCTGGCATCTCCAGTTAATGATGGAAAGAAAGGCGAAACTCTGTCTGGCAGATGGGAAACCTTTGAAAGTGTATGGAATAGGCTTAGGAATGGTTGTACTGTGAAATGGCAGGAGCTAGAACGAGATAAATGCTTATTAAGGATGGGCTCAGTGGTAGAGCATCTGCTTGGCATACAGAAGGTCCCAGGTTCAATCCCCAGAATCTCCAGTTAAAGGGACTAGGCAAGTAGGTGATGTGAAAGATTTCTGCTTGAGACCCTGGAGAGCCACTGCCAGTCTGAGTAGACAATACTGACTTTGATGGACCAAGGGTCTGATTCAGTATGAGGAAGCTTCATGTGTTCATGTGTTCACCTCTACTCAGGGTAGCTCTATCTTTTTTTTTTTCATTACAATTTTCTCCATTGGCTATGCAGATCAAAAATATCATCCTTAGACACTAGCATTTGTTAAATCCCATTCCATCTTGTGATACCAAGCCTGTTGATTTACAAAATCTCAGTCCATTAAAGATATTTTTGTACGTGCTGACTTCAAAACTGTAAGTGTCACACCTATTTTGAAAGGCCATTACAAGTGTCATGGATGCACCTGTTCATAGAATCACCGAATCATAGAGTTGGAAGGGACCACCAGGGTCGTCTAGTCCAACCCCCTGAACAATGCAGGAAATTCACAACTACCGCCCCCACACCCCCAGTGACCTCTACTCCATGCCCAGAAGATGGACAAGGTGCCCTCTCTCTCATGATCTGCCTAAGGTCATAGAATCAGCATTGCTGACAGATGGCCATCTAACCTCTGCTTAAAAACCTCCAGGGAAGGAGAGCTCACCACCTCCTGAGGAAGCCTGTTCCACTGAGGAACCGCTCTAACTGTTAGAAAATTCTTCCTAATGTCTAGATGGAAACTCTTTTGATTTAATTTCAACCTGTTGTACACAGGTGATTCAGACCAAAACTTTCATTCATCCCTTTACTAAAAAAGCCTTTACTTTAAAACATTTTCCCCAATTGGTCATCATCTAATGTGGTTTACATTATTATATGTCCCTGTGATCTTTTATACATGGGCACTACCACACTCCCCTTGAGATATAGACTCTCTCAACATCGCAGCAAAATCAGAAATTCTAATCTACAAGCCAGCGTGGTGTAGTGGTTAAGAGCGGTGGTTTGGAGTAGTGGACTCTGATCTGGAGAACCGGGTTTGATTCCCTACTCATTCACATGAGCGGTGGACACTAATCTGGTGAACCTGGTTGGTTTGCCCACTCCTACACATGAAACCAGCTGAGTGACTTTGGGCTAGTCACAGCTCTCTTAGAGGTCTCTCAGCCCCACCTATCTCACAAGGTGTCTGTTGTAAGGAGAGGAAGGGAAGGAGTGGGGAATCAAACCCAGTTCTCCTGATCAGAGTCCACCACTCCAAACCACCGCTCTTAACCACTACTCCTGATAGTACCTGGAGGTTGGCAACCCTAAATCTGTAGCCAGTGCTAATTTGTGGAGAGCACTTTTTTTTGAGCTGAGCTCGAAGGATCCCATTTTTAAAGTGACATAAGCATTTTTCTTCTGCTTTTGAACACATTGTACTTTTCTATACAGCAGGTAAACCTGAGGTCCCTGACCTGGATAGCCCAGACTAGCCCTCTCTTGTCAGATCTTGGAAGTTAAGTAGGGTTGTCCCTGGTCAGTATTTGATGGGACACCACCAAGGACGTCCAGGGCTGCTATGCAGAGGCAGGCAACGGCCAACCATCTCTTGCCTTGCAAACCCTACAGGGTTGCCAACATAGGCTGTGACTTGACGGCGACTTCTACGACACCACCACACAAACCTGAAGTCTAGGAGGAAGGATATGGTAAAATGGGTAGGAGATAAATCAATATGAGGTTTTAATTAACTAATTAATTTATCAATTTAATTAATGTGAAATTATGGGGAGTTTGTAGAGCATCTGCTTGGCATGCAGAATGTCCCAGGTTCAATCCCCAGCATCTCCAGTTAAAGGGACTAGGCGGGTAAGTTATGTGAAAGACCTCTGCCTGAGACCCTGGAGAGCCGCTGCTGGTCTGAGTAGACAATACTGACTTTGATTGACCAAGGGTCTGGTTCAGTATAAGGCAGCTTCATGTGTTTTAGGGGAGGGGGCATGGCTCAGTGGTAGAGAGAAATTAATGTGAGGTTTTAATTAACTAACTAACTAATTAATTAATTAATGTGAAATTATGGGGAGGGGCTGTGGCTCAGTAGAACGCAGCTACATGTGTTCAAGTGTTCAATATGCAGTGATGTTGGTCTCCCGGAGCAATAAGGGGAGTCTCAGAAAGAGATGGAGGAGAGATTTAAGGGTCTCCACTCGGGAGAAAGGCAGCTGTAAATCAATAGTTCAGTATAAGGCAGCTTCCTGTGTTCAATGTGATAGATTATAGGATTCACAACATTGGCTTGGGCAAGCCTCTCTCGTTCACCCTTGCATCAGAAATAGGGGGATAATACTCAGTGGAATTGTTCACTATAATAGTTAATTGTTATTTATCACTGAGCAACATCAAGGAGGTTGACTGTGTGTTGACAGAAGAACCATCATCGTACATCAGTGATGATGACAGAAGTTATAGGTTCCATCCTTTCATGGGTTGCAATTACAGTGAGGTACAATCTGATCTTGCAAAAAGGGCAACATTACAACATTAATTACTAATAAAATTACATCAAGAAAAGCCAACACAAGTTTCTAAAGAGTGTGTCCTGGTGAGCTGTTATTGGCTTATCTTCTACATCTTTCAACAGTAATTGTTCATCATTTATAGTGTCATGGCCATATCAGCCACTTTCACTTTTACAACTGAGTGATTCACAAAAGGAATCCTTCCACCCCCTTGGTCTTTTTTTTAATTATCTACTCCAAATTCATCTGAAGGAATCAAGTCTACCTCACAAATCTACTGCAAGTCCTCCCCACAAGGAGTTAACTTCTGGAAGGACAGTAAACTGATACATCTGTGCCCAGCCCACCTTGAACTATTTTGGACTTGTCTTATGACTGGTGTGAGGAGCCATGGGGGCACATAGGCAACCAAGAGAATGGATTGAGTCTATGCCCACCCGGAAATCCAAGCAAAGCAGAACTGAGGACTTTTTATCCTTGCCTGATACTTCTGAGTTCAGTGTTCCCACCAGGAATAGGTTTTCAGTTAATTTTATCTATCTATCTATCTATCTATCTATCTATCTATCTATCTATCTATCTATCTATCTATCTATCTATCTATCCATCCATCCATCCATCCATCCATCCATCCATCCATCCATCCATCCATCCATCCATCCATCGATAGATCTCTTAAAACATATCAAAGAATTAACAACAAAATTAATGATAATTCTAAAATTAAACCATAAAACCCCAATTAAAAGCCTTAGAAACCCAGATGGCACCTACGTTAACCCATAATGCCCAGACTAAGTGGCAGGTTGCCCCCCCAATTAACAAAAATAACATACAAATGAGGGGGGGAATAGGGAGGACAGCAAAAGATGATACCCGGGGCTGTCCTCAGATGTAGGCTTGATGGAAAAACTCTATCTTGCAGGCCCTGCAGAACTCTTTAAGGTCCCACAGGGCCCTGATGTCACCAGACAGAGCATTCCACCAGGCCAGCTCCAGGGCTGAAAAGGCCCTGGCTCTCATCGAGGACAGTCTCACACTCTTAGGGCCAGGGACCACCAGTAGGTTGTTATCTGATGACCGTAAAGATCTTCTGGGGGTATACAGGTGGTCCCGCAGATACAAAGGTCCCGGGCCGTGTAAGGCTTTAAAGGTCAAAACCAGCACCTTGAACTTGATCCGATTGATAGCATACGGACCTGCCTAAACCTCCTGGACTGGACATGGCAACCTGCTATGCAGGCACTTGATTACTGTACTGGCCGCACGCACGCCCCAAACGCTACGGGACGGTCGCTGCGTGCTCTGTTGATACGGACTCGGCCACTCCTGCAAGCGCCGTACAGTTAGCAGCCTGGAAGCAAATGCAGGGGCAGCCTCCGGTGAACCTGAGGGAAGCCATGTTCCTGTGCAAAGCCTGTTCCAGCCGCAGCCATTTCATGGAAAGCATACATCCACGTAGTCAATGCCAGGCACCCCCCCCTTCCCATTGCAACATCAGCTTAATGGGCCATCAGCAGCAATCCTGATATCAAGATGAGTTGTTCTTCCAGCGATCCCCGGACGTTTGCAGAGAACGCATCCATTGTTCCTGAGAAATAATCACTTTAGCAGAGATTTTTCCAGTTCCTCCTGGGTTGCAACAGCCACTGGAATTAGAATAGATTTTCAAATTGTCACTACCCCACCCCGGCAGCTAGCCATTAAGTCTTTTGTCACCTTTTGCCACCTGGGAACCTAGGAGAGGTGAAACCCCTCTCCCCACCCCCAGAAAAACAGTATATCTGGGGTGCCCCCAGACCATTCGCTCTCTCGACTCGACTCTCGACTCTCTCTGATGCCCTGACACCTTAGGTCTTTGCTGGCATCTACGCCGTTACTCTGCTGGTTTGGTTTTGCGTAGCCATTCTGCAATCCCTCCCGCCTTGCTGGTCAAGTCCACGGGAACCCCTACCCCCATCTCGGTTTTACTTTTCAATCTCTTTTAGTCTTCGTGAGTTTGGACACCACCTTGTCTAGAAGGTAAATATTACCACACCAACGACCTCCTGCCACGTTGGCAACTGTGCTTAACTCCTCTCTGTAATTTTCCTAGTTTTCTCTGTATGTGTGTTTGCAACATTGACTTGAACGACAAAGACATAAACACTATTTAATTTGGAATCCCTTGTCTGTCTTTATTCAAAGTCTCATTAAAATGGATTCTGGTATAGTTGAGTGCGACCCCGCTTTATAAATACATAGTTGCCGATTGCTCAGCTAATTTCCCCAATTTAAAGAGCAATTCCGGTAACACGATACTCCAGCTGGAACCAGTGCAGTTGACAGAGCACTGGCTGTACCAGCTGGAGCTGCCAGGTCAGTCTCAAGGGCAGCCCTACATAGAGCGAGTTACAGTAGTCTAGCCTAGAGGCCTTCAATTTGCAAGATCTGAGCAAGGCTGTCAAAGATAGGACATTTTGGAGGACTTTCATTCATAGGGTCGCCAGGAGTCGGAAGCGACTTGACGGCACTTAACACACACACACAGCCTAGAGGTGACCGTCACATGGATCACTGGATAGATCAGGCCAGGAGAGATAAGGCACCAGCTGCCAGGTTCGGTGTAAATGGAAAAACGCTGTTTTGACCACGGCTGCGACCTGGGCTTCCATAGACAGGGAGGCATCCAGGATCACACCAAGACTCTTGACAGTAGGTGCAGATGTTAATGGCACACTGTCAAGAGCAGGGAGCCGGCACCCCATACCCAATCCGGCCCGACCTAGCCACAGGACCTCCATCTTTGCTAGATTCAACTTCAGCCGGCTTTGTCTCAACCAACCATCACGGCATCAAAACACCAGGCCATTGTGTCCAGGGCGTACTGATAACAGCCCAGCCTGAAACTCTGTACCAGCTGGGTGAGAGGGCACATGTAGATGTTAAACAACATAGGGGAGAGGATTGCTCTTTGCGGCACCCCACACACCAAGGGGTGCCACTGCAACGTCACCTCTCCCAGAGCCACCCCCTGTTCCCGACCTCAGAGAAAGGAGCACAGCCATTGAAGTTCTGGACTTAGCCCCTGGAACAGAGAAACTGGTGGCCAATACTGCTTCTGATATCATTGTGTCGGGGAAAGTGAATAAGCCAATCCAATGTGGGCTTTCCCCAGGCTTACATGGGATGGGGAAGGAGGGGACTGATGTAACTGCTGAATTTTCTTGTTTGACGGCTACAACAGTGAGTACTATTTTTAGCCAGTTGAACTCCATCCTCACTAAGTTGGACAATCTTACTGATATAGTGACAAAGTTTACCGTCATCAGTGAAGCCAATACCACCAGCCTATCCCCCTGCCTGTTTTTCCTCTGAGCAGCGACTACAGGCTCATGGTGCATTAAATACTAGTCAACTGGTGCTACAGTCCCACCAGATTTGTCTAATTTTTTTTATTGGATGGTAGGACCCCCTTCTTAAAGGCCCAACTACCAATCAAAGGTTCATCTATTGTCCTGAGATCAGTTGAAACCTTAAACAGCTCCTTTAGGGTAAGAAGATTTTTGCTATCATTTGATGGCCCAGCTATTCCAATTTTGATTATGCACTGAAAAATGTTCTGATCTCCAGGGGTATTTTCCCTTCCCGAGTTTTTAACAATGTTCTACGCACCCCTCTTTTAAGATCAGGGCCTCTAGGGGTGAAAACTGAAGTCATGCTTAAGAGTGGGCTCATTAGCTCAGTCAACCCTGCAGAGTGTGATCTCATTAGTTGGGATCCATTTGGAGTCTAGGGTGGAGGACTCTCCAACTACATATGCTATTGACACAGATTTAATCAATTCCTTTAAAGCTAGGGTTGCCAGGTCCCTCTTCACAACCGGCAGGAGATTTTGGGGGCCAAGCCTGAGGAGGGCGGGGCTCGGGGAGAGGAGGGACTTCAATGCCATAGCGTCCAATTGCCAAATCGGCCATTTTCTCCAGGGGAACTGATCTCTGTAGCCTGGAGATCAGTTGTAATAGCAGGAGATCTCCAGCTACTACCTGGAGGTTGGCAACCCTATTTAAAGCTCTCCTACCCGTGGGAAAAAAATCTATTACTGACAGGCTTGAGCAATTGAGGACTAAATTGTTGGAAATAAATGATCACAACCAGGATCTTATACCACTCTCTCCCACTGTTATTGTAGCTCACACAAAGGCCCCTTTTCTGGCACAAACACCAGCAGAAATGGTTAAGTTGGTGTGTGTGTGTGTGTGTGTGTGTGTGTGTAAAGTGCCTTCAAGTCGCAGCCGACTTATGGAGACCCCTTTTGGGGTTTTCATGGCAAGAGACTAACAGAGGTGGTTTGCCAGTGCCTTCCTCTGCACAGCAACCCTTGTATTTCTTGGTGGTCTCCCATCCAAATACTAACCAGAGCTGACCCTGTTTAGCTTCTGAGATCTGACGAGATCAGGCTAGCCTGGGCCATCCAGGTCAGGGCAGTTAAGTTAGTAGATTAGTAAAAATCAACCTGCCCTATATAAAGATTGCACTTTTCCTCATCATCAAATAAACTCTGGACTCCCTGTAGAATGGCTTTTTAATTGTTATTTAGAAGATCATGAGATTGGTACAGCGGGCCCTCAGCCCGTAGGACATTCAGAGCTTTCCAATTTGACTTCAGCGCCCACATATAAAAATGGATCAATTTTAGTGGATTCTAAAGAGAAGAATAAAATAGAGACACTAAACTGACAATTAGAGACCCAGAGTGAGCATTATTTAAGGTGTATCTCATGGAACCAGGACCCTACGTACTTACAGTTTATAAAATATTATGATATAATCTTTATCCAAGAGACCTGGTTAACATCAAAATTGACATTAAATGGATTCCTCATTTACACACTCAGTGCCACCCCCCCCCAACTACTAAAGGATGCCCTAGTGGGGGGCTGGCATGTTTGATCTCCACATCAGTGAAGTGTGGGGTAGAATTGCTTCCCCCCTTAAGATCTTTAGCACTGGCTTATCTTTTGACTTTCAAAGATCAGGTCATTTTGATAGTGAATGTATATATTCCTCCCCATTCCTCATCCTTTGCTGTGAAAACTGTTGGCCTGACTTGGAAAATTACATCTATGCATAAACATAAGGTGTTTAGTTTAAATCTGTTTGTATTTTCAACAATAATTTACTATTTTTATTTTTTATTTTAATGATCTTTAATATTGTTGATTTGTCTGTTTAAATATTTTGGAAAAAATAAAAAAAATTATTAAAAAAAGAAAAAGAAAATTGCATCTATGAACTTGAAGTTAAATATCCCAAGGCACAAATAATATTGTTAAGAGACTTTAATGCTCACATTCAAAAAAGTAACTTAAAGGTTAGGGGAAATATCTGTGATGATGGTTTTTACAGCCCATTCCTGAGCTGATGGCATAGGGGAACGGTGAGGAAGCAGGGCTTTTTGCCCCATAGGGAACAGCGAGGCTGCGCCTGCTCAAAAGCAGGCACAGCACCACTGTTCCGGGCGCCAGCGTACTGGGCCAAAAGGGGATAGGGAGCCGCCTAGCCAGCAGCTCCTCCCCCGGCCCACCCCTGGCCCATCCCCCTGCACGGGCGCGGCCTCTCTACACCATGGCCTGCGCCACAAAAAGGCCGCACAGGTAAAGGGGCAAGGCGCGGCCCCGTGTCGCTCCTCCGCCGGCGGCCCTGGCCTCCCCGCCAGCGTAAGTGCATGTAATTGCATGATTATATGTACTTACACCGGAGGCGGGGTCACGCCGCCTCCTAAGAGGTTTCAATTTGAAACCTCAGGAATGAGCTGTTATAATGGCAGGAGGAATACAAAAGAGTCCTTAGTTAATAAACGTGGGATAATTCTCAGCCAAATGATTAACAAGTTCAGCTTTGTAATATTAAATGGCAACTTTGACGGAGATAAACATGGAGAATTCACTTATTATAACCATAAGGGTGCAAATGTGATCGATTATATATTAGTATCACCATCTTTTTGTAATAATATATTACACTTTGAAGTAGGGTCACTTCCAGAAAATGATCACCAACCACTTATATTTTGTATTTCTGTATCTGAGGCAACAATACCTCATATTGAAATTACAGGTAATACCCATTTGAGATGGATGTATACTCTTCAAAATGAATTACAACAGGTGCTGGACAATGGGCCACTCTTTGAGATAAGTGGGAAAATTGCTTGAAGCAAAAGATATAGAGACCGGCCTGACACTATATGGAGAGTTAGTTGAATCAAGTAGACCTTTCCTGATTAAGAGCGGTAGAATATCAAATGGAGGAGGGCAATTTAAGAACAACTGGTTTGATAGAGAATGCTCAATTATGAAAAAAACAAGATGTGATATTCGAGTATTTAAGCAAAAACAAACAAGTTGCTTACCCAAATCTTTTTTGAGCTCCGTAATAAATATAAATGTCTACTCAGAGAGAAAAAACTTGCCTCAATAAGAGAATCTTGGCAAGAGCTTGCTTTGGCTTGGGATCAGAAAGATATGACTTGCAGTTTCAGAAGGGAGGGTGCACCATAAGTTAGATTCCTACATATCTAAAGACCAATGGGAAGAACGCTTTTCTAAATTGTTTAATGATAACACCTATGAGGATAGTGTAGTTAAATGCCCTGTGGTGATCTCATTAAACAACTCACCTGAGTGGCTCCCGGTTAGTGAAATAAAATCCCTAATTTCTAAGATGAAAAGTAATAAAGCCCCAGGTGAAAACTTTATCCCCCCTGATTTGCTTAAGGCTTTTCAGGATTGGTGGGCACCTGTTTTAGCCACCCTGTTCATTCATTCATATAGACAGGTCTTGTAGGTTCCCTCAAGAATGGACCTCTTCTATTGTGGTCCCAATTTATAAGAAGGAGGAGCATACCAATCCAGCTAACTATAGACCAATAAGCCTCCTAGATGTAATAGGAAAGCTCTATGCAAAACATCTTCTATTGAAGCTGGAGACATGGGCATTTGAAAATATTTCTCCTTGAATTTTCTCTGTAGTTTTCAGTTTCACCACACAGTGGTTCTCTATGCGACCTTCTGTAAATTCAGCCTTGTTGCTATAAATCACAGGTTGGTTCCCCAGGAGGAAGATTGGGAAGACATTCCCTGTGCTTGAATATTTGCAGAGTGGAATTCTGAAATGTTGCAGAAATTTTGCAGAACTTTCTTTCCTGCCCCCTTTCCAATTATTCTTTTTTTTTTTTTTTAATAAATATTTTTATTGGTTTTTAATAGAAAATGGGATACAGAAGGAAAAAGGGGCAGGGGAATAAAATTAAAAGAAAAGAAAAGATATATATATAGAAAGAGAGATAAATACGTGTATTAATGTTATACAACGTTGGTATATCTAATACCGCCCCCTGATAGGTTGTAATAATACATTAACTTTTTGATAGGTTATATTCGATCTCCATTATGAATCTGCTGTGTCTTATAAAGTTTTGTTATCATTTTTTGGTTTTAATATATTCGTAGAAGGATTTCCATTTATCTCTATTTTGTTTTTGAGTTTCTTTCTGTAGTGTTTCAGTTAATTGTGCCATTGTGATATATTCGTATGCTTTATCAATCCAAGTCTCGATTTGTGGAATTCTATTAGTTTTCCATAGCGATGCTAGAACTATCCTTGCAGCTGTAACTAAGTATTTTAACATGTCTTGTTGGTCCTTGTCGATGCTGTCTGGAGTTTTATTCAGTAGGTATAGTTTAGGGTCATATATAATTTTGTAACCGAGAATGCCTTCTATGTTCTTGTGTATTTTCTTCCAGAATTTCTGGACTGATTTACAAGTCCACCAGCATGATATAAAGTGCCCCTGGCTTTGCAACATTTCCAACATAGACCAGATGTTGAGCTATTCATGTTTTGAATATCACTCGGCGTCAGGTACCATCTATGTAACATTTTCAACCAGTTTTCATGAATCCCTTGGCATAGAGTGAACTTGAGATCCAATTATTCTTTTGACGAGTATAGGTATGGAATTGATCCCAAACCAACTCCAAATTTCTAAAAGAGGAAAATAATCAGACTCTTCTATTTCAGGAGATTGCAGGGTAAAGAAGAATTAAGAGAATTTCTCTTAACAATGGCATGCGATCCAAACACTCAGTGGCTCACACTGGGTTTGTATCCATACCACAGTTTGAATGGTGTGCCACTTAAGGCAATTGAGGCAATTTGTTTTCTAGGTAGGAAGCTGTGATGACTGCTTCTTCCCAGTACTTGTCAGGTAGCTGTGCCAGAAGTATCCATCTTGATTTCTCCAAAAGAAAGCAATTCTTTATTTCTGCTATTCCCTTCTGTTCCGGGGTTTGGGATACTGCAGTTAGCTGGTCATGTCTTTTCCCATGGATTCCCCTCCAGGGTCTGTGCAGTTCACCAGTGGTTTTCTCTGTAGTCTGTTGCCGACCATTGCCACGTATGCTTGCTATCTTTCCAACACTTGGCTTTTCTCACTGAGTAGCTCTTTCATAGTACACCTTGTAACCACTATGCAACAATCTCTATAATACTAATATACTAAACGATACACAAGTATAAAAACAGAGCATCCAATGATGGCTGGTCGCCTATGTTAAATGTCTTTGATGATTTCAATAATGATATGATGCAATATCATCTGGAGAGACCATATTCTTGCCCAGTTATATTTGTAGTAGCTACTGCTTACAGTTCTCTCCGTTCCTTGTTAAACTGATATCCTAACAAGGAACAGAGAGCAATAAGCATTTCTCTGGTGCCATCTCCTGGCATTTCACAGTGCAACCATTCCATACACTTTCAAAGATTTCCCATCTGCCAGACAGAGTTTCACCTTTCTTTCCATCATTAACTTATTTAAAGCAATTTATTTCATTTGTCATACAGCCAATTGTTCCTGGATCAATATGTCATTGATTGGCTGCTGGTCCCTGCAAAGGTTTAATGCCCATTGTTCTCTGATTGCTCTCTGTCTTCAGTCCACCTTTCCCTTCTGTTTCAATGGACATTTTTCTCTTTTTGTGACCTGGGTTTTGTCATAGATCAACAATTACTTTTCTAGGCCTTCGTTTCTTATATACCTTAAAGGCAGAGTGAGTCATCACAATCTTACAAGTCTCTCTCCAGGATTCTTCTGATAATTGACTCAGAATACATTGATGACTTCAGTTTCCCTTTGCTTTGATTACATTTTTTGTGGGGCTATAAGAGATGAGTAGACTTGCAAGGATTAGAAGAACAGTATTTTGATCATCCGTATCCATCCAAGTTCCCTTAGGAGTACAGTTCTTTTCATTATTTCATCTATATGGTATTCTAGATTCTCATTGTCTTCCAGCCTTAAATTATACAACTTCCTTTATAAATTGATTTGACTTTTAAGCTGGTTTGCACATGCTAATCTCATGGTTCCACATACCTGCAACTGTCTGTAGACCTAAAATGTGGATTAGCTTTTTCTCTTTACCCTTTTCATTTTCTTATCCCCTGTTGCTTGGCTATCAACGTTTTCTGGTAGTCTCCCTTTATTTGTTGCTTCCCACAATGCATCCCTAACTATCATTATTCCATCCTTAATTGTTAGCCAAAATGCCAGGTTACGAATTATTATATGGGGGGATTAGCATTCAATAACCAGCACTGAACATAACTTAAGCAGGGATGCAACCTGTGTATACCAAAGTCCATGCCATGACCAGAAAATGAGGCAGAAGCAATGGAATTAGGTTTAAAAGAATTTTACTCAAATTATATGTTCACACACGCATGCAAAATTACACATACACATCACACAACATACAGAGTCTAGGAATGAAAGGTATTAGAGTAGAGACATTTGCCAATGTGGCAGGCCCTTTGAAGATGGGGTAATACTGCACCTGTCCTGAAGCGGAGTTATCCTGGGTTCCATGCAGCTAAAGGAGGGGAAGGGGTATGGATTCCCATGGCTTACCCAGCGAGGCTGGAGAGCTGGGTGGTCTGGAATTGCTACCCAGACTGACAGAGTGACAGCAAGTATGCAAGGGGAAGACCTAAGGTAAGGTATAGATTAAAGGAGACCCCAGTTATACCTCTCTCCGGGGGCGGGGTGGTTGGATTACACCTTTGTGGTTCCCGTGTGAAACAAAAAAGACTAATGGTTGGCTGCCGGGGTGAGGCAACAGGGCAATTGGAACAAACTATTCTATTCCTATTAATTTGCACAATTCTGGGAGGACCGGGAGTTGTTCGTAGATGGGATTAACGAGCTGGAACAAAGACGCGTATGGCTGGATCCAGGGTGCATCGCCTTGCATAGCCGGAGGAGCAATCCTTCGTTAATGCTATCTCGATGCTTTCCAATGGGCCATCAATCATGCAGATGATGCAAGGAGAGGGAGGGGGAAGGAGTGCATGTGTGCCTGGGCAGCTCTTGCAAAATGACAGCTTGCTGGAGACTGGGTCAGAGAAAATGGATTCCCTGTGGTTCTCCCCGAGTGGCTTCTTTTCCCGTGATCTCTCCTTGCCAGTTTCACTGGATGGTGCGGGAGCCTTCCCCATTGAGTTTGGGGCTTGGCACATGTCTGGAACGGTAGTGGCACACATCTGTTGGGGTTGCCATGACCAGTCCGGGAGATTGGCAACCCATTTGCTTACATAATCTCCATTTAATTTATTCACCCCCAGCCTTGGATCTGGATTCCACATGAATGGCATGTTCCTTTTTTCTTTTGCCAATGCTCATTCACAAATGCTTGTGGGTATTTCTCTAATTTGTTTGCCATTTGCCTTTGTTTCAGGGCCCATAACCTGTCAGCAATGTAGCTATTTCGTGGGCAGAGTTATGGAGCCAATTAAAGAGAATAGTTTATTTAGGAACTAACATGACTGGATAGAAAGAATGAGATGTGTTATTCTATTGACTTACTGACTTACATTGTGTAAACTTCCCTGAGTCTCAGTGAAATTAAGTGGAGAAGAGAGTAACAATGTGTGACCCTTGATACCATCTGGAACAGCAATGGGCCAGGTCCATCTTGGCCACTGGTGGGAGGTTTTTTGGCTGGAGCCTGAGGAGGGCAGGGTTTTGGGGGGGAATTCAATGACATAGAGTCCAATTGCCAAAGTGGCCATTTTCTCCAGGGGAACTGATCTGTATCAGCTGGAGATCAGTTGTAATAGCAGGAGATCTCCAGCTAGTACCTAGAGGTTAGGAAATTAGTACAGGAAACAGCTGACACAACCATAGCATAACAAAATTGTATTAACTAACTACAAGCAACAAGTGAAAGATATATACAGTGCCAATGAAATAAAGTATGAACAATATTTATGAAAAAGTTCATATAAATGGTATCCAATATCAATCTGTCAAAAAATGGTATCTTCAAACTGAAGAGTAAAAAGGGATACGATCGTTTCGCAGTCTTCCTCAGTCCCACTTATATCAACAATAGTGCATACACTTGTTCTAAATTCAACATGCATATTTTCACAATTTTCCATAAAGTCCCCATAGGGATACTTAATATAACTGCATATATAACTCTCCAATATTCCCAATTTGGGATATTATATCATTTAATCCTAGCAGTTATTCAGCAATTGTTCAGCTAACTTTTCACAGTATCTACTACAGATACCATTTTTGGATAGATTGATATTGGATACCATTTATATGGACTTCATAAATATTGTGCATACTTTATTTCATTGGCACTGTATATATCTTTCACTTGTTGCTTGTGGTTAGTTAATACAATTTTGTTATGCTATGGTTGTGTCAAAGATAGGACATTTTGGAGGACTTTCATTCATAGGGTTGCCATGAGTCGGAAGTGACTTGACGGCACTTAACACACACACACACATGGTTGTGTCAGCTGTTTCCTGTACTAATTTCCTAACCTTGGTATAAGTACAGAGGTGTTCTTTTTTGTTGAGTACCTGGAGGTTGGCAACCCTATGCACAAGAGAGAAACCTATCAGGGCTGGGTAAGTAGCTTTTGAAAGATGACTGCTGTTCTCTTGTGGTGAGGTTTTAGGTTGCATAAGAGAGAAACAATACTTACATGGCAGAGACTAGGGCAAGCAGACATGAAGTTATATTCTGCTGCCTTCTTCTGATGAGCCATTTGATTGCAAAAGCAATAATTTTAAGAACGGGAAATTAGCCATTAAAGTTACATTCTGCTGCCCTCTTCTGGGGGAAATCTTTGCTGCAAAAGAGACCCCTGTTTTAAATGGTAGACTAGAAAAAGCAACGAGAATATGCAGACAAATATGGAAAAAAAAACAATGTCCCACAGATGGGAAATGCTAAATCTACATTCCAGTTCGAGGGAAAAATAGCCGTTAAAGACTGCACCAACTAGCCAACCATCATGTTAATTTCTTATGCGAGTAAAATGATGCTCAAAATCTTACAAGGAAGACTATTACAATATATTTGATATGAAAAATGCCACGTGTATGAAGCTGAGTTCAGAAAAGGAAGTGGCACCAAAGATCATATTGCTAATTTATGGTGGTTAGTGGAACATACCAGAGAATTTCAGAAGAAAATCAGTTTGTGTTTCATAGATTACAGCAAAGCTTTCGACTGTGTGGATCATGAAAAGTTATTGTTGGTTTTAAAAGAAATGGGCATGTCACAACATCTGATTGTTTTGATGCATAAGCAACCTGTACTCTGGACAAGAGGTTACTGTTAGTACAGAATCATAAAGAAATAGAATGGTTTTCAGTTGGCAAAGGTGTCAGACAAAGATGTATTTTATCACCCTATCTCATCAATCTATTTGCAGAACATTTCAGAAGGAAAGCTGGATTAGATTTGCATGAAAGTGTAAATTGGTGGAAGGAACATTAACAATTTGAGATATGCAGATGCCGCCATAAGAACATTACTGGCAGAAAACAGTGAAGACTTCAAATATCTACTGCTGAAAGTTAAAGCAGAATGTGTCAAAGCAGGATTACAGGTGAACATAAAGAAAATAAAAGCAATGACTACTGGGGAATTATGCAACTTTAAAGCTGATAATGAAGAACTGCAACCAAGAAATCTGAAGGAGACTGAGACTGGTAAGGGCAGCCTTGAAGGAGCTAGACAAGAATTCTTAAGGCTAAGAATGTGTCACTGGTGACCAAGATCAAGATAATTCATATCATAGTATTCCCCATTACTATGTATGGATGTGAACATTGGACAATTAAGGAAGCCGAGAGAAAGGTCACACACACACATGCAAGGCTAGTAGGCTTGAAATTATTCTGTAGTGCCCATGAGAGGACAGATTGAACTAAGAAGGCAGTCTTTCATACCATATTTAGTCAAAAATGTAAGACCCCCCCCCCAAAAAAAAATGGTATACACAAAAATAAACGTGTTACTGGACATAACTTAGAAAGTGCGCTGTGGCCCCACAAAATCTCATACCCCGCCAGAAATTTTGTTAGTCTTTAAGGTGCTACTGGACTCCTAGTCTTTTCTACTGGACATAACTATTATGTATATTTGAATACAAGATGGCCCCATTTTCTTATGGAAAAACTGGGGGAAAGAACACACTAGCCTTGCATTTGAGTAAATACAGTGTTATTCTCTGCTGCTTTCTTGTGGTGAACCTTTTGGATATGCAACGAAGAACTTTCAGAATTGGGAAAGAGGTCTTTGCAACTGCATTTGGCTGCACAAGTCACACACACACTACTTGGCTGCATAAGAGAGGGCAGAGGCGGGATACAGGCATTGTATCATTCCAGAGCGGAAAGATCTGCATTGGCTGTCCATGTATCTCCAGGCCAAAATCAAAGTGCTAGTCCTTATCTTTAAAGCCCTAAATACTTGGTGCCTCCACATTCTCTCGCCAGCACACCAGTTAAGACAGGGTTGCCAGGTCCCTCTTTGCCACTTGCAGGAGGTTTTTGGGGTGGAGCCTGAGGAGGGTGAGATTTGAGAGGGGAGGGACTTCAATGCCATAGAGTCTAATTGCCAATGCAGCCATTTTCTCTAGGGGAACTGATCTCTATTGGCTGGAGATCAGTTGTAATAGCAAGAGATGTCCAGCTGTAAGCCAGCGGTTGCCAACTCCAGGACTGTAGTACATGGCAACCACAAAGACGTGAGTTCCTGCCACTCTAGATGGGAGTCAAGCCCAGATGTTATGGACAGAGGCCCCTGCTCTAGCAAGAAGGAAGAACCAGAGGGAATCCATTTTCTCTCTCTGTGCCCAGATCGTGTCTCCAGCTGCTGTCATTTTGCAAGAGACGACCTGACACATATGCAGTCATTCCCCCGACTCCATTTGCATGATTAACGAACCATCGGAAGCCTCGCTGATATCAGAAGTGAAAGACTGCACCTCAGGCAACCAGGAAGTGATTCACCTTGGATGCAGCTGTTCGCGCCTTTTTGTCAAACTCAATAAACCCATCAACGATCGTCTCCCGGGTCTCCTGGAATTGCGCAAAGTCCATAGGTTCAAGTTAGCCCATCTAAATCACCCATCACCCCACCCTAGTAGCTGATCATTAACGCTATTATCTGCCTTTGTTTGCCATGGGAACCACAAGCGTGTGAGCCCATTATCCCCCACCCCAAAAAGAGTATAACTGGGATTGCTTTCAGCCATAGGCTCTATCTCTCCCTCCCACATTCGCTATCACTCTGTCGGTCTGGGTAGCAATGTCAGACCACACAGCTCTCCAGCCTCTCTGGTTAAGCCACGGGAATCCCTACCCCTTCCCCCTCCTTTAGCCACATGGAACCTCGGACGTCCCCCCACCCCTCTACAGAATGAGGTGCAGTATTTCCCCTCTTCAAAGGGAAACCGGCCACATTCGTGAATGTCTCTACCCTACCACCTTTTATTCTCTAGACTCTGTGTGTGTTTTGTAAGAATCTGTTTTGTTTGTGTGTGAACATATAATCAAGTAAACACCTTTTAACTAAATCCACTGCCTCTGCCTTATTTTGAGGGTCACGTTACGGACTCTGGTAGACACAGACTAGATCCTGCAGTTATGCCCATTGCAGGTTATTGATTTTCTAATTCCCCCATATAAATATTTATAAACGAGCATTTTGGCTAACACAGCTACTACCTGGAGGTTGGCAACCCTAAGTTAAGATGTTCCCCAAAAGCTCTACTCTCAGTGCCCCCACCTTCAGATGTGAGGCAAGTGTAATCGGAGACATGGCTTTTCGGTGGTGGCACCCTAGCTATGGAATGCTTGCCACCTGAGTCTCACCTGGCATGTACATTGTTCACTAGGCGACACCATGCCAAAACATTTCTGTTCACCCAGACTTTTCATTTATTTTTAACACCATTTTATAGTATGGTTTTAATTTATCAGAAAACCATTATTTTAAGCTGCTCAAGCCAGCGTGGTGTAGCGGTTAAGAGTGGTGGTTAGGAGTGGTGGACTCTAATCTGGAGAACTGGGTTTGATTCCCCACTCCTCCACATGAGCGGAGGACGCTCATCTGGTGAACCGGGTTGGTTTCCCCACTCCTACACATGAAGCCAGCTGGGTGACCCTGGGCTAGTCACAGCTCTCTCCGAACTCAGCCCCAACTACCTCACAGGGTGTCTGTTGTGGGGAGGGGAAGGGAAGGCGATTGTAAGCTGGTTCGATACTTCCTTAAGTGGTAGAGAAAGTCAACATATAAAAACAAACTCTTCTTCTTCAATTGCCCTGGCTGTTTTTTTGTTTTTTTTCAGTTATTGATTTTAATTAATGAGTTTTAATGCTGTCTGTTTTTTGTTAGGTTCTGGTATATAATTAGGTTGCCAGCTCCCTCTTCACTACTGGCAGGAGGTTTTGGGGGCAGAGCCTGAGGAGGGCAGGGTTAGGGGAGGGGAGGGACTTCAATGCCATAAAGTCCAATTCCCAAAGCAGCCATTTTCTCCAGGGGAACTGATCTCTATCGGCTGGAGATCAGTTGTGATAGCAGGAGGTCTCCAGCTAGTACCTGGAGGTTGGCAACCCTATGTATAATGTAAGCTGATTTGAGATCAATGGGGAGTGGATCATAATGTATTATTTGTTCTACACATTCCCAAAGGCTAACTTCCCATCCCAACAAGTACTTTGAGGACTGGATAACAGTAGCTGAAGGAGAAAGTGTTTAAAATATTGTCGAAGGCTTTCACGGTCAGAGTTCATTGGTTCTTGTAGGTCATCCGGGCTGTGTGACCGTGGTCTTGGTATTTTCTTTCCTGACGTTTCGCCAGCAGCTGTGGCAGACATCTTCAGAGGAGTAAGATGCCTGCCACAGCTGCTGGCGAAACGTCAGGAAAGAAAATACCAAGACCACGGTCACACAGCCCGGATAACCTACAAGAACCAGAGAGTGTTTAACTCTTTCCTCTGTGCATTTTTCAGAAAAAATTTTTCCATAGAAAAATGTGTTAAATGGGGTGACCACTAGAAAGAGCCTTGCCTGCCTGCCAGAAAATATAAAGGGGGTGGTGGCAAAATGGCCAGGGAAACACCTCAGGGCAGAGAAGAGGGGACATGGCGGAAGTGTTATCAGGGTAGTGAAACAGGACATCTGGGTTACAATTGCCCCCGAATGAATAAAACATGGAGGAAATGTTATCAATGTGGCAAAACAGGACACTGGAGATACAAAAGTCCCAAACTGAATAAACAGACAGACCCGGTCACACCAAAGTAAGGAAATGTCATTGTACACACACAGACCGCATTGGCCCCTTGACACCGAGGGCTGAGAATGTTTAGAAGCCTTTGTGGAGAATCAGACACTAGAGGGACCCATCTCCACTTTAAGCACAGGGCATGCCAGAGCCCCGTGGCGCAGAGTGTTAAGCTGCAGTACTGCAGTCAAAAGCTCTGCTCACGACCTGAGTTCGATCCCGACGGAAGTTGGTTTCAGGTAGCCGGCTCAAGGTGGACTCAGCCTTCCATCCTTCCGAGGTCGGTGAAATGAGTACCCAGCTTGCTGAGGGTAAAGGGAAGATGACTGGGGAAGGCACTGGCAAACCACCCCGCAAACAAAGTCTGCCTTGGAAACATCGGGATGTGACGTCACCCCATGGGTCAGGAATGACCCGGTGCTTGCACAGGGGACCTTTACCTTTATGCCAGAGTATGTGCAATTTTACACCCGAGAAAGGCAATAATTACCATGATTACAGTCAACAGTGAGAGTGGATGTACTCCAATTATCAGCAAGGAAGGCTTCACGGTCGGAGGCTGATAGCATAAGTGGAAAAGAAATAATTGGTTAAGAAAAGAAATCATTCTCTTTATTAGGCAAGACAGTAGGAAATAAAAGCATAAGGGGTCTCTGTGCAGACTTGTGGTATAGGGCGAAAACACACGGTTGCTTTAGCCTCCTTTATTCCCTGTTTCAGCCAGGATTCAGCCAGGATCGAACGCATGCATGGTTGGGGGAGAATATTGAAGACACTCGCCTGAAGACCCCTATCACGACTGGCCGCCCTCTCCAGAGCCCCAGCCGCGTTGTAACGTAACCGAGTCAGGTCAAATAACTCAAACCACCTTTTAAATGAAAAGGTTTATTAAGAAATTAAAAGAAAAATAGTTAAAATGCGAGTACAGTAATCTTAAAGACAAAGAAAATAACAAAGTCTTGCTGGTTATACTTACAACTCTACTACATAGCTGAAGTTCCGTATTCTTAAGCTAAGCTGGTTCAGGCCTTAGTTTCATGCATTGTGGCATTGCTGTATATGAGCAGAGTAATGTGCTAAAGCAGTTCAGGTGATGATAATAGTCGATAATGGTTATCCATGATAGTTAGAATAGCATAAGCATGGCTAAACGTATGGCAAGCTGAATACTAGTCAGATGACCCCTGACTTGCAATGAGAAACAGTGGTTCAAAGAAACCTCTAGATGGTTCAGGCCGGTTCAAGCTGGATTGGGTCCTAGGAATGAAGAGTGAAAGTATTCCCCCCCTCCCAACTTCCCACAGATGAAAACTATCTCCCAGTTAGGCTGGTATGCTGGCTGGTTTGGCCTTGCACGGTCTTATCTGCTTGGTAACAGGCTGCAGGTGCATCTTGTTTTTCATGGTCTCTGCCAGGCCTCTACAATTATAACAGCAGTTTCCTAAGCATTCAAAATGGAGAATAGTGATGCTAAGCAAAAGTTAACACTGAATGGCTTTTCCTGTCTTCACAACCCCACAAGCTACACAACTAATTGGAAGGATCCTGGCCAACATCTTTACGGCATACCCCAATTTACTAAGAGGCAAGTATTTAGACACATCAATGACTCTTTTTCTTTAGCAAAATATTTGCTTTAAAAAAATGTATATCCCGCCTTATTTCCTTGGACTGTCATTGCCCCTCTCTGTAGTTCTACCATCTTTCTCCGCAACAGGCTTCATTTTCTTGGGGGGCAAAATTCTTGTTGCCAATGTGTGTTTGCTTTTTTAAACTGTGATTTTTATTACTGCATTTCACCTTACATTTTACCTGCAACATCACACCAAAGTAAGGAAATGTCATCAAACACACACAGACTGCCTTGGCCACTGAAGAGTGACTGACACCGAGGGCTGAGAATATTTAGAAGTCTCTGTGGAGAATCAGACAGTAGAGCACTGGTTCCCAACCAGGGGTCCACGGACCCCCAGGGGTCCACGAGAACTAAATTAAGGTCCGCGAAACAAAGTTATAAACCCATAATAAATTAATATTTTCAATTAAAAGTTCTCTATTATAAAAATATATATTCAAATATTATTCTAAGTTTAATGTTTAACTAACAGTTATGATTAAAGTTTATTTTCAAATTCTCAGAATTTTTATTTTGAACCTTGGGGTCCCTGCACCGAACAAAAAAGTCCTAGTGGTCCCTGGTCAAAAAAAAGTTGGGAACCACTGCAGTAGAGGGACCCATCTCCACTTTAAGCACAGGGCATGCCAGAGTATGTGCAATTTTAACACCTGAGAAAGGCATATATTACCGTGATTACAGTCAACAGTGAGAGTGGATGTCCTCCAATTATCAGCAAGGAAAGCTGCAGGGTCTGAGGCTGATAGCATAAGTGGAAAAGAAATAATTGATTAAGAGAAGAAATCATTTTCTTTATTACGCAAGACTGTAGGAAATAAAAGCATAAGCCCCCCCCCCCCCCGTGCAGACTTGTGTTATAGATAAGAAGGGAGAAGAATATTGTCGAAGGCTTTCACGGTCAGAGTTCATTGGTTCTTGTAGGTTATCCGGGCTGTGTGGCCGTGGTCTTGGTATTTTCTTTCCTGACGTTTCGCCAGCAGCTGTGGCCGGCATCTTCAGAGGAGCAACACTGAAGGACAGTGTCCTTTTCCTCCTCCAACAGGTTTCCTGATATGGCCAAGTGAGGTCTGATGACACGAACTTTGTTACCCAATTTGACTGTCCTTCAGTGTTACTCCTCTGAAGATGCCGGCCACAGCTGCTGGCGAAACGTCAGGAAAGAAAAGACCAAGACCACGGTCACACAGCCCGGATAACCTACGAGAACCAGGGAGAAGAATGTTTTGAAAGGACGTGTTGTTATGCAGGCTGTGGGAGGAGCGTGTTCTCATACGAGCTATGAAAGAAACAGTTCTCGTAAAAGCAGAACCGAAGCTGAACTGAAAAATGTGTGCAATGTGCCAACAGATAAATGAAAGTTCAGGTTTTGCATGTGTCCAGAAATGGTTGCTGAGTGAACACTGGCCAAGTATGGGTAAAGGATGTAACTTCATGCTATGCAGAGTGTAAAAAAATGTATCTTTGAGCCCATCAGTATGCCAGCAGAAAAAGCAAGAAAAGTGTATGTAGCCATGCTACTGCATGCTTGCTTTGAGAAATTAGTCCCAAGCATCTATGCTCTTTAGCTACAGAATAAACTTTGTGTTATCTTTGCATCTTGAGTGTGGTTATTGGTCCCATCTGCACCAGGCAAAGATCCTGTGCGTAAACTGGGTAACAAAGTTTGTGTCATCAGACCTCACTTGGTCATATCAGGAAACCTGTTGGAGGAGGAAAAGATCATAATTAAAGGGCTGGGAGGAACAGTTTTCCCAGTGCCATAGAGTCCAATTGCCAAAGCAGCCATTTTCTCCAGGTGAACTGATTTCTATCAGCTGGAGATCAATTGTAATAGCAGGAGATCTGCTAGTACCTGGAGGTTGGCAACCCTAATCTTAGTATTAGGACAACAATGGTTGTTTATGCATGGGTACTTTCACTCACGTTCACCCCTGGTCTGTCTCGGTTGTTCCTTGGAGTTATGCATGCGTTTTCCGTCCATTAGAGATGACCTCGCTGCCAGCCCTCGCAATGTCTGGGTCTTCTCCTTCCTCTGTTAACCTGACTCGTCCATCTTCCCTGAGCAAAGCCCGGGTTAAATCCCCATGCATAAGGCAAAGTGCAAGGAGCACAACTTGGTTTGCTCACAGCCAATTTCAAAGCAGCATGTCCAGAGGCAGGGATTGAAATACTTCCTGCTTCCTCAGAGCTCTATCTGAGCAGAAGAAAAGCTTTTTAAAACCGAGGCTTGGATTCCCCCCTCCTTTCAGATTGCTCCGGGTTTTTCTTATGTTGTTGTTCTTAAAATGCTTTTTTTTGGGTGGCAATTGGGTTGGGGGGGATTTTCTCTCACAGTAAGCACTACAAGTAAGTGAATTACAAAGCAGTATTTAAAGGGGCGGGAATTGACTTGAGCTTGGAGACTGCTGGTGCAACAATTACCAACAGAAAACTGTGGGTCCAGCAAGCAACGAACCTCAGGTAAAACACCCATGCAAAAATGACCAATAAAGTCCATACAGAGGTCCTTGCATCATGACTTGTCAAATGATAGGGCCCCTGACATTTTAAGGACCAGACCCTCAGCTATCTGTTTAGTATCACCAAATCTGTGCATTCTTGCTTGTTGATATAAATGGTTGAGGCCAATTTCCTTCTATTCAATTGGAAGGAGACTGAATTATCTTTGAAGAAGACTGTGTCCCCTGACCGCAAGGGGAGGCATCTCTCTCTCTCTCCCTCGTATTGCTTCTTAACTTCTTAGTTTGAAGCCAATTACTAAAATATACAAAACCAGGTCACATTTGAATGGCTGCGAAAATCAATCACAATCGAGTAACATTTCGCAACTGAAAGAGTGATAGGTCTACTATTATCTTCTAACAAAAGAGGAAATTTCTCCACCTGATCTATGCTTTCTAGTTTCTGAAAAATAGTTCCATTAAAAAGTCACAGAAATACAGAGTGTCTACACTACCTGCACCGTAGTCGCACGCTCTGTCAGAGTATGGTACCTTAAGACACCTCCCTTGAAAAACTCTCGATGGCAAAGAATTCAGGGACACTAACATAAAGGCATGCCTATACTGAAGAATAGTCAAGTGTGAATAGTAGTCGGGAAGCCAGCCAGATGGAAGAATACCAACAAACTGCATAAAACAGACAGGTCATGCTCTACAGATTGTGCTGTTGTAATCATACCTAAATAGGCTTTTCTTAATCGTGCTCATAGCTTCCTGTCTGGTGACCGAATGAAGGGAGTTGAAGGAAAGACTGAGGAGCTCAATTCATTGCTCTACGAGTTCAGCCCAATGGGAAACGTAAGAATCCTCTGCATTTCAACAGAGATAAATGTAAAGTTCTGCATTTCGGTAGGAAAAATCAAATGCATAATTATAGGATGGGGAAGACTTGTCTTAGCAATAGTGTGAGCGAAAAGGATCTTGGGGTCTTAGTAGACCATACACTGAACATGAGTCAGCAGTGTGATGCGGTAGCTAAAAAGGCAAACATGATTTTGAGCTGTATCAACAGAAGTATAGTGTCCAGATAACACAAAGTCATGGTATTGCTTTACTCTGCTCTGGTTAGACCTCACACAGAGTATTGTGTTCAGTTTTGGGCACCACAATTTAAGAAGGATGTTGACAAGCTGGAACATGTCCAGAGGAGGGCAACAAAGATGGTGAGGGGTCTGGAGACCAAGTCCTATGAGGAAAGGTTGAAGGAGCTGTGTATCTTTAGCCTAAAGAGGAGAAGACTGAGAGGTGTTATGAGAACCATCTTCAAGTACCTGAAGAGCTGTCATATAGAGGATGGTGCTGAGTTGTTTTCAGTTGTCCCAGAAGGTCAGATCAGAACCAACAGTTTGAAATTAAATCAAAAGACATTTCCATCTAGACATTAGGAAGAATTTTCTAACAGTTAGAGCGGTTCCTCAGTGGAACAGGCTTTCTCAGAAGGTGGTAAGCTCTCCTTCCCTGGAGGTTTTTAAGCAGAGGCTAGATGGCCATCTGTCAGCAATGCTGATTCTATGACCTTAGGCAGATCATGAGAGGGAGGGCATCTTGGCCATCTTCTGGGCATGGAGTAGGGGTCACTGGGTGTGTGTGGGGGAGGTAGTATTGAATTTCCTGCATTGTGCAGGGGGTTGGACTTGATGACCCTGGTGATCCCTTCCAACTC
Source organism: Euleptes europaea (assembly GCF_029931775.1). Taxonomy (NCBI): domain Eukaryota; kingdom Metazoa; phylum Chordata; class Lepidosauria; order Squamata; family Sphaerodactylidae; genus Euleptes; species Euleptes europaea. The sequence goes on from NC_079316.1 coordinate 9,596,919, forward strand.
TATGATTCTGATTCTCTAATCAAGCCGAGGTAGCCCTCTTGTCCCATTTCGGCTTGGAGGGAGGTGTCTGGTCACACTGTAAATACTGGGACAGGGAGCTTTAAGTGAAGCTGCCTGTGGAAACTGGACTCCTGGGAATATGCACAGTTTGTACCCTGAACTGTTGCCTCATATCCATGATCCTTCTTTCGATACAGCATATAAAACCATCATAGCTACCACTGCTTCAACTATGCCCAGATGCCACGGATGATAATTGTTGATGCTGTCATATAAAGAAACAAAGAAACCCATGATTATCTGGGGAGCACCCTTATTGCATGAGCAGAGTGCGATGTGGTAGGTGGAGAAGGATTTTAAAAAATTATCATCAACGGGTGAAAGATTATTTATTACAGAAGAAACTTGGAATGTACATGAAAACTGCAAGTGAAAATCAGAACTCTTTAAAAATAGCAAAAGACCTTGGAAAAGTTTAAAAGCTTATGATTCTTACAGTGAATGGGGCAAAATTTTAAAAGACAGTCAGGCCACAATGTTTATTTTTACTTAAAATATTTTTCTTATATCGTTTCAAGATGTAGATAAGCACTTGTTCGCTTAGAACTAGAGAGAGAAAGGGAAGCAGATACATGCACATTAATACATACATATTATTTGAACACACACATGAAGCTGCCTTATACTGAACCAGACCCTTGGTCCATCAAAGTCAGTATTGTCTACTCAGACAGGCAGAAGCTCTCCAGGGTCTCAGGTAGAGGTCTTTCACATCACTTGCTTGCCTAGTCCCTTTAACTGGAGATGTCAGGGATTGAACTTGGGACCTTCTGCATGCCAAGCGGATGCTCTGCCACTGAGCCACAGCCCCTCCCCACACCTCCCCATTTCAAACACACACCTAAACTTCCAATAGCTCATAACAAGCCTTGACCAAAACATCTGGTATTCAATTCAACTTTCCTGTAAAGAAAGGATTGTAGAATGACAATCAGGGATGTTTGAGAACTTGGTAGTTCAGCTCATGTTCTCTGTTCGCCGGTCATACACAAGGAGCTGATTTTTCATTGAAGGGTTTGGCTGCTCTAGAGCAGCTTGCACTTTATTTTCATATACAGTGCCTTTTGTTGGAGTGAGCGACTCAGCATGCCTGGACATTGGGGGTGCTACATCATTCTTAGTGTGTATATCTCCTTGTTTTAACCTGGGAGCTGGCATCTGACCCCTCCTTTCTCTCTGTTCTCCCCCATTCTCCTCATGGCTCTTGAAGGAGTCACACATCTCTACAGATCTTTCCTGTAAAAACGGTGTCCTCATACTTCCACATATGTGATGCCGGATTCAGCTAGCCATTTGTGTTAGGAAGAGTACTCTTTAGATTAGGCTTCTCTCTCTGCTTTCGACTGCAACCTGAATGTGAACTGAATCTACTTAAATAAGTTTTAGTTTTGCAATATGCTTCTTGGGAGATTTCTTTACTGCATGCAATATAATGCTTCTTTGACTGGGAAAAATCTGCTGTCTTAACCAAATATCCCAATACTTTTCACATAATAAATCAGCATAGTGTAATCATTAGCATTTCATGTATGTGCATTCCTACAGGTCCCTATGGGAATTCTAGTTTGAAATGGCCGGAGTGCTTCAGAGAAGGCTCACAGATGGACAGAAACCAGCTGTATGAAACATCCATCCCTGTATTGTTTTACCCGGAATCATGCCAACAATAGATAATATCTGGTTTAGAATGGTAATCTGAAAGAGGGCCTTAGTGAAGGCAGCACAGCATCCCGCCCAAGGACATTCTAGTACAGACAAGAGAAGAGAAGGGTAGGGTTGGGCTACTTTCCAAATGGTACATCCATTTGGATCCCATGGTACATCGATGCTCTGAAGTCTTGGGATGAACAGATATGTCCATTTAAATTTCTTCTTGATTCAATTGTTTACCATTATCAAACCAATAGTCCATTTAGTGCAGCATCCTATCACTGTAGTCATGATGAAGGCCTCCCAGCTGTAAACTGACATCACTTCCAGCATGACCCAGAAGTACACTGACATTGCACCAGGCCAACACTCTAGCACTCACCGCCCAAACTCTACAGAAACATAGAGTTTTGGAGCAAATGCTACAGTGTTGTCCCAGTGCTTTCAGGTCACACCAGAAGTGATGTCATCAAACAATTAAAATGATTGCTGCCCCCCCAGATTTGGCTGGTCTGCTTCTGTCCTCTGACCAGATGAGTGTCGACTGGCAGTGGCTGTGACTGCCAGGTGTTTGTTGGCCATTAGCAGTTTTCTGACAAGACTACCCTCTGGGGATGGGTGGAAAAATGATGCTTGGGGGGGGGGGTGCTAAAATAAAGCTGAGCAAATAACATATCCCCCAAATGCTGCTGTGTGAGGACTCTGTCCCCTCCTCCAGCTGAAACCCCTCAGATAGTAGTGTCCCCATCTTCTTTTGGATTTAGTTACTTTAATAGACAGCCCCTTTCACAGCCTAAGTGCCAGGGGATCTGAAACTTGGGGAGTCTCATAAGGCACATGGGTTGAGCCATGACATTGGAAAATCCCAGGAATTAAGTGGATGGGTGTTGCTGAAAAGAAAGCAGAACAGGTGCCATCTCCCTCAGCTCAGTGGCATGTTTCCCAATAACAAAAAAAAAAAAAAAAAACCCTTTCAGCACTCAGGGCATCACCCAATATCCTGACACAACCCGAAGGTGTCTGCCCAGCTCCAATGCATGCCTAATCCAATCATACCCCTTGTTCCAAGGGATACTTCATCAAGACAACGTGCAACATTTCAAGCTATAGACACATGTGTGTGTTAAGTGCTGTCAAGTCGCTTCCAACTCATGGCGACTCTATGAATCAATGTCCTCCAAAAACGTCCTGTCCTTAACAGCCTTGGTCAGATCTTGTAAATTGAGGGTTGTGGCTTCCTTTATAGTGTCAATAGGCAGTTGGCAACCCTTAAGTGTTACTAATACAATCAATCCACTGATAAAGGCAGCCTAACATGCAATCCACCCAGGATGAATCATCAAGAATCATCAAGAATGAATCATCATTCACACCAAGATTTTTGCCCACATGCTAAAACTGTCAAACGACTGACCCACCTTGGAATGGCAGTATCTTATATTCTAATAGCCAAAGTCAGGAAATCTTTGGATAATTACATCCGGTGCCTGGAGCTGTAAACTGGCAAGACAGATCTTTCTACAAACCTTCAAAGGGCCCTAGGTTTTCAGGGGGGGAAATACAGTGGGAGGTTTTTTACAATCTGAAAATGATAAAAGTAATGCCTGTAGCTTTAAGCAACTGATTCCCTCAGTGACTAGTGCTAGGCAACCACAGCATTCCAAGGCTTGGTTCTGTCAGTAAAAGGCAGTGGGAGGGGGCAGAGCCCTTTTCAGGCCTATTTTGGCATAATCCATTGGCTAGGGTTGCCATCTCCATAAGAATATAAAAAAGCCCTGCTGGATCAGACCAAAGCCCATCAAGTACAGCAGTCTGTTCACACAGTGGCCAACCAGGTGCCTCTGGGAAGCCCCCAGTAGTGTTTTCAAGGCAAGAGCTATTTGGAGATGGTTTGCCATCGCCTGCCTGTGTGCTGACCCTGGTATTCCTTGGAGGTCTCCCGTCAAAATATTACCTTGCTTAGCTTCTGAGACCTGATGAGGTGAGGCTAGCCAGGGCCATCAAGGTCAGGGGTAATTGCATCATAATATGGTATGATATAATCAATGAGACAGCTCTGGCATGTTTTGTCCATATCAAATTCACAACAGTAGATAACAAGCTAGAAAGCCACATAATTATCAATCAAATGGGAAGCTGAAGATTCCAATTTCTCTATAGAGGAGAGACAATGTATCTTTTGTGCTAGATGCTACAGAAGTTTTAAAAAGGGGGGAGCGGCATTTATGTTCTTGGATGTGGAGAAAGGCTTTGACAATATTTCCTGGTCTTTTAAAATGAAAACATTTTAATCTCTGAAATGTTGTTTGAGATTTTTAAACTGGATACAGAGCACATCGACATGCCAAGTTTTTAATAAATGGGATTTTAACTGAAAGACTCTAAATAGATAAGGGAACAGGGCAAGGTTGTCCTTTGTAATCATTATTATTCAACTTAGCACTGGAAGTACTAGCAAACAAGATCAGACAAGACACTAAAATTAAAGGTTTAAAAATAGATGGAGAAGAATTTAAAATGAAAAGTTATGTAGATATTGACTGTTTTAAACCCTGAATTCTTGTTATAGTTTATAATGGATCAAATTGAAGAATTTGGGGTGTATTTGGGATATAAAATTAATAGAAAAAAGACAAAAATAATTTTAATTTTTTTATCGAAGCAAGAAGATTCTATCAGAGAAGTCACAGGGTGTACAGTGACTGTTGATCCAATTAAATATTTAGGAATGAACATAACTGGTCATAACAAATCACTATTTAAAGACATAAAATTATGTGGGGGAAAATAGAAAAGGATCTGTTAAGATGGTCAAATTTACAAATTTCTTGGTTAGGAAGAATGTCAACAATACAAATGAATGTATTAACCAAACTGAATTTTCTCTTTCAGATGTTGCCAATCCACTTAGAGGAAAAGTTGTTGAAAGGTTGGCAACAACAGATAAATAAGTTTGTATGGAGTGGCAAGAAACCAAGAATGAGATTTAAAGTTTTACAAGATGAAAAGAAAAGAGGAGGACTAGCATGACCAAATATTAAATTATATTATCAAGCTACTGGTCTTGTTTGGATATCAGACTTGATCAAATACCCAGAATCAAGAATTATAAAATTAGAGAAAGCATATCTGAAAGAAGGAATACATTTCCACTTATGGACTAAAAAATCATTTGTGGAAGAAAAAAGAGGGGAATAAAACCCACCCTAAAAACAAAAGCTAAGTGACAGCCTTTCAAATACTTAAAGATGTACAAATGCATCTCTAATGCTATGTATATTTCATGATATATGATAACCAAATTTTTCAGAATATCCATGAAAACTGTTCTTGGTGGTCTGGTGTTGGATTATGCTGACCTTCCTCAGCAGCCAACAGGAACAGCTCCCTGCCCTCCTCTAAGTGACAGCCTTCCAAATACTTAAAGATGTACAAATGCATCTCTAATGCTATGTATATTTCATGATATATGATAACCTAATTTTTCAGAATATTCATGAAAACTGTTCTTGGTGGTCTGGTGTTGGATTGTGCTGACCTTCCATACTAACCATCTATAATTATTTGAGTAACACATATTGGAATGAGCTACAATGATAACAACACATGTTCACATGTTAGTATAATGCATGTCCGGATGATTGCATTCCTGAACTACTTTGTTTTGGTGTCAGAAGATTTGTCATCTTTTTATCTTAATAAATGGAATATATATATATATATATATATATATATGGCAGTCAGTGGATAAATTAAGAGAAGAGGACATGTCTCCGAAGCAAGCCAAAAGTCACTAGAGAAAGAGAATTCAAGTTGTACTAGAAAGAGTAGGCAAGGCAGGACAATGTTGGGGGTTCTAGTGTGCCTCTTGATTCTTCTCTTTGTAAAATTGTTCCGGTCAAGCAAGTCGTATCCTCCAGGGCCTCTTCGACTGCCTCTCATTGGAGCCATTTGGCGGCTTGGGATCCGCATGTCTCGCAACACTTTATTAGGGGTAAGTATTCCTTAATACTTAAATTAAGAGCATTTGGACTCATTTTCTTCCTAATGTCACATAGGTTATTTGATCATAGAATGGTAGAGCTGGAAGGGACCACCAGGGTGATCAAGTCCAACCCCCTGCACAATGCAGGAAATTCACAACTACCTCCCCCCACATCCCCAGTGACCCCCACTCCATGTCCAGAAGATGGCCAAGATGCCCTCCCTCTCATGATCTGCCTAACGTCATAGAATCAGCATTGCTGACAGATGGCCATCTAGCCTCTGCTTCAAAACCTCCAGGGAAGGGGAGCTTTCCACCTCCCGAGGAAGCCTGTTCCACTGAGGAACCACTCTGTTAGAAGATTCTTCCTAATGTCTAGACACAAACTCTTCTGATTTAATTTCAAACTGTTGGTTCTGGTCCGACCTTCTGGGGCAACAGAAAACCACTCTGCACCCTCCTCTCTATGACAGCCCTTCAAGTACTTGAAGATGGTTATCATATCCCCTCTCATGTTCTTCATGTGGCCATCTGCACAGTCTCACGTATGAGTTCTGCATCTGCACAGAGCTCATATGTGGGAACATTTGAGAGCACTCACCAAGAACTCAGTTCTCTGACTCCTCCAGATAAGGGGACATTTGCAAATCTCCCAAGGGGATAGAGCAAATGGCTTCCTGATCAGTTCTTTCATGACCACAGTATGAATGCCCAGATCAAATGAATTTCATAGTTAACCAGTTATAGAACATGGTGAGGAGTCTGGAGACCAAGTCCTATGAGGAAAGCTTGAAGGGGCTGGGTATAAGAACATAAGGAAGGCCCTGCTGGATCAGACCAAGGCCCATCAAGTCCAGCAGTCTGTTCACACAGTGGCCAACCAGGTGCCTTTAGGAAGCCACAAACAAGACGTCTACAGCAGTATTATCCTGCCTGTGTTCCACAGCACCTAATATAATAGGCATGCTCCTCTGATCCTGGAGAGTATAGGTATGCAGCATGACTAGTATCCATTCTAACTAATAGCCATGAATACCCCTTTCCTCCATGAATATGTCCACTCCCCTCTTAAAGCCTTCCAAGTTGGCGGCCATCACCACATCCCGGGGCAGGGAGTTCCACAATTTAACTATGCATTGTGTGAAAAAATACCGTATATACTTGCGTATAAGCCGAGTTTTTCAGCCCAAAAAAAGGGCTGAAAAAGCCGAACTCGGCTTAAACGCGGATCAATACGGTAGAGAGGGGAGAAAGGAGGGAGGGAGGAGGGAGGAGGGAGGAGGGAGGGGGGAACTTACCACTGCCGCCGCTGCCGCCGGGCCCGCACCGCTTCCTGCCGCTGGGAGTGGCCTGGGGCGACCTCCTGCAGCTGCAGGGAGGCTGCCCCGGCCCCCGCCATGCCGTGCCGCCGCCACCGGGCCTGCGCCGCTTGCTGCCGGGAGCCCTGTCAGGTAAGCCTGCGGGGGGGGGGGAAGGGGTTATAAGCCGACCCTCGGCTTATACGCGGGTGCCTAATTTTCCCCCATTTTTGGGGAGAAATTAGGCACCTTGTCTTATACGCGGGTCGGCTTATACACGGGTATATATGGTATTTCCTTTTATCTGTTTTGAATCTCTCATCCTCCAGCCTCAACAGATGACCTCGTGTTCTAGCATTATGGGAGAGGGAGAAAAACCTCTCCCTGTCCACTCTCTCCAAACCATGCATAATTTTATAGACCTCTATCATGTCTCCCCTCAGCCGCCTTCTTTCCAAGCTAAACAGCCCTAAGCGTCTTACCCGCTCCCTATAGGACAGTTGCTCTAGTCCCCTAATCATTTCAGTTGGTTGCTCTTTTCTGCACCTTCTGAAGCTCTGTAATATCCTTTTTTTAGGTGTGGTGACCAGAACTGTACACAGTATGCCAAGTGTGGTCTCACCATAGATTTGTACAAGGGCAGTATGATATCAGCAGTTTTATTCTCGATTCCTCGTCTAATTATGGCCAGCATGGAATTTGCCTTTTTTACAGCAGCCGCACACTGGGTTGACATCTTCATTGAGCTATCCACTACCGCCCCAAGATCCCTTTCTTGGTCTGTCGCTGCCAGCACAGATCCCATCAGTGTATATGTGAAGTTGGGATTTTTTGCCCCAATATGCATCACTTTACACTTACTCACATTGAATCTCATTTGCCATTTTAATGCCCATTCTTCCAGTACGCAGAGATCCTTCTGGAGCTCTTCAAAGTCTGATTTTGTTTTAACCACCCTAAATAATTTGGTGTCATCTGCAAACTTGGCTACTTCACCTTTCTCCCTCATGGGGACTCAAAGAGCCTTTAATTGTTCTCCTCTCCTCCGCTTTATCCTTACAACAACCCTGAGAGGTAGGTTAGGCTATACGTGGGTGGCTGACTCAAGGTCACCTGGTGAGCTATCCAGGGCAGCATGGAGATAGCAAGATATCTGTGCTGTTTCTCTCTTGTCTGCTCCAGCTATCAGTATTTAAATGACAGTTGCTTTAGCTTCATGAAAGGCAAGATTCCCTCTTTGTTGAAAGAGACTATGATCTAGATAGGCCTGGTGCTTAGGGTTGCCAACCTCCAGATAGTAGCTGGAGATCTCCCGCTATTACAACTGATCTCCAGCCGATAGTTCACCTGGAGAAAATGGCTGATTTGGCAATTTGACTCTATGGCATTGAAGTCCCTCCCTTCCCCAAACCCTGCCCTCCTCGGGCTCCGCCCCGAAAACCTCCTGCTGGTGGTAAAGAGGGACCTGGCAACTGTACTGGTGTTAGAGGATCTGGTGAAGGAAGAGACGCTAGTTAGAATAATTTTGTAAGGGAGGAACAATATCTAGGACATGTTACAACACACACTATAGTAGGATTCAGGCAGCTATGATAAATGTCTGAGCTCATTTCTTCTTTAGGTACCTCTGTTTACAGGAAATAGCTGTAGCAGATAACAACACTTGTCGCTGGAGTCTTTCATGGTGAAGCAGTGACATTTCAAAGAGATTGCTGCAGCAGTTAGTATTTACATTTTTAAGAAATTATGACATTAGACTACTTTGCTGTCAGTTCTAAGAGGGTTGCCAGCCTCCAGGTACTAGCTGGAGATCTCCTGCTATTACAACTGATCTCCAGCCGATAGAGATCAGTTCACCTGGAGAAAATGGACGCTTTAACCATTGGACTCTATGGCATTGAAGTACCTCCCCAAACCCCGCCCTCCTCAGGCTCCTCCCGAAAAACCTCCCACTGGTGGCAAAGAGGGACCTGGCAACCCTACTTCTGGGAAACATGGAACTTTAGCATGGGATCTGGACTATTGTTTCCATGGTCACAAGGATTTTTGCCTGTGGAGCATGATTTTTCTCTCTTCTCTTTCTCATGATTACCCAAAATGCCCTCAAGGAAGGGAGAGGGGGGAAGTGAAAACCTCATATTTCAATACTAATTTGAGAAATTCTTTTATTTGAACCAAAAATGAGAATGAGAAAACTTTCAGAACAATATGGGAACTTTCAGAACAATAAAATAATGGAACCTAGAGGTGCCAATCCCTGGTGGGGGAAATACGAGGATTAAAAAAAAAAAACCACCCTTGGGTTCTTCCCAAGAGACAAAGGAATCACCCCAAACTCTATGGTTTTACCATGGAGTTCCCGGTAATTCCTAGAACTAAACCTTGTCACTTCTAGTTTTGAACCAAAAGTGATGTAGCATTGCATGCAATGCTGTGCCCTCCATGGCCCAGCCCCCAATCCTCCTGCTGGTCGCCAGGTGCTGCCTGGAAACAAGACAAAATGCGCCAGGATTTGAACTCAGATCTCTTCAAAAATAAACTGCTGGGAACATGTCCGTTCTCATCGTTCTTGAGACATTAGGATGAAGGGCAAGGACTTCCACCTATAACCCTTTGTTCTGAAGAGTATTCATTCTGGTTTAGTTGGATCTTTTGCTCTGGATTACCCTGTATTGCAACTCAAGCAATTTCACAGTTATGCTGATTTGGATGACTTGTGAAGATGATATATTCAGTAGTTTTTTTGTGAATGACAAATAAATATTTAATTAGTAGCTTTTGTACTGTCAAGCTAATAAAAACAGAAGACAATTACATGATAGGGGTGGGGGAGGAGTGACTTTGCATATGGGTGCTCCCCTAACCTTTGGGAGCATCCAAGACAGCAGACACAATAAAGGGACCCAGCCCTCGAGCCCCAAGGGGGAAACGTTTATTTCTTAATAGGGTTGCCAGGTCCCTCTTCACCATTGGTGGGAGATTTTTGGGCAGAGCCTGAGGAAGGTAGAGTTTGGGTTAGGGGAGAGACTTCAATGCCATAGAGTCCAATTGCCAAAGCGGCCATTTTCTCCAGGGGAACTGATCTCTATCGGCTGGAGATCAGTTGTAATAGCAGGAGATCTCCAGCTAGTACCTGGAGGTTGGTAATCCTATTTCTCGATGCCCCCCATTTAAGCTGACTCCTCAAGCACTTTCACCGGTTCATGGAGGGCAGGGAAGGGCAGGCATTGGTGGTATCACTACAGGTCAAATGTGTTTTCCAGCTACCGTGGGCAGCCACAATGGAGCTGCTTGTTAGTCATGTCATGAAAAATTATGTGTAGCCATATATTTAATGTGATTTTTGCAGCTAAGCCAGTAGTGGCTCCACAGTGCATTCTGAGGATATGAAAATAGTTCTGGGAGGAGGAAGGCTAGAGTTGCTTCCCCATATGTGCTGATGCTGGGATAGGGTTGCCAGGTCCCTCTTCGCCACTGGCGGGAGGTTTTTGGGGTAGAGCCAGAGGAGGGTGGGGTTTGGGGAGGGGCTTCAATGCCATAGAGTCTAATTGCCAATGGAGCCATTTTCTCCAGGTGAACTGATCTCTATCGGCTGGAGATCAGTTGTAACAGCAGATCTCCAGCTAGTACCTGGAGGTTGGCAACCCTACGCTGAGAGCGCAAAAGGACTACTCTGCATCTGAGCCACACAAACCCCTTGTGTGTCTGATACAATGTCAGATGAATCTGCCTTACATTCAATCAGACACTTGGGCCATCAAGGTCAGTATTGTCTACTCAGGCTGGCAGCATCTCTTCAGAGTCTCTGGGGCAGATCTTTCACATCACCTGATCGTCTTTAGCTGGAGATGTTGGGGATTGAACCTGGGACCTTCTGTGTGTCAGGCAGATCCTCTACCACTGAGCCACAGCCCCTCCTCAAATTCCTTATGTTGTTCACCAACAAACATGAGGATGTTGTAACAGGGAGATGTGAGGGTGTCTCCAGAGAACAAAAGGGATGATGAGGTTGGAAGGGACAGAAATCTGAGAGGGAAATGAATACAGTGAGGAGTGGTGGGCAGAGAGGACTTCTGCACGTGGAAAAGGAAAGCACAATGTTGATTTGAAAACAGCTTGTCTGAATCTATTTCTGTTGTCTCTTTTGATGCAAATGGCAGATGGAAAAGCAATATGGAAATCTTTTCACTTTATGGCTGGGACATATACCTATAGTTATACTGTCTGGATTCCAAGGAGTGAAAGAGGGACTGATAAACCATTCAGAAGACTTTGTTGACCGACCAATGACCCCTTTCATGAAAGTTATAGCAAAAGGGAAGGGTAAGTTGCTGGGAAGAGTGAAATATTGTTTTCCTGGTCAAATCATAGAGTAACATCAAGCAAAAGGGAACCAAGGAAATTTCTGAATGTTTCATTATTTACATCACGGAAACTCTGCAAATAGACATTTTCCTGCACTTAGTAGCCATGGCATTGAGACTGTCAGATAATCCACTGTACTTAATATTACATAAACCTGACAGAAAACAAAGGAGACATTTATTTTATTTTATTTGTGTTATGTCTGCCTTAATGAGAAGGTCTGTAGAAGCATATGGTTTTGAGGAGATGAATAAAGGAGGAAGTCTTGCTTGTTTGAAAGAGACTGTTCTTTATGCACAAAGCATAGCAGTGGAAGACATGAAGAAGGAACTGGGGGAAAGCAACAATATTTAAATGTATAATAGTATTTAAATGTATTTAAATGTATAATAGTATAAGCAGCAGTTTATATGTGCCAAACAATACACACAGCCCACCAGACATATGGAAATAGGGGTTGAACCAACATGGAAATCAGCACTGGTTATGCAGGCTGATATTTGTCTCATGAGCAATAAAAAATAAGGCCAAGGCCAATGGTGCAAAATAGCTCAGAATTAATAGGTATTAATGTCATTCCAATTGGATATTTTCTGAGATGGAAATCTACATATTTATTTGCAGGAATTCTTGTGAGTAAAATTTCTTATTGGTTCTTAATGGCTTTAGGTATTATATTTTCAAATGGTCACACCTGGAAGCAACAAAGGAAATTTGGGATGGTTACCATGCGGAAGTTGGGACTGGGGAAGAAAGGTGTGGAGCACCAAGTACAAGAGGAGGCCCATCAGCTTGTTGAGACTTTTGCACGTGCAAAGGGTATGTGATAGTAGGCGATTATGGTGCCATATACACCAATCTACAGAAATCCTGATGGAAAGTCTCTAGTGTGGAAATACGTCCACAATGGAGAACTTGTTGATTCTTTTCCCCTACCACCTCTAGGGCTGTTGAAAAAAAAATTCGGTATGGTTTGGATTCGGCCGAACCCGGCCAGCCTTGGCAGCGTGGATCAGTCTAAAGACCCACCTGTCCCCCTTCTCCAGGCTTCCGAGAAGGGGTGGGGGTGGGTCTTTAAACTGATCTGTGCTGCCAGCCCCCGCTCTCCAACCCTGCAACTTTCCCTCATTCCGGGCTGAGCAGGGCTGCTCCAGCGGCCAGCCTCAGTCGCCCACCCACCTCGCCCGTCCTTTCCTCGCCCGCCCTTCCTCCCCTCCAGCGATCGCCCTGTCCCTGCCTCCCCCCCCCAGTGATCGGCCAGTCCCTGCCTCTCTCTCCATACCTTGCCGATCTCAGTCAGGAGGCCAGGTCTACCGCCATGGAAGTCAACAGGTAGACCTGACCTCGGGGGGGGGGGAAGATTCTTCTCCGGAGACCAGGTCTACCCATTGATTTCTATGGGCCTCCGGAGGCCAGGTCTACCATCTATCCAACTGCTCAGTAGACCTGGCCTCTGGAGGGGGACATTTCCCCCACACACACAGGGAGTCCCTGGAAGCCGGGTGGGGGGTCTTTAAAGGGCTCTGCGCGGCCTGGGCTGGCAGCGCGGAGGAGTTTAAGCATCTCCCCGCCAGGCTTCCAAGGAGTACCTGGAAGCTGGGTGGGGGGTCTTTAAAGGGTTCTGTGCTGCCTGGGAAGGCAGCGCAGAGCAGTTTAACCCCCCGCCCGGTTTCCCGGGAACCCCGCCCCCGCCCAACAGCTGAGCGTCGGGACCCAGGCAGGGGAGAAGCTTAACCCCCCCCACCGCCAAAGTGCTCCACGCTGCCAGCGTAGGCAGTGCGGAGGAGCTTAGAGACCCCCCTGCCAGGCTTCCAGGGACTCCCTGGAAGCCCAGCGGGGGGGGGGTCATTAAAGTGCTCTGCACTGCCAGCCCAGGTAGCGCTGAGGAGTTTAGAGACCCCCCCGCCAGGCTTCCACGGAGTCCCTGGAAGCTCGGCGGGGGGTCGTTAAAGTGCTCCGTGCTGCCAGCCCAGGCAGGGCGGAGCCCTTTAAAGACCTCCCCGCCCAGCTTCCAGGGACTCCCTGGAAGCCCGGCAGAGGGATGCTTAAACTCCTCCATGCTGCCAGCCCAGGCAGCGCGGAGCTCTTTAAAGACCCCCCTGCCCGGCTTCCAGGGACTCCCTGGAAGCCCGGCGGGGGGATCATTAAAGTGCTCCGCACTGCCAGACCAGGCAGCGTGGAGGAGTTTAGAGACCCCCCCGCAGGGCTTCCAGGGAGTCCCTGGAAGCCCGGCGGGGGGGGGGTCTTTAAAGGGCTCCACGCTGCCATCCCAGGAAAGGCAGGTTTGGGAATGCCGAACCTGCTGAATTTATTCGGTGATCGCCCGAACTCGCCGAATTCAGCTTGTGGTTTTCCCACCTTTTTTTGAAATTGGTTCATCCCGAACTGAAAACCGCTGAATCGGGTGAAATTCGGCTGTTTTTCGGTTCAGGATGAACCGAATCGACAGCCCTAACCACCTCTAGTTTAGCATGAAATTAAAGTAGTAACCACAAAGGTAGAGTTAATATTAATATAAGTATCAATGATTGTATTTGTAGGGGAGCCTCTTGACCCTTCATTACACATCAGAAATTCAGTCTTCAACGTGATCTGTGCTTTGGCTTTTGGACACCGGTTTTCTATTGACGATGAAGAATTCCTCAAGTTGACAGAAGCTATTAACATTATCTTAACATTTGCAACAAGCATACTTTATGGTGTGAGTAGTGTGAAATTAAATCAAAAGAGTTTCTGTCTAGACATTAGGAAGAATTTTCTAACAGAGTGGTTCCTCAGTGGAACAAACGTCCTCGGGAGGTGGAGGGCTCTCCAAGGAAGCCTGGAGTCACAGGTAAGGCTCAAGGTCGAAGAGGAAGACGGCTGTTTTTGTTCTTAGTCTTCATCAGTTCCCCTTCAGTAACCTTTCAGAAATAGAAATATTAACTACATTATGTTGTGAATAGGAAAGTTATTGTCAGAGATATATTTTTGATATATTGTTACTATTGTACACACCTTGGTGTGAATTTATTTTCTACTTCAGATTAATGTTGTATGTATATTGTATCCTACGGTTTCACTGTACTTTTCATCAGAATTTTGTGAATTTATTAATGATTGATAGAGATTTCATGATGTGTTTTTCCGTGTGATTTGGGGTTAACCTCCAGGTACTAGCTGGAGATCTTCTGCTATAACAGGTCTCCAGCCGATAGAGAACAGTTAACCTGGAGAAAATGGTCCACTTTTGCAATGGGACTCTATGGCATTGTAGTCCCTCCCCAAACCCTGCCCTCCTCCGGCTCTACCCCCAAAACCTCCCACCAGTGGCGATGAGCGTTCTGGCAACCTTAATGCAGCAGCCTCTACCAAAGAAAACTATAGATTACATTGATTTCAGATTTTTCCCAAGTCAATTTCCTCCAGGTAAAGAATCCCTCTCTATTTCAGCTATACTCTGGGTTTTCAAAATAAATGAAAAGTTAAAGTAGCCTCATGGGTCAAAATAAGAATCTAGAATAACTTTAATGTAATTCACAGGGTTTCTAGGTCTCTCTTTGCCACTGACTGGAGTGATGGGGGTGGAGCCTGAGGAAGCCGGAGTTTGGGGAGGGTGGGACTTCAATGTCATAGAGCCCAATGGCCAAAGTGGCCATTTTCTCCAGGTGAACTGATCTGTATTTGCTGGAGAGCAGTTGTAATAGCAGGAGATTTCCAGCTAGTACCTGGAGGTTGGCAACCCTAATAATACACTTTATTCAGACCAACCCAAATGACACTTGGGAGGGAAGGTGGCTTGGTATAGCCCAATCTCAGAAGCTAAACAGGGTCACTACTTGGATGGGAGACTGCCAAGGAGGACTATGCAGAGGAAGACAATGACAAACCACCTCTTCTTCTCACTTGCCTTGAAAGCCCCTTGCTGGGGGTGCCGTGAGTAAATTGTGAATTGACAGCACTTAAATATGTAAAAGACTGTATTACTGTGCCTCTTCTCAGTAAAAATAAGATTTTGCCTTCATATTTCCTGCAGTTATATGAAATGTTTCCATGGCTCTTGGACTGTCTCCCAGGTCCTCATAAAAAAGCGTTTTCTAGCAGAGATGTCGTGCTTTCATTTATAAGGAAAGAGATAGAAAAGCATAAGGAGAACCAGTCCCTGCATGATCCACAGGATTACATTGATTTCTATCTACTTCAGATAGAGAAAGTAAGTATCTGCCTTGTATGTGCAATTAGATCAACTCAACAAAAAGACCCAACTGGTGTAAGTTTAATTTTTATTCTTTGAAACTTTCATGCCTTTTAACACTGTCATACTCTGTCAAGTATGTTGGTTCCAAACCACATAGGGCTTTGAAGGTCAAAAGTGAAATTTCATCTATAGAGTGAAATTCTGACATTTTTGCAGAACCTCCCTTCCCTTCCTATCATCAAATTTCTCTGTTTCCAGTCAATTCCATTTTGATCAAAGACTCCAAATTCCTAAAATGAGGGAAAGAAAAGGATTGCTGGATTTCAGAGAGAAATTGTAAAAAGAGGAATTAGGAGAATTTATCCTAATAACCCTAGTACTGAGAGATATAGGTTCACTTACCTGGTCACAATCCTTATTGGACTTAGAGCCTCCACAGTCATAGAGGCTAGTTAGGATGGTCCATGTTCCCAGTCTGATGTATCCATAGAATCATACAGTTGGAGCATTAAGGGCATCTAGTCCAACTCCCTGCTGAAAGCACGATCAGCCTAAAGCATCCCAGACAAGTGTTTGTCCAGCCGCTTGAAGACTGCCAGTGAAGGGGAGCTTACCACCTCCATAGGCAGCTAATTCCACTGCTGAACAACTCTTACATTAACCCCCCCCCCAAATATCCAACCGGTACCTTTACATTTGTAAATTAAACCCATTATTGAGAGTCGTATCCTCTGCTGCCAACAGGAATAGCTCCCTGCCCATCACAAATGTTTCCACGACTCTGTAGGTTTGATCAGTTTTGGGATCCTGTCCACAATATCTTTAATTTTTGCCTCTGGCAAGCAACACTCAAATACATGACCTGGGTAGCCCCAAGCTAGCCTTATCTAGTCAGATCAAGAAGCTAAGCAGAGCCATCCCTGGAAAGAATTTGTTTGGGCAACTTCCAAGAAATACCAGGGTTTTGACATGGCGGCAGGTGATGAAAAAACACCTCCAAATGTCTCTTGCCTGGAAAACCCAATGGAGTTAATCATAATCATAATAAACCTTTAATGGCATAGAAACCCAATGGAGTTGCTATAAGTCAGCTGTGACTTGACGGCACCCACACACATACACATGCAGATGACACCCATGTCTGTTTCTCTATGCCTTCAGAATTAGATTATTATACATTAGAATTATAAGCATTTATCAATTACATACGTTCTCTTCTACCTGCCTGAAATTTGTCAAGGAGGATCGTTTGGATGATGTATGAAATCCAGGAGAGTCAGGAGTGTTATTTATTTATTTATTTAGTGTTATTTATAGTCTGCCCTTCTCACAGGGACTCCAGGCAGATCGCACAGAGTGAGTCAATACAATCAACAGAATGGGACATTCAATAAACAGTGTGATAGGATTAGTGCCGTAGAAATCTGGAGCCAACTTGAAATCTGAAAGTCCGAACAGAAGCAAAGCATACGTATTAACTAGGGCTGTGCATATCGATATACCCGAAGCAAAAATTAGTTGCAAAAAGCCATTTTGGTACATTTCGGGTTTGAGTTTACCGAATTCCAAAACCTGGGGGGAAAGCCAAAGCCAAATGGGCCATTCCCGGGGGGGGGGGGAAGGTAATTATCTGGATTTTTCAGGTTCTCCCCAGGCTTTGCAAAGCTCCTGGGGGGAACTTTTGATGTAGAGCCCCCAATCTTGCAGGATAGCTTGCAGGGACTCTCCTTGCAAGAACCCCCAAGTTTGGTGAAGATTGGGTCAGGGGTTTGAAGTTATGGGGTCTGGAAGAGGTTGCCCCCTCCCGCCTCCATACACAAGCATTGACAGTTAAGAGATTGGCTAATGCTTGTCTATGGAGGAGGAAGGGGGCAACCTCTCCAGAGCTCATAACACCATATCCCCTGATCCAATCTTCACCAAACATTCGGGTTCATGCAAGGAGAGCCCCTGAAAGCTACTCTGAAAATTTGGGACCTCTACCCCCAAAAATGCCCCAACAGGAGCTTCGCAAAAAAATCCCCATAGACTTTAGCGGTGGGAATTTTCCATTAGCTGACTTTCTCTACATAGACACAATTCTGTGGAAGTTGGCTAACTACAAATAGTCAGCTTATGTTGTTTATTTGTAGTTTGCTGATTTTGTAGCATAAGGGTATTCCAGTTTTGTACAATTAAATGATTCAAAAATTCCATAGTAGGATCCTACTTACAGTAAGCTATAGACAGTAGAATAGCCAGAAGTCCCTTATCATTTATCCAAGTACGTTTGTGAACCATTTTGTGCAGTCAAACTCTATTGCCTGCACTGAAAAGCCCTCTCAAATAATTCAGTTTGGCATAAGTTGTGGAAAGCTAGGAGAGTGGGATTTTTCCTGACCTCCTCAGGCAGGGCCACTCTCCATAAGGTGGGGGCCATAATGGAGAAAGAACATGGAAATGTGTTTTTCATTGAATTCAGTGAAACAACAATTGAATTGATTTCCTAATATGACTACCTTTCCTTCTGATATTCAAAATGTACAGACCCACCATGAATGAAGTTCTTTTTACTAACCCTCCTATCTGACAGCTATTTCACTACTCAAGTTTTTTGAATTCACCCCCAACAACTCTCTCCATTCTTTTTAGATGCAAGTTCTGGGACTTCAGTTTGTGGTGGTGGTTAATAACAGCAAAATAAGGTCCTGCCCACCCCAGGGAGGGAGGGAGGGAGGGAGAGAGAGAGAGAGAGAGAGAGGGAGAGAGAGAGGGAGAGAGAGAGGGAGAGAGGAAAAGACCCTTCCCACCAAGTACTCATTTGGGGGCAAGGATGGTCCTGGTGGGAAGGGGAACAGACCCCCAGGCCATTGATCCACCAGGATGTTTTTGGCAGCCTTAATGGCCAAACCACCCCTGAGCAAAATTGTTAGAATTAATTTCAACCTTCATTTTCCATTGTTTACAACAGAGAAAGAGTGACCCCAACTCCACCTACGATGAAGGGAACCTGGCTCATTCCATTTTTGACCTCTTTATCGCAGGATCGGACACTACCGTGACAACTCTGCAATGGGCACTACTCCTCATTGCAAATCATCCAGATATTCAAGGTAAGGAAATCTGGTACAGCATGGAAAGGGTAGCTCTTACTTTTGCTTTTCATTTTTATTAATGCATTGTAACTATCTGTGAACCATATGAAATCACAGGAGGAAGGGGAACAGTTTGGAGATAGGTATAGTATGGTGGTCTTAAGGGTCTTCCTAGCATTGGCTGGAAGTGCAATCCTAAACAAAGTTACACCCTTCCAAGTCCATTAAAGTCAACAGGCTAGGCCTTGGCCAGTATGCCATGTTTGTTGACTCTCCAGGTTACTAGGTTGCCCACTATGCAAAACAGGATACTAGACTAGATAAACCATTGGTCTGATCCAGCAGGGTACCTCTGATGTTCTTATTCACTGTCCAATGCAAGTTTGTTTTCAACCTAAATGCAAAATTCTTTTCCTACCAGAAAAAGTCTACAAGGAAATGGAAGATGTTTTGGGTTCCTCTCAATCATACACCCATCAGGACAGGAAGAAATTACCCTACACCAATGCTGTGATTCATGAGATCCAGCGTTCCCAATATATCTTGTTAGTTGGGATTCCCAGAGAATCTGTGAAGGATGTGAACATGCTCGGTTTTCTCATTCCAAAGGTATAGCCAATATTTTTAGCTGCACTCCTGGATCCAAAGAGCAGTATGTATTGATGGAAGGAATTTACAAGCTGCGTCTTCATGGGGGCTTCCTCTGCAGGACTGCTTGAAGGGCAAGTGGACTAACCTCCTTTCCTCACAATGATGCATTCTTGCACTGGGATTATTGTATCATCCCTCCTAAATAGCATGTTCCACCTGTGCTTACCTATGTGTGTTAATTTGCCACCCCTGCTTTAGATGAGTAACTGGAAAGAGGGTGTACAATCCTTTCTTCAAGTTTTTAAAAAATGTTATTTGCACTCCATTTTTCTTATTGAGACGCAAGGCAGTTAACATAATATAAACCAGTGTAATCAAAAGTAGGGGTGTGCACCAATTTTTTCCGGTATTTTTCAGGTTCGGATTTAATTGTCGAAAATTCTGAAAAAAGCTAAATACTTAATAATATTTGGCTTTCCCCGGAAAATCAAAATTTTTCAGGTTAATAAATCTGAACTGGAAAAATACGCAGTGCAGAGCTTCAGTTCTCTGTCCCCGCTGCAGTCAAACTCCACTTGGAGTCTGAAGGTGACTGCAGTCCCAGGCAGCAGAAAAGTGAGGAAGGGGGAAAGGGAGGGAGGGGGTTAAAAGTGGTGTTGGGGCAAATCGGTCACGAAAAATGCTGAATTTGGCATCATTTGGGATCCACTTTTTCAGAATTTTTTTTTACTGGTCCCCCCCCCCCCCCCGAAAAATACTGAAAAGGTATTTTTCAATTACCACTTCATGTATCTGCTGTCTGGTAAAGATAAGGCTGTTACTTTATCTGTACTTTATTATTTAGCAGCTGCTTTGAAGATATGCAGAAAGTTATAATCAAGTTACGCCTAAATGCTGTCTGGGGCTGCAATCTAGAACTTTTAAGGACCTTGGAACAAACATTGGATTGGTTTAAAATCTGAATTTGCCCTGATAAATTCTTGGAGCAATATTTAAAATGAAACAGGGCATGGTGTTGGATCCAGATGGTTTTTCCTCAGGATCTGGGTATTTTCAATTTATTGTGGCTGAGAAGAATTTAATGTCACTACAGTTTCCCTGGAATACATAAATGTGTTATTCTTCTTCCTATTGTTATTATTATTTACAAAATCTGTATCCTGCCTTTCTGCTCTTATAAGGGCCACCAAGGCTGCTAACAATTGAATAATTTAAAGCACACATGATAAAACAATTAAGTTCGAACCCTCCCCCTTCTTACCTTCCTTACAGTTCTTCCTTCAAAACACACAGATAATTTTCTCACATGTCAAAAGGCATTAGATTTTTCAGGGAGTATTGATGGATTGTGCTGTTCTTGAAGTATTCTGAGTCAATTGTTTCTTCCTTTTAGGGAACCTTTCTTCTCCCAGATATTGCCTCTGTTCTTCTGGATCCCAAGCAATGGGCAACCCCAGAAGAGTTCAACCCAAATCATTTTTTGGACAAGGATGGAAATTTTGTGGATAGAGAAGAATTTCTGCCATTTGGTGCAGGTAAGCGGAGAACTAGGAACTAGCTTATGAGTAATTAGTCAAATTTACAAGGTTATTTCAAGACTGAATCTAGTAACACTTATTCTATTTGTGCTTTAGTTATTTATTTATTTAAACAATCTATCCTGCCTTTCTCTCAAAGGAAAAAAAGGCAGATTACAATAAAAATAAAACACAGAGAAACATATACATTTGGAGCCACTGGAAGGCTGCCACAGATGAAAGGGTATTCCAGCTATGGAGCATGACTTCCCTCTAGGGTTGCCAACCTTCAGATACTAGCTGGAGATCTCCTGCTATTACAACTAATCTCCAGCCGATAGAGATCAGTTCTAAGGCTGTTCATTCGGTAAAACCCAAACTGAAAAAATACCGAATAAATGTCATTTTGGTAAATTTCTGGTTTGGGTTTACTGAATCAGCAAATCCAGGGGGTTGGCGAAGCTGAATTTTCCATTCCCGAAAATTCAGCTTTATCAGGAATGCATTTCTGCTGCTCCTGTGGGGGCATTTTTGCAGGTAGAGGTCCCAATTTTCAGGGTAGCTAGGAGGGACTCTCCTTGCAAGAACCCCCAAGTTTTGCAAGGACTGGGTCAGGGGTCCGGAGTTATGGGGTCTGGAAGGGGTTGCCTCCATCCTCCTCCTTTGAAATGCATTGGAAAAGTGGCTGTGTTCAGAATCTTTAGTTTAATCTTTGCAATGTATCTTTGCAAAGTTCACCCTGTGCCTCCATAGAGATACAATGTATCAACATTGCAAACGAAAAAACCCCATTATACCAATTCATGGGGAAAAGCCATTTCCTTTTCCCACTGACTGGTATAATGGTTTTTTTTTTTTTTTTTTGCAAAGCTCCTGGGGGAGCATTTTTGCAGGTAGGGTTCCCAAATTTTCAGGATAGCTTGAAGAGACTCTCCTTGCAAGAACCCCCACGTTTGGTGAAGATTGGGTCAGGGGTTCGATTTTATGGTGTCTGGAAGGGGTCTCCCCCTTTTTCCATGGGAATGCATTGAAACCCATTTATATTGGTTTTAATGGAGGAAGAGGGTGACCCCTTCTAGACCCCATAACATTGGACCCCCTGACCCAATCTTCACCAAACGTGGGGGTTCTTGCAAGGAGAGTCCCTTCAAGCTACCCTGAAAATTTGGGAGCTCTACCTGCAAAAAAAAACCCAGGAGTCATGGAAAGCCCAAAATGGGTTTAATGGGTTTAAATGGCCGAATTTTTCAGAAATCCCGAATTTAAAGCTGAATTCCCAACTTTACCGGTATAGGGGAATTCAGCATTCAGGTTTTCCTGGAAAAAAGGCCAATTAAACCTGAACCTGAATTTTCCCATCCCTCCTCCAACAGTCTTAATCAGTTCCCCTGGAGAAAATTGACCGCCTTCCTCAGGCTCTGCCCCCAAAATCTCCAGGTATTTCCCACCCTGGAGCTGGCAACCAAAGTATTTTGGACATTTATCTTTATTGTGGATGGTGCTGGGACAAGTCCAGAGCAATCAGCTGCTCCCTCCTTTCCATTTCTTGCCTACTAGCTTCTTGTAGCTCCAGCTGCCATTATTGCCCTTGGGAAGTCTAGTACATTTAGATGTTGGTTCTTCAATTAAAAGGGAAGTGCAATGAAATGTGAATTACACATTCTGGTCAAAATATCCTCTTGTAGATCCATCTGCTTTTCCAAAGTTCAGTGGCTATATTATATAAACAGTTGTATTATACAACTTTTGTTGTTTTATGGAGGAAGTAATCCTAAAGTCACATAAATTCACAATAGTGGATAGCTATTGGTTACTCGGGGCCAAGTCCAGTCTCCTGAAGGGTGCTGGGTCAGAGATTAAAAGGAGATTTGTAAGGAACGGCTGGTTGCGGTGATGGGAGATGCTGGCGGGCTAGTTCAGGACGTGAGAGGGGGGTATGGTTCAGCAACCCAGATTTCCTCCTCAAAGTCCAAATTAGCTGCAGGCTGAAGTAATAGACACATAAGGACAGGTGTAATACATATTATTCATTTGATTTGTGTCTTTAATTCCTTGACAGGGGCCCGTATGTGTCTGGGGAGGCAGCTGGCAGAGATCGAGCTCTTCATCTTCTTCACCAGCCTCTTGAGGTCCTTCACCTTCCAGCTGCCAGAAGGAGTCAAAGAGCTCAGCAAAGAGGCTATACTAGGGCTGACTATGCATCCCCGTCCTTATAAACTCCATGCTGTTCCCCGCTCAAGTGCTTAGTAAACTATGAAAATAATTTGTGCAGAGAGCAGGAGAGCAGGGTAGTAAGTCGAACTAAGAAAATAAATAAATACATATTTGTTACTGCTTTCTGTAACAATGAGCATATGAACACATGAAGCTGCCTTACACTGAATCAGACCCTTGGTCCATTAAAGTCAGTATTGTCCACTCAGACTGGCAGCGGCTCTCCAGGGTCTCAGGCAGAGGTCTTTCACATCACCTACTTGCCTAGTTCCTTTAACTGGAGATGCTGGGGATTGAACCTGGGATCTTCTGCATGCCAAGTAGATGCTTTACCACTGATCCACAGCCCCTCCCCATATATTCTACTGTGACTTGTCCTATGTCCTAGAGTTTTTCCACTTAATTAGAATTCTGCAGAGGTCCTATTTACCCAAGGTCAGACACATTGCTGATGCTATTGCTGGCTATACTGATAGCTATATTCCTCACTATCACCGAATACTTCCTGGTTAGCTGTTACTGTGCAAGAGCTCAGGGCAGAATTTGTATAAAACTGGAAACTGCCCATGTTATCTACTAGCCTTTATAGACAAAGTGAGCTTTTCATTGAGTGTGGAATTCCCAGTGTTAAAGCTGGGGATCAGTTTCCCTAAGCCCCATTTGATTCAAAGAAGGCACAAGGCATTACTGGGCAACTTCTTTGAATAGCAGCCAATGGGGAGACATGGCTGTCCAACTTATATTCAAGCCACACCTCCCCCCAGGCAGGCTTTTGCTATTGACCCACCCTCCCTTTAGACATCACGGGATTAGCTAGTTGCCTTTGGGAACAAAGCAGGAATTTTTCGGGTTTCCTTGGATTGGCTGTGGGAAGAGCTTTTTAAAACTGCATTGTGATGTCATGGTAGTGTTTGGTCAAATAGGCCTGGTCGTGGACTGTGTAGGTCATTACTAGTTTGGCAAGTAGGGTTGCCAGCTCCAGGCTGAGAAATATCTGGAGATTTCTGGAGCGGAGCCTGAGGAGGGCGGAGTTTGGGGAGGGGAGAGACTTCAATGCCATAGAGTCCAATTGCCAAAGCGGCCATTTTCTCCAGACGAACTGATCTCTATCAGTGGGAGATCAGTTGTAATTAGGGTTGCCAGGTCCCTCTTCCCCATCGGCAGGAGGATTTTGGTGTGGAGCTTGAGGAGGGTGGGGTTTGGGGAGGGGAGGGACTTCAATGCCATAGAGTCCAATTGCCAAAGCAGCCATTTTCTCCAGACGAACTGATCTCTATCAGCTGAAGATCAGTTGTAATAGCAGGAGATCTCCAGCTAGTAACTGGAGGTTGGCGACCCTAAGGAGAAGGCAGGCTGATCAGGTTAGGCAGGGATGATGCACAAGCACTCTGAATCATCGGTAGTGAGGGAGGGTGTGTCTGGTACAGCGCATCACTGGCTGTGTGGCAGGAGGCGGCTGGGAAGGAGCAGCCCATCTCATGGCTGATGCTTTCACTTATGTTTAGTTGCCTGCCTTTATGTATATAAGCGTGTGTTAGGAAGTTAGACTTTGTTATTCTAAGGTACCTACTTGCTTGACTTTTATTTAAGCCTGATCCTTTCTATCATCCTTTTAATAAACCCTGTTGCTTTTTATTGGTGTGTTCGTGTATGCAACTGTCCAAACCCAACCTCAGTCAAGCTACCGGTAGAGGATTTATTCCAGGGTCCCAGATCGGGGACAAGGGGAATTAAATCAATCAGACTTCATGGAAAGTCTATCAATATAACCATCATTTACATTTATGTGGGCTCAAAGTTGACTCAGCCTTCCATCCTTCCGAGGTTAGTAAAATGAGTACCCAGCTTGCTGGGGGTAAAGGGAAGATGACTGGAGAAGGCACTGGCAAACCACCCTGCAAACAAAGTCTGCCTAGTAAACGTTGGGATGTGATGTCACCCATGGGTCAGGAATGACCCGGTGCTTGCACAGGGAACCTTTACCTTATAGATGCTGATGAGGAAGAAATTGAAAACTTTTATGCAAATGTCCTGGAGGCAATTGGTCACACAAGTCAACAAGATGTGCTGATAATCATAGGTGACTGGAGTACGAAAGTAGGAAGCAAAGAAGAATCAAATACTATAGGAAAATTTGATCTAAAAGCATGAAATAGAACTCTGTGAAGACTACAATTTGTTCATTGCAAACATATATTTCAGGCAACCAAATATGGACATCACTGGACAACCAATATAGAAATGAAATAGAAATGCCTAAACAAGACCAGGAGCTAATTGTGGTACAGGCCAAGAATTGTTAATATCAAAATTCAGAATAAAGCTGAAGAAAAACACCAAAACATTCATAGTGCCAAAACACAATCTAAGAGACTTCCTGAAGAGTTTAAAGACAGTGTAAAGAACAGATTTGCATTACTTAGTTCAAGTGAACATGAACCAGAAGAAGTATGGGTTGAAACCAGAGATACTATCAAGGAAGAATGTGCAAAGACTATTCATGTAGCCAAAAGAAATGAAAAGCCTTGATGGATGACTGATGAAAGGACTTACAACATCCCGTCACCTCTGGAAATGCCTAACAGAGGTGAATGGCTCTGGAGCCATTTGTTTGGCATCCCTGTGCAGTTTTGAAACTGCCAGGGAGAGGAAAGAATTTTACCCAGGCTAACATCTATGCTCTAAGAATAAAAAGAACAAGGGGTCAGGCACCTGTCTGGGATAAAGGTCTTCTCCCAGATGGGCAGCCAACTCCAGCATGGGAGATTCCTGGAGATTTGGGGATGGAGTCAGAGGAGAGCAGGGTTTTGAGAGGGGAAGGATCTCAGTGGGGAATAATGCCATAAAGCCCAGCCTCCGGAGCAGCCATTTTCTCCTGGCAAAATGGTCTCTGTGGTCTAGCAATCAGTTGAAATGCTGGGAGATCTCCAGGCGCCACCTGGAGGCTGGCAACCCTACCTCCCAGGCAGTCTTCCTGTTTATGCTGCTCCTTCTTTGTACTTAGCTATGCACTCCAATACTAGGCACACAATGGGTAGCTGTGTTAGTCTGTCACTTCAGAAGAAGTGAGCTGGGGCTCATGAACACTCATTCCCTGCCAGAAATTTTGTTAGTCTTTAAGGGGCTACTACTCTTTTCTAATACTAGGCACAGTTAGCAGGCTGCAGCCCAGCCATCGAGTGAAAGGGAGCAAATCATAGGTGATTATTCATTACTGCCTTCTAACCATACAGTGGTCTTCTGAATGAATATCCTTTACAATGACTATATCTTTAAAAAAGTTAAATTTCGGGGGGGGGGATTCGACTTTCCATTACAATGCTAGGATGAAAGGCCTACACGTATGTCCTTAAAAAGACTCAAGGGTCAATCTAGCTAAAGAAGGCATATTTGTTGGCTATGAAACAGAATGCAAAGGCTACAGAATACTATACATCCATGCAGGTACAATCAAGTACTGCAGTGTGGTCTACCTTGATGAAAGTGAGAGGTGAAACACCTTTAACATTATCCTCTGGCACCTTTTTGTAGTGAGCAGTTTGACTGCAAGACAGAGAGAGACCTCAGTAAGTAGCTTTTTTGGTTCGGATGGTTTGGTAAGTAGCTTTTGAAAGATGACTCTGTTGTTCTCTTCTGGTGAAGTTTCAGGTTGCATAGGAGATGAACTGCTGCATTCTTCTGGTGAGCTGTTTGGTTGCATAAGCAAGAATGTTAAGAATGGGAAATTAGCCATTAAAGTTACATCCTGCTGCCCTCTTCTGGGGAAAATCTTTCCTGCAAATGAGACCCCTGTCTTAAATGGTAAAGACTAGAAAAAGCAACAAGAATATGCAAACAAATATGGAAAACAAAACAATGTCCCACAAATGGGGAAATGCGAAATAAATGTTAAAGACTGCACCAACTCTCCGACCATCATGTTAATTTCTTATGCGAGTAAAATGATGCTCAAAATCTTACAAGGAAGACTGTTACAATATATTTGATATGAAAAATGCCTTGTGTATGAAGCTGAGTTTAGGGCTGTCGATTCGGTTCCATCCAAACCAAAAAACAGCTGAATTTTCCCCGATTCGGCGGTTTTCAGTTCGGATGGAGCCAAATTCGAAAAAAGGTAGGAAAACGACAAGCCGAATTCAGAGAGTTTGGGGTGATTGCCGAATAAATTCAACAAATTCAGGGGCTCCGAATCAGCAGCATAACCGTCAGTTAGTAAGCAACTAGCAGCATTCTCCCGTGGCCAATGGTGGCCAAGCTGGGTCTTCTCCTGGTCAATCAGTGCAGGGATTTTCCCTTTTGAAATGGCCAGGAGAAGAGTATAAAAACTCCTGTCCTCCCGTCCCAAGTCTGGAACTCATTTCCTTCCTTTTTGGTGGTGCTGCTCCTGACTCTGAGAGATCCCGATTCCTGCTTACTGGAATAAGACTGGATTGGATTTACTTCTCATCCCTGCTCCTGCTGGAAGACATCGACACAGTTTGATTTTTGGGTTTTTTCTATAAACCATTTATCCTGTGTGTGTGTGTGTGTGTGTGTGTGTGTGTGTAAGCTAGGGCTGTTGAATTTTAAAAAAAATGGTATAGTTCGGATTTGGCTGAATTCGGCCCGTTTAGATTCAGGATATGCCGACGTCCGAACACCCCCGCTTCAGGTCCCTGCAATTCGGCAGGAATTCAAAGTTCGGGGAAAAAATTCGGCCGAATAAAGCCATTAAAAACACAACTGCGCCTTTCCGCGGCTCTGGGGGGGCATTTTTGGGAGTAGAGGTCCCAAACTTTCAGCGGAGCTTCAAAGGACGCTTCTTGAAAGACCCCCCAAGTTTTGTAAAGATTGGGTCTGGGGGGGCTGAGATATGGGCCCCGAAAGGGGTCCCCCCACCCTTAATGTGCATCTCTGAGCAGAGCTTGCCGCCCACGCACAAAGCTCCCAGCCCTGACAAACAGCTGAGAAGTTTGCAAAGCATTGCAACAGACTGAAAAGCAACACGACTGAAAAGCAACACAACCTTGTAAGCAACACCTTTGCAACTGTGCAAAGCAACACCTGACACCTGGGAGTTTGCAAACCATGGAAAGAGACAGAGGCAGCTAGCTATGCATAATGAGCAGGAGGGGTGGAATTTCCCCTTTTGCATGGGACTCCAAATGCATTCTTTAAGTCACCTTTTGAAAACAAGTATTGAGCAACCATCCAAATAGACCTAACCGCTCTTATGAATGAGGGAAAACCTGAAGACACACAACTGAAACCCCCCCTCAAACCAGGGAGAGAGAGACTCGAGGGGGAACACACACCCCAGGCAGAACCGGCAAAAGCCGCCTTTGGCTTCCCCCCCACCTACAGAAACTGCTCCCTCCCCACACACACACAGACTCTGCTACCCCCCCCCCCCACACACACAGGAGAAAAATTATAGATTAAAGCCCCCAAAGGGGTCTTACTGTGGCTGTCTTCTGTTCCATCAGGAGGGGCTGGGGAGGAGTCAGTAATCCAAGACGATTCCATTTAGGCACGGGACGTTTTGCTCTGGAGATGCATACTGATCCATTCATCCCAATAGGGAAAAGGGGAAAGGGGAAAGCCCATATCTCGGGACCCCCTGACCCAATGTTTACAAAACTTGGGTGGTCTCTTAAGAAGGCTTGTCTGAAGCTCCGCTCAAAGTTTGGGATCTGCACCCCCAAAAATGCACCCCCTGCAACCACGGAAAGAGAAAAGGGGGAGCTGATATTTCTGCCCCCACTGAACCCATCTTTACAAAACGTGGGTGGTAACTTAAGAAGGATTGTCTGAAGCTATGCTGAAAGTTTGGGGGCTGTATCCCCAAAAAAGTGCCCCCTGCAGCCACGGAAATGGAAAAGGGGGGAAGGGAAAAGGGGTAGAGCCCATATCTCGAGACCCCCTGACCCAATGTTTACAAAACTTGGGTGGTCTCTTAAGAAGGCTTGTCTGAATCTCTGGTGAAAGTTTGGGATCTGTACCCAAAAAAATACGCCCCCTGCAGCCACAGAAAGGAGCGAATGTGCACAAGCACCCCCCCACACACACACACGAGGATTTCCCTCTCTCTGTCCCTTCCGGGCCGGGCCGCACATCAGCTGATTCCTCCAGTACTCAATCCTGACTGATTGGCCAGAAAAAGACCCAGCTTGGCCACTGATTGGCCGGGGGAGGAGACTGCTGCTTACTGACGGTTATGCTGCTTACTGACGCCCTGAATTGGCCGGATTTATTCGTGAACTCCCGAACTCGCTGAATTCGGCTCCCTGGTCGCCCGCCATTTTTGAGTTCGGTTCGTCCCAAAGTAAAAACCACCGAATCAGGAAAAATTTGGCTGTTTTTCAGTTCGGGCCGAACCGAATCAACAGCCCTAGTGTAAGCAGATTCTCTGTGTTGGGGGGAGAAGCCAAAGGGGGAGTTTTGCTGGTTCTGCCTGGGGTTTGTGTTTGTGCCCGCTCGCCTCTGTGGGAGTTTGCGTTCTGCTTTTTTTCTGCCCGTGGCCTGGCCACCCTCGCCTGGAGCTGAGTCCGTGTGGCGGTGCGCGCATGTGAGTCTCTCCCTCCGCTCGGCACCCGCGCGCCTCCTCCTCCTTGGTTTGTTTGTGTTTCGGGTTGAGCCGAGCCGTACTGGTTTGAGAGGGGGGGCTTTGCCTTTTCTGCCTGGGGGGGGTGCCCACTCGTCTCTGCAGGTGTGTGCGTTCTGCTTTTGTTTTTTGCCCATTGCCACCCTCGCCCGGAGTTGTGATTTCGGGTTTGTTTGTTTGTATGGAAGGCATAAAATCGCGCTGAGCCGGTGCTTATCTCTCCCCCTTTCTCCCATAAACCGTCCGGCTCCTACTGATTCATACAATAAGCCAGCCTTACTTTTGCAAGCCTCATTTTGCAACCATTTTGCAAGCCTCATCCTAGAAGGAGCTAGACAAGAATTCTTAAGGCTAAGAATGTGTCACTGGTGACCAAGATCAAGATAATTCATATCATAGTATTCCCCATTACTATGTATGGATGTGAAAATTGGACAATTAAGGAAGCTGAGAGAAAGGTGACACACACACATGCACTGATAGTAGGCTTCAGATTATTCTGTAGTGCCCATGAGAGGACAGATTGAACTAAGAAGGCAGCCTTTCATACCATATTTAGTCAAAAATGTAAGACCCCCCCCCCCAAATGGTATACACAAAAATAAACGAGTTACTGAACATAACTTAAAAAGTGCATTGTGGCCCCATGAAATCTCATACCCCGCCAGAAATTTTGTTAGTCTTTAAGGTGCTACTGGACTCCTACTCTTTTCTACTGGACATAACTGTTATGTATATTTGAATATAAGCTGACCCCATTTTCTTATGGAAGAACACACTAGCCTTGCATTTGAGTAAATACAGTGTTATTCTCTGCTGCTCTCTTGTGGTGAACTTTTTGGATGCACAACGAAGAACTTTCAGAATTGGGAAAGAGGTCTTTGCAACTGCATTTGGCTGCACAAGAGACACACACACTACTTGGCTGCATAAGAGAGGGCAGAGGCGGGATACAGGCATTGTATCATTCCAGTGCTGAAAGATCTGCATTGGCTGTCCATCTATCTCCAGGCCAAAATCAAAGTGCTGGTCCTTACCTTTAAAGCCCTAAATACTTGGTGCCTCCAAATTAACCCACCAGCACACCAGTTAAGATGTTCCCCAAAAGCTCTGCTCTCAGTGCCCGTACCTTCAGAGGTGAGGCAAGTGTAATCGGAGACGTGACTTTTAAGTGGTGGCACCCTAGCTGTGGAATGCTTGCCACCTGAGTCTTGCCTGGCATGTACATTGTTCACTAGGAGACACCACGTCAAAAAATTCCTATTCACCCTGACTTTTCATTTATTTTTTACACCATTTTATAGTTTGCTTTTAATTAAACAGAAAACTGTTATTTTAAGCTGCTCAAGCCAGCATGGTGTAGTAGTTAAGAGTGGTGGTTAGGAGCGGTGGACTCTAATCTGGTGAATCGGGTTGGTTTCCCCACTCCTCCACATGAAGCCAGCTGGGTGACCTTGGGCTAGTCACAGCTCTCTTAGAGCTCTCTCAGCCCCAACTACCTCACAGGGTGTCTGTTGTGGGGGGGGGGGAAGAGAAGGGAATTGTAACCTGGTTTGATTCTTCCTTAAGTAGTAGAGAAATTCAGCATATAAAAACAAACTCTTCTTCTTCAATTGCCCTGGCTGTTTTTTTTTTAAGTTATTGATTTTAATTAATGACTTTTAATGCTTTCTGTTTTTTGTTAGGTTCTGGTTTTTAAGCTGCCTTGAGCTGGTTCCCTGGAGAGGAAGCAGTATGAGAATGCACATGTCTAGAACAGATTATAGAGATCAGTTCCTCTGGAGAAAATGGCTGCTTTGGAGGGTGGACTGTATGGCATTATACCCTGCTGAGGTCTCTCCAAACTCCGCCCTACACAGACTCCATCCACCAAAATCTACTGACATTTCCCAATCCCAACCCGCAGCTAGAAAACCTATTGGTGCTCCTTGAGTCGGTATATAATTTGGTTGCCAGCTCTGTCTTCACTACCGGCAGGAGGTTTTTTGGGGCAGAGCCTAAGGAGAGTGGGGTTTGGGGAGGGCCTTCAATGCCATAGAGTCCAATTGCCAAAGCAGCCATTTTCTCCAGTTGAACTGATCTATCGGCTGGAGATCAGTCGTAATAGCAGGAGATCTCCAGCTAGTACCTGGAGGTTGGCAACCCTACAGTATAATGTAAGCTGATTTGAGGTCAACGGGGAGTGGATCATAATGTATTATTTGTTCTACACTTTCCCAAAGGCTAACTTCCTATCCCAACAAGTACTTTGAGGACTGGGTAACAGTAGCTGAAGGAGAGAGGGTTTAACTCTTTCCTCCGTGCATTTTTCAGAATTTTTTTCTCCCCAGAAAAATCTGTTAAATGGGGTGACCACTAGAAGGAACCTTGCCTGCCTGCCAGAAGATATAAAGGGGGTGGTGGCAAAATGGCCAGGGAAACCCCTCAGGGCAGAGAAGAGGGGATATGGCGGAAGTGTTATCAGGGTAGTGAAACAGGACACCTGGGTTACAATTGCCCCAGAATGAATAAAACATGGAGGAAATGTTACCAGCGTGGCAAAACAGGACACTGGAGAGACCAATGTCCCAGACTGAATAAACAGACAGACCCGGTCACCCCAAAGTAAGGAAATGTCCGCAAACACACACAGACTGCCTTGGCTCCTGAAGAGTAACTGACACCGAGGGCTGAGAAGGTTTAGAAGTCTCTGTGGAGAATCAGACAGTAGAGGGACCCATCTCCACTTTAAGCACAGGGCATGCCAGAGTATGTGCAATTTTACACCCGAGAAAGGCATGTATTACCATGATTACAGTCAACAGTGAGAGTGGATGTACTCCAGTTATCAGCAAGGAAAGCTGCAGGGTCTGAGGCTGATAACATACCGTATATACCCGTGTATAAGCCGACCCACGTATAAGCCAAGGTGCCTAATTTCTCCCCAAAAATGGGGAAAAACTAGGCACCCGCGTATAAGCCGAGGGTCGGCTTATAACCCCTCCCCCCGCAGCAGGCTTACCGTTTCCAGGTGTGCAGGCAGGCGGAGGCGGCGCCCCCCCCCCCCCCGCAGCCCAGGAGGCCCCGCAGGCCGCTCCTAGGCCGCTCCAGGCCCGGCGAAGGCGGCGGCGGGGGCCCTCCGCGGCCCAAGAGGTGGTAAGTGGAAAAGAAATAATTGATTAAGAGAATAAATCATTCTCTTTATTAGGCAAGACCGTAGGAAATAAAAGCATAAGGGGCTGCTGTGTAGACTTGTGGTATAGATAAGAAGGGAGAAGAAGGTTTTGAAAGAATGTGTTGTTATGCAGGCTGTGGGGAGAGTGTGTTCTCAAACGAACTATGAAAGAAACAGTTCTTGTAAAAGCAGAACGGAAGCTTTCAAAATTCAAATTTATTAATGCGGTCGACGGACCAATCACGTGCCAATACATCAAAATTTCCAGACTCAATAGTTTTGCACCGAAGAATAACAGACTGCCCGTACATATAAAGGTATAAGACCAATAAAAAGCAACCCCTGGTTAAAATTATCATCTTGAAATTGATAAAATTGTAAAATATTCTAACAATTATTTTCTAATAACGTTCTGCATATTTTAATAGCGATGGCACAGAACTTGGCAGTTTGGAGAGTAAACTGAGGGTCTTCTCCCAATAGGAGCTTCTTTGCCAAAAGCTCAGCTGACTTTTCAGGGAATTTACCAAGTAGGGAGGAAATAAGCTTTGATCTAACTTCGTGGTAGAATGGGGGACCACAAGGGCCTGTCCATGTGCACAGTGTGCACATCAAGTAGCCTCTGAGTTCAGAATTAGGGATCTCTAAAATGTCCTATCATGACCAGCCTTGCTTGTGTCTTGCAAACTGAAGACCGTGGCTTCCTTGATTGAGTCAATCCATCTCATGTTGGGTCTTCCTCTTTTCCTGCTGCCTTCAACTTTTCCTAGCGTTTTTGTCTTTTCCAGTGAGTCTTGTCTTCCCGTGATAGCCGCAGTTTAATCATTTTAGCTTTTAGCAGCATAATCACCCAGGTAAAGCTTTTAATGTGTTTTCTTTATCCTATTGAAAATGTCATTTTATGGCTTGCAAATGTGGCGGGGGTTGCAGGTGACTTGGCAATTGTAAAAGGGGTTGCGACTCGAAAAAGGTTGGGAACCACTGATTTAGAGCCTCCATGGATTAATGTTTTAGTCCGTTTTACTGATATTGATGTTTCAATGGTTTATATTTTATTTCTTAAAGGTGAAATTTATCTGTTTTATCATTTTATTGTTTTGTATTGAATATTGTGACGGCCTATGGCTATAAAATAAAACTTTTATTCACAGTCTTAAGCATCCTAAAAGCACAATCTGTCAGGCAGTTGACTTCTGAATTGAGTTCTCTATTAAGAACTAGAAACAGTGAAACAGTTCTGGCTGCATACTAGCAAGGAAAGCTTGCAATGAGAAGCGACAAGTGAGTACATGTTTATAGGATTACACAGGGACTTGATTTGAGCTTGGAGACTGCTGGTGCAACAATTCCCAACAGGAAACTGTGGGTCCAGCAAGCAACGAACCTCAGGTAAAACTCCTATGCAGGTAGGGGGACCCCTTCCGGGCCCTATTGGGGGTTCTTGCAAGAAGGGTCCCCCCAAGCTACACTGAAAGATTAGGACATCTACCTCCAAACATGCCCCCCCGGAGCCACGGAAAAGCGAAAATGTGTTTTTAATGGCTTTATTTGGCCAAATTTTTCCCCGAACTCCGAACTTAGTGCCGAATTCCACGGATCCGAATCGAGGAGTTTGGACTTCGGCATTTCCCGAATCAAAATGGGCCAAATTTTGCCAAATCGGAATTTTACCTATTTTTTTTCCAACAGCCCTATTGACAGGTACTGATTGAATCAGTCCCCCCGGACCATCTGCTTTGATTAGTACTATGTCTGTTCTCTGAGGCAGATAGGGCTGAATCCACAGCGCTCTGTTGTTGGGGGTGGGATCAATGTCCAGAGGGAACAACTTCTAAATAGGGAGGGCAATAGCAGGCTTTAGCATTCACCTCATGGTGATGACATGTCTTGAAAGTACTGGAAAAACTACTCTGCCTTGAGCAATGACTGCCACAGAATTGACACTCTGCTAGGAGATGGGGAGGTGGATACTTATTGTGAGGGGGCAGTCATTGTCCCCACCATGTGATGACATCACGTCCAGCATGACCCAGAAGCACACTGACATTGCACCAGGCCAATGCTCTAGCACTCACCCCCAAAACTCTACTGAAACATACAGTTTTGGAGCAAATGCTACAGTGTTGCCCTAGTGCAATACCAGAGCTTTCAGGTCACACCAGAAGTGATGTCATCAAACAATTAAAATGATTGCTGCCCCTCCCAATTTGGCTGGTCTGCTTCCGCTCTCTGACCAGCTGAGCGTCAACTGGCACTAGCCATGACTGCCAGGAGTTTGCCGGCCGTTAGCGGGTTTCTGACAAGACTACCTTCTGGGGATGGGTGGAAAAATGATGCTGGGGGGGGGGACAACAACTACAACTTAAATAAAGTTGAGAAAAAACATATTCCCCAAATGCTGCTATGTGAGGACCCTGTCCCTCCAGCTGAAACCCCTCAGAGAGTAGTGTCCCCCTCTTCTTTCGGACTTGAGTACTTTAATAGGCAGCCCCTTTCACAGCCTAAGTGCCAGGGGATCTGAAACTTGGGGAGTCTCATAAGGCACCTGGGTTGAGCCATGACATTGGAAATTCCCAGGAATTAAGTGGATGGGTGTTGCTGAAAGGAAAGCAGAACAAGTGCCACCTCCCCCAATTCAGTGGCATGTTTCCCAATAACAAACAAAAAAAACCTTTCAACACTCAGGACATCATCCAATAACCTGACACAACCCAGAGGTGTCTGCCCAGCTCCAATGCATGCCTAATCCAATCACACCCCTTGTTCCAAGGGATACTTCATCAAGTCAACGTGCACCATTTCAAGCTATAGACAGTCGTGTGTGTTAAGTGCTGTCAAGTAGCTTCCGACTCATGGCGACTTTATGAATCAACGTCCTCCAAAAACATTCTATCTTTAACAGCCTTGCTCAGATCTTGCAAACTGAGGGCCATGGCTTCCTTTACAGTGTCACTAGGCAGTTGGGCAACCCTTAAGTGATACTAATCCAATCAATCCATTGATAAAGGCAGCCTAACATGCAATCCACCCAGGATGAATCATCAAGAGGTCATTTCAACCCATCATTCACACCACGTTTTTTGCCCACATGCTAAAACGGTCAAACGACTCATGCACCTTGGAATGGCAGTATCTTATATTCTAATAGCCAAAGTCAGGAAATCTTTGGATAATTACATGCAGTGACTGGAGCTGTGAACAGGCAAGACTGATCTTTCTACAAACCTTCAAAGGGCCCTAAGCCCTGATTCCCTCAGTGACTGGTGCTAGGCAACCACAGCATTCCAAGGCATGGTTCTGTCAGTAAAAGGCAGGGGGAGGGGGCAGAGCCCTTTTCAGGCCTATTTTGGCCTTTGAACCCTGTAGGGTTTTCAAGGCAAGAGCTATTCAGAGATGGTTTGCCATTGCCTGCCTCTGTGTGCCGACCCTGGTATTCCTTGGAGGTCTCCCGTCAAAATATAACCTTGCTTAGCTTCTGAGATCTAATGAGGTGAGGGCTAGCCAGGGCCATCAAGGTCAGGGGTAATTGCCTCATAATATAGTATGATATAATCAATGAGACAGCTCTGGCATGTTTTGTCCATATCAAATTCACAACAGTAGATAACAAGCTAGAAAGCCACATAATTTTCAATCAAAGGGGAAGCTGAAGATTCCAGTTTCTCTATAGAGGAGAGACAATGTATGTTTTGTGCTAGATGCTACAGAAGTTTTAAAAAGGGGGGAGCGGCATTTATGTTCTTGGATGTGGAGAAAGCCTTTGACAATATTTCCTGGTCTTTTTAAATGAAACCATTTTAATCTCTGAAATGTGGTTTGAGATTTTTAAACTGGATACAGAGCACATCGACATGCCAAGTT
Source organism: Euleptes europaea (assembly GCF_029931775.1). Lineage (NCBI taxonomy): Eukaryota > Metazoa > Chordata > Lepidosauria > Squamata > Sphaerodactylidae > Euleptes > Euleptes europaea. The sequence goes on from NC_079316.1 coordinate 9,633,448, forward strand.
TTTAATAAATGGGATTTTAACTGAAAGACTCTAAATAGATAAGGGAACAAGACAAGGCTGTCCTTTGTAATCATTATTATTCAATTTAGCACTAAAAGTACTAGCAAACAGGATTAGACAAGACACTAGAATTAAAGGTTTAAAATAGATGGAGAAGAATTTAAAATGAAAAGTTGTGCAGATGATGTGGTATAGACTGTTTTAAACCCTCAATGTTCGTTACAGATTATAATGGATCAAATCAAATAATTGTGGATATAAAATTAATAGAAAAAAGACAAAAATAATTTTAATTTTTTTATCAAAACAAGAAGATTCTGTCAGAGAAGTCACAGGGTGTACAGTGGCTATTGATCCAATTAAATATCTAAGAATGAACATAACTGGTCATAACAAATCACTATTTAAAGACATTTATAAAATTATGTGGGGGAAAATAGAAAAGGATCTATTAAGATGGTCAAATTTACAAATTTCTTGGTTAAGAAGAATTTCAACAATACAAATGAATGTATTACCCAAACTGAATTTTCTCTTTCAGATGTTACCAATCCACTTAGAGGAAAAGACGTTGAAAGGTTGACAACAACAGATAAATAAGTTTGTATGGAGTGGCAAGAAACCAAGAATTAGATTTAAAGTTTTGCAAGACAAAAAGAAAAGAGGACTAGCATTACCAAACATTAAATTATATTATCAAGATGCTGGTCTTGTATGGATATCAGACTGGATCAAATACCCAGAATCAAGAATTATAAAATTAGGGAAAGCATATGTGAAAGAAGGAATACCCTTCCACTTATGGACAAAAAAATCATTTGGAACAGAAATACATCAAATTGGAGTTCATGTAATTAGGGATGACCCATTTAGAATTTAGGACTCTACCCGAACAAGACTGAGCCCAACACCTTCACTACTAATATCCCCAGTAGAAGCATTCTATGATAAAGCTAAAAGGAAGCTCAATAACTATTTAATATACTAACAGCCCGTTCCTGAGCTCTTGGCTAGAAAGAGCTCAGGCAGAGAGCAAGTGCCTGCGCCGGTGTCTGGGCTTCTTGCGCCAGCCCCAGAGCCACTTGCGCCACCGCGAGAGGTAGGGATGCTGGTGTTGCAGCACTCACACCTTCCTCCCTGTGCTGCCATGGCAGCTCAGCCCAGGGATGCCAGTTTGGCCTCCTGCCAGCATACCACTGGCACAAAGTCCCACACCGGCATCCTGGGGGTGTTCCCAGGGCATTTCAGGGGTCAAAGCTGTCAGTATGCAGCTTCCTGACCCATTTTGGGCCGGGAACACCCCCTCTGAAACAGCGTTGCTGCACCAGGTTTTGCTGGTGCAGTCTCGCTATTTTCAAAGGGGGGAAATTCCCCATTTTAACACAATAACGGCTTTGGAGGCACCACGGTGGTGGAAATGGCTTTGGAGGTGGCGGAGGGAATGGCTTTGGAGGCGCCGTGGCGGTGCCTCGGCTACACCATCCCCAGCCACCGAAAACCTCAGCAATGGGCTGTAAGATATGATTAATGCCAAAGGAGAAATCAAATCCTGGCAAATGATAAGGAAGAAGGGCAAAATATGCAGTGACTATTCTATTTCCAGCTAGTGTCAAGATTAAAAAAGGATCTTCAACTCACAGGAGGAGGTATAAGAGATCTGACAGAGTTTGAAAAAACAATAATACAATGTAAGCATCATCTATTGGGAAGAATTTACAAACTACTGCTGCAATACTATACAAAAACAGAGCAAACCAATACATGTATGGTGAAATGGATGCAACATGGGGGGAAGAAATACAGCTGCAACAATAGGAGACCTTATGGTGAAGCATTAAGAGAAGAAGAAGAAGAGCTGGTTTTTTATATGCCTACTTTCTCGGCCACTTAAGGAAGAATCAAACTGGCTTACCATCTCCTTCCCTTCCCCACAACAGACACTCTGTGAGGTAGGCACGGCTGAGAGAGTATGACTAGCCCAAGGTCACCCAGCTGGCTTCATGTGGAGGAGCGAGGAAACAAATCCAGTTCACCAGATTCGCCTCTGCTGCTCATGTGAAGGAGTGGGGAATCAAACCCAGTTCTCCAGATCAGAGTCCACTGCTTACCGGTCTAAGATATTTTATTGGTGGTATATAACTCCAAAAGCAATTCAGAACAGGAATAAGGATTATAAAGGCTTTTGTTGGAAATGTAGAGATTGAAGCCACTTTTTATTACATGTGGTGGACTTGTAAAAGAGTGAAGCAGTACTGGAAAGAAGTACATGCCAAAATGCAAACATTTTTTAAGGTGAAATTCCCAATTGACTCAAAGACTATACTACTGGGGATTACTCCAAAGGTCATCACAAAAACTTCAATAGAAATGTTTAAGTATATGATAACAGTACTAGTTACACTAGCAGCGAAACGGAAATCAAAAGAATGTTTAGATCTGGAAGACTGGAAAAGCAAAATTGCAGAATATGCAGTAATGGCCAAACTGAAAGACTATGTAAACAAAAGGCCAAGTAAAGAATTGTATTATAAATGGAATCTATATTATTCTTATTGTTCTCAAAATCTGGTTTGAAATTTTGTCAACATCTTTTATGTATACCGTCTAGATAATATATTTCTGAAGTTAAAAATATTATACTAATAATACATTGTTTCAACATATTTAAAGTAATTATTGATATTATTCAGAAACTAGGGTATGTAGAGATGAATAATATTGATTAAAACAATCATAGATATTACAGGAATAATCAAACTAGGATATATATTTCATTTACTTGCTTAATTGTTTCTCATGTAATATATTTAGATAAGCTATTTTTGAATTTTATATTTTATATAATTGGGTCATTGATGTGAATTTGTTAGATATTCATATCTGTAGTCGTAATCTCAGCATGGTATGTACTATCTGTATTATTTATTCTGTCATATTCTTTTTACTCATTTTCTCTATGCCTATTATGTAAAATAAATAAATATTATTACAAAAAAAATCCAATTTCTCTCTTACTCAAAGCAGGGTTGCAGATGTAAAACAACTGCTGACGATGGCCGTTTAACAGCCATACTCATCCAAATGGGGCCAGAAATAAGTCAGACTAGGTAAGTGATCAGTGGAAGCATACATCCTGAGGAGTAATGGTCCTCATCCTTTCTGGATGATACTTGTGGAAAACAATGGACAGCCCCACAGCCATACTGACAATGTTCTATACTATCCATGAAGTAAAAGTAAAAGATTAGCAGAAAAACACACGCTATAAACACAGAATCATAGAGTTGGGAGCAGCCATAGAGGCCATCTAGTCTAACCCCCTTGCTCATTGCAGAATGAGCCTCAAGTATCCCTGACAACCGTTCGTCCAGCCACTGCTTAAAGATTGCCAGTGAGAGAGAGCTCACCACCTCCCCAGTTAGCCGATTCCACTGCTGAACTGCTTTTACTGTAAAAAAAACAAAATTCCTAATAACCAGCCGGTACCTTTCCACCCATAATTTATACTCACTATTGCAAGACCTATCCTCAGCAGCCAACAGGAACATCTCCCTGCCCTCCTCTAAGTGACAGCCCTCCAAATACTTAAAGATGTACAAAGGCATCTCTAATGCTATGTATATTTCATGATATATGATAACCTAATTTTTCAGAATATTCATGAAAACTGTTCTTGGTAGCCTGGTGTTGGATTATGCTGACCTTCCAGACTAACCATCTTATCTATAATTATTTGAGTGACACATATTGGAATGAGCTACAATGATAGCAACACATGTTCACGTGTTACTATAATGCATGTCCGGATGGTCGCATTCCTGAACTACTTTGTTTTGGTGTCAGAAGACTTGTCATCTTCTTATCTCAATAAACGGAATATATAAATGGCGGTCAGTGGATAAATAAAGAGAAGAGGAAATGTCTCCGAAGCAAGCCAAAAGTCTCTAGAGAAAGAGAATTCAAGTTGTACTAGAAAGATAAAAAAAAGTTTGAGAAAGAGTAGGCAGGATAATGTTGGGGGTTCTAGTGTGCCTCTTGATTCTTCTCTTTGTAAAATTGTTCCGGTCAGGCAAGTCGTATCCTCCAGGGCCTCTTCGACTGCCTCTCATTGGAGGCATTTGGCGGTTTTGGTCCGGCATATCTCGCAAGTCTTTTCTAGAGGTACGTCTTCCTTAATACTTAAATTAAGAGCATTTGGACTCATTTTCTTCCTAATGTTACATAGGTTATTTGATGTTCTTCATGTGGCCATCTGCACAGACTCACATATGAGTTCTGCATCTGCACAGAGCTCATATGTGGGAACATTTTAGAGCACTCAGCAGGAAGCTCTGACTCCTCCTAATAAGGGGACATCTGCAAATCTCCCAAGGGGAGAGACCAAATGACTTCCTGATCAGTTCTTCCATGATCACCATGTGAATGCCCAGATCAAACAAATAACTTCATAGATGACCACTTATAGAACATGCTGATAAGCAGCTTGCTTTTCTTATTGGTAATCTCATTGCAGTCCTATATAAAGGTGACTGGTGGGCTATTTAACTGTGCAAGTTGCTTTACAAACTATGAGGAGTGTGCAGCTGTCCTCGATGAGAGCCAGGGCTTTTTCGGCCCCGGCCTGGTGGAACCATCTCCCTAGCAACATCAGGGCCCTGCAGGTTAGGGTTGCCAGGTCCCCCTTCGCCATCGGCGGGAGGTTTTTGGGGCGGAGCCTGAGGAGGGCGGGGTTTGGGGAGGGGAGGGATCTCTATCACCTGTCTCATGGTGCTGCCTATGTATAAAAGAGAACAACTGCAGGTCACTGAGTAAATCACTCTGCTGGTGCCACAATTAGAAAAATGTTGTAGAGTGAACCGAAAAAAGCTGATCTAAATTCTTTAACAGGGAGGCTTAAGGGACAAACTGAGCAGCCTTTGCATTTAAAGTGACCTACCACAGAACTTCTGCTCAGAGGTTTTAATAAGTCAGAATGCACAAGCTTGTCCCTTAAAGAGCTTGTGCGAAGCAAGCCAATCAAAGGAAAATCCTTGCATCCTGAAATGGAGGTAAAGATGTGCCAGTGTTTTCTGGAGGTTGGCAACCCTACTGCGGGTCCTAAATGAGTTCTGCAGGGCCTGTAAAATGGAACTGTTCTGCCAGGTTTATAAATGAGGGAAGCTGCAAGTTTTTCTCTCTTGTCATTGCTGGCCTCCCCATCCTTCCCCCTAACTGGTTTATGGGGGGCTCATTGCCTGGCTGGGTTTTTCTAGTAGCCACTATTTATGAGTATTGAATGCCATCTTAGTTATTAATTTATATGGAGTACAGAGTCTGAATGAAGTTTCAAAGCATTTTTTAACTGATGTTTTATTATGTATTGTTGTAAGCCGCTCTGAGCCCGGCTGGCTGGGAATGAGGGTGGGCTATAAATATAAGGAAATAAATAAATAAAATAAATACGAATCTGCTCACCTGCCAAGTCTGGCGGCCATAAGGTTTGCAGCTAGGGTTGCCAACCTCCAGGTACTAGCTGGAGATCTCCTGCTATTACAACTGATCTCCAGCCAATAGAGAACAGTTTCCCTGGAGAAAATGGCTCCTTTCCAGGGCAGCGTGGGAGTAGAAAGATACCTGTGCTGCTTCTCTCTTGTCTGCTCCAGCAATCAGTGTTTAAATGACCGTTTCTTCAGCTTCCTGGAAAGCAAGATTCCCTCTTTGTTGAAAGAGACTATGATCTAGATAGGTCTGGTGTTAGAGGATCAGGTGAAGGAAGAGAGGCTAGTTAGAATAATGTTCTGAGAAACAATATCTAGGACATGTTACAACACACACTATAGTATGATGCAGCCAGCCAGGATAAATGCCTGAGCTCGTTGCTTCTTTAGGTACCTCTGTTTACAGGAAATAGATATTGCAGATATCTGCCAGCACTTGTCATTGGAGTCTTTCATGGTGAAGCAGTGACATTTAAAAGAGATTGCTGCAGCAGAGAGCATTTACGTTTTTAAGAGGTTCTGGGAGGGTTGCCAACTTTCAGATACTAGCTGGACATCTCCTGCTATTACAACTGATCTCCAGCAGATATAGATTGGTTCACCTGGAGAAAATGGCCCTATTTGGCAATTGGACTATGGCATTGATGTTCCTCCCCTCCTCAATCCCTGCCCTCCTCAGGTTCCTCCCCAAAAACTTCCCACCAGTGGCGAAGAGGGACCTGCAACCCTAGTGCCCCCTAACCACTGGGAGGACCCAAGACAGCAGACACAACAAGGGGGAAACTTTTATTTCTCAATAGGGTTGCCAGGTCCCTCTTCACCACCAATGGGAGGTTTTTTGGGTGGAGGAGGGCAGGGTTTGGGGAGGCGAGGGACTTCTATTGGGGATAATTCTTATATCAGAGGATATGGATCGTATGATTGCGCCTGGTGAAAGTCAAATAAAGTACTCACACGCAATGAATAGACAAAGTCTTTTGTCTTAGCAAAAACAAACTTTACTCACTATATTATGGGGTAGGGTAACTGGAGGTTAAAACAAGAATTCCTTACTACATATCTAGTTCCCTATACGTGCCAGAAAAGGTTCTTGCAGTTACTAAACTTACGCACATGGCATCTCTAAGATACAGAGTTGCCCCATCTTCTCTGGTTGACATCCAAAAGGTAATTGGGTACTGCTTTCACTTCTAAACAAAGGAAAGCAGTAATATGCAGATTCTGCCTATGTGACAAACAACGTGTTTGTCACTGATCCTCTCTGACCAATAATTAATTGACACATTGGAGATTACATCACCGTCTAGAACTGGTCAGCATCAATACAAACAATTTAACCCTTGTCTGCCTGACATGTAACGAATCTCGCTATCTAATCCCCAACGACTTCAGTACCAAAGAGTCTTATTGCCAAAGCAGCCGTTTTCTCCAGGGGAATTGATCTCTATCGGCTGGAGATCAGTTGTAATAGCAGGAGATCTCCAGTGAGTACCTGGAGGTTGGCAATCCTATTTCTTGATGCCCCCCATTTAAGCTGATTCCTCAAGCACTTTCACTGGTTCCTGGAGGGCAGGGAAGGGCAGGCATTGGTGGGGTCACTACAGGTCAAATGTGTTTTCCAGCCACCATGGGCAGCCACAACGGAGCTGCTTATTAGTCGTGCCATCAAAAATTATGTGTAGCCATATATTTAATGTGATTTTTGTGGTTAAGCCACTAGTGGCTCTACAGTGCCTTTTGGGGATATAAAAATAGTCCTGAGAGGGGGAAGGCTAAAGTTGCTTCCCCATATGTGCTGATGCTGAGAGTGCAAAACGGCTGCTATGCATCTGAGCCACACAGAAATCCCATTGCGGCCCCAGCCCTACGGGGGGGTGGAATGTTGGGGGGAAAGGGGGTCACGGCCACCCTAGGGGCTACCCATATCCTGGTGACAGAAAGGCGTGATCTTACCAAGAATGACTAGTACGCGACAGCTGGAGTAAACAGGCCACAACTTTATTGATTACAGCGTTAGGCATTGGCAAGCATGAGGGGCGGAATCCAGGGATCAGCTGACCCGACTGTCAGCTGATCACACCCTGCACCCAACCCGCCTGCTGGATGCAGCCTGAGATGGCAGTATGCTGGGACCCACGTGGGCGGCAGCCAACTGTGTGGTCCACTGCCACTTGGGAGGAGGCCAAACCGCAGCCCCCGAGACAGGCTTAACCATTCTGGGCCTCCCCCCCAAACCCCTTATTAGGGTCCCCAGAATGGGAAGCGGGGCATGCAGGCCATCTTTCCTCCAAACTGGATCCGGCCCCATGCCCAAACCGCCAACCTTTAGTTGTGACGATAACCCAACCAAACCCTATAACCAAGGGGAGGGTGGGTGGGACAAGCGGCGTGGAGGGGACAGAATGGCCGTGGCCACGGGCTGGGCCGCATTTATCCTCCCCCCGGCATGGCGGCCGGTGGGGACCCCATTGGCCGGAGAGGGTCCCGTGACCACCGACGGGGCCCGCCAAACACGTGAGGGGGCGGGGGCGGCCGCACGTCAGACCCGAGCCTGCCCCCCCACCTTCGTAGGCCGGTCGGGCCTCCCCCCCGGGCCACCGCCTGGAACGGCACTGCCGCCCTGATCGGCTGCTGCCGCCAGTGAGGGGAACCAGCCCCCTGTTCCCTCAGTCCCCCCCCCGCGGGCCCGCAAATCCGGATCCCCTGAGCGGGATCCGCTGCTTGCATGACTGATATGATATCAGATAAATCTGCCTTACAATCAATCAGACACTTGGTCCATCAAGGTCAGTATTGCCTGCTCAGGCTGGCAGCATCTTTTCAGAGCCTCTGGGGCTGATCTTTCATATCACCTGATCTTGTTTAGCTGGAGACGTTGGGGATTGAACCTGGGACCTTCTGTGTGTCCGGCAGATTCTCTACCACTGAGCCACACAGCCCCCCAAAATCCTTGTATTCACCAACAAACATGAGGATGTTGTAACAGGGAGATGTGAGGGTGTCTCCAGGGAACAAAGGGATGATGAGGTTGGAAGGGACAGAAATCTGAGAGGGAAATGAATACAGTGAGGAGTGGTGGGCAGGGAGGACTTCTGCACATGGAAAAGGAAAGCACAATGTTGATTTGGAAACAGCTTGTCTGAATATATTTCTGTTGTCTCTTTTGATGCAAATGGCAGATAGAAAAGCAATATGGAAATATTTTCACTCTATGGATGGGACCTATACCTATAGTTATAGTGTCTGGATTCCAAGGAATGAAAGAGGGACTGATAAACCTTTCAGAAGACTTTGTTGACCGACCAGTTACCCCTTTCGTGAAAGCTATGACAAAAGAGAAAGGTAAGTTGCTGGGAAGAGTGAAACATTGTTTCCCTGGTCAAATCATAGAGTAACATCAAGTAAAAGAGAAACAAGGAAATTTCTGAATGTTGTAGTCACAGTATTGAGACTGTCAGATAATCCACTGGCAGGGTATGAGCTTTCGTGAGCCACAACTCACTTCTTCAGATACAGGAATTTGAAGGTTCCCCTAGAAGGCACGCAGGTGGGCGTGGAACAGATCTGTGCCTCCCGGCCAGGAGGCACAGACCTGTTTAAAGGGCCCCCCCGCGCACCTTCAGGGGAACCCCCTGAAGGAACGCGAGGGGCCATTTAAACAGGTCTGCGCCTCCTAGCTGGGAGGCGCAGATCTGTTTAAAGGGCCCCCCGTGTGCCTTCAGGGGGTTCCGGCTGGGAGGCGCAGACCTGTTTAAATGGCCCCTTGCGCGCCTTCAGGGGAACCCCCTGAAGGCGCGTGGGGAGGCGTGGAACAGATCTGTGCCTCCCAGCCGGGAGGCGCAGACCTGTTTAAAGGGCCCCCCCATGCACCTTCGGGGGAACCCCCTGAAGGTGCGCGGGGGGACCCCGAATCTGCCGAATTTACTCGCCGAGCCCTCGAAGTCGGCAAATTCGGCTCCCCCGTTTCCCGCCTTTTTTGAGTTCAGTTCGTCCCGAACAGAAAAACAGCTGAATCGGGGGGAATTCGGCTGTTTTTCAGTTCGGGACGAACCAAATCAACAGCCCTATCCACGACGCTTCCGGGTAAACCCGGAAGTGACGTGGGCGCATTGCGCAGGGTGTGCGTGCACTACAGCCATGGCCCCAGAAAGCTCCTGCCAGTGGGCTACGGGGCCTGGCAATCCACTGCACTTAGTATTACATAAACCTGACAGAAAACAGAAGAGACATTTATTTTATGTTATTTGAGTTATGTATAGTCGGCCTTTATGAGAAGGCAGTCTGTAGAAGCATATGGGTTTTGAGGAGATGGTTAAAGGAGGAAGTCTTGCTTGTTTGAAAGAGGCTGTTCTTTACGCACAAAGCAGAGCAGCAGCAGACATGAAGATGAAACCGGGGGAATGCAACAAAGGGAAGAAAGATCAGTGAGCAGGACGATAGGAGCAATCTGACTGGCTCAAACATCATATTTGTCCAGGAAGCACCCAGACATACCTCAAAACAGGCATGCCTCTGCTTCATAAAATGAACTCACCACATTGTTGTCTTGTAAACAATCTTCCTTAGGGATGGGGTTTAGGAGAAACATTTCCAGCCTGTTTGAGGCTGGTTTTACCCAAAAATGTTTTCAGCCTGGGTATCATTCTGGCCTTTCCAATCATCTCTTTTTAACCATATAAGCAGGATATTGTAGTTGCAAAAATGCTCGCTGTAGCTCCTTCAAGTGAGTATCGCTGTCTGAGGGGTTGGAGCAGATGCGACTATAGCGTTGGGCTTGGCTATAGACAATGGACTGTTTGATATGGTTGGGGTGGTACCTGGAGGCATGTAGATTTGTTTGCTTATCTTAATGATTCTTAATAAACACACAAATACATACTAGCAAACAGGAACCAAGCCCCAAGGAATCATATAAATTGTAATATGATTTAACATGAAAGTAGGACAGACTGTGCTTCAGCTACCACTGTAACTGAGCCCCTCATGTGGGCACTTGTTGCCTGGGGGGGCTCAACCCCCCTGGCCAGGTTTGGGGGGGGCTTGAGCCCCTCAGCCCCCCTCCCCAGTAGTTTACGCCTATGGTAGAAAGTGGGAGTGAATGGGAACGTCTTCAGTTATGAATAGCTCAGAATTAATAGATGTTAATGTCATTCCAGTTGGGTGTTTTCTGAGCTGCAAATCTACATATTTATTTGCAGGAATTCTTGTGAGTAAAATTTCTTATTGATTCTTAATGGCTTTAGGTATTGTATTTTCAAATGGTCACACCTGGAAGCAACAGAGGAAATTTGGGATAGCTACCATGCGGAAGTTGGGACTGGGGAAGAAAGGCGTGGAGCACCAAGTACAAGAGGAGGCCCATCAGCTTATTGAGACTTTTGCACGTGCAAAGGGTATGTGATAGTAGGCGATTATACTGCCATATACACCAATCTGCAGAAATCCTGATGGAAAGTCTCTAGTGTGGAAATACTTCCACAATGGACACACACACACAAGCACACACGAAGCTGTCTTATACTGAATCAGACCATTGGTCCATCAATGTCAGTATTGTTTACTCAGACTGGAAGCAGCTCTTCAGGATCTCAGACAGAGGTCTTTCACATCACCTTACTGCCTGGTCCTTTTAACGAAATGGTAGGGATTGGACCTGGGACCTTCTGCATGCAAAGCAGAGGCTCTTCCACTGAGCCACAGACATTCTGATTCACACCGGGGAGGGGCTGTGGCTCAGTGGTAGAGCATCTGCTTGACATGCAAAAGGTTCCAGGTTCAATCCCCAGCATTGCCAGTTAAAGGGACTAGGCAAGTAGGTGATGTGAAAGACCTCTGCCTGAGACCCTGGAGAGCTGCTGCTGGTCTGAGTAGACAATACTGACTTGGATGGACCATACTCAGAAGCATAATTTCATCCTGAGAAGCATAGGATTATAGTTTCCTGTGCTCAGAAAGTAGCAGAAACTGCAGATCCCAGTATGTGTTTGATTTAACAATGGTCTGCAGCATCTGTTTCTAGAAGAAGAAGAAGAAGAAGACTTGGCTTTTATATGCTGACTTTTTCTACTACTTAAGGCAGAATCAAACTGGCTTACAATCACCTTCCCTTCCCCTCCCCACAACAGACACCCTGTGGGGTAGGTGGGGCTAAGATAACTCTAAGAGAACTCTAACTAGCCCAAGGTCACCCAGCTGGCTTCATGTGGAGGAGTGGGGTAACAAATCCAGTTCACCAGATTAGCCTCCGCCGCTCATTTGGAGGAGTGGGGAATCAAACCCGGTTCTCCAGATCAGAGTTCACTGCTCCAAACCACCACTCTTAACCACTACACCACACTAGCTCTTCTAGCAAGTCTTCCCCAAAGTTGATTGATAAGTGGGAGGACTATTGGGAGGGCTGGATAGGTATGATGATGAGTGTCTTATGAGTGGAATCCCAGTTCGAGGGAGACCAAACTGTGTAATGGTGGGGTAGCATTTTTTGTATCGGAGAGTTCAGAATGAGAACTTGTTGATTCTTTTTTCCTTACTGTCTCTAATTTAGCATGAACTTTAAGTAGTAACTACAAATATTAATATAAGTATCAATGATTGTATTTGTAGGGGAGCCTCTTGACCCTTCATTACCCATCAAAAATGCAGTCTCCAATGTGATCTGTGCTTTGGCTTTTGGACATCGGTTTTCTATTGACGATGAAGAATTCCTCAAGTTGACAAAAGCCATTAACATTATCTTAACATTTGCAACAAGCGTACTTCATGGTGTGAGTAGTGTGTGAAATTAAATCAAAAGAGTTTCCGTCTAGACATTAGGAAGAACTTTCTGACAGTCGAGTGATTCCTCAGTGGGACAGGTTTCCTCGGGAGGTGGTGAGCTCTCCTACCCGGGAGGTTTTTAAGAAGAGGTTACATGGCCATCTGTGAGCAATGCTGATTCTGTGACCTTAGGCAGATCATGAGAGGGAGGGCATCTTGGCCATCTTCTGGGCGTGTAGGGATCACTGGGTGTGTGTGTGGGGGTAGTTGTGAATTTCCTGCATTGTGCAGGGGGTTGGACCAGATGACCCTGGTGGTCCCTTCCAACTCTATGATTCTATTATTTTGATTCTCATTTGAAAGCCCTAGAATATCATATTGGGAAATAGGGTGGTTGAAAAAAAAATTCGGATTCGGCAAAATTTGTCCCGTTCTCATTCAGGAAATGCCGAAGTCCGAACTCCCCCCGCTTCGGGTCTGTGCAATCGGCACGAATTCAAAGTTTGGGGAAACAATTCGGCTGAATAAATCCATTAAAAACACAACCATGCCTTTCCGCAGCTCCAGGGGGGGCATTTTTTGGGATAGAGGTCCCAAACTTTCAGAGGAGCTTCAAAGGACCCTTCTTGCAAGACCCCCCAACTTTTGTAAAGATTGGGTCAGGGGGGGCTGAGATATGGGCCCCGAAAGGGGTCCCCCCACCCTTAATGTGCATCTCTGAGCAGAGCTTGCCGCCCACGCACAAAGCTCCCAGCCCCGACAAACAGCTGAGAAGCGGGGAGCAAGGGCAGGGCAGGTGTGAAGAAGTTTGCAAAGCAACACAACTGCAAAGCAACACAACTGCAAAGCAACACAACCATGCAAAGCAACACCTTTGCAACCATGCAAAGCAACACCTGACACCTGGGAGTTTGCAAACCATGGAAAGGGACAGAGGCAGCTAGCTATGCATAATGAGCAGGAGGGGGTGGAATTTCCCCTTTTGCATTGGACTCGGGACCAGGCAAATGCATTCTTTAAGTCACCATTTGAAAACCAGTTTTGAGCAAGCATCAAAATAGACCTAACCGATCTTATGAATGAGGGAAAACCTGAGGACACACAACTGAAGCCCCCCCCCTCAAACCAGGGAGAGAGAGACTCAAGGGGGCACACACACCCCAGGCAGAATGGGCAAAAGCCCCCTTTGGCTTCCCCCACCCACCCACAGAAACTGCTCCCTCCCCACACAGACACACAGACTCTGCTTCCCCCCCACACACACACAGGAGAAAAATTATAAATTAAAGCCCCCAAAGGGGTCCTACTGTGGCTGTCTTCTGTTCCATCAGGAGGGGCTGGGAGGTCTGGGTAATCCAATACGATTCCATTTAAGCACGGGAGGTTTTGCCTTGGATTTGCCACTCTGGAGATGCATACAGGATCGGGTGATCCATTCATCCCAATAGGGAAAAGGGGAAAGCCCGTATCTCGGGTCCCCCTGACCCAATGTTTACAAAACTTGGGGGGTCTCTTAAGAAGGCTCGTCTGAAGCTATGCTGAAAGTTTGGGGGCTGCACCCCCAAAAATGCACCCCCTGCAGCCACGGAAAGGGAAAAGGGGGGAGCCCATATTTCTGCCCCCACTGAACCCATCTTTATAAAACTTGGGGGGGTGTCTTAAGAAGGCTCGTCTGAAGCTATGCTGAAAGTTTGGGGGCTGCACCCACAAAAAAGTGCCCCCTGCAGCCACGGAAAGGGAAAAGGGGGAGGGAAAAGGGGTGGAGCCCATATCTCGGGACCCCCGACCCAATGTTTACAAAACTTGGGGGGTCTCTTAAGAAGGCTCATCTGAAGCTCTGCTGAAAGTTTGGGGTCTCTACCCCCAAAAATGCGCCCCCTGCAGCCACGGAAAGGAGCGAATGTGCACATGCACCCCCCACGGGGATTTCTCTCTTTCACTCCCCGGCCGGGCTGCGCAGCAGCTGATTCCTCCAGTACTCAATCCTGACTGATTGGCCAGAAGAAGACCCAGCTTGGCCACCGATTGGCCGGGGGAGAATGCTGCTTACTGACAGTTATGCTGCTGTGCCCCGAATTTGCCGAATTTATTCGCAAACTCCCAAACTCGCTGAATTCGGCTCCCCCATTTTCGAGTTCGAATCAGGGGAAATTCGGCTGTTTTTCGGTTCGGGACGAACCGAATCGACAGCCCTATTGGGAAATTGCCAACAGGTGAGGACTGTCCACTCATGAAGGAAGCATAAGGGAGTGATTTCACCCCCTTCCCCTTGCTGACTGCAACCTCCCAACTAGGGTTGCCAACTCCAGGTACTAGCTGGAGATCTCCTGCTGTTACAACTGATCTCCAGCCAATAGAGAGCAGTTCACCTGGAGAAAATGGCCATTTTGGCAATTGGACTCTATGGCATTGCAGTCCCTTCCCTCCCCAAACCCTTCCTTCCTCAGGCTCCATCCCAAAAATCTCCAGGTATTTCCCAACCTGGAACTGGCAACCCTGCTCCCAACTCATGTGGCTATCATTCCATGTAAGTCCTATAGACTGGGGAATAAAATTTCCCAGGGTTGGAAATCACTGCTGGGACAAGGTGAAGACTGCGAAAACCAACAACTATCAGCACCTTCAGCTTACTGGTAGTGGGATCAGACCTCTTATATAGAAAATACTTGACATGAATTTGTTGGACCTGGTAAAGATTCAGTGGAAGGTAAATTGGACAGTACAAGCAGAAACCCACAAGTACTTGTGGGAGGCATTTCATTTCCCTCTCCCACTATTTCTTCTTTCCATTTCCTGAAAACCACCATAGCCTCTCTCCTTTTCCTGCTTCCTTCTCTCCTTCGCACCCTATAGCTAGCCTATATTTATCTCCCCTTCTGTTCTCAGCTTTCCCTCTGCCCACAGCTTAGGGTTGCCAACCTCCAGGTACTAGCTGGATATCTTCTGCTATTATGACTGGTAATAGCAGGAGATATCCAGCTAGAGATATCCAGCTAGAGATAAGACTAGAGATCAGTTCCCCTGGAAAAAATGGCAGCTTTGGCTATTGGACTCTATGGCATTGAAGTCCCTTCCCTCCCCAAACCCTGCCCTCCTCAGGCTCCGCCCCAAAAACCTCCCACTTGGTGGCCAATAGGGACCTGGCAATCCTATTGTAGCAGCCTCTACTTAGGAAAACTATGGCCCAGTTGTGTGGTGGCAGACACAACTTATATGGGCCAGGTCCACTTATATGGTAGGAAGCCCTAAAGGATGCTTGAGGGGCACATCACTTTCCCTTGTACCCCCATCCTGGCACTGTTTTCTGTTTCCCTTCTATTGGCAATCTCTTTTCTCTGCCAATTTTTCTCTTTCTCAGCCATTCACCACCCTACCTTTTATCTGCCTCCCATCTTCACCTGTATTTGCTGTTGATTTACTTCATTTATACCCTACTTTTCTCCAAAATGGGGACCAAAGAAGCTTACATTATTTTCCTCTCCTCCTTTTTATCCTCTCAATAACCCTGTGAGGTAGGTTAGGCTGAAAGGATGCTACTGGCCCAAAATCATCTCGGGCGCTTCCACAGTTGGATGGGGATTCAAGCCTGGGTCTCTCAGACCCTACTTTGAAGCTCTAGCCCCTATACCACACTGGCTTTCATAGGGTGGCTGCTGTTGAACTAGGGTTGCCAACTTCCAGGTACTCGCTGGAGATCTCCTGCTATTACAACTGATCTCCAGCCTATAGAGATCAGTGCACCTGGAGAAAATGGTGGCTTTGGCAATTGAACTCTAGGGCATTGAAGTCCCTCCCCTCCCCAAATCCCACCCTCTTCAGGCTCTGTTTCAAAAATCTCCCGCCGGTAGCAAAGAGGGACCTGGCAAACCTAAGTCGAACAGTAGTAAGCAGCTAGGCCTAGTTGAATCATGCAAGCCAGGCACTATCAAGTCACCCAGTAGTTACTGCCAGCCAGGCATGGCCCCAATAAATCCTCTCTTAAAGGCTGCCAGGTTCTTGGGGATCGACTTCAGCCACTGCTGGGCCCACTGCAGCTCCAAATGGCCGCCGCTGAATGATAGTAAGTGTGTTGTCTGCACTTTATTTTTTCTATTGGGTAAATTTAAACCACCAGTGCATTTATTGTTTTAGCTTTCAGATTTTTCTGCACACCTTGGTAGTCCCCCAAGTTTGCAGGTAGATCTGTTTAGCATCAGCGTGGTCCCAATCCACAGATTTAGATATCCATGGGGGGGCACACTTGAGAAACAGATATATAGATGATTACATTGATTGCAGATTTTTCCCAAGTCAATTTCCTCCAGGTAAAGAATCCCTCTCTATTTCAGCTATACTCTGGGTTTTCAAAATAAATGAAAAGTTAAAGTAGCCTCATGGGTCAAAATAAGAATCTAGAATAACTTTAATGTAATTCACAGGGTTTCTAGGTCTCTCTTTGCCACTGATGGGAGTGATGGGGATGGAGCCTGAAGAAGGCGGAGTTTGGGGAGGGTGGGACTTCAATGTCATAGAGCCCAATGGCCAAAGTGGCCATTTTCTCCAGGTGAACTGATCTGTATTGGCTGGAGAGCAGTTGTAATAGCAGGAGATCTCCAGCTAGTACCTGGAGGTTGGCAACCCTAGTAATACACTTTATTCAGACCAACCCAAATGACACTTGGGAGGGAAGGTGGCTTGGTATAGCCCAATCTCAGAAGCTAAGCAGGTTCACTACTTGGATGGGAGACTGCCAAGGAGGACTATGCAGAGGAAGACAATGACAAACCACCTCTTCTTCTCACTTGCCTTGAAAGCCCCTTGCTGGGGGTGCCGTGAGTAAGTTGTGAATTGACAGCACTTAAATATGTAAAAGACTGTGTTACTGTGCCTCTTCTCAGTAAAAATAAGATTTTGCCTTCATATTTCCTGCAGTTCTATGAAATGTTTCCATGGCTCTTGGACTGTCTCCCAGGTCCTCATAAAAAAGCGTTTTCTAGCAGAGATGTCGTGCTTTCATTTATAAGGAAAGAGATAGAAAAGCATAAGGAGAACCAGTCCCTGCATGATCCACAGGATTACATTGATTTCTATCTACTTCAGATAGAGAAAGTAAGTATCTGCCTTGTATGTGGTATAGTGGTTAAGAGCGGTGGTATGGAGCGGTAGACGCTGATCTGGAGAACCGGGTTTGATTCCCCACTCCTCCACATGAGCGGAGGACGCTAATCTGGTGAACTGGATTTGTTTCCCCACTTCTATACATGAAGCCAGCTGGATGGCCTTGGGCTAGTCACAGCTCTCTTAGAGCTCTCTCAGCCCCACCTACTTCGCAGGCTGTCTGTTGTGGGGAGGGGAAGGGAAGGTGATTGTAAGCCAGTTTGATTCTTCTTTCCTGACCTTCTCAGGCAGGGCCATTCTCCATAAGGTGGGGGCCATAATGGAGAAAGAACATGAAAATGTGTTTTTCATTGAATTCACCAAAACGACAATTGATTACCTAATATGACTAGCTTCCTTTCCAATATTCAAAATACACAACCTCACCATGAATGAAGTTCTTTCTTCTAACCCTCCTACCTGATAGCTATTTCACTACTCAGGTTTTTGACTGTCCCCCCAACAGCTCTCTCCGTTCTTTTTAGATGCAAGTTCTGGGACTTCCATTAGGGAGGGGTTTGGTTAATAACAGCAAAATAAGGTCCTGCCCACCCCAAGGAGGGAGAGAAGGAGAGAGAGAGGAAAAGACCCTTCCCACCAAGTACTCATTTGGGGGCAAGGATGGTCCTGGTGGGAACGGGAGCAGACCCCCAGGCTATTGGCCCACCAGGATGTTTCTGGCAGGCAGCCTTAATGGCCAATCCACCCCTGAGCAAAATTGTTAGAATTCATTTCAACCTCCATTTTCCATTGTTAACGACAGAGAAAGAGTGACCCCAACTCCACCTATGATGAAGGGAACTTGGCTCAATCCATTTTTGACCTCTTTATCGCAGGATCGGACACTACCACGACAACTCTGCAATGGGCACTACTCCTCATTGCAAATCATCCAGATATTCAAGGTAAGGCAATCTTGTACAGCATGAAAAGGGTAGTTCTTACTTTTGCTTTTCATGCTTAGTAATGGGTTGTAACAATCTGTGAACCATATGAAATCACAGGAGGAAGGGGAACAGTTTGTAGAGTAGGTATAGTATGGTGGTTTTAAGGATCTTCCTAGCATTGGCTGGAAGTGCAATCCTAAACAGAGTTACATGCTTCTAAGTCCATTAAAGTCAATGGGCTAAGCCTTGGCCAGTATGCCAGGTTTGTTGACCCTCCAGGTTACCAGGTTGCCCACTGTGAAAAACAGGATACTAGACTTGATGAACCATTGGTCTGATCCAGCAGGGCACCTCTGATGTTCTTATTCACTGTCCAATGCAAATTCATTTTCAGCCTAAATGCAAAATTCTTTTCCTACCAGAAAAAGTCTACAAGGAGATGGAAGATGTTTTGGGTTCCTCTCAATCATGCACACATCAAGATAGGAAGAAATTGCCCTACACCAATGCTGTGATTCATGAGATCCAGCGTTCCCAATATATCTTGTTAATTGGGATCCCCAGAGAATCTGTGAAGGATGTGAACATGCTTGGTGTTTTCATTCCAAAGGTATAGTCAATATTTTTAGCTACTCTCCTGGATCCAATGAGCAGTCTGTATTGGTGGAAGGGATTTACAACCTGCATGTGCAGAACATGTGCAACCTGCATGTTCTGCCAAGGCAGAGGTTCTTTTGGATTTGGAGGCAATAAATACACAGGTAGGTGAAGGAAAGCAATGCTTTACTTATAACACACAGCATTCAGCTTATAACACAAAGTATTCAGCTAGCACGCAATATAGCATTTATACTTTACAAGAGCTTATCTCCACTTCGGCTCGCGGGAGCTCTGTGTACAGCAGCGAGAGAGACCCCCGGTCATCAGTCAGGTTATACAGCATCCAGATCCTGATCTGTGTTGAAGCTCTCTGCTGGTCTTCACTCTTGGGTTTTTATCACTCAGGCCAGATACCTTAATAGGTTGATTCAGTGCACCTGGCTCACAACCCTTCATTCCTGATCATGCAAACCAGCTGATGCATGAACCAGCATAGAATGCCTAATCAATCTGAGATTACACCTGGTACACAATGCTCCCATCTTGTAAGGAAAGAAAGAAAACAAACTATGCTTAATAGGCCAGCATTCTTTACAGAGGGAATATGGGGGAAATGAGACATGTCAACCTAAACTCCTCGCCATACAATATTCTTCTGTATATTTCCAATACACCTCTGCAGGACTGCTTGAAGGGCAAGTTGCCTAACCTCCTTTCCCCACAATGATACCCTCTTGTACTGGGATTATTGTATCGTTCCTCATAAATAGCTTGTTCCCTCTGTGCCTACCTATTTATGTTAATTTGCCACCCCTGCTTTAGATGAGTAACTGGAAAGAGGGTATATAACCCTTTCTTCCAATTTTTCTTGAATGATGTTATTTGCACTTCACCTTTCTCATTGAGACTCAAGGCAGTTTACATAATATAAGTCAGTGTAATCAATAGTAGAGGTGTGCGTCATTTTTTTTTCAAGTTTGGTTTTAATAGACCCAGAAATTGTCAAAAAAATTTAAAAAAGCCAAATAATAATGTTTGGCTTTCCCCTGAATACAGATCCCCATGGAGCAGAGTGGTAAAATGCAGTACTGCAATCAAAAACTCTGCTCACAACCTGAGTTTGATCTTGACGGAAGTCGATTTCAGGTAACCGTATCAAGGTCGACTCAGCCTTCCATCCTTCCGAGGTTGGTAAAATGGCCCACCCTGTAAACATAGTTTGCCTAGTAAACGTCGGGATGTGACATCACCTGACCTGGTGCTTGCGCAGGGGACTACCTTTACCTTCCCCCTCCCCCGGAAAATCAAAAATTGTCAGGTTAATAAATCTGAACCTGAAAAATATTCAGTGCAGAGTTTCAGTTCTCTGTCCTCGCTGCAGTCAAACTCCACTTGGAGTCCAAAGGTGGTGGCAGACCCTGGGAGGAAGGGAGGGGGTTAAAAATGGTGTTAGGGCCAAAGCGGCCACAAATAATGCTGAATTTGGCATCATTTGGGATCTGCTTTTTGGCTCCCATTTATTACCTTTTTTTTTTAACTGGTAACCCCCCCCCCTTTGAAAAATACTGAAAAGGTATTTTTCAACTACCACTTAATCTATCCACTGTTTGATAAAGATATGGCTGTTACTTTATCTGTACTTTATTATTTCACGGCTGCTTTGAAGATACGCCAAAAGTTATACTCAAGTTAATCCTAAATGCTCATTTACATACAGGTGCTCTTTTAGCACAGGAACTGGTATTTTTCAGGGGGGGGGAGACTTCCATTTGGCTTTAGCTGAGTGCAAGCCTTAATCAATAAAATGAGACATATAATAAACAGTGTAATAGGACTGGGATATATATGTCTCTTCCACCATTTGAAATGCTTCCCCATAACAATAATCACATTTTGTAGGAATATAAACTGATGCAAGTACTCGTTCCATGTGTTCTCCTGCCAGGGGCCTGAGACCCCTAACCCTACCACTCAACGCAACCTCTCTCAGACTCAGAAGTTCAAGTTGGTTAGGCAGTAAAAGGTTCACCACCTGCCTTGTCCTTATTTATTTTTACAAGAGCCCTGACCCTTTTACACACCAGGTTCCCATTCTCTTTCCCAGAGTACCACCAAATAGGGCATCCCAGTTACTTTTTCAACCACCTCTCAACCAGATATTTCCTTGTATTAGGGAATAACTTTTATTGAAAGCATTAAATAATATTGGAATGCTATAGGCAAATGGATGCAGTGTTTCTTACCATGTGAAATGTTGATCCCTAACTCTCTTCATTCTTCCAGTCCTCTCAGTTACATGCTATCTTTCTTAAAGCCAGCTTCTGACTTGCTCTTTCACTCACAGACTCAATCATATCTCTTTTCTACCGCTGTTCCTACTCTAACTGTCCTAACTGTTCACTATCCACAGTCAACCTTCTTCCAACATTCATCAGCAGTCATTAGCTGCTCTCTGAGAGACGTGGATATGGACCTGTCCATCACAGGCCCTTTGCAAGTTTGAAGAGATGTCCTAACATCAGGGAAAGTGGTTGGGATGACTATGGGCTCTTGCTCAATCTTGCTGTCTGGGGCTGCAATCTAGAACTTTTAAGAACTGTGGAACAAACATTGAATTGAGTTTTAAATCTGAATTTGCCCTGAGAAAATCTCATTTCTCAGATGCATCGTGTACTCAATGCAAGGAGCAATATTTAAAATTAAAAAGGGCGTGGGGTTGGATCCAACAGGTTTTTCCTCAGGATCTGAGGTATTTTCAGTTTACTGTGGCTGAGCAGAATGTAATGTCACTACAGTTTCCTGGGAGTACATACAATCATTGTTCTTCTTCCTATTATTATTATGACTCACAAAATCGGTATCCTGCCTTTCTGCCCTTACAAGGGCCACCAAAGCTGCTAACAATTGAACAATTTAAAGCATTCGTGATGAAACCATTAAACTTGACCCCTCCCCGTTCTTCCCTTCCTCATAGTTCTTCCTTTAAACCACACAGATATTTTTTTCGTATGTCAAAAGGCATTAGATTTTTCAGGGAGTATTGATGGATCGTGCTGTTCTTGAAGTATTCTGAGTCAACTGTTTCTTCCTTTTAGGGAACCATTCTTCTCCCAGATATTGCCTCTGTTCTTCTGGATCCCAAGCAATGGGCAACCCCAGAAGAGTTCAACCCAAATCATTTTTTGGACAAGGATGGAAATTTTGTGGATAGAGAAGAATTTCTTCCATTTGGTGCAGGTAAGCGGAGAACTATGAATAATTAGTCAGCTTATGAATAATTAGTCAGATTTACAGGGTTTTTCAAGACTGAATCTAGGAACACTTACTCTACATGTTGCACTTTATTTATATATTTAAACAATCTATCATGCCTTTCTCTCAAAGGAAAAAAGGCAGATTACAATAAAAATAAACACACAGACACATATATATTTGGAGCCACTGGAAGGCTGCCACAGATGGAAGGGTGTTCCAGCTATGAAGCATGACTTCCCCCGAGGGTTGTCTACCTTCAGGTACTAGCTGAAGATCTCCTGCTATTACAACTAATCTCCAGCCGATAGAGATCAGTTCCCCTGGAGAAAATGGCCGCTTTGGCAATTGGACTGTATGGCATTGAAGTCCCTCCCCTCCCCAAAACCCCGCCCTCCTCAGGCTCTGCCCCCAAAATCTCCAGGTATTTCCCAACCCGGAGCTTGCAACCAAAGTATTTTGGACTTGTATCTGTATTTTGGATGGTGCTGGGAAAAGTCCAGAGCAATCAGCTGCTCCCTCCTTTCCATTTCTTGCCTACTAGGTTCTCGTAACTCCAGCTGCCATTATTGCCCTTGGGAATGTCTGGTACAGTTAGATATTGGTGATTCACTGTCAAGGGAAGTGCAATGAAATGTGAATTATGCATTCAGGTCATAATGTCCTCTTGTAGATGCACCTGCTTTTCCAAAGTTCAGTGGCTATATTATATAACACTTGTATTATACAACTTTTGCTATTTTAGGAAGGAAGTAATCCTAAACTCACATAAATTCACACTAGTGGATAGCTACTCGTTACTAAGGGCCAAATCAAGTTTCCTGAAGGGTGCTGGGTCAGAGATTAGAAGGAGATTTGTAAGGAAAAGTTGGTTGCGGTGATGGGAGATGCTGGTGGGCTAGTTCAGGTGATGAGAGGGGGATATTGTTCAGCAACCCAGATTTCCTCCTCAAAGTCCAAATTAGCTGCAGGCTGAAGTAATAGACACATGAGGATAGGTGGAATACATATTATTCATTTGATTTGTGTCTTTAATTCCTTGGCAGGGGCCCGTATGTGTCTGGGGAGGCAGCTGGCGGAGATCGAGCTCTTCATCTTCTTTACCAGCCTGTTGAGGTCCTTCACCTTCCAGCTGCCAGAAGGAGTCAAAGAGCTCAGCAAAGAGGCTATAGTTGGGCTGGCTATGCATCCCCATCCTTATAAACTCCGTGCTGTTCCCCGCTCAAGTGCTTAGTAAACTATAAAAATAATTTGTGCTGAGAGTGAGAAAGCAGGATAGTAAGTCGAAACAATAAAATAAATACATATTTGTTACTGCTTTCTGTAACAATGAGCATATGAGCGCATTAAGCTGCCTTATGCTGAATTAGACCATGGTCCATCAAAGTCAGTATCATCTTCTCAGACTGGCAGCAGCTCTCCAGGGCTCTCACATCACCTACTTGCCTAGTCCCTTTAACTGGAGATGCTGGGGATTGAACCTGGGACCTTCTGCATGACAAGCAGATGCTCTGCCACTGAGCCACAGCCCCTCCTATATATTCTATTGTGACTTGTCCAATGTCCTAGAGTTTTTCCACTTAATTAGAATTTGGCCGAGGTCCTGTTTGCCTGACGTCAGACCCACTGTGGATGCTATTGGTGGCTATGTGTGTGTGTTAAGTGCCCTGAAGTCGTTTCCGACTCATGGCGACTCTATGAATCAGTGTCCTCCAAAGTCTCCTATCTTTGACAGCCTTGCTGAGATCTTGCAAATTGAGGGCCATTGCTTCCTTTATAGAGTCACTCCATCTCTTGTTGGGTCTTCCTATTTTCCTGCTGCCTTCGACTTTTCCTAGCATGATTGTCTTTTCCAGTTACTCTTGTTTTCTCATAATATGTCCAAAGTATGACAGCTACGGCTGTTGGAAAAAAAATTCGGTAAAGTTCGGCTTCGGCAAAATTCGGCTCTTTTAAATTCGGGCCGTGCCAAAGTCCGAACTCCCCTGCTTCAGGTCCCTGAAATTCGGCGGAAGATCTGGAGTTTGGGGGAAAATTCTGTGGGTCTTTGAAGTGCTGGGCGCCGCCTGCCCAGGCAGTGCTCACCACTTCAAAGAGTCGGGAAGGGGGTGGGGGTCTTTAAAGAGCCCCCCCACGGGCCTTCACTGGGGCTTCCATGAAGGCGTGAGGGGCTCTTTAAACAGATTTGCGCCTTCCAACTGCCTGTCTGCGCAGGCAGGGCAGAAGGGTTTAAAGACCCCTCGCCCCTCTTCCTGGGACTCCCCTGAAGGCGCGCGGGGGGCCCTTTAAATGGATCTGTGCCTCCTGGCTGGGAGGCAGAAATCTATACCAAGCCTCCCCGTGAGACTTCAGGGGACTCCCCTGAAGGTGTACGGGGGGGGGGGCTTGGTATAGATTTGTGACTCCCGGCCGGGAGGCACAAATCTATTTAAAGGGCCCCCGGCATGCCTTCAGGGAAGCTCCCTGAAGGCGCGCACGGGGGGGACAGATCTGCGCCTTCCAGCTGGAAGGCGCAGATCTGTTTAAAGGGCCTGAATTCACTGAATTTATTCGGGAACACCACGAACTCGCCAAATTCGGCTCCCTGTTTCCCCCCCCTTTTTGAGTTCGGTTGAATCCGAACCAAAAAACCACCGAATCGGGGGAAATTCGGCTGTTTTTCGGTTCTGGATGAACCGAACCGACAGCCCTAATGACAGCCTCAGTTTAGTCATTTTAGTTTCTAGGGTCAGTTCAGGCTTGATTTGATCTAAAACCCACTGATTTTTTTTTGGGGGGGGGCAGTCCATGGTACCCGTAACACTCTCCTCCAACACCACATTTCAAAGGAATCTACTTTCTTCCTATTAGCTTTCTTCATTGTCCAGCTCCCACACCCATACATAGTAATAGGGAATACGATGGCATGAATTAACCTGATCTTGGTTGCTAGTGACAATAAACCTTCCACAGCTACAATAAACCTACCATTAAAATTATGGACTGGTCATTTCTTCGTTAGAGGGCAAATGGGCAAATTCAGCAGGGGATCAAATACTTTTCCCCCTCACTGTAGACAAGAATTCTTAAGGGTAAGAATGTGTCACTGGTGACCAAGATCAAGATAATTCATATCATAGTATTCCATTACTATGTGTGGATGTGAAAATTGGACAATTAAGGAAGCTGAGAGAAAGGTGACACACACACACACATGCACGGATAGTAGGCTTGAAATTATTCTGTAGTGCCCATGAGAGGACAGATTGAACTAAGAAGGCAGCCTTTCATACCATATTTAGTCAAAAATGTAAGCCCCCCCCCCCCAAATGGTATACACAAAAATAAACGAGTTACTGAACATAACTTAAAAAGTGCATTGTGGCCCCATGAAATCTCATACCCCGCCAGAAATTTTGTTAGTCTTTAAGGTGCTACTGGACTCCTACTCTTTTCTACTGGACATAACTGTTATGTATATTTGAATATAAGCTGACCCCATTTTCTTATGGAAGAACACACTAGCCTTGCATTTGAGTAAATACAGTGTTATTCTCTGCTGCTCTCTTGTGGTGAACTTTTTGGATGCACAACGAAGAACTTTCAGAATTGGGAAAGAGGTCTTTGCAACTGCATTTGGGTGCACAAGACACACACACACTACTTGGCTGCATAAGAGAGGGCAGAGGCGGGATACAGGCATTGTATCATTCCAGTGCTGAAAGATCTGCATTGGCTGTCCATCTATCTCCAGGCCAAAATCAAAGTGCTGGTCCTTACCTTTAAAGCCCTAAATACTTGGTGCCTCCAAATTAACCCACCAGCACACCAGTTAAGATGTTCCCCAAAAGCTCTGCTCTCAGTGCCCGTACCTTCAGAGGTGAGGCAAGTGTAATCGGAGACATGGCTTTTAAGTGGTGGCACCCTAGCTGTGGAATGCTTGCCACCTGAGTCTCACCTGGCAAGTACATTGTTCACTAGGAGACACCATGTCAAAAAATTCCTATTCACCCTGACTTTTCATTTATTTAACACCATTTTATAGTATGCTTTTAATTAAACAGAAAACTGTTATTTTAAGCTGCTCGAGCCAGCATGGTGTAGTAGTTAAGAGTGGTGGTTAGGAGCGGTGGACGCTAATCTGGTGAATCGGGTTGGTTTCCCCACTCCTCCACATGAAGCCAGCTGGGTGACCTTGGGCTAGTCACAGCTCTCTTAGAGTTCTCTCAGCCCCAACTACCTCACAGGGTGTCTGTTGTGGGGGGGGGGGAGAGAAGGCAATTGTAACCTGGTTCGATTCTTCCTTAAGTAGTAGAGAAAGTCAGCATATAAAAACAAACTTCTTCTTCAATTGCCCTGGCTGTTTTTTTTAAGTTATTGATTCTAATTAATGACTTTTAATGCTTTCTGTTTTTTGTTAGGTTCTGGTTTTTAAGCTGCCTTGAGCTGGTTCCCTGGAGAGGAAGCAGTATGAGAATGCACATGTCTAGAACAGATTATAGAGATCAGTTCCTCTGGAGAAAATGGCTGCTTTGGAGGGTGGACTGTATGGCATTATACCCCGCTGAGGTCTCTCCAAACTCCGCCCTACACAGACTCCATCCACCAAAACCTACTGACATTTCCCAATCCCAACCCGCAGCTAGAAAACCTATTGGTGCTCCTTTGGTTGCCAGCTCTGTCTTCACTACCGGCAGGAGGTTTTTTGGGGCAGAGCCTAAGGAGAGTGGGGTTTGGGGAGGGCCTTCAATGCCATAGAGTCCAATTGCCAAAGCAGCCATTTTCTCCAGTTGAACTGATCTATCGGCTGGAGATCAGTCGTAATAGCAGGAGATCTCCAGCTAGTACCCGGAGGTTGGCAACCCTACAGTATAATGTAAGCTGATTTGAGGTCAACGGGGAGTGGATCATAATGTATTATTTGTTCTACACTTTCCCAAAGGCTAACTTCCTATCCCAACAAGTACTTTGAGGACTGGGTAACAGTAGCTGAAGGAGAGAGGGTTTAACTCTTTCCTCCGTGCATTTTTCAGAATTTTTTTCTCCTCAGAAAAATGTGTTAAATGGGGTGACCACTAGAAGGAACCTTGCCTGCCTGCCAGAAGATATAAAGGGGGTGGTGGCAAAATGGCCAGGGAAACCCCTCAGGGCAGAGAAGAGGGGACATGGCGGACGTGTTAACAGGGTAGTGAAACAGGACACCTGGGTTACAATTGCCCCCGAATGAATAAAACAGGGAGGAAATGTTACCAGCGTGGCAAAACAGGACACTGGAGAGACCAATGTCCCAGACTGAATAAACAGACAGACCCGGTCACCCCAAAGTAAGGAAATGTCCGCAAACACACACAGACTGCCTTGGCTCCTGAAGAGTAACTGACACCGAGGGCTGAGAATGTTTAGAAGCCTCTGTGGAGTATCAGACACTAGAGGGACCCATCTCCACTTTAAGCACAGGGCATGCCAGAGTACCGTATATACTCGGGTATAAGCTGACCCGAGGTGCCTAATTTCACCCCCAAAATGGGGAAAAATTAGGCACCCGCATATAAGCTGAGGGGGAACTGCACCCCCTCCCCCCCGCAGGCTTACCTCCAGGCGCTCAGGTGGCGGTGGCACGCAGGAGGCCCCACAGGCCGCTCCTGGCCCGCAGGGAAGGCACGCGGGCAGGTGGCAGCGGCGGCCCCCTCCCTGCACGCAGGAGGGCCCGCAGGGTCAGCTGGCAAGCGGGAGGACCGGGGGAGGTGGGGGGAGGTGGGGGGAAGAAACCGCCACCGCCCAGCAGAAAGCTGGGTGGGGTGGGTGAGGTGGCGCCACAGGGTTAGCTGGCAAGCAGGAGGACCGGCCCCGGTGAGGTGGGGGGAGGTGGGGGGAAGAAACCGCTGCCGCCCAGCGGAAGGCGGGGTGGGGTGGGGTGGCGCCTCAGGGTCAGCTGGCAAGCGAGAGGACCAGCCCGGGTGAGGTGGGGAGGTGCAGGGTGAAGAAACCACCGCCGCCACGCAAAAGGCGCGAAGGCGCAATTGCGCAAATCCCGCAAAAGGCGAAATCAGGTGGGGGGGAGAAGCAGCCACCACTGCCACGCAGAAGGCAGTGGGACAGCGGTGGGACAGCCCGCACATCAGCTGGCCGGCAGGAGTGCGCTGGGAGAGGGCAGGCGAATTACCGTATTGACCCGAGTATAAGCCAAGGTGAGTTTTTTAAGCCAAAAATCATGGCTAAAAAACTCGGCTTATACTCGAGTATACACCGTATGTGCAATTTTAACACCTGAGAAAGGCATGTATTACCATGATTACAATCAACAGTGAGAGTGGATGTCCTCCAATTATCAGCAAGGAAAGCTGCAGGGTCTGAGGCTGATAGCAAAAGTGGAAAAGAAATAATTGATTAAGAGAAGAAATCATTCTCTTTATTAGGCAAGACAGTGGGAAATAAAAGCATAAGGGGCTGCTGCGTAGACCTGTGTTACAGATAAGAAGGGAGAAGAAGGTTTTGAAAGAATGTGTTGTTATGCAGGCTGTGGGGAGAGTGTGTTCTCAAACGAACTATGAAAGAAACAGTTCTTGTAAAAGCAGAACGGAAGCTTTCAAAATTCAAAATTATTAAAATGGTTGACGGACCAATCACGTGCCAATACATCAAAATTTTCAGACTCAATAGTTTTGCACCGCAGATTAACAGACTTCCCGTACATATAAAGGTATAAGATCAATAAAAAGTAACCCCTGGTTAAAATTATCATCTTAAAATTGATAAAATTGTAAATTATTCTAACAATTATTTTCTAATAACGTTCTGCATATTTTTATAGCGACGGCACAGAACGTGGCAGTTTGGAGCGTAAGCTGAGGGTCTTCTCCCAATAGGAGCTTCTTTGCCAAAAGCTCAGCTGACTTTTCAGGGAATTTACCAAATAGTTGGGAAATAAGCTTTGATCTAACTTTGTGGTAGAATGGGCAACATATCAGTGCATGTTCGATGGTTTCAATGTCCCCTGTTCCACACGGACATAACCTCTCTGATTTAGGGATCTTCTTATATTTCCCTTCTAAAACAGCCGATGGTATGGACTGGCATCTGGCAAGGGTAAAGGCCTTCCTTTAATTAATAGACTCAAGATGATAAAAAATAAGTCTCAAGTGAGACTAAGTATCTAGATTTCAGAACTGAAGCTGAACTGAAAACGTTTTGCAATGTGCCAACAGATAATGAAGGTTCAGGTTTTGCATGTGTCCAAAAACTGTTGAAGAGTGAACACTGGCCAAGTATGGGTAAAGGATGTAACTTCAAGCTATGCAGAGTGTAATAAAATGTACCTTTGAGCCCATCAGTACTCCAGCAGAAAAAGTAATAAAAGTGTATGTAGCCATGCTACTGCACGCTTGCTTTGAGAAATTAGTCCCAAGCGTCTATACTCTGTAGCTACAGAATAAACTTTGTGTTATCTTTGCATCTTGAGTGTGGTTATTGGTCCCATCTGCACCAGGCAAAGATCCTGTGCCTAAATTGGGTAACAAAGTTCGTGTCATCAGACCTCACTTGGTCATATCAGAAAACCTGTTGGAAAAGGAAAAGATCACAATTAAAGGGCTGGGAGGAACAGTTTTCCCAGTGCCATAGAGTCCAATTGCCAAAGCAGCCATTTTCTCCAGATGAACTGATTTCTATCAGCTGGAGATCAATTGTAAAGCAGGAGATCTCCTGCTAGTACCTGGAGGTTGGCAAACCTAATCTTAGCATTAGGACAACAATGGTTGTTTATGCATGGGTACTTTCACTCATGTTCATCCCTGGTCTGTCTCGGTTGTTCCTTGGAGTTATGCATTTGTTTTCTGAAATACAGAGTGTCTACACTACCTGCACTGCAGTCGCATGCTCAGTCAGAGTATGGTACCTTAAGACACCTCCCTTGAAAAACTCTCGATGGCAAAGAATTCAGGGACACTAACATAAAGGCATGCCTATACTGAAGAATAGTCAAGTGTGAATAGTAGTCGGGAAGCCAGCCAGATGGAAGAATACCAACAAACTGCATAAAACAGACAGGTCATGCTCTACAGATTGTGCTGTTGTAATCATACCTAAATAGGCTTTTCTTAATCGTGCTCATAGCTTCCTGTCTGGTGACCGAATGAAGGGAGTTGAAGGAAAGACTGAGGAGCTCAATTCATTGCTCTACGAGTTCAGCCCAATGGGAAACGTAAGAATCCTCTGCATTTCAACAGAGATAAATCCTCTGCATTTCGGTAGGAAAAATCAAATGCATAATTATAGGATGGGGAAGACTTGTCTTAGCAATAGTGTGAGCGAAAAGGATCTTGGGGTCTTAGTAGACCATACACTGAACATGAGTCAGCAGTGTGATGCGGTAGCTAAAAAGGCAAACATGATTTTGAGCTGTATCAACAGAAGTATAGTGTCCAGATAACACAAAGTCATGGTATCGCTTTACTCAGCTCTGGTTAGACCTCACACAGAGTATTGTGTTCAGTTTTGGGCACCACAATTTAAGAAGGATGTAGACAAGCTGGAACGTGTCCAGAGGAGGGCAATAAAGATGATGAGGGGTCTGGAGACCAAGTCCTATGAGGAGTTGAAGGAGTTGGGTATGTTTAGCCTGAAGAGGAGAAGACTGAGAGGTGTTATGATAACCATCTTCAAGTACCTGAAGAGCTGTCATATAGAGGATGGTGCTGAGTTGTTTTCTATTGCCCCAGAAGGTTGGACCAGAACCAACAGTATGAAATTAAATCAAAGGACATTTCCGTCTAGACATTAGGAAGAATTTTCTAACAGTTAGAGCGGTTCCTCAGTGGAACAGGCTTTCTCAGAAGGTGGTAAGCTCTCCTTCCCTGGAGGTTTTTAAGCAGAGGCTAGATGGCCATCTGTCAGCAATGCTGATTCTATGACCTTAGGCAGATCATGAGAGGGAGGGCATCTTGGCCATCTTCTGGGCATGGAGTAGGGGTCACTGGGTGTGTGTGTGGGAGGTAGTTGTGAATTTCCTGCATTGTGCAGGGGGTTGGACTTGATGACCCTGGTGGTCCCTTCCAACTCTATGATTCTATGATTCGCTAATCAAGCCGAGGTAGCCCTCTTGTCCCATTTCGGCTGGGTGGTAGGTTTCTGGTCACACTGTAAATACTGGGACAGGGAGCTTGAAGTGAAGCTGCCTGTGGAAACTGGACTCCTGGGAATATGCAGTTTGTACCCTGAACTGTTGCCTCATATCCATGATCCTTCTTTCGATACAGCATATAAAACCATCATAGCTGCCACTGCTTCAACTATGCCCAGATGCCACGGATGATAATTGTTGATGCTGTCATATAAAGAAACAAAGAAACCCATGATTATCTGGGGAGCACCCTTATTGCATGAGCAGAGTGCGATGTGGTAGGTGGAGAAGGAGTCACACATCTCTGCAAGTCTTTCCTGTAGAAACAATGTCCTCATACTTCCACATACGTGATGCTGGATTTAGTTAGTCATTCATGATAGGGAAAGTAATCTTTAGATTAGGCTTCTCTCTCTGCTTTCGACAGCAACCTGAATGTGAACTGAATCTACTTAAATAAGTTTTAGCTTTGCAATATGCTTCTTGGGAGATTTCTTTACTGCATGCAATATCACGCTTCTATTACTGGGCAAAATCTGCTGTCTTAACCAAATATCCCAATACTTTTCACATAATAAATCAGCATAGTGTAATCATTAGCATTTCATGTACGTGCATTCCTACAGGTCCCTATGGGAATCCTAGTTTGAAATGGCCGGAGTGCTTCAGAGAAGGCTCACAGACGGATAGAAATCAGCTGTATGAAACGCCCATCCCCATATTGCTTTACTCAGAATCATGGCAACAATGGATAACATCTAGTTTAGAATGGTAATCTGAAAGGGGGCCTTAGTGAAGCCAGCACAGCATCCCGCCCAAGGACATTCTAGTACAGACAAAAGAAGAAAAGGGTAGGGTTGGGCTACTTTCCAAATGGTACATCCCATGGTACATCTATGCTCTGAAGACTTGGGATGAACAGATATGTCCATTTTAATTTCTTCTTGATTCCATTGTTTACCATTATAACACCAATAATGGCATTGTACAGGGGATTGGACTAGATGACCCTGGTGGTCCCTTCCAACTCTATGATTCTATGATGCAATAGTCCATTTAGTGCAGCATCCTATCACTGCAGTCATGACTAAGGCCTCCCAGCTGTAAACAGAAGGCCTAGTTACCTGCATGTACTGTAAGCCTTTAATCCACTACAAAGGAGAGAATATCCATCTAGGATATTTGACCCAACAAGGGAAAAAATGGGTCCCTAGGCAATCATGTCTTTCTAAATTTTATTAGGGCTAGGAATGGGCTGCCGCTGCAATGCGAGGAGTAAACTACACCAGTCAGAGCAAGATGGTGGCGCATGAGGACAAGCAGGACTCCTCCTGGGAGGAGATGCCTACGCCGCCCCACAAGCCGCCCCAGCCAGCTGGTACCAGCTGGAGCCTGAGCGCCGCCGGAACTGTCCGAGGGTCAGCTATGCTGGGCATGGAGGGCAGCATGGTGGCTGCCAAGGTAGCCAAGCCATCCTTCGTCTCTTACATTAGCTCTGAAGTGAGGCGAGGAGGGGAAAGTGGGTGTGGGGAGGGGAAGGGGCCGAGGAGGAAGTGGGGAGGGTTGGAGGGAGGCATGAGTGTGAACAGAGGGTCAGGTTTTCTCCTCTTTCCCCTTGAAGAGGGGCCATGGCTCAGTGGTAGCACCTCTGCTTAGCATGAAAAAGGTCCCAACTTCAATCCCTGGCCTCTCCAGTTAAAGGGATTAGGCAAGTAGGTGATGTGAAAGACCCCTGCCTGAGACCATGGAGCACCGCTGCCAGTCTGAGCAGACAATATTGACCTTGATGGACCAAGGGTCTGATTCAGTATATGGCAGCTTCATGTGTGTTCATGTGTGAATGGCAGAAAGATACAAGCATAATCAAGTGTTAGGGTTGCCAACCTTCAGGTGGACCAGTAGATCTCCCAGCATTTCAAATGATCTCCAGACTACACAGATAGGATCCCTTAGAGAAAATGGTTGCTTTGGAGGATGGACTGTATGGTATTATACCCTACGGAGGTCCCAACCCTCCCCAAACCCCACCTCCCCAGGTTCCACCCCAAATCTTCAGGACTTTCCCAACCTTGAGTAGGCAACACTAACTGTATGCTTCTTACAGCCCAACAACCTCTTCTTATTGTGACCCCAAGCCTATGTTGACAGGTAGGGCTGTCAATTCGGTTAATCCTGAACCGAAAAACAGCTGAATTCCCCCCAATTCAGCGGTTTTCAGTTCGGATGGAACCGAATTTTAAAAAGGCAGGAAAATGACAAGCCGAATTCAGCGAGTTCGGGGTGATCGCTGAATAAATTTGGCAAATTTGAGGCTCCGAATCAGCAGTATAACCATCAGTTAGTTAGCAACTAGCAGCATTCTCCCTCGGACAATGGTGGCCAAGCCACGTCTTCTTCTGGCCAATCAGTCGTGGTTGAGTGCATGAGCTCAGCTGCTGCGCGGCCCGGGGAGAGAAAGAGAGAGTGTCTGTTTGTGTGTGAGAGAGATCCCCATGGGGGGGGGGGTGCGTGTGCACATTCCCGCCTTTCTGCGGCTCTGGAAGGCATGTTTGAAGGTAGAGGTCCCAAACTTTCAGTGTAGCTTGAGGGGACTCTTCTTGCAAGAACCCTCAGGTTTTGTGAAGATTGGGTCAGGGCCCTCCGAGTTATGGGGCCCGAAAGGGGGTCCCCCATCTGCCCATTGGAATAAAGCCATTACAAACACATTCACAGCTTTCCACGGCTCCGGGGGGGCATTTTTGGAGGTAGAGGTCCAAAACCTTCAGTGTAGCTTGAGGGGACCATTCTTGCAAGAACCCCCAGGTTTTGTGAAGATTGAGTCAGGGCCTCCTGAGATATGGGGCCCGGAAGGGGTCCCCCCTATCTGCCCATTGCAATAAAGCCTTTAAAAACACATTCGCTTTGGGCCTGGGGGTCTGACTAAAAGGCAATTAATCCCAAGTTATGGGGTTCCCCCCATCCACCCATTGGAATGAATGGGAGCAGGCAATCCTTAATGTGCATCTAGAGAGTGGCAAATCCAAGGCAAACTCCCATGCATAAAATGGCCGGAGAGTATGTGTGTGCGAGTCTGCTAGAATCATATTGGGTTACTCCTGAGTCCTGACTCCCAGTCCCTGCTCCTGATGGAAGAGAAGAAGACATCAACAGTAAGACCCATTTGGGGGCTTTTCTCTATAATTCTCTATAATTTTTTTCCTGTGTGTGTATGTGGGGGGGGGAGATTCTGTGTGTGTGTGTGTGTGTGTGTGTGTGTGAGAGAGAGAGAGAGAGAGAGAGAGAGAGAGACAGACAGACAGACAGACAGACAGACAGACAGACAGACAGACAGACAAAGGGGAGTGGGTTTACCAGTTCTGCTGGGGGGGGGGCTTGATTGCCTTTGTGCAGAACTGTGCTTTCTACTGTTTTCACCGGTTGCCAACTTCATGTGGAGTTAACTGTGGGTCAGTGAGTCTCTCTCTGGCTGGTTCCTATTGTTTCCAATGGGCTGTGCAGCCACTCCTGTTGTTTCGAATGGGCTAGCCTGTCATTCGTTTTAGTAAATCCCCGGTAATGTATTTCAGTGGAGTCAATGCAAGCCAACTGACATTCCCCTCTCCCATTATCTTCAATGGGCTGGGCAGCTCTCCCATTGCTTCCAATGGGCTGACTTGTTATTCGTTTTAGTACATCCCTTTTAATGGCTTTATTCCAATGGGCAGATGGGGGGACCCCTCCGGGCCCCATATCTCAGGGACCCCAGACCCAATCTTCACAAAACTTGGGGGTTCTTGCAAGAAGGGTTCCCTCAAGCTACACTGAAAGTTTGGGACCTCTACCTCCAAACATGCCCCCCTGGAGCCGTGGAATGGCGTGAATGTGTTTGTAATGGCTTTATTGCAATGGGCAGATGGGGGGACCCCTTCCGGGCCCCATATCTTGGGGACCCCTGACTCAATCTTCACAAAACTTGGGGGTTCTTGCAAGAAGGGTCCCCTCAATGCGAGAATGTGTTTTTAATGGCTTTACTCAGCTGAATTTTCCCCCGAACTCCAAACAGTGCCGAAGTCTATGGATCCAAACCGGGGGAGTTCGGCCTTTGGCCTTTCCTGAATCAAAACAGGCCGAATTTTGCTGAATCTGAATTTTACCGATTTTTTTTTTTCAACAACCCTATTGACAGGTACTGGTTGAATCAGTCCACCCGGACCAGCTGCTTTGATTAGTACTATGTCTGTTCTCTGAGGCAGATAGGGCTGAATGCACAGCTCTCTGTTGTTGGGGGTGGGATCAATGTCCAGAGGGAACAACCTCTAAATAGGGAGGGCAATAGCAGGCTTTAGCATTCACCTCATGGTGATGGCATGTCTTGAAAGTACTGGAAAAACTACTCTGCCTTGAGCAATGACTCCCACAGAATTGACACTCTGGTAGGAGATGGGGAGGTGGATACTTATTGTGAGGGGGCAGCCATTGTCCCCACCACGTGATGACATCACTTCCAGCATGACCCAGAAGCACACTGACATTGCACCAGGCCAATGCTCTAGCACTCACCCCCAAAACTCTACTGAAACATACAGGTATTCTTCATGGAGATTTGGTGCTGTTTCGACGCTGTTTTGCGTCGGAGGCAAATTTTGGTTATTCACTGCAGAGCCGTGTTTTCCCCCACTGAGCAAAATAAGCCGGTTTAAAAGAGAGGCAATCCAAACCACTTCTGAGCCGTACTTTCCAGTAAAAGAGCATTTTGTTGCTCGGATGCCCATGAAGAAATGTTTGCTTCGCTCCCCGGGACGTCTCCTTTCTCCTCCCCCAAGAACGGTGATTGGCTGGGGGAGTTGCCACTCTAACAGCATCGCACCGGCAGGAGGGAGACCCAAAGCAGACTGGCTGCCCCTCTTCAGAAGGGTGATGGGGGTTTTGGCTTGGATTTGCTGCTCTCAGGATGCCCCTCCCCAACACACACACACATAGGATCGCACCGGCTGGAGGGAGACCCAGAGCAGACTGGCTGCCCCTCTTGAGACGGGTGACGGGAGTTTTGGCTTGGATTTGCTGCTCTCATGGCCCCCCCCCCACACACACACACACATAGGATCACACCGGCTGGAGGGAGACCCAGAGCAGACTGGCTGCCCCTCTTGAGAAGGGTGACGGGAGTTTTGGTTTGGATTTGCTGCTCTCATGGTCCCCCCCCCCACACACACACACATAGGATCACACTGGCTGGAGGGAGACCCAGAGCAGACTGGCTGCCCCTCTTGAGAAGGGTGACGGGAGTTTGGCTTGGATTTGCTGCTCTCATAGTCCCCCCACACACACACACACATAGGATCACACCGGCTGGAGGGAGACCCAGAGCAGACTGGCTGCCCCTCTTCAGAAGGGTGATGGGAGTTTTGGCTTGGATTTGCTGCTCTCATGGTCCCCCCCCACACACACACACATAGGATCACACCGGCTGGAGGGAGACCCAGAGCAGGCTGGCTGCCCCTCTTGACAAGGGTGACGGGAGTTTTGGCTTGGATTTGCTGCTCTCATGGTCCCCCCCCCCCCACACACACACAGGATCACACCGGCTGGAGGGAGACCCAGAGCAGACTGGCTGCCCCTCTTCAGAAGGGTGATGGGAGTTTTGGCTTGGATTTGCTGCTCTCGGGATGCCCCCCCCAAACACACACACACACAGGATCATGGGAAGAGTGGGCGGGATTAGGCGGATTTGGAGTGGTGAGTCATGAGCGGCAGCAGACGTAAGCAGCGCAGAGAAGTGCGCTGTTTCTCCCGTGAAAAATTGGGATGGGGGGCGAATCTGCACTGCCATGAAAAGCTATTTAAATCAGTTTATTATTTGCTCCGATTCGAAACTGAAGCAAAATCCACCGTGAAGAATACCCCATACAGTTTTGGAGCAAATGCTACAGTGTTGCCCTAGTGCAATACCAGAGCTTTCAGGTCACACCAGAAGTGATGTCATCAAACAATTTAAATGATTGCTGCCCCTCCCAATTTGGCTGGTCTGCTTCCGCTCTCTGACCAGCTGAGCGTCAACTGGTACTGGCCATGACTGCCAGGAGTTTGCCGGCCATTAGTGGGTTTCTGACAAGACCACCCTCTGGGGATGGCTGGAAAAATGATGCTGGGCGGGGGGGGGGGACTACAACTTAAATAAAGCTGAGCAAAAAACATGTTCCCCAAATGCTGCTATGTGAGGACCCTGTCCCTCCAGCTGAAACCCCTCAGAGAGTAGTGTCCCCCTCTTCTTTTGGACTTAGTTACTTTAATAGGCAGCCCCTTTCACAGCCTAAGTGCCAGGGGATCTGAAACTTGGGGAGTCTCATAAGGCACCTGGGTTGAGCCATGACATTGGAAATTCCCAGGAATTAAGTGGACGGGTGTTGCTGAAAGGAAAGCAGAACAAGTGCCACCTCCCCCAATTCAGTGGCATGTTTCCCAATAACCAAAAAAAAAAAAAAACCTTTCAGCACTCAGGACATCACCCAATATCCTGACACAACCCAGAGGTGTCTGCCCAGCTCCAATGCATGCCTAATCCTATCACACCCCTTGTTCCAAGGGATACTTCATCAAGTCAACGTGCACCATTTCAAGCTATAGACAGTTGTGTGTGTTAAGTGCTGTCAAGTCGCTTCCGACTCATGGCGACTTTATGAATCAACGTCCTCCAAAAACATTCTATCCTTAACAGCCTTGCTCAGATCTTGCAAACTGATGGCCATGGCTTCCTTTACAGTGTCACTAGGCAGTTAGGCAACCCTTAAGTGTTACTAATCCAATCAATCCATTGATAAAGGCAGCCTAACATGCAATTTTATTGTTTTTTTCTCTTTTTATAATATGATTTTCCCTTATTTTAACAACAATTTAAAAATACTTTCAAATTCACAATCATAATTAATGTTGTCTCAATTATAAGTTGCTACAAGAAATTTCTTGACTTCCCCATCACCTCCGTCTACCTCTTAATAAAGTAGTTAGTCTGGAGGTTTTCAAGACAGCAAGCCAAGCCTTATTCATTCCTGTCTTGAAAACCTCCAGACTAACAAAGACCACAGTCAACAATAGCCATGCAGATTAGCTTTGGATTTCACACATTAACAGATCATTTCAGGATACAATGGTTCCATATCAACATACCACACACCCATTAGCTTGATACTTACAGGACAATGGTTAGCACATTACCTTTGTTACTTTTTGCAGGACAATGATTCAGCTCAAACCCAACCCCTTTCTGACTATATATTACTCTTCCTACACACTTGACACTGAGAGACACTGTCCTTCAGTGTTACTCCTCTGAAGATGCCGGCCACAGCTGCTGGCGAAACGTCAGGAAAGAAAATACCAAGACCACGGTTACACAGCCTGGATAACCTACAAGAACCAATGAACTCTGACTATGAAAGCCTTCGACAATAATTTTAATTTTTTTTATCAAAGCAAGAAGATTCTATCAGAGAAGTCACAGGGTGTACAGTGACTATTGATCCAATTAAATATTTAGGAATGAACATAACTGGTCATAACAAATCACTATTTAAAGACAATTATAAAATTATGTGGGGAGAAATAGAAAAGGATCTATTAAGATAGTCAAATTTACAAATTTCTTGGTTAAGAGGAATTTCAACAATACAAATGAATGTATTAACCAAACTGAATTTTCTCTTTCAGATGTTACCAATCAACTTAGAGGAAAAAATGTTGAAAGGTTGACAACAACAGATAAATAAGTTTGTATGGAGTGGCAAGAAACCAAGAATTAGATTTAAAGTTTTACAAGACAAAAAGAAAAGAAGACTAGCATTACCAAACATTAAATTATATTCATAAATTATATGAAACGTCAGGAAAGAAAATACCAAGACCACGGTTACACAGCCCGGATAACCTACAAGAACCAATTAAATTATATTATCAAGATGCTGGTCTTGTATGGATATCAGACTGGATCAAATACCCAGAATCAAGAATTATAAAATTAGAGAAAGCATATGTGAAAGAAGGAATACCCTTCCACTTATGGACTAAAAAATCATTTGGAATACCAATATATTAAATTGGAGTTCATGTAATTAGGGATGACCTATTTAGAATTTAGGACTCTACCCGAGCAAGAATGAGCCCAACACCTTCACTACTAATATCCCCAGTAGAAGCATTCTATGATAAAGCTAAAAGGAAGCTCAATAACTATTTAATATACTAACAGCCCATTCCTGAGCTCTTGGCTGGAAAGAGCTCAGGCGGAGAGCAAGTGCCCGCGCCAGTGTCTGGGCTTCTTGTGCCAGCCCCAGGGCCACTTGCGCCACCGCGAGAGGTAGGGATGCTGGTGTTGGAGCACTCACACCTGCCTCCCTGCACTGCCGTGCCAGCTCAGCCCAGGATGCCAGCTTGGCCTCCTGCCGGCATACCACTGGCACAAAGTCCCACGCCCGCATCCTGGGGGTGTTCCCAGGGCATTCCCGGGGTCAAAGCTGCCAGTATGCAGCTTCCTGACCCATTTTGGGCCAGGAACACCCCATCCGAAACAGCGTTGCTGCACCAGATTTTGCTGGTGCAGTCTCGCTATTTTCAAAGGGGGGAAATTCCCCATTTTAACACAATAACGGCTTTGGAGGCACCAGGGCGGTGGAAATGGCTTTGGAGGCAGTGAATGGAATGGCTTTGGAGGCACTGTGGCGGTGCCTCGGCTACACCATCCCAAGCCACCGAAAAGCTCAGCAATGGGCTGTAAGATATGATTAATGCCAAAGGAGAAATCAAATCCTGGCAAATGATAAGGAAGAAGGGGAAAATATGCAGTGACTATTCTATTTCCAGCTAGTGTCAAGATTAAGAAAGGATCTTCAATTCACAGGAGGAGGTATAAGAGATCTGACAGAGTTTGAAAAAAAACAATAATACAATGTAAACATCATCTATTGGGAAGGATTTACAAACTACTTCTTCAATACTATACAAAAACAGAGTAAATCAAGACATGTATGGTGAAATGGATGCAAGACATGGGGGAAGAAATACAGCTGCAACAATAGGAGACCTTATGGTGAAGCATTAAGAGAAGAAGAAGAGCTGGTTTTTTATATGCCTACTT
This sequence comes from Euleptes europaea, assembly GCF_029931775.1. Taxonomy (NCBI): domain Eukaryota; kingdom Metazoa; phylum Chordata; class Lepidosauria; order Squamata; family Sphaerodactylidae; genus Euleptes; species Euleptes europaea. The sequence goes on from NC_079316.1 coordinate 9,673,759, forward strand.
TCTCGGCCACTTAAGGAAGAATCAAACTAGCTTACAATCCCCTTCCCTTCCCCACAACAGACACTCTGTGAGGTAGGCGTGGCTGAGAGAGTGTGACTAGCCCAAGGTCACCCAGTTGGCTTCATGTGGAGGAGCGAGGAAACAAATCCAGTTCACCAGATTCGCCACTGCTGCTCATGTGGAGGAGTGGGGAATCAAACCCAGTTCTCCAGATCAGAGTCCACTGCTTACAGGTGTAAGATATTTTATTGGTGGTACATAACTCCAAAAGTAATTCAGAACAAGAATAAGGATTATAAATCATAGTGGGTAGCCGTGTTAGTCTGTCTGCAGTAGTAGATAAGGGCAAGAGTCCAGTAGCACCTTGAAGACTAACAAAAATATTTTCTGGTAGGGTATGAGCTTTCGTGAGCCACAGCTCACTTCTTCAGATACATACCCTACCCTACCAGAAAATATTTTTGTTAGTCTTTAAGGTGCTACTGGACTCTTGCCCTTTTCTACTACTAAGGATTAGAAAGGCTTTTGTTGGAAATGTAGAGATTGAAGCCACTTTTTATTACATGTGGTAGACTTGTAAAAGAGTGAAGCAGTACTGGAAAGAAGTACATGCCGAAATGCAAACATTTTTTAAGGTGAAATTCCCAATTGACTCAAAGACTATACTACTGGGGATTACTCCAAAGGTCATCACAAAAACTTCAATAGAAATGTTTAAGTATATGATAACAGTACTAGTTACACTAGCAGCGAAACGGAAATCAAAAGAATGTTTAGATCTGGAAGACTGGAAAAGCAAAATTGCAGAATATGCAGTAATGGCCAAGCTGACAGACTATGTAAACAAAAGGCCAAGTAAAGAATTGTATTATAAATGGAATCTATATTATTCTTATTGTTCTCAAAATCTGGTTTGAAAGTTTGTCAACATCTTTTACATATACCATCTAGATTATATATTTCTGAAGTTAAAAATATAATAATAATAATACATTGTTTCAACATATTTAAACTAATTATTGAGATTATTCAGAAACTAGGGTATGTAGAGATGAATAATATTGATTAAAACAATCATACATATTACAGAAATAATCAAACTAGGATATGTATTTCATTTACTTGCTTGTTTCTCATGTAATATATTTAGATAAGCTGTTTTTGAATTTTACATTTTATATAATTGGGTATTTGACGTGAATTTGTTAGATATTCATATCTGTAGTCGTAATCTCAGCATGGTATGTACTATCTGTATTATTTATTCTGTCTTATTCTTTTTTCTCATTTTCTCTATGCCTATTATGTAAAATAAATAAATATTATTACAAAAAAATTCCAATTTCTCTCTCACTCAAAGCAGGGTTGCAGCTGTAAAACAACTGCTGACGATGGCTATTTAACAGCCATACTCATCCAAATGGGGCCAGAAATAAGTCAGACTAGGTAAGTGATCAGTGGAAGCATACATCCTGAGGAGTAATGGTCCTCATCCTTTCTGGATGATACTTGTGGAAAACAATGGACAGCCCCAGAGCCATACTGACAATGTTCTATACTATCCATGAAGAGGAAAAGTAAAAGATTAGCAGAAAAACACACTCTATAAACACAGAATCATAGAGTTGGGAGGAGCCATAAAGGCCATCTAGTCTAACCCCCCTGCTCAGTGCAGGATGAGCCTCAAGTATCCCTCACAAGTGTTCATCCAGCCACTGCTTAAAGATTGCCAGTGAGGGAGAGCTCACCACCTCCCCAGTTAGCCGATTCCACCGCTGAACTGCTTTTACAGTAAAAAAACAAATTCCTAATAACCAGCCGGTACCTTTCCACCCATAATTTATACTCACTATTGCAAGACCTCTCCTCAGCAGCCAACAGGAACAGCTCCCTGCCCTCCTCTAAGTGACAGCCTTCCAAATACTTAAAGATGTACAAATGCATCTCTAATGCTATGTATATTTCATGATATATGATAACCTAATTTTTCAGAATATTCATGAAAACTGTTCTTGGTAGCCTGGTGTTGGATTATGCTGACCTTCCATACTAACCATCTTATCTATAATTATTTGAGTGACACATATTGGAATGAGCTACAATGATAGTAACACATGTTCACGTGTTACTATAATGCATGTCTGGATGGTTGCATTGTTTTCGTGTCAGAAGACTTGTCATCTTGTTATCTTAATAAACGGAATATATAAATGGCGGTCAGTGGATAAATAAAGAGAAGTAAGCCAAAAGTCTCTAGAGAAAAAGAATTCAAGTTGTAAAGTTTGAGAAAGAGTAGGCAGGATAATGTTGGGGGTTCTAGTGTGCCTCTTGATTCTTCTCTTTGTAAAATTGTTCCGGTCAAGCAAGTCGTATCCTCCAGGGCCTCTTCGACTGCCTCTCATTGGAGCCCTTTGGCGGTTTTGGACCGGCATATCTCGCAAATCTATACTAGAGGTACGTCTTCCTTAATACTTAAATTACGAGCATTTGGACTCATTTTCTTCCTAATGTTACATTGGTTATTTGATGTTCATGTGGCCATCTGCACAGTCTCATGTATGAGTTCTGCATCTGCACAGAGCTCATATGTGGGAACATTTTAGAGCACTCAGCAGGAAGCTCTGACTCCTCCTAATAAGGGAACATTTGCAAATCTCCCAAGGGGAGAGAGCAAATGGCTTCCTGATCAGTTCTTTCATGATCACCCTATGAATGCCAAGATCAAACGAATAACTTCATAGATGACCACTTATAGAACATGTTGGTAGAAAAGCAGCTTGCTTTTCTTATTTGTAATCTCATTGCAGTCCTACATAAAGGTGACTGGTGGGCTATTTAACTGTGCAAGTTGCTTTACAAACTATGAGGAGTGTGCGGCTGTCCTCGATGAGAGCCAGGGCTTTTTCGGCCCAGGCCCCAGCCTGGTGGAACCATCTCCCTAGCAGCATCAGGGCCCTGCGGGTTAGGGTTGCCAGGTCCCCCTTTGCCATCGGTGTTGGAAGAATTTTCCTTTTGCCCTCTCCCTCGGTCCTTGATGTAAATGGAAAATCTCTGCTAGCCTACTCACCAAAGCTTAGCAAAAACCTTAGTTCGTTGTGCATGGTTCTCTGCCTGCTTCACTTACCAAAAGGCAACCCAGAGAGATCTGGAGAAACACTCTTACACAGCACACAGAACAGATAAAGTAAATCATGCAGCTTTATTATACTTACAAGGAAATATAAAGCAAAGAGAAAAAGCAATACTTAACTAAATATATATACATGTGACAGAATATAACAAAACTTACACACATGCAAGACAAACAATTACAGACAAACAATTACAGAGGCCTCTGGGTCAATTCCAGAGAGAGAGATGGCAACAACTGGGAAGCCTGATCTCTTTCCCTAGAATGACAAAATACCAGGATTTTGGGAGGCTCTTTTATAGGTAAAACTGTGGGAGAAAGATTTTTACAACAGCCCTCCTTTCATGTTTTCCCGGAGATAGGCTTGCCATGTTTTTGCTTTGAAGCTTTCTGTTCCCAGAATGTTATTTTCAACAGGGTCTCTGACAATTTGTTTGTTTGTGACAAGTTCCCCCAATTTAGCAGATAGATTGCTGCCGGACCAAATGTTCGTTCTCTCCTTAAACAATTACAAGCATCCTGGTGTGTTTTCTTTTGGGTAACTAGCCTCTAGCCTGCAATTTGCTTTAAGATCAGAGGCCCTAATTGAAAACTGGGGTCAGCTAAAAAGTCAGGTCTTTGTATGGCTATAGGTTATAATATTAAGATATAAGTGTGGTTATTTTTAACCCAAACTCATTTAATATAAACTAATATTTTTAATATGAACTAATGTTCAATACAAAAAATTCTCGTGACAGTACCCCATTTTTGGGTTAAAAATAACCCAAATTACTTATCAGGTGGCGGTCTAAAAGTGTAAATATTGCTGGCATACAATGTGAGAGGCAATATAGCATAATTATAACAGTAACAGAAATGACTAAGATTAGAATCATAATGTACGCAACTCGGATCGCTGGATTAAAAGTCCAGAGTGCTAATCATTACACAAGTATCTTAACCCATCCTGTCAATTTTGGAAATCAATTTCGTACATGAAAAATACTCCTGGGGTTTATGTTTGCATAGGTGTCATGGTGTGCAGGTCACTTCCATTTTCCCTATCAGCTAGCTGCCGAAACTATTCCCTACATTCTATTTCCTTAACTTATTGGGTACCTCCCCTTATACTTTCTAATATATTCTCCTATCCGCATACCATCGCTCTGTGGAGCACTTTTATAAAGCTCCTCCTTCAATGTGTGTGTGGGCATTGCAAAGAGGTATGAAGTTGCTGGGTCTGTGAATAGATGTAATATATATTGGGACCGTTTTATTACAATTTGCTATAGAGTTAAATGTTGTCATATTGAGGTCCCCCATTTGTTCATAACAAATGCTTGCTTTGCATAAACCATGCCCAGAATCAAGAATTCTGGAGTATATTTAAAATAACTAAATTTAGAATATTTCAGATTAGTTTGCTGGCTAAAACTGTGAACAGAACAGCCCTGTATTTTAAAGCCCTTTCACAGATTCAACAATCTCATACCCAAACCCACACAAAAACGAAAACAACATACCTCCCGCCATCAATCAACATTCACAATCATTGCTTAGTACCTATCCAAAAATACTACACACACAAGCATCTACATAGTTCCCTAAATTGTTCTGGATTGTCGTGGGGTGTTGGGATTCCCTTTCTTTTTATTAAACTTCTTGGGGATTGGTGAGGGATTTCTTTCAGAGTCTTGTCCAATGGGGATACTCCTGACTATCTATAAAAAATGTTTCTTACTAATCTAGATGGGAAAGCAATACTTTGTACATTTACTGTCAGCAAGTGTCCGTTGTTGTGGATCAGAGGCTCAAAGTTCAAAGCAAAATTTTAAAGCAAAGCTCAGAAAAAAAAACTTCAAGGGTCATGAGGTGTTTCTGGTGGCTGGTGGCATGATGTAAAAAAAATAGTTCTCATTGGGGTACTGGGCTGGTGGTTGCAGGACGCGCCCCCTCTTGTAGCGTAAAGAGAGGCGGGGGAATTGGGCTAGGGTTCTCGTCTCCTTGGTTGGCCTGGCTCTTGGCTGGCACGTTCTGCAGTCGTCTCAGGGTTGACAAGCTTCTGTGCATGTGAAGCATGGTTCCACTGGACTTTGGTAGTATATCAGGCGCGGTTGTAGTATACCAGGAGCGGTTTGTGCGGCCCTCCCCACTGTGGCTGGAACTCATTGTGCCTGCGGCCTGTCAGTGTCCACACCAGATCCCCTGACTGGATGTTATGCCACTTCAGCCGGTATGGATTGTAATTCTGCACCTCTCCTTGGGTGACCCTCAAAAGTATTAAAGAAAAGACAAAACATATTTAGTAATCATGTTGCGTTCCTCCGTTAGGCTGGTGTAGTGAGGAAGATTATAAAAATATAAAAATAAAATTTGGTTTACTGCTAAAAAAATAAAAATAAATAAAAATAAAAATAAAAGATAAAAATAAAACAGGAATATATCATGGCTGTGGGAAGTGAGTTCACCCACGACAATCCAGTATTAGTAAATAACTTATAATTAGTACAAAACTTAACCAATCATTACATAACATAACTACATAACTTAACTAAATTAAAAGATTACTGGTTTCCCCAACCAACCTCCCCCCATTCCCAGGTGACTCATGAAATGAGGTGCCTGGGCTATCTTGTGCCCCCATTTGTAAAACCAGAACTTCCCCTGCCTCCAAAACAGGCAGCTTGGGGCATTCCCAAAGCTTTTAAAGGTATTAAATTGGTGTCCACTGCACAATTAAAGACAACAAAAGCTCCGCTGATTGCTGCAGTGCTTGCAAGAGGCGGAACTATGAGTTCTCTATTAGCAACCGGGTTCCTACAGGGTTGCATGTCGCCCCCCCCTCATATCCCAGGTTACCTTTTGACAGGCATTTAAGGGAATGAAGAAGCTGGGGGGGGGGAGGGTCAAAGCAGTTCACTAGCAGTTCTAAATAAAAAAAATTGGGGCCTTTGAAAAGTTTCAAAAATGCCAAACATAAAACAAAAATTTTAAAAAAAATTGAAAAAGTCCAAAATGACAACATCAAATAAAAAGTTATAAGTACAAAAGACCATAGTAACTCATATTTTAAAGGGAAAAAAGGACTGAACAAAAAAAAAAACATGGGCATTTCCCCTATAAAACTTTTAATTTTAGCATAGAACTGCAAAAACTTCCAAATTCAAAATGCAAAATAAATAAATAAAAATGGGCTCATATATTTCCTGGGCACGTGCAGAGTGCACTGTGGGAGCCGGGGTGGGTTCCAGGTTGGGAGAGCAACGAGGCACCCAATGTTTACTAATCAAGTTTCAAAACTGTTTTCAAATTAAGGCAAAAATACATTGGAATGAGAACAAAACAATAATAATTAAAATAAAAAAATAGGGCTTCTGTGCTTCCCTGGGTATTGAGGTCCTGGTGTGAGTTTGCTAAATTAAAGCAAACCACAAGGTTCCTGCCGGGGGAGGGGCCCAAACAGGACCTGTGAAACTTTCCCAAAGGATTTAAAAAAAAAATCCTTTCAAAATGGAGCTAGACATGTGATGTACTTTGCAAACAAGCAAGAGCTCTTATTTCCAAAGAAGGAGCAAGGGTGAGAGCAAAAGGACTACCCAAAAGGACTGTGTTTCTGCACCTGTGCAGAGGGCTTTTGGGCATCCTGCTGGACTGGCTAAAAACAACAACAGGGGATTCTGCTGTAGACGGCAAAAACCAAGCTGTGCAGCCAAAACTGGAGCTTGGGGGGTGGGTGGGTAGGACAGGGCCAGGGAGCCTGTCTTTTTGTACCAGTTTTAAAACTAAATTTATGGCATTACAAAACAAAACAAAATGATATAGGCACAAGGGGCCAAAGCCTGCCCATGAGAGGGACAGTTATCTTTAGATGAGAAAGAGGTCTCCTGGAATGGCCTGGAGATTCTCCCGGAATGACCTGGAGATTCTCCCGGAATGACCTGGAGATTCTCCCGGAATGGCCTGGAGATGTGATTTTTTTGGGCGTCTGGTACATGATTTTACTGTTCCAGACACACATAGATGTTTGCCGGGTGTGAGGTGACTATTTTAAGTCCAGAAAAGTACGCATGCAAGGGTGGGGGAACGTGCTTTCTGCAACGCTCCAACTTAACTTTCCATTTGCCAACTGTGCGAAAACCGCATTCCATTTTTGAGAGAACAGGGATGTCTAGTTTGGGGGAATACCGGCCGATTTTCCCACAAAGCAGGCACCTTAAATATTGATTCATTAAAGGTAAAGCATACACACAATCCTATTTCATATAAGAGCAAAACATGGTATACAGCTATGTCCTCCCTGTGCCAGATAGACGTCTCTGGGCTAGGGAAGTTTTACTGCAACTGCAAATCATGACTAAAGGCTACACATTTTCAATTTTAGGGTTAAAAAGAGGGAAACCAGGCCTTCATACTAAGGAGGCTCCCTTTTCCTGGGTGGCATTCTTTCAGAACCGCACTAAGAACTAATCAGAACAAACCTTTATTCCCCCCCCATGTTCCTTTATACAAACACACACACACACACACAATAAAAGGAGACGGGGAAATCACAAGGGGCTTCGTTGGAAGCACGAGAGAGAGGGGTAAAAACCCTTTCGCTCAGCTTTGGTGCAACGAGGCTTATAAATTGGAAAGGGGGAAGGGTAGCTGGATATTGGAGCACAGAGCTCTGCACTTTTACGGCTTAGCTCTGCTCCCCAATAAACTCATAAAACTAAGGTGGTTCAGAGGGAAAGGAGACTGCCCATTTATACCGCGTTTGATGGGCTCATTGATATTAACAGGACCTGCTTGCCTTGACACGAGGTTTCCCATTTTGGCTCTCAGCATGAGAGGCATCATAGGTAAAGTCCCAGTCAGAGGGTGGGCAAGCTTATTTGAAGCTAATGGGATATAAGTGTGCTTGTGAAAACACTTGAGTGGGCTAGGTTTACAAAGAATACACAGAGATTGCTCACACACAATCACACTCCCGCTACAACATGCATTCTGTTGAGTCTTACAGACCACCTCTCTAATCAAGCACAATATCACTCATTCAAATTTCAGACATACTCATACCCAGACACAATGACATTTATAACCGGTTACACACAAAAAAAAGAAAGAAAAAGAAAAGAAAACAAAGGCATATAATTTTAAAAACACTTATCTAAAAAAAATATCACACAGAGATCTCTTTAATCATTAAACCACATATAAAAGCGCGCAGTCTAGCCCAGCTCATAAACTGCGTAAGGCCCAGTTCAACTCGTAAGCCTTCTAATCTACTTATTTTGCCACCTCCCCAAACCGGCTCATAGAGAGGGGCCTTAATGCCTCTAGTTCCGGCTCATAAAGGCATTAAAAATATAGGATCTAGGCCAGCTCATAAATCCTCTAAGATTCTACTACCAAAAGATCATATCTGGCTTTTCCTAGCCCTAAAACACACCATACTATAGACCATCCCCCTCCCCTAGACCCAGCTCATAAGGGGGGGTATTGGGAAATCACTTATTCTACTGTAGAGATATCAGGCCGGCTCGTAGTATCTCTAATGCTAAGGTTCAAGCCCAGCTCTTAGAACCTTTTTAATACTATCAAATTCCTTTAATCTAAAACAAACAAAAAAAATCATGCACACATACATACACACACACCAAAAAATCCTCAATCCACTTACAGTACTGGAAATTTCTAAACACTTAACGCTTCTTAAGCCCCTTTGTTCACAAAAACAGTTCCTTAACAGTAACAATCCTTTACTCACAATTGTCACAAAAACAGATTCGCTACCTAAACAAAGCCTTAAACTAAACGCTTGCTAAAACTAAACTTTTAAAAGGAAGAGGAATACTTACCTACTCCTGGCATAAACAGAGAAATTGCCAAGACATCATCCGAGTCTTTGACGGCACCAACTGTTGGAAGAATTTTCCTTTTGCCCTCTCCCTCGGTCCTTGATGTAAATGGAAAATCTCTGCTAGCCTACTCACCAAAGCTTAGCAAAAACCTTAGTTCGTTGTGCATGGTTCTCTGCCTGCTTCACTTACCAAAAGGCAACCCAGAGAGATCTGGAGAAACACTCTTACACAGCACACAGAACAGATAAAGTAAATCATGCAGCTTTATTATACTTACAAGGAAATATAAAGCAAAGAGAAAAAGCAATACTTAACTAAATATATATACATGTGACAGAATATAACAAAACTTACACACATGCAAGACAAACAATTACAGACAAACAATTACAGAGGCCTCTGGGTCAATTCCAGAGAGAGAGATGGCAACAACTGGGAAGCCTGATCTCTTTCCCTAGAATGACAAAATACCAGGATTTTGGGAGGCTCTTTTATAGGTAAAACTGTGGGAGAAAGATTTTTACAACAGCCCTCCTTTCATGTTTTCCCGGAGATAGGCTTGCCATGTTTTTGCTTTGAAGCTTTCTGTTCCCAGAATGTTATTTTCAACAGGGTCTCTGACAATTTGTTTGTTTGTGACAAGTTCCCCCAATTTAGCAGATAGATTGCTGCCGGACCAAATGTTCGTTCTCTCCTTAAACAATTACAAGCATCCTGGTGTGTTTTCTTTTGGGTAACTAGCCTCTAGCCTGCAATTTGCTTTAAGATCAGAGGCCCTAATTGAAAACTGGGGTCAGCTAAAAAGTCAGGTCTTTGTATGGCTATAGGTTATAATATTAAGATATAAGTGTGGTTATTTTTAACCCAAACTCATTTAATATAAACTAATATTTTTAATATGAACTAATGTTCAATACAAAAAATTCTCGCGACAATCGGTGGGAGGTTTTTGGGGTGGAGCCTGAGGAGGGTGAGGTTTGGGGAGGAAAGGGACGTCAATGCCATAGAGACCAATTGCCAATGCAGCCATTTTCTCCATGTGAACTGATCTCTATCGGCTGAAGATCAGTTGTAGTAGCAGGAGATCTCCAGCCACCACCTGGAGGTTGGCAACCCTACTGCGGGTCCTAAATGAGTTCTGCAGGGCCTGTAAAATGGAACTGTTCTGCCAGGTTTATAAATGAGGGAAGCTGCAAGTTTTTCTCTCTTGTCATTGCTGGCCTCCCCATCCTTCCCCCTAACTGGTGTATGGGGGGCTCATTGCCTGGCTGGGTTTTTCTAGTAGCCATTATTTATGAGTATTGAATGCCATCTTCGTTATTAATTTATATGGAGTACAGAGTGTGAATGAAGTTTCAAAGCATTTTTTAACTGATGTTTTATTATGTATTGTAAGCCTCTCTGAGCCCGGCTGGCTGGGAATGAGGGTGGGCTATAAATATAAGGAAATAAATAAATAAAATAAATACGAATCTGCTCACCTGCCAAGTCTGGCGGCCATAAGGTTTGCAGCTAGGGTTGCCAACCTCCAGGTACTAGCTGGAGATCTCCTGCTATTACAACTGATCTCCAGCCAATAGAGAACAGTTCCCCTGGAGAAAATGGCCCCTTTCCAGGGCAGCGTGGGAGTAGAAAGATACCTGTGCTGCTTCTCTCTTGTCTGCTCCAGCAATCAGTGTTTAAATGACAGTTGCTTCAGCTTCCTGGAAAGCAAGATTCCCTCTCTGTTGAAAGAGACTATGATCTAGATAGGTGTGATGTTACAGGATCAGGTGAAGGAAGAGAGGCTAGTTAGAATAATGTTCTGAGAAATAATATCTAGGACATGTTACAACACACACTATAGTATGATGCAGCCAGCCAGGATAAATGCCTGAGCTCGTTGCTTCTTTAGGTACCTCTGTTTACTGGAAATAGATATTGCAGATATCTGCCAGCACTTGTCATTGGAGTCTTTCATGGTGAAGCAGTGACATTTAAAAGAGATTGCTGCAGCAGAGAGCATTTACGTTTTTAAGAGGTTCTGGGAGGGTTGCCAACTTCCAGGTACTGTGGAAAACAAAGGCTCAGTGCTGTAATTGGAGCAACCAAAACAGCACAGAATACAATATAGGAAAAATGCTAAATTTATATAAGTGAATAAAGTGCAGAAAGTGACAATAAATATATACAAATGAAGTACAACAAGATACAGGTCAGTAATATATCAATCCAGCATCATAGGAACTTGGAAAAAACTCCTAAGTTCAAAGTTCAAAGGTAAGTCCAGTAGTTACACAGAAGAAATAATATTTCGTTATAGAAATTTGTTGTATGTCTCTTCAGTCTGTGTCTCAATTCGCTGGCGATTAAACAATGAATGCAAAGCCACAATAAAGGGATGACAGGACGTGTTGTCTAGATCATAATCACATTTCGCATATGGCTTCATCAGGTAGATGTATCTGTGTACAATAAAATCCATACAATAATATTCCCAATATAATAATTAATTGAATAAATAATAATAAAAAGAACTATGCCATCAGATATTGACTTTCATAGAAAATTCATATTATAAAATGTCATAGAAAAATATATATAAATATATATCTTACCCAAAAGCACAATTTCAAAAAACCATAATAGGTGACATCTCCTTAGGGACCACTGACAGTGTCTATATGGGTCTCCGTTAAGATAGAATGAAGTTAAACAAGCTAGGACGTTACTAAAAGGATTAAAGAGACCCTTAATAAGCTGCAGCTGAACAAACCACTGTATGGCCGAACGGGACTCTTAAAAGGAAACTGCTTAATTTTCATAACATACAATTGGCAAATCATAAAAAACAGGAATAATCGATTTCATTATTTTGACCATCTGGGGATAAGGTTCTCAGAAGGAAAATGAGTCTAGTTTCCATCTGGTGCAGAAGTTTTTGAATATTTTGTGTATCAAAGGGTCGCCCCCAATACTGCCAAAGAACGCAAAAGGACATATCACTATCGCTATGTCCTTTCTCCAGAAAATGTGCGGTGAGCGGCGCTTCTAAATTCTTTGTGCGTATTCTGGATCGATGTTCAGAAATTCTTGTACGTACTGATCTGATTGTGGAGCCTATGTACATCAGACGACATTTGCATAAGATGCAGTACACGACCTGTTTGGAGGCACAATTTGATTGTTTAATTGCCAGCGAACTGAGACACAGACTGAAGAGACATACAACAAATTTCTATAACAAAATATTATTTCTTCTGTGTAACTACTGGACTTACCTTTGAACGGACTTAGGAGTTTTTTTCCAAGTTCCTATGATGCTGGATTGATATATTACTTACCTGTATCTTGTTGTACTTCATTTGTATATATTTATTGTCACTTTCTGCACTTTATTCACATATATAAATTTAGCATTTTTCCTATATTGTATTCTGTGTTTTGGTTGCTCCAACTTCCAGGTACTAGCTGGAGATCTTCTGTTATTACAACTGATCTCTAGCCGATATAGATTAGTTCACCTGGAGAAAATGGCCCTATTTGGCAATTGGACCAAATTCTCCCCTCCCCAAACCCCGCCCTCCTCAGGTTCCTCCCCAAAAACCTCCCGCCAGTGGCGAAGAGGGACCTGGCAACCCTAGTGCCCCAATAACCGCTGGGAGCACCCAAGACAGCAGACACAAGGGGAAAACTTTTATTTCTCAATAGGGTTGCCAGGCCCCTCTTCACCACCAATGGGAGGTTTTTTGGGTGGAGCCTGAGGAGGGCAGGGTTTGGGGAGGGGAGGGACTTCAATGCCATAGAGTCTTATTGCCGAAGCGGCCATTTTCTCCAGGGGAACTGATCTCTGTCAGCTGGAGATCAGTGGTAATAGCAGGAGATCTCCATCGAGTACCTGGAGGTTGCCAATCCTATTTCTCGATGCCCCCCATTTAAGCTGACTCCTCAAGCACTTTCACTGGTTTGTGGAGGGCAGGGAAGGGCAGGCATTGGTGGGGTCACTACAGGTAAAATGTGTTTTCCAGCCACCGTGGGCAACCACAATGGAGCTGCTTATTAGTCGTGCCATCAAAAATTATGTGTAGCCATATATTTAATGTGATTTTTGTGCAAAAGGGCTGCTATGCATCTGAGCCACACAGAAATCCCATTGCATGACTGATACAATATCAGATAAATCTGCCTTACAATCAATCAGACACTTGGTCCATGAAGGTCAGTATTGCCTGCTCAGGCTGGCAGCATCTTTTCAGAGCCTCTGGGGCAGATCTTTCACATCACCTGATCTTGTTTAGCTGGAGACGTCGGGGATTGAACCTGGGACCTTCTGTGTGTCAGGCAGATTCTCTACCACTGAGCCACACAGCCCCCCAAAATCCTTGTATTCACCAACAAACATGAGGATGTTATAACAGGGAGATGTGAGGGTGTCTCCAGAGAACAAAGGGATGATGAGGTTGGAAGGGACAGAAATCTGAGAGGGAAATGAATACAGTGAGGAGTGGTGGGCAGGGAGGACTTCTGCATGTGGAAAAGGAAAGCACAATGTTGATTTGGAAACAGCTTGTCTGAATATATTTCTGTTGTCTCTTTTGATGCAAATGGCAGATAGAAAAGCAATATGGAAATATTTTCACTCTATGGCTGGGACATATACCTATAGTTCTACTGTCTGGATTCCAAGGAGTGAAAGAGGGACTGATAAACCATTCAGAAGACTTTGTTGACCGACCAATGACCCCTTTCGTGAAAGCTATGTCAAAAGAGAAGGGTAAGTTGCTGGGAAAAGTGAAATATTGTTTCCCCGGTCAAATCATAGAGTAACATCAAGTAAAAGAGAAACAAGGAAATTTCTGAATGTTGTAGCCACTGTATTGAGACTGTCAGATAATCCACTGCTAGGGTTGCCAAGTGCCCGGTGTTGGCGGGTAAAATCCAGCCAATCCACCTGGCTGCCTGCCGGCCAGCTGGGAATCTCAGAGAAAACTCTATGGAAACCATAGTGTTTTGCCCGAGATCGCTAGAGCATTCATGTCGCTTCCGGGTATACCCGGAAGTGATGGTGCATTGCGCGGGGTGCGCATGCACTACAGCCATGGCCCCAGAAAGCTCCCGCCAGTGGGCTACGGGGCCTGGGAGTCCTATCCACTGCACTTAATATTACATAAACCTGACAGAAAACAAAGGAGACTTTCATGGTCAGAGTTCATTGGTTCTCATAGGTTATCCAGGCTGTGTAACCGTGGTCTTGGTATTTTCTTTCCTGATGTTTCGCCAGCAGCTGTGGCAGGCATCTTCAGAGGAGTAACACTGAAGGACAGTGTCTCTCTGTCCTTCAGTGTTACTCCTCTGAAGATGCCTGCCACAGCTGCTGGCGAAACGTCAGGAAAGAAAATACCAAGACCACGGTTACACAGCCCGGATAACCTACGAGAACCAACAAAGGAGACATTTATTTTATGTTATTTGAGTTATGTATAGTCGGCCTTTATGAGAAGGCGGTCTGTAGAAGCATATGGGTTTTGAGGAGATGGTTAAAGGAGGAAGTCTTGCTTGTTTGAAAGAGGCTGTTCTTTACGCACAAAGCAGAGCAGCAGCAGACATGAAGATTAAACCAGGGGAATGCAACAAAGGGAAGAAAGATCAGTGAGCAGGACGATAGGAGCAATCTGACTGGCTCAAACATCATATTTGTCCAGGAAGCACCCAGACATACCTCAAAACAGGAGTGCCTCTGCTCCGTAAAGTGAACTCACCACATTGTTATCTTGTAAACAATCTTCCTTGGGATGGGATTTAGGTGAAACATTTTCAGCCTCTTTGAGGCTGGTTTTAGCCAAAAATGTTTTAAACTATTATTGTAAGCCCCTTGAACCACAAGGAAAGGCAGGATATAAGTGGTTTAAAAATAAAGAAATATGTGGAGCACTAACTGGCTTGCTTCCTCCCGCCCTCTCCAAAGAACAGTTTCCACCTGAAGAACAAATTATTTTCAATTTAAATGTAATAAAATATATTTTATTTCTCAGATAAAATAATCCATGCGTGTCACCCAAGAGGCTTCTTCAGGGGAATATGTAATACATAATAGCCTTTCCTTTCCTTTATCCTTTAGAAGCTCCTTGATCCATTGATCTTGAGCAGCGTAATTTTAAATCTAATGTTTGAGGGATATAAGGACTAAACAAATCTTGCCACTGACAATGTAGCCTTGGGATCCCTGTCACTTAATAAAAAAGGCATTATGTCAGACACAGAGGCATTAGATGTATATATTAAAAGGGGAGAGAGAAATATATAATATGTAATTACATTACTGAGTTTATAAAAATAGTTTTTAGTTAAAATTATAAAAGCAAATAAAACATTATATTAAAAGTCAGAATACATGTTGTACCATAAACAAAACTGCTAGAGCTTATTCATCCTTGAGATTGTACAGAGGAGAAAGGCAAAAAGTCCTTGTAAGTGAGAGAGATAAGATAAAACTGTACAGCACCCAACAAGTTTTGGCTCAAATTGAAAGAATCGTATTTGTGCCTAAATGAATGTTACCAACTTGGGTTTTGCATTCGGCCAACTTGGGGTGTGCATTTAGTATTTTTCAGGGTTTTTTTCCAACACTGGGGGCAACTGCAACATTATAAAGGAGCCGAAAATTGGATCCCAAATAATGCTGATTTTTTCAGTATTATTTGGGGCTGCTTTGGGCCTGCTACCATTTTAAAAAATCCCCCTCCCTCTCCCCTTCACTTACCCATTGGCTGGACTTCAGAGGCGGTGGCACTGAACGCTCTGCGGAGCCTGCTGCCTGCCATCTCCGAAGTCCACATGGACTTCGGAGGTGGCAGCTTGAGCTGAACACTGGGCTCCACATGGACTTTGGAGGTGGCAGGCGACAGGTGGCCGAGCCCAGTGTTCAGCTTTGTGCCACATATTTTTCAGGTTTGGGTTTAAGAAACCCCAAAATTTTTGAATATCCTTTCCTTTCCATTCTTCCTTAGAAGCTCCTTGATTCATAAATCTTGAGCAGCATAATTCTAAACTTATTAAAAATATTGTCGAAGGCAATATTATTGTTTAAGGGATATAAGGAGTGAGATGAATTTTGCCACTGCCAATGTAAACCTTAGGGTCGCTGCCACTAATAAATAGGGCATTAGCTCAGACACAGAGTTACTAGTACGATCCATTAGAAGAGGAATAATGTATCTTGATCTTCCATTGTGTTAAGTGCCGTCAAGTCGCTCCTGACTCATGGAGACCTTATGAACCAGTGTCCTCCAAAATGCCCTATCCTTAACAGCCTTGCCCAGATCTTGCAAACTGAGGGAAATTGCTTCCTTTATTGAGTCAATCCATCTCTTGTTGGGCCTTCCTCTTTCCTGCTGCCTTCTACTTTTCCTAGCATGATTGTCTTTTCCAGTGACTCTTGTCTTCTCATAATGTGACCAAAGTACAATAGCCGCAGTTTAGTCATTTTAGCTTCTAGGGTCAGTTCAGGCTTGATTTGATCTATAACCCACTGATTTGGTTTTTTGGCAGTCCGTAACACTCTTCTCCAACACCACATTTCAAAGGAAGCTACTTTCTTCCTATCAGCTTTCTTCATTGTCCAGCTTTCACACCCATACATAGTAATAGGGAATATGATGGCATGAATTAACTTGATCTTAGATCCTCTTAAACAAGATAGTCCGGAAAATCAGCTTTTTTTGGATGTTTTGGAAATTTCTGGGTCTATTAAACCTGAATTCGAACAATACCTAAAAACACCTAAGAATCTTTTCTAGTTCCCTCAAGGCTGCCCTTCCCTGTCTCAAGCTCCTTCTGATTTCTTGGCTGCAGTCTCCCTTTTGGATGATGATGAAGCCAAGGAATAGAAAATCCAGAACAATTTGAATTTCTTCATTGCAACCTTAAAGTTATGTAATTCCTCTTTAGTTATTACGTTTGTCTTCTTGATGTTCAGCTGTAACTATGTTTTGGCACTTACTCCTTTAACCTTCATCAGTAGTTTCAAGTCTTCACTATTTTCTGCCAGTAATGTGCAGTCATTTGCATATCTCAAATTGTTAATGTTCATTCCACCAATTTTCACTTCACATTAATCAAAATCTAATTTAGCTTTCTTTATGATACATTCTGCATACAGATCGAACAGAAAGAAAGATAAAATACATCCTTGTCTGACACTTTTGCCAATTGAAAACCACTCTTTCTCCATACTCTATCCTAACAGTAGCTTCTTGTCTATAGTACTGGGAGGGGAAGGGAAGGTGATTGCAAGCTGGTTTGATTCTTCCTTAAGTGAGAGAGAAAATTGGCAAATAAAAACCAATTCTTCTTTTTCTTCTTGTACAGGTTGTGCATCAAAACAATCAAATGTTGTTGCATACCCATTTCTTTTAAAACAATCCATAGATTTCATGGTCCCCACATTAAATCCACACAAATAAGATACACACAAAATATTTACAATGCAAAATACCACAACCTTGTTTGTGCAGGAATTACAATGGGTGGAGCTACCTTTTATTTGGCATTTTTTGTAGACATTATAATCACAGGAACTTTTCTGATCATCTTTTTTCTTGCATTTTCTTGCATTTTATTAGCATGAGTGGGAGAAATTAAGGGCGTAGACTTTCCAATTTCCCAGACGGGGCTGGGGCTGGGCCAGATATATTGCTATGACATCATAGGGAGGAGCCAATGACATCCCACAAGCATCTTCTCCTGCCATATCCCACCTGTCCTTCCCAATTTCCCTTCACCTCCCCACCCCAATAGTTGGCATGTGTTGATATGATTAGGGCAGAAGCAAGAAGAAGCTCTGCTTGATGGAACTGTGGATTACTTTTTTGAAGAGTTGTGTTTTAGGGCTGTCGATTCGGTTTGTCCCGAACTGAAAAGCAGCCGAATTTTCCCCGATTCGGCGGTTTTCAGTTTGGATGGAACCGAATTCAAAAAAAGGTGGGAAAACGACTGGCTGAATTCGGCAAGTTCGGGGTGCGCTGAATAAATTTGGCAAATTCAGGGGCTCAGAATCAGCAGCATAACAGTCAGTTAGTAAGCAGCATTCTCTCGCGGCCAATGGGGGCCAAGCTGGGTCTTCTCCTGGCCAATCAGTTGCGGTTGAGTGAGTGAGCCCAGCTGCTGCATGGCCCGGGGAGAGAAAGAGTTTTGAGAGAGAGAGATCCCCATGGTGGGGGTGCATGTGTACATTCGCGCCTTTCAGCGGCTCTGGGGGGCATGTTTGGAGGTAGAGGTCCCAAATTTTCAGTGTCGCTTCAGGGGGCCCTTCTTGCAAGAACCCCCAATTTTTGTGAAGATTGGGTAAGGCCCCCCCAAGATATGCGGTCCCCCCCATCCACCCACTGGAATGATTGCGAGCAGGCACGATCCTGTGCATCTAGAGAGCTGCAAATCCAATGGAATCGTACTGGATTACTCCTGAGAAGACATCCACAGCAAGACCCATTTTGGGGCTTTTCTCTATAATTTTTTTTCCTGTGTCTGTGGGGGGGCGGGCGGAAGCAGAGTCTGTGTGTGTGTGGGGGGGAGCAGTTTCTGTGGGTGGGTGGGGAGCCAAAGGGGGCTTTTGCCCATTCTGCCAAGGTGGGTGGGCCTAAAGATTTATTTCTCCTCCGTGCTCCTGCTGGAAGACATCCACACAGTTTGATTTTGGGGTTTTTTCTCTATACCTTTTTTCTTGTGTGTGGGTGTGGGGGAAGCAGGGTCTGTGTGTGTGTGGGGGGGGGAGCAGTTTCTGTGGGTGGGGGGAAGCCAAAGGGGGCTTTTGCCCATTCTGCCGAGGGGTGTGTGCCCACTCGCCTCTGCAGGAGTGTGTGTTCTGCTTTTAAAGTTTTAAAGGGTAAAGTTGAGGCTGTGCGGCGGCTACCGAAACTCTCGCTGCTCGGCACCCGCGGCGCGCCTCCTCCTCCTAGTTTTTTTCCCATTTGGGGTTGAGCCGCTCCATACTGGTTTGAGAGGGGGGGTTGCCCATTTTGCCTGGGAGTGTGTGTGCCGGCTCGCATCTCTCTCTCCCTGGTATTAAGGTGGGGGGCTTCAGTTGTGTGTCCTCAGGTTTTCCCTCATTCATAAGATCGGTTAGGTCTATTTTGATGCTCACTCAAAACTGGTTTTCCAATTGTGACTTAAACAATGCATTTGCCCGACGTCAAGACTCCACTCCCGAGTCCGATGCAAAAGGGAAAATTCCACCCCCACCTGCTCCTTTTGCATAGCTGTCCCTTTCCATGGTTTGCCATGCATAGCCTCTGTCCCTTTCCATGGTTTGCAAACTCCCAAGGTCGCGTCACATGTTGCTTTGCATGGTTTTGCAAACTCCGAGTCCAAACGGTCTATTTATTTCTATTAATTCCAATGAGAAGAGGGGGGACCCCTTCCAGGCCCCATAACTCGGGGGGCCCTGCCCCAATTGTTGCCAAACTTGGGGGTTCTTGCAAGAAGGGTCCCCTCAAGCTACGCTGAAGGTTTGGGACCTCTACCTCCAAGCATGCCACCCCGAAGCCGCGGAAAGGCTTGAATGTGTTTTTAATGGCTTTATTCGGCCGAATTTTCCCTTGAACTTTGAATCTCGCGCCGAATTCCACGGATCCGAATTTGAGGAGTTCAGACTTCGACATTTCCTGAATCAAAACCGGCTGAATTTTGCTGAATCTGAATTTTACCAAAAAAAAAATTCATCAGCCCTACTGTGTTTAATGTGTCCAAATGACCAAACAAAAGCAGCAGTAACTGTAGCATGCAGTATGTAGCAAATCTCAACAAGCTTTGTGCACATCGATCTGCTTTTGCCCCAAGATCTCTGCTTTTGCCCCAGGATCTTCTCACTCCTCAGAAGATTCCATATTGGCCATAATTAGGCAAGGAATAGAGAATGAAACTGCTGCTATCAAACTGCCCTTGTTCAAATCTATGGTGAGACCATACTTGGAATATTGTGTAAAGTTCTGGTCACCACACCTAAACAAGGATATTGCAGAGCTTGAGAAGGTGCAGAAAAGAGCAACAAATGATCAGGGGACTAGAGCAATTGCCCTATGAGGAGCGGTTAAAATGCTTAGGGCTGTTTAGCTTGGAAAGAAGGTGGTTAAGGGGAGACATGATAGAGGCCTGGCTTTTACTTCACATTAGAAGCTCTATTCTCTGAAGAGGGAACTGTCACAATCCAGCTTTGCTTGTAGGTCATTAAAAATAAGTTGGACTGATTTGAGTTGTGAGCTGTATGTGACTACCAGAGGAAAGAACATAAGAAAGGCCATGCTGGATCAGACCAAGGTCCATCAAGTCCAACAGTCTGTTCACACAGTGGCCAACCAGGTGTTTCTAAGAAGCCAAAAACAAGACCACTGCAGCAGCACCATCCTGCCTGTGTTCCAAAGCACCTGATATAAGGCATGCTCCTCTGATCCTGGAGAAATTAGGTATGCATCATGACTAGTATCAATTTTTACTAGTAGCCATGAATAACCCTCTCCTCCATGAACATGCCCACTCCCCTCTTAAAGCCTTCCAAGTTGGCAGACATCACCACATCCTGGGGCAGGGAATTCCACAATTTAATTATGTCCTGTGTGAAGAAATACTTCCTTTTATCTGTTTTGAATCTCTCACCCTCCAGCTTCAGCAAATGACCCCACATTCTAGTATTATGAGAGAGGGAGAAAAGCTTCTCCCTGTCCACTCCCTCCAAACCATGCATAATTTTATAGACCTCTATCATGTCTCCCCTTAACCGCCTTCTTTCCAAGCTAAACAGCCCTAAACATTTTAACCGCTCCTCATAGGGCAGTTGCACTAGCAAACAGGAACAAAGCCCCAAAGAATCATATAAATTGTAATATGATATAACATGAAAGTCTGCTGGGCAAAACCCAACATGGCTTCTGTAAGGGTAGGTCCTGCCTCACTTTTATTTATTTTACTTATTTTTCACATTTTTGGCTGCCCTCCCCCGGCAAAGCCGGGCTCAGGGCGGGTTACAACACTAAAAAGTCCAATATAACAGTAAGAGTAAAATATATAACTATAAAACCACAAAACAACCGACTAATTAAAAAGATGGCCGCCGTATTTAAGTGCATACTGCAGCAGGTAAGGCCAACCATAGTATATCATCGGTTCGGCTGTCCACCCTCAAGTAGATCAAAAACAGAGGGTGGTGAGTAGGGAGGCCAGCACAGATCTTACTTAATCTCACCTGCGGCTGTCCTCAACCATAGGCCTGGTGGAATAGCTCTGTCCCGCAGGGCCCTGATGTTATCCGGCAGAGCATTCTACCAGGCCAGGGCCAGGACCGAAAAGGCCCTAGCCCTGGTCGAGGACAGCCGCACATTTCTCGGGTCGGGGACCACCAACAGATTTTTATTAATAGAAGGTAATGCTCTTTGGGGGGTGTACCAGGAGAGGCGGTCCCGAAGATATGAGGGTCCCAGACTGTGTAAGGCTTTAAAGGTTAAAGCCAGCACCTTAAATCTGATCCGATACTCCAGCTAGAGCCAGTGCAGTTGTCGAAGCACTGGCTGTATATGGTCTCGGGGCGAGGCCCCTGTAAGGAGCCTTGCTGCCGCATTTTGTACCAGCTGGAGCCTTCAGGTCAGTCTCAAGGGCAGCCCTACGTAGAGTGAGTTACAGTAGTCTAGCCTAGAGGTGACCATTGCAAGGATAACTGTAGCTAGGTCTGGGCGGGAGAGGTAAGGCACCAGCTGCTGGGCTTGGCGGAGATGGTAAAATGCCGCCTTAACCACGGCTGTGACTTGAGCCTCCATAGTTAAGGAGGCATCAAAGATCACACCCAGGCTCCTGACGGCAGGTGCAGGTGTTAATACTATGCCGTCAAGAGCTGGGAGCCGGCACCCCACCCCCAAGCCGCGCCGACCGAGCAACAGAACCTCCGTCTTTGCTGGATTCAATTTAAGGTGGCTCTTGCTTAACCACCCAGTCACAGCATCCAAACACCTGGCCAGTGTGTCAGGAGCAGAATCCGGATGGTCGTCCATGAACAGGTAAAGCTGGGTGTCATCACTAACCTATTAGAGTTTTTTGATAGTGTCAATAAGCATGTGGACAGGAATGAGCCTGTGGATATTGTGTATTTGGATTTCCAATTTTTTTTTGACAAAGTCCCCCACCAAAGACTGCTAAGCAAACTTCATAGTCATGGGATAAGAGGACAAGTCCTCTTATGGATTGAGAGCTGGCTGAAAAATAGGAAGCAGATAGTAAGAATCAATGGTCAGTTCTCCCAATGGTGGGATGTGAGCAGTGGGGTGCCTCAGGGATCTGTGTTGGGACCGGTGCTTTTCAACCTGTTCATCAATGACCTGGAGTTGGGGTTAAACAGTGAAGTAGCCAAGTTTGCAGATGACACCAAATTATTTAGGGTGGTTAAAACAAAATCACACTGTGAAGAGCTTCAGAAGGATCTCTGTGTACTGGAAGAATGGGCTTTAAAATGGCAAATGAGATTCAATGTGAGCAAGTGTAAAGTGATGCATATTGGGGCAAAAAATCCCAACTTCACATATACACTGATGGGATCTGTGCTGGCAGCGACAGACCAAGAAAGGGATCTTGGGGCGGTAGTGGATAGCTCAATGAAGATGTCAACCCAGTGTGTGGCTGCTGTAAAAAAAGCAAATTCCATGCTGGCCATAATTAGACGAGGAATAGAGAATAAAACTGCTGATATCATACTGCCCTTGTACAAATCTATGGTGAGACCACACTTGGAATACTGGGTACAGTTCTGGTCACCACACATAAAAAAGGATATTACAGACCTTGTGAAGGTGCAGAAAAGAGCAACCAAAATGATTAAGGGACTAGAGCAACTGACTTATGGTGAGCGGTTAGGAAGCTTAGGGCTGTTTAGCTTGGAAAGAAGGGGGCTAAGGGGAGACATAATAGAGTCTATAAAATTATGCATGGTTTGGAGAGAGTGGACAGAGAGAGGTTTTTCTCCCTCTCCCATAATACTAGAACACGGGGTCATCTGCTAAAGCTGGAGAGCAAGAGATTCAAAACAGATAAAAGGAAATATTTTTTCACACAACTCATAGTTAAATTGTGGAACTCCCTGCCCCAGGATGTGGTGATGGCTGCCAGCTTGGAGGGCTTTAAGAGGGGAGTGGACATATTCATGGAGGGGTATTCATGGTAGGGCTGTCAAAAAAAAAAATTCGGTACAGTTCGGATTTGGCCGAATTTGGCCCTTGTGGGTTCGGTACGTGCCGAAGTCCGAACTCCCCCACTTCGGATCCGTTCAATTCGGCGGGAATTCAAAGTTCGGAAACAAATTCGGCCGAATAAAGCCATTAAAAACACAACCGCGCCTTTCTGCGGCTCTGGGGGGGCATTTTTGGGCTTAGAGGTCCCAAACTTTTGGCAGAGCTTCAAAGGACGTTTATTGAAAGACTCCCCAAGTTTTGTAAAGATTGGGTCAGGGGGGGCTGAGATATGGGCCCTGAAAGGGGTCCCCCCCACCCTTAATGTTGTGCATCTCTCAGCAGAGCTTGCCACCCACGCACAAAGCTCCCAGCCCGACAACAGCGGAGAAATTAGCAAAACAACTGCAAACACAACCTTGTTAAACAACACCTTTGCAACACACAACTGAAACCTCCCCCCTCAAACCAGGGAGCGAGAGACTCGAGGGGGAACACACACCCCAGGCAGAACCGACGAAAGCCCCCTTTGGCTTCCCCCCCACCCACAGAAACTGCTCCCTCCCCACACACACACAGACTCTGCTTTCCCCCACACACACACACAGGAGAAAAATTATAGATTAAAGCCCCCAAAGGGGTCTTACTGTGGCTGTCTTCTGTTCCAGCAGGACGGGCTGTAATCCAAGATGATTCCAATTAGGCACGGAACGTTTTGCTCTGGAGAGATGCACACAGGATCGGATCGGCTGCCCCATTCATCCCAATAGGGGAAAGGGGAAAGGGGAAAGCCCATATCTCGGGACCCCCTGACCCAATGTTCACAAAACTTGGGGGGTTCCTTAAGAAGCTTAATCTAAAGTTCCAGTGAAAGTTTTGTGTCTGCACCCCCAGAAATGCGCCCCCTGCAGCCATGGAAAGAGAAAAGGGGGGAGGCGATATTTCTGCCCCCACTGAACCCATCTTTACAAAACTTGGGTAGTATCTTAAGAATAATTCACTGAAGCTATGCTAAAAGATTGGGGGCTATATCCCCAAAAAAGCGCCCCCTGCAGCCACATAAATGGAAAAGGGGGGGAAGGAAAAGGGGGAGAGCCCATATCTCGAGACCCCCTGACCCAATGTTTACAAAACTTGGGGGGTATCTTAAGAACACTGGTCTGAAACTCCGCTCAAAGTTTGGGATTTGTACCCCCAAAAATGCGCCCCCTGCAGCCATGGAAAGAAAAAGGGGGGAGCCCATATCTCGGGACCCCCTGACCCAAAGTTTACAAAACTTGGGGGGTACCTTAAGAAGCTTCATCTGAAGTTCCAGTGAAAGTTTTGTGTGTGCACCCCAAAAAATGCACCCCCTGCAGCCACAGAAAGGAGCGAATGTGCACAAGCACCCCACACACACACACGAGGATTTCGCTCTCTCTCTCTCTCTCCCTGGCCGGGCCGCACATCAGCTGATTCCTCCAGTACTCAATCCTGACTGATTGGCCAGAAGAAGACCCAGCTTGCCCACCGATTGGCCGGGGGAGGAGAATGCTGCTTACTGACGGTTATGCTGCTTACTGACGGCCGAATTGGCCGAATTAATTCGCGAACTCCCGAACTCGCTGAATTCGGCCCCCCCGGTTGCCCGCCAGTTTTGAGTTCGGATCCGTCCGAACAGAAAAGCACCGAATTAGGGGAAATTCGGTTGATTTTCAGTTCGGACCGAACCGAATTGATAGCCCTAATTCATGGCTATTAGTTAGAATGGATACTGGTCATACTGCATACCTATTCTCTCTAGTATCAGAGGAGCATGCCTATTATTTTGGTGCGCTGGAAAACAGGCAGGATGGTGCTGCTGCAGTCGTCTTGTTTGTGGCTTCCTAAAGGCACCTGGTTGGCCACTATGTGAACAGACTGCTGGACTTGATGGGCCTTGGTCTGATCCAGCAGGGCCTTTCTTATGTTCTTATGTTCTAATGTTCTTATGGCACTGGTTGCCCGGGGGGACTCAGCCCCCCAAGCCACGTTTGGGGGGGGCTTGAGCCCATCAGCCCCCCCTCCCCAGTAGTTTACGTCTATGGTAGAAAGTGGGAGTGAATGGGAACTTCTTCAGTTATGAATAGCTCAGAATTAATAGGTGTAAATGTCATTCCAGTTGGGTATTTTCTGAGCTGCAAATCTACGTATTTATTTGCACGAATTCTTTTTTTTTTTTTTTATAAATTTTTATTAGTTTTTTTTTATAACAACAAAAATAAGAAAAAGAAAAATAACAACAACAAAAAACAATAATTATAATAATAACCAAAGTAACAATAAGAAGAAACCAGGAGTATCCATATATATTCAATAATACAATTAAAAATATCACTATTAACTCTATTAAGATACCCCTTTTCCCACCACCCACCACCCTTTGTGACCCTTCACCTGACTTCCGAAGAAGTGCTATGACAGTTTCAAACTTATTTATTACTATAAAATATAAAAATGTTTTAAAATTGCTAATTTCTATAACTCACTAAATAATTTAATAAAATCCGTTTTTGCCATTTTATCCCAATATGAGGCGGCCTTTTTCCACATATTTTTAAATTCTTCCATATCCTTTCCATGAAGGAATTCTGTTAATTTGGCCATCCTCATATATGTCCATAATTTCTCTCTCCAATCAATTATTAGAGGTTTATTCACTTGCTTCCAAATTTTTGCAATTACAATTCTTGCAGCAGCAAAACTATATTGACATATAATTCTATCATTATTATTCAAATTTCCTTGTGGGATTCCCATTAAACAAAATGCCGGTTTTCTTTTCACTGTAGTATTAATCAAGTTGTTAGTTTCCCTAACAACTTTTTTCCAAAATTTTTTAATTTTTTTACAAGTCCACCATGCATGCATAAAGGTACCTCTTTCCTTTCCACATTTCCAACATAAATCCGTCTCCCCTTTTTTTATTTTAGCTATCATCACCGGTGTTATATACCATCTATAAAACATTTTATATAAATTTTCCCTAATTTCATTCGTAATTGTGAATTTAAACTCTCTTTTCCATAAATTTTCCCAGATATCTAATTCTATATTATATCCTAATTCTCTCATCCATTTCACCATTACTGGTTTAATTCTTTCCTGTTCTAAATTGATTTCACTTAATATTTTGTATATTCTACCAATCAAGCCTTTATTTCCTTTCATTAATATTTTTTTGCACGAATTCTTGTGAGTAAAATTTTTTATTGGTTCTTAATGGCTTTAGGTATTGTATTTTCAAATGGTCACACCTGGAAGCAACAGAGGAAATTTGGGATAGCTACCATGCGGAAGTTAGGACTGGGGAAGAAAGGCGTGGAGCGCCAAATACAAGAGGAAGCCCATCAGCTTGTTGATACTTTTGCACGTGCAAAGGGTATGTGATATTAGGTGATTATGCTGCCATACACACCAATCTACAGAAATCCTGATGGAAAGTCTCTACTGTGGAAATACTTCCACAATGGAGACTTTCCAAGTGTCAGTCACACACACACACACACACACACATGAAGCTGTCTTATACTGAATCAGACCATTGGTCCATCAATGTCAGTATTGTCTACTCAGACTGGAAGCAGCTCTTCAGGATCTCAGACAGAGGTCTTTCACATCACCTTACTGCCTGGTCCTTTTAACTGGAAATGGTAGGGATTGGACCTGGGACCTTCTGCATGCAAAGTAGAGGCTCTTCCACTGAGCCACAGACATTCTGATTCACACAGGGGAGGGGCTGTGGCTGTGAGGTTCTCCAGCCAACCTCGGCAATCCCAAAAAGTCACTCGCTCAGACAGGCAGGTCTAAAGCAATTAAACGTTTATTCAGGATCTGCAGATACAGCATGAGCAATCCACAGGTTCAAAGCTGCTAATGGCAAACCAAACTACAAAGCATAACTTTAAGCATGGAGTCATCCCAGGTGCAAAGCTAAGCGGCCTGGGAATGAAGAGATAACAGTGCTTGGTAGGAAGCAGGGAGTGAGCAAGCCATAATACTGAAGTTGCTAGAGACTCAAGGTCAGAGCAGGGGGGAAGGAAAGGAGGGGGAGCAGCTTGAACAGTGCAGAGAAACAAAACCAAAGGATAACATATGAACAGGAATGGGCCTAACTCAAGTCAAAGGCCTGTCTGGACAACATGACTCCAGACAGCTTGACCAACAGTTACACGTGAACAGTACAACAACTAGATACACAAGAACAGAAATAAGCATGACCCTTGGCATGACTCTTGTGGCATGACTCTTGACCTAGATACACTTGAACAGCAGGACTCTTGTGGCAGGACTCTTGACATGCCTCTTGGCATGACTCTTGACGTAACATGCCTCCTGGCATGACTCTTGACATGCCACTTGGCATGACTCTTGACAGTGGCTCAGTGGTAGAGCATCTGCTTGGCATGCAAAAGGTTCCAGGTTCAATCCCCGGCATTGCCAGTTAAAGGGACTAGGCAAGTAGGTGATGTGAAAGACTTCTGCCTGAGACCCTGGAGAGCTGCTGCCGGTCTGAGTAGACAATACTGACTTGGATGGACCAAGGGTCTGATTAGGGCTGTTGGAAAAAAAATTCGGTAAAGTTCAGCTTCGGCAAATTCGGCCCTTTTAAATTCGGGACGTGCCGAAGTCCGAACTCCCCCACTTCAGATCTGCGAAATTTGGCACGAGATCCGAAGTTCGGGGGAAAATTCGGCCCCCTCACAGGCCTTCACAGGGCTTCCCTGAAGGCGCGCGGGGGTCTCTTTAAACAGATGTGCGTCTCCCAGCTGGAAAGCGCAGATCAGTTTAAAGGGCCCCACGCGCACCATCACGGGGCTTCCCTGAAGGTGAGCAGGGGGGAACAGATCTGCGCCTTCCAGCTGGAAGGTGCAGATCTGTTTAAAGGGCCCCCCATGTGCCTTCAGGGAAGCCCCATGAAGGCACGCGGGGGCACCTTCAGGGAAGCCCCGTGAAGGCGAGCGGGGGCGCCTTCAGGGAAGCCCCGTGAAGGCGCGTGGGGGTGCTTTCAGGGAAGCCCCGTGAAGGCGCATGGGGGCGCCTTCAGGGAAGCCCCGTGAAGGCGCGCGGGGGGCCTTTAAACAGATCTGTGCCTCCCAGCTGGAAGGTGCAGATCTGTTTAAAAGGCCCCCCGCGCACCTTCAGGGAAGCCTCGTGAAGGCGCGCGGGGGGGGGGAACAGATCTGCGCCTTCCAGCTGGGAGGCGCAGATCTGTTTAAAGGGCCCCCTGCTCGCCTTCAGGGAAGCCCCGTGAAGGCGCGTGGGGGGGGTCTTTAAAGGCGGGAAAAGGCAGGTTCGGGAACGCTGAACCTGCCAAATTTATTCAGCGATCGGCCCGAACTCGCCGAATTCGGCGCGTCCTTTTCCCGCCTTTTTTTTAGTTCGGTTATATCCGAACCGGAAACCACCGAATCGGCAGAAATTCGGCGGTTTTTCAGTTCAGGACAAACCGAATCGACAGCCTTAGGTCTGATTCAGTATAAGGCAGCTTCATGTGTTCATGTGTTCAGAAGGACTTGCATGCACTGGTGGTTGCAAGTCAGAATATCACACCAAAATGCACAAGATCACTATGGGAGACTTTGCCCAAAAGAAGAACTCTAGAATAATCCCTCCCTAGTTATGAACAAGAAGCTGTAAAAAATTTCCTTGACTCATCTATAAATGCTACCTGAACTAGAATGCTCCCAAAAAATTCTGCACATCTAAATTTCAACCAAGGTTTTGGAGCTTTGAATTCCATGGTCTCCCCCCCCCCACCCCGAAAGTAGAACTAATGTATAGGGGAATTCCCATTGTTTGAGGCCCTTTCCCTAAATTTTGTACACGGGTCTACATATATACAGTTTGCATCACACTATAATTCATTCACTTGATTTGTATGTTATTCCTCTCCTATTTTAGTAATACACACTGATGAACTGATAAGGTAATTGATTGCAAAAACAGTCTTGATTTGACTGCACATATACCTGCATCAAAGACAAACTAAAGAGAAATGTCTCTTTTGAAAGAAAAAAAGAGAATAAGAAGTATCTGTGGCTATATCTTTAAAAAAATTCAGAAAAAGAAATTCCCCTCCCCATAACAACACAATTGTGTCCTGACCATACTCAGAAGCATCATTTCATCCTGAGAAGCAGAGGATTATAGTTTCCTGTGCTCAGAAAGAAGCAGAAACTGCAAATCCCATGTTCCCTTAAAGGAAAGGTATGTGTTTGATTTAACAATGGTCTGAAGCATCTCTTTCTAGAAGAAGAAGAAGACTTGGTTTTTATATGCTGACTTTCTCTACCACTTAAGGTAGAATCAAACCGGCTTACAATCACCTTCCCTTCCCCTCCCCACAACAGACACCCTGTGGGGTGGGTGGGGTAGCATTTTTTGTATCAGAGAGTTCAGAATGAGAACTTGTTGATTCTTTTTTCCTTACTGTCTCTAATTTAGCATGAAATTCAAGTAGTAACTACAAATATTAATATAGGTATCAATGATTATATTTGTAGGGGAGCCTCTTGACCCTTCATTACCCATCAAAAATGCAGTCTCCAATGTGATCTGTGCTTTGGCTTTTGGACATCGGTTTTCTATTGACGATGAAGAATTCCTCAAGTTGACAAAAGCCATTAACATTATCTTAACATTTGCAACAAGTGTACTTCATGGTGTGAGTAGTGTGTGAAATTAAATCAAAAGAGTTTCCGTCTAGACATTAGGAGAAACTTTCTGACAGTCAGAGTGATTCCTCAGTGGAACAGGTTTCCTCGGGAGGGGGTGAGCTCTCCTACCCGGGAGGTTTTTAAGAAGAGGTTAGATGGCCATCTGTGAGCAATGCTGATTCTATGACAGGCAGATCATGAGAGGCATCTTGGCCATCTTCTGGGCATGTAGGGGTCACTGGGTGTGTGTGTGGGGGGGAGGTAGTTGTGAATTTCCTGCATTGTGCAGGGGGTTGGACCAGATGACCCTGGTGGTCCCTTCCAACTCTATGATTCTATGATTCTATGATTTTGATTCTCATTTGAAAGCCCTAGAATATCATATTGGGAAATTGCCAACAGGTGAGGACTGTCCACTCATGAAAGAAGCATAAGGGAGTGATTTCACCCCCTTCCCCTTGCTGACTGCAACTTCCCAACTAGGGTTGCCAACCTCCAGGTACTAGCTGGAGATCTCCTGCTGTTACAACTGATCTCCAGCCAATAGAGATCAGTTCACCTGGAGAAAATGGCCACTTTGGCAATTGAACTCTACGGCATTGAAGTCTCTCCCATCCCCAAACCCTGCCTTCCTCAAGCTCCATCCCAAAAATCTCCAGGTATTTCCCAACCTGGAACTGGCAACCCTGCTCCCAACTCATGTGGCTATCATTCCATGTAAGTCCCATAGACCGGGGAATAAAATTTCCCAGTGTTGGAAATCACTGCTGGGACAAACCAACAACTATCAGCACCTTCAACTTACAGATAGTGGGATCAAACCTCTTATATAGAAAATACTTGACATTAATTTGTTGGACCAGGTAAAGATTCAGTGGAAGGCAAACTGGACAGTACAAGTGGAAACCCACAAGTACTTGTGGGAGGCGTTTCATTTTCCTCTCCCATTATTTCTTCTTTCCATTTCCTGAAAACCACCATAGCCTCTCTCCTTTTCCTGCTTCCTTCTCTCCTTCACACCCTACAGCTAGCCTATATTTATCTCCCCTTCTGTTCTCAGCTTTCCCTCTCCCCACAGCTTAGGGTTGCCAACCTCCAGGTACTAACAATAATATAAGCACGAGGGCTCACAATGGAAAATCAATTTCCTGATGTTAATTTCTGCAGTTTTTCAACTTAAATTACAACATGATACAGCATAGTCATGAATACAAGTATAAATAAAAACACAAAATAACCACCAGTAACAACTGTGTGCATTAGTAAAAGTCCAAGGTCCAAGATAATTGAAAAGAGGTACAACGTCCCCAAGATCGCTGTATCTCAAACACTAGGTTACATCACCTAGTTCATAACATAACACAAAAATACCAGAAATTTCTTCAACAGCAACAAGACGACACCTCTAGTTTGGTGATCGTTTCGCATGAACAGTTATTCTTCTGCACATAAGTATAGGGCAAAAAGCCATGTACAAAAACCACAATGGGTTCTTCCTATAGTAACCTGTATTTCATAGGGCTAGCCTCTTTGGAGGGCAGAAGAACCCGTGGTGGTCTATTGTGTTCTTGATAGTGAGGCAATGTGCCCTATGAAATACAGGTTACTATAGGAAGAAACCAATTGTGGTTTTTGTACATGGCAGTGAGGCTTTTTGCCCTATACTTATGTCAAGGAAGACTATGCAGAGGAAGACAATGACAAACCACCTCTTCTTCTCACTTGCCTTGAAAGCCCCTTACTGGGGATGCTGTGAGTAAATTGTGACTTGATGGCATTTAAATATGTAAAAGACTGTGTTGCTGTGCCTCTTCTTAGTAAAAATAAGATTTTGCCTTCATATTTCCTGCAGTTCTATGAAATGTTTCCACAACTCTTGGACTGGCTCCCAGGCCCTCATAAAAAAGCGTTTTCTAGCAGAGATGTTGTGCTTTCATTTATAAGGAAAGAGGTAGAAAAGCATGAGGAGAACCAGTCCCTGCATGATCCACAGGATTACATTGATTTCTATCTACTTCAGATAGAGAAAGTAAGTATCTGCCTTGTATGTGGTATAGTGGTTAAGAGCGGTGGTTTGGAGCGGTAGACTCTGATCTGGAGAACTGGGTTTGATTCCCCACTCCTCCACATGAGCGGAGGACTCTAATCTGGTGAACTGGATTTGTTTCCCCACTTCTATACATGAAGCCAGCTGGATGGCCTTGGGCTAGTCACAGCTCTCTTAGAGCTCTCTCAGCCCCACCTACTTCACAGGCTGTCTGTTGTGGGGAGGGGAAGGGAAGGTGATTGTAAGCCAGTTTGATTCTTCTTTCCTGACCTTCTCAGGAAGGGCCATTCTCCATAAGGTGGGGGCCATAATGGAGAAAGAACATGAAAATGTGTTCTTCATTGAATTCACCAAAACGACAATTGAATTGATTTCCTAATATGACTAGCTTCCCTTCCAATATTCAAAATGCACAACCTCACCATGAATTAAGTTCTTTTTTCTAACCCTCCCACCTGATAGCTATTTCACTACTCAAGTTTTTGAATGCACCCCAACAGCTCTCTCTGTTCTTTTTAGATGCAAGTTCTGGGACTTCCGTTAGGGAGGGGTTTGGTTAATAACAGCAAAATAAGGTTCTGCCCACCCCAAGGAGGGAGAGAAGGAGAGAGAGAGGAAAAGACCCTTCCCACCAAGTACTCATTTGGGGGCAAGGATGGTCCTGGTGGGAACGGGAGCAGACCCCCAGGCCATTGGCCCCCCAGGATGTTTCTGGCAGGCAGCCTTAATGGCCAATCCACCCCTGAGCAAAATTGTTAGAATTCATTTCAACCTCCATTTTCCATTGTTAACGACAGAGAAAGAGTGACCCCAACTCCACCTATGATGAAGGGAACCTGGCTCAATCCATTTTTGACCTCTTTATCGCAGGATCGGACACTACCGCGACAACTCTGCAATGGGCACTACTCCTCATTGCAAATCATCCAGATATTCAAGGTAAGGCAATCTTGTACAGCATGAAAAGGGTAGTTCTTACTTTTGCTTTTCATGCTTAGTAATGGGTTGTAACAATCTGTGAACCATATGAAATCACAGGAGGAAGGGGAACAGTTTGTAGAGTAGGTATAGTATGGTGGTTTTAAGGATCTTCCTAGCATTGGCTGGAAGTGCAATCCTAAACAGAGTTACATGCTTCTAAGTCCATTAAAGTCAATGGGCTAAGCCTTGGCCAGTATGCCAGGTTTGTTGACCCTCCAGGTTACCAGGTTGCCCACTGTGAAAAACAGGATACTAGACTTGATGAACCATTGGTCTGATCCAGCAGGGCACCTCTGATGTTCTTATTCACTGTCCAATGCAAATTCGTTTTCAGCCTAAATGCAAAATTCTTTTCCTACCAGAAAAAGTCTACAAGGAGATGGAAGATGTTTTGGGTTCCTCTCAATCATGCACCCATCGAGACAGGAAGAAATTGCCCTACACCAATGCTGTGATTCATGAGATCCAGCGTTCCCAATATATTTTGTTAATTGGGATCCCCAGAGAATCTGTGAAGGATGTGAACATGCTTGGTGTTTTCATTCCAAAGGTACAGTCAATATTTTTAGCTACTCTCCTGGATCCAATGAGCAGTCTGTTTTGGTGGGATTTACAAACTCCATCTGCATAGGGGATTCCTCTGCAGGACTGCTTGAAGGGGAAGTTGCCTAACCTCCTTTCCCCACAATGATACACTCTTGTACTGGAATTGTTGTATCGTTCCTCATAAATAGCTTGTTCCCTCTGTGCCTACCTATTTGTGTTAATTTGCCACCTCTGCTTTAGATGAGTAACTGGAAAGAGGGTATACAATCCTTTCTTCCAATTTTTCTTAAATGATGTTATTTGCACTCCACCTTTCTCATTGAGACTCAAGGCAGTTTACATAATATAAATCAGTGTAATCAATAGTAGAGGTGTGCATCAATTTTTTTTTTTATATTTTTCAAGTTTGGGTTTAATAGACCCAGAAATTGTCAAAAAATAAACAAAAGCCAAATAATAATGTTTGGCTTTCCCCTGAAACCAGAGCCCCGTGGCGCAGAGTGGTAAAGTGCAGTACTGCAGTCAAAATCTCTGCTCACAACTTGAGTTTGATCTCGACGGAAGTCGATTTCAGATAACTGTCTCAAGGTCAACTCAGCCTTCCATCCTTCCAAGGTTGGTAAAATGAGTACCCAGCTTGCTGGGGGTAAAGTGTAGACAGGGAGGGCAATGGCCCACCCCGTAAACATAGTTTGTCTAGTAAACGTTGGGATGTGATGTCACCCCATAGGTCAGTAATGACCCGGTGCTTGCGTAGAGGACTACCTTTACCTTCCCCCTCCCCTGGAAAATCAAAAATTGTCAGGTTAATAAATCTGAACCTGAAAAATATTCAGTGCAGAGTTTCAGTTCTCTGTCCTCGCTGTAGTTATCCACTTGGAGTCCAAAGGTTGTGTCAGACCCTGGCATTAGGTAAGTGAGGGAGAGGGAGGAAGGGAGGGGGTTAAAAATGGTGTTAGGGCTAGGGCTGTTGAATTAAAAAAATTCGGTATAGTTCGGATTCGGCTGAATTCGGCCCATTTAGATTCGGGATATGCCGAAGTCCGAACTTCCCCGCTTCGGGTCCGTGCAATTCGGCGGGAATTCAAAGTTCGGAAAAAAAATCCGGCTGAATAAAGCCATTAAAAACACAACCACGCCTTTCTGTGGCTCTGGGGGGGCATTTTTGGGGGTAGAGGTCCCAAACTTTCAGCGGAGCTTCAAAGGACATTTCTTGAAAGACCCCCCAAGTTTTGTAAAGATTGGGTCAGAGGGAGCTGAGATATGGGCCCCGAAAGGGGTCCCCCCACCCTTAATGTGCATCTCTGAGCAGAGCTTGCCGCCCACGCACAAAGCTCCCAGCCCCGACAAACAGCTGAGAAGTTTGCAAAGCATTGCAACACGACTGCAAAACAACACAACCTTGTAAGCAACACCTTTGCAACCATGCAAAGCAACACCTGACACCTGGGAGTTTGCAAACCATGGAAAGGGACAGAGGCAGCTAGCTATGCATAATGAGCAGGAGGGGTGGAATTTCCCCTTTTGCATGGGACTCCAAATGCATTCTTTAAGTCACCATTTGAAAACCAGTTTTGAGCAAGCATCCAAATAGACCTAACCACTCTTATGAATGAGGGAAAACCTGAAGACACACAACTGAAACCCCCCCTCAGACCAGGGAGAGAGAGACTCGAGGAAGAACACACCCCCAGGCAGAACTGGCAAAAGCCCCCTTTGGTTTCCCCCACCCACCCACAGAAACTGCTCCCTCCCCACACACACACAGACTCTGCTTCCCCACACACACGCACACACACAGGAGAAAAATTATAGATTAAAGCCCCCAAAGGGGTCTTACTGTGGCTGTCTTCTGTTCCATCAGGAGGGGCTGGGGAGAACTTGTAATCCAAGACGATTCCAATTAGGCATGGAACGTTTTGCTCTGGAGATGCACACAGGATCAGCTGATCCATTCATCCCAATAGGGAAAAGGGGAAAGCCCATATCTCGGGACTCCCTGACCCAATATTTACAAAACTTGGGTGGTCTCTTAAGAAGGCTTGTCTGAAGCTCCGCTCAAAGTTTGGGATCTGCACCCCTAAAAATGCGCCCCCTGCAGCCACAGAAAGAGAAAAGGGGGGAGCAAATATTTCTGCCCCCACTGAACCCATCTTTACAAAACTTGGGTGGTATCTTAAGAAGGATTGTCTGAAGCTATGCTGAAAGTTTGGGGGCTGTATCCCCAAAAAAGTGCCCCCTGCAGCCATGTAAATGTAAAAGGGGGAAGGGAAAAGGGGTGGAGCCTATATCTCGAGACCCCTGACCCAATGTTTACAAAACTTGGGGGTATCTTAAGAAGGCTCATCTGAAGCTCCACTGAAAGTTTGGGGTCTGTATCCCCCAAAATGCGCCCCCTGCAGCCATGGAAAGAAAAAAGGGGGGAGCCTATATCTCGGGACCCCCTGACCCAATGTTTACAACACTTGGGTGGTCTCTTAAGAAGGCTTGTCTGAATCTCTGCTGAAAGTTTGGGGTCTGTAACCCAAAAAATACACCACCTGCAGCCACAAAAAGGAGCGAAAGTGCACAAGCAGCCCCCCCCACACACACACAGGAGGATTTCCCTCTCTCTCTCCCCGGCCGGGCCGCACATCAGCTGATTCCTCCAGTACTCAATCCTGACTGATTGGCCAGAAGAAGACCCAGCTTGGCCACCGATTGGCCGGGGAAGGAGAATGCTGCTTACTGACGGTTATGCTGCTTACTGACGCCCCGAATTGGCCGGATTTATTCGTGAACTCCCGAACTCGCTGAATTCGGCTCCCCCGGTTGCCCTCCATTTTTGAGTTCGGTTCGTCCCGAACTAAAAACCACCGAATCAGGGGAAATTTGGCTGTTTTTCAGTTCAGGCCAAACCGAATCAACAGTCCTAGTTAGGGCCAAAGCGGCCACGAATAATGCTGAATTTGGCATCATTTGGGATCCGCTTTTTGGCTCCTGTTTATTACCATAATTCTTTTTTACTGGTAACCCCCCCCCCCCCCGCTTGAAAAATACTGAAAAGGTATTTTTCAACTATCACTTAATCTATCTGCTGTCTGATAAAGATATGGCTGTTACTTTATCTGTACTTTATTATTTAACGGCTGCTTTGAAGATACGCCAAAAGTTATACTCAAGTTAATCCTAAATGCTCATTTACATACAGGTGCTCTTTTAGCACGGGAACTGGTATTTTTCGGGGGGGGGGAGGGACTTCCGTTTGGCCTTAGCCAAGTGCACGCCTTAATCAATAAAATGAGACATATAATAAACAGTGTCATAGGACTGGGATATATATGTCTCTTCCACCATTTGAAATGATTCCCCATAACAATAATCACATTTTGTAGGAATGTATACTGATGCAAGTACTCACTCCATGTGTTCTCCTGCCAGGGGCCTAAGACTCCCAACCCTACCACTCAACGCAACCTCTCTCAGACTCAGAAGTTCAAGTTGGTTAGGCAGTAAAAGGTTCACCGCCTTGTCCTTATTTATTTTTACAAGAGCTCTGACCTTTTTATGCACCAGGTTCCCATTCTCTTTCCCAGAGCACCGCCAGATAGGGCATCCCAGTTACCTTTTCAATCACCTCTCAACCAGATATTTCCTTGTGTTAGGGAATAACTTTTATCGAAAGCATTAAATAATATTGGAATGCTATAGGCAAATGGATGCAGTTTTCTTACCATGTGAAATGTTGATCCCTAACTCTCTTCATTCTTCCAGTCCTCTCAGTTACATGCTATCTTTCTTAAAGACAGCTTCTGACTCTTGCTCTTTCACTCACAGACTCAATCATATCTCTTTTCTACCGCTGTTCCTACTCTGTCCTAACTGTCCTAACTGTTCACTATCCACAGTCAACCTTCTTCCAACATTCATCAGCAGTCATTAGCTGCACTCTGAGAGACGTGGATATGGGCCTGTGATGGACAAACTTTGCAAGTTTGAAGAGATGTCCTAACATCAGGGAAAGTGGTTGGGATGACTATGGGCTCTTGCTCAATCTTGCTGTCTGGGGCTGCAATCTAGAACTTTTAAGAACTGTGGAACAAACATTGAATTGAGTTTTAAATCTGAATTTGCCCTGAGAAAATCTCATTTCTCAAATGCATCATGTACTCAATGCAAGGAGCAATATTTAAAATTAAACTGAGCAGCAGGTTTTTCCTCAGGATCTGAGGTATTTTCAGTTTACTGTGGCTGAGAAGAATGTAATGTCACTACAGTTTCCTCGGAATACATACATTCATTGGTCTTATTCCTATTATTATTAATACTCACCAAATATGTATCCTGCCTTTCTGCCCTTACAAGGGCCACCAAAGCTGCTAACAATTGAACAATTTAAAGCATACGTGATGAAACCATTAAACTTGACCGCTCCCCATTCTTACCTTCCTCACAGTTCTTCCTTTAAACCACACAGATAATTTTTTCGTATGTCAAAAGGCATTAGATTTTTCAGGGAGTATTGATGGATCGTGCTGTTCTTGAAGTATTCTGAGTCAACTGTTTCTTCCTGTTAGGGAACAATTCTTGTCTCTGATATTGCCTCTGTTCTTCTGGATCCCAAGCAATGGGCAACCCCAGAAGAGTTCAACCCAAATCATTTTTTGGACAAGGATGGAAATTTTGTGGATAGAGAAGAATTTCTGTCATTTGGTACAGGTAGGTGGAGAACTATGAACTAGCTTATGAATAATTAGTCAGATTTGCAGGGTTTTTCAAGACTGAATCTAGGAACACTTACTCTACATGTTGCATTTTATTTATATATTTAAACAATCTATCCTGCCTTTCTCTCAAAGGAAAAAAGGCAGATTACAATAAAAATAAAACACAGAGACACATATATATTTGGAGCCACTGGAAGGCTGCCACAGATGGAAGGGTGTTCCAGCTATGAAGCATGACTTCCCCCGAGGGTTGTCTACCTTCAGGTACTAGCTGAAGATCTCCTGCTGTTACAAGTGATCTCCAGCTGATAGAGATCAGTTCCCCTGGAGAAAATGGCCGCTTTGGCAATTGGACTGTATGGCATTGAAGTCCCTCCCCTCCCCAAACCCCGCCCTCCTCAGGCTCCGCCCCAAAAATCTCCAGGTATTTCCCAACCCGGAGCTTGCAACCAAAGTATTTTGGACCTGTATTTTTTTTTTTGGGATGGTGCTGGGAAAAGGCCAGAGCAATCAGCTGCTCTCTCCTTTCCATTTCTTGCCTACCAGCTTCTCGTAATTCCAGCTGCCATTATTGCCCTTGGGATGTCTGGTAAAGTTAGACATTGGTGATTCACTGTCAAGGGAAGTGCAATGAAATGTGAATTATGCATTCCGGTCATAATGTCCTCTTGTAGATGCACCTGCTTTTCCAAAGTTCAGTGGCTATATTATATAACCGTTGTATTATACAACTTTTGTTATTTTAGGAAGGAAGTAATCCTAAACTCACATAAATTCACACTAGTGGATAGCTACTGGTTACTAAGGGCCAAATCCAGTCTCCTGAAGGGTGCTGGGTCAGAGATTAGAAGGAGATTTGTAAGGAGAGGTTGGTTGCGGTGATGGGAGATGCTGGTGGGCAAGTTCAGGAGGTGAGAGGGGGATATTGTTCAGCAACCCAGATTTCCTCCTCAAAGTCCAAATTAGCTGCAGCCTGAAGTAATAGACACACGAGGACAGGTGGAATACGTATTATTCATTTGATTTGTGTCTTTAATTCCTTGGCAGGGGCCCGTATGTGTCCGGGGAAGCAGCTGGCGGAGATTGAGCTCTTCATCTTCTTCACCAGCCTGTTGAGGTCCTTCACCTTCCAGCTGCCAGAAGGAGTCAAAGAGCTCAGCAAAGAGGCTATAGTTGGGATGATTATGCATCCCCGTCCTTATAAACTTCGTGCTGTTCCCCGCTCAAGTGCTTAGTAAACTATAAAAATAATTTGTGCTGAGAGTGAGAAAGCAGGATAGTAAGTCGAAACAATAAA
Organism: Euleptes europaea; assembly: GCF_029931775.1. Taxonomy (NCBI): domain Eukaryota; kingdom Metazoa; phylum Chordata; class Lepidosauria; order Squamata; family Sphaerodactylidae; genus Euleptes; species Euleptes europaea. The sequence continues at coordinate 9,713,148 of NC_079316.1, forward strand.
ATAAATACATATTTGTTACTGCTTTCTGTAACAATGAGCATATGAGCGCATGAAGCTGCCTTATGCTGAATCAGACCCATGGTCCATCAAAGTCAGTATCATCTTCTCAGACCGGCAGCGGCTCTCCAGGGTATTTCACATCACCTACTTGCCTAGTCCATTTAACTGGAGATGCTGGGGATTGAACCTGGGACCTTCTGCATGCTAAGCAGATGCTCTGCCACTGAGCCACAGCCCCTCCCACATATTCTACTGTGACTTGTCCAATGTCCTAGAGTTTTTCCACTTGATTAGAATTTGGCAGGGGTCCTATTTGCCCAAAGTCAGACCCACTGTGGATGCTGTTGGTGGCTATGGGGTATTTTTCACGGTGGATTTTGCTTTGGTTTCGAATCAGAGCAAACAATAAACCGATTTAAATAGCTTTTTCATGTCAGCGCAGATTCTCCCCCCATCCCGAGGCATTTTCAATTTTTCACGGGAGAAACAGCGCTCTTCTCTGCGCTGCTTACGTCTGCTGCCGCTCATGACTCACGGCTCCAAATCCGCCTAATCCCGCCCACTCCTCCCATGATCCTGTGTGTGTGTTTGGGGGGGGGCATCCTGAGAGCGGCAAATCCAAGCCAAAACTCTCATCACCCTTCTGAAGAGGGGCAGCCAGTCTGCTCTGGGTCTCCCTCCAGCCGGTGCGATCCTTTATAGAGTCACTCCATCTCTTGTTGGGCCTTCCTCTTTTCCTGCTGCCTTCGACTTTTCCTAGCATGGTTGTCTTTTCCAGTGACTCTTGTCTTCTCATAATATGTCCAAAGTACGACAGCCTCAGTTTAGTCATTTTAGTTTCTAGGGTCAGTTCAGGCTTGATTTGATCTAAAACCCACTGATTTTTTTTTTTTTTTTTTGGCAGTCCATGGTCTCCGTAACACTCTTCTCCAACACCACATTTCAAAGGAATCTACTTTCTTCCTATCAGCTTTCTTCATTGGACAGCTCCCACACCCATACATAGTAACAGGGAATATGATGGCATGAATTAACCAGATCTTGGTTGCCAGTGACGCATCTATACACTTAAGAAACTTTTCTAGCTTCTTCATGGCTTCTCTTCCCAGTCTCAATCTCCTTCTGATTTCTGGGCTGCGGTCTCCCTTTTGGTTGATGTTGGAACCAAGGAATAGAAAGTTTTCAACAATTTAAATTTCCTCATTGTCAACCTTGTGTGTGTGTGTGTGTGTGTGTGTGTAAAGTGCCTTCAAATCGCAGCCGACTTATGGCGACCCCTTTTGGGGGTTTTCATTGCAAGAGACTAACAGAGGTGGTTTTCCAGTGCCTTCCTCTGCACAGCAACCCTGGTATTCCTTGGTGGTCTCCCATCCAAATACTAACCAGGGCTGACTCTGCTTAGCTTCTCAGATCTGACGAGATCAGGCTAGCCTGGGCCATCCAGGTCAGGGCATTGTCAACCTTACAGTTGTGTAATTCTTCTGTAGTCATTACTTTTGTCTTCTTGATGTTCAGCTGCAGTCCTGCTTTGGCACTTTCTCTTTTAACTTTCAGCAGTAGTTGTTTCAAGTCTTCACTATTTTCTGCCATTGGTAGCTATACTGATAGCTATATTCCTCACTATCACCGAATACTTCCTGCTTTTCTGTTACTGCGCAAGAGCTCAGGGCAGAATTTGTATAAAACTGGAAACTGCCCATGTTATCAACTAGCCTTTAAAGACAAAGTGAGCTTTTCATTGAGTGTGGAATTCCCAGTGTTAAAGCTGGGGATCAGTTTCCCTCAGCCCCATTTGATTCAAAGAAGGCACAAGGCATTACTGGACAACTTCTTTGAATAGCAGCCAATGGGGAGACATGGCTGTCCAACTTATATTCAAGCCACACCTCCCCCCAGGCAGGCTTTTGCTACTGACCCACCCTCCCTTTAGACATCACGGGATTAGCCAGTTGCCTTTGGGAACAAAGCAGAATTTTTTTGGGTTTTCTTGGATTGGCTGTGGGAGGAGCTTTTAAAAACTGCTTTGTGATGTCATGGTGGTATTTGGTCAAATAGGCCTGGTCATGGACTGTGTAGGCCATTACTAGTTTGGCAAGGGTAAGTAGGGTTGCCAGCTCCAGGCTGAGAAATACCTGGAGATTTCTGGAGCAAAGCCTGAGGAGGGGGGAGTTTGGGGAGGGGAGGGACTTCAATGCCATAGAGTCCAATTGCCAAAGCGGCCATTTTCTCCAGGGAAACTGATCTCTATCAGCTGGAGATCAGTTGTAATTAGGGTTGCCAGGTCCCTCTTCCCATCGGTGGGAGGTTTTTGGGGTGGAGTCTGAGGAGGGCGGGGTTTGGGGAGGGGAGAGAGTTCAATGCCATAGAGTCCAATGGCCAAAGTGGCCATTTTCTCCAGGGGAACTGATCCCTGTCGGCTGGAGATCAGTTGTAATAGCAGGAGATGTTCTGCTATTCCCTGGAGGTTGGCAACCCTAGCTGTAATAGCAGCAGATCTCCAGCTAGTAACTGGAGGTTGGCAACCCTAAGGATAAGGTAGGCTGATCAGGATAGGCAGGGATGATGCGCAAGCACTCTGAGTGATCAGTACTGATGGAGGGTGTGTCTGGTGCATTGCAACACTGGCAGTGTGGCAGGATGCACCTTCTTGCATTATCTTAGAAATAGAGGACTAGTGTGCTGAGCTGGGAAGCAGTTTTAAAATCAAGGGAGAGACTATCATTTCAGTTTTTTCAAAGATCATATTAGGCTTGCCAATCTCCAAGTAGGGCTTGGAGATATCCTGGAATTACAGCTGATCTCCAGAGTACAGAGACGTTCCCTGAAGAAAATGGCTGCTTTGGGGGGTGGACTCTTTGACATTACACCATGCTAGGGCCCTATACAAACCCCACCCTCCCCCGGGCTTCACCACCAAATCTCCAGGAATTTTCCAGTCCAGAGTTGGCAACTTTATTCTTTGCAGACTAGGGGATATCCCTTGCCTATTCCTAGAGCATGAAATCACTTCCTGTTCTGAAACAGGAAGGGTTCGGGTTAGGGTTCCTGTTCTGAAACAGGAAGTGACTTCCCAGTGCTGTGTGTGTGTGTGTGTTAAGTGCCGTCAAGTCGCTTCCGACTCATGGTGACCCTATGAATGAAAGTCCTCCAAAATGTCCTATCTTTGACTGCCTTGCTCAGATCTTGCAAATTGAGGGCTGTGGCTTCCTTTATTGAGTCACTCCATCTCTTGTTGGGTCTTCCTCTTTTCCTGCTGCCCTCAACTTTTCCTAGCATGACTGTTTTTTCCAGTGACTCTTGTGGTCTCATGATGTGACCAAAATACTATAGCCTCAGTTTAGTCATTTTAGCTTCTAGGATCAGTTCAGGCTTGATTTGATCTATAACCCATGGATTTGTTTTTTGGCAGTCCACGGTATCCGTATACTCCAACACCACATTTCAAAGGAATCTACTTTCTTCCTATCAGCTTTCTTCACTGTCCAGCTTTCACACCCATACATAGTAATAGGAAATACGATAGCATGAATTAATCTAGTCTTAGTGGCCAGTGACACATCCTTACACTTCAAAATCTTTTCTAGCTCCATCATGGCTGCCTTTCCTAGTCTCAATCTCCTTCTGATTTCTTGGCTGCAGTCTCCCTTTTTGTTGATGGTGGCGCCAAGGAATAGAAAGTCTTGAACAATTTCAATTTCCTCATTGTTAACCTTAAAGTTGTGTAATTCTCCTGTAGTCATTACTTTTGTTTTCTTGATGTTCAGCTGTAGTCCTGCATTGGCACTTTCTCTTTTAACTTTCAGCAATGCTATTCCCCCCCCCCATTTTCCTCCCACCACTCCATTGAGCAAGGGCAGGGAACAGAGGGCATCACTGTGAGGTCCTCTGCAATTACCAGGTCAGCCAAACCAAAAACAACAATGGTGCTGTAGAGAAAGGCACCAAGTAAATAAGCAGCACCAAGGTTCAATAACCCAACATATATTTTATTCCTAACTTAAAAATGATACTGATATCAGCAAGCCCAAGCAGAAAAGCAGACACCAAAAAACACACAATGTGCATTAAGACAAATCAATAAACAATCGCGCAACCCTGAGTATTGAGAAAGTCCAAAGTCCAGGCAGAAAACAACCAGGAGCAATGCAAGCAGAGCGAGCGGTCCCGGACGTCTGGCATAGAAACTCCTGAGGAAATGACAGGCGGCCGGACTGAGGACGGTATCTCAATGCAGGCAAGAGAGCTTAAGTGTCCAGGGTGCAGAAGAAAAGCTGGAACGTGCAATCTAGATATCCTTAACAGGTTTTGTGAAAGGCTTCTTCAGCCTAAAAGATGGTGTGCAATGTATAATAGAACTATTTGTAAACAGTTATAGGGTTATACATATCTCATTACACATGCATAAGAATGAGGACCATACACAGTCAAATTAGCATTATTTACATTATGCAGACAATACATAATTAATAGTAATAACTTACCAATGCAATAAATTTATCTTCACTAAATAGAAACTATTCAAATGAACCCGACAGGTTCCTATTTGATTCTCCAGAGTGCGTAAGAACACTCATGAGGACTTCAGGCTATATGAAAATACCACAGATGCAAGCAATTAAGTGCTGCATCTCGACCTGAGAAAGAAGGAATGCACTGTAACAACTGACTGTTGAAGAGACACTCTCAACTATAAATAACTTATAGGAAACAGGATAAGTCCAGTTCAGTATTCGATCCCCCTGGGGCTAACGTGCGAAAAATAAAAATAAATTTAGCTGAAGTAGGCAGCATTGGATATCACTCTAATTGTAAGGATGAGCTCAATATTGCTACAACACAAAAAATAATGTCATTTTCGTTGTGCCCTTTCTCAATTAAATGGGTTACCATGGGGGCCTCTTTGACTTTTGCACAGATGCGGTACCTATGTTCCCAATATACATCAAACCACAAGGACAAAGGATGGCATAAATCACTTGCAATTCAAGAACTGCCACAATTCAAATTTGAAGCTGGTGGCAGAGGTGCTGAGATCTTTAATGGGCAAACATAGGGGACACACAGAACAAGATCCACATCTGAAATGCCCAACAGCCGGCGGGAGGGGACTGTGAGGAGAAGTGGGAGGGGGTAAAGAGTGAATAGCTGCATCCGAATGAATAACCATGTCTCTGTTAGCCTGTGACTTTTGCAAACTACAAGTTGAGAGATCACAGCACCCTGGCAGAGATTGAACTAGATTCCAGTGCCTTTTTATTATCTTATCGATCAAATGAGACTGAGGGCTATGCTGAAGAGATCAACAAATGTTGGTACCTTGGTTCTGAGACACTGAAATGTTAGAAACAGAATTAGATAGACGAGTGTCCCGAGGACGAGAATCAGCCCTGCTCCTAGCTCAACGTAGAATCTCAGAGGGATAGCCTTTGGAACAGGGGTGTCGAAGTCATTTGTTAGGAGGGCTGGATATAACATAAATGTCACTTGGTCGGACTGGGCCAGGCCATGTGCACATAAATAAATAAATAAATAAATAAATAAATAAATAGCATATGTAATGGCAGATACTGGAGATACAAACTTTACAAAAAAACACAGGCAAAGTCAATTAATGATCCTCTTTTTTTACTTAAAACACAAACAAGTTTACAACAATAACATTCTTACAGTATTTTCTTTTATTTAACAGTCTTATTATTATTTTGTAAAGTATCTTTGTATTTTAAGTAAAAAATAAAGTTAAAAAATAACATTAATTGACCTTGAAAGTGTCTTCTATGAAGTCCCTGTCATTAATTCCATTAAAATTTTTAAACCAGGGGGCTGGCAAACCTTCAGTGGGCTCACCAGCCCAGATCTGGATGGGGGTGGCGTGGCGTGGTGTGGCTGTTTTGGCTGGCAAGCCCACAGCAGACTCACCAGCCCAGATCTGGACTAGGGGAGGGATGGCTGCCTTGACTGGTGAGCCTGCACCTCTCTCCCAGTTCAGAAATTCAGGGAGAAAGAAAGAAAAGGAGAGTGACAGAAAAAGGAGAAATGAAAGACAGAGGGATAAAGAGAGAGAGAGAAAGAGGGAGAGAGAGAAAGTGAGAAGAGAAAAAGTAAAAGAGAATGAAAGAGAGGGACAGAAAGACAAAGAGGGAGGGGGAAGGATCTTGGCTGCACTTGCAGGACGCTCTGGCCCCTGCACACCCAGGGAGTGGGGGGGAGGCTTCAGGCCCACGTGTGGGCCTGGATCCGGCCCGTGCAAGCCTGGGAAGGGAGGGGGAGGCTTCAGGCAGGTGCGTGGGCAAGCCTGGGAAGGGAGGGGGAAGGCCTCAGGCAGGCGCACGGGCCCCAATCCAGCCCATGCATGCCTGGGAAAGGAGGATGATTTAGGCAGGCGCGTGGGGCAGTTGCTGGCCCCAGGAAGCCCAGAAAAAGCCAGGGGAAGGAAAAAAGGGGGACTAGCTCCCTCGCCTCCGCGGGCCAGAGAAAAGCCCTCCTGGGGGGCGAATTTGTTGAAGAGACAAAGGGTTGAAGAAAAAAATCTAGATATTTGGCAGTGGGCTCAAGCTGAGAGCCGGTGGCTGCTATAATGGAGCAGCCCAGGGGTGTAATGATATGCACTTTAGGTAACTTGTAGAACACTGGGACTCTAGGGTGTTAGCAGCAAAGAAGTCCACAGTGTGTTGGTCAATGTGACCTAAAGCTAAAGCTTCATAAACTACCGTCCAGATAATAAGATCCACAGATTTAGTGGGGTAAAGGGTGATAAAAATTAACTTCTCCCAGTTGTCTGAGATTCTCATTATCATAATCCACAGAATTAAGGACCATGATAGAACCCCCTTTGTCCGCAGCTTTTATAGTAATGGATTGATCATTGTGTAAATTCCTTAATATATCTATGTGTGTTTCAGAAAAATTAGTCCGGATGGGAACCTTCCATCTTTCCATCATGTCCACGTCTCTTAAGACTAAAAACTGAAAAGTGTGAATTAAATTATTTGAACTGAATGGTTTGGAGGTAGATTTTGGTCTAAACAAAGAAGGACTAAATTAAGCACCTTGATAATGCTCACGGAGTTTAATTTGACAGAACAATTTAAATAAATCAATTCTTGTTTGGAATGAAAAATACTTTGGGGTGGGCATGAAGCCCAACCCCAAATTCAATACATGTAACTCACAGCAGTGAGTATTCTATACATGTACCAATTTTTTGTTATATGGAAATATCACCCTAGATCAAGTACAAGTACAATTTTATTCGGTACATGACCAGCAGAATTACAAAAAGTCTAATACACAGTTGTATCTAACCCGCCATCCAAATACAATGGATGGGATACAACACCCCACAATAAAAGGACAGAAAGGTTTGGAAAGACATTGCCTGCCTATAAGCGTCTAAACTGTGAAATTCTGCAATTTTGCAGAACCTCCCTTTGTACTTTCCACTCCTCTCTTTGAATGTCTCTGATCAAAACAGAAGTGATTAGAGACAGACTGCAGATTTCTCAAAAGAGAAAAAGAAATGATCTGTTGGATTTCAGGGAGCAATTTGGTAAAGAGGAACTAAGAATTTCTCTTAACAATGCCACCATGCTCCAATCATGATGCACAGTCCAAAAAAGACAACTTAGAAAGGAGATCTAGCCTTTTCCTAATATCATTTACAGGGTGAGCTCACCTTTATTCTTAAATCTAGGAGAAAAGTGGAGGCATTATTCCAATAATGAAAATAAGAAAAAACCCACCAACCAGATGATGGTTTCTACAACGTATAGAAAATTGTAAACTACTTTTACTCAATAGAAAAAAGACTACAGCATCTACTAATCAATAATAACAGCCCCTATGAATGCAAATCAGCTTATCAATATTTAGCATATTTGCTTCAGCTGCAATACAGATTTCTCCAGAGCCAAAAATCCCACAGAAATCCTGGCCCCATGAAGATTGGTAGACACAAAGAATGGTGCCAGAAAATGCCAAGAGTAATTTTTTGCCTCTGCATGAGCCATGTGGGAGGGGGAAGAGGAGTGGCAGCTGCCACCATGTGAACAGCAAGGTGAGGGGGAGACACCACTACTGTCACCTTTTGGTCCCCCACCTCTGCTACATGAACTGGTGAGAGGAGGAGGGTAAGGAGCCATTGCTGCCACACCTCCACTGATGTCTATGCTGGTCACAGACAAGGAGGAGGAGGGAGGAAGAGGAGGAGTGGGGACTGCCTCCACCACCCTGACACTGCATGAAATGGGTGAGCAGGCGGGAGGCAGGGGGAGAGGGAGCTGTCAATCACTGCTGCATTCTCTACTGGCCTGCCTGCCCTGCAGTCCTACAGTACTCACTTGGAGAAGAGAGCAGCCAGCCTTCTTCCTTGCCTGCCACCCCTGGTGGCACGTCACTGAGCTGCTGCTTGCTGGAATGGCACCTCCTCCACCTCCCAGACTTTCCTCCATCTGTGATCCCCCCCAGCAAAAGGAACTTGCTCTCTTTGCACTCTCCTCCTGTGTGTCTGCCCCCAAGCTGTGGGAGGGAAGGTACACAGGTTAGGGGCAGCGAGGGTTGTTCTCCAAATAGGTGTAGGGGTAGCAGAGGGCTGCTCTCTAAAAGCCTACTTTCTGGGCGGCTGTAATTCCCCACCTCAAGTCATGCAAGTCCCCCACACGTAAAATTGAATTTCCATAAGCTCATACTGTTGTTGTGCCATAGTAATCTCTCTCTGTGTGTGTATCACTTTGCCACACAAACTTAAAGGGCTGACTCAAAAGGCACCAGGGGTTGGGAAGCTGTCGACCACACCCATTTCAAAGCAGCCAATAGATGCCAACATAGGCATCTCGAGCAAAAAAGGTATTTCTGCAATCTCTCTGGGCTCTTTGCAACACAGTCCAGTGGACGATGCAATATGACCTAGATGCTGCTGCACTAAACGAAACCTACTTAGGTTCTCCCCCTGGCTAGTGAGGCCAGGAGGTGGCTCACAACGGGCACTGGGTACGAGTGCTGCTGCAGCGCCTTGTTAATGGTGCATTTGTAGTCAGCACAGATCCGGACCTCCCCGTTCAGCTTCAGCGGGGTGACTATCAGAGTCTCCCACTTCACATTTGGGACCGGCTCCAGGACCCCCTGCATGACGAGGCGGTCCAACTCCGCGTCGATCTTGTCCTTGAGAGCAAGGGGGACCCGGCAGGGTTTTAGGCGGACCGGTGTGGCAGCTGGGTTGAGAGGGAGCGAAATGGGCGCCCCCTTGTAGCAGTCCAGCGGTGTGTTCCAAACGTCCTCAAAGTCCTTCCAGACCACCTCCAGTTGTGACAGGACCATGTGGTGGACGCTACCCACAAAGATTCCCAGGGCGTGGAACCACTCTAGCCCCAGCAAGCTGACGCGGGGACCTTCCACGACAAGCAGACGGAGGCCCCCTTGGCAGCCATCTTTTTTATATAAATATTTTTATTGATTTTTAACAATAAATAGGGGTACAGAAGGGAAAAAAGGAATGGTAAGGATAAAACAAACAAAAAAACAAGCAACAAATTATACAAATAGTAATTAGCGGTGTAACGCATTGTACTACCCCCTTGAATCTTTTATTAATACTGCTATTTTCTAATAGGGTGGATTAAAACTCCACCTTGAATCTATTGTGGTGCTTAGAGTCTTGTTATTATTTTTTAGTTGCCATATAATCATGGAAAGGTTTCCATTTGTCTCTGGTTTGTTTTTGATTGTTCGTTTGTAGAGATTCAGTCAGATGTGCCATTGTTATATATTCATAAGATTTATCCATCCAGGTCTCTATGGTAGGAATTTTATTTGTTTTCCATAGAGATGCTAATACTATTGCCGCTGTAGTTAAATATTTCAGCATGTTCTGTTGGTCTTTGTTGATATTATCCGGTGTGGCAGGCCGTGGCAATAATTGGCTTGAGCATATGGTTTTCCTCTGGATCTATATAAGTAAAAAGCATTCCTTAAGACCTAATGCAGTAATGTGGGGTAAACTTCATGCCACTTACAGCTGTTTTGAGATAACTACACGGCTACAAGGTTAAAGGCACTTCATGTTGCCCGCTTGATAGTTGGGTCTGAAAAGTCGGCACTTGCTTATCTGAGGTGCGTTTCCAGGCATAAAATGGAAGGTCATCTCTGTTTTGGGGATTTTTGGTCTCTGCTCTGAGATACAGTGTAAGGGACGGAATTATGCCACTGTCCGATAAGACAGTACAGCAGTACAACAGATGGTGACCTTGCACTTGTAAACCTGGTGACTTAATGCTTTCTCCATAGATGAGGTGGAAATGACACTGCCAGTCACTATCAAAAAAGACCTAAGTTGGACCCATGACAGAAACCTGCAGCTTTCTGACTCAGCTCAGATAACCACTGATCTGAGAGAATATAAGGAAGCCTCAAACGGCCAAAAGGCAGGAGGACTGGTAGAGGACAGCTGAATGCTGTCTGGCTGCTGGGTCTCCTCTGACATCCTCTAAGATGTAAAACTAGGAAAGCAGGGAGTTGGTGGAAGTTGGCTGACGCTGACTGACCTCACTCCCTATAGTTGTCTCTTGCGTGAGACACATGAAATGAGTTACAGAGAGGGAAGAAAGTCTGTCTGGCCATAACTCATTTCTATTATATTCTATTATTTCATGTCTTGCGTGATATGAAACTATACCATTTCACAAGTTCTTTGTGAGAATGGGAAAGACTCTCTTTGAGAGGGATTCATTTCAAGATGACCTGCTAAGGCTGGATATCTGAAATGATTGCTGATAGACTATTCCATATAATGGAGGCTCTTAGCATTCCTACTAAACCTTACGGTGGGGTCTAAGAGTATTGGATCAGTTCCATATTTGGAAACACTGACATCTCATTAATTCTAGTAAGGAGTTGATGGGTTCTCACTGAATGATTCAAATAGTCTGACTTTCCTTGAGAAACATGGAAGTTGTGAAACCCAAATTACAGAACTGGTCCATACAGTTCTTAGAACCAGAAACAGGGAAGAAAGGAGTCAGAGGTTCCCCCAACATAATAGGGGAGGCTTCTGTACTCAGAATAAGAGGCCAGAGATGTTCCTGAGGAAAAAGGAGAATCTCTGTTTTCTGTAACAAAGCTTAAGGCACATATAAAATGCTTACATAAAACATATACAAAATCTATTAGGCCTATTCATGGAGACTCTTAGTCCAGGAAACATATTCACTGAAATTGACAAAGCTAGAGAATAGCTGAGTCTTCCATACAAACATTAATACAGCCTTAAGCTTGCACATAATGAATAATATATAAGCTCTGCATTGCTGACTGTTAAGAGATACACATACTATCGGCATGTATGAAGCGTTCCTGATCTTAAAAGTGATCAGACATCTATAAACATAGAATGGTTTAAATATAAAAGCTCATAGTATCTCATCCTCTGCACATTGCATTGGGTAAAGATACTACACATAGCTATAATAATTGACTATAGCTCAAATAGCTCTAACCAGCTTTCTCTGATAAATAGACTTCAGAACAGTATTTCAGGGAACCTAAACTGGCATGAAATACTCAATGAGCTTTTGGACTATAATTCTCAAATAAATTAAGAACCAGAGAATCAAAGATATGGTAAAGACATAGAAGCATGGGAAAAGTCTATGTCCTTACAGAAAAGGTTTGCAATATCCTAAATATCAGGTATGCATATGAGCTGGAGAGGTTTTAGAAATAATATAAGGTTGTACTCAATTTACTATAACTTATAGTTTATATTTCAGGTACTTTGGATAAAGAAGCTTTTAACTATAACAGATCTTTTCCCCATTATATTTAACCATATCTTCTCTCTGTGAAACCAATCAGGTTTTTACAAGATTCTGTAACTGTAGTATTCTGAATGAATCTAGAGATACTAGTTAGAATCTCATAGAGAGAAAAGTATTAAAGGTTTAAGGTTAGAAAACCTTACATAGAGAAATTGCTTATAAAGATTGTATGAAACTGCTTGCATATGTTAACATAACTGAACATGTAAAAGAATCATAATGTTTGTACTTTATGACATGTTTTGAGAATGTGTATTCACATGCATATATATGTTATGTGAAATAAATGTTATTTAAAGGAAGTCCCTTGTTCATAAATTTTCTGGCACTTCTCAATAGAAAGCCTACAGTCCTTGTAGGAATTATCATTGACTTCTGGCTGTGAGGTCTCGCTGAATAGATACCTCCATTTCTCAGTAGATGGTACATTCTAGGAGTGTAGACCCCTTAACGCCACAAGCCGTGACACCGGTGTTTTACTTAATAGAAATAATTTGGGGTCATATAATATACTTTGACCTATAATGCCTTCTAAGTTCTTATGTATTCCCTTCCAAAATTTCTGAACTACTTCGCATGTCCACCAACAGTGATAGAACGTGCCCCTAGTTTTACTACATTTCCAACATAGGCCAGATGACATATTGTTCATATTTTGAATGTCACTTGGCATAAGGTACCACCTATGTAGCATTTTCAGCCAGTTTTCATGGATCCCTTGACATAACGTAAATTTGAGATTCTTACGATATAGTTGTTCCCATTCATCAACCGTTATGATCTCGTTCAGGTTCTCCATCCATTTGATTTGGCACGACATCACTTGCTCGTCTTCTGTATCGTATGTCAACCTTGGCAGCCATCTTGTGCTCCTCCTCCATTTCCTCCTAGCCGTCGTTCTCATAGTGGACCAGCACGGGTTCACGGGGTGGTGCAGCGGTATCTGGAGTCCGCTTGTGGGGTACCTTCTCGGCAGCCCCGAATGCCATGGCTTCTTCCACAGCCTCCTTGAATTTGGGAGCCTTTTTTGCAAAGAGGCGCCGCCGGCACTTTTCATCCCGGAGACCAATAATCAGTTGGTCCCGGATTCTGTCCTTGAGGTGGCGGAATTCGCACCCTCGGGCAGCCTTGTGGAGCGTTGACACATACTCCGCTACCGACTCTGTGGCCCCTTGCTGGCATAGCAAACGAAGGGCTGACTCAAAAGGCACCAGGGGTTGGGGAGCTGTCGACCACACCCATTTCAAAGCTGCCAATAGATGCCAACAAAGGCATCTCGAGCAAAAAAGGTCTTTCTGCAATCTCTCTAGGCTCTTTGCAACACAGTCCAGTGGACGATGCAATATGACCTAGATGCTGCTGCACTAAACGAAACCTACTTAGGTTCTCCCCCTGGCTAGTGAGGCCAGGAGGTGGCTCACAACGGGCACTGGGTACGAGTGCTGCTGCAGCGCCTTGTTAATGGTGCACTTGTAGTCAGCACAGATCCGGACCTCCCCGTTCGGGCTTCAGCGGGGTGACAATTGGAGTCTCCCATTTTGTGTTTGGGACCGGCTCCAGGACCCCCTGCATGATGAGGCGGTCCAACTCCACATCGATCTTGTCCTTGAGAGCGAAGGGGACCCGGCAGGGTTTCAGGAGGACAGGTGCGGCGGCTGGGTCGAGAGGGAGAAAAATGGGCGCCCCCTTGTAGCAGCCCAGTGGTGTGTTCCAAACATCCTCAAAGTCCTTCCAGACCACCGCCAGTTGCAACAGGACCGTGAGGTGGACGCCACCCACAAAGATTCCCAGGGCATGGAACCACTCTAGCCCCAGCATGCTGATGTGGGGACCTTCCACGACGAGCAGACAGAGGTCACCGGCGAACTGGTTGTGCCGGACATGGACGGTCGCCATGCCCTGGACTGGTACCCAACCCCTCTGGTAGTCAGTCAGGATGATGTTGCTTTTTTGTAGGGGCGGGGCCCCACCGTTCACACACTGGCATGCGAAGGTGTCCACCAAAACCATCAAGGGCGCCGATCCAGAGTCGACCTCCATCTCGCATGGTGAGCCATGGATGCTTATGGTCACCCGTATCTTCTCGGCGGTGCAAAGCTGGCTTAGTGCTGCTCCACGAATGTGTTGCTGTGGGCGCTGCCGGTAGCTGCTGGTGTGGATGGCGGTAACCAAGTTGGTGGGTTTTGTAGTTCCATCACACCTTGCGGAAGGGGTCTAATATCCCCCCTCCGAGTCGAGCGGCAAACCTTGGCAGTATGGCTGATCTTGCCACACCCCTTGAAGGTAACGTCACGGAAACAGCATATTTGTCTGTTGTGGGAGCCGCCGCAGCTTGCACAGGTCGTTCCTGGTGATGGTCTCAACCTGGGCCCCTTGGCGGCGATATTGTGCGCCTCCATTTCTTCCTTGCCATCATTCTCGTGGTGGACCGGCACAGGTTCACAGGGTAGAGCAGCAGTCACTGGAGTCCTCTGGTGGGGTACCTTCTTGGCAGCCTCGGATGCCATGGTTTCCTCCACGTCCTCCTTGAATTTGGGGGCCATTTTTGCGAAGAGGCGCTCCCGGCACTTTTCATCCCAGAGGCCAATAATCAGTTGGTCCCAGATTCTGTCCTTGAGGTTGGGGAATTCACACCCTCAGGCAGCCTGGCTGAGTGTCAGCAGCACCACCACCAAATTGGAAGGCAATGAATACAGTCGGGACAGGAGGGGAGGGATGGGAGTTTTTAGAATCTTCTCCTGGCCATTTCAAAAGTGAGAAACCCTGCTCTGATTGGCCAGCAGAAGACCCAGCTTGGCCACCATTGACTGCGGGAGAATGCTGCTTACTAACTGACGGTTATACTGCTGATTCTGAGCCCCTGAATTTGCTGAATTTATTCGGCGTGCCCCAATCTTGCCAAATTTGGCTCGTCGTTTTCCCACCTTTTTTTGAATTTGGTTCCATCCGAACTGAAAACCGCCGAATTGGGGGGGAAATTGGATGTTTTTCGATTCGGGACAAACCTAGCATCGACACGTACTCTGCTACCGACTCTGTGGTCCCTTACCGGCATAGCAAACTTGAAGGGCTGACTCAAAAGGCACCAGGGGTTGGGAAGCTGTCAACCCCACCCATTTCAAAGCTGCCAATTAGATACCAACATAGGCATCTCGAGCATAAAAGGTATTTCTGCAATCTCTCTGGGCTCTTTGCAACACAGTCCAGTGTATGATGCAATATGACCTAGATGCTGCTGCACTAAACGAAACCTACTTAGGTTCTCTCCCAGGCACATGAAACTCTCATAAACACCAAGGTTCTTTAATTGGCATCACAGCAATGGGCGAGCACAGTTCACTCTGTCTTTCAGCGGTTCTCTGGAGTTTCAGGCTGAGATCTTTAATATCACCTACTACTTGATCCTTTTAACTAGAGACATCACTGATTAAACCTGGGAGTAGGGTTGTGCTTATCGATATACCTGAACTGAAAATAAACCTGAAATTATCCGTTTTGGCAATATTTGAGTTTTGTATCAACTGAACATCAAAACCTGGGAATCTGCCCAAAGCCAAATAGGTGATTCCTGAAAAAGCTGAATAGATATTCGGCTTTTTGGGGTTTTGGCTATTTGCCTTTGCTCAGATGCTTAGCCCTGTGCTTTCTCCCATTTTTCAATCTTTGACTGGTTTTGTTAGGGCCCCATAGTTGGGGCCCTTTTGAGGTAGGGATCATGTAATTGGAGCCAACTTGGTCAGACCAAACTAGTATGGAAGTGTCATTTTAAACGACGGGACTCACCCAGTCCCATCCAGAGGGATATACCCTCCAACTAAAAAGCACCAACTTCAATAGCTGCTGAACAGGCTTTGTTCTGAAGACCACTCGCCCATGCGGATGAGCAACCTCCTTCACAAGAGCTGCCTTGGTCATGACTTCAGCTCTCTCCGATATCACCCCCCCCCTGAAAACCTGCACTCAAACTGAAGGTCGTCCCAAGTAGACGCTTTGTTTCCTTGCACCATGACCATCTATTGAAATCATTTTTTTTGATGATACAAAGGGAGCCCCCAGAAGCGCCAGACTACCAATTGGCTCTTTCTGCCAGTCCTCGGCAACCCTGAACTTCTGAACCTTAAGACTGATGGACGGCTTGGCTTGCAAATGCTTGGAGGGTATGGGTGACCCCTTTGCAGGCCCATAAATTGGACCCCTGTCCCAACATTCACCAAACTTTGGTGTCTAAGGAGAGTCCCTTGCAACTATGCCACAAATTTGGTGACTCTACCTCCAAAAATGCCCCCAAAGGAGCTTCGAATAAAAATTCCCCATAGGCTATAATGGACATTATTATTATTATTATTATTTTGGTAAACCCAGAAATTCCGGGGGGAAACGGGCCCAATAAACTCAAACCTGAAATTTTCTGATTTTTTTTTTTTTTTTTTTGCACAACCCTCCCTGGGACTATTACTCTACTGATCCACAGCCCCAAACCTAAAGTTACACATTTTTGAATATAAAAGTTCATTTGGCATCTTCTGATTTACATGGCAGGTTTTTTTGTCCTGATAACAATCCAAGATAACTATCACTTTTGCACTGTAAAATGCCAGGCATTCTTGATTACTTAATTTCTAGATTTGCACCACTCTCTGTGCTTCAGCTTGGGTCTGTAATCAGCTTGCGTTTCACAGTTTATAGAAAAGCTTATGGTCAGTTTTACACTTATGAAATATAAGTATCCTGGCAACTATTAGAACTTATTATCAGAATATAATTTCAGTGTGTTGTCAGCTACAGAATAAATCAACAACAGAAAATAATTCCAGCATATCCCTCCAGATTCACAAACTTTTGGTCCTGAAATGCTCAGATAGAAAGGCAGGCATTAAAATATTCTGAAGAAATAAGAACAAAAGAACAATAAGAACAAAAGAACAGTCCTGCTGGATTAGACCAGTGATCCATCTAGTCCAGCATGATGTCTCTTACAGTAGCCAACCAGTTCCTCTGGAGGTCTAACAACAGGGCATAGAGGCAGAGGCCTTCATTAGAACACCAGAAGAGCCCTGCTGCATCTGACTAGTGATCCATCTAGTCCAGCATCTCGTCTCATACTGTGGCCAGCTAGGTGCTATGATTGTCAATATGCTGATGGCACCCAGCTAGGGTTGCCAGGTCCCTCTTTGCCACTGGCAGGAGGTTTTGGGGGAGGAGTCTGAGGAGGGTGGGGTTTGGAGAGGGGAGGGACTTCAATGCCATAGAGTCCAATAGTCAAAGAAGCCATTTTCTCCAGGTGAACTGATCTCTATTGGCTGAAGTTCAGTTGTAATGGCAGGAGATCTTCAGCTAGTACCTGGAGGTTAGCAACCCTACACTCAGCTTTACCTGTTAATGGACAGCCATCCAGTTTCCGCCCTGGACACACTGGCCAGGTGTTTGGATACTGTGACTGAGTGGTTGAGGAAAAGCCACCTGAAGCTGAATCCAGCGAAGATGGAGGTACTGTGGCTCAGTCTGGGCAGCCTGGTGGTAGGGTGCCAGCTCCCAACTCTTGGTGGCGTGCAATTAGCATATGCACCTGCCACCAAGAGTCTGGGTGAGGTCCTTGATGCCTCCTTATCTATGGAGGCTCAGGTCACAGGCAACATTCTTCAACATCTCTGCTGGGCCCTGCAGCTGGTGCCTTGCCTCTTCCACCTGGATCTAGCCACGGTCATCCACGCATCGGTCACCATCTGTAACTCGTTCTAAATAAGGTTGCCCTTGAGACTGATCCGATGGCTCCAGCTGGTACAGAATGCGATGGGCGAGGCTCCTCACGGGGACCTCACCTCAAGATCATATAGAGCCAGTTCTCCACCAACTGCACTGGCTCCAATTGGAGCATCAGATTAGGTTTAAGGTGCTGGTTTTTACCTTTAAAGCCATACGTGGTCTGGGACCCTCATCAGGAATGCCTTTCCTGGTACACCCCCCCCCCCCGAAGGATGGTCAGTTCTGCTAATAATAACTTGTTGTTGGTCCCCAGGAGTGTGTGGCTGTCCTCAACAAGAGCCAGAGCTTTTTCAGCCTTGCTCTGGCCCGGTGGGATACTCTGCCTAGTGACTAGGGTTGTACATATTGATAAACCTGAACCGAAAAGAAACCCGAAAAAGGCTTTTTGGGGGCTTCTTTCGGGTTTAATTTAACTCGGATATAAAACTGGGAATAAAGCTGAAGCCGGATAGCCAATCGCCAAATCAGCTGAATATGTATTCAACTTTTTTTGGCTTTGGCTTCCCCTGTGGCTTCTCCCTATGGGAATATTTTATGAGCTCTTGGGGAGGCATTTTTGGAGGTAGAGTTTCCAAATTTTCAGGATAGCTTCAAAGGATTCTCTTTGCATGACCCCCAATGTTTGGTGAAGATTGGGTCAGAGGGTCCAATTTTATGGGGTCCTGAAGGAGTTGCCCCCCTCCTCCATAGAGAAGCACTTTACAATGCTTCTCTATGAAGCTACCCTGAAAATTTGGGAACTCTACCATTGCAACTCAGTTTCCCATGACTCTTGGGTACGTATGTGGCTATTACAGACTGTGAAAAGTAAGTACTTTAAAAATTATTCCAGGGTGGGCATTTTTCGAGGTCCCAAATTTTCAGGATAGCTTCAAGGGACTCTCCTTACATGAACCCTCAAGGTTGGTGAAGTTTGGGACAGGGGGTACAATTTTATGGGGTCTCTACAATTTTATGCTTTTCTATGGAGGAGGGAGGGCAACACTGCTACACTAGCTAGTTCCTAGTTCCAGATCATTTATGAACAAATTAAATACTACCGGTCTCAAAACCGATCCTTGTGGGATTCCAGTGTTTATCTACCTCCACTGTGAGAACTGTCCATTTATTCCTACTCTTTGCTTCCTGTCATGTAAGCAATTTTTAATCCATTAGAGGACATGTCCTCTCATCCCATGACTTTCATGCCATCATTGTCTACATGCTTGTTTAATTTCTCAGTAGGGTTGCCAGGTCCCTCTTCACCAGCGGTGGGAGGTTTTGGGGTGGAACCTGAGGAGGGGTTTGGGGAAGGGAAGGACTTCAATGCCATAGAGTCCAATTGCCAAAGCGGCCATTTTCTCCAGGTGAACTGATATCTATTGGATGGAGATCAGTTGTAACAGCAGGAGATCTCCAGCTAGTACTTGGAGGTTGGCAACCCTATTTCTCAGAGAGCTCCAAAAGGTTGGTAAGGCAAGCCTTCCCTTTGTAGAAGCCATGCTGATTCTCCCTCATCAGCATCTGTTCCTCTAAATAAATAAATACATTGTATTCAAGGTCATGAGAGTTCATAATGTAGAGTAGCCATCTGGCAGGTAGATATTAAGATGTAGCTCTAATTACAAAGCACATTAATTGTACAGAAGCATGCCTGTTTTCCTGTTGACCAACTTTCTACTACTGCAGATAATCTGCTTTTAATGATTACATCAGAAGTCTACAAGTTTGGCAGAAATTATTTCCATTTTTAGCACTGCTGCAGTGTTACCCAATGGACCTGTAACTTTTGGAATATCCGCCTTTCATGTCAGGTTCCACAGATACATTTATGGACCAATTTCTATTGAGGGAACACTTTCTGTTGTATACTCAGGTACCATTTTGAGCAGCCCGGGGAACAGGAAGATTCCCAGAAACAAGCAGGCATAAAGTAGAACAGTTCAAATCTTTACTGGAAAAATGTGGCAAATAAAATAGAAATAGCAACAGGCACCCCAAAATAATGCACATGCACACACACACAAGGAATAAGACCAATAAGGACACCCAATGCCTACTAGGGAATTGCTTAAGGAGCAATAAAATAGGCATAGGTCTGCTTGCTGACATATCCTCAGATGAGGAGGAAGTGGAGGATGCTGTCCCCAGCTCTCCAATGCTGCAGGAAGACCTACCGGACAAGGAGACTTAATCAGGTGCAGAGGGAGAGGCTGAGGCTAGTAAGCCATGCTCTAGGTCCTGCAGCCTGGGACCTCCTGAAGCAGCCATCTTGCAGCCACCAGGTTCTCCCCCAAGGTCACCAGGGGCCTTGGAACACAGTAGAAGGTGGGCTCAGAGAGAGGCTCAGAACTAGCACCATAACATGCAGCTGGCAGCTAAGCACCAGCCAATCTCTGCCTGTGCTCAAATCAAAGAACAGCACGCTGGCTCAAAAAGTAAACACACACACACACACACACACACACACACACACATATATATATATTCAAAAAAATGTATTGAAATTAACAACAACTGATACTATAATATACTAAACTTACTTTCTATAAACTACAGTTCTACAACAAATACAAACAACACGCTTATAACTTACAACCATGTATACGCACACCAATTGTAACATATACACTAAATGTAACAGTGCATAATTAGACCACAAACAACCCAGGAAAATGTCCATGGCTAAATGGCAAATGCCCGAGGTCCACTGTTGTAACCCCAATTTCGCAGGTGAGACACCTAGATGCAAAAGGACACTAAGATTCAGCCAAAAGATCCAGGCAGGAAGAACGCTGTAGGTTAGGTGCAATCCAGAAAATTCCATGAAGAACTAAACAGAAGAATCCAGATAAGATGGACTCCACAGTGTGAACAGTAGGGCTGTTGGGGACAAAAATCGGGAAAATTTGGATTCGGGTTTAATTGGCCTTTCCACACACACCCAGGAAAACCTGAATGCCCCTATACCGGTAAAAGTGGGGATTCAGCTTTAAATTCGAGATTCCTGAAAAATTCAGCCATCTAAACTCACTAAACCCATTTCAGGGCTTTCCATGGCTCATGGGGGGCATTTTTACAGGTAGAGGTCCCAAATTTTCAGGGTAGCTTGAAGAAACTCTCCTTGCAAGAACCCCCAAGTTTGGTGACAATTGAATCAGGGGGTCAAATGTTATGGGATCTGGAAGGGGTCCCCCCTTCCTCCATTAAAACCAATACAAACAGTTTTGAATGCATTCCTATGGAGAAAGGGGGCGACCCCTTCCACACTCCATAACGTCAGACCCCCTGACCCAATCTTCACCAAACCTGGGTGTTCTTGCAAGGAGAGTCCCTTCAAGTTACCCTGAAAATTTGGGACCTCTACCTGCAAAAATCCCCCCCAAGAGCTTTGCAAAAAAATTCCCATTGCTTATCATTGGTGAGAAAAAAAGTTGTCAGCTTAATAGCAGTGACCCAGATCTCAGGCTAGGTGTGAGGAGAAGGAGGAAATGCTAATGAGTTCTTTCTCACCAGTGATAAGCAATGGGAATTTTTTGAAAGCTCCCGGGGGCATTTTTTCAGGCTCCAAATTTTCAGGGTAGCAGGAAGGGACTTTCCTTGCAAGAACCCCCAGGTTTGGTGAAGATTGGGTCAGGGGGTCCAGAGCTATGGGGTCTGGAAGGGGTCACTAGGGCTGTTGAATTTAAAAAAATTCGGTATAGTTCGGATTTGGCCGAATTTGGCCCATTTAGATTCGGGATATGCCGAAGTCCGAACTCCCCCACTTCGGATCCGTTCAATTCGGCGGGAATTCAAAGTTCGGAAAAAAAATTCGGCCGAATAAAGCCATTAAAAACACAATCGCGCCTTTCCGTGGCTCTGGGGAAGCATTTTTTGGGTTAGAGGTCCCAAACTTTCAGCAGAGCTTCAAAGGACGTTTATTGAAAGACTCCCCAAGGTTTGTAAAGATTGGGTCAGGGGGGGCTGATATATGGGCCCTGAAAGGGGTCCCCCCCAACCTTAATGTGCATCTCTCAGCAGAGCTTGCCGCCCACACACAGACTGCTTTCCCCACACACACACACACACACACACATACACAGGAGAAAAATTATAGATTAAAGCCCCCAAAGGGGTCTTACTGTGGTTGTCTTCTGTTCCATCAGGAGGGGCTGGGGAGGACTTGTAATCCAAGATGATTCCAATTAGGCACGGGACGTTTTGCTCTGGAGAAGATGCACACAGGATCGGCTGATCCATTCATCCCAATAGGGAAAAGGGGAAGGGGGAAAGGGGAAAGCCCATATCTCGGGACCCCCTGACCCAATGTTCACAAAACTTGGGTGGTCTCTTAAGAACACTGGTCTGAAACTCCGCTCAAAGTTTGGGATCTGCAACCCCAAAAATGCGCCCCCTGCAGCCACGGAAAGAGAAAAGGGGGGAGGCGATATTTCTGCCCCCACTGAACCCATCTTTACAAAACTTGGGTGGTATCTTAAGAATAATTGTCTGAAGCTATGCTAAAAGTTTGGGGGCTATATCCCCAAAAAGCACCCCCTGCAGCCACATAAATGGAAAAGGGGGAAGGGAAAAGGGGGAGAGCCCATATCTCGAGACCCCCTGACCCAATGTTTACAAAACTTGGGGGGTATCTTAAGAAGCTTCATCTGAAGCTCCACTGAAAGTTTGGGGTCTGTACCCCCAAAAATGTGCCCCCTGAAGCCATGGAAAGAAAAAGGGGGGAGCCCATATCTCGGGACCCCCTGACCCAATGTTTACAAAACTTGGGGGGTATCTTAAGAAGCTTCATCTGAAGCTCCACTGAAAGTTTTGTGTCTGTACCCCAAAAAATACGCCCCCTGCATCCACAGAAAGGAGCAAATGTGCACAAGCACTCCCCACACACACACGAGGATTTCACTCTCTCTCTCTCTCTCCCTGGCCAGGCCGCACATCAGCTGATTCCTCCAGTACTCAATCCTGACTGATTGGCCAGAAGAAGACCCAGCTTGGCCACCGATTGGCCGGGGGAGAATGCTGCTTACTGATGGTTATGCTGCTTACTGATGGCCGAATTTGCCGAATTTATTCGCGAACTCCTGAACTCCCTGAATTCGGCCCCCCCGGTTGCCCGCCAGTTTTGAGTTCGGTTCCTCCCAAACTAAAAACCACCGAATCAGGGGAAATTCGGCTGGTTTTCAGTTCAGGCCGAACCGAATCAACAGCCCTAGGGGTCACCCCACCCTCCTCCACTGAAATGCATTGGCAAAGTGCCTGTGTTCAGAATCTTTAGTGTGATCTTTGCAATATATCTTTGCAAACTTTGCCCCTTACCCCCATACAGATACAATCTAGTTCTGGAAGAAATAATTAAAATAGAACACACAGAAACATCCATTTGGCACAATCTAAATAGAACTGAAAAATCAACTTTACAACAGTTATTAAAACGCAAGGATGTCATCTTTAAACCAGCAGACAAGGGAGGGGCTATTGTTGTGTGGGGCAGAGAAGACTGTGTTAAAGAGGCCTTCCGGCAATTGAAAAATACAGCCTATTATGCTAGATGTGAAGCTAACCCCACTACAAATATTAAGAAGGACATAGCTGATCTCCTAGAGGAGGGACTAATGGAGAACTGCATAGATAGAACCACCTACATTCATCTTACACAAACTGACAACAGGTTCCCCAATTTTATTTGCTGCCAAAAATCCACAAAGGCACATTCCCTGTTCCAGGTATACCTATAGTCTCAGGATGTGGCTCTATATTGGAGCCCCTAGCAGCCTATGTGGATCTCTTTCTAAAACCACTAGTTCCTAATTTCAGATCATATCTAAAGGACACCATGGATTTTTAAAATCACATCCACATTATACAACATTTGGCTGAGGATGTGATGCCTGTAACACTAGATGTGGTTTCCCTCTACACTAACATTCCACAAGAGGAAGCCTTAGATGTCCTCAGAGAAGTCCTTGATAAGAGAAAACAGTATAGGTACTCACCCACACACTTTCTTTGCCAAATGGCAGATATTTGCCTAAGAAAAAAATTCTTCCAATTCCAACATGATTTTTATATGCAGGTATCTGGCACAGCAATGAGCTGTAAGTTTGCCCCTGAGTTGGCAATTTTTTTAAATGGAGAGATTGGAAAATACATTTATTCTCCAGGAAGAAAATATATACTTTGAACACATTCTCCTATATAAAAGATACCTGGATGATATTTTTATTATTTGGCAGGGTAATATAGAGACACTTTCCAGTTTTGCAAAATATATCAACACCATCCATGGCACTATCAAATTTGAGATGACATTTAACAAAACCAAAATAAAAATTTTTGGACAATGAAGTAAAAAAGGTTTGTACCAGGATAATAACAGGTGCTTACAGAAAACCGAGTGATGCAAATTCATACTTAGCTTGTGACAGCTTCCATCCATACCACCTAAAGAAAAACTTACCATACTCTCAGCTCCTCAGACTTAGAAGAAACTGTAGCCAAGACTCAGATTTCATTAGATAAGCCAACATTACTATCAGCCAATTCAGAGAGAGGGGTTATTCATCCAAAATCTTAAAACAAGCTTTCCACAAAGCGTCACATACCCCCAGATCCTCCTTACTAAAGCCCAAGGCCAAGAATAATAAAAAAGATTGAATAGTTATCACTCTAACTTATGACAGCATCTATAACAAAATAAAGAGCATTATCCAAAAACATTGGTATCTACTAACATCCCTAGATGCAGCTCTTCTCCCCTCTTTTCATATAAAAGATCCAGAAACCTCCAGAACATTCTAGCGAGCAGCTCATTAAAAGATCAAACCACTAAGAAAAATACTATAGAGGGGAAGGGGTTGCCACAAGATAATTTTCCATGTGGACACTGTGCAGCATGCCCCCATTCTGTTAAAAGAAACACCTTTCACAATTCTAGTGGAGACAGAACCTTTTACATCAAGGATTTCGTTAATTGTAATTCTAGTAGTATTAATGTGATGCAATGTCCTTGTAAACTTATGTATGTTGGCATGTCAACAAGACCAATCAAGATGCGTATCTGTGAGCACAGGAGCTGCATCAGAACAAGGAAGTTGACAGCTCCATTAGTGCAGCACTTTCTGACCTTTGCTCACAGATAAGGACCTCTGCTTCTGGATTGTTGAAAAAGTGCCAGCAACGTCTCATCTACAGCTGAGACTTCTAAGGAAAAGAGAGACATTTTGGATTTATACTCTGGGAACCTTGGCTCCAAAAGGCTTAAATGTAGATATTGACTGGCTTTGTCTTTAATGGATTTTTAACAATATTGTAATTTACTTGTAAAATCTTTTGGCTTGAGTTCACTTGATCAGTTGTACAGTAACTACACTTCTCGTAGAGAAGCAGGGTGATTGCATCATCCTAATTATAGATGTGCTGAGTCATAGAGCTAACATCATCCTATGAACACTATTTAGAATTGTTTAGGATCATCAGTTTCACATTGCTTTACTTGGTTGATAACTGCACACATCAGTTTGCCAATCTGTTTAATTACCGTATTTTTCGCTCCATAAGACGCACCTGACCATAATACGCACCAAGTTTTTAGAGGAAGGAAAACAAGAAAAAATATTCTGCTGAATAAA
The DNA here is from genome assembly GCF_029931775.1 of Euleptes europaea. Lineage (NCBI taxonomy): Eukaryota > Metazoa > Chordata > Lepidosauria > Squamata > Sphaerodactylidae > Euleptes > Euleptes europaea. Next base: position 9,738,328 of record NC_079316.1, read on the forward strand.
GACCCCCGTCCGGTTTCCAGGGAGTCCCTAGAAGCCGGCCGGGGGTCTTTAAACTGCTCTGCGCGGCCTGCCTAGGCAGCGCAGAACAGTTTTCCTCCCCCCCCCACTTCCCGGTCCGAGGCTCAGCTATTGGGCGGGGACCCGCCCAGCTTCTAGGGACTCCCTGGAAGCCAGGCGGGGGCGGGTGGTCTTGAAAGGCCCCAAGTGCAATCTCCAGCATCTCCAGTTAAAGAGCCCGGGCAGGTAGGTGATGTGAATGACCCCCTGCCTGAGACCCTGGAGAGCTGCTGCCAGTCTGAGTAGACAATACTGAATTGGATGGACCAAGGGGGGGTCTGATTCATCAGAAAGCAGCTTCATGTGTTCATGTGTATTTTGGAGGGGGCTGTGAGCTCAGTGACGGAGCCCCTGCTCAGCATGCAGGAGGTCTCAGGTTCAATCCCCAGCAGCATCTCCAGTTAAAGGGACCGGGCAGGTAGGTGATGGGAAAGACCCTTTCTGTCTGAGACCCTGGAGAGCCATGGGGAGGGGGCTGTGAGCTCAGTGGTGGAGCCTCTGCTGGGCATGCAGGAGGTCCCAGGTTCAATCCCCAGCGGCATCTCCAGTTAAAGGGACTAGGCAAGTAGGTGATGGGAAAGACCCCTGCCTGAGACCCTGGAGAGCCATGGGGAGGGGGCTGTGAGCTCAGTGGTGGAGCCTCTGCTGGGCATGCAGGAGGTCCCAGGTTAAATCCCCAGCGGCATCTCCAGTTAAAGGGACCAGGCAAGTAGGTGATGGGAAAGACCCTTGCCTGAGACCCTGGAGAGCCATGGGGAGGGGGCTGTGAGCTCAATGGTGGAGCCTCTGCTGGGCATGCAGGAGGTCCCAGGTTCAATCCCCCGTGGCATCTCCAATTAAAGGGACTAGACAAGTAGGTGATGGGAAAGACCCTTTCTGTCTGAGACCCTGGAGAGCCATGGGGAGGGGGCTGTGAGCTCAGTGGTGGAGCCTCTGCTGGGCATGCAGGAGGTCCCAGGTTCAATCCCCAGCGGCATCCCAGTTAAAGTGACCAGGCAAGTAGGTGATGGGAAAGACCCCTGCCTGAAACCCTGGAGAGCCATGGGGAGGGGGCTGTGAGCTCAGTGGTGGAGCGTCTGCTGGGCATGCAGGAGGTCCCAGGTTCAATCCCCAGTGGCATCTCCAGTTAAAGGGACTAGGCAAGTAGGTAATGGGAAAGACCCTTGCCTGAGACCCTGGAGAGCCATGGGGAGGGGGCTGTGAGCTCAGTGGTGGAGCGTCTGCTGGGCATGCAGGAGGTCCCAGGTTCAATCCCCAGCGGCATCTCCAGTTAAAGGGACCAGGCAAGTAGGTGATGGGAAAGACCCCTGCCTGAGACCCTGGAGAGCACTGCCAGTCTGAGTAGACAGTACTGTCTTGGATGGACCGAGGGGGGGGGTCTGGTTCAGTATAAGGCAGCTTCCCGAGGAGGGGCCCGTGGCTCAGTGGCAGAGCCTCTGCTTGGGCATAGCAGGACTCCCCCAGTTCAGTCCCCGCGGGGCGCCTCCGCTCCCACCCGCCCCTGGCCCAGGCGAGCCCGGCGCTGCCAGGCCTCCGCCTCCCCCCCACTCGCTGCACGGAGGCCGGGCGGGGCGGGCGGAGAGCGAGGCCGGATCCCGCTGCCGGGACGATCCGCCTGCCCCCCTCCCTCCTTCCTTCCCCCCTCCCTCCTTCCTTCCCCCTTCCTTCCCTTCTGCTCGCTTGGCCTCCGTGCAGCAGGGATCGCCGAGGGGGAAGTGGGAGAGGGGGAAAAGGAAGGCCGGGGGTGGGGGTGGGGTAGGCCTGAGGGGGAGACGCCACCTTCGCTCAGCTTGGGCGGGGGCGCTTCAGGGCCGGGAAGCGCGGGGGGGAGGCTTAAACCCCCACCGCCCCCCTTCCCGGGAGTCCTCACAGGAAGGAGGCCTGGCCCGGGGTGGGGCAGCTCCTGCTGCTGCTGGGTTCCTGGGCGGACTGGAGGTAAGCAGACCCCTCCCCCTGCCCCGGCTTCCCCCCCTGCTGTAAGCCCTTGGTCCAAAGAACCAGAAACCACGACATAGACAATTAGGTCCAAAGAAGCTGGTCTTTACTGGTCAAATAGAATAACAGAGCATAAAGGAAAGGGTGACAGCTATGGAGCTGTCTTGCTGAAACCTGGTAATATAGATGCACAGAAAGGGTGAGAGATTACATATTGAAAACAAAAGTAAGTTCCCAGAACGAATTAGGTTCCCAGAACCTCAAACAGAAAGTGGTAGGCATAACAGTCTTTGCAACCTTGGCTGCGGTTCAGTAGGGATAACATTCCTTGAGTCTGGATGGCAGGATGTGAACAAAGTGAACAACACTGATATGCCTGACATTCTGCCCCCCTTAAGGCCCCCTCCCGGCCCGCGCGGGGGACGGTCTATCCGGGTAGGTGGTGTGGAAGGCGGTCAGTAAGTGCGGGGCGGAGACATCCTGGGCCCGCACCCATTCATCGTAGGCAGGGGGGAAATGTTTCCATCGAATAAGATACTGCAAGGATCCATGTTGTATATGTGAATCTAGGATTTTTGACACTTCGAAATGCTCCTCCCCCCCCCCACCATCACTGGCTGCTCCGGAGGTGGCTCTGGATGCCAGTCTGAAGAGGCGACATGGGGTTTTAGGAGGCTGACATGAAAAACTGGGTGGATACGTCTCAGGGTTTTGGGAAGGGTCAGCTCCACAGTGACAGGATTGATGATCCGGGCAATGGGATAGGGTCCAACGTATTTGGCACTGAGCTTATGGCAAGGTCGGGTGGATCGTAGGTTTTTAGTGGAAAGGTACACTAATTCCCCGACCTGGAATTCTTTGCTGGGGGAGCGATGCTTATCTGCTTGCTCCTTATATTTGCGCTTGGCTCTTTCCAGGTTGCTTACCAGCCAGGGCCAAGTGGTGCGGAGGGTATGTGCCCAAGAGGCTATATCGGAATCCCCCTCCCCTTCAGGTATTCCAATTGGGGCAATAGGACCGAAGTCCTGACCGTACACAGCATAGAAAGGACTGAACCCTGTAGACTGATGGACAGCATTATTGCACGCATATTCTGCGAAAGGTAATAGCTCTACCCAGTCATCTTGGTGGTAATTAACATAACAACGTAAATAACATTCCAACACAGCATTAACACGTTCGGTTTGTCCATCCGTTAGGGGATGGTAAGCACTCGACAACCCTTGTTCCACCCCCACCAGTTTAAGGAACGCCTTCCAGAATTTCGCCACAAAACTACTTCCACGGTCGCAAATTATCTTGCGCGGATACGAGTGCAACCGGACCACATGTGACATGAAGAGGCGGGCCAACTTGGGGGCGGAGGGAATACCCGCACACGGAACTAAATGTACCTGTTTGGAAAATAAGTCAGTAACAACCCAGAGTACAGTTTTTCCCCCACTAAGGGGGAGATCCGTCATGAAATCCATGGCAATCACTTCCCAGGGTTTGCTGGGAATTTCCAGTGGTTGCAGTAGTCCTGGGGTTTTGCCTTGAGATCGTTTGACTGTGGCACAGATGGGGCAGCTGTGAATAAAGGAGTCCACATCAGAACGCATTCCCCCCCACCAAAACTGTCTGCGCAACAAGTGGAGAGTTTTCAGAAACCCAAAGTGCCCTGCAGTTTTGGCTCCATGGGCTAACTGTAGAACTTCTCGTCGAAGTATTTTAGACACGTAGAGTTTTGAGTCTTTGTACCAGCAACCCCCCTTCTCAAGTACACCTTGGGGCAAGGTTTGGGCAGTGCGCTCGGCTAGGCACTGAGTTCGAAGGGAGTTCAGAAAGGTATTGGAGATGATCATCCCCTTTCCTTTCGTAGGAGAGGGTGAATCAGGAGCTGGTGGAGGTGGAGGGAGAGGAGGGACTGGTTGCTGTGGAGCGCTGGGAACAGGTGGCACAAGGGGGACAGGCGAGGGAGGCCGCTGGTCCGGGCTGGATATTTTGTCGGCTGCTGTATGGTTTTTCTGCCGGAGCTGGGTTTGGGCTCGGGTTTGCACAACCAGCAGGGGCAGGGCTTCCCTTTGCACCGGGGTAAATAAAGAGTCTGTTGGCCGCTCATGTTTTAATGGGTATTGAGGCAACCGGGATAGGGCATCCGCAAGCACATTCTGTTTCCCGGGCACATGTTTGAGAACGAAACGGAATTGGGCAAAGAAATCTGCCCAACGCTGTTGTTTTGCGGACAATTTATGGGTCCCAGTGAGGGCAGCTAGGTTCTTGTGATCGGTCCAAACTTCAAAGGGGATCCCATATCCCTCCAGGAATTGCCTCCACAGTGTAAGGGCATGGTGGACGGCTGCAGCTTCCTTTTCCCAAATGGGCCAGTTTAGCTGGGAATGTGCAAACTTCTTCGAGAAGTAGGCACAGGGATGCAGGAGACCGTCCGGTCCTCTCTGGAGTAGGGCCCCCCCCCCATGGCTATGTCAGATGCATCGACCTGCACAATAAACATTTGGTTCGGATCCGGGTGCTGCAGGACCGGTTCAGACGTGAAAAGTCGTTTAAGGGCTACAAAGGCAGCTTGGCACTGAGCTGTCCACAGTATTTTGGCAGAGGGCAAGGTTGCAGAAACCCCTTTGCCCTTCGTTTTCAGGAGGTCAGTGATTGGCAGCGCCACTTGAGCAAAGTTAGGAATGAAACCTCAGTAGAAATTAGCAAAGCCCAAGAATTGCTGTACTTGTTTGTGGGTGGAGGGTGGAGTCCAGTCCAGTACCGATTGGACTTTAGCGGGATCCATGCTAAGGCCACGATGAGAGATTATGTAGCCCAAAAACGTTATCTGCTTTTGGTGGAACTCGCATTTAGACAGTTTTGCATAGAGCTGGTGGTTACGTAGGCGTTGAAAACTTCTCTGACCAGAACAACATGTTCTTCCATGGTTTTTGAATAAATAAGAATATCATCCAAATAAACCACCACGCCGCGGTACAGCAAATCATGGAGGATCTCATTAATGAGTTGCATGAAGACCCCCGGGGCCCCTTTTAACCCGAACAGCATCACAAGAAATTCATACATTCCAAAACAGCTAGAGAAGGCGGTGAGGGGTTCGTCCCCTTCACGAATTCAGACGCGGTAGTAAGCTTCCACTAAGTCCAACTTGGAGAAAATACGACCCTCCTGTAACTGCCCCATGATATCTGAGATCAACGGGATGGGGTAGGCGTTGGCTTGGGTAACTGCATTAAGCTTTCGGAAGTCAATGCATAAACGCAAGTCACCCTCCTTTTTGCGGACAAAGAACGCTGGGGCTGAGTTGGGAGCGTTCGATGGCCGAATGAACCCTCGAGCAAGATTTTTATCCAAAAAGTCACGTAATAAAGCGCGTTCGGAAACGCTCATGGGGTAAATCTTGCTTTTAGTCAGTGTGCAGTCTTTAACTACCTCAATGGCACAGTCAGTGGTACGATGGGGGGGCAAGGCATCACATTCTTTAATATCGAAGACGTCTGCAAAGTCTCTGTAGGCATCGGGCAAAAGCGGGGGCCATGCGGTATTGGAAGTTAAAGCCGGAGTAGGTGGAGACGTCACTGCGACTCCTTGCCGGTGTTGTTTGCACATAGGGTTGGTAAAGGAAATAGTATCCGTCTCCCAGTCTATATAAGGACTATGGCCCTTGAGCCAATTAATCCCTAGGACAACTTCGAACCGAATGGGGGCTATGGTAAAGTCTATTTGTTCCCAATGGGAACCTATACCCATCGCCACTCCCTGTGTGCGATGATCGACTGGTCCCCCCTTGAAAGGGCTTCCATCCATCTGGGCAAATTGGACGGGAGCGGGTAGTGCCTCGGACTTGACTTTGAGAGCTGCGAATGTGGTTTCACTAATTAAAGTGCGACCGCAGCCAGAGTCAATAAGTGCCTTGACGGGCAGTTGGGGGCCCCCTTTATAGTGTTGTAACACTGCGTCCACATAAACAGTGGTTTCCACTTCACTCACCTTGACGGGAGCTTTGGGTTTAGCAGAAGATTCTGCAGGAGTCTGTGGAGACGCTCCACTCACCACAGACCGAATTCGTTTTTTGACAGATCAAGAGGGGATTCCAGGTTTAAAGCTGGAGCATTCCATTGATCTTCGTCCGAAGACGGAGAGTTGTCCCCCACTGGGGCACTTGTAATCCGAGACCCTGTGGGGTCGTTTGGTGCAGAGAGGTTAGCCGATTCCTCAACATGAAGTGCAGAGGGTGTGGGTCTTCCCGGCGCTGCGCTGCGGGTGGACGCGGTGCCTCTGCGTTGAGGTCTTCCTCGAGCTCGGAGTGACACGCTGGGGCGGGTGGCCTCCGGTCATTGAGGGCAAGTCACTGCAAAGTGGCCCAATTCTCCACATACGAGGCAAGCTCCCCTCTGGAACCTTGATTCGCGATCCTGAGGTGGTCGCGTTGGTTTTCGCAGGCTGGGGAGCGGCGCTCTTGATGGGGCTTTCTGGGCGTTCTTATCCTTGTGTCGTTGCCGGACCAGGGATATGAAACGCCGGTGGCTTTCAACTTCTTCCGCCAATAGAATCCAATCTTCGAGGGTATTAGGATCGCCTCGCATATAAGACCAGTTCAAAATGTCAGGGTGTAAAGCTTTCCTGAAGTAGTGGATTAGGGTAGCTTCCGGCCAGTCTACTATTCTACTGGCTAGTCTTTGGAATTCATCAGCAAATTCTCGGACTGGAGAAGAGCCCTGTCTGAGTTGTAGAAGTTCTGCTTTGGCTCGTTCTCCCATAAAAGGGTCTTCGAACCGTCTCCGCAAGGCAGTCATAAAATTGTTGAGGGAGCGGATAGACCGAGACCGAGTGTCAAATTGGAGGACCATCCAGTCAGCGGCTTTCCCCGTCAATAGAGAAGCTACAAAGCGGACCCGGCTATCCTCTGTGGTAAAGAAGTGCCCTTGTTCCCGCATATAACTGTCCACTTGATGTAGGAAACAGGGTAGAGTCTCGAGCGAGCCATCATAGGTCGTTTTCAATCGAGGTTGCTTCCATGGACCAGGTATGGGCTGTCCCGGTTGTACGGGTGCCCCGGGGCGGGGGCAACTGGCGCTCCGGGAACCAGTGGTTGAATGGGGAGGTTAGCTGGTGGTTGGGCTGGTACCACCTGTTGAACTGGTAGATGAACTGGTGTGGCGGGCCCGGGAAGGATGGGCTGCGCCGGAGGTACCTGCGCCCGCTGTAACCGTTCGTTTTCTTGGAACAAACGCTCCATTTGTTCCTGGAGACGGTCTACACGGTCATATAATTCCCGGTTCTGCGCTTGCAACAAGTGTACCTCGTCTTCAGGTCCCCCCGTACGATGCGCTCGGCTGGTCCGGAAACCCGTGGCCCAGTGCGAGTTATCTCCATATAAGTTCTCCTCGTCAGAATTGTCGGATCCCCGAAGCTGTTCTGCGAGGCGCCGTGCGCGTTGGGTGGTTCGAGACGGGGCAAAAGCCAGTGAGAACGTTGGTCCCCACGAAGGGCCGGTCTGCCCGGGATCTTTGGGGCGCACACTCGCCCATGCTCATTCCGCAGCCAACTGCTGCTCCCTGTCCCGTGCGGCTTGAGCCTCGGCCGCCGCTTCCGCCGCCGCCGCTGCTTCTCTGTCCGCGAGAGTTTGAGCGGTCTCAAGTTTCAAGGCAATGTCCGCGGTCACGAGAGGTAAAAGTTCCTTCTCCAAGAGAGTGAGGAGCGGTTCGGACTCCCCCCCAATAGCGGTTGAATCTGGACCGCGAGCGCAGGTGCATCAGCCCCGAAAGTTGGGGTCAACACTTCTGACAGAGTGGCTACCGTAGTATCCTTGGTGAGATCCACAAATAGAAGCGCTGTTTGGATAGCGATCCGTCTCGCCTCTGCCTGACAGTCGGCTGCATTCGGCACCAAAGAAAAACCTGTCAGTGCAGCACCTGCCATGGCTCCTGTTGAGTGAGTTTCCCAAGCAATGAGTTTATCCAACAAACTGGTTAGTATTTGTAAATCCTCCGCTGCTAGTTGGGCATCATCTACCAACCGATCAAGGACTTGGAGGTCTAGACAGGCGTTGGTATCCTCAACTTCAGACATCCAAGGAAAAGTCACTAGAGAACGCCATTGGGACTGTAGTAATCCATTAAGGCGACTAACTTCTGCGCTAGTCCTGCTCAGCTCGGCTACAACGTCCAGTAAAAGATTGGGGTCGTCACCTTCCAGGGTTGGTCCAGACACCCATAGTCCGGGGATCACAACCAGCTGATTTGAGACGAATCACCTGGGGAGCGGTCTCCACGCTCCCACCCGAGTGGCAGGCGAACCCTCCTGGGCTCCAGCCTGACAAAGGAAAGTAGACAGAGAGAGATAGCTGTCACAATGTAAGCCCTTGGTCCAAAGAACCAGAAACCACGACATAGACAATTAGGTCCAAAGAAGCTGGTCTTTACTGGTCAAAGAGAATAACAGAGCATAAAGGAAAGAGTGACAGCTATGGAGCTGTCTTGCTGAAACCTGGTAATATAGATGCACAGAAAGGGTGAGAGATTACATATTGAAAACAAAAGTAAGTTCCCAGAACGAATTAGGTTCCCAGAACCTCAAACAGAAAGTGGTAGGCATAACAGTCTTTGCAACCTTGGCTGCGGTTCAGTAGGGATAACATTCCTTGAGTCTGGATGGCAGGATGTGAACAAAGCGAACAACACTGATATGCCTGACACCTGCGGGCGAAGGCGGCGTCTCCCCCTCAGGCCTACCCCACCCCCCACCCCGGTCTTCCTTTTTTCCCTCTCCCACTTCCCCCTCGGCGATCCCTGCTGCACGGAGGCCAGGCGAGCAGAAGGGAAGGAAGGGGGAAGGAAGGAGGGAGTGGGGAAGGAAGGAGGGAGGGGGGGCAGGCGGATCGTCCCGGCAGCGGGATCCGGCCTCGCTCTCCGCCCATCCCGCCCGGCCTCCGTGCAGCGAGTGGGGGGGAGGAGGAGGCGGAGGCCTGGCAGCGCAGGGCTCGCCTGGGCCAGGGGCGGGTGGGAGGCGCCCCGCGGGGACTGAACTGGGGGACTCCTGCTATGCCCAAGCAGAGGCTCTGCCACTGAGCCACGGGCCCCTCCTCGGGAAGCTGCCTTATACTGAACCAGACCCCCCCCTCGGTCCATCCAAGTCAGTACTGTCTACTCAGTACTGTTCTGAGGCTCAGGAACGGGAAGTGCGCGGGGAGGGGAGGTTAAACTGCTCTGCGCTGCCTAGGCAGGCAGCACAGAGCAGTTTAAATACCCTGCCTCCCAGCTGGCCTTCCAGGCGGGAACGCCAGCTTGCTTTCGGCCGCACCCAGCCGGCTGGCGGGAGGGGCGGGAGTCCACACATTCGCTCCATAAGACGCACGACATTTCCCCTCACTTTTGAGGAGGAAAAAAGTGCGTCTTATGGAGCGAAAAATACGGTATGTCTTACAGTATTACAACTAGAGTATTATAGTATGTATTTTTCAAACATCTCTTTTAAATTTATATAATTGCCTTCTTAATATATAGAAACTAACCTATTATTGTTATTCTATTTTTGCAGACAACCTATATACATGCCTTGTTTGATTTAAACTGTTTGAATATGTATATATTTTTATAAATGTGTGCAGGTGTTACATGGGTTTTAATGACCACTGATGAAGGCCAAATAGGCCGAAACACGTCTGGCATGTGGTTAGAGACATCAACTTCAGGAAATGCCATTGTGCTATTTTAATGTTTTTAAATGATTTTAATCTAGACATAGTGCTTCCAATAAATTATATTTTCATTAATTATTCTACCCAACCTTGGGTACCCAGCTACCTGGAACCAATCTGCCTGTGAGCTGGAGTTACCACAAGATCAGGGCCAACAGCCATGTATGCTACTCAGCCATTGATACGTTGCACATGTCCCTGGATGGCACAGCAGGTTGATGAGTCACACAGCTGGGTTGTCCTGATAAAAGCAGATACGAAAGGGTAAACCAGTTTGGAAGCAACTCGTTCACATCCCTTGTGTGCATGCCATTGGACCTTTGTCTTGTTTCAATCCTCAGTGTGTTGAACCTTCCAGACTGTGACTTGGTTTGTGCTCTTCGGCTATGCCTAGGGTATGCCTAGCTGGAGATCTCCTGCTATTACAACTAATCTCCACTCAATAGAGATCAGTTTGCCTGAAGAAAATGGCTGCTTTGGTAGTTGGACTCTATGGCATTGAAGTCCCTCCCTAAACCCCACCCTCCTAAGGCTCCATCCCAAAAACCGCCCGCTGGCGGTGAAGAGGGACCTGGCAACCCTAGCTTTGCCCCACTGTTTTTGACACTTAGACCATTTATGCATGGGAGGTTTTGCCTGGAATTTGCTACTCTCTAGATGCAAATTTCCCCCATCCAAATTCTCAAAACTCAACAATAAGCCCCCATGCAGAGTTCTGAGAATTCGGATGGGGAAAATTTGCATCTAGAAAGCGGCAAATCCAAGGCAAAACCTCCCATGCATAAATGACCTTAGACTTCTGAATGATTGTGCTTTGATCCCCAGCCTATATTATGACTGTGCTTGTCTCTCCCTTCCTGTAATCCAGTGAGAGTTGAGGTTTGGGAGAGTCTGGGGGAAAGGAGACAAATGACATGTAGCAACGCTATGTGTCAGGTGATGCCAGTTAGAGATTGGGGTGGAGTGGTTGGAAAAAGGAAAGCAAAAGAAAGCCTGAGGCCTGCTCAAAGTCTCTGAAGGGTCCTGTGCAGTATCTCAGGGGTAGCAGGTGTGGTGATCCTGCTAGCAAATTACTGGGGAATTTGGGGCTTCTTCTGTGTGCAAATGATTCCATCATCTGGGGTTTGCCATCCTCTAGGGGCAGGATTGGACCCCATGTGCCAGAGCACCCCTTTCAGGGCTCTTCTCTGTTGCCTCCCTCCTGCAACCTTCCCCATTCCTGGTTGGGCCAGCCTCAGACTGGGCAGGGACGCTGGAACAGGGCTCCCGGCATCTCCCATGCCCTGGACTTCTGCCTCTCAATTCTCTCTCTGGTTCCAGGCTATGAGTCCATCCTCCTCCTCGGCTGGCCGTTCCTCCCTATTTATCCCTTTTCTCTCTAAATCTCCGCCCCCTGCTCCCTTCCAACCACCACCCTTTCCCCCAGGTGCTTCCCCTTCCCAATTACCTTTTGTTTTCCAGGCCCCTCGAAGGCAGGGTCGTGCTCTGCCACCCGTGCCAGCATTTCTCAGGAGTTGTCTGGGATGGGTTCCTCTCCACCCTTCCTCCTCTGCCAGCTGGAGCTGGCTCCGCTGATAGGAGACATCCTGTTGGTCCCTTCCCCAGCTAGGCAGCCCCTGTTTTTGCTAGGCTGTCTGCCGCAAGCGGGTGGAGGTCAATGCTCATAAAAAATATCATAAACATATTGGTGATGGAATTACCACAGAATTACCCATTGCTAATGCTTGAGCTTGAAAATAAAATTGGTCCTGAAAGCAAAATAAATATTATCTCTAATAATTGAATCAGAAAGGAAGTAGGAGAGAGATGTTTAATCCTCTTTTGTAAATATAATTCGGATGCTGGAACACCCCCTGGAATGCTGACATGGGCCTTTATGCCGGTGGGACGCCAGGCCTCCACACCAGCACTAGGGCTACTAACGCCGGCATAAGTAGCCCGGGCCTCCATGCTGGCGCTGGGCCCTCTAATAGCCCGGGGGCCGGTGTGAGGGAGCCTAATGCCAGCGTGGCCCCTTCCTGGCCTCCTAAGGACTTTTGCCCTTGAAGGTGAGGAATGTGCTGTGAGTGTAGGCAAACTTCCTTTTTAGATATTTATGTATATGATTATGATGGACACCCGTGGGTAAAACCCTTTTGAAAACCTACTGTTAGGGATACCTTTCTACATTATAATAGCCATCATCCTTTATTTTTACATAACAATCTTCCCTTCGGTTCTTTTTTGAGGAAAAAGCATAATACAAGTGTCTATTTATATATCTGAATCGGAGACAATGGGCCGCATTTCAATTAAAGTCATTATTAGAGATAGGAGAAGAAAGTGACCAGAAATGGGTGAGATTTGAAAATAAGATTAACAGAGACATAGGTAGATTTGGCATTTTCTCAAAAGTCTTAAGTAAAGATTTAAAATTAACTATAGGTCCCAGACGTACAGCACTAGAGATATGGAATAAATGGCAACCTTTATGGCTAGGAAGGACTTCAAGATGGGCTCCGCTAGAGTCTATGCATATTGAAATGAGAGAAAGTAAATGGTGGGAAACCCTAAGGTCAAAAGGATATTATAGACTGGGAGATATGTACAGAGGAGGAACCCTAAAACCTTTACAGGAGATAGTAGAAGAGATAGGCAAACAACATTGGCTAAAAACAACAGGCCTTTATGGAAGGGTTAAAATGATTAACGAAAAAGGGGAAATATGGTCAGAGGAACCAATGGAAGAAATATATAAAGAAATGCAAAAATCAAAACAAGGATTGGCAGGAAAAATCTACAGGAAAATGATCTCAAATAAAGATAAGACAATAACATATTTACAAAAAACTTGGAGTAAGGAAGGTCAGATATCAGAAACCACAGCAGGTAAAATTATGAAAGGACTAGAGGAAATAAAAGTGATTAAATTCAATGAATTGGAACATAAATTTTTTACAAAATGGTATAAAACACCAGCGCAATTAGCGAATATGTTTCCAGGACTAAGCCCTATGTGTTGGCACTGTAGACAATCTAAGGGTTGGTTCTCCCACATGTGGTGGGAATGCCCAGAGGTTAAGGTCTTTTGGACACAAATAATAGAAATTATAAGGAGAAAATGTAAATTATCTTTAACCATAGATTTTAACCTAATGTTAATGAGCACAACAGGGAACTCAGGGGTTAACAAGAGGGACCAGGCCATATTCAAGGCTATGTTATTAGCAAGTAAAGCAGTAATAGCTCTGGGTTGGAAGGACAAAAGTAAATGGACTATAGAAATCTGGCACAACTATTTGTTTGAATTTATACAGTCGGATATCGTCGAGATGATGCGCCAGAAGACTTCATGGGAAGACAAGAGCAGGGAAATCACGAGTAGATGGAAGACCTATTTAGAGTGGATATCAACGGGAGGAAGAAAAGACATTCGGTGGAAAATCCAGACTTTGTGCCCGTGGCTGGGATTAAGAGACTAAAAAATATAGAAAAGGAGTGGGGTTAGGGAAGGGGATGGGAGGGATGGAAGGGAATGTGAAAAATATGACATATAAACAATGTATGCAGAATAAGAAATGTATATTTGAAATTTGTATAAAAAGAAACAATAAAAAAAAAAGAATCGGAGACCATGGGAAGAAATTTCTTTCACGTGGCTATCCTCGTAGAGTTGTTGAATTGGCTTTGGCTTGTGCTAGTGACACACTTAGGAAGCAGTTGTTTGTTAAAGGTGCCTGGCTAGCAAAAGGATTTTTCCCTCACTTCCTTTTTCTTCATTGTCTTTCCATTTCAGAAATGTAATATTTAAACATTGGCATCTGTTAAACTCTGCACCGGGCTTTGCTTCCAAACCAAAGAGCTCGATCCCTTAGAGATCAGTTGGTAAGAGTTGATATCAGACCACAGCCTTTCCAGTTGAACTTATAGGAACATTATAGATGTGGCAACTGTGTTGACTGCAAGCAGGCAGCTCAAGTTCAAATTTTTAGTCATCCGGCTAGTCAACGTAGTCAGTCATTTCACTAATTGCAACTCAGCTTATGTCAGTTATGTGTTGCAATGTTCTTGCAATTTAACCTATGAAGGTATGATTACTCATCCTTTAAAACACAGATTATAAGAGCATCGTAGTACGATTTCAAACCAAGGCATGGATTCTCCTTTGGCCAGTCACTTCTTATCTTTCAAGCACAAGCCTAGAGATTTGAAATACTTTGTTATTGAGAAACTGGACTTCAAACCTTTTTCTAATTATGACATGATAAAATGGCTTCGACAGAGAGAGGCCTTTTGGATCTTTAGATTAGGTTCTGTACATCCTACAGGTTTCAATGATAGGTTAGACTTATCAGCTAGCATGGTGTAGTAGTTAACAGCGGTGGTTTGGAGTGGTGGACTCTGATCTGGAGAACCAGGTATGATTTCCCACTCCTCCACATGAGTGGCGGATGCTAATCTGGAAAACCAGGTTTGTTTCCCCACTCCTACACATGAAGCCAGCTGGGTGACCTTGGGCAAGTCACATTCTCACAGGGTGTCTGTTGTGCTGAGGGGAAGGTGATTGTAAGCCTGTTTGAGTCTCCCTTAAGTGGTAGAGAAAGTTGGCATATAAAAACCAACTCTTCTTCTTCTTCTCCTCCTTCTTCTTCTTCTTCTTTTAATAGACATTATTTATATTAAACTCAATAGCTTGTTTTAAATGTTTTTCCTTTAATGTTTTCAGTCTTATCTACAGTCACTTATTGCCTTATCATTCTATCACACCCTTGTTCATCTAGGGCAGACGTGCCCTTCCCTTCTTATTCCTTCTACTTATTCCTCTTAACTAAGCGGCATTCTCATGCATGCATCTAAAAACTCACACAGATGCACCTTTGGATAGGAGCCATGAAGTAAGCTTTTTATTAGTTCGTTATCAGTTTTTTTACAATGCTGCTCTGATGTAATGATTTCATTTAATTGTATTAATGTTATGTTTATAATTCTTCTTACAGGTTTGTCTTTTAAAGGTATACCACACTACATAGTATGAATTTACTTTGATTTTTCTGGTATAAACATATATCTCTTGTATAATGTCTTTGTATTTAATGATTGATCTTGTTGTGTGCCCTTCACCTGCTTGTAAACTTTTGTATGGAATTGCCATATTGAAGATGTATATGATACCTGTATTGAAATTATTTCCTGTAAATTTGTTGATGGTGTTCCAATTTGTTTCCATTTTAAAAATATTGTGAACCTATTAGGGTACAACCTTGTACTTTTGTCATTACAATAACAATATTTTGTAGTTTCCATTACCTTTTGTATGTTTGAATGTGCAGATGTTGCCACCATAGAAATGTATGTTAATTCTGTATTTTTTTTAATTCAGGGAAAAATAATGAGCAAATTTGTGCAGAAGTTGAGGGAAACAAGGATATTCAAAATACCCTGTATACTTTCCATAGATATCTGAGAGTATGAGGAGGGAAAGCAGAAATAAATGGGCACCCTATATACAATTCTAAGGCCATGGATATTTCATAAACCTAGAGTAAACACATTTTTCAAAGTACACATGACACAGAATTGATCCTTGGTAGCTTTGGGTTACAGTATACATATGTTTGATATTGAATGTTCTTCCCCATAATTACTTGTGTAACCATAATCCTTTTGATAGTTGCAGTATTACTATAATCCGTACCTGGATAACAGCTTTTCAAAATTACTTGGAGTGATGACTGGAGACTCCCTATATGTTGAGCTTACTCCGTGGAGTATATAAAAGGATGTCAGAAGAAAACTGAGACAACAATCTGCAAGGATATAAAAGCCACTAGAGAAAGTGCTTTCAGTCTACCTAGCTGTGCCAGAAAGACACAAAGAAACAAAGGTAATGCTGGGGATACAGACATTTCTGCTCACTTTACTGGCATTTTCTCTGATTTTGTACTTTCTGAAGCCACCCAGGTCCCACAGATCATATCCTCCAGGGCCCCTTCGGCTTCCAGTCATTGGAGGCGTTTGGCGAGTAGTGCTGAAGTTTTCTGATGATACTTTAAGTAAGGTATGTCATTCTATTTATTTATTCCATTTATCACCCCCTTTTTGCCAACACTCAAGGCAAACTATTGAATTTGTAATAGCAATGCAGTAAAGACCCTTGTATTACATACATAAATGATGCAACAAAACTGAATTAGACCATTAGCCAGCAATAGAACTGAATTATACTGTTAGAGAAGAGTGAATAATATACTGTAAACAATAGAGTGGGAATGAAGGGGGGGAAATAAAAGTGGTTAAAAAAAAACAGACCAGTTAAATCCTGTGCTTAATATATATAAAAAAATCCTTTTGCACACTTACATTCCCGTTCCCTTGTTAAAAAATGCTCTCCTAAACAATTATCTGTCTAAGTAATTACATTAATCATCTAAGAATGGGGTTCATCTTTCAATCAATTTTTAAGCTGGAAAGTCCATCTGACAAGTGCTATGGAAAAAGCTACATTCACTAGTAATGCAATTACTTAATTCTTCTTCACTCAAAGTGGCAATTGCCTACCAGGTGCGATTCAGGTTTTCAGTGCTAAGGTTGTATCCCAATTGATGTATGGAACTGGAGTCGATAGAGGAGGTGGAGGAATCATTCAATCAATCAACCTCGGTGCAGTTTATTTGCAAGATTTACTGTGTACCAAGCTGTGTTTCAAGTTTTGCTCTTAGAGCTGAACTGGCCCAGAATTCATTGGAAGTTCATATGTGAGGAAAGGGGTTTTGAGTCTCATTGCTGAAGACCCTTATATGGGACCATGGAAGATGATACTTAAGAAATAGACTCCAGTGGTTAGATTTTGATGATAAAGATATGGATATCATAAATAAATAAAACCCATAGTACTGCATCTGGATAAAACAAGTACCTTATTGAGGCATAGTGTGTATGTTCACCAGCATTCTTTGGTGTTCCCTTCTCTTGTGCTATTTTGAGCTACTTACAAAGCCTAACAATCCCTCATTATGGAAGAACATTCATGCTTGCTTGGTTAAATTATTTTCCCTTAGCCATATTGGAAGGCCAGCTCACAGAATTTGTAAATGTGGATCTGGTCAGCTTAAACCCTTAGAACATATTTTATTGGAGTGTGAAATTTGGTCTCTTTTGAGAGAAAAGTATTTGTCCTCTCTCTCTTTTTGTTTAGAAAATATGTTATTTTTGTACAGAAACAAGACAGAAAAAAGAAACACACATCAACACAATAGAGTTTCCTCAAAAGAAAAAGAAATGAAAAAATAAAAATAATATAACAAACAATACATAGTAATAACAATAATAATTAAAACTAAATGGTGATATAATAATAAATATTGAGTGGTGATAACCATAAAAATAAATCTAAGCATACATTTCTAAAAACAATTTCCAGATATTGGAAAATAAACCTATATACAGTTGTCAACTACAGCCTTTTATACACGGGTTGTTTCCGTTGGATATGCTGCTCTCTCGATGCACAGTATTTGCAGTTGAATTCTCAAATCACTCTGCACAGGGGCTCCCCCCACCAAATAAATTCCTGGAGTACTTGGGATTACTTGGAGTAAATTTCTGCATGCCCATGTGAAAATGCAAAGCATCTGAACCAAGGGGGGAATGGTCACCAATGTTGTCACATGGCTTGTCTCTCCCCTTTTTTGGTTCATTCATACGCTCTATGATAGATTGATCTTACTATTAACTGCAGGTGGGGAAAAGGCACTTATGCATGAGACCCTCCAAAAATACTGCTTTCTAATTGACTGTAGTGTTTTTTTAAAAAAATATGCCACCAGCCCCTCGGTGGGATTCTTCCATTTTAACTGAGCCGAGGTGGTTGAAGAGGACATTAAATGGAGACTAGAGAAATAACCTCCCATAGGTAATTTGTGATTATTCCGGCCTTATTTGATTGTTCAGCACTCACAAAAAATGGCTTTCATGCCTATTCTAAAGAGGATACGTATAAGGGGAGGGTGGCAAATCAGCCCAGCTCTGTTCGATCTGGCCAAGGTCTGAAACTGACCAACACTCACTGTGAAACTGACCAAATAATCATCCTCATAGTATTGCTCATAGTATGAAAATATAGGCTGTCAAAGATAGGACATTTTGGAAGACATTGATTCATAGGGTTGCCAGGAGTCGGAAGCGACTTGACAGCACTTAACACACGCACACAGTATTCCAGCATTCTCTTGCTTGCCCTGCACTCACACACACACACAAAAGATAGCATGAGGGGAGGGATTGGGTGAGGGGGAAAGACAAGTGGGAAGGAGAAGCAATAATGGGTGTGAGGAGAAAAACCCGAATTGACAAGTATGCACAGGACCAGCTTTTGATTTGGGATCAAGACAAACTTTAAACTTGGGTTAAAAAAGCATCCGGAAAATGTGGAGGAAAGTGAGGGGAGAGCAAGGTGACTTCTAAAGGTTGGAGAATATGTGCATAATGAGACAAAGCCCCAAAGAAGTCAGGGGATGATGGCAATGGAGACAGACCATGCATAAAAGGCCTACCTGCTATTCATTCAATTTTTTTAAATTCTATTTATTCATATTTAGAACAGAAAAAAGAATGGGGTAAACATGCACAATACATACAATAGTTGATGACATAGGGAAAGGGAAGGTCCAACCTGTCATTCAAATTTTCATTCAAATGTTTTTATTAAACACTTTAATACAAGATTTTAAAAATCTAATAATAGTACATGACATATATTTCAATTCAGCTTCTCCCTCCTCTGCTCCCCATTTCATAATATGAATAATAAGTTTTCCTTTTATCCTGAAATTCCGTGACTGGTCTATTATTCACATTTTGTTAATTTTGCCATTACTGCATATTCTGCTCGTTGACTTTCTTCCCACCATGGACAATCTTCTGCTTTCCATTTTGTTGCAAATATAACTCTGGCGGCTGTTATCATATATCTGAATAATTCTTCCAAAATGTTGGGAAAATTTTTTGGCAAGATGCTCAGGGGCAGACTCTTAGTGTCCATAGCAAATTTAATTTTTAAAATATTCTGGATTTTGGTCTGTATTTCTTTCCAGTACTTTTTTGTCTTTTTGCAAGTCTACCACATACAATAGAACGTACCATTTGACTCAGTTTCAACATTTCCCTTTATAATTCTTATCCATTTTCTCAATATCCAGGGTGACATATGATTGTTAAAACGTCTTACACCAATTTTCACTTAATATTTGACTTACTGTAAATGTTATACGTTTTGTCTTCAAACAAAAGACACCCTGTGAAGTGGAACACAGGCAGGATGGTGCTGCTGCAGTTGTCTTGTTTGTGGCTTCCTAGAGGCACCTGGTTGGCCACTGTGTGAACAGACTGCTGGACTAGATGGACCTTGGTCTGATCCAGCAGGGCCTTTCTTATGTTCTTATATGTTCTTATGAGGTAGGCAGGTTTAAGAGAACTGTGACTAGCCAAAGGTCACCCAGCTGGCTTCATGGGTATGATTGGGGAAACAAATCCAGTTCACCAGATTAGCCTCCACCGCTCATGTGGAGGAGTGGGGAATCAGACCCGGTTCTCCAGATCAGAGTCCACCTCTCCAAACCACTGCTGTTAACCATTACACCATGCTGGTGTTGGACAATGGAGGTCCAACACCAGCAACCCTGCATGCAGTGGCAGGCATGGAGGGATGAACCCACAACAGCACACTACCTGCCTTTCCTGATCCTGTATCCCACACTCCATCCTGTTGCCAACATATCCCAGGAGCCCTCACAAGTGAGGGTGCCTGAATCGCTCACTCACCCAGCCCAACGTGGCCACTGACAGAGCTTGTCTCTGGATGGCGCTCAGTACCCAGATCGACTGTCGCTGTTCTGTGACCAACAACAGGCTGGTTGCCCCAACTGGGCTACCATGGTCATGGCCTCCCTCATGGTCTCCTCCCTTGGTTACACCCCCCCCCCCAGGATTGCTGTGGCCATCCATGGGTGGGTTAGGGGACTGTCTTTCCCTGGCACCAGGGGTCCCTGATGAGGGACCCAGAACCAGTGTGCTCAGAACTTGGAACTCTCAGCATCAGCAAGATATTCTGGTTCCATGTTGTACGTGGATAGGACGCTGGAAAGCTGGCTGCTGCTGCAGATTCAACCTCTCACAGGGAATGACCAACAGAAGAGAGCATCATAGCAACTGCCCCTCCCTGTTGGCCATGCAGCCCCCCAGTTTCCACATCCTAGGAGTGACCACTCCAAACTCAGATTGTACTGAGCTGCAGTATGGCCGTGGCTGGAAAGGACTAGGTGCCATCCCCGGGGAGGATAGCATCTGAAGGTATAGTGGCCACTATCCACCCCCAGTTTCCAGCCATCATGCCTTGTGGATGAATGCATGTGACGGTAGTGGCCTCATGGCCTGCCTTTTCATCTGAGGGGATGGCGTCTCACCTGTCAAGTTGCTGGGAGCCACCGTGGTGGTAGTGGTTAAGAATGGTGAGCCAGGTTTGATTCCCCACTCCTCCACATGAGTGACAGAGGCTAATCTGGTAAACTGGATTTGTTTCCCCACTCCTCCACTGGAAGCCAGCTGGGCGACCTCAGGCTAGTCATACTCTCTCAGCCCCACCTACCTCACAGGGTGTCTGTTGTGGGGAGAGGAAGGGAAGGTGATTGTAAGCTGGTTTGATTCTTCCTTAAGTGGTAGAGAAAGTCATAAGAACATAAGGACATAAGAAAAGCCCTTCTGGATCAGACCAAGGCCCATCAAGTCCAGCAGTCTGTTCACAGTGGCCAACCAGGTGCCTCTAGGAAGCCCCCAAACAAGACCATCTGGCCTGTGTTCCACAGCACCTCATATAATAGGCATGCTCCTCTCATCCTGGAGAGAATAGGTATGCATCATGACTAGTATCCATTTTAACTAGTAGCCATGAATACCCCTTTCCTCCATGAACATGTCCACTCCCCTCTTAAAGCCTTCCAAGTTGGCATCCATCACCACATTTTGGGGCAGGGAGTTCCAGAATTTAACTATGCGTTGTGTGAAAAAATACTTCCTTTTATCTGTTTTGAATCTCTCACCCTCCAGCTTCAGCAGATGACCCCGCGTTCTAGTATTATGGGAGAGGGAGAAGTTAGTTCTCCCTCTCCCATAATACTAGAACTCTCTCATAATACTAGAACTCCAAACCATGCGTAATTCTATAGACTTCTATCATGTCTCCCCTCAGCTGCCTTCTTTCCAAGCTAAACAGCCCTAACCGCTCCTCATAGGGCAGTTGCTCTAGCCCCCCAATCATTTTGGTTGCTCTTTTCTGCACCTTTTCAAGCTCAAGTTGACATATAAAAACCAACTCTTCTTCTGTGGGGGTGGCCTGCCTGCTGACTGCTCAGAGTCTCGACCTGCAAAGTAAACCCATAGGGTGAGGACTTTGCTCTCTGTGAAGGTGTGTAGTGCCCTGAGTCAGACCTGCGGTGCTAGGTGCCGGCCAACTGTCCAGATCTGGTGGTGGGGAATTTAAACTGCTGCATACTAGGCCCTTGCAGCCATTTTCCTGGAGCCATTCCTTCTCTGATGGTGATCTAGGGCACCAGTTTCTTGCTCCGACTTCACTGTTGGACTAGTTTAAGATTTTGGTTCATTTTTATTGCTTTGATTTATTTTCATTCATTTGGATTGATTTATTTAGATTAGAATTTATTTCTAGGCTTATCTCCTGTTTTGTTCTCCCTGTTTTAGAAACAGATTTCTGTTCTCCTGAGTTGTGGGGGAGGGGGAAGTTGAAGCCCCTGGCTGTTATGGCAGGATTCTTTCTCTGCACTTGGTTTGGATTTTGAAATATTTTATTTACTTCTGTGTTCTTCTGGTTTTCTTCCGGGATGTTTCTGCTTAAACGATTCGTTTCTTGTTGGATCTTGGGTGTGCTTTTGTAAGGAGGGGCAACATTCTTGTTGGATTTGTGGTGTGCTTTTGCGAGAAGGGGGATTCTCATGTTTGCCCTTGATTCTGTGTGTATGCCTTTGATTCTGTTTGGAATCTTATTTGCCCTTGATTCTGATTTGTTGGTTTCTGTTTTCTTTTGGCTTCTTTGCCCTAGAGAAAGCAAGGTGTTTTCTCCATAAGAATCAATGGAGACAAGGATGTTTGGGGACACCTTCTTCAGGAGTCCCTAAAATTGGAACTGTTTAGCTAATTCCCCTCAATACTGAAGTGTCTTCAGTACAGAGGAAGCCCTAGATCAGGGGTGTGGAACTCTATAGTTATGAGAGCCAGATATGGCATAAATGTCACCTGGTCACGCTGGGCCTCTGGGCCACTGTGTGAGCAGACTGCTTGACTTGATGGGCCTTGGTCTGATCCAGCAGGGCTTTTCTTATGTTCTTATGGGCCATGCCTCGCCAGCCCAGATTGAGAGTGGGGATGGTGGCTGGCTCGGCTGGCTCACGGGCCGAATAAGAGATCTCAAGGTTTTGACACCCCTGTCCTGGATGCTCTCAAATTTCTAGAGTTATATGGTGCAGGGATCAATTGAGATGATCTGGAAAAACTGCATTTTCCCCATAAGAAAAAATGGAGAGAAGAATGGCTGGTGGCTCATTCTTAAGGGGTCCCTTAAATTGGTCCCCTTTGTACAATTCAATTCATTAAAAAAAAATCTTTGTCACTGTGCAATCTAGTCAAAGTTCTCTTCTTTTTAAAGGAGATAGCATAAGGGGACAACCTTTGCGGTAAAAAGTTGTACAAACTTCTAGCAAGATTACACAATCCCAGGAAGGATTTAAGTTTGCTATCTGGTTCTGGTGCTTTCGCTAGGTGTGATTTTGGCAACATGCCCTTCTATCTTCTAAGTATCTCATGGAGTAAATCTAAAACTGACAGTTCTCTTGTTGCTTGTAAGTCCATATTGCAGCAGATTTTTAAAGAACACTTATGCCTGGGAGGTTTTGCCTTGGATTTGCTGATCTCCAGATGTACATTTTTCCCATCCAAACTCTCAAAACTCAAAAATAAGCCCCCCATGCAGAGTTTTGAGAATTTGGGTGGGGGAAATGTGCATCTAGAGAGCAGCAAATCCAAGGTAAAACCTCCCATGCATAAATGGCCTTTGAGAACTGCTTCATCTACAGACTTATTCATGCCATAACCCAGAATATCATATTGGAAGCATGTAAAACCTATCATTTCTCTAAATACTTCATGCACCTTTTTTTAATAAAGAAAACTCAAAATGCATCTTAAAACAAACAAACCTGAATGAACTTTCTGAAATGATTCAAAAACTGTGAATTTTCTGGATTCTTCCACTAGTTGAATCTAGTATTAAGCAGAAGAGAAGCCCACAGCACTAAATACTTAACGATGCCTTCAGAAGGAATAGCATTTCAGTGAGGTTGGACACAGAATGACAATCCACAGCGTTGTTGGAACTGATGCCTCTCAAGTCCACACATCTATTGTTTCTTCCATTGGCCAGAAATAGCAAAGGGAGACTCATTGCCGGACAGTTTCAGAGGCTAGCCATGTTGTTCTGCAGTAGAACAGCTAGGTTGGAGTCCAATAGCACCTCAGAGAGCAACAAGATTTTTGGAATATAAACTTTCAAGAGTCAAAGCTTTCATATGGGGCAAAGGGAGCTTTGACTCTTTAAAGCTTCTACCCTGAAAATCTTGTTGGTCTCTAAGATGCTATGGGACTGGAATCTGGCATTGCAGGGCAGGGATTATGACATGTTGCCAAGTCTCTGTTACTCCAATAATAGATTGTGCAATACTGACAAAAGCCTGCAGCAGTTGTCATACTGGGATGGGTCCCTGAGCTCTGTGGAAACTGCCTTCCTTGTCTGATAGGTGCTACAATGTGGAGCCTCTGCCACTGACGGGCTCCATTCTAGCCAAAAAGCCTCTGGCATAGATGCTACAATTCTAGTCAGGTATTGTACAGCTATAAAGGGCTGCTTAGAAGTGAAAGAAGGGTCCCCCAAAGAAGGAAGTGAAGAAGCTGGGAGGTGGTGAGCTCTCCTTCCCTGGAAGTATTTAAGCAGAGGCTAGAAACAAATCACCAGGAGCAGATGGGATATCAATAGAGTTATTCCAAGCTACAGAAACAGAGTCCATCAAAATCTTGACAAGAATATGCCAACAGATATGGAAAACAAAACAATGGCCCACAGACTGGAAACGATCCATTTACATTCCACTTCCCAAGAAAGGAGATGTCAAAGATTGCAGCAACTATCAGACCATCTCGTTAATTTTTCACGCAAGTAAAGTGATGCTCAAAATCTTACATAAAAGTCTGTTACCATATATGGAATGAGAAATGCCTGATGTTCAAGCTGGATTCAGAAAAGGAAGAGGCACTAAAGATCATATTGCAAATCTACATTAGTTACTGGAGTATACAAGAGAATTGCAGAAGAAAATCAGTTTGTGTTTCATAGATTACAGCAAAGCTTTTGACTGTGTGGATCACAAAAAGCTATGGCTGGTTTTAAAGGAAATGGGTGTGCCACTACATCTGATCGTTCTGATGTACAACCTGTACTCTGGACAAGAGGCCACTATTACAACAGAATGTAGAGAAACGGAATGGCTTCCAATTAGCAAAGGTGTTAGACAAGGATATATTTTATCTCCTTATCTCTTCAATCTATATGCAGAGCACATAATTAGGAAAGCTGGATTAGATTTAGATGAAGGCGGAGTGAAAATTGGAGGGAGGAACATTAACAATTTGAGATATGCCGATGATACTACATTACTGGCAGAAAATAGCCAAGACTTAAAACTACTACTGCTGAAAGTTAAAAGAGAAAGTGCCAAAGCAGGACTACAGCTGAACATCAAGCAGACAAAAAGTAATTACTGCAGGAGACTTACACAACTTTAAGATTGACAATGAGGAAATTGAAATTGTTGAAAACTCTCTATTCCTTGGCTCCAAAAGGGAGACTGCAGCCAAAAAATCAGAAGGATATTGAGATTGGAAAGGGCAGCCATGAAGAAGCTAGAAATGATTCTGAAGTGTAAGGATGTGTCATTGGCCACCAAGATCAAGTTAATTCATGCCATCATATTCCATATTGCTATGTATGGGTGTGAAAGCTGAACATTGAAGAAAGCTGATAGGAAGACAGTAGATTCTTTTTAAATGTGGTGTTGGAGGAGAGTGTTATGGATACCGTGGACTGCCAAAAAAACAAATCAGTGGGTTATAGATTAAATCTAGCCTGAACTGATCTTAGAAGCTAAAATGACTTAACTGAGGCTATCGTATTTTGGGCACATTGTGAGAAGACAAGAGTCACTGGAGAAGACAATCATGATAGGAAAAGTTGAGGGCAGCAGGAAAAGAGGAAGACCCAACAAGAGATAGGTTGACTCTATAAAGGAAGCCATGGCCCTCAATTTGCAAGATCTGAGCAGAGCTGTCAAAGATAGGACATTTTGTAGGACATTGATTCATAGGGTCATCATGAGTTGGAAGCAACTTGACGGCACTTAACTCACACACAGAGATGGCCATCTGTCAGCAAGGCTGATTCTATGACCTTAGGCTGATCATGAGAGGGAGGGCATCTTGGCCATCTTCTGAGCATGGAGTAGGGGTCACTGGGGATGTGGGGGGAGGTAGTTCTGAATTTCCTGCATTGAGCAGGGGGTTGGACTAGATCGGGGTCGGCAAACTCATTAGTCAAAAGAGCCAAATATCAACAGTACAATGATTGAGATTTCTTTTGAGAGCCAGATTTCTAAAACTTAAACTATATAGCTAGGTACACTGTTTATTAACTTAATAAGCTTTAATTAAAGTTTTAAGTCTTAATTAAACTATAGGTGAACTGAATAAAACTTGATATCATACTTAATAGTGATCTTATTTATTGATAAAAATTAAATTGTAAGCCCCTGCCATTTTCCCCTCCCGGTCTGGAGTCCTCGTCTGGAGGCCTGGTCTACCGCCATGAAAGCCTATTGGTAGACCTGGCCTCCGGCTAAGTCCCATTGGGAGGCCAGGTCTACCCACTGGCTTTCTTGGCAGTAGACCTGGCCTCTGGAGGCCCATAGAAACCAATTGGTAGACCTGGCCTCTGAAGGGGGACTTTTATCCCTCCTCGGAGTCCAGGTCTACCACCAAGAAAGCCAGTGGGTAGACATGGCCTCCCAATGGGACTCAGACGGAGGCCAGGTCTACCAAAGGAAGCCCCCCCCCCGCCCAACAGCTGATAGGCGGGGGGGGCAGGAACCGTCGAGCCGCCCACCCAGCAATCGCGCTGCTAGAGGGGAGGGCAAGGGAAAGGGGGACCTGGCCATTCTCCACGGCGGTGGGGGGGAGAGACAGCGCGCCCGCTCGCCTGCTCTCTCTCTCTCTCTCTCTCTCTCTCTCTCTCTCTCTCTCTCTCTCTCTCTCTCTCTCTCTCTCAAGTGCACCAGCTCCGCAGCCTGGCTGCCGGCGCGAGCGGGCACAAGAGCAGGGGCTCCGAACCAAGTTCAGAGAGCCACACTCAATGGGCCAAAGAGCCGCATGCGGCTCGGGAGCCGCAGTTTGCAGACCCCTGGACTAGATGACCCTGGTGGTCTTTTCCAACTCTATGATTCTATGATTCTAGTCTATGACTCTAAGTGGGGAAAGGCAAGAAAGTGAGAGGAATGGAAAACTGTGAGGAAGAATGGACCAAGAGAAGAGCTTTGCATGGTCAGGAGATGAAGACGTAAGGAAGGATGAACAGCATCTTTATTTCTAATTCCCAAGTGCGCCCCCATCTGCGGATACCTAAATCTGCAGACAGGGGCACACTGAGCCCAACAGATGTTTCTGCAGACTTAAGGGAACCCCCTAGGTCTGCTGAAAAATCTGAAATTAAAAAACAAAAACAAAGGGGGTTTAAAATACCCTCCTTTTTTAAAAAAAAGCATTGTCAGCAAGCTGGCAAGAGAGCAGGGCGGGGAGAGGGGAGGAAACCTGGGGGAGGGGCCTAGAGCCGTGAATGGGGAGAAGATGAGAACCCCCTCCCGCAAGTTTCACCCCCCACACTTGTATGTTATATTGAAGAAGACATGTTATAAAAATTCTGCTAGTTTGCTTGAATCTAACTTTTGTCTCTCTTGATGCAAATGACAGATGGCAAAACAATATGGAAACATTTACACACTGTGGATGGGACCTATTCCTTTTGTCGTCCTGTGTGGATATGAAGCTGTGAAAGAAGCACTGATAAACCATTCATCAGACTTTTCTGACCGACTAGTGACCCCTTTTATCAAAAAAATTTCAAAAGATCGGGGTAAGTTATTGGGGAAAGGTAAAAATGTCCTTGTATTCTGTGCAGAAAGTACAGTAGATATAACAGAGAGCAAAGGAAGCATCTGAATATTTCAGGCACTTTTTAGATTTCTCTACCTGGTGAGATCAGGAAACTGAATCGCTCTGTCGTTCCCAGTAGTTTGGCAGATGAGAAAAGAATCAGCAACCTGGGCCCTGGGGTAAGATGAGAAGAATTGTTGGGGAAGTTACGGGTCTTGTGGGTGTATTTGCAGAAGAGTCTGGCTGATAGTTTGCAGAAGTGGTTGTTTCACCTACAAGGATCAGGATGGCAGGGGAGAGAAGCAATAGCTAGTGGCTTGTGAGAAGTGAGGAAAGAGGGAAAAGGATTAACCAGGTGTATGTATCACATCATTGTCTTTGACCTTTGTAATCTACTTACTGCTTTATGGTATGTCATGCCTTAGACAGGTGTGTGTGTTTTTAATTTTGGTTTGCATTGTTTTCCCACTGTGTATTTCTAGTCCTGTTACATTGCTTATTGGATGCCTTATGCCATCTGATTGTTTTCTACATTTCATAATCTGCCTTGAGTTGCAGTGAGAAAGGTGCGCTATAAACCTCCAGACAAAGACAACATTCAACAATAGCCATACAGATTAGTTTTGGATTACACACATTAACAGATCACTTCAGGATACAATGGTTCCATATTAACATACCATACCCTCATTAGCGCATTATCTTGATACTTACAGGACAATACTTTTGCAGGACAATACTCAGCTCAAACCCAACCCCTTTCTGACTATATATTACTCTTCCTACACCCTTGACACTGAGAGACACTGTCCTTCAGTGTTACTACTCTGAAGATGCCTGCCACAGTTGCTGGCGAAACGTCAGGAAAGAAAATTCCAAGACCACGGTTACACAGCCCGGATAACCTACAAGAACCAATGAACTCTGACCGTGAAAGCCTTCGACAATATTTTAAATAAACTAGAGTTTTTAAAACCGTTTAACAACTACTTTAACAAATAAATCCACTTCCCTTGGTTTAGTGCACCCTCTCTGGGAGACATCTAGAGAACCAGGTTTGATTCCCCAGTCCTCTACATGAGTGGTGGACACTAATCTGGTGAACTGGGTTGGTTTCCCCACCCCTAACATATAAAGCCACCAGGGTGACCTTGGCCTAGTCACAGTTCCCTTAGAGCTCTCTCAGCCCCACCTGTCTCACAAGGTATCTGTTGTGGGGAGGAGAAGGGAAGGTGATGTAAGCTGGTTTGATTCTTCCTTAAGTGGTGGAGAAAGTCAGCATCTAAACACCAACTCTTCCTCCTCCTCCTCTTCTTCTTCTTCTTCTTCTTCTTCTTCTTTTCTCCTGGAGTAATGGATGCTTTGGAGGGTAACCTTATGACATTATAGCTTGATGAGGTTCCTCCTCTCCTCAAACCCGGCCCTCCCCATGCTGCACCTTCAAACCTGCAGGAATTTCCCAACTTTTGTGAGGGTGACCAGCACAGTCTCTTTCCTGTGGCCAAGCCGGACTAGCAGAGGTGGTTTGCCATTGCCTTCCTCTAGATAGCAACACTGGTATTCCTTGGTGGTCTCCCAAGTACTCATCAGGGCTGACCCTGCTTAGCTCCTGAGATCTGATGAGATCAGGCTAGCTTGGGCCATCCAGGTCAGGGTAGAAATCCACTACCCTGAAGGAAATGACAGCTTCGGAAGAGGTACTCTATGGAATCAAAGCCCCACTGACCTCCCTGCCCTGCCCTCCCCAAGCCCTCCCCAGGCTCCACCCCCAAATCTCCTTGAAGTTCATCAGTCAGAGTTGGCATGCCTACTCTCTGCAGATGCCCCATCAGTTCTGAGTTGGCTTCTGATTTCTGCCTGAAAATGTCCTGTGCTCAAGCACAGGAATTGTGGATTGGTAGAGGGTTTTTTAATTGTTGTAAAGGCATCGGAGGAAGCCTTAAATACCCCATCACTAGGGTTGTCAGGTCCCTCTTCACTACCGGTGGGAGGTTTTTGGGGTGCAGCCTAAGGAGGGTGGGGTTTGGAGAGGGGAGGGGCTTCAATGCCATAGAGACCAATTGCCAAAGTGGCCCTTTTCTCCAGGTGAACTGAGCTCTATCGGCTGGAGATCACTTGTAATAGCAGGAGATCTCCAGGTAGTACCTGGAGGTTGCCAACCCTACCCATCACCCTACTGCACTTACCTGCTCTTTAAAAACATGTCATGGAGTTGGTATTCATTTATTAGCACAAGAATGGGGATGGTTAACATTACTGGAATGGGAAAAATATATTGTGTGGTCTAGCTCTGAATGTTGGAAGATGGGAGTGAAATTGGGGTGCCATCCTCCAGGTGATGGCTAGAGGTCTTCTGGGATTACAACTGATCACCAGGCGACAGAGATAAATTCACCTGGAGAAGATGGTTGATTTGGAAAGTGGACTATATGGTATTATACTTTGTATTATGGTATTATACCCTCCAGAAACCCTGCCCTCCTCAGGCTCTACCCCAAAATCTCTACATATTTCCCAACCCAGAGCTGGCAACCCTAGAGGGAATGAGTGCCTTTCTTCCCTTAGGTGTATACAACTAGCCAGCAGAAACTGGTTCTGTAGCAGCATTACAGTTTTATGGTTCTTAAAGAATGGGTAGCCTTTCAACTAATATGAAAGCATTAAGTCTGGTGTAGCCAAAATAAACAATTTTTAACAGTAATTTGCTTGAGTGCTAATTTCTCTTTATTTTAATGACCTCAGGTATTGTATTTTCAACTGGTCACACCTGGAAGCAACAGAGGAAGTTTGGGGCAGTGGCCATGCAAAATCTGGGACTGGGGAAGAGAGGCACGGAGCACCAAATTCAAGAGGAGGCCTATCAGCTTGTTGAGACTTTCGCAAGTACAAAGGGTATGTGATATTAGGAAACTGAACTGGACCATGTTTGCTGCTTTTCATTACTCAGGGCTTAGCAATATGAAACTATAAGCTGAAACACACAGCTCCAAAAATTGCAAATAACACCCTGAGAGCCAGCGTGGTGTAGTGGTTAAGAGCGGTGGTTTGGAACAGTGAACTCTGACCTGGAGAACCGGGTTTGATTCCCTACTCCTTCACACGAAGCCAGCTGGGTGACCTTGGGCTAGTCACAGTTCTCTCCAAACTCTCTCAGCCCCCCCCCACCTCACAGAGTGTCTGTTGTGGGGAGGGGAAGGTGATTGTAAGTGAGAGAGAAATCCGGCATATAAAAACTACTTCTTCTTCTTCTTCGTCTTCGTCATCTTCGTCTTCTCCTTCTCTTTCTCCTCTTTCTTTTCCTTCTCCTTCTCCTTCTCCTTCTATTTTGGCATTGGAAAATTGTTTGTGAGTGTGTGAGAGGCACTGAGGACCCTCCCTCCCAAACCTTGCCATCCTCAGGCTCCATCCCTAAATCTCCATGAATTTCCCAGCCTGGACT
This sequence comes from Euleptes europaea, assembly GCF_029931775.1. Classification (NCBI taxonomy): domain Eukaryota; kingdom Metazoa; phylum Chordata; class Lepidosauria; order Squamata; family Sphaerodactylidae; genus Euleptes; species Euleptes europaea. The sequence goes on from NC_079316.1 coordinate 9,768,747, forward strand.
TGCAAAGCTATGCAACTTGGCACTGGCTGGATGCTTCAGTTAATTTGGCTGTGCACAGGATTATAAATGGCTCCCACCAGTATAGGCAGAGCACTGGAATTATGTCTTCTCCACCACCAGCATCCCCAGTGTGCACTCAATTATAAACAAACAGCAAAAGTTTATTTTATTTTTTTTAATTTAAAGATAGAATGCTAAAAGGATGTGGACAGGAAGCTGTGCAACAAAAATGCTGGAGACTTAAAAAAATGAAAGTTGGGATTCAGAGGAGCTGGTACATTGGGCAATAGATTGTGCTATTCATTGGGAATATTATTGGGCTATTCAGGTCTAGCATGCTGATTTTTTTAAAAAAGCCTGAGAAAGCCCTTCTGTGGTGAGTTAAGAGATGAACACATTCAACATGGAATTAAGAACATAAGAAATGCCCTGCTGGATCAGACCAAGGCCCATCAAGTCCAGCAGTCTGTTCACACAGTGGCTGACCAGGTGCCTCTAGGAAGCCCCCAAACAAGACGACTGCAGCAGCGTTGCCCTGCCTGTGTTCCACAGCACCTAAGATAATAGGCATGTTCCTCTGATCCTGTAGAGAATACGTAGGCATCATGACTAGTATCCATTTTAACTAGTAGCCATGAATACCCCTTTCCTCCATGAACATGTCCACTCCCCTCTTAAAGCCTTACAAGTTGGCAGCCATCACCACATCTTGGGGCAGAGAGTGCCACAATTTAACTATGCGTTGTGTGAAAAAAAATACTTCCTTTTATCTGTTTTCAATCTCTCACCCTCCAGCTTCAGCAGATGACCCCCCATGCTAGTATTATTGGAGAGGGAGAAAAGCTTCTCCCTGTCCACTCTCTCCAAATCATGCATAATGTTATAGACCTCTATCATGTCTCCCCTCAGCCACCTTCTTCCCAAGCTAAACAGCCCTAAGCGAATTGGCAGCAACTAGCTACTATGAGAGCAATGGAGACATGAAAGGTTAGGAAGACTCTTGTGCCCAGAGGCAGGGCCAAATCTACATTTTTTGAAGGAGGGAGGGTAAAAGTACAAAATGATGCCCCCGTATACAGGGTTGCCAACCTCCAGGTAGTAGCAGGAGATCCCCTGCTATTACAACTGATCTCCAGCTGACAGAGATCAGTTCCCCTGGAGAAAACGGCCGATTTGGCAATTGGACTCTATGGTGTTGAAGTCCCTCTCCAAGCCCAGCCCTCCTCAAGCTCCACCCCAAAAACCTCCTGCCAATGGCGAAGAGGGACCAAGAAAAGAGCAACCAAGATGATTAGGGGACTGGAGCAATCTCCTATGGGGAGAGGTTAGGACGCTTAGGGCTGTTTAGCTTGGAAAGAAGGCGGCTAAGGGGAGACATGATAGAGGTCTATCATGAAGTTTTTCTCCCTCTCCCATAATACTAGAACACGGGGGCATCTGCTAAAGCTGGAGGGCGAGAGATTCAAAACAGATAAAAGAAAGTATTTTTTCACACAACGCATAGTTAAATTGTGGAACTCCCTGCCCCAGGATGTGGTGATGGCTGCCAGCTTGGAGGGCTTTAAGAGGGAAGTGGACATATTTGTGGAGGAGAGGGGTATTCATGACTATTAGTTAGAATGGATACTAGTCATGCTGCATACCTATTCTCTCTAGTATCAGAGGAGCATGCCTATTATTTTGGGTGCGGTGGAACGCAGGTAGGATGGTGCTGCTGCAGTCATCTTGTTTGTGGCTTCCTAGAGGCACCTGGTTGGTCCCTATGTGAAGAGACTGCTGGACTTGATGGGCCTTGGTCTGATCCAGCAGGGCCTTTCTTATGTTCTTATGACCTGGCAACCCTACCCATATATTATATACATATTTTATTTATATATATGAAATTTACATATATGGAATTGGCGGCACATAGCTAATATGAGAGCAATTGAGATAGGAAAGGTTTGGAAGACCCCTGTGCCCAGTAGAAGGTAAAGGTAAAGGTCCCCTGTGCAAGCACCAGGTCATTCCTGACCCATGGGGTGACGTCACATCCCGACGTTTCCAAGGCAGACTTTGTTTACAGGATGGTTTGACAGTGCCTTCCCCAGTCATCTTCCCTTTACCCCCTGCAAGCTGGGTCCTCGTTTTACCGACCTCGAAAGGATGGAAGGCTGAGTCAACCTTGAGCCGGCTACCTGAAACCAACTTCCATTGGGATCGAATTCAGGTTGTGAGCAGAGCTTGGACTGCAGTACTGCAGCTTACCACTCTGCGCCTCAGGGCTCTTCAACCTGTGCCCAGAGGCAGGGCCAAATCTACATTTTTTGGAAGGGGACAGAAGTACAAAATGATGCCCCCATATATTATACACACTTATAATACATAATACACACACACACACACATATAATACACCTATATAATCAACAACTATGTTAGAACGTGCAGAGTGCTCAATGCAAGCTGCTAAAAAAATGCTAAACTATTTTTTTTAAGAAAAAGAAAAGAGCAAAGACCATCCAGTCTGTGCCAGGTGCTGGAGAAGGGGTGCAACCAATCGGCATCTCTCTGATTCCAGGGCAACCATTCCCTCCCTCACTTCCTGTGTCCTCAGAGGTGCCTGCTCCTCCTCCAACCTGGCATTACCTGCCCTCACCTGGGGAAATTTATGTAGCAGGAGGACCAGGAAGGAAGCAGATCAGGTGGCTCCATAGTCCCCAGGGCTTCTCTGGCCTCACCATCATCGGCACTGGGCTCTGCAAGGCACTCAAGGAAGGATGCATTGGCCACAGGATAAGCTTGAGCCCCTGAGTAGTCCCCACAGCAGCAGCCTTCTGCCTTGGGACCTCTTTCAGTGTCAGGGTGGTAAGAGCCCAGCCCAGAGAATTGCCTGGCCCCACCCTGCTCCCTCCCCATCACAAAGCAAGCCCCGGGGTGGTGGGTGTGGGAGAGGATGCAAGAGGGGGCTTCCCCTGCACTGGAGCCAGCTGGAAGGGAGAGGAGGCTGGTCAGCCCCTGTGCAGATTGGGGCCAAGCCTGTTCCCCTCATGCCCACCCATAGGCATACAAGCTGCCCCCAGCTGAGTGCTGCCCAGGGCAGGTGTCCCCCTTAGCCCCGTCTAGAATTGGCTCTTTCCAAAAGAACTGGGTAACACACGCACACACACATCAAGCTGCCCTGTGCTGAATCAGACAGTCAGCCCATCATTGTCTATTCAGAATGGCAGCGGTTCTCCAGGGCCTTAGGAAAGGCCTGCATCGTTCACATCACCTACTACCTGGTCTGTTCAACTGGAGATGCTGGGGAGTGAACCTGGGTCTTTCTGCATGTGAAGCCAGTGCTCTTCCACTGCACCCCATCCCACAGGGTCACATTATCCTCTGCTGGAACCTTTGACTAGATAACCTTCTGCTGCTTGAAGGGGACCTTTTAGCAGTTTCATGCATGGTCGGTTGTGGTAATTGTGCTTCAAAGGCACTGTACTGCCCTTCGGGATTGGGAAACCCTCAGCAGCCAAACACCCTACCCAACTGCCCTGAGCAGTTTGCATAGCAACCTCCCACATTTCAGTTCCACTTTAGCCTTAGGACATGAAAATAGCTATGGAAGCAGACACCTTCTGGAAGCATTAGGACATGAAAATAGCTATGGAAGCAGACACCTTCTGGAAGCAGCCTTTTATACAAATGCAATTGAATGGACTTGGCCCAACACTATACATGAACATCTTTTCGATTTTTTTTTCCACTGGTAGCACCACTCAGTAGTACAAGCATCTGTCCACATGATTTCCAGGGGCTTGTGGAAGAGGTTCAGCCCTCTCACTTCCTTGCATCATTGTGTGTATGTTAAGTGCCGTCAAGTCGCTTCCGACTACTATGAATGAAAGTCCTCCAAAATGTCCTATCTTTGACAGCTCTGCTCAGTAGGGCTGTCAAAAAAAAAATTCGGTACAGTTCGGATTCGGCCGAAGTCCGAACTCCCCCGCTTCGGATCCCCGGTAATTCGGGGGGATCCGGAGTTCGGGGGAAAATTCGGCCGAAGCGCGCCTTCAGGGATTCCCTGAAGGCGCACGGGGGCCCTTTAAACTGATCTGAGCCTCCCAGCTGGGAGGCGCAGATCAGTTTAAAGGGCAGCCCGCCCCCCTTCATCGGCTCCGCTGAAGGGGGGCGGGCTGCCCTTTAAACTCATCTGAGCCTCCCAGCAGGGATGCGCAGATGAGTTTAAATGACAGTCGCGCCTCTCCAGCGGGCTCCGCTGGAGAGGCGCGGCTGTCATTTAAACTCATTTGTGCCTCCCGGCCGGGAGGCGCAGATCAGTTTAAAGGGCAGCCCGCGCCTTTCAGCGGGCTCCCCTGAAGGGGGGGCTCGAATTGGCCGAATTTATTCGCGAACTCCTGAACTCGCTGAATTCGGCCCCCCCGGTTGCCCGCCAGATTTGAGTTCGGATCCGTCCGAACTGAAAATCACCGAATCAGGGGAAATTCGGTTGATTTTCAGTTCGGACCAAATCGAATTGACAGCCCTACTGCTCAGATCCTGTAAATTGAAGGCCATGGCTTCCTTTATTGAGTCAATCCATCTCTTGTTGGGTCTTCCTCTTTTCCTGCTGCCCTCAACTTTTCCTAGCATTGGTTCTTGTAGGTTATCCGGGCTGTGTAACCGTGGTCTTGGAATTTTCTTTCCTGACGTTTCGCCAGCAACTGTGGCAGGCATCTTCAGTGTAGTAACACTGAAGGACAGTGTCTCTCAGTGTCAAGGGTGTAGGAAGAGTAATATATAGTCAGAACGGGGTTGGGTTTGAGCTGAGTATTGTCCTGCAAAAGTATTGTCCTGTAAGTATCAAGATAATGTGCTAATGAGGGTATGGTATGTTAATATGGAACCATTGTATCCTGAAGTGATCTGTTAATGTGTGTAATCCAAAACTAATCTGTATGGCTATTGTTGAATGTTGTCTTTGTCTGGAGGTTTTTCAGGGCAGGAAGCCAAGCCTTATTCATTCTTAAACTCTCCTCTTTTCTGTTAAAGTTGTGCTGATGTTTATGAATTTCAATGGCTTCTCTGTGCAATCTGACAAAATAGTTGGTAGAATTGTCCAGTCTTTCAGTGTCTTGGAATAAGACCCTGTGTCCTGTTTGTGTCAGTCCATGTTCAGCCACTGCTGATTTCTCAGGTTGGCCAAGTCTGCAGTATCTTTCATGTTCTTTTATCCTTGTTTGTATGCTGCGTTTTGTGGTCCCGATGTAAACTTCTCCACAGCTGCAAGGTATACGATATACTCCTGCAGAGGTGAGGGGGTCTCTTTTGTCTTTTGCTGATCGTAGCATTTGTTGTATTTTCTTGGTGGGTTTAAACACTGTTTGTAGGTTATGTTTTTTCAAAAGTTTCTCCATCCTATCAGTGACTCCTTTAATAAATGGCAAGAATACCTTTCCTATGGGAGACTGTTTTTCTTGAGTTTTCTGATTTTTGTTTGGTTCAATGGCCCTTCTGATTTCATTCTTGGAGTAGCCGTTTGCTAGCAGTGCGTGATTTAGATGGTTAGTTTCTTCCTTGAGAAACTGTGGTTCACAGATCCGTCTTGCACGGTCCATTAATGTTTTGATTATTCCTCTTTTCTGTCGGGGGTGGTGGTTGGAGTTTTTGTGTAAGTAGCGATCTGTGTGAGTTGGTTTCCGGTAGACCTTGTGACCTAACTGAAGGTTTGATTTACGGATGACAAGGGTATCAAGAAATGGGAGTTTACCCTCAATTTCCTTTTCCATGGTAAACTGAATGTTTGGATGGATATTATTAAGATGGTTTAGAAAGTCCATTAATTTTTCTTCACCAGTAATAGCAAACTTTTACATGGAATATTTTGAAAAGACAGCATTAGAATCAGCACCTTACAAACCTACAGTCTGGTTCAGGTTCGTAGATGATACATTTACCATTTGGAGCCATGGTAAAGAAAAATTAATGGACTTTCTAAACCATCTTAATAATATCCATCCAAACATTCAGTTTACCATGGAAAAGGAAATTGAGGGTAAACTCCCATTTCTTGATACCCTTGTCATCCGTAAATCAAACCTTCAGTTAGGTCACAAGGTCTACCGGAAACCAACTCACACAGATCGCTACTTACACAAAAACTCCAACCACCACCCCCGACAGAAAAGAGGAATAATCAAAACATTAATGGACCGTGCAAGACGGATCTGTGAACCACAGTTTCTCAAGGAAGAAACTAACCATCTAAATCACGCACTGCTAGCAAACGGCTACTCCAAGAATGAAATCAGAAGGGCCATTGAACCAAACAAAAATCAGAAAACTCAAGAAAAACAGTCTCCCATAGGAAAGGTATTCTTGCCATTTATTAAAGGAGTCACTGATAGGATGGAGAAACTTTTGAAAAAACATAACCTACAAACAGTGTTTAAACCCACCAAGAAAATACAACAAATGCTACGATCAGCAAAAGACAAAAGAGACCCCCTCACCTCTGCAGGAGTATATCGTATACCTTGCAGCTGTGGAGAAGTTTACATCGGGACCACAAAACGCAGCATACAAACAAGGATAAAAGAACATGAAAGATACTGCAGACTTGGCCAACCTGAGAAATCAGCAGTGGCTGAACATGGACTGACACAAACAGGACACAGGGTCTTATTCCAAGACACTGAAAGACTGGACAATTCTACCAACTATTTTGTCAGATTGCACAGAGAAGCCATTGAAATTCATAAACATCAGCACAACTTTAACAGAAAAGAGGAGAGTTTAAGAATGAATAAGGCTTGGCTTCCTGCCCTGAAAAACCTCCAGACAAAGACAACATTCAACAATAGCCATACAGATTAGTTTTGGATTACACACATTAACAGATCACTTCAGGATACAATGGTTCCATATTAACATACCATACCCTCATTAGCACATTATCTTGATACTTACAGGACAATACTTTTGCAGGACAATACTCAGCTCAAACCCAACCCCGTTCTGACTATATATTACTCTTCCTACACCCTTGACACTGAGAGACACTGTCCTTCAGTGTTACTACTCTGAAGATGCCTGCCACAGTTGCTGGCGAAACGTCAGGAAAGAAAATTCCAAGACCACGGTTACACAGCCCGGATAACCTACAAGAACCAATGAACTCTGACCGTGAAAGCCTTCGACAATATTTTCCTAGCATGACTGTCTTTTCCAGTGACTCTTGTCGTCTCATGACGTGACCAAAATACAATAGCTGCAGTTTAGTCATTTTAGCTTCTAGGGTCAGTTCAGGCTTGATTTGATCGATAACCCACTGATTTGTTTTTTTGGCAGTCTACGGAATCCGTAACACTCTCCTCCAACACCACATTTCAAAGGAATCTATTTTCTTCCTATCAGCTTTCTTCATTGTCCAGCTTTCACACCCATACATAGTAATAGGGAATACGATGGCATGAATTAATCTAGTCTTGGTGGCCAGTGACACATCCTTACACTTCAAAAAAAATTCTAGCTCCTTCATGGCTGCCCTTCCCAGTCTCAATCTCCTTCTGATTTCTTGGCTGCAGTCTCCCTTTTGGTTGATGGTGGAGCCAAGGAATAGAAAGTCTTTAACAATTTCAATTTCCTCATTGTCAACCTTAAAGTTGTGTAATTCTCCTGTAGTCATTACTTTTGTTTTCTTGATGTTCAGCTGTAGTCCTGCTTTGGCACTTTCTCTTTTAACTTTTAGCAGTAGTCGTTTCAAATCTTCACTATTTTCTGTCAATAATGTAGTGTCATCAGCATATCTCAAATTATTTATGTTCCTCCCTCCAATTTTCACCTCATCTTCATCTAAATCTAATCCTGCTTTCCTAATTATATGTTCTGCCTATAGCTTGAAGAGATAGAGAGATAAAATACATCCTTGTCTGACACCTTTGCCAATTGGAAACCATTCCGTTTCTCCATATTCTGTTTTAACTGTGGCCTCTTGTCCAGAGTACAGGTTGCGCATCAAAACGATCAGATGTAGTGGCACACCCATTTCCTTTAAAACCAGCCACACAACTATAAAGTTTGAACATTTTGAAGTGAAATTTCATATATTTATACTGAGCGGTAGAAAGTACCATCAAGTCACAGCCAGCATACTGTGACTCTGTATGGTTTTCAAGGTGAGAGATGAACAGAAGTGGCTTTCCATTGCCTGCCTCTATGCAGCAGCCCTGGAATTCCTTGGAGGTCTCCCATAAAGTAGTAATCAAGGCTGTGGCTCAATGGTAGAGCATCTGCTTGGCATGCAGAAGGTCCCAGGTTTAGTCCCCAGCATCCCCAGTTAAAGGGTCCAGGCAAGTAGATGCTGTGAAAGACCTCTGCCTGAGACCCTGGAGAGCCGCTGCCGGTCTGAGTAGACAATACTGACTTTGATGGACCAAGGGTCTGATGTAGTATAAGGCAGCTTCCTGCGTTCATGTGTGTGACCCTGCTTAACTTCCAAGATCTGACAAGATCAGGCTAGCCTGGGCCATAATGACCAGGGCTATATTTATACATGTTTTCTAATATTTAAATCAATTCTAGGATTCTGTAGACCTCATTTTCCTTTTGGTAGCTGCACTATGATATCCATGTCTTGGTATTAAGGATAAGAAAAGTAATTTTACCATTTTGTAAATAACTTTATTTGCAGGGCAGCCATTTGATCCTTCAATACCCCTCATTAATTCTGTCAGCAACGTGCTCTGCGCTACGGCTTTTGGACGCAGGTTTTCACCTGAAGATCAAGAGTTCCTCAAGTTGGTAGCAGCCATCAAGTATTTTGAAGAATTTATAGGAAGCCTTTGTTATGGTGTAAGTTGTCTATTTGTTCCCTGTTGGGTCTGGCAGGTTTCATCTCCCAGAATTCCAGCCCTTCCAGATTTAGCCTGAACAATGAATAAATGAAATAAAGATGTGTCCTTCAGGATTGCCAACCTCCAGATGGTAGCTGGAGATCTCTCACTGCTACAACTGATCTCCAGGTAACAGAGATCAGTTCACCTGGCGAAAAAGGCTGCTGCGTAGAGATGGGAAGGCCTGGAAAAAAATGGAAAAATTGGGGGGTACGACAGGTATTTCCCCATCTTTTTTCCCGTTTTTTTCCAAAGCCGTTTTTTTCCCACACAAAAACTGCCTTTGGGAAAAAAAGAAAAAATGGGGGGGGGGAACTGTCCCCCCCCATTTTTCCAATTTTTTTCCAGGCGTTCCCATCTCTACCGCTGTGTTTCACCTATTTATTGGTTTGGCTAAAATTTGGCATAAAGCTCTTTCCCCAATTTTAAGACTTTATAGTCTTCCCTTGTTGATGATTTTAAAATCTTGGGACCCAAAAGGAGTTAGGAAATGGGTAGGTGATAGGGAAGCAGCCCAAGACATATCACAGACACAAAAAGCACAGTTTTCAAAGTGGTATTCTTTATTCAAATTGAACAAAGCCCCTTCCAACTACCTTAGTGAGTTAGTAGATCCGGAAACGAGGAGAGCCCTTTACAGTGGCACGTCATCAAATCTTTCCATCAGCAGTCATCCAAGGCAGATATAGAAATATTCCATATAGTCAATAGGGTTACCAACCTCCAGGTACTAGCTGGAGATCTCCTGCTATTACAACTGATCTCCAGGTGACAGAGATCAGCTCCCCCAGAGAAAATGGCTGCTTTGGCAATTGGACTCTATGGCATTGAAGTCCCTCCCCTCCCTAAACCCCGCCCTCCTCAGGCTCTACTCAAAAAACCTCCTGCTGGTAGCTAAGAGGGACCTGGCAACCCTAATAGTCAACGGTTTTGCCCCTGCTCTGATGGCCAGATAAAAGACCTGCCACATATCCTCTTTCATTGTTCCCTGTATACTACAATACGACCTAGATTGATTCAGAGCATCCCACAGGTGCTGGTTTCAGAAGAACCCCGAGTAAGATTCATGTTGGCAGATGTAAATTTACTCGTGACACCGAGAGTGGCCTCCTTTTTCACCATTGCATCCAAATGAAGGAAAGGTTTTTTAACAGGCCGGATATAGACAAACTATGGCTTGATATGGTCTGTAATATGCTGCTAAATGATTTTAAGGGGGGGTGTTAGTTGTTTTATCAGGTGTATGGCAGCAGATGTTACTGTGATTTTGGATTGTGGGGAGGGGCTGTGGCTCAGTGGCAGAGCCTCTGCTTAGCATGCAGAAGGTCCCAGGTTCAATCCCCAGCATCTCCAGTGTTAACGAAACTGCTCTCTGATTAAGGAAATTAGCATGAGCAGTGGCACTAATTTATTTATATAGCGGAATCACCCAATGTATACCAGGGTTGTTTTCAGTGAATCTCAGAATGTCAGAATAATGACAGACCAAGGAATTCCAGATTAAAAGTGTTTATATATTCATTCATTCAGTGTTGCAAATACATACATACAAGAAACTAAGAATAAAAAGGAGGTAGGATTAGGGACGTTTCTCAAGGGAGAGGATGTGGTTGATTGGGTGATACGTTACCGCATGGCATATAGGTTCAAAATGAAATATAGCGGGGGATGGGAGAGGGATGTATCGGAGCCTTGAGCCAGCCAAGTCACCGGAAAGGAGGGGGAGTGGAGCTCCGCAAAACTCAACACACATGGTAAAAAGGAGAGATAGGTAGGGCAGAAACTTCTTGCTTTGTCGGGGAGAGCAAAATGTACCCTTCTCTGGGGTGGGGGTGGGGTTGAGATTCCCCATATGGCTCCTATCTAAAACAATAGGGATCAAAGACTTCGGCTGCAGGGATCAGGCAGAGTGGCAATTTGTAAACTAAGCTGGCACCAATGATTTGCATATCTCCGGGATGGCTTGACTCGATCTTCTCATGTTAGACAATACCTCAGGAAGGTGTGAATCTTTACACTCCAGGGATGCGGCAGAGGAGTTCTTCCTAGTTGTTAATGTAGATTGCGGCGGATGTTTTTCTCACAGGATACTGGGGGGGGGGACTGCAGGAGAGAGTGATGTGATGCCCTCGCTTCGGCGTTATGGCTTCTCTTTGGATCAGGAGACAATCAGGATCATGGCTTCCCTTTGGCTGGTTCTGCAGGGGTGACCCGGTCTCTTGTCCTGGACAGCCTGGTAATGCAGTGGAGCGCTAGCCCAGAGCAGCAGGCTATTAACGCTTAGACAGTACAGTGAGTCTCTGATGTAGTTGCCAAGACCAGGGCGGGAGGTCAGGCAGTGCATGTGGCAACACCAGTTAAAGGGTCCGGGCAAATAGGTGATGGGAAAGACCCCTGCATGAAAGCCTGGAGAGCTGCTGCTGGTCTGAGTAGATGATACTTACTTTGATGGACCAAGTGTCTGATTCAGTATAAGGCAGCTTCATGTGTTCATGTGATTAACATAAGAACATAAGAAAGGCCCTGCTGGATCAGACCAAGGCCCATCAAGTCCAGCAGTCTGTTCACACAGTGGCCAACCAGGTGCCTCTAGGAAGCCACTAACATATGCTGCAGGTTGAATTTTTTGGGGGTAGCTAGGTTGTTATGGTCTGTGACCACAACATGAATAAAACTTGACTAAAAATTTCAGTGGTTCAAATGGGTCCTTTTAAAATGAGGGAACAATACTGGCTCAAATACCTGCTCCAGTTGAACAAGAGAAAAAGAGAAAGAATGGTGGAACGGAAGGTCATCCCTTGCCCTGCTCTGTACTTAGGGTTGCCAACTTCTAGGTGGTCTCAACAAACACAGTACCTATGCTGAAAATAACGAGGTTGTGAAAACAGCAGCACGAAGGCTCACAATAATGTAAATATTGTATTAATTACTAATGAAAATAATTGTTAAAGAGCTTGGCAATATAATTTTTGACAATATAATTAGAAACAAAAAAGAAACAAAAAAGAAGAAAAAGCATTGCTTCATGCATATAATCAATTCAACACAAAGTAAGTACACCCAAAGGTGGTGGCTGGAGATCTCCCATTGTTACAACTGATGTCCAGGTGACAGATCAGTTCACATGGAGAAAACGATCACTTTGAAAGGTGGACTCTGTGACATTATGACAGGAGCCCCATAGTGCAGAGAGGTAAGCTGCAGTACTGCAGTCAAAAGCTCTGCTTACAACCTGAGTTCGATCTCAACGGAAGTCGGTTTCAGGTAGCCGGCTCAAGGTTGACTCAGCCTTCCCTCCTTCCGAGGTCGGTATAATGAGTACCCAGCTTGCTGGGGGTAAAGTGTAGATGACCGGAGAAGGCAATGGCAAACCACCCCGTAAAACATAGTCTGCCTAGTAAATGTCGGGATGTGATGTCACCCCATGGGTCAGCAATGACCCAGGGCTTGCACCTTTACCCCTTTTTTTCTATACCCCATTTAATTCCCTCCCCTCTCCAACACCACCCTCCTCAGGCTCCACCATGAAAATCTCCAGGTATTTCCCAACCCAGAGCTGGCAACCCCATCTCTACTATACATTTTATATTTTTCTCCTAGGTCAGAGGAGGTACTCATACCCATGAAGGAGAGACAAAGACATGAAAACAACTTTTACACACTTAAAAAAACCAACCTTTTACCCAAGTTCTTTGCCAGAAGACAGCATCACATCTGTAACTAGGGCTGTTTATTCGGTAAAAACCGAACCAGAAAAATACAGAATAAATGCATTCCGTAAAATTCGGGTTCGGGTTTATGGAGTCTGCAAAATCCGGGAGGCTGGCAAAGCTGGATTTGCCATTCCTGGCTTTTTTGGGAACATTGTATCTCTATGGAGGCACGGGGCGAACATTCCCACCATTTAAAGTCCGGCTTCTCCATTGAGATACATTGCAAAGATCACAGTAAAGATTCTGAACACAGACACTTTGCCAATGCTTTTCAATGGAGGAGGATGGGGGCAACCCCTTCCAGACCCCATAACTCCGAATCTCCTGACCCAATCTTTACCAAACATAGGGGTTCTTGCAAGGAGAGTCCCTTCTAGCTACCCTGAAAATTTGGGACCTCTACCTGCAAAAAGACCCCCCCCCCAGGAGATGTGAAAAGCCACAAAATTGGTTTAATGGGTTTAAATGGCCAAATTTTTCAGGAATCCCGAATTTAAAGCCAAATTCCTACCCTTACCGGTATAGGGGAATTCAGCATTCGGGTTTTCCCAAATTAAAAAATGGCAATAAACCTGAACCCGAATTTACCCAATTTTTTTTTCAACAGTCCTATCTGTCACATCATAACATCTGTTCCCATAAAAAGTCCTCTTTGTATCACTTCTGTTGGGTCCTCAGCTACATTATAGCTGTGCCTCAGCCATAAAGCCATGCCCATTCATTTTGTCAGCCAGGTTTTAAAAAACCCAGTTCTTGGCTGCTTTTCTAGTACTTCTGGAAGGTTCCATACAGACAGACTTCCACACAGACAGAAGGTTCCACACAGACACAGCAGGCTGGAACGGGTTGACTCAGGACTCCTTTTTTATAGCTTGGTGAGACCAGGCTATAAAATTGTGGGATCAGGATATAAAAAGAGCTCAAGGCTACAGGAAGGGAAGGGATGGATTCAACCTTTGGGAAATGTTGTGGTGAAAGGAAAGCATTTTGTAGCCAGTATCAGATTTTCTGAATGATTTATTGTCATCTCAGTTTTGCTACCATGCTGATTCACCTGGCTCTGAGATCCAATATTGCTAGGATTTCTTAGGTTCCTTTAAAAAGGGAAATTTTATCTTTGCTATTCACTGTTGTTGGGACAGTCAGCAAGTGTGTAACTTCTGTTTCTACTGATTAGTCTGTCCCCATACATGCAGGAAACGAAAGGTGTCGAGACTGTACAATAAAAATCCGGAGATATTAACTGTCTGCAGGTAGATTAATCAATCAAAACTGGAATACAGTGGCACCTTAAAGACTAACAACATTGATTCTAACATAAGCATTCAAGAGGCAGAGCTCACTTCCACAAAGTGAGGGGAAGAATATTTTTTGTTACCTTTGGACATTTGGGTGATTTTTTCTGACACAATAATATGGCTACTCGTGTGGAATTAGCACCACAGTATTGATGTTCAGGCTTCAGAGTAAGCCCTCAGAATAAGGTTGCCGACTTCTCGGTTCTAGCTGGAGATCTCCTGCTATTACAACTGATTTCCAGCCAATAGAGATCAGTTCACCTGGAGAAAATGGCTGCTTTGGCGATTGGACTCTATAACATTGAAGTCCCTCCCCTCCCCAAACCCCGTCCTCCTCAGGCTATGCCCCCCAAACCTCCTGCCAGTGGTGAAGAGGGACCTGGTAACCCTACCTCAGAAGAAGGTGCTGGTGTCCATGTGAGGCAATTCATAGAAGACATGGGACAATCTTCTGAGAACTTGCTTTGTTCGAAAAGAGCACCTTTGGAGGTGGTAATCAGCCCAGCAAAGTGACAGGAAAGACTGCTTAACACTCGCCATACTGGCCGGTTCTGCTACTGGTCCCACATTTCACTCACTGAGAGCAAATTTAATTAGCGTAATCCAGGCCATGATATAGGAACCAAAAGAAGTTGTTCCAGGGACTGTTAATAGAGTGGTCTCATGATACTGATAGGATTTTGCTTTTGCTTTTCCTGTAGCTGTATGAAATTTTACCGTGGTTTATGGAATGGCTCCCGGGGCCTCACAAGAAAGCCTTAGCATGCCATAAGGTTGTGCTCTCATTTGCAAAGAAAGAAATCGAAAGGCATAAGGAGCATCAGGCCATGCATCAGCCACAAGATTTAATTGATTTCTATCTGCTTCAGATGGAGAAAGTAAGTATCTTCCTTGCATTTGAAATGGGAAAAACTCAATAAAAAAGGAACAAAGGCACATGGAAACTTTAATCTTTGAAACCTTCTTATCTATTTGCTGCGTGAGCTGTAGGGTTTAAATGGCTGCAAGAGCTCATTAAAAATAAGCCTTGTATCCATGGCTCAGGTTGCCAACATCCAGGTGGGGCCTGGAACTCTACTTGAATTTCAGTTGATCTCTGCACTATACAGATCAGTCGCCCTGCAGAAATTGACAGGTTTAGAGGGTGAACTCAGTTGGATTATGTTGCTGCTGAGGAACTCCCCCAAACTCTGCCCTCCCCAAGCAAGAGTTCCCAATCTCTGGGAATTTGCCAAGTGTCAGTTGGCAACCCTATCACGGCCGTTGAGTAAAAATGCCTATAATTCATTTTAAAGTTCATTTTACTTTTCTGATTTTCAACCACAGAGCAAGTGTGACCCCAACTCCACATACAATGAAGAGAACCTGGCTGAGGCCATAGTTGACCTTTTTGTGGCTGGAACAGAAACGACATCATTGACATTGCGATGGGCACTGCTCTTCATGGCAAATCACCCAGACATCCAAGGTAAATCCTCTTATGGATTGAGAGCTGGCTGAAAAATAGGAAGCAGAGAGTAGGAATCAATGGTCAGTTCTCACAGTGGTAGGATGTGAGCAGTGGGGTCCCTCAGGGATCTGTGTTGGGACCGGGGCTTTTCAACCTGTTCATCAATGACCTGGAGTTGGGGTTAAACAGTGAAGTAGCCAAGTTTGCAGATGACACCAAATTATTTAGGGTAGTTAAAACAAAATTGGACTGTGAAGAGCTCCAGAAGAATCTCTGCATACTGGAAGAATGGGCATTAGAATGGCATATGAGCATCAATGTGAGCAAGTGTAAAGTATGCATATTGGGGCAAAAAATCCCAACTTCACATATACACTGTTGGGATCTGTGCTGGCAGCGACAGACCAAGAAAGGGATCTTGGGGTGGTAGTGGATAGCTCAATGAAGATGTCAACCCAGTATGGGGCTGCTGTAAAAAAGGCAAATTCCATGCTGGCCATAATTAGACAAGGAATAGAGAATAAAACTGCTGATATCATACTGCCCTTGTACAAATCTGTGGTGAGACCACACTTGGAATACTGGGTACAGTTCTGGTCACCACACCTGAAAAAGGATATTGCAGAGCTTGAGAAGGTGCAGAAAAGAGCAACCAACCAAAATGATTAGAGGACTTGAGCAACTGTCCTATGGGGAGTGGTTAAGACGCTTAGGGCTGTTTAGCTTGGAAAGAAGGCAGCTAAGGGGAGACATGATAGAGGTCTATAAAATTATGCATGGTTTGGAGAGAGTGGACAGGGAGAAGTTTGCTCCCTCTCCCATAATATTAGAACGCGGGGTCATCTGCTGAAGCTGGAGGGTGAGAGATTCAAAACAGATAAAAGGAAGTATTTTTTCACACAACGCATAGTTAAATTGTGGAACTCCCTGCCCCAGGATGTGGTGATGGCTGCCAGCTTGGAGGGCTTTAAGAGGGGAGTGGACATATTCATGGAGGAAAGGGGTATTCATGGCTGTTAGTTAGAATGGATACTAGTCATGTTGAATACCTATTCTCTCTAGTATCAGAGGAGCATGCCTATTATTTTGGGTGCGGTGGAACTCAGGCAGGACGGTGCTGCTGCACTCGTCTTGTTTGTGGCTTCCTAGAGGCACCTGGTTGGCCACTGTGTGAAGAGACTGCTGGACTTGATGGGCCTTGGTCTGATCCAGCAGGGCTTTTCTTATGTTCTTATGTTCTAAAAAGAGACTTCTGAATTGATTCAAAGAAAGGCCATCCTTATATCCTCAGGGAAGATATTCTTATTTTTAGTGAACCAGTTATTCTTCTAATTTTTTATATTAGATAGCTAAATAACAGTACAAGTCTATGCCTCTTACCTGGGAGTAAGTCCCCTGGAATACAGTGGCACATATGTCTGAATAAATCTGCCCTTGACCAATTCCCTGGCTGCCAGCATGGTGTAGTGGTTAAGAGCGGTGTTTCTAGCGGTGGACACTGATCTGTAGAGCCACGTTTGATTTCCCACTCCTCCACATGAATGGTGGAGGCTACTCTGAAGAACCAGGTTTGTTTCCCCACTCCTTCACTTGAAGCCAGCTGGGTGACCTTGGGCTAGTCACACTCAGCCCCACCTACCTCACGGGGTGTCTGTTGTGGAAAGGGGAAGGGAAGGTGATTGTAAGCCGGTTTGATTCTTCCTTAAGTGGTAGAGAAAGTCGGCATTTAAAAACCAACTCCTCTTCCTCTTCTTCTTCTTCCGCAGAAGGATATGCTTGCCCGAAAGGGATCTCTGTCCCCTTTATCATGGTTTCTTCCCAGTTCCCTGGGACCCCAGTTTTCAAGAGTTGGTCATGGTGTGGAAAATCAAAGCCACTATTCAGGGCCACTTTCAGTTTGAAAGCAGGTTTTTAGGAGGGGGGTAGGGATATCGGAGCCAGCCAAAGTCTCAATCAAGGTGGGTATTCTGAAGGAGATTGCTCATCTGCGCAGGTGAGAGAGTCTTCTTCAGAAGCCTGGTCAGCAGCTGCTAAAGAAGGGGCTTTTAGTTGGAGGGAATATCCCTCTGGACTGCGTGAGCCGGGTCTTTTAAATTAGTCTGCTATGCAGACTAGTCTTCTGTTCGATGATGTACCTGAAAGGTTGGTCGGACCAAGTTGGCTCTAATAACACAACCCCTACCCCAAATGGCCCCAGCTATGGGGTCCTAACAAAACCAGTCAAAGATAGAAAAATAGAAGAAGGCACAGAGCGGTGCATCTGAGCAAAAGCGAATACCCAAAACCTGAAAAAGCTGAATATCTATTTTGCTTTTCGGGAATCACCTATTCGGCTTCAGGCAGATTCCCAGGCTTCGGTATTCAGCAAAAATGAAACCTGAATATTGCCAAAACAAAATATTGTCGAAGGCTTTCACGGTCAGAGTTCATTGGTTCTTGTAGGTTATCCGGGCTGTGTAACCGTGGTCTTGGAATTTTCTTTCCTGACGTTTCGCCAGCAACTGTGGCAGGCATCTTCAGAGGATTAACACTTAATCCTCTGAAGATGTTAATCCTCTGAAGATGTTAATCCTCTGAAGATGCCTGCCACAGTTGCTGGCGAAACGTCAGGAAAGAAAATTCCAAGACCACGGTTACACAGCCCGGATAACCTACAAGAACCAATTGCCAAAACAGCTAATTTTGGGTTTATTTTCGGTTTGGGTGTTCTGATATGCACATCCATATTCAGAAGGCAATTGTTTAAATAGACAGTGAAGTCAGCCACAATTCTTATAAATGAGTCCTACAGAAATCCTGTGTTTAATAATGTCTGACCCTTTGCTGTATGTCTAAGTAGTCCCTAGGGATGCTAATAGCTGTTGGTCTGTTTGACTTGGCAGGATATTTGCAAATGCAAACTTTTGCAAACCCCTGATCAAAACTGGTTCAGCAGGCTACCACAGCTGTTTGACATGAACAAAACAAACTGGGTGATCAGCGCATGTCTTACCAGCATGTTCAGACACATTACGTTCAGCTGTGAAACATGCTCATGGTGAAATTCACAACATTCACTGGGCATACACCCAGGGACAAAGCAAGATAAGGTTTCCCTCTCTCCCAGCACGAGACTAGAGAAGACTGCATGTAGTGAAATGCTACCCTTTTTTGAACGTAGCCACATTTTAAAACTGATCTCAGTGCTACTATTAGTAGAAGTGTAGACCTTTTTGGCTTAAAAAGAACCAAATTAGTGGTCACAGAAATGTGGATGTCCCGTTAAAAACCTGATCAAAAAGCCTTTATTTAAAGGCGGGGAAAAGAATTGGTTCAGAACTGGGAATTTAAAACAAAATATTGGTTCTTGTAGATTATCCGGGCTGTGTAACCGTGGTCTTGGAATTTTACACAGCCCGGATAACCTACAAGAACCAATGAACTCTGACCGTGAAAGCCTTCGACAATATTTTAAAACAAAATAGCGTGAATCATAAAGATACCGAGCAGTCCCAAAGTCAGGGTGAAAAGAATCTTTGGGCTCCGATTCACAAACTGCAGACTGATCTCATTGTGCACTTGGTGAGGCCTTTCTTCTTCACAAGTTACGAGAAGCCATTTCCCCTCACAGACACAGCAGAATATGTCCCATAAACACTCAGGATGAAACATCCATGAGAGAAGATGGCCACTCTTTCTCCCCACTGCCTTTCTTTGTCTCTACAGGTTGTTCCCCCCACCCCGAAACGTAGGGTTGCCAAGTGCCAGGTGATGGCGGGCAAACCCCCGCCAATCCACCTGGCCGCCCGCTGACCAGCTGAGGGTCGGTGGGCAATCTGTGCAGGCAGGGACAGGTCACTTCCAGTTCACTTCCGGAAGTGCTGCATTACAAAGGGCCGGTTTCCACTCAAACTCCCAGTTTGAGTGGTAAAGGCCTGTTGCGATGCAGCACTTCCAGGGGTAAAACACATCACAAGGGTCCATCACAAGGGGCTGTTTTCCACTAAATGGACCCTTGTGATGTGTTTTACACCTGGAAGTGCCGCATCGCAACAGGCCATTACCACTCAAACTGGGAGTTTGAGTGGAAACTGCCCCTTTGCAATGGAGCACTTCCGGGTGTAAACCAGAAGTGCTGAAGCACTTCCAGGAGCGCGCGACCCCCCCTCCCCCCCTCCAAAAACCTCCCACCGAAGAAGAAGAGGGACCTGGTAAGCCCACCGAAACTTCTTCTTCAAACATTCTTCATTCCCTCAGAAGGAAGATGCCTCAACTTCTTCCTGATTTCTCCTTTGGGGCCAGGGTTGACAACCTCCAGGTACTGGAGAAATATGTAAACCTACGCTGAAATAGTAGAAACGCGCTGCCGCCTCTCTCCAACCTCCAGGTACTAGCTGGAGATCTCCTGCTATTACAAGTGATCTCCAGCCAATAGAGGTCAATCCACCTGGAGAAAATGGCCGCTTTGGCAATTGGACTCTATGGCATTGAAGTCCCTCCCCAAACCCCGCCCTCCTCAGGCTCCGCCCAAAAAACTTCCCTCCAGTGGCGAAGAGGGACCTGGCAACCCTATTTGGGAAGCAGTACCCCTACCTTTCTCCCATCCTGATACCCAATCTGCCTCTCTATAGAAATCACCTCCTTCTAGAGGGCAGTGTTTCCAGTATTGCCCCTTCTAATGAAAAGCTCAATTCTCAGGAATCAATTTGGTTCAGTGGTTACCACTGTGGATATCATTAATGGTACTATGAAATCTATGATTAATAAATGTGCAATAATACAACACTCAGACTCCTGACCGAACAACCAGGCTAGAAAGCAATTAGCTCATCTGTGAGTTTAAACTTCCTTATCTCTTCCCCTTCCCCATTTTTGTGCTCTTCTTACATGGAGTAAATGACTCTTGCTTGACATTCCTGCACTCCATTGCAACAATTCATTTTATATTCCGTGTTCTTGGTTAGAATCCTATGGAATAGTTTATGGGAAAGGTAAATGTAACGTCCAAATAACAGCTTCCTTTTTACTGTTTTCCTCAGAGAAAATCCACCAGGAAATGGAAGATGTTTTGGGTTCCTCTCAGTCATTCAGCTATCAAGATCGAAAGAGCCTGCCTTACACAAATGCTGTGATTCATGAGATACAACGGCTAAAATATATCTTAATATTTGGGCTCCCCAGAATATGTGTAAAAGACGTGAACTTACTCGGTTTCCCCATTGCTAAGGTATCAAAGACTGTTATAGTCCCACTTCTGAATCCAAAGGGTAATGTCTATTACACATTTTAACAGAAGTAATCCCCAAAAGGGGTCGCCATAAGTCAGCTGCGACTTGAAGGCACTTTACACACACATTCATATGGAGCCAGCATGGTGTAGTGGTTAAGAGTGGCGGACTCTAAGCTGGAAAACCAAGTTCGATTCCCCACTCCTCCGCATGAAGACTGCTGAGTGACCTTGGGCCAGTCACAGATTTCTCAGAACTCTCAGACCGCATGGAGGTAGGCAATGGCAAACCTCCTCCAAGTGTCTCTTGACTTGAAAACCCTATGGGGTCACCATAAGGTAGCTGTGACTCAATAGCATTTTCCACCACAACTCTCATCTGAAATCAAACTTTGTAGTGATTTCTGAAGGGCAAGAAACCTGCCCTGTTTTCAAAACATGATGGACAATTATAGAGGAATTATTGTTTCATTGTAGTTGGCCTAATCTGTTTTGATCTATTTGTGCTGCTGCTTCTTTGACACATAGAACCATACAGTTGGAAGGGGCCATCCAAGCCATTTAATCCAACCTCCTGATCAATGCAGGACCGTCAGCCTAAAATATCCCTGTTTGAAGGCTGCCAGTGAAGGGGAGTTCAACCCCTCTCTAGGCAGCCGGTTCCACTGCTAAACTATTAGTGTAAAAACAAAAATCCCTAATATCCAGCAGGTACCTTTCCACCCGTATTTAAACCCATATTGCAAGTCCTCTCCTGCCAACAAGAACAGCTCCCTGCCCTTCTCTAAGTGACAGCTTTTCAGATACTTAAAGAGAGCAATCATGTCCCCCCTCAACCTCCTATTTTCCAGACTGAACCTTCCCAAATCCCTCAGCCTTTCCTCACAGGGCTTGGTCTCCAGGCCCCTGATCATCCTCGTCACTCTCTTCTGCACCTGCTCCATTCTGTCCACATCCTTTTTGAAGTGAGGCCTCCAGAACTGCACACAGTACTCCAAGTGTGGCCTGACCAATGTGGTATACAATGGGACTATGATATCTTGCAGTTTGGATGTTATATCTCTTTTGATAAACCCCAAGACCGCATTAGTCTTTCCCCCCTGCTGCATCACGCTGACTGGCATTATTCAGCTTATGCTCCACCTGTACATAAGGTCTTGTTCACACACACTGCTACCCAGACGTGTACCCCCATATAGTATGTGTGCTTCTCATTTATGTTACCCTGGTGTAGAACTCTGCATTTACCCTTGTTGAATTGCATCTGGTTCACATCAGCCCACCTTTCCAGCATGTTCAGGTCTCGTTGAATTCTATATCTTCTGGGGTGTTCACTGCTCCTCCCAATTTGATGTCATCTGTAAATTTAATGAGTAGTTCCAGCACCCCCTCATCCAGATCATTTATAAAAATATTGTAAAGTACAGGGCCCAGAACCAAGACCTGTGGCACCCCACTAGATACCACTCTCCAATCAGATGAAATGTCATTGGCAACTTCTCATTAGGTATGGTTCTCCAACCACTTCCCTATCCACCAACCTATTCTAGATATAGTCTGCAGTGCTCCAGGTTACCCATCAGAATATCATGGGGAACCTTGTCAAATCTTTACTGAAATCCAGATAAACAGCATTGATGGCATTCCCATGATCCAGTAAGCTCATTACTTGATCAAAGAAAGAAATGAGGTTGGTTTGGCCAGAGCTGTCAGGGACAAATCCATGCTGACTTCCTTGGATCATCATCTTGTCCTTCAGAGGCTCACAGATTAACCCCATGGAAATCTGCTCCAGTATCTTCTCTGGGAGAGAGGTCAGACTGACTGGCTTGTAGTTTCCTGGGTCATCCCTTTTTTGAAGATTAGGATAACATTTGCTCTCATCCAGTCTTGTGGCACATCTCCCATCCTCCAAGAAGTATGGAAGGTGATGGGAAAGGCTCTGCAAGCTCTCTAGACATTTTATTTAAGCACTCTTTGATGTACACCATCTGGCCCAGGGGATTTGTACTCATCTAGGTGTCTCTCAACCACTTCTCTGTCCATTTAAATCAGCAGCTCGGACACTGTGCCTTACATATGACCATCTCTAAATGAGCCTGTTCTCTTTTTCAGGGGAAAAACTGAGGCAACATAGGCATTGAGCCTTTCTGCTTTCTCTCTGTTCTCTGTGAGAGTTTCTCCATTTTCACCCAACAGTGGGCCTATTTCATCTTGTACATTGTGTTTGCT
Organism: Euleptes europaea; assembly: GCF_029931775.1. Lineage (NCBI taxonomy): Eukaryota > Metazoa > Chordata > Lepidosauria > Squamata > Sphaerodactylidae > Euleptes > Euleptes europaea. The sequence continues at coordinate 9,791,500 of NC_079316.1, forward strand.
CCTCACATATCTAAAGAAGCTTTTCTTGTTGTAGCGAGCCTCCTTGGCCAGCCACCTCACTGTGAGCTTCGGCCTCTCTGATGGCTGACCTTCAGTGCCTAGCAACCCACATATACTCTTCTCTAGAGGTTTTTCCTTCCCTCCATTTCTTGCACATTTCCTTTTTTCCCCTTAGCTCATCATAGAGTTTTCTGTTCATCCACGTAGGCTTCTTGGAGCCCCCACCATGTTTCCATGTGGTTGCAATAGTGATGGTTTGAGCTTGCAAGAGCTCTTGTTTTAGGAGAGCCCACCCTTCACTTGGTCCTTTCCTTTCCAGCAGTCTTGTTCATGGAATAACTCTCATCGGTCTTCTGAGCTAATTAAAATCTTCCCTACTAAAATCTAACACACACATCTAGCTATGACCTTTTTTCTCCCTCCACAACAAAAGACATTACAAGAGGACAGGATCACTACCGCCATTGTCCCCACCACCTTCACCCCATCTACCATCTCTTGCCTGTTGGTCAATATAAAGTCGAGTATGGCCAAGCCCCTCATAACTTCCTCTACCATTTGAAAGAGGAAGTTGTTGTCCAGGCAGGTCAGGAAGTTTTGAGATTGTGAACTGTCAGGTTACACGTGTTTGGTTGGCGTAGTTATGCCGTAGGCGCTTGTCTCCCAAGTAAAACAACAACTAGTTTCTTTTCCGATCCAAACAAATTGTATTCTTTAATATTGAACACCAGCTTGATAAAAACAATAGAAAAATGCAGACCAGGGTTCAGAAGGAATTCAATATGAATTCATACATATAGTCTTCTGGGGCCTTTTATGCCAGCGTTCTCATGGGGAGGGGAATCTTCTCTTCCCTGGACATTGATGTAGCAGCTCCTTCATAGATTGCTTTGAGATTAGCTGTAGTCAGCTGTAGGCTGCTGCCGCCTAGCTTTCTCCACAGCTATTCAGCACCCCTGGGTGTACAGCTCTCTTAGCTCTCAGTCACCTTCCACCTCCTGAGGGAATTGTTTGCTGCATGTAGCTAGATTTCAGCTCTGTCCCTTTTTTCCTTCGGAGTTCTTCCTTTGTCTCTCTGGCTGACCAAGCTAGCTTTACTGATACATTAACCTATGATTGGTCCTTGTCAAAGTATGCTAAAGGGTCCAATAGAATTGCTACATTCTCTCAGCTCTCTGTTTGGTGCTTTTCTAACCAGGCTAAGGGACCAATATGACAGCTCTATTTTCTCCCCTTCCTCATTCCTCTCTTCCTTCTTCGTGACAAAGGTTTGGGCATTGGTACATAGGCATCTGAAGCCCCCACCTTTGGAAAACTCTTTCCTTTTCCTTCCAATGTTATTTCTTTATATTCCCAGGCCCTGGAGATTCCCAGGTGGCTGGAGATCTTACAAGTGATCTCCAGGCGATAGCAATCAGTTCACCTGGAGAAAATGGCCACTTTGGAAGGTGGATTATATGGCATTATACCCCACTGACATCCCATTCCTCCCCAAACACCACCCTTCTCAGGCTCCACCCCCAAATCTCCAGGTATTTCCTAACCCAGAGCTGGCAACCCTACCCCATCCCTGTCTAGATTTGAATGTATATGTGTGATGTGGTCTTAGTTCACTGTGGTTGAGCAATTTTCAGGACGGCATACAATTGTTCTTTCCTAGTTCTTTCACCGGTCTGTCTGCCAAACACACATATGATTTTCATTTTCACTATTCTGGTCTGGATGCATCCTGAATCAACATTTTTTCCCCTTACAGGGTACCAATGTTATAACAGATCTCTGCTCTGTTCTTCTTGATCCTACGCAATGGGAGAAACCTCGGGAGTTCTACCCAAATCATTTTTTGGACAAGGATGGAAATTTTGTGGAAAGAGAAGCATTTCTTCCATTTGGTGCAGGTAAAGGCAAAACTCAGAACTGATGCGTGATTGATAGCCATTTTTACGTAGTTGCTTGAAGGAGAAAGTCAGCCTTATATTGTTAGATTCCATCATGGATTTTGGAGAACGTGTTACCCATGTGGCCTATCTGTGTATGAGCCCCAACACTTGGGCTATCCCCCTTGCTTGTTCAGAGCAAGTGATTGGTCTTAAACCTTTTATCTGATTGAAATCCTCACATTACCATTCAAGTTGCTAGATATTTCCTAGCCACTATGAGTAGGGGTGTGCAAAAAAAAATAATTGGGTAAATTTCAGGTTTGGGTTTATTGGGCCTGGTGTTTTTTTTTTCTGGTTTGTTTGTTTGTTTTTTGGTAAACCCAGAATAATCCAAATACCCATACCAGTAAATGGGCATTTGGCTTTATTTCCGGGTTTCCCAAACAAAATTGGGTCCATTATAGTTTATGGAATTTATTTTCAAGACGCTAGGGAAGGCGTGTTTTTCAAGATAGAGTCCCAAATTTGTAGCATAGATGCAAGAGACTCTCCTTAGTGGACCCCAAAGTTTGGTGAAGTTTGGGACAGGGAGTCCAATTTTATGGGCCTGCAAAAGAGTTGCCCCCATCCTCCAGGCATTTGTAAGCCAAGCTGTCCATCAGTTTTCAGGTTCAGAAGGTCAGTGTTGCCGAGGACTGGCGAAAAGAGCCAATTGGCAGGCTGGCACCTCAAAGTCTGGGGGCTCCGCTCGTATTTGGGGCACATAGCATGATGCCCAAGCAATTTTGCTCCCACACTGAGGAAAACATCTTAAATGCAAGAAAAATAAGGCACAGAAAACATTTCTTTTGGTGGCAAATGACATCCTATGAACAGTCCTTTATTATAGTAATGAAAAATCTGATTTCAAGAGATGATCACAATGCAGGGCAACAAAGCCACTACTCAGGGCAACCTTCAGTTTGAGAGCAGATTTTCATGGGGTGTGTGTGTGGGGGGGTGATATCGAAGCCAGCTGAAGTCATGACCAAGGCAGCTGTTTTGAAGGAAATTGCTCATTCTCACAGGTGAGGAGTCTTCTTCAGAAGCCAGATCAGCAGCTGTTGATGCTGGTGCTTTTTGTTGGAGGGTAGATCTCTCCAGATGGGACTGGGAGAGCCCCATCTTTTAAAATTACTCTAGTGTTATATTTATCTTTATTTTATTTAAGTTTAGGACCATTTTCAGTGTGCTTTCTGATGTTTATATTTGTGCAAACAGGCTATGCAGTATTTTAGATTGTTTAGTGTTTTTAACAAATTTCTAATAAAGCAAAGTGATGAAGATGGATGGAAAAGCATATACACATGTATCCAGGTAAAAATTAAATTAGGAAACACTGCCTAGGTATGCCAAGGTCCAGCATTTGGTAGTGCACTATGGGAATGGGGAGGTTCCCAGAAATAAAGCAGGCATAAAATAGAATCAGAACTTCAATCTATATTTAGAAACATCAATCAAGAAAAGCAGGAGGCACTCAATCAGCTGCAGGCTCTCATGTACACATACACACCAATACACTGAGTAAAACTGAACCCTAGTTGTAATACCAGTGCAAAAGATCACCCAATAAAGGGAGACAAATGAAAACATACAAACCTGTCCTGATGCTATCAGGGAGTCCTGGGGGTCCAGGATGGAAGGACAGCAAAGAAGGAGAAAGCAGGCCAGTTTGATTCTAACTGCGAGGTGGGGAAACTATAGCATAGACTGCATGAAAAAGGTATCATTCACTTACTGTCTTCTCTGATTTTCTTTGCAGGAAGCCGTGTGTGCCTGGGAGAGCAGCTGGCAAGAACTGAGCTCTTCATCTTCTTCATCAGCCTGATGAGGACATTCACTTTCCAGCTTCCAGAAGGTATAAAAGAACTCAGCAAAGAAGGCATCATAGGGGCAACATTAACACCCAAACCTTATAAGCTCTGTGCTGTTCACCACCTGACCTAATATCTACCGAATCCAAAAGTGTAATACATATAGGAATTTTAAAACCTCTCAGCTTCTTACAGGGTCCCCTGGCCCAATCCCCAGACTAAGAATCACAAGCCAAGAGCCCTTTGGCTGATGCCTCTGACAAACAGGAGGCTTAGAGCTCAAAGATTCACAGCCCCCGCCTCTCAACAGCCACAGCAGAGAGCAGGGCCAGCAATCAACTCCTGGAAAAAAAAAAGACCCTCCTCAACCAGCAACAAACCAGACAAAAAACAAACAGATCCAAGCAGAACCAAACAGAAACCCCTCTCCAGCAGGCTATGAGCAGCCACTCACCATCAAACACTGTCCTCTCACACAGCAACCACAGTTAATGTTCTCCAGCAGTTTAGGAAAGGCAAAAAACAGCAACACTAACCTCACCAGCAGCTCTTTACCATAATCCTTGTCCTAGCCCAGCAGACTCCGCTGATTTCCCCCCTTTACTTGGATGTTGTAGATGTTTGCTTTTTAACTGTGTGCTTATACTCATTGTATACTTTTATTTACTGTGTACTTATACTCAACTGTATTTTTCCGGAGTTGTTTGGTTTCTGCAACCATGAAAAAGCCTCCTGCTTTGGGGTCATGCATATCAAAGTATACAGGAGGAGCAGAGAGAGCCTGCCTAGTTGAGGATATTTCTAGCAAGTGAGATTTCCAGAATGTCCTCTCTGCCTACATGTTGGCTGAATTTAGGAAGGGATTCTGAATCCAAATAGAGAGTCTGATCACCAGCAGTCAAATTGCAAAACTATAAATAGCTGGATGGTGGCAACAGAGAGTAAACTGTAGATTTTATGTACAGGCAAGCTTGGATTTATTGGAATCTGTGTTGGTTGATTTTTTTTAATCCCTGTTCCCTGAGTAGAAGACTTTCAAAACCTTAGCGGTGGGGATTAATCAAAGAAATATTGTATCTTTAGCCATGTTTCTGTTCTGTGCAATGAAAATATGGACCGAATTATCATCCTGTGTATAATCTACTCTGATTCTAACCATGAAACTGTAAGATGTACTAGGACAAATGATGTTATGTTGAAATTTTTATGTAGGTAGTTAACACTTTAATAGTGCCTTATCTGCTTCTGAATGGCCTGTAGGTTGTAATAAAGATTGGCTGACTGACACTCCCATCTAGTGATTCAAATCATTGCTCAATGAAAGATAGTAAATCTCTGCTCTGTAGATTCTAGTAGATGCCTTTCACATCATTTTATACCATATACTTTAAAGTGGAGATCCTGGAGATCCGAACCCAGGATCTTCTGCTTGCCAAACTGTTGCTCTGTTTCTGATAGGGCTGTTGATTCGGTTCGGCCCGAACTGAAAATCAGCCGAATTTCCCCTGATTCGGTGGTTTTTAGTTCGGGAGGAACCGAACTCAAAACTGGCGGGCAACCGGGGAGCCGAATTCAGCGAGTTCGGGAGTTCGCGAATAAATCCTGCAAATTCGGGGCCGTCAGTAAGCAGCATAACCGTCAGTAAGCAGCATTCTCCTCACCCGGCCAATCGGTGGCCAAGCTGGGTCTTCCTCTGGCCAATCAGTCAGGATTGAGTACTGGAGGAATCAGCTGATGTGCGGCCCGGCCAGGGAGAGAGAGAGAGAGAGCGAAATCCTCGTGTGTGTGTGTGGGGGAGTGCTTGTGCACATTCGCTCCTTTCTGTGGCTGCAGGGGGCGTATTTTTTGGGGTACAGACACAAAACTTTCAGTGGAGCTTCATATGAAGCTTCTTAAGATACCCCCCAAGTTTTGTAAACATTGGGTCAGGGGGTCCCAAGATATGGGATCCCCCCTTTTTCTTTCCATGGCTGCAGGGGGTGCATTTTTGGGGGTACAGACCCCAAACTTTCAGTGAAGCTTCAGATGAAGCTTCTTAAGATACCCCCCAAGTTTTGTAAACATTGGGTCAGGGGGTCTCGAGATATGGGCTCTCCCCCTTTTCCCTCCCCCCTTTTTCCATTTATGTGGCTGCAGGGGGCACTTTTTTGGGGATACAGCCCCCAAACATTCAGCATAGCTTCAGACAATCCTTCTTAAGATACCACCCAAGTTTTGTAAAGATGGGTTCAGTGGGGGCAGAAATATCGCCTCCCCCCTTTTCTCTTTCCGTGGCTGCAGGGGGCGCATTTTTGGGGGTGCAGATCCCAAACTTTGAGCGGAGTTTCAGACAAGTGTTCTTAAGAGACCACCCAAGTTTTGTGAACATTGGGTCAGGGGGTCCCGAGATATGGGCTTTCCCCTTTCCCCTTTCCCCTTTCCCCTATTGGGATGAATGGATTAGCCGATCCTGTGTGTGCATCTCCAGAGCAAAACGTCCCGTGCCTAATTGGAATCATCTTGGATTACAAGTCCTCCCCAGCCCCTCCTGATGGAACAGAAGACAGCCACAGTAAGACCCCTTTGGGGGCTTTAATCTATAATTTTTCTCCTGTGTATGTGTGTGTGTGTGGGGGGAAAGCAGAGTCTGTGTGTGTGGGGGGAGGGAGAAGTTTCTGTGGATGGGGGGAAGCCAAAGGGCCCTTTTGTCGGTTCTGCCTGGGGTGTGTGTTCCCCCTCGAGTCTCTCGCTCCCTGGTTTGAGGGGGGAGGTTTCAGTTGCGTGTCTTCTGGTTTTCCCTGTTGCAAAGGTGTTGTTTTACAAGGTTGTGTTGCTTTCAGCTGTTGTCGGGGCTGGGAGCTTTGTGCGTGGGCGGCAAGCTCTGCTGAGAGATGCACATTAAGGGTGGGGGGACCCATTTCAGGGCCCATATCTCAGCCCTCCCTGACCCAATCTTTACAAAACTTGGGGAGTCTTTCAATAAACGTCATTTGAAGCTCTGCTGAAAGTTTGGGACCTCTAGCCCCAAAAATGCCCCCCCCCAGAGCCGCGGAAAGGCGCGATTGTGTTTTTAATGGCTTTATTCGGCCGAATTTTTTTCCCGAACTTTGAATTCCCGCTGAATTGAACGGACCCGAAGTGGGGGAGTTCGGACTTCGGCATATCCCAAATCTAAACGGGCTGAATTTGGCCGAATCCGAACTATACCGAATTTTTTTTAATTCAACAGCCCTAGTTTCTGAGCTACCACTGCGGTGACCCTTGAAAACAGGCCTTTTCCTTTCCCAAAGACCCACTTTGAAGCAGGCTAGGTGGTTTTGTTCAGGGGCCTGGAGTCCAAGCCCTATGAGGAAAGGCAGAGGGAGTTAGGCATGTTTAGTCTGGAGAAGAGGGGGTTGAGGGCGGACATGATTTCTCTCTTTAAGTATTTGAAGGGTTGTCACTTAGAAGAGGGCAGGGAGCTGTTCCTGTTGGCAGCAGACGAACTCGCAATAATGGGTTTAAATTGCAGGTAGAGAGGTACCTGCTGGATATTAGGAAAATGTTTTTTACAGAAAGAGTTGTTTCAAAAGTGGAATCAGCTACCTAGGGAGGTGGTGAGCTCCCCCTCCCTGGCTGTCTTTAAGCAGAGGCTGGACAATTACTTGTCAAGGATGCTCTAGGCTGATCTTGCATTGAGCAGGGGGTTGCACTAGATGGCCTTTATGGCCCCTTCCAGCTCTATGATTCTATGAAAGAAACGGGGTCTGCTTGCCTTCCAGTGAAAACTCAAGAGAGCAGGGACAGCAGGACTCCCTTAAAAACTGGCAATCAAGGGTAGTAGAACATAAGTGAATACCCAAACCTGGCACAACAGGGTCTTAAGCTCTAGATCATGCAAATATGCTGTTTTCCTTCATTTTTGGTGAGAGGAGAGGTTGGTGTTACACTTTCTCAAACCTCAACTCTCCAGTAATTTTGTCACTTTAATACTGAGAGGCCTGAGGAAAGAAAAACAAACAAACAAGCCATACGTACCATTGAAATAAACCTCAATACTCCTGTGTCATTCCTTTAATAGTAAGAGATCCAATCAAGTTGCCATTCTTTCAATTGATGCTGAAAAAGCTTTTGACAAAATATACTGGAAGTTTGGTTCTTGTAGGTTATCCGGGCTGTGTGACCGTGGTCTTGGTATTTTCTTTCCTGACGTTTCGCCAGCAGCTGTGGCAGGCATCTTCAGAGGAGTAACACTGAAGGACAGTGTCTCTCAGTGTCAAGTGTGTAGGAAGAGTAATATATAGTCAGAAAGGGGTTGGGTTTGAGCTGAATCATTGTCTTGCAAAAAAGTACCAAAGGTAATGTGCTAATCATTGTCCTGTAAGTATCAAGATAATGTGCTAATGAGGGTGTGGTATGTTAATATGGAACCCATTGTATCCTGAAGTGATCTGTTAATGTGTGACATCTAAAGCTAATCTGCATGGCTATTGTGGACTGTAGTGAGCACTGCAGGATTGACAACTCCCTCTCCCCCTGCCTCCAGCCCGCTCACCCATTTCATGCTGTGGCAGGATGGTGGAGGCAGCCCCTGATCCACCTCTTCCTTCCTCCTCTTCCTTGCCTGTGCACCAACATAGTCATCAGTGGAGGGGTGGCAGCAATAGCTCCTCCCCCTCTTCTCCCCAACCCATCTGTTCATGTGGCAGAGGTGAGGGCACCAAAAGGTGGCAAAAGTAGGGTTGCCAACCTCCAGGTACTGTGGTATGAACTACTCACTCAAACTGTATAGTTAAGCTGCAAAAATAAACAGTAGTTGGCTCTGCAAACTGTGATATATTTTAATAAAACATCAAACAATCATTTAAACAATGTAACAGGACACAGTGAAACAGTGAAAAAGTGACCGACAATAACAATGTTATATACAAAAATGGGCGAAAACAAGCAACAAGTACAAGACAAGTGAAGATGGCGCAAGCAAACAAATGCAACAGCGAAGAGTCACAATAATTTCAAAATGAGGAACAATGTCCAATAAAGTCAGTTTGGCTCTTGACTGGGTGCTTGCTCAGTCAAGCAACTTGGAGGAAACGCCTTTCCGGATATACAACAGCACTTTCATCACCAAAAGTGACTTCTTCAGCCTGATTGTAAAATGCAAGATTAACTATAGAAATTTCTTAAGGACTGCTAAAAGTTATATACAGACATAAAATGTCATGTTACCTTTGAATATGCAATGTAGCTTACAGCTTCAAATTTCTCTGCTCCCAAACAGGGCTGCTAACTTATTCTGGTTTGATCTTGTAATGAGGTGGAGTGTAATAGAAAGAGTTTTCTTACACAGCCTCATTTTCATTTCTTAAAGGGGCAATCATTTCTTAAAGGGGCATTCATAAGCAAGATAAATCGAACTCAGTGCTAAGTCCATGAGGGACAAGGGAATTAAAGAGAAAGATGAAATGCTTCTCATGTTGCAAAAGCACCTTTTGGACATCATTGGCATTGTGTGGATGTTCCTTATATACCCATAAAACAAAGAATCTCAAATCATTCTCACTATGCTTTTTTTCTAAGTGGCTAGTGAATGGCTAGTGAGTGTTTTCATACTCACATGTCCTTACATGTCCTCACATGTCCTTTTACATTCCTTTTACTCAATAGAAAAAAAGATAACAACTTCTACTAATCAACAATAACAGCCCCTAATAACTAATAACAAAAGCTCCTAGAAAATAATCGAGAATAAAAGCCTCTAACAATATCTTCTATGATTCCAAGATTTGATAAAATCTTCTTATCAATATTTAACATATTCGCTTCAGCTGCAATAGATTCCTCCAGAGCCAAAAATCCCACAGAAATTCCCCTTGAAGATGGGTAGACACAAAGCAAAGTGCCAGGTACAGCCAAGAGTGGCTTTTTTTTGCCTCTGCATGAACCAGGTGGGAGGGGGAGGAGGAGTGGGAGCTGCCACCATGTGAGCAGATAGGTGAGGGGGAGCCACTACTGCTGCCAACGTTTGGTGCCCTCACCTCTGCCACATGAACAGATGGGTTGGTGAGGGGAGGAGGAAGAGCTGTTGCTGCTACCCCTCCACTGATGTCTATGCTGGTAAACAGACAAGGAAGAGGAGGGAAAAAGAGGAGGAGCAGAAGCTGCCACCACCCTGCCGCTGCATTGAGTGGTTGGGCTGGCCGGAGGCAGGTTTTTTGCCATTTGGCAACTCCATACTAAGAGATTTGAAAGGATTGATGTCAATAAAATTCTTTGCCAGCAGGAGGTGCACTTCATTCAATTATTCAACTCTGTAACTCCGAATGGCTTAAATGTAATGAATGACTTGTCTTGTCCTCGTTTGAAACCACTCGTTTAAAGAGTGGAGTCAACCTCAGCAATTCTGTATGACGCCGGCCCTTCGCAGAGAAGGGGAGCGATAACTCAATAATCCAAGTGGATCTGGCACTCTTCTTTCCTGGAAGAGCCAAGCTCTGACCGTGACTGTCTCACTCAGCCCTGACAAGGATTGTAGTTTGGGCAAGTGGAAGCGCCTAGGGTCAGGAAGACCCAAAACCTAGAATGAGGAGAGGCCTCTCCCGCTAGGAAACAGGGCACAAAAAGCCGTAGGAGGAGCTCTCATTGCCCAGAGTCTGAAAAAGCCACAAGAGGAGCTATTCAGATCTCTCCCCCCACCCCGTTCTCAGAAAAATAAAAGGAACAAAAAGCTGCAAGAGCAGCTATCGTTGTCCCTGAGTCTGATTAGACAGAGCTGCTATTCACGAACCCCAATCAGGACCAAAAAGCAAGCTCGGCAAGATGCCTGCCCCTCAGAGCAAGGGGGAGCAATCTATTTTGTTCTAGGGAGAGCAAGTCAGACAGAGCTGCTGCTTGCCCTCCGAGTAACTGCCAGAGCTGCAGAGCTATTTGCAACCCCCCCCTCAAAATCCAGGAAACCAGAAAGCCGCAAGAGGAGCTACTGGTACCCCACAACCATTAGGAATCGGACCACCGAACCCCCCCTCCGAATTCAGGGAACCAGAAAGCCACAAGAGGAGCTCCTGGTAACCCGCAGTCAGGAAAGGATCAGAAGGACCAAGGAGCGCTGTATCCCTCCACCTCAACCAGAATCAGAGCACTGGTTTCACCCCAGTTCAAAGGGCTGGAGCAGGCAACATCCTTCCAGCTAGCGGACCGCGAGTAAAGCGAGTCCTCCCCCCGGCCCCCCACTCGGCTTGCAGTAGAGCTTTGACCGAGACCCTGTTCAGGTTTTAGAACACTTGAACTCCCCTCTGAATCACCCACCCTAGATGCATCAAAGAGTTCCATCTAAAAAGAAAAGAAAGGAGAGAAGGAGTTGCAGTGCGCTCTCTCTCTCTCTCTCTCTCTCTCTCTCTCTCTCTCTCTCTCTCTCTCTCTCTCTCTCTCTCTCTCTCTCTCTCTCCTTTAAGTCAAACGGACCCTGGGTTGTACAAACAATCCAGAGAAGAAAAGAATACTTGCAAAAGTGTTAAAATCAAAAGTGTAGGGATTGCAAATCAGGTTGACCCTTCCCCAGAGTTACAGTTAACTAGGGAAGGAAAATTAACTAGGAACCCTAGCCCAGACTTATTGGAAAAACAGATAGGGCGAATCAGGCAAGAATCCCTGGCATCAAGATGCATGTATGGGAGAGAGCCCACTTGGGTCTCCGACAAGGTACAATCAACGATTACCAACCCCAAAGCAACGAGAAAGCTGCCTCTGCAGCCTTGTCTCACTGTGTCCAAAAAGCAGAGAAACAGAGGCGGATGCATAAGGAAATGTGTGACGGATTGGGGAAAGCCACACACTACCTTACAAAATTGAAAAAGGAAAATTGGGACCTCAGACAAAAACGGGGAGAGTGCTCTCCTGCGCGCTCAAAAAAAAAAAAACTAACTGAGACGTACGGAGCGCTGACTGCTGCCTTAAGCAGAATCACCTCCCTGCAACAGGAACTAAACAATTCAAGGGCCACCATTCGGTCTTTACATGAGCACATCACGGCCCAAGACAAAAACAGGAACCCTGCCCCCTGCCCCCAAATGGCAGGACAGCAGAGGATCCCATGGAATTGTAGCAAGGCGCAACCGCCTCTGCTCATTCCCTCAATGGGCAAAAGACACCAGCAGCATCTTCCCCAATGGAGAATGGCTTCCTGCAAGCTTAATAACCAGCCTCCCGTAGTCCTGGGAGTGGCAGGGCACTGTGACAGCAGGTAGACTTCCCCTGACTATGGAAGATCCACTGATTTAGCAATTTGTAATAATCTCTTTTCCTTTCTGTAAATGTATTAGGACAAGGGAAGGGAAGGGAATAGCTTGTTGCTGGGCAGGATATCTCTGTCTCTGTGTATGCCTGTGTGCTAAGGAATTGGGGCAAGAGTCATGGAGGGTTACAGTAAACCATAACAAGAACTGGGTGAAACTGTTATTCTATTGTTACTCTACTGCCGCCTCGATGTCTAGAGTGTTATCAGCCTACCCTGAATGTTGATGGGTTGTCATATCTTGAATTTGGATAAATATCCCTTCCTCAGTATGATCGGGGCTCAGAGATTTCTGCCCATTAGGGCCTCTGAGTCCGCAGCTGCAAATAAACTGTTTTCTTGAAATAACGATCTCAGGTCTCTCTCTCCCCCCACGAACCCTTGTTTACCATATCAGCACGAAATAAAATTAGAATGACTTCAAAATTAAAATCAAACAACATGGAGCTCCGTTCTAAGCGAAAATGCCGTTCCAAGCCTCCTGCTGGAACAAACCTTGTAATATTCTTGGCTGTTTGTTGTTTCTCCTCTTCTCCCTATGAGTGAGTGAGTGTGTGTGTGACCCCCGCTCTCAACTCCATTCTTCTTCACTTCCAACTGCTCCTAGCAAACTGGAACGAACATGCAAACTTATGTTGTGTCCACTCAAGTTTAATATGCTGAAGTTAAAGCCTCCTCAGTGGAGGAAGTGTGGGTAAGAAGTTAATGCCTAGTTTTAACTATGTTTTAAGAAAATGCAGCCTCCTTAACTGAGGAAATGTGCACAGGAAAATGGTGGAGAAAAGTTTTGTGTAATACTATTAAGGCATATAGCCTCCTCTGTAGAGGAAGAATTTATAAGCAACCCAGCAAGTGTTTGAGGTTACAGGATAGTAAAGCAAATTGAGCCTCTTCAGTGAGAAAGTTAACCCGGTGTTGGAAATCGGTTCAAGTTTTCATTGTTCTTTAAGGTTATGGTGGAGCCTCCCCAGCCAGGGGAAGTGTATCTGAACCAGCAAAAAGTATTGTGGTATAGGTTTTCCCTTGCAAATAATAGTGCCTTTATGTGCGTATGTCATCATGCCCTTAAAAGCCTTAATCAGACATGTCTAGGGGACTTGCTTTTGTGACGATCTGGCTAATCTCACAGAATCAACCCTTCCCCCAAAAGTAAAACGTGGTTTGCGTGCAATTGGCAAGAAGAAAACAAATTGAAGCGGTACAAGGGCATTCTCTCAAGGTAATTTCTGCTTGGATTTCAGACTTGCGGGCGTGTGCTAACCCCCCAAGGTACTGGGAGGGCAGAAAAGTCTTTTGTTTTATTTGCATTATGGTTTAAATATAGGATATAAGTTCTGAAATACAAAAAGGGCGGGGGAGAGTTCTGTGGGTTCTGCTCTCCACTCCTCCCCCCCCCCCAATCCTTTGCCTGTATTCTGGTGGAAATTGAAGGTTACAGTATGTAGACGTGGTATATGGAGAAGAAGGTATTTGGAAAGTGATGGTTAAAGGAATGGCTACCGCCTGAGGCTGCGGCTCAGAGCACACATGCCACTGAATAGGATTTTCGATAGAAGAGTTGGTGAAAGGTTTCTGAATTGCGTTGGAATGAGATGGTCTCAGAGTGGTGACTACGTGTTAGTTGGGTGGCATCCAAGCCATGCTGCACCGGAAAGAGAGCTTTCCAGTCTCTGTGTGAACTTGTGTTTATTTGCTTTATTGAAAATGGTAAGAGTGTGCCTACACACCCTGATTCGTTCCTCTTTTCTCCGATGATTTTATGCTCTATATGGGTAATATGGGGTCTCACACCTCCTATTGCTCCCCAACCTCCCTTTACTCTGGGGAATCGCTGCTCCTATCATGGGCAGACTTTTCCTTTGGTTAACTTTTATTCTGATTCTGGAGCATTACAGATTAAGTTCTCGTTCCAATTTGGTAATGTTGAGATTTGTATAGCATGGGACTTAAAAGCGACCCCCATGGAAGTTTTTGGTTCTGTCAAGCCTATTTTAAACTTGGGTTTTTTTGACAGAGTGCAACAGAGGTCCATTCCCTTTCCTTCTTGAGAGGTTTATCAAGACTTGTCATGTCCTTGTATATGAAGACTTCAAGGTTCCCTGGATATGCTATCTACAACCCACACATATGGGGACATGCATACATGCTGTACTGGAACCAGGCTGAATCAGACAGCATAGCATCATCCCCTTGCCCATTAGCTTTTCCCCAGGCCAAATATTAGCCAGCTAGATTGCCCCACAAGTGTACCCCTGACCCATTTCCAGTGACCTCTGGTTAACTGAGCAACCCCATAAGAGATTTTAGCCAATGGCAATAGGCTTTCAGTTGCTCCATAAGGGTCCTAAAACTTCCCTGACACAATCACCTGCCAGTAGTCAGGTGTGAGCCCCACCATTTTGAATTGGTTTTCATCCTTGAACCTAAATCCACACTAACACAAGAACTGGGTTTGCCTTTGGTCCCTCTTCTAGTCCTACAGCAGAGAGGGGTTGTAGCTAGGGCTGTTAAAAAAAAATTCGGTAAAATTCAGATTCGGCAAAATTCGGCCCATTTTTATTCAAAAAATGCCGAAGTCCAATTGATTCAATATCAATCTACAAATAAGATTATTTGTCAGGTAATAGCAGAGGTAGGTAATGACAAAACACCTCTGAACATCTCTTGCCTTGAAAACCCTACTGGGTTGGCTTAGGTTGGCTGTGACTTGACGGCACTTTACAATAGTAATAGTTTATCAAACAGGAGCATCACAGATCTGCCTGAATTCTTATCTTGAGGAGGCATCCGTCAAGCTCTGATAGAGAAATAGAAGACAGAATTAATTGAGGTCAGAGCAGGCTTAGGATGAAGCATAAGGAGTGAAGGAGAAAGTGACGGTAACAAATGAGCCACTGCAATTTGTATCGTTTATGATGAACTGCAGCGGGGAACAGCACAGAGCTTATAAGGGAAGGGAACAAGTGATGTCCCAACTTCAGGCACTGTGCTGAGTTGTTTCACTCCTTTTGGTGGCTGAAAGGTGAATGCCCTCATCAGGGTGGTGAAGAAGACGAAGAGCTCGATCTTTGCCAGCTGCTCCCCCAGGCACACGCGGGCCCCTGTAAAGGAAAAAAGGGAAGGGAACAAGTGAGCAATGTATTGTCTAGAATGTATCACATCTAGCTTGGACTTCAGTGAGGGAGCATGGGTTGATGGGCCAAGACTTCCCTTCACTTCCAAAAGTATCTCCTCAGCAACTTGTGTCGCTGCAGCAATAATTCCCTCCACACCCCATTTCATTGCCAAGATGCTTCTTTCCTATTTTTCTACTCCCCCCCACAACACACACAACAAAAGATAAGGAAACCAGCACATGGGTAGAGCCACACTTTATTTCATCACTTTAACTGCAGTCAAATGATTGTCTCGGGGAAGGTTTTCGCTGTGTCCATGTTTAAACAGTTTACCCAACTGTGTGAGGTAAGTGCCATCAAGTCACTTCTGACTTATGGCAACCCTATGAATCAATGTCCTCCAAAATGTCCTCTCTTTAACAGCCTTGCTCAGGTTTTGCAAATTGAGGGCCGTGGCTTAAAGCTGTTGATTTGGTAAAAACCCAACCGAAAAAATGCAAATTCATTAAAATTTGGGTCCAGGTTTACTGAGTCCACAAAATCTGGGCGGTTGGCAAAGCAGGATTTGTTATTCCTCAAAAAGCCGAATAAAAATCTGGCTTTTTGGGGAACATCTTTCCGTGGCTCGTGGGGGAACATTTTTGCAGGTAGAGGTTCCAAATTTTCAGTGTAGCTGGAAGGGACTCTTCTTGCAAGAACTCCCAGGTTTGGTAAAGATTGGGTCAGGGGGTCTGGAGTTATGGGGTCTGGAAGGGGTCACCCCCATCCTCCTCCATTGAAATGCATTGGCAAAGTGGCTGTGTATACATTGTATCTCTATGGAGGCACTGGGCGAACTTACCCACCATTTAAAGCATGGCTTCTCCATTGAGATACATTGCAAATGTCACACTAAAGCATCTGAACACAGCCACTTTGCCAATGCATTTCGATGGAGGAGGATGGGGCGACCCCTTCCAAACTTTACCAAACCTGGGGTTTCTTTCAAGGAGAGTCCCTTCTAGCTACCCTGAAAAGTTGGGAGTTGGGACCTTTACCTGCAAAAATGCTCCTTCAGGAGCCGCGGAAAGCCACAAAAAGCCCCGATTTGTTTTAAATGGCCGAATTTTTCAGGAAACCCGAATTTAAAGCTGAATCCCTACCTTTACCGGTATAGGAAATTCGGCATTTGGGTTTTCCTGGGGTGGGGGTAAGGCCAATAAACCCGAACCCACATTTTACCAGTTTTTTAAAAAATCAACAGCCCTACCATGGCTTCCTTTATTGAGTCAATCCATCTCTTGTCGGGTCTTCCTCTTTTCCTGCTGCCCTCAACTTTTCCGAGCATGATTTTTTCCAGTGACTCTTGTCTTCTCATAATGTGACCAAAGTATGATAGTCTCAGTTCAGTCATTTTAGCTTCTAGGGTCAGTTCAAGCTTGGTTTGATCTATAACCCACTGATTTGTTTTTTGGCAGTCCACAGTATCTGTAACACTCCCCTCCAACACCACATTTCAAAGCAACCTACTTTATTCCTATCAGCTTTCTTCATTGTTCAGCTCTCACACCCATATATAGTAATAGGGAATATGCAATTACCCTCTTTCATACACAACTACCTTCTTTACGCAACTACCCTCTTTCATAGCTTGTGTTCTGGATGACTCACGTAACAAATGGAAATAATAAATAAAATAAATAAATAAATATAGGCTTGCACCCAAGAAGCCCTAGGCATCTAGTTAGCTTTTGTATATCAGATCATTCAACTCCTGGCTAGAGGTACATCTCAGTAACACTTGAGGTTTGTTCCGGGTATAGTACACAAGTAAATACTATTAGCAACCGCCGTTTGCATAGCTAATGCACGGCTGTGATTTTGCATGCTTCCATGAGGGGATTCTTTGAGGTGGGGCAGAGCACACACAAAAGGTCGCGTTAAAGTGGCTCTTAAGAAATGAGAAGCAGATATGCTCCAGCTTTGCAGTCACTTCCTGAATGACAGTTCAGCGTAAAAACAAAAAAAAAATATTCAGCCTGGAATGCGCTGCTAATTACCAAGCATAAATGGCCAGTGATTACCAGTTCCTTTTATATATATATATATATATATATATATATATATATATATATATATATATATATATATATATAACCACACACAACAAACACACACACATATATACATATATATATATATATATATATATACATATATATGAATATATATATATATATGAATATCTTTTGGCCCTCAATCAACACACCCATCTTTGAACACTATCTCCACTTCTATTGGACATTCCTGCCATACTCAGATGTTCTCTGCCCCTTGGGCTCATCAATTTATATTTGTTGATATGAGACAGGTGGTTTCTAATGTACACATCAGCCACACTCACCACGACCAGGATGGACCAGGCTAGCCCAATCTCATCACATCACAGAAGCTATGAAGGGTTGACCCTGCTTAGTATTTGGATGGGAGACCACCAAGAAAACCCAGGATCATTAAACAGAAGCAAATCACCTTTAAACGTCTCTTGCCTTGAAAACCTTATGAGGGTCCCCATAAGTCGGCTGCGACTTGATGGCACTTTCCACCACCACCAATGTACACAAGGCCATATAATTAACATGTTTCTACTTTGCCTTCTTGCTGCTCTTCAAGGCTTTTCTATTCTTGGTCTCTAGACTCCCATTTTGGCATGCTTCACTGAGAAGCCAGACTAACTCTGTTTCTGTGCACAGAGGCATTTTCTATTGGACAGGGAGAAGCTTTTATCCCTCTCTCATAATACTAGACCATGGGGTCATCTGCTGAAGCTGGAGGGTGAGATTCAGAACAGATAAAAGGAAGTATTTCTTTACACAACGCATAGTCAAATTGTGGAACTCCCTGCCCCAGGATGTGTTGATGGCTGCCAACTTGGAAAGCGTTAAGAGGGGAGTGGACATGTTCATGGAGGAGAGGGGTATTCAAGGCTACTAGTAGAAATGGATACTAGTCATGATGCATACCTATTCTTTCCAGGATCAGAGGAGTATGCCTGTTCTATTAGGTGCTGTGGAACACAAGCAGGAGAATGCTGCTGCAGTTGTCTTGTTTGTGGGCTTCCTGGTTGGCCACTTTGTGAACAGACTGCTGGACTTGATGGGCCTTGGTCTGATACAGCATGGCCTTTCTTATGTTCTTAAGAAGCAATTATTCCTGAGTTTAATCCTTCACACAACCCTGTAAACAGCCATCAACCACATTTTGTAGGGTTTCCAGGTCCCTCTTCGCCAGCAGAGAGAGGTTTTTGGGGTGGAGACTAAGGAGGGCAGGGTTTGGGGAGGGGAGGGACTTCAATACCATAGAGTCCATTGGCCAAAGCAGCCATTTTCTCCAGGTGAACTGATCTCCAGCTAATACCTCCAGCTAAAACACTACACATTTTGCCATTACCTGCACCAAATGGAAGAAATGCTTCTCTTTCCACAAAACGTCCATCCTTGTCCAAAAAATGATTTGGATTGAATGCCTCAGGTGTCTTCCATTGTTTAGGATCAAGAAGAACAGACTGTAGATCTGGAACAACAATGACCTCCTGCAAGGATGAAACTGTTGGCTCAGGATGCATACAGACAGCAACATTATACTTTTGCCAATCACTGCATAAATAGAATCATAGAGCTGGAAGGGACCACCAGGGTCATCTAGTCCAGCCCCCTGCACAACCCAGGAATACTAAACTTTTATCTTTTGTATGGTTTCCTACCAGGGGCTGGCATATGGGTGGGGAAGCCTGGGGGAGACACGGTTGGTACCATCACATTGAAGGCATGACATCATTTCTGGGATGACCCTGAAAGTGGTCATGCTGCTCTAGGATTCAGTGGAAACCTGATGGTAAAACCAGTGGTGTGATATTATTACAACAGTGATGTTCCCCCTATTTTACTCCTCTGGCCTACTCAGTAGTGGAGGGCTGAGCAGAGTTGGAGGGCTGCCAACGGGAGGTTTCCTGCTATAACAGGAGACCAAGCAACTCTACTGTTTCCAGATGACCTCAACGCTCCAGAAAAGCCCAGGTTATTTCTAGCTTTTGAGGACTTGAGCCATAACAAAACATAAAATGATGAAAAATGAAATCAAAATAAATTACTGGACCCCTTGTTCCTCCTTAGATTGATACATATTGTGACTATTTGAGACCCCATCTGAGCTTCAGACCCTGGCCAAATGGCCCTCCTGGAACCACAGACTGGCCCCGACAGTTTCCCAGCTGAGGTCAACTAAATTGGGGGATGACACAATAATGCCTGTATTATATGATATCATTTCTGGAAAAAAATCAGGTTTGTAGCCTTCAAAAATTGCTACAGAGATATTCATTAATTAATATGGGGATTAGTTTAATCAGCAAAAGTATATACACTTTATTTGTAGATGGAAAAGAGTGAGGGGGAAGTCACTATATGTTTATCACAGATTACTTATTACTTTTATTAACTTTTAGTGTTAAATGTTGATTTTTACATGGTGGTATTAAATGAAGGGAAACAATAAAAAAAATTATATTAAAAAAAATTGCTACAGAGGAAACTCTTATACATGTACATCTTGCAGATATTGCCCTTAGGATCCAGGAGTGCAATCATAAGAATATCCCTGTACCTTTGGAATGAGAAAACCAAGCATGTTCACATTCTTTGTACTTTGTCTGGGGAGGCCAAAAAATAAGATATATTGACAACGTTGAATCTCATGAATCACTGCATGGGTGTAGGGCAGTTTCTTCCTGTCTTGGTAGTTGAGTGATTGAGAGGAACCCAAAACATCTTCAATCTCCTTATGGACTTTCTCTGAGGAAGACAGTAAAAAAAACTCGAATCTTTTATTCTGGACACTGCATTTGCCTTTACAAAGTTAATGAAACAGTGGAACTGACCACATATTCAAGAAACTGGAATACACATTGAGCTGTGGCTTTTGTCAGCATCTCAAAACATTAAGGGAGACTTATTTGGGCCAGGCAGAAACTATGAAAGGGGGGGGGGAATAAAGGAATTGTAGTCCTTGTTACCCAAATCGGTCCTTGTGTCAGGGAGGCACATGGGGAGCATCATCTACATGTGTAGAACTAGACTTTACATTCCAGAGCAAAGGGAACATTTGGTAAGGTAAAGGTAGTCTCCTGTGCAAGCAGAGGGTCATTCCTGACCCATGGGGGGATGTCACATCCCAATGTTAACTAGGCAGACTATGTTTACGGGGTGGTTTGCCATTGCCTTCCCCAGTCGTTTACACTTTGCCCCCAGCAAGCTGGGTATTCATTTTAACGACTTCAGAAGGGTGGAAGGCTGAGTCAACCTTCAGCCGGCTACCAGAAACCGACTTCCATCAGGATCGAACTTAGGTCGTGAGCAGTACTGCACTCTGCGCCACAGGGCTAAAGCCAGTTCACAGTTTGCAGCAATAATTTTCCCAAGGAAAAGTGAAAGGAATGAAGGGAGACATACTGAACCAACAAGTAACTATTTTTAAGCAGTCT
The DNA here is from genome assembly GCF_029931775.1 of Euleptes europaea. Classification (NCBI taxonomy): domain Eukaryota; kingdom Metazoa; phylum Chordata; class Lepidosauria; order Squamata; family Sphaerodactylidae; genus Euleptes; species Euleptes europaea. Next base: position 9,812,115 of record NC_079316.1, read on the forward strand.
CCAATGGAAAGAAGTGACGCAGTGGTAGTCAACAATAGTCGAGTGGTCTGGACCATCGTACCTACAGGACCACCTCCCCAAACCCCGCCCTCTTCAGGTTCCACTCCAAAATCCTCCTGCAGGTGGCAAAGAGGAACATGGCAACCCTACCTAACTAGGAGATCACCTGTTCCTCTCTCACCAAAATTCACCAACCCTCAATTCTATAACTTGGCCAGCAGATAAGCTGCCAAACTCCTCCTTTTTCTTTTCTTTTACGCATTCCAGTCCACCTTTTGAAACTGATTGGTTGAGGCTTCTGGAGGGTGAAACATGAAACCATCCACCACAATACAACAAACAAGTCACTTCATAAAACAATATATTTCATATTGGGACTGTGACTAACAGAGCAAAGTTCCTTCCATTTTCCCCCAGTATCTGTCAGTCTCCTTTATACCCTAGTGATCTGGAGAGAAAGATGGAAATGATCACTCAGGACCCTTGGGCTTTCTAAAATTACAATAATGCATTCACTTATTTTGCCCATTTTCCAATGAAACTTAGGCCATGACCGCACTCACAACTGAAAACATATTATAAGCATGTTCAGTCTGATACTGTTGGATGTGTATTGGTAAATCCTGATTGCACTGTGCCTATTTTGCCATTCAATTAATAGTTCCCAACATGTCTTATTTCCTGTTTGCACCTCTCAAGTTTGTGCAGCAATTTTAGGGGAGGAGCATGGGGGAGCACTGCGTCATGCATACTCGGCTGCTTCCTTGCCCCCTCCCTTTTTTTTTGTTTTCACACATGCACGTTGGTGTAAAGCAGCACCATGATTGGTTGGTTTCACGTCCCTCAGCTACATTTGTGTGTTGCTTTTCCCATGCGCCATTTTAGAAATCACCTCATTTGCGTGGAACATAGGGATACGCTTACCACAATGTCCTTGCAGGCACATTCCCTCCTCCCCCCAAAAAACTAAAAGAGCTTATTTTAAGTCCAATTCACAGTTGCAGTCCTCTCGGGGGTTAATCCTATGTTTCAATGCTCCTTCATTAGTTTAAAAAACACTTTAAAAAATAAGAGCAGGAGGAACGGGAGGGAGAAGGGAAATCCTGTCCATGTGATTGATTCCCTCTCCGGAGACAGCCCTGCCTGCCCGGGACTCTGATTTAATTGCACTTAATGCTGATGAAACCGGAGCACAGCGATGCACAGCTTGACTTCTGCTTTTTTGCTAACTTTCCCCATGTATGTGGGACCTGCAGATCTTATCTCAACAGCTCTGTCCTAAATAAATTTGGCAGAGCAAAAGAGAACTGGAGCAGAACTCGTAAAAATCCTGCAGCCTAACATTCCTTTGGTCGACCTAATGCAGCTCAGGAAAAAAAATTAAGCAAAGAACATGATTGGTTGACGGAGAGTGGAGGGGAGGAAGCTGTAATAGGAGAAGAAAGGCTTTGCAGTGGGTGTTGCCAACTGAAGAGTGAATTAAAAGCGTCTGCAATTAGTTCGCACTCTTTTAAATGTCGTCTTTGAAACGAGGTTAGGAAAAACATCATGAAATTAGTGTTTGCTGAAAGCATGAACATTTGGCGCTTTGAAATAATTTTCAGGACTATATGGGAGGGTTTGGGTGGGAACACACTAACATAACAAATTTCATTACATGTAAAAAAATTGTAGTGCGGTCAAGGCCTTACTTAGAATTCTTGGGAGGTTTTTTTTCTAGTGTAATATATTTTTTACAACACTATCTAGAGCCGTGCATATCGGTAAACCCGAACCAAAAATAAGCCAAAAATGGCCATTTTGGCTTTTTCGGGTTTGGGTTTTAGGTAAAGGTCCTCTGTGCAAGCACTAAGTCATTCCTGACCCATGGGGTGATGTCACATCCCAACATAAACTAGGCAGACTTTTGTTTATGGGGTGGTTTGCCAGTGCCTTCCCCAGTCATCTTCCCTTTTTTACCGGGTTTTACCAGATGCAAAAAAGGCAGGAAAATAGCTGAGACGAAATGGGAGATTCTCAAATAAGCCAAACATATTCGTCTTATTTGGGTTCCGGCTATTGCCCTCACTTGCAAGGAGAGAGGTCTCCTTGTTTCAGCTGGGGCAACCTACCTTGACTGAGGACACCCTAAGAAGGGGGAGGGAGGAGGGACTTGAACTCCCAGTGGCCAGTAGGTGGCCAGATCTGGGAGAACAGTGTTCTTTGGCCAATCACAGAAGCTGGAATGCCATTCAAAATGTTCTGTGCTTGGCCAAAGACTGTATATACACCTTGTCTCTCCCAGAATAGCCATTTGCTTGAAGGGACGCTCCTTGCAAGAAACCCAAGTTTGGTGAAGATTGAGTCAGGGGGGTCCGATGTTATGGGGTCTGGAAGAGGTTACCCCCTCCTCCATACAAAAGCACTGCAAAAAACTTTGCAAATGCTTTTGTATGGAAGAGGGAGATGACTTCTTCCAGACCCCATAAAATCGGACCCCTGGCTCAATCTTAACCAAACTTGGGAGTTCTTGCAAGGAAAGTCCCTTCAAGCTACCCTGAAAAATTGGGACCTCTACCTCCAAAAATGCCCCCAGGAGCCGCAAAAAATCCCTCATGGATTCTAATGGCCGAATTTTTTCAGGAAACCCGAAAATAAGCTGAATTCCCATATTTACCAGTATGGGAATTCAGCTTATTTTGGGTTTCCTGAAAAAAAAATCAGGCCCAATAAATTGGTTCTTGTAGGTTATCTGGGCTGTGTAACCGTGGTCTTGGTATTTTCTTTCCTGACGTTTCGCCCACAGTTGTGGCAGGCATCTTCAGAGGAGTAACACTGAAGGACAGTGTCTCTCAGTGTCAAGGGTGTAGGAAGAGTAATAGTCAGAAGGGGGTTGGGTTTGAGCTGAGTCATTGTCCTGCAAAGTATTAAGGGTAATGTGCAAATCATTGTCCTGTAAGTATCAAGATAATGTGCTAATGAGGGTGTGGTATGTTAATGTGGAACAATTGTATCCTGAAGTGATCTGATAACATGTGGAATCCAAGGCTAATCCGCATGGCTATTGTGGACTGTAGTCTTTGTTAGTCTGGAGGTTTTCAGGACAGGAAGCCAAGCCTTATTCATTCTTAAACTCTCTTCTTTTTTGTTAAAGTTGTGCTGATGTTTATGAATTTCAATGGCTTCTCTGTGCAATCTGACAAAATAGTTGGTAGAATTGTCCAGTATTTCAGTGTTTTGGAATAAGACCCGGTGTCTTGTTTGGGTCAGTCCATATTCAGCCACTGCTGATTTCTCAGGTTGGCCAAGTCTGCAGTATCTTTCATGTTCTTTTATCCTTGTTTGTATGCTGCGTTGTGTGGTCCCGATGTAAACTTGTCCACAACTGCAAGGTATACGATATACTCCTGCAGAGGTGAGGGGGTCTCTTTTGTCTTTTGCTGATCGTAGCATCTGTTGTATTTTCTTGGTGGGTTTAAACACTGTTTGTAGGTTATGTTTTTTCAAAAGTTTCTCCATCCTATCAGTGACTCCTTTAATAAATGGCAAGAATACCTTTCCTATGGGAGACTGTTTTTCTTGAGTTTTCTGATTTCTGTTTAGTTTAATGGCCCTTCTGATTTCATTTCTGGAATAGCTGTTTGCTAGCAGTGCGTGATTTAGATGATTAATTTCTTCCTTGAGAAACTGTAGTTCACAGATCCGTCTTGCACAGTCCATTAATGTTTTGATTATTCCTCTTTTCTGTCGGGGGTGGTGGTTGGAATTTTTGTGTAAGTAGCAATCTGTGTGAGTTGGTTTCCGGTAGACCTTGTGACCTAACTGAAAGTTTGTTTTAGGGACAAAAAAACCCAAACACAAAATTTCCGGGGTTTTTTTTTTTTTTTTTTTTTGCGCAGCCCTAGCACTATCCTCTCTGGCCTATTCAAAGGTAAGTGCTACTGTATTCATTGATTCTTACTCACAGTTAAGAATGAGTAGGATTGCAAAGTTAATTAGCTAGTCAATATGAAAAATTAAAAGAATCCCTAAAAAGAAAAAGAAAAATCCACTCAGAGGGCATAAGAGGGGCCTTTCCTTGAGTTAATGCAGAAGTCTCTCTTACCTTGGATGTCTGGGTGATTTGCCATGTGGAGCAATGCCCATCGCAATGTAAGAGATGTCGTTTCTGTTCCCGCAATGAAGAGGTCAAAAATACACTGAGTCAGATTTTCTTCATTGTAAGTAGAGTTGGGGTCATGCTTGCTCTGTTGTTGACAGTAAAAAAGTGAGATATGATTTTTAATAAATTTTAAGAACTTTTACTCTGGAGCCATGGATACAAGTCTCCACAAAATGTACTGAGGAAGCATCAGACCAGCTGCAACCACACCCATAACCACATTCTTTGAGAAACCTAATACTGCTTTAGTTCTACTTGATATTAATTAGCTATGTACCTCTGCATCCCCCCCCCATTTTTAAGTATCTAAATTTTAATTGTATTTTGCACTTGTGTTACTTTATATTATTCAGTTTGATGGTCTATGGCTGAAAATAAAATGATGATTATGAGAAACCTACAAAGGCCATTAAATCGACCCATAAGTCATGCAAGTTTTCATTGTCCAAAATAAACTAAAACAACGTAAAGGGCAAAGATATTAATCCAAATCAAATATGTCCTTCAGAACAAAAACAAAATCTGAACCAATTAAATATCCGTTCTACAGAACATTCTATTTACTAATCACGTAAGACCTACAGTGTATTTGTCAGTGGTTCCTTTAAGAAAATTTCATACATACAACCATTCCGACATGGAAAATATATATAAAAAAACAAATACACAACACATAAAGAATCCAAATAGTCAAAGTGCAAATGAATAGTGACCCATGCCCAGCCAGCCTTCTTTACAGGCTTTTTCTAAAAGCCGTACATAATAATTCCACTGAGTGACAGTAGTTCTTGGGCAAAAGATAGTTTGAAATTTCCATTTAATTAATTCACGAAGTGTAGCTGTGTTAGTCTGTCTGTAGCAGTAGAAAAGAGCCTGTAGCACCTTAGATACTAAAAGCTCATTCCTTAGCGTTTTGATGGCCAGGCACCGCCACGGCACCTCCAAAGCCGTTTCCCTGCTGCCGAAAGGTTTTTAAAAGCCTTTAAAAAAAATTTGTGGGATGGAGCATTTTCCCCATTGAAAACAGGTCGTTTTGTTGTAGGTCGCGTTCCCAGCCAGAAAGGGGTCAGGAAGCTGCCTCCTGGCAGCTCTGCCCCCACCCCCAAACAGCCCGGGAATGCTCCCCTGGGATGATGGCACAGAGATTTGTGCTGGCGGGATGCTGAAGGGAGGCCAAGCAGGCGTCCCAGGGCCCCGCTGCCACCCCAGCACAGACACAAGTGGCTTCACATGGGGAACCAGTGTATGTGCAATAATTGGATTATCTTTAATAAAATCTTTAAAAATCATCATAAAGGCCTCCTTTTATTGGGTTGCTCTCCATTTTGGCTTGCTCACCTAGGGGCAGAGTTGGTTAAAAAAGATCCCCACGCCAACCTCTTGCATAGCTCTATCAGTCTCCAGCTAATTTCCCCAATAAAAGCAGACCCCCTCTGTCTGGCGTAACACAGATGCCGGCGCAAGCATTCCGGATGCTGGCTCAGACACTTTCGCTCCTCCTGAGCTCTTTTTGTCCCAGACCTCAGGAATGGGCTGCCCCAACGTTTCTGGTAGGGTATGAGATTTTGTGAGTCACAGCCCACTTCTTCAGATTGAGCTGTGACTCATGAAAACTCACACCTTGCCAGAAACGTTGTTAGTCTTCAGGGTGCTACTGGACTCTTGTTCTTTTCTACATTCAATTACTTGTTTAATTAATTAATATTTATTTAAAAAATTTCTACTTCCTTTATGGTTAGGTTATTGGTAAACGGATTAGGTTATTGGTAAAAGAATATGTCTTCATATTCTGTAGTGGAAATTTTCAGTGACTGCATATAAAAATAAAAATAAAACCACTTAGAGCCCAGAAAGATATACAATAAATAAATATATTACAACCATTTATAAATTTATGTTAATAATACTGTTACTTGCCAATGGTGTAACAGTGTATCAAAATTCTATATACATTACAAATATTTGCATTGTATGTGGAATTCTGATACACTGTAACATCATTCAAAATGGTACTCTACTTTGTGCTTCGCTTTTTGAGTGTAAAGGTTTTCCTCCCTTTTGTTTTGGGTTGGAGAGCCAGCATGGTGTAGTGGTTAAGAGTGGTGGTTTTGAGCAGTGGACTCTGATCTGGAGAACTGGGTTTGATTCCCCCACTCCTCCACATGAGCGGCGGAGGCTAATCTGGCGAACTGGATTTGTTTCCCCACTCCTCCACATGAAGCCAGCTGGGTGACCCTGGGCTAGTCACAGCTCTCTTCGAGCTCTCTCAGCCCCACTTGCCTCACAGGGTGTCGATTGTGGGGAGAGGAAGGGAAGGTGATGGTAAGCTGGTATGATTCTCCCTTAAGCGGTAGAGAAAGTCGGCATATAAAAACCAACTCTTCTTCTTCTTTCTTATGAACACAGTACTTGGAAAATGCGGCCCCTTTTGAGCAGTTGAAATGGTTGTAAGTAAAATGTAACACCCTAGCAACTGAACCTGTGGCCAGAGAGGACATCTCCTTTCGATCTTCTGAGCCCAGAGCTCAAACAACAAAACAGTTACAAGGGTTTCAAAGAACAGAGTTTGCATTTACCTTCATTATTGTCATTTATATTGTTATCTGATTTCACATAAAGGTGGATACTTACCTTCGTCATCTGAAACATATAGAAATCGATGAAATCTTGTGGCTCATGCACGGCCGGATTCTCCTGATGCTTTTTTATCTCCTTCTTTACAAAGGAATAAATAATATCAATGCAGGCAAGTGTCTTCCTGTGTGGCCCCGGGAGATGTTCCATGAGCCATGGGGAAATTTCATACAACTACAGGAAAGATGAACACCAAATGTGGTCAATACCATGAGATGGCTCAGTAACATAGTCCGTGCACACTGATGCTGAGGAAGGAACCAAAATTACTTTTGGTTTCTACCTCACCATCATGACATAGATTATGCCAGTTAACATGCTTTCAGTATGACAGTTTCCACACAAGGTATTTCCCATGAGCCCAGTCTTTTAAAACTTCAAGCTTTGGTCAGCTATCCAGACTTGCCTTGGCTGCTTTAACTGCAGGTTTGGAGATTGTGATGTGCTTTTTCCTGATTTTTCCTGATGAACTTTTCCCTCAAAAAAATTTCTGCCAGTTTCCACTCCCTGGATTTTTAGAGGGGAAGTCATCAATTTATAGCTATTTTGTTCTGCCCGTTTCTGATCATCTTCACCAGGTCACACAGACCCTGCCTCCTCATCCCTTTCCTTCTCAAATTGTTTGTCTTTCCTGATATAACTACTCCATCCCTTAGGAGAACTCCTGACATGGCATAAACACACAACTCATTTTAAAAAATCTAAATTATCTCTAGAATAACTCCTTCAGTCTGCTCCAAATGAATCTGCAGATATTAATGTAGCAAAGAACTACTGAAACATAGGATATATTTTTAAAAAGCAGCATTTATTTTTGATTGATTTATATGATTTTTGACTTATTTAACTGTTTAAACAATTGCCTGCTGAGGGGAGAAGCAAGAACAGGATGGTGTAGAATGCCATTGAGAATACCCACGTATTAAAAGCAAATTGATTGGTTAGGAAGGAATAGTTAATGCTTCCTGCTAAACAGCTACAAATGGAGCAATAAACAGTTGGCTGTTAACATGGATGAAGATGGCAGTACTCCGGTGGCAAATCCGTAACAAATCAGAGGACCCAAAATAAGTGATGATGAGGGTACCTGTTTATAGGTGTGTGCATATCGATAAACCCGAACCAAAAATAAATCCGAAATTAGCCATTTTGGTAAATTTCCAGTTCAGGTTTACCAAATGCACAAACCTGGGGAGAAAGCTGAAGCCAAATAGGCAATTCCGGAAAAAAAATTATCAGGTCCTGTGGGGGGGGGTCATTTTTGGAGGAAGAGCCCCCAAATTTACAGCGTAGCTTGAAGGGACTGTCCTTGCACAAAGACCAAAGTTTGGTGAATATTGGGTCAGGGGGTCCGATTTTCTGGGGTTTGGAAGGGGTCCCCCCTCCATAGACAAGCATTGTGAAGTTTGCAATGGTTGTCTATGGAGGAGAGGGGCAGCCCCTCCGGACCCCATAAAATCAGACCCACTGACCCAATCTTCACCAAACTTTGGGGGTCGTGCAAGGAGAGTCCCTTCAAGCTACACTGTGGATTTGGGGGCTCTACCTCCAAAAATGCTTCCCCAGGAGAATTTTAAATGTACATACCTTTTCAGACTTGTCAGTAATGGCTGCAGGTCTGCTTCCTTTCTCCCTCATGGTTGATTGCAAGGTTGTTGTTAACTATGGGAAACTGAGTTCTTAAGGAAGGAAGGAAGGGCCATCACAAGTGTGGGAGGCAGTGCAGCCATGCCACCTTCCAAGGAGAATTCCCCTCCCCCACTGAAGCCGGCACTTTGCCCTTACCTGCGAGCCCCATGCAACCGCCCCATGGAACCTAAAAAGGTGGTGTAACTCCAGGTAAGAGCAAAGAAGGCATTTCCAGTGCGAAGGGGGGTTAGGAAGGTGGCTCCACTCCTGGAACACCCTGGGGATGCCCTGGGGATGCCCCCCTGGGATGACAGTGCACCACCGCTGGTGGGAGGCCGAGCTGGTGTCCCAGGGCTGCACTGCCACAGCAGCGCAGGGAGGTCACCATGAGTGCCTCAACGCTGGCGTCGGTGCTACTCTTGGTGGCGCAAGTGGCACAGGTGCTGGCACAAGCGGCCCTGATGCCAGCAAGGACCCTTGCATGCCTCCTGTGGACTTTCGCCCTCCCAGCTCAGGAATGGGCTGTAAGTGTCTTGGCCCCCTTTGCTCCTGGAAGTTCTAATCAAATCAAGGCAGAAAACAAAACCTACAATATTTGTTTATAATTATTTGATGTCGCTTAATAAATATGATACATACGGTTTCAGGAATGAATGGAATAAGGAGCTAGATCACACTATTTTGCCAAAGCAATGGGATATGGCCTTAAAGGATATACCTGCTCTCTCCATGGATCTTAAGCTGAGATGTATCCAGCAAAAACATATGTTCAAGACAAACTGGATACCATAGCGACTCTTTAGCAAAGGAATGAGTAAAGTGTCCAATTGTTGCCATTGTAACTCACTGGATGTGACCCTTATATATTTTGGCCATGGCCAATCATTTCGTTTTTCTGGGAAGAAGTTATTACTCATATCAATTTTCTATTAGAATGTTCATTGATTTTTGAAGATGTCTATGTGTTTTTAAACTATTTGCCTGTCTGGTAGAGGTTGACTGATGAAGTAAATAAAAAGGAAGGGTAAACCTGAAAGAAAAGGAATTCTGGGGGATACCTATCTGACTGGGGATGGGGAATGGTATAATTTAGCCTCATCTCATCAGTTCTCGGAAGCTAAGCAGGGTCAATATTTGGATGGGAGACCACCAAGGAAGACTTTGCAGAGGAAGACAATGGCAAACCATCTCTGCTTCATCACTTGCCTTGAAAACCCTTCGGGGTTGCCGTAACTCAGCTGCAATTTGACAGCACTTTACACAACCACACACCTGTCTGATCTAATAGGAAAACAAAAGAAAACGACTTGCAGAATGAGAGTTGGTAGTTGGAAATTTTAAGAGACGGTCAACAGCTTCTAGCAACTTGAGGAATTCTTTATCTTCAACAGAAAACCGGTGTCCAAAAGCCAGAGCACAGATCACATTGGAGACAGAATTAATGATGGGCACTGACGGGTCAAATGGCTGTCCTGCAAATAAAGTTGGTTGCAAAATATTAATATTTTATCCTCTTCTGTGAATATTCAGAGTGGATTTCATAGTGGGGTTAGATAAGAGAGAGTGGGATCTTTGCAATCTTAAAAGTGGTTATACATTAGAAAACATTTAAAATTATATCAAGGTGTTTTTCCAAAATGTACAACATATACAACTACCCCCCCCACACACACACACACACACAAACTCAGCAGTTTTAATAAAGGTTACTCTGAGAGGGCATCCAGCGCTCCATGGTCTGTACTTTTACCCCAAGATCCTTGGAAATCATGACTTGTGCCCTATTAAGAGATTTCTGCACTCTCGAGCCATGCTTCCGGTAAAACATCTTGACAAAAATGTAATGTACAGACTTGAGCCACATCCATTCAACTATATTCTGTAAAATGGTGCTTCCAGATGGTGAATGTTTCCACACATAATTTTGTAGTCTAAGATTAAATTAGAACTGAGGGGGTGGACAAAGCTTCAGTACCAAGGGTACTACGGGTATGAACTGCCAGTGGTTTTGTTTTGTTTTGTTTTTAATTTAGTCTAGAAAGCAGGTCTGCCGGCAATATTTTAGTGGGGGGTAGACCTGGTATCTGGATTTTAGGTCTAGCGCCCTTTGAAAATGGTAGCTGTAGACCTGGTGGCTGGAGTCTGGACACCAGTTCTACCACCCATTGAAAACCAAGATGTTTTAATATTTAAATGGTGTTTAAAGAGCCACAGCAGCACTACACGTTCAATAGCCAAGCCTCGGCCCACTCTCACATTCCCTCCTCCATAGAGTTGTGCAAAAAAACAATTTTTGGGTAAATTTAGGGTTTGGGTTTATTGGGCCTGAGTTTTTTCAGTAAACCTGGGGGGTTACCGCATTATGTATTCCCAGTGATGTATTAAGAGTTTGAAAATGTTATAAAAAATACTGTTTGCACTTTCTGTGTATTCCCACCGATGTATTAAGAGTTTGAAACTGTTATAAAATACCAGTATTCACATTTTTTTGGCCACTTTCGCTGTGAAGACATTTTCCAACCATTTTTTAGCCGTGGCATCCAAAAACCCTTTTAAAGCGATGTTTTTTATAACATTTTCAAACTCTTAGTACGTCGCTGGGAATACATAATGCGGTAACCCCTCTGGAATAAGATGAATACCCATAACGGTAAAGGGGTACTTCAGGGTATTTCAGCTTTATTTTCAGGCTAACCGAAAAATTCGGGTCCATTGTAGCCTATGGGGATTTTTTTCAAAGCTCCTGGGGGGGGCATTTTTTGGAGTCAGAGTAACCAAATTTGCAGCATGGCTGCAAGGGAATCTCCTTAGACAGTCACCGAAGTCTTGTGAACTGGGCTAATTTCAGATTTCTTTTCGGTTCGGGTACATCGATATGCACAACCCTACTCGTCCCTCACCGCTTCTGCTGCCTATGCTGCCTGCGAGAGAGAGAGCAGGAGCCCACAGCCAGGCTGGCTGCTGCCACAGGGTTCCCTCTGACTGTCCTCTCTTCCCCACCAGCCAGTAAGATCCCCAAAGCCAGAATTCTCCCAACACACTGTTTTTCAGCAATATTGAAATTTCACGAGTGTTTTAGATCATTTAGGATATTTCAAAGTAGAAACAAAACAGCAAGTTTCAGGCATTGTTTCAGATGGCCAGTATGCCAACACACACTCGTTTTCAGTACTCAGGGTTTCAGACCCAATGTGAGAATTTATACAGTGGCTCAGAAGTTCAGGAGCTGCTTCCAGCCCTCATTTGTATTACCGAGTATGGTTCTGATCACTGTATCCCAAACATATTGTAGAGCTGGAAAATAGACAGATGAGGCAATCAGCATGACTAATGGGTTGGAACACCTTTCTTAAAACGGGGTTGAAATCCCTTTCTTTTGAACAAAGAAACAGGGAGGGGCTGTGTCTCAGTGGTAGAACATGGGCTTGGAGTGAAGAAGGTTGCTTTTTAAAGAACATTACAGATACAGACATAGTCGTCCATCTATATGGGTTGGGGAGAATTTGGGATGACTTTACTTTGAATTAGGCCTGTGGTCCCTTCACCATCATTCCAGCAAGACAATTTGCTATGTTGAATTAGGTATAGTCACACTATGAAATCATTCATTTTTTAATTTAGATAATTTATATTTGCTTTTGTGGTTCAATATCTTCTTAAAGAGGCTAAGGTGTTTCTCATGCCGGGGAGCCAGGCTGGCAGTGGAGTGCGCCTGATAGGGGAGCCACCCCATTATGCCCAGAAAAACTTATTTCAAGTAGATTCCTGCTTGTAATTCATCTGGTAACTTCTAAGCTACTGGTTATTTATGGTCCCATGTACAGGTAAATTAATCCAAACTTCCTATGAGTAATAAAAAAACAGGTAGACTACTGCAGCCATGGGCCAGCTCAATTCCTACAATCACATACCCTTTGCACGTGCAAAAGTCTCAACAAGCTGATGCGCCTCTTCTTCTATTTGGTGCTCCATGCCTTTCTTTCCCAGTCCCAGCTTCCGCAAGGTAACCATGCCAAATTTCCTCTGTTGCTTCCAGATGTGACCATTTGAAAATACAATACCTAAAGCCATGACGAATCAATGAGAAATGAGTACGCAAATAAATTACCATTAAGAAAAGGTTAGGTTGTTAGACTAGAAAACAACAAACTAATTAATTACATACTGTATGCATATGTTTTGAAAAGCTACCCCTTCTTTAAAATCATAAAACTGCAATGTCGTTGCAGAATCAGGCCCTGTCTGGTTCAGTGATATGTCTGATATTGACCAACTATATTGGCTTACGAGACGCAAAGCCCCTGTTTACTCCAGTCTTTCAGCACTCAAATATTCAAGGCTACTACACAAAACACCTTTTACCCTAATCAAGCAATCTTGACCATTCCCATTTTTATGCTGTTTTAATTAGGAGTGCCATGAATTGCCAGGGAGGCTTTCAAAATCCTTCAGAGTTGCCTGGAAATCAACAGGATCCATTAATCCCCATCATTTTCAGGGTGGCCATGAAGTCCTTAGCTTGACCTCTCAAATTTACCTCAGTATGTATATTCACATCCTTGAGGACAATCTTCTAAGGAGTCCTCAACATCAACTCCTAGATCACCTCTATCAACTCAGCCAGTTAAAATTTCAACCAAGTAGACCCGGTTATCTCCCCAACCACTGCATATTCTATGAGAGGGCTGAACAGGGCTCCTAGGGGCAACCTTGCTTATAGCCACAGCTAACCCAGGGAGGCCTTCAAAATCCCTCAGGGTTAGCTGGAAATCAGTGGGATACATTGCTGTCCAAGTGTTGGCCCCCTATCTGTCCCAGCACCCCGGTACATCATAAAGTGTATAGGGTCAAGGATAACAAAGGAAGCAGGGCACTGCTGCACAAAGCTGAACTTAGAACCCAGGGCCCTGGACTCCATCATTGTGTTCTGTGTAAGCATTGGACACTGTCAGGCACAGATGGGTTGTCTGCATTTTCCTTACCTCGAGGTGGAGAAAGCTGGGAACAATAGGGAGTAAACAGCCTCCCTTGCATACTTAATGGAACACTCCAAGTAGACACCTGAAACTGCTAGCAATCAGAGTCTATTCAGAGAACTCTGACTAGTCCTTTTGCATATCTGAGTCACCCTCCAGCCTCATCTAACATGCAGAAGTGATTAAGCCAGCCATCTCTTCTCCACACCCACCCTTCCTGGGAAATACCTTGAAAATACCTTCATACATCTGACAATCTATACTGTAGTCATCACAGGTACTTAATCAGGCAAATTCAGGTATTCTTCCATGCTGCCATTATCTCATGCCCTTTCATATTCTAATATCTCAGCCATCAAGGAAGTAATTAACCCTTTTGTCCTTGGCAAAGTCTATTGCTTTGCCAGTTACCTCATGCAGCCTCAGGGCTCATTTTTGCCTTTTCATCATTCAAGTGTGCGTGTGCATCCTAGACCCCCACGCACCCAGCTTCTTTCTCTGTTCACACAGCTGCTATAATTTGGATGTCACATTTCTTCTGGATTGGTGAATATCCCTCTCAACCCTTATATCCTTGTGTCCAACCCCTCCTTCCTTTTATTTCCTAGGCTCTTGTGTGAATTGGGTATGTGATTTTTACTGTGTGCATTTCCACCCCCACCCCCCAAACTATTTTCAATAAAATCCATTTAATTTGGAAATAATGCTTCTTTATTTAAGAGTATTTCCAATGGAGGCTCATCTCCATAAACGCTGGTATAAAAGGTCCTGTACCCCAACCTCTCACTAAGCTAAGTCTCCAAACACTAATTTCCCCAACTAAAATGGAGATTGCCTAATTGGGATAACAAAGGGCATGTGAAATCACCCTCCAGCCATGCAGGGAGGAGACAGCAAGGTCAACCATGTCTTCAGTAGTTCGTGATCCTCCAGACACTTAATTAGATCACTTTCAAGCTGCTTGGAACAGAAAAGAAGGTCCACCTTATGTTGTTTTTCACACATTGGGCTCATCACAACCTAAGACAGACCTATCATCGTCATAGCAGCCAATAAGGCCTGAGCTTGACCTCACTAATCAACCTCAATATGTATATTGAAATCCCTGTGAATTCTCTTGGAGGCTTCAATATCAAATCCTAGGTCACCTCCATCAACTCAGCCAGGGACCTATTAGAAACAATTAAAAACTCCGTAGATAGATAGTTAGGGCACCCCCTTTGGAGGCCCATAAAATTGAACCCCCTGACCCAAATGTCAATAAACTTGGGAGTTCTTCTAAAGAGAGTCACCTGCAGCTATGCAGCATATTTGGTGCCCCTAGAGTTTAATGGAGCAAAAAAAAATTGAATATCCAGGAGGGAAAAAAACCCCATTTACTGATACGGGTGTTCGGCTTTCTTCAGCTTTCCCAAAAATAATTGGGTCTAATAAACTTGAATCTGAAAAACACCAGGGAAAAATGGTGCACACCCCTACTCCAGACTGCAAAGATCAATTCCCTCTGAAGAAAGGGCTGCTTCAGAGGGGGGCCTCTATGTCATTACAACCCTGCTGAGTTCTACCCGATCTCCAAACTCCACCCTCCCCAGGCTCCACCCTCAATTCTTCATGAGTTTCCCAACCCAGAGTTGGAAACTCTAATCGCATCCCTGCCACTCTACTCCCCGTGAATAGGACAAATAATTTTGTGGCTTCCTTTCAACCTCCATCCAAATCCCCTTCAAATTACAGCAACCTCATGTCTTATTTGTTCACAGAAGCCCCGTGGCGCAGAGTGTTAAGCTGCAGTACTGCAGTCAAAAGCTCTGCTCACGACCTGAGTTTGATCCCGACAGAAGTTGGTTTCAGGTAGCCGGCCCAAGATTGACTCAGCCTTCCATCCTTCCGAGGTCGGTAAAATGAGCACCAAGCTTGCTGGGGGTAAAGGGAAGATGACTGGGGAAGGCACTGGCAAACCACCCTGCAAACAAAGTCTGCCTTTGAAACGTCGGGATGTAACGTCACCCCATGGGTCAGAAGTGACCCAGTGCTTGCACAGGGGACCTTTATCTTTTTACATTTATCTAAAAACAATAACAACCAGTTAAGTGGCCATGCCAAATGAAAAGGCTAGCAAATGTGGAGAAATTTTGGTTTCCAGTTTTCACCAGACAAAGAGATCTAAAAGTGAAGGGTTCCTTTGCTTTCTCTTGTATCTTGCACCCGCAAAGAGCGCAAGGATGATATTTTTTTCAGCTCCCACCCCTTGTGGTTTTGATGCCCAGTTGATAGATCCCCAAACACAGGAAGTCCCAAACAAGCTGCAAATGTACTTTTAATTTCATTCCCCTCCAATTTGTATTTATATATTGACGTTGTTTCAAGTCCACCTTTGACACTTGGATGGAAGGCAGATTACAACACAGTGAGTCGAAACAATTGATGGGATGGGACACTCAATGAACAATGCAGTAGGAACTAGGGTCGTAGAACCAACCAGAAGTGTAAAAACAGAACTGAAGCAAAGTGCAAGTATTAACAGGAAACATTAAATGGTGAACAAACTCCACCCTCCCCAGGCTCCACCCTCCCCAGGCTCCACCCTCCCCAGGCTCCACCCTGGGAGTGCACAAACACCTGGTTTCTTTAAATGAAACAAAATCCTCTGGGCCAGATGAAATGCACCCAAGGGTACTCAAAGAATTTGCAGATGTAATTTCGGAACCTCTGTCCATTATTTTTGAAAAGTCTTGGCAAACAGGTAAGATGCCAGAAGATTGGAGGCGGGCAAATGTTGTCCCCATCTTCAAGAAGGGGAAAAAGGAGGATCCGGGTAACTACCAACCCATCAGCTTGACTTCTATACCAGGAAAAGTGTTCGAACAAATAATCAAACAGTCTGTCCTTGAGCATTTAGAAAGGATGGATCTGATCACTAAGAGCCAGCATGGGTTTCTCAAGAATAGGTCATGTCAGACTAATCTTATCTCCTTTTTTGAGAAAGTTACTACCTTGCTGGATCAGTTTCCGTCTAGACATTAGGAAGAATTTTCTAACAGTTAGAGCGGTTCCTCAGTGGAACAGGCTTCCTCGGGAGGTGGTAAACTCTCCTTCCCTGGAGGTTTTTAAGAAGAGGTTAGATGGCCATCTGTCAGCAATGCTGATTTTGTGACCTTAGGCAGATGATGAGAGGAAGGGCATCTTGGCCATCTTCTGGTCACTAGGGGTGTGGAGCGGGGAGGTAGTTGTGAATTTCCTGCATTGTGCAGGGGGTTGGACTTGATGGCCCTGGTGGTCCCTTCCAACTCTATGATTCTATGATTCTATGCTAAAATTACATAGTAGGATCATTGTTTTAGCAATCTATACACAGTAGTAGAGATCAAAGACCTTAATAATTTATCCAAACAACTTTGTAGAAGATTTAGTACAGGGCAGCTTTATTGCCTGTGTAGAAAAGTCCTCTTGAATAATTCAGATTTGGATGTTTTATGAAAAGCCAGGAGAGGGGGAACCTTCCTGACCTCCACAGGTTGGTCATTCCATAAGGTGGAGGCCACAAGATAGAAGGCATGTTCACTAGCAGTTGTTGATTTTGCCCATTTGTAGGTTGGCATTTGCAGAAGACCCTTCTCAGATGAGCAAAGCTGTTGTGGCAGAGCATAGGGGGAGGGGCATTCTCACAGATGTGAGGGCCCAAGACCATGAAGGGCATTGTATGTGACAGCCAAATTTTGGAGTAGTAAATCTGGAGTTCTAGTAAAATCCCAGCAGTCCGAAGGCACTTCTCACATGTGAATAGCAAAGCAGTCCATTAAGAAGAAAATGGTCTCTTGGAAGTAGGGTGGCCAGAGCCCTGCCAGGTGATATCCCAAGTTGGACCCCCTCCCCCAGCATTGTCCAGCTGGCCGGCGGGGGTCTTACTAGGCTTAAAATGAGGCCCTGGCCCCATTGACATGATAACGTCACTTCTAGAAGTGATGTCATCACATCCATGACATCGTGGGAGATGCTCTGGTATTTGGGCAAAACTCTATGGTGAAAACAGCCTCTACCATTGAGTTTTTGCCCAAATACCAGAGCGCCTCCTTTGATGTTGCTGACGTGATGATGTCACTTCTGGAAGTGTCATTGTTGTATTGGCAGTGGCCTCCCTCTGCGGCTGGTTAGTCCCCACCCCCATCCCCCACCAGTTGCCAGGGTAGACTTGGCAACCCTACTTGGAAGGCACTCATATTTTTTCCTGCCCACTTAAAACTCCAACTAAGTTTTATCAATTAGGACTAATAATAGTCAGTGTGATGTAGTGGTTAAGAGTGGTGGTTTGGAGCGGTGGATTCTGATCTGGAGAACTGGGTTTGATTCCCCACTCCTCCACATGAGTGGCAGACACTAATCTGGTGTACTGGATTTGTTTTCCCACTCCTACATACAAAGCCCACTGGGAGACCTTGGACTAGTTACCACTAGGCTTACCATGTCCCTCTTCTTCTTCGGCAGGAGGTTTTTGGAGTGGAGGTGGAGGGGGGTTGCGCACTCCCAGAAGTGCTGCACCGCCGTTTTCCACTCAAAGGGCCGTTTTCTACTCAAATGGCCCCTTGTGATGCATTTTATACCCGGAAGTGCTGCATTGCATCAGGCCTTTATCACTCAAACTGGGAGTTTGAGTGGAAACCGGCCCTTTGCAATGCAGCACTTCCAGATGTGAACCAGAAGTGACCTGTCCCTGCCTGCACAGATTGCCCGTCGACCCGCAGCTGGTCAGCGGGCGGCCAGGTGGATTGGCGGGGGTTTGCCCGCCACCACCTGGCACTTGGCAACCCTAGTTACAGCTCTCTCAGCCCCACCTACCTCACAAGGTGTCTGTTGTGGGGAGGGGAAGGGAAGGTGACTGTAAGCCGGTTTGATTCTTCCTTAAGTGGTAGAGAAAATCGGTATATAAAAACCAACTCTTCTTCTGCTGCTGCATGGGAGGATCTTCCAGGTAACCACCTTTATCATAAACTCATCAACCTTCCCAGACACAGCTGTCTGGCACCTCCTGAGTCCTCTAAGATCATCATGCTAGCTGTCATTTCAACACTCATCTAGGTACAAGCGCAATTTGTCTGCTTATAATTTCCCCACCTGGTGCTTAGATCCCAACTGCCCAATTAAATCCAGACATTTCCTCCAAGGACATTCACACACAACTGGGGAAACTGACATAACATCTAAATTGCCCAAAGGAGGAACCCCGCCCTCCACACTCTAAGGAGCTAAATACATTCCCATCAAATGGGGAGCAAACTCCTCAAAGATGTATACACATCACATCTTCCCTTCCAAAAATACAAAAAGACCTAGTATTACCAATACCAATAAAACCACATATCATACACATCAATTACTTATCAACACTAAAATTAGGGCGTGTATCTCTCTGGGGAGAATACACGCCTACCATATGATGATATACATCTAGGAATCCTTTCTGCCTTCTGTGAACTATTCAATTCCTGATTTTCTTCTTCTGTCATCTGATGATTTTCTTCTTCTGTCACCTGATTATTATTATTTGCCTCCTGACAGTTCAGCTCTTCCAATGCTTTGTTACCCACTCCTTGATTACACCTCTCATACTTCTTTTGTTCTTCTCTCAACTCCTTTTGGGAACATCTTAGATGGATTCTGTTACGCCGATAGATGTTTCCATCAGAAGTCTGTACCCTATATGTCTGAGGTCGTTGGCACTGCTCTATTACCACAGCGGGATGCCATTGCCTATTTCCCTCTACCCACACTTCATCTCCTTCTTTCAAAGGTCTAAGCGACTTTTGCTGTTTGATCATGGAAAAACTTCTGTGTAGCCTGAACTTCCTGCAAGGCCTCCCTTACTCCACTTGGTATTTTAGGATGTAGTCTTTGATTAGATACTGGTAGCTTGCTCCTCAGCATTCTTCCCATCAACATTTCTGCTGGGGAGTACTGCATTCTTGTTACAGTGGTATTATGAAATTCCAATAATGCTAAATATATATCCTTCTTTGAGTATTCTACCTTCCTCATTAGCTGTATGATGGACCCTATAGCCCTCTCTGCCATCCCATTCGATCTAGGGAAGCTGGGACTGCTCAGACATTGCTCAAACCCCCACTCATGAGCAAATTGTCTAAATTCCCTACTGGCAAATGGCATGTTGTCGCTTACTACCTTCCTTGGAATACCATGACGTGAAAATATATTTTTAAGTCTAAGAATCACTGTAGCTGCAGTTTTATTTGGCAACGTCACTATCTCTGGATACTTTGAGTAATAGTCCACTACCATAAGAAATGAGGAGGACTGATAATCAAAAATGTCTACGCCCACCTTTTCCCACGGTAAGTCTGGGACCTCGTGGGGCATGAGTGGCTCCTTCTGATTCTTTGTTGCAAATCTGGCACACACCGGGCAACTCCTGACCAATCATTCAATATCGGCACACATGCCTGGCCAGTACATTAGTCCCTTTGCCTGTGCCTTTGTTCACTGGATCCCTTGATGTGGTTCATGAAGTTGGGATAACACACTCTGTCTTTCAGCAATGGGGATAAATAACCTCTCACCCACATACAATATTACCCATTAACTCTGGCATGCCTCTTGCAGCCCAGTAGGTAGGTGCCCACATTGAGGGTTAAATATTAATACGGCTCAGATTGGATAAATAAATCCCAGTTGAACCCAATATTATGTGACATCTTTATTTTGGGGGATGGTGGAGCAATTCATTTCCCAGTTTTTACTCTTTCCAACAACTTACCTTGTTCTTTTGCTGCCACTTTCAGGAAAGGGGTCACTGGCCGATCGGCAAAATCTTCTGAATGGTTTATCAGCCCTTCTTTCACTGCTTCATATCCAGACAGTACAACTATAGGCATAGGTCCCAGCCACAGCGTGTAAATATTTCCATATTGTTTTGCCAGCTGCCATTTGTATCAAAAGAGACAATAGACAACATTACATTAATTCAGCTAGTTTGTTGGAGTGTAACATGAGCAGTTCCCTCTTCTTTATCTCCTGGCCAAATGCAGCTCTCTTCTCTATCTATTTCCTTTCTGTCAGATTCCTGCTTTTCCCCACCTTTTCTCTGCTTCCTTTCCTTGGGGGCAAGCTAATTTCTCAGCATCTCTTTATAGGCTTCTCTTACCTGGCAACCCTCCCAGCTGTCCAAGTCAAATCCAAGACAAATCTGTATTCCAGATGTTTGTTTATTTAGCACCTTTCATCCTTCCCTTCCCCTGACCTGGATGGCCCAGGCTAGCCAGATCTTGTCAAATCTCAGAAGCTAAGCAGAGTCAGCCCAGGTTAGTATTTGGTTGGGAGAATTTAAGGGTGGCTATGCAGAGGAAGGCAATTACAAACCACCTCTGAACATCTCTTGCCTTGAAAACCCTACAAGCTCCCAAGTTGGCCGTAACTTGACAGCACTTCATGTATATTCAAAACAACCCTGTAAATAGGGTTGCCTGAGGGCAGTGTTTGTTGAGGGGAGGGACCCCAGCAGGGTACAATGCATCCCAAAGCAGCCATTTTCTCTAGGAGAACTGATCTTGGTCATCCGTAGATCAATTGTAATAGTGGGAGGTCCCCAGGTGCCACCTGGTGGTTGGCAAACCCATCTAAGGTAGGTTAGGCTGAGAGAGAGTGACTGGGCCAAGGTCATCTGGTGAGATTCCTGGCAGCTTTGGTATTGAAACCTGGCTGTCCCAAATCTTGTTCATGTGAAGCTGCCATAGAGAATCAGAAAGCAATATTCCAGGTATCCAGGTCCTTCACAGATAATAGTCAGCTAAATGAGAAGGACAACTCAGGGTCTTAGGAGAATGGCAAAAATTCTTGAAGATTTTGTACCTGACTTGATTACAGGTTGTTGTTTTTTAATCTCCTTTTTATTTTGCTTTAAGGAGGAAGGATACATTGGATTCTGGTAGCAGTAATTTGTCTCCTTGTGCTGATTAGAAAGGTTAGCCCTTTATAGAGTCTGCAGTCTGTTGCTGGGCAGATCTGTTACCCCAATTAGGCAGTCTGTTTTTAGTTTGGGAGAATTAGCACAAAAGACTTAAATTTGCAAGAGACTGGGGTACAGGATCTTTTATACCAGCTTTTACGGAGATGAGCCCTTTTTGGAAAACTCTTAAATAGAGATGTGTTGTTGCCAAATTAAATGGATTTTTATTTAAAATAGTTTGAAACACACAAACTCAAGCAAAATCACACACCCAATTCACGTAAGAGCCTAAGAAATAACAGGCAGGGAGGGTTAGACACAAGATTGAGGGTGATATTTACCAATCCAGAAGAAATGTAATGTACGATTGATAGTAGCATCTCTTGAAAATAAAAGGAAAGGACCTTATGTGAATGTAAGAAGTGGGTGTTGGATCCAGGAAACACGCACATGACATGAATGGTGAAAAGGCCAATATTTATAGCAAAAATTAGCCCTGAGGCTGCAGGAGGTAACTGGCAAAGACAATGGACTTGCCAGGAACAAAAGAGTTAATGATTCCTCCAGTGGCTGAGTATGAAAAGGCATGAAAAGGCATGACCCATCACTGTCTGACAGTGTCCAAAGCTTACATAGAACACAAAGATGGACTCCAGAGTCCTGTTAAAGACAGGCTGTTAAAGACAGGATGTTTTGGAGGACATTGATTCATAGGGTCGCCATGAGTCAGAAGCGACTTGACATCACTTAACACACACACACCTGTGTTTACATCTTGTAGGCTAGTGTGAGATGGGCATGGTTGATAAATTGCTAATGGAGGTCATGTGGACCTTTAGAGGCTGCTTGGGAGATGCTAGAACAAGACTGGAATGAAATTAATGTGGCATTTAACATTAATGTGCATACTTATTAAACTTCCTGGGTGGAAAATGCTGGCATCCTGATGATTGTTCATTATGGTTGTATAGGACTTTTACTATGAATGACTACTTTGCAGCTGAAATTGACTTGTCGTTAAAGTAATTTGTATCAATGTTAATGGGGATTTGTAAAAAATTGTGTGAGTTACAATTTAATTTGTGTGTTATTGAAAGTTTGTACTGTTGCCCTGACCAGTACGGCCCAGGCTAGCCTGATCTCATCAGATCTCAGAAGCTTAGCAGGGTCGGCTCTCATTAGTACTTGAATGGGAGACCATTAAGGAAGGCCAGGGTTGCAATGCAGATGGAGGCAATGGCAAACCATTTTGCCCTGAAAACCCTTTTGGGTTGCCATAAATTAGCACTGTGAAATATGTCCTTTAAGAGAAGTAGGAAACATCAGTTTTCCTTTCCAAAGTTGTGAATTTTTTTTTTGGGACCATCAAGTTACAGCTGACTTGTGGTGACCACATAGGGTTTTCAAGGCAAGAGACGTTAACAGCAACATTTCAAGGCAAGAGGTGGTTTGCCCTTGCCTGCCTCTGCATCACGCCCCTGGTATTTCTTGGAGGTTGCCTATCCAAATAACTAACCAGGGCCGACCCTGCTTAGCTTCTGAGATTTGTCGAGACCAAGCTAGCCTGTGGATATTCAGGTAAGGGGGGAATTCACAGCTAGCATCATTTTGTATTGTTTGGGTTATGACATTAGAAAAGGGACTGTGGAATCAACGGGGCTTAAAATGACATCAAAAAAATACCAAAATGTCTCGGCTTTTCAGGTTAGGAAGTTGTTATGACTTTTCTCACAATTGTGATGCCAAGGACACTTCAGCGTGCATTCAGCCCTTTTCATCTGCTCAGAGGCTTCTTCAGGGAAACTTTTAATTGAACAAATGGCATTCTGGTTGCCCCCTGGTAGACTAGGTAGCCCTGACTTCCTGATATTTACATTATCTGACTACAGACTTTCCCATATATTGCTGCTTTTGGATCAGCACAAGGAGAAGGTTATCAATCTGTTTCCATGTTGAAACAATCATAGCGTGTCATAGTGTGGCTTCATATAGATTTTTTCGGACCCAGGAAAATCCTCTTTGCTGTTAGAAAAACACTCTGGAGCTAACTGTTTTCATTGAGAAATGGGCTTACTTTGATGGTTGATTGGCTATATGACTGTGTTTAGTGACAGATGAATCCCACATCCTGTCTCAGTTTGGAAATGAGCATTCATTATATGTAAATCTATGAATGTATGCATGTATATATGTATGTTTGCAAAGCTCTTTTTCCTTCCTATGAATGATATATGAAAATTCTGCCTGGTAATGTTAATTCTCCTGCTGAAGAGCTTAGCAATGAAGAAAGGTCACAAAATCGGGATTTTTAAGATCTCTAGGGCATCTGTGTGTGTGTTAAGCGCCGTCAAGTCACTTCCTACTCATGGCGACCCTATGATTGAAAGTCCTCCAAAATGTCCTAGGGTTCCTTTATTGAGTCAGTCCATCTCTTGTTGGGTCTTCCTCTCTTCCTGCTGCCCTCAACTTTTCCTAGCATGACTGTCTTTTCCAGTGACTCTTGTTGTCTCATGATGTGACCAAAATAGGATAGCCTGAGTTTAGTCATTTTAGCTTCTAGGGTCAGTTCAGGCTTGATTTGATCTATAACACACTGATATTATTTTTTTTTTGGCAGTCCATGGTATCCGTAACACAGCCAATCATGCATGAACTATTTTTAAAAAATTTAGATACTCTAGGGTATCTACATTTAAAAAAAATAGTTCATGCATGATTGGCTGTAGCCCTTACAGGCATGCAAAATGTGCACACAGATTGAATCAAAGAGTTAGGAAGAGCCTTAGAGACCATTCAATTCAACTCCTTACTGAATGCCCAAATCCACAGCTACAGCACCACTGACGGACAGCTGTGCACCCTCTGTTCGAACATCACCAGCGAGAGAGATCCACCCCCTCCACCTCATAAGGGAATCAGGTGCAATTTGGACCACTCCCCCCCCTCCATAAACAACTATCACCCTGGTATTATATTTATCCACCAGGCAAACTCATACATGGTATTGAGTAACCCTTCTGTTTTACATGCTATGGACTTAGGTGAGTTTTCCTAAGTTGGAAATTGCCAGACAGGATGCTAAAACAGCAGGTCCTCTGTAAAGTACAGGCTTCATTGCAGTTTCAGCATTCAACAGTGACCTCATCAGATCTCAGAAGCTAAGAAGGGTCAGCTCTAATTAGTGTTTGGATGGGAGACCATCAAGGAATACCCGGGCCATTGTGCAGAGGAAGTCAGTGGCAAACAAGTTCTGGACGCCTCTTTAGGGCTGTTGAAAAAAAATTCGGTAAAATTCAGATTTGGCAAAATTCAGCCCATTTTGATTCGGGCCGTGCCGAAGTCCGAACTCCCCTGCTTCGGATCCCTGAAATTCGGGCGAGATCCGGAGATTGGGGGAAATTCCCCCACCCGCGCGCCTTCAGAGGGCTCCCCTGAAGGCGCGCGGGGGGTTTAAATGGATCTGTGCCTCCTGGCCGGCAGGCGCAGATCTATTCCAAGCCCCCCCCCCCCCGCGCGCCTTCAGGGGACTCCCCTGAAGGCGTGCGGGGGGGGCTTGGAATAGATCTGTGCCTCCCGGCTGGGAGGCACAAATCTATTTAAAGGGTGCCCCCCGTGTGCCTTCATGGAAGCCCCGTGAAGGCACGGGGGGGGGGAACCCTGAATCTGCTGAATTTATTCGCCGAACCCCCGAAGTTGGCGAATTTGGCCGCCCGTTTCCCGCCTTTTTTGAGTTCGGTTCATCCCAAACCGAAAAACAGCCGAAACGGGGGAAATTCGGCTGTTTTTCGGTTTGGGACGAACCGAATCGACAGCCCTACGCCTCTTGCCTTGAAAACCCTACTGGGTTGCCTCAAATTGGCTGCGACACACAATCAACAAACTTCACCAGTACAGCAGTTGTTGTGTCTGAGGATTGCTACCTGCGCAAGATACACTTTCCCCCTATTTACGCTAGTTAAAGGTTGTTTTTTTAAGGTGAGCTTGAATACATTTGTAGATAACAAAATTCTCCTCAGAATACATCTGGGTTTTCTGCACTGTGTTGTGCACTTGTAGTATTTTACTCTAGCCATTTCTTTACTACATGGGGCAGGTTTTTCCCATCCTCCTATGGAGGGTCAGTCCTTATCCTAAGACTGTTCAGAAAAGTTTTGTTTCATTAGCTTTTAAGGGTTGATACTGTCCCATCCCAAGACGACACCATACTGAATGCAAACTTATGCCACTCCTAAATGGCACTTTTATCCTTGATGTGCTTATTGGTTTTCATTTAGCTAAGAACTGGACTATGTGCTGTGAGTTCAGAAAGGTCAATAATCTTTTTCTTTGCCACTCCAGTCCTATAAAGGGAATTAATGTGTTTTTCAAATGCTGAAAAGATCTCTGCTATTAAAGTTTGGTAAAGAGGCATTACAGTGGCTGATCCTGCCACTTTCCTCAGGCATGTTTCTGTTAACACATCTGTGCAGGTTTGCTATCGGTTCAACACCGTCAGCCTTTGAGAAATTCCTATGGATGTATGTGCTAAAACTGATGCTACTTTTGGAGGAACAATTCTTCAGAGCCTGTTTTCTTTAGGCAACCTGCACCTGCCATCAGGTATATGGCTTACTGGTCACCGTATATGTGGGACTGTACACATGAATTACACATGAAATTGCCTTACATTGAATCAGACCTTTGGTCCATCAAAGTCAGTATTGTCTACTCAGACCGGCAGGGGCTCTCCAGGGTCTCAGGAAGAGGTCCTTCACATTGCCTACTTGCCTAGTCTCTTTAACTGGAGATGCCGGAGATTGAACCTGGGACCTTCTGTATGCCAAGCAGATGCTCTACCACTGAGCCACAGCCCCTCCCCATACATGTTGAAAACATGTTGCTTCAGTGGAACTGATGGTCTTTCAGTTTTCATGTGGGTGGTCAAACAAGCTACCATCCTTCTTTGCAGGTATCCTTCCTTAGATTTGGGCACTCATACAGTGATCATGAAGCAACTGTGGAGAATATTTCTAGGCATCCTCTTGAGAAAAGAAGTCAGAGCATCTCTCCTTGTAGAGAGCTCTAAAAGTTTATTTAAATGAGTTCTCCATAGATGCTGAACTCACATGTGAGACTGCATACATGACATGAAATAAAAATGGTTTTTATATGCTGACTTTCTCTACCACTTAAGGAAGACTCAAACCAGCTTACAATCACTTTCCCCTCCCCACAACAGACCCCCTGTGAGGTAGGTGGGGCTGAGAGAGCTCTAACAGAGCTGTGACTTGCCCAAGGTCACCCAGCTGGCTTTGTGTGTAGGAGTGGGGAAACAAATCCAGTTTACCAGATTAGCCTCCGCCGCTCATGTGGAGGAGTAGGGAATCAAACCCGGTTCTCCAGATTAGAGACCATCGCTCCAAACCACTGCTCTTAACCACTACTACACGATGGCTAAGAAAATGAAAATATTTCAAATTTATTTCACTACAGAGGTTAATTATATGGAATGACATACCTTAATTAAAATATCTGGAGAAAGCTTGTATCCTAATTTCCAAATGCTTCCAATGATGGGTAGCTCAAGAGGCCCAGGAGGGTAGGACCTGTGTGACCAGAGTTGTTTCAGATAGTGTAGAATCAGGAGACACACCACCAGGGCAATCAAAATTGTGGATATTCCCAACATTACCCTTGCTTCTTTTTCTCTGTCTTGGTGTCTTCCACCTGGATGGACTCAATGTTCTTCCTCTAGTGGCTTTTCCTTCTTTGCAAATGATTGCCACTGGTCTCAGTTTTCTAGTGGCATCCTTTGATGTACATCATAGGTAGGAAGTCATGTGAATCATTGCCAGATAATTTTGTAATGCTGTCATCAGGCCTGTATTACATTAGCCTGTGTTGAGGTATTCCAGACTGATAGTCTTGGGAGACTTCAACATCCATGTAGACATCACTTCTTCTCAGGCTTCAGACCTGGTAGCATCTATGGCAGCACGAGGACTCTCCCGGGTTGTATCAGGTCCCACACATCAAGCAGGCCACCTGCTAGATATGATCTTTGAAGTGGATGTGAATGTAGGTCCAAAAAAAAGGGGGGGACACAAAACTTAATCCTATAAACATAATTAAGTACCTAGTAGGTCAAGCAAAAAACAGCTAACAAGGCCAACAATATAATTAAAAGCTAAACCATTAAAAGGTTGTCTAAGTACATATAAATTTAATACAAGTTAAAGCCAAATGATGCTAATGACTCCTATATGGCCTTCCAAACACATGTATTAAAATAACACAATTGGCATAATATACAATAAGACATACGATCATACACAAACCATAAACATACAATCACATGTAGAACATACACATTTCGGCATATTTGCCTTCTTCAGTGGTCTAAAAGAAACTAGCACACCAGACTAAATTATATATCAAATTTCTACAAATCTTTGTGACAGTTGGGCGTAGTACTAGCAAGGTCTCAATAAATATAGAACTGCAGACCTTCTTTGTCTGTTAAAGGCATCCTTACAAATCAAACATCTCTTTATCAAAACATCCAAATCCCACATTCACAATGTGATAATAAAGTCTGGAGTGATTATCAAGTGTGAATGTAGGCTGGATCTATATGGATAGAGTACCATGGTCGGACCATTTCACCCTGAAGGCCTGTCTAGACTTGCCAGTTGTCATCGGCCCACACACACACACACACATAGGCGATGAGTGGATTTATGCTCACCCACAAAGCCTTATGGGTCCAATTGGTTTTCAGGCTGCTCACCCCCTCACTACTTGTTAGGTGTGCTGTTTGAAGATTGGCATAACCGTCTCTCGGAATCCGTCGACAAGATCAGTCCCCAACATCTTCTTTGCCCCTGCTCCAAATTAGCTCCTTAGTATACCTCGGAGCTGACGGAGAAGAAGTGGGAGCTTAGATGACTATAGTGAGCTTGACATCGTACTCACGACAAAGCTGCAAGAACATCCTATAGGGTGGTTATGAGATGGCAGTGAAGGTGACAAAGGAAGCTTATTATGCGGCCTCCATTGCATCCGCAAGCTCCTGACCAGCACAATTGTTTAGGGTAATTAGATCTCTTGCATCCTATTTGGGTGTGGGGGGGTCTGAAAAGGTTAATAATTCAACCATTATCTGTGAGACTTTTACAAGCTTTTTTGTAGAGAAAGCGTTGTTGCTCCATTGTGATCTCCCCTCCACTGATGATACAGTGAGTGAACTACAGACCCCTTGGGTCTAAACCTACTGACCTATGGACTTCCTCCATCTACCAAAGATGTAAAAACTGTCTGTACAATGCTTCATCCTAAATATGTGATGAAAACCCTTAATTTAAGGATTATAAGGGTATGGATCTTATCATACTTGAATATGGTGTCACTGAGAACTTATAGAAGCCATTGGCCAAATATAAGTCCTCATAAGATCTATCTTATGTATAGACTTCCTAGTTCTGACAGACAAGATGTAAATGCAGCTTCTCTAAGAAGCCCACTACCAGAGCATATTCCAGGGGTTTCTCTACACAAGGAGGAAGAACTGAATATGCTCTGCAGTCAGTTCTAAGGCTGAGGTCTCACACAGAACTGTCTGACATACACATGCATACACAAACATGCATTACAGCCAACAATGGCTAACACATAGAATTACTCCAATTTGGAATACATATAATTGGAATACATGGATGGAGATCCATGGAGCCTTAAGCTCTTAAACTGAACTATACTCAGTACTCTCTAAAGATTGGCACTGTCAGAGAGATTGACAAATGGAGTTTATCCTCTATACATAATGTTAAGCTTTACACTTAGCTTCAAATACTGATTAATTACAGTATAGCAAAACCATCAAGGTGGCTCTTAGCTGTACAGCAATGCTTACAGCAATGCATACTCAAAGATGGCCTTTACATAGCCTTTTCTAATCTGAACATGGGCTTCAGACCCATAAACCTCAAACATATAGAGACTCTATGGTCTCATGCCTTCAATCACAAACAGACTGCTGGAAGAGCTATAGTATCAGCTCTAACATGAAACTATGGAACCAAAGAGATCTCTCCTACCTTTACAACTACTGAAGGCATTGAAATAACAGACTAATACTTAGAGAATACCTGAAGGAAATCCAACTATTCTAAGTTAACTTATAGAATCCTTACAGAAACTCTGCAATGACATGACTGGGTAAAGTATGTCTTATATTTAAATAATTTGAATTAGGATACTTATTCAATGCACTAACCATTATTTTACAAGATTTCTGTAAACTGTATTATTTCCTGAATGAAATATATACTTGGGAAACTCTTATATAGAGTCATAGAGATTGTTGATATTGCTAATATTGCTTGCATACATAAGATAGTATTTTGTTCCTGTTGAACTAACTAATATAGTTTTTGTCGAAGGCTTTCACGGTCAGAGTTCATTGGTTCTTGTAGGTTATCCGGGCTGTGTAACCGTGGTCTTGGAATTTTCTTTCCTGACGTTTCGTGAAGAAAAATTAATGGACTTTCTAAACTATCTTAATAATATCCATCCAAACATTCAGTTTACCATGGAAAAGGAAATTGAGGGTAAACTCCCATTTCTTGATACCCTCGTCATCCGTAAAACAAACTCTCAGTTAGGTCACAAGGTCTACCGGAAACCAACTCACACAGATCGC
This sequence comes from Euleptes europaea, assembly GCF_029931775.1. NCBI lineage: Eukaryota > Metazoa > Chordata > Lepidosauria > Squamata > Sphaerodactylidae > Euleptes > Euleptes europaea. The sequence goes on from NC_079316.1 coordinate 9,842,129, forward strand.
TACTTACACAAAAACTCCAACCACCACCCCCGACAGAAAAGAGGAATAATCAAAACATTAATGGACCGTGCAAGACGGATCTGTGAACCACAGTTTCTCAAGGAAGAAACTAATCATCTAAATCACGCACTGCTAGCAAACGGCTATTCCAAGAATGAAATCAGAAGGGCCATTAAACCAAACAAAAATCAGAAAACTCAGGAAAAACAGTCTCCCATAGGAAAGGTATTCTTGCCATTTATTAAAGGAGTCACTGATAGGATGGAGAAACCTTTGAAAAAACATAACCTACAAACAGTGTTTAAACCCACCAAGAAAATACAACAAATGCTACGATCAGCCAAAGACAAAAGAGACCCCCTCACCTCTGCAGGAGTATATCGTATACCTTGCAGCTGTGGAGAAGTTTACCTCGGGACCACAAAACGCAGCATACAAAGAAGGATAAATGAACATGAAAGATACTGCAGACTTGGCCAACCTGAGAAATCAGCAGTGGCTGAACATGGACTGACACAAACAGGACACAGGGTCTTATTCCAAGACACTGAAAGACTGGACAATTCTACCAACTATTTTGTCAGATTGCACAGAGAAGCCATTGAAATTCATAAACATCAGCACAACTTTAACAGAAAAGAAGAGAGTTTAAGAATGAATAAGGCTTGGCTTCCTGTCCTAAAAAACCTCCAGACTAACAAAGACTATAGTCAACAATAGCCATGCAGATTAGCTTTGGACTTCACACATTAACAGATCACTTCAGGATACATTGGTTCCATATTAACATACCACACCGTCATTAGCACATTATCTTGATTCTTACAGGACAATGACTAGCACATTACTTTTGCAGGACAATGACTCAGCTCAAACCCAACCCCTTTCTGACTATATCTTCCTACACACTTGACACTGAGAGACACTGTCCTTCAGTGTTACTACTCTGAAGATGCCTGCCACAGTTCCTGGCGAAACGTCAGGAAAGAAAATTCCAAGACCACGGTTACACAGCCCGGATAACCTACAAGAACCAATATAGTTTTTATTTCTGTAACCATTTACATGCATATACTTTATGTGAAATAAATAGTATTTTTATTCATATATTCTTTTCATATTTTTTTCTGGAACAATTAAATAGAAAGTCTATCTCGCAAGAGGTGGAAAGTGTTGATCCCTGCTTAGCGAGTAATGGGCTGAATAGATACAGATCCCTTTTTAGGAAGGGGTCGATTCTAGGAGCTGGGTTGCTTTAACGGCACGGACCGCGACAGTGCAGGGGGTTGGACTAGATGAGCCTGGTGGTCCCTTCCAACTCTATGATTCTATGACTGGCTATCAGTTTGTTACCCTAATGGCCTACATGTGTGTAAGCCTGTGCTTGCCACCTCCTGGATTGCAATGCTGGGCAACCCAGCAGACACAAGTTGCCACTGTTCCAGAAGTGCAGCAAGTCCCAAACACTATGGAAAGGGCTCTCATACGATCCCGCGAAACAGCCATGAAGGAACCACGGGCAGGACGGCCCCTCCGAGTGAACCAAAGGGAATCCATTTTCCTGTGACCCCGTTCGAGTGTCCAGTAGAAGCCATTTCGCAAGGAACAACCAGACACGTAGCCAGCATCCCCCCACCCCACCATCTGCATGACTGATGGCTCATCGGAAGCCTCCAAGATATCAGCTCCAGAAGATCGCACCTCCAGCATTGCGAAAGTAACATGCCCGGACACCGCTGTTCGCGCCTTTGTTTCCAGCTCAATAATCCCATCGACGATCGTTTCCCGAGTCTCCTGGAATTGCGCAAGTCAATAGGTTTAAGTTAGCCCGTCTAAATTGCCCATCGCCCCACCTTAGCAGCCGACCATTAAGGTCTTTATTCACCTTTGTTCACCATGGGAACCACGAGGGGATAATCCCAACAGCCTCCACCCCAAAAAGAGTATACCTGGGGTCGCTCTCCTCCATACGGTAGCTTCTTTCCTCCCTCTCATACTTGCTGTTACGCTGTCGGATTGATCGCACGGAACCCCAGAAGTCTGCCTCAAGATCAGGTGAAGTATTGTGTGTGTGTGTGTGTTAAGTGCCGTCAAGTCGCTTCCGACTCATGGCGACCCTATGAAAGTCCTCCAAAATGTCCTATCTTTTACAGCCTTGCTCAGATCTTGCAAATTGAGGGCTGTGGCTTCCTTTATTGAGTCAGTCCATCTCTTGTTGGGTCTTCCTCTTTTCTTGCTGTCCTCAACTTTTCCTAGCATGACTGTCTTTTCCTGTGACTCTTGTCTTCTCATAATGTGGCCAAAATACGTCAGCCTCAGTTTAGTCATTTTAGCTTCTAGGGTGAAGTATTGCCCCTCTGCAAAGGGAAACTGCCACATTGGCGAACTTCTCTATTCTATTACCTTTATTTCTTAGGCTCTGTATGTGTGTATATATGTAATTTTGTATGCATGTGTACATATTATTAAGTAAATCTCTTAAAAAGCAAAACCACTGCTTCCTCCTTATTCATTGAAACACGGAATGGACTCTGGTAGACACAGGTTAGATCCTGAGGTTATGCCTATTGCCGGTTATTGATTTGCTAATTCCCCATATAAATATTCATAACCGAGCAATTTGGCTACCATGTGTATAATCCCAGGAGTATTTTTGACCCTACTTGGAATCTGGCAACCCTAAGTCACACTGCTTTTCCTCATAACCTTTTGGTGATGGTTTTGACTGGAGTGTTTTTTTTAAAAAAAATATTACTTAAAAAAGGAAGGTACAAAATAGAAAATAAAGACCTAGTCCCTTTTTGCAAAGGAAAAAAAAGAAGAAGAGTTGGTTTTTATGTGCCGGCTTTCTCTACTACTTAAGGCAGACTGAAACCGGCTTACAATCACCTTCCCTCCCCCCCCCCCACAACAGACACCCTGTGAGGTAGGTGGAGCTGAGAGAGCTCTAACAGAGATGTATCTTGCCCAAGGTCATCCAGATGGCTTCATGGGTAGGAGCAGGGAAACAAATCCAGTTCACCAGAATAGCCTCCGCAGTTCATGTGGAGGAGTGGGGAATCAAACCCGGTTCTCCAGATTAGAGTCCACCACTCCAGAGTCTAAACCACTACTCTTAACCACTACACCACACTGGCTCCTTACTTAAGAGTTCTTAAGAGCTGGCTTCATCACTTAAGAGCTCAAGTGATGAACCACCTGCTGCTTATTGTTCCATAGAGGGATTGTACTTCTATACTTGCAGATAGTGAGGCAAACTTTACAGGGCTGTAACTTCAGATGATATTTTGAGTTCATTTTTACTTGCCAAAGTCTTCCATTGGACAATTTACTCCTGTCCTCCCAAGGGCTGGAAGGATGCACCCCTAGGACCGTCCTAGGCGAGCTAGAGCTGGTATGCTCTCTCCCTTTATGTCTTAAAACTAGATTGGTAAGATGATCAAGTTTGCATTCTGTATGTCTTAGACTTTCAAAAATAAGCTTGACGTTTTTGCAGCCAATCAGGTATAGTCATTTGTAAGATCACTTGTGAAGTCAGCTACATTTTTAGCTTTTCCACCTTTCTCTTTTCCTTTTTCTACTTTCTGCTCCAGAGAGATTTTGCCCCCCAGCTCAACATTACAGTGTTTGTCAGGTGAACAGTTAACCAAAGGGGGAAAAAACGATTTGCAGTGGGAACTGCATAACCTACATTGCTGCTAGATGTAAAAAAAAAAAAATCATCAAGTTTATACTGTTTGCAGGCCGGAGGCGGCATGAGATCATCCAGATCGCACAGCAGCTTGTTTGTCCTTGCTGACCCAGGGTTAATTAAAAGGAACGCCGCTATTCAATAAGTTCAAACATTTTTTAAAGTTAACATTTTATTAACACACAACTTTATTAAACAACAACATTATAAACATTTAATTGTAGGAATTAGATTGATTTTGGAATAAATTGGCCACAGCTTGGAATTGGCAAACAGCTGCGACCCTCGTGGCGCAGCATGCGAGATGTGTCAAGCGCCCAGGCCGTGTCCACCACGGCCATGAAGTAACCACTGCCCACAGGACTCCCGCTGTGGGCAACTGGGATGGCAGTACCAGGATGACACCAGGACGAACACCACTGGGTGTTATCCCCCACCACTTGGGAAGAGGCGGACACCTGCCCTGCCGCCAGGGCATGTCCCAGAAGCCTCTCCCAAAACCCTTGGGATAGGGTTCCCAAAACCAGGGAAGCGACCAATTCCTATGGAGCTTCCCCCCCCCAAAATGACACATCCACATGCTAAACCGCCCCAAGCTGTGACTATAAGCAATAAACTTTAGGGAGGGTGGGTGGGTTCACAAAGAAAACGGAGTGAGCTGTGGGCGGGCCCGTCCCCTGTTATATACTGAGGGGCGAGGCTAGCCACGCCCCCCACCCAGCTCCCGCCTTCCGCCCTCATTGGCTGGAGCCCTTCCTTGCCCCAGCCAATGAGAAGGCTGTAACTGGGCAAATCGGGTCCGGCACGAGCCCCCGTGCGCGCGCAAACGCACATGTCGGCCGGCCGGACCCGACTTCCCTCCCCCTCTGCCGCGATCGCTCCTTCCTCCCCCCGGGGCAGCAAAGATGGCTCCCGGTAAGGCGGGAACTCTGCCTTGTTGTGGAGGATCCCAGATTGTAAAATAAGTCACGTGAACCTAATTAATAAAGAATTCAGACAGAGCTCCTATTCAACAATAGGCATGGCACACTAGCAAAACCAGTTACACGCAGACTTAATTATGCACACAGCTGCTCAAACTCGTCCGTACACTCCAGCCAAACATATCAAAACTTGTCAGAGATTCCCATCTGGTCTTTTCAGGAAATTACCATATCCAGCCTACACCGAGAGAAAAATATCACTCCTCCAAGCTTCAGTTTTGACTCCCCTCTTCACAGCTGAACATACAAATGGAGCAAACGGGTAAGACAGAGTTTCTTTTGGGAGACAAAATGTTTTCAGTCCAGGGTGCAGAATGCTGGAAACACAGCATTCCAGCATTCATTAGTCCTCTACAACTTTTGTTAGGAGTTGTTTGGTAAAAATATAAAAATCGAGAAGACGCTGTAAACGTTACTGCAGCACGGTCACCATCGTAGGCTCCTGTGCTAACAGCTCTTCTGCTGTTGTGGGAATTGGGGGCGTCAAGGTTGGAGATTGTCTAACTGCGGAGGAGGGATGTGATTCCTTAGAAGGGACCCCCTCTTTGGCTAATGGACCAACATTCTTTCTACCGAGGATAACCCTCTGGGGTTGAGGGGTGGGTGGGCTTTTGCTAATCGGTGATTCCCTTATTAGAAATATAGAGAGCAGGGCCTGTGACAGGTGTTTTGACCACTTGGTGATTTTCTTTACAGGTCTAGATTGGATTATATAGAGCAGTGATGGCGAACCTTTTAGAGACCGAGTGCCCAAACTGCAACCCAAAACCCACTTATTTATCGCCAAGTGGCAACACGGCAATTTAACCTGAATACTGAGGCTTTAGTTTAGAAAAAAACAACTCATACATTAACATCTTTTGTCTTAAAAGAAAAATACAATAACAGCGCTTTATATGCTTTGCACGCTCCTTTGCACACTTTTACCACATACATTTGGAAAAGCAAACCTTTTTTTTGGGGGGGGGGAGGGATAAAAACCAATACTAAACAGACTTTGGGCCAAGGAAGCATCTTTAAAAGTCTCAGCAAACCCTTTTGCACACTTATACCACATGCCTTTGAAAAGCAAACCTTTTCTTGTGGTGGGGGGGAGATAAAAACCAACACTAAACTGATATAAAAACCAACATTACACAGTTTTTGGGCCAAGGAGGCGTCCTTATGGGTCAGAGCAAACCCCTTTGCACACTCCTATCACATGCATTTCAAAAACCAAACTTGGGGTGTGTATGGGAGATTAAAATCACCACGTCTAAAAAAGGTGTGGGGAAGGCACTAGGCTCAGTGGGCTGGTTAACAGTGCCATTTATTCATGGAAGGTTTTGCATTGGATTTGTCACTCTATAGATGCACATTTTCCCCATCTGAATTCTCAAAACTCTGCATGGCGGCTTATTGCTGAGTTTTGAGAATATGGATGGGGGAAAAGTGCATCTAAAGAGTGGCAAATCCAGTGCAAAACCTTCCATGAATAAATGGCAGAGTCATTAGGCAAGAATGCAAACAGGAGCAAGAATGCAAACAGGAGCAGCGTGCGCCCCAAGAGCAACCCAGGGATTTGAGATTGCCTTTTTGCCTCTCTCCTTTCTCCTGCTGCAGCCTGTTCAGCGGGCCCTTTATGAGTGGGAAGGACAGACAGACAGGAACCTCTCTCTCCTGCTGAAGCATGGACACACCTGCGCTCTCCCCGCGTTTGCTGCCCAAGCAGGGGAGAAGAGAGCCAGAAGGGGTGGGGTGGGAGGAGAGCTGCTTGTTCGGCGGGCCCGTTAAGAGTGGGAAGGGCAGACAGACAGGAGCCTCTCTCCTTTCTCCTACTGCAGCCGGGACAAGTCGCCTGCGCTCTCCCCACATTTGCAGAGCAGAACTCTGTGCTGGGGTGACGGCGCGCGTGCCCACAGAGAGGGCACCGAGTGCCCGATCTGGCACTCATGCCATAGGTTCGCCACCACGGATATAGAGTGTTGATATTAAACGTTCTTTCCCATAGTTAACTGACCATAGGAAAATTATACATGTTGATAATTACTACACAACTGGATGACGGAATTTCAAAGCTGGTTGGTAATGACGCCAGAAGCCTTCCTGTGGATTTACTCTTAACAGTAGAGTATGTAAAAGAATGTCACTAGAAAACTGAGACAAGTGGTGACCATCTGGAAGGAAAGAAAAGCCACTAGAGGAAGAGCATTCAGCCTATCCAGGTGAAAGATACAATGACAGAGAAAAAGAAACAAGGATAATGTTGGCTGTTTTGATTGCCTTCCTGGTGTGTCTCCTGATTCTACACTTTCTGAAACAACTCTGGTCACACAAGTCCTACTCTCCTGGACCTCTTGAGCTACCCATCATTGGAAGTTTTTGGCGATTAATCTACAAGTTTTCTAAAGATGTCCTCATCGAGGTATGTCATTCCATATAATTAATTCATGTGGTGAAATAACTGAACATATTTTCCATCATTTTCTTAACTAGGTTTACAGATGGTTCTTGTAGGTTATCCGGGCTGTGTGACCGTGGTCTTGGTATTTTCTTTCCTGACGTTTCGCCAGCAGCTGTGGCAGGCATCTTAGGAGGAGTAACACTGAAGGACAGTGTCTCTCAGTGTCAAGCGTGTAGGAAGAGTAATATATAGTCAGAAAGGGGTTGGGTTTCAGCTGAATCATTGCCCTGCAAAAAGTATCAAAGGTAATGTGCTATTAATTGTCCTGTAAGTATCAAGATAATGTGCTATTGAGGTGTGGTAAGTATATGATACTTACAGGACAATGATTAGCACAATACCTTTGATACATCGCTTCTGCTTCCTTCTCCTTCCCACTTCCGCACTCCACTGCTGCGCTTGTATGTGAACATTGTTGTTTATTAGTGTAAGGAAGAAGCCATTGAGCAACCCGGACTTGAGAGTTTCACCCCCCAGGGAATCACAGCTGAGATCGTTTTGAGAACACATGGAACTAATGAGGAGGTAGTAAGCCAAGGTCTGCGGTTAAATGAAAAAGGGAGTTTGCTCCAGGAGGCTGCCCCAGGCCGCTCCCGGCGGGAGGAAGCGGCGGCGAGGCCCAGGGGGACCCGGAGCAGCCTTCCTGCAGCTGCAGGAGGCTGCCCAAGGCCCCTCCCGCCCGGAAAAAATGGCGGGGGGGGGCGGGAAGGGCCGGGGCAGCCTTCCAGGAGGCTTCCCATGGCCCCTCCCGCCCGAAAAAAATGGCGGCGGGGGCGGGGGGGCCTTGGGCAGCCATCCTGCGGCTGCAGGAGGCTTCCCAAGGCCCCTCCCGCCCGAAAAAAATGGCGGGGGGGGGGCGGGAAGGGCCGGGGCAGCCTTCCTGCGGCTGCAGGATGGCTGCCCAAGGCCCCTCCCGCCCGAAAAAAATGGCGGCGGGGGCAGGGGGGCCTTGGGCAGCCATCCTGCGGCTGCAGGAGGCTTCCCATGGCCCCTCCCACCCGGGAAAAATGGTGGCGAGGCCCGGGGGGGCCGGGGCAGCATTCCTGCGGCTGCAGGAGGCTGCCCAAAGCCCCTCCCGCCCGAAAAAAATGGCGGTGGGGGCGGGGGGGCCTTGGGCAGCCATCCTGCAGCTGCAGGAGGCTGCCCAAGGCCCCTCCCGCCCGGGAAAAATGGCGGGGGGGCGGGGGGGCCTTGGGCAGCCATCCTGCGGCTGCAGGAGGCTGCCCCAGGCCGCTCCCGCCCGGGAAAAATGGTGGGGGGGGCGGGAAGGGCCAGGGCAGCCATCCTGCGGCTGCAGGAGGCTGCCCAAGGCCCCTCCTGCCCGGGAAAAATGGCGGCGGGGGCGGGGGGGGCCTTGGGCAGCCATCCTGCGGCTGCAGGAGGCTGCCCCAGGCCGCTCCCAGCGGCAGGAAGAGGCACGGGCCCGGCAGCGGCGGCGGTAAGTTTCCCTCCTCCCTCCTCCCTCCCTCCCCCCGTATTGACCCGCGTATAAGCCGAGGCCGGCTTTTTCAGCCCATTTTTGGGGCTGAAAAACTCGGCTTATACGCGAGTATATACGGTAGCAAGGTAGATCAGGATAGAGAACCCTTGTTTGTCCTTTCCTATCCAATGTGTATTTCAACAATAAATGTACTTTAGTTTGATTAGAGCAAACGACTGCTCCTTTTTATTTTCACACACGCACACACGTGTAGCTTCCGTTGCTGCTAAGCTTAAGGCACTCTGCTAAATACCGGAATATCCCCACGATAGATATTCCAACAGGCGTAGCATCGGGGCAGGATCCATGGCATCGGCTGACTCTCCTGCCGACTGATGAGCAACCTCCTAATCCCAGCTTGCCTGCTGGGAAGTAGCATGGGGTGTCAGTATCTGAGACTCTACCCGAGCTTGAGCCACTTGGGGATTCCCCTGCCCTTTGGAAGGAGGCTGCCTTCAAAAGCATTTAATTTTTAAAAAATACAATTTAAATTTAAAAATCTGATTTTGTATTTATTTTTTAAAGTCGTTGATTTAAATCCATTGTGATTACACCCAAAGATCCTTGGGAAAAGAAGAGGATAGAATGTGCTAAATAAATACATCATTCTTTGGAATGCAAATTTGTTTTGGACTTGACTCAGACAGCTGGGAGGGTTGCCAGGTAAGAGAAGCTTATAAAGGGATGCTGAGAAATTAGAGTGCCACCTCCAGAGAAGAGGTGGTGAAAGGAAGGAATCTGAGAGAAAGGAAAAGGGCAGAGAAGAGGGTGGCATATGGCAGGGAGATGAAAAGGTAAATAAAAGTGAACATCTTACAGTCAAATAAACTAGTTGGTGCTGGGTTTGACCTTTAAAGCCTTACATCACTGGTTCCCAACCAGGGGTCCGTGGACCCCCAGGGGTCCGCGAGAACTAAATTAAGGTCCGCGAAACAAAGTTATAAACCCATAATAAATTAATATTTTCAATTAAAAGTTCTCTATTATAAAAATATATATTCAAATATTATTCTAAGTTTAATGTTTAACTAACAGTTATGATTAAAGTTTATTTTCAAATTCTCAGAATTTTTATTTTGAACCTTGGGGTCCCTGCACCGAACAAAAAAGTCCTAGTGGTCCCTGGTCAAAAAAAGGTTGGGAACCACTGCCTTACATGGTATGGGACCTTTGTATTTGTGGGATCGTCTCTCCTGGTATGCCCCTCAGAGAGCTTTGTGTTCAGCAACTAATAATCACCTGGTGGCCCCTAGCCCAAAGGGTGTCTGGCTGTCCTAGACCAGAGCCAGGGTTTTTCCAGCTAGGCTTGCCAATTGCCTTTTGGGGGTGGGCAAAAGCCCACCAATCCACCAGGCTGCCCGCTGACCAGCTGAGGGTTGATGGGCAAAAGAGAGCCAGGTAGAGGGGGAGTCGCACGATGCGCCACGTCGCTTCCTGGTTTAGAATCATAGAATCAGAGAGTTGGAAGGGACCACTAGGGCCATCTAGTCCAACCCCCTGCACAATGTAGGAATTTCACAACTACCTCCCCCCCACACACCCAGTGACCCCTACTCCATGCCGAGAAGATGGCCGGAAGCGACGCGGACACTCTAGCTATCTTTGCTGAAACTCGATTTAAACCGTAAACCTAAAAGTGACACAGGCGCGTCGTGTGGGGCGTGCGTGTTGCGTCCCCAGCCACGGCCCCGCAAAGCTCCCGCCAGTGGAGCCAAGGGAGCTGGCAACCCTATTTTCAGCCTTGGCTCTGGCCTGGTGGAACAGTGACCTGCAGGATCTTAAACAATTCTGCAGAGAGTTATTCCACCAGGCCTATGGTTGAGGACAGCTATGGCTTCCAGCTGAGCTGTCCTCCCTACCCTCTCCCCCACTGTATTTTATACTATGGTAACTATATGGGGTCCCTGGCTGCTGGTAAGCTACAGCGTTGTTGCTTTGGTTGTTGTTGTTTATGAGTGCCATCACCTATTTTACAGTGGGTAGCCGTGTTAGTCTGTCTGCAGTAGTAGAAAAGAGCAAGAGTCCAGTAGCACCTTAAAGACTGACAAAAATATTTTCTGGCAGGATATGAGCTTTCGTGAGCCACAGCTCACTTCTTCAGAAAGCTCATACCCTGCCAGAAAATATTTTTGTTAGTCTTTCAGGTGCTACTGGACTCTTGCTCTTTTCTACTATCACCTATTTTAATTACGCTGATGTTTTGAGATTGTATTTTATGGTTTTACTATGAGGTTTTTATTGCATTTTATTGATTTTATTGTTGGAATGTGTGTTGTGAGCCCGGCTTTGGCCAGGGAATGAGAGCGGGGTGCAAAACTAATGAATATATTAAAAAAATAAAATTAATTTAACTTAAAAAATTATTACATTAAAAAAAAACACCAAATATATACAAGGATCTAAAATGCAAATTGCTCTATTCAAAGCTGTTATCGACATCAAATTATGCAAGCACAAACTTAACGTGTATCTTCGGGACCGCCTCTCCTGGTATACTCCCCGAAGGATACTAAGATGGGCTAATGAGAATTTGCTGGTGGTCCCTGGCCCTAAGAGTGTGCGGCTGTCTTCGTGGAATGCTCTGCCAAGGAACATCAGGACCCTGTGGGGCCTAAGGGAGTTCTGCAGGGCCTGTAAGACATAGCTTTCCCACCCGGCTTACAATTGAGGGCAGCTGCAAATACCATCTGCACTGACCTCCCCACCCCTCCCTCCTTCAGGCAATTGATCTGGTTGATAGAGGGGCAGCCTCCTGTGTGGGTTCTTATGGCAGAATGGGATTCATATGCCATCTATGGTTATTGTTTTAAGGTATGATTTTATTGATGGTTTCAGTTTATTAGTGTATGTTGTGAATTTTAGGTGGTGTTATCCGCCCTGAGCCAGCTTGCCAGGGAGGGTGGACTATAAATATGAAAAATGAATAAATAAATAAATAAATAAATAAATAAATAAACAAATAAACTTCTCATTCTGGACAGAAAAACATTCCATTTTTCAAACTTTCTGGACATTTGGTCTCATAATAGACAGGTTAGTTTTCACAGTCGCGTGCGCTAATTTCTCCAACTCCTCCTCCTCCTCCTTCGGGATTATATTCCTCTTCCGTTCCTGAAGACGTAAGCTGTGACTCACAAAAGTTCATACCCTGCCAGAAATTTTTCTTAGTCTTTAAGGTGCTTCAGGACTCTTGCTCTTTTCTACTGCTATAGACAGACTAACACAGCTACCAATTGTGATCTATTTCCAATTTTGGGCAAGTAGTAATCTTGCTAGGAGGGAAGGCAGCATGGTACAGCCCGATCTCGTCAGATCGCAGAAGCTAAACAGGGTCAGCCCTGGTTAGTATTTGGATGGGAGACCACCAAGGAAGTCCAGGGTTGCTGTGCAGAGGAAGGCACTGGCAAACCACCTCTGTTAGTCTTTTGCCATGAAAACCCCAAAAGGGGTCGTCATAAGTCTGCTGTGACTTGACGGCACTTTATACACATACACACACACAGTAATCTTGCTGATGTTACAGCATTGAGCACTAATTCATGGACTTCTTTAGGAAAGAAGAGATAAGAAAAAGTGCACATGTTACAGCTGAATTAATGTAATGTCTATTGTCTCTTTTGATACAAATGACAGCTGGCAAAACAACATGGAAATATTTACATGCTGTGGCTGGGACCTATGCCTGCAGTTGTACTGTCTGGATATGAAGCAGTGAAAGAAGGGCTGATAAATCATTCAGAAGGGTTCGCTAATCGGCCGCTGACCCCTTACATGAAAGCCATAGGAAAAGATTGGGGTAAGATGTTTGGAAGAGTAAAAATTTAGAAAAAAAATTAGTATCTTTCCTTCAGGTTCATGGTGCAAGAGAGAACAAAGGAAGCATCTGAACGTTGCAGTCACTTTTGGATCCCTCTGTGTGGTGAAAACGGGAAACCAAAATTGCTCAGCATTTACTAGCTTTGTCATTTGGCACATATCTGGTTGTCACTGTTTTTTACATAAACTTGACAAAGAGGACATGAAGCTGCCGTAGTCTGAAGGGGACCTAGCAGGAGTTTGAAAGGAAGTGAGGGATGTCCACGGGCTCCCAGGGCTGGTTATTCTTTCTCACTTTCCCCCCCCCCTTTGTTTCTGTGTTGCCTGCCGGGGGTGGGGGGTTCTATCTGCTACGCTGCTTCTGTCAGTTTCAAATCTGTTTTGCAATACGTTCAATTGGGCTTGCAAAACTGCTGTTCCCCCCCCCCCCCCCGAGTTTCAATTGCAGAGTTTTTCTGGTTTGATTTTGGTTCTGTCTGGCTTGGCATATTGGCTTGTGGTAATATTCGAATTACTGGGTTCTGCAAAGGTTCCTGTAGTGGCCTTCTCAGTGGTTCATTTGGTTTGCCAATGCTCTCCTTTCTTATATTTTTTTGATTTCTTCACGCTGAACTGTCATTCCAGACGTCACTGCAAAGCCGGCGCATACCTGCTTCTCATTTCTTAAGAGCCCCTTTATTGCGACCTTTTGTATTTGCTCCGCCCCCGCCTCGAAGCAGTCACTGAAAGGAAGCATGAAGGTTCACAGCCGCGGCTTAGCTATGCAAACGACCATTGCTAATGGCTATGCAAACGAAGGGGCAGGCAAGTGAGGGTTGGAATTTGTTTGACTTTCTCCTCTAGGACCGTGAAAAGTAATTTTAAAGGTGGGATTCAAAACCGGAGCTTTGAGCGAGCATCAAAATCGACCCTGCATAAATGGCCTCAGAGTGAGCTGATCTGGCCATGCTGATTCATGCTTTTGTAACCTCGCTGCTGGATTACTGTAATGCGGGCTTTCATAGGCTGCCACTTAAGACAACCCAGGAAATGGAGCTGGTTCAGAATGAGACATCCTGATTATTATTGTTGTGCCTAGAAAACAAACACACACACACTGGCACCATTAGGCAAAACACCGCCGACACGTACATCCCTGCTAGCACCCCCCCCCCCTTTGAGTCAAGGCATATGATAGCATATGGGCCTGCCCAAACCTCCCGGACTAGACCTGGCAACCCGCTATGCAGGCACTCGACTACTGTCCTGGCCGCGCGCCCGCCCCAAACACTACGGGACGGTCGCTGCGCGCTCCGTTGTAACGGACTTGGCCGCTCCTGCGAGCGCCGTGCAGATAGCAGCTAGGAAGCAGATGCAAGGGCAGCCTCCGGTGAACCTGAGAGAAGCCATGTTCTGTACAGCCTCTGTTCCAGCCGCAGCCATGTCATGAACAGCAGACAGTCACATAGTCAGTACCAAACACACACACCCTTTGCAACATCCACAGCTTAATGGGCCGTCAACAGCGATCCTGATATCAAGATGAGTCGTTCTTCAACCTATGCAGCAGCGATCCCAGGACGTTTGCACAGATCGCACCCATTGTTCCAGTATGTTAATCTTGTCAGCAGAGAATTTCCAGATCCTCCCGGGTTGCAAAAGCCATTGGAATCAGAATAGATTTCCAAATTCTCACTACCCCACCAAATTCTAACTAGCCACAGCTTAATCTTTTTTCACCTTTTTGTCACCTGGGAACCTAGGAGGGGTGAAACCCCTCTCCCCTCCCCCAGAGAAACAGTATATCTGGGATGCCCCCAGCCCATTAAAGCTCTCTCTAACACCTTAGGTCTTTCCTGGCACCTTTGCCGTTACACTGTTGCTTTGGTTTTGCGCAGCCTAACAACGCTCCCTCCCGCCTTGCTGGTCAAGTCTACGGGAACCCCTGCCCCCATCTCGGCTTTTCTTTTCAATCTGTCTTAGTCTACATGAATTTGGACAACACCGCATCTGGAGGGTAAATATATCCTAATCATCAATCTCCTGCCACGTTGGCAACTGTACCTGTACTCCACTCTTTTTGAATTTCCTAGATTCTCTGTATGATTGTATGCATCATTGATTGAATGAAAAAGACATAAATACTATTTAATTTGGAATCCATTGTCTGTCTTTATTCAAGGTCTCATTAAACGGATTCTGATATAGTTGAGTGCGACCCCGCTTTATAAATACATAGTTACCGATTGCTCGGCTAACACATAGATACCCCCTGGCCCAGCATACAAAGGGCTGTCTCTTCTGAATAGAACCACGGCAGGCTACTAAGATAAGCTTGCGCAGAACGCTAGGCGCTGTGCTGACTGCATAATCACTGATTTCTTTAATGTAACTTTTAAGAGAATGTATCCGCCTTCTTTTGTGTGAAGTATAAAAAGTTCTTCCCCTTCTTTGTTTGGAGTGGCAGCTTCCCACTCTGTTTATCGGGGCTGTCACCCGGTTCTATAGCTTGGCCCAATAAAAGAACTGTTCTTTTTAACCCAACCGCCTCCCTATTGTCTTCATTGGACTTGACGGATAATTGGGTCACAACATTATCAGGTTTGCTGATGGATGCATAGTTCACCTGTTTTAAAGCAGCTGCAGTTGCTGTTCGTTTCTGAGTCAAATTAAAGACTCTATGTATGACCTTTAAAGCCATTCAAGGCCTATGACCAGCATATTTAAAACACCATCTATGTGCCTGTGTGCCAGTGGCAATGCTCAGGATGCCACTTGCCAGATTTTACCCCTTGAGTGCAGCCTGTCTGACAAGCAACCAGTGCTTTCCCCACAATAGCGCTTACCTAACTAATGGGCTTCCTTGGGAGGTGAAGGGGGGTGCTGACCATAGAGATGTTTAGGAGACATTTCAAGACTACTATATTTGGTATTGCTTTTAAGGGGGCATAAGTTACAGAAACTTGTGGGGGGTGTTAGGTGGGATTTCATTGTAGTTTGTACACTTTTAAATTTACATTTGTAAACTTCTGAGATATGGGAAAGAAGGGATAGAAATATTGTAAAAATATAAACAAAGAATGCACAAAAACATTATAACAATCTATAACCATCTATTGCAGCAGCAAAACTCGGCAGGTCCCTCCTCAGCCTCGGACTAGGCATCTCTTTCCTCTCTCTCAGCGTCCTCCCAATCAGCAGCAAATAGGGAGAAATGGGGTTTTTTTGTTTCCACAGTATAAATAATATTCTTGTTTGTACATGCCAGAGGATTTTAAACGTCTCTAATCTAAGAGCCCCGTGGCGCAGGCTGGTAAGCTGCAGTACTGCAGTTCAAGCTCTGCTCACAACCTGAGTTCGATCCCGATGGAAGTTGGTTTCAGGTAGCCAGCTCAAGGTTGACTCAGCCTTCCATCCTTCCGAGGTTGGTAAAATGAGTACCCAGCTTGCTGGGGGTAAAGGGAAGATTACTGGGGGAGGCACTGGCAAACCACCCTGCAAACAAAGTCTGCCTAGTACACGTCGGAATGTGACGACACCCCATGGGTCAGGAATGACCCGGTGCTTGCACAGGGGACCTTTACCTTTCTAATCTTTGGTTGTTTAGCAGCTGGAGAAGGAGGAGTTGTCTCATCTGGGCCTCTCCTGCGTTTTCCCACAGGCATTACGCAGGCAGCGAGAGTGGGGAAATAAATCAAAGTCCTTCTCAAAGAAAAGGTCCTGTAGTTGAGTAATTCCAATCATAAAATTCTTCTGCGTATATCACTAGGAACTAATTAGTCCTACGCCTCAATAAAACCGGGGAGGTGTATACAACAAAAGGTGTCTGATTAAAATACAAGTTGGTGTAGAAAACTAAAGTAAAAGCACCGTGCAAGTTGCATGCAGCTGCACACAGCTTAGTAGCTGATTAAACTGCTATTTTAAACATTAAAACATATGTTTTTAAAAAACTCCCAGGAGCAGAAACACACACTGTTACTCACTCACTGCCGGAACTGGAACCAACCATCTATTGCAATGATCTCTGAAATGCCAGCTTGCTTTTTTTTAAGTGTCAAGCCCTTGTCATTATGGATTGTACAGAAAAGGGCTAGAAACTCCTAAATTAAGAAATTTGGCAATTCAAGAAGTTAGGAGATCATGGCAATAGGTTTTCTTAGCATTACTGCACATTGGCACAATAGCGATGGCTGATATTTGGGAAAGCCTGAGAAAGCAAACGGGTGCCTGATGAAGAAATAGCGACTGCAGAAGGCCAAGGCAGGGGGGGGGGGGGAAACTGGGAAAACTGCTGTGTGGATGTTTCATTTCCACTCTGCATTAAGCTACCCGGCAATAGCTCTCCATGTGGATGCATTCACTCACAGACAGTCAAATCAATCACAAATCATTATCCACCCATCATAAATAAATGCAGTATTTTTGGGGGGGGGGGGAACCTTCAGTCTGGTATTCATCAAAGTAGCCCTTAGTGACACTGAGGGCTGCTGATGTCTTTGGATTGGCAAAACATAGACACTTCTGTGTACTCAGTAGTTAAACCCTAAATCACACAGAAACCATATTATCCAATAAATCACAATTATATTCCAATAATTAAATCTACAACCTAGTAGTAGGTATAACCAACACAGTCAGGTAACATATAGAAATATACAAAAAAGATGGTTACACATCAAAATCCACAAAAGTGTGAATACAGGTAAGTATGCAAATATCTATTTCTAATATATATGACTAATATTCTGCAAATATTATTAGACATATATATTAGAAACAGATTCACACTTTTGTGGATTTTGATGTGTAACCATCTTTTTTGTATATTTCTATATGTTACCTGACTGTGTTGGTTATACCTACTACTAGGTTGTAGATTTAATTATTGGAATATAATTGTGATTTATTGGATAATATGATGTCTTTGGATTGGCAGCATTTTGGCACACATGCAGTTTGGAGAAAGTCCAATGCAAACCTGTTCAGCATACGTTCAAGTCTTTTGTTGCTGAATCCAACAAACCCGGTGGTGGATCACATCTGCTCAGCACAATTGAATAAGTTGTGTTCAGTTTCCAAGCATCCCTAATTAAAATAGCTTAAAAAATGGGAATGGTCAAGATTTTTAAAGAAGGGGTAGCTTTTCAGAATATGTGTGTGTGAGTTAAGTGACGTCAAGTCGCTTCTGACTCATGGTGACCCTATGAATCAATGTCCTCCAAAATGTCCTATCTTTGACAGCCTTGCTCAGGTCTTGCAAATTTCAGAACATATGCATATGTAATCAATCAGTTTGTTGTTTTGTAGTCTGGCAACCTAAAAAATATTTTTTTTTAACAGTACTAATTTCTCATTGATTTGTCATGGCTTTAGGTATTATATTTTCAAATGGCCACACCTGGAAGCAGCAGAGGAAATTTGGGATCGTTACCATGAGGAAGCTGGGACTGGGGAAGAAAGGCATGGAGCACCAAATAGAAGAAGAGGCCCATCAGCTCGTTGAGGCTTTTGCACACGCAAAAGGTACATGATGATTAGGAATTGAGGGGACCCATGGTTGATGTAGTCTACCTGGTTTTTTTATTACTCACTGGAAGTTTGGGTTAATTTACCTGTACACCGGACCACAAATAACCAGTAGTTTAGAAGTTACCATATTCATTGCAAGCTGGAATCTACTAGAGTCATATGGAGTCTTAATCTAGAATAACAGAATCATAGAGTTGGAAGAGACCACCAGGGTCAT
This sequence comes from Euleptes europaea, assembly GCF_029931775.1. Lineage (NCBI taxonomy): Eukaryota > Metazoa > Chordata > Lepidosauria > Squamata > Sphaerodactylidae > Euleptes > Euleptes europaea. The sequence continues at coordinate 9,860,270 of NC_079316.1, forward strand.
CTAGTCCAACCCCCTGCACAATGCAGGAAACTCACAACTACCTCCCCAGTGACCCCCACACCATGTCCAGAAGATTGCCAAGATGCCCTCCCTCTCTTCATCTGCTTAAGGTCATAGAATCAGCATTGCTGACAGATGGCTATCCAACCTCTTCTTAAAAACCTCCAGGAAAGGAGCGCTCACCACCTCCGAGGAAGCCTGTTCCAGGCTTCTGTCAAGCAGTTAAATTTTAAAGATATATTACAGGTTTTAATGAGATTTTATTTATCATTCTGGTGTATTGCATTTTATTTAGTCTGAGTTGACTATGTTGTTTTTGGGTGTAAGCCACCCTGAGCCCAACCTTGGTCGGGAAAAGGAAGGTTAAAAACCAAAGCCTTGTAGAGGTACTAAAACCACAGTATGTATACAGTACAGTTTGGTAACACACATAAAACTACTTTCTGGTCTCATTCGTGTGTGTGTGTGTATCTATCTGTCTGTCTGTCTGTCTGTCTGTCTGTCTGTCTGTCTATCTATCTATCTATCTATCTATCTATCTATCTATCTATCTATCTACCTATCTAGACAGACAGACAGACAGACAGACAGACAGACATCCACTATCAAATCCACTGTGACTATTTAGAGAAGGGGATAAAATGTTTATATTTTGCAACCAACTTTATTTACAGGACAGCCATTTGACCCATCCGTGCCAATCACTACTTCTGTCTCCAATGTGATCTGTGCTCTGGCTTTTGGACACCGGTTTTCTGTCGAAGATAAAAGAATTCCACAAGTTGATGGATGCCGTTGAGTACATAGCAGCATTTCCAAGTAGTATCTGTCATGCTGTAAGTTTATTTTGTTTCTTTTGTTTTCCTATTGGATCAGACAAGTATCTTCTAGAATCCTTTCCTTCCAGCTTCAACATGGACACTTGACTGGGGATGCAGAAGAATTTCAGATATACACTGGCTGACGCAAACTTTATGGTTTGAATGGGTTCTGGCCATTAACGATCATTGTGATTTATTGGATAATATGGTTTCTGTGAGATTTAGGGTTTAACTACTGAGCACACAGAAGTGTCTATGTTTTGGAAAGTGCTGTGCTGTTACTTTTATAGCATGGTTCCAGCATCCAAAATGCTCTCAAATGCTACCTTGCTTTTGTTCTTACAATAAAGTGGGGGTGACCAGGAGAAAAGCAGCAGGGGCTGCTTAACCCTTACCATCCCAGCCAGTTCTGCCATTGGTACTATCCTACACCAACCGAAGGCAAAGATAATTGGTAAAAGACAAGCCATTATGCTGATATAAGATCCCAAACAGTTATTTTATGGCCTGAGCCATTTTATGGTACTGACAGGATTTTACTTTCATCTTTCCTGTAGTGTATGAAATTTTCCCGTGGCTCATGAAACATCTCCCAGGACCTCTGAAGAAGGCCCTTTCATATGCAGAGGTTTTGCGTTCATTTGCAAAGAAGGAGATAGAAAAGCATAAAGATCATCAGGCCATGCATGAGCCACAAGATTTCATTGGTTTTTATCTATTTCAGATCAAGAAAGTAAGTATCCACCTTGTATGTTAAATCAGATACATTCGATAAAAATGAAAGTAAATGCAAACTGTATTCTTTGAAAACTGAAACCTGTATATCTAGATTAGATTACTGCAGTGAGCTTGATGTGGGGCTGCCCCTGAAGACTGTCTGGAAGTTATAGTTGGTACAGAATACTGCAGTCAGAGTGATGACTGGAATGGTTGTAGGGACCATATCACTCTAGTCTTTTTCCATCTACACTGGCTTCCAATTTGCTTCCAGGCACAATTGGTATTATCCTTTAAAGACATGTATGGCCTGGGACCACCATACCTTAAGGATCACCTTGTCCCGTATGAACCTACCCAGTCATTCCAGCCATCCTCTTAGGCTCTGCTTCACTTGCCCTGGCATCTGGATCTAGACAGGTGGTGGACTCGGCGGGCTCAGCAATGGAGGGAGATGAGATTCCCCCCCTGCAAGCTTCACAGGCCCCCACTTGTGTGTGTATATATAATTCCCAACTCTGCCCCCTATCTGTGAATGCATAAATCCACAGCTGGAAGCACACTTACTCCAAACAGATGTTTCTTCAAACTTGGGGTATGCCCTAAGTTTGCAGAAAAATCTGAAAACAAACAAATAAAAATAAACGAGGAGGTTTAAATTCCCCCTAAATAAAGTATTCTCTGCACATGCACCTACCTGTGAATGCACCTACCTTTCACGGCTGCCTCCAACCCCTGCTGGCCCAGCCAGGCACTGACCATCTGGCTTCATCCCCTGCTGTCCCAGCTGTACATGGACCTCCTTCCTCTGATCCTTGCCCACCTGACTGGACCTGGAGTGGCTGACTCCAACCCCCCAGGTTAAGTTGGATACAGGGTGTACAGCCACTGTGCCACTGTGGCGGTAGAACCCTGCAGCTGGTGGCAAGCCCCTTCACGGTGGCAGAGAATTCCCCCTATAAGAATTTCACAGGTCCCCACTTGTGTGTATATGTGTGTTTGTGTTTATATATAGTTCAGATGTTATTTATTCTGAATAATATATTTGATTTGGATTAGTATCTTTGCTCCTTAAAAGAATCATAGAATCATAGAGTTGGAAATGACCACTAGGGTCATCTAGTCCAACTCCCTGCACAATGCAGGAAATTCACAACTATCTCCCACACACACACACACAGTGATCCCTACTCCATGCCCAGAAGATGGCCAAGATGTCCTCCCTCTCATCATCTGCTTAAGGTCATAGAATCAGCATTGCTGACAGATGGCCATCTAGCCTCTGCTTCAAAACCTCTAGGGAAGGAGAGCTTACCCCCTCCTGAGGAAGCCTGTTCCACTGAGGAACTGCTCTAACTGTTAGAAAATTCTTCCTAATGTCTAGACGGAAACTGTTTTGATTTAATTTCAACCCGTTGGCTCTGGTCTCACCTTCTTGAGCAACAGAAAACAACTCGGCACCCTCCTCTATACAACAGCCCTTCAAGTACTTGAAGATGGTTATCACATCCCCTCTCAGTCTTCTCCTCTTCAGGCTAAACATACCCAGCTCCTTCAACCTTTCCTCATAGGACTTGGTCTCCTGACCCCTCACCATCTTTGTTGTCCTCCTCTGGACACTCCAGCTTGTCTTCAGCTCTTAAATTGCAGTGCCCAAAACTGAACACAGTACTCTAGGTGAGGTCTAACCAGAGCAGAGTAAAGTGATACCATCACTTCACAGGGATCTGGATACTATACTTCTGTTGATACAGCCCAAGATTGCATTTGCCTTTTTAGCTTCTGCATCACACTGCTGACTCACGTTTAGTGTTTGGTCTACTAAGACCCCAAGATCCTTTTCGTACACACTACTGCTAAGACAAGTCTCCCCATCCTATAATTATGCATACGATTTTTCCTACCTAAATGCAGAACTTTACATTTATCTTTGTTGAAGTGCATTTTATTGGTTTTAGCCCAATTCTCCAGCCTGTCAAGATGCTGTATCCTGGCTCTGTCTTCTACTGTATTTGCTACCCCTCCCAATTTAGTATCATCTGCAAATTTAATAAGCATCCTCTCTATTCCTTCATCCAAATCATTTATAAAGATGTTGAACAACACAGGGCCCAGGACAGATCCCTGAGGCACTCCACTAGTCACTTCTCTCCAAGTGGATAAGGAACCATTAACAAGCACTCTTTTGGTACAATCTGTCAACCAGTTACAGATCCATCTAACAGTAATAGGATTGAAACCACATTTTCCCAGTTTGTCAACAAGAATATTATGGGGAACCTTATCAAAAGCCTTACTGAAATCTAGATAAACTATGTCTACATTATTCCCCTGATCCAGCAAGGTAGTCACTTTCTCAAACAAGGAGATAAGAGTAGTCTGACATGACTTGTTCTTGAGAAACCCGTGCTGGCCCTTAGTAATCAGATCCATCCTTTCTAAATGCTCAAAGGGTATGAGCTTTCGTGAGCCGCAGCTCACTTCTTCAGATAAGAAGTGAGCTGTGGCTCACGAAAGCTCATACCCTATCAGAAAATATTTTTGTTAGTCTTTAAGGTGCTACTGGACTCTTGCCCTTTTCTACTACTTCAGACAGACTAACACGGCTACCCACTGTGAATTATCTAAATGCTCAAAGACCTTTTTGTTGTTCTAACTGCTCAAAAACGTTTTTTTGTTGTTTATTTTGGGCAACACCTGCCTGAACCTATGGGCTGACCTAATGGCCTTGCTTGGTTTCTCATAGAATATGGCTTTAGGTGTGGTTGCAACAGGTCTGATGCTTCCTCAGCACATTTTGTAGAGCCTTTTTATGTATGGCCGCAGAGTCAAAATGCTTAAAATTTGTTTTAAAAAACCTTATCTCACTTTTTTATTCCCAACAACAGAGTAAGAAGGACCCTAACTCTACTTAAAATGAAAACAATCTGGCTCAGTGTATTTTTGACCTCTTCATCGCAGGAACAGAAACAACATCCTTGGCATTGCGATGGGCACTGCTCCTCATGGCAAATCACCCAGACATTCAAGGTAATAAGGACTTCTGCCTTGATTCAAGGGATTCAACCCTTATACCCCCAGGGTTTTCTTCTTATTTTTAGTAAACAGGTTGTCTTTTCAGTTTTCACAACAGTACAATCTTACATATCTTTAATTTGGAGTAATTTTTGAGTATACCTATAAAGGATAATAATTCATGCCATCGTATTCCCTATTACTATGTATGGGTGTGAAAGCTGGACAGTGAAGAAAGCTGATAGGAAGAAAATAGATTCCTTTCAAATGTGGTGTTGGAGGAGAGTTTTACAGATACCCTGGACTGCCAAAAAAACAAATCAGTGGGTTATAGATCAAATCAAACCTGAACTGACCCTAGAAGCTAAAATGACTAAACTGAGGCTATCGTATTTTGGTCACATCATGAGACGACAAGAGTCAATGGAAAAGACAGTCATGCTAGGAAAAGTTGAGGGCAACAGGAAAAGAGGAAGACCCAACAAGAGATGGATTGACTCAATAAAGGAAGCCACAGCCTTCAATTTGCAAGATCTGAGCAAGGCTGTCAGAGATAGGACATTTTGGAGGACTTTGATTCATGGGTCACCATGAGTTGGTAGCGACTTGACGGCACTTAAGACACACACACACAAAGGATAATGCTGTAAGGTATATGCGACACTAGAAAAAAATCCCCAAAATTCTAATTGCATTTCATGCCGTGCCTAGAATACAGATTCATTTATTTTACTTTTTTCCCAGAGAAAGTCCACAAGGAGATTGAAGATGTTTTGGGTTCCTCTCAATCATTCAACTACCAAGATCGGAAGAAACTGCCCTACACCAACGCTGTAATTCATGAGATCCAGCGTTCCCAATATGTCTTATATTATGGGCTCCCCAGACAATGTACAAAGGACGTAAACATGCTTGGTTTTCTCATTCCAAAGGTATAGGAAATCCTTGTGGTTGCACTCCTGGATCCTAAAAGCAATATGTCTAAGACGTAGCACAAAGGTGACCCCTTTTCCAGAAATGATATCAAATAATACAGGGATTATTGTGTTAACCCCTGATTTAGCTGGCTCCATCTGTGCTGGTCTATTTATGGCCATGCTTCCTGATTTTATTCAGACATTTATCCACTGATTGGATGACGGTCAGTAGCCAAAGTGTTCATGTATTTACTATATCTTTAAAAGCTTTTCTAGTATAAATGCTGTAATAATAAAGCAATGATAGCAGCACTTCCAAAGCTCTCCTCACAGTGAAACCTTCTGATTTCCCACCGAGCCAAAGTGCCTATCAGACTCAAGAAGGAAACTCGGAAGTAAACAGGGTATGATGTGAACAACACATCATTGCATTCCTAAGGAGAGTTACTCCAGTCTAAGCCCATTGAAATGAATGGGCTGTGTACTGTGTACTTTTAGGAATGCACTGTGTACTGTGGCCAACCAATTATTCAGAGTACATAAAATTGCTCTAGTTTCTTTTAAATTCTGTTCATCCCAATGTATATCTCATTTTCATTTTGCAAACATCTTTTTTATCAGGGTGAGTTGGTCAATTCATGGTTACAATCCAGCCTTCGTTAATGAAAGAAGATATGATTCCTGAGTTTCAGGAGGCTGAAGAATGTATATATGGGAAACAGCCAAGGCCAGACTGTGGGTTCCCGAAGGGTTATTTGGCCTGGGCCTGAAGCTCTAATGGGGCCTCAAAATTATTCACATTAAGTACCACTCTGTTGTGGTACTTTATTTCTTTGTCATTTTTCATCATTTCAATTTATTTTTTGGTCACGTTTTATCGTTGTAATGTTTGTTATGGCTTGGGTCATCAAAAGCTAGAAATGTCTGGCTCCTTTCTGGACCTTTGAGGGAGTATGGTACATGAACACATGAAGCTGCCTTATACTGAATCAGACCCTTGGTCCATCAAAGCCAGTATTGTCTACTCAGACTTGCAGCAGCTCTCCAGGGTCTCAGGCAGAGGTCTTTCACATCACTTACTTGCCTTGTCCCTTTAAATGGAGATGCTGGGGATTGAACTTGGGAACTTCTGCATACCAAGCAAAGGCTCTACAAACTGAGCCACAGCCCCTCCCCTAGGGTGGTCAGGTCTCCTGCTATAGGAAACCTCCCCTTGGCAGCCCCCAACAACAGCTGCCACTCAGTAGGTCAGCAGGATAAAAAAAAGGGGGAGGAAATTGCTGTAGCACCCACAGTGTAACATCATTTTTGGATGAACCCAGAAGTGAGGTGAGGTGAGGTGCCAGAAGATTGGAGGCGGGCAAATGTTGTCCCCATCTTCAAGAAGGGGAAAAAGGAGGATCCAGGTAACTACCGACCCATCAGCTTGACTTCTATATCAGGAAAAGTGTTCGAACAAATCATCAAACAGTCCGTCCTTGAGCATTTAGAAAGGATGGATCTGATCACCAAGAGCCAGCATGGGTTTCTCAAGAATAAGTCATGTCAGACTAATCTTATCTCCTTTTTTGAGAAAGTTACTACCTTGCTGGATCAGGAGAATGCTGTACACATAGTTTATCTAGATTTCAGTAAGGCTTTTGATAAGGTTCCACATAATATTCTAGTTGACAAATTGGGAAAATGTGGTTTTGATCCTATTATTGTTAGATGGATCTGCAACTGGTTGACAGATTGTACCCAAAGAGTGCTAGTTAATGGTTCCTCGTCCACTTGGAGAGAAGTGACTAGTGGAGTTCCTCAGGGATCTGTGCTGGGCCCTGTGTTGTTCAACATCCTTATAAATGATTTGGATGAAGGAATAGAGAGGATGCTTATAAAATTTGCAGATGATACTAAATTGGGAGGGGTAGCAAATACGGTAGAAGACAGAGCCAAGATGCAGGATGATCTTGACAGGCTGGAGAAATGGGCTAGAACTAATAAAATGCACTTCAACAAAGACAAATGTAAAGTTCTGCATTTAGGTAGGAAAAATCAAATGCATAATTATAGGATGGGGAGACTTGTTTGAGCAGTAGTGTGTGTGAAAAGAATCTTGGGGTCTTAGTAGACCAAACACTGAACATGAGTCAGCAGTGTGATGCTGTAACTAAAAAGGCAAATGCAGTCTTGGGCTGCATCAACAGAAGTATAGTGTCCAGATCACTCAAAGTGATGGTATCGCTTTACTCTGCTCTGGTTAGACCTCAGCTAGAGTACTGTGTTCAGTTTTGGGCACCACAATTTAAGAAAGATGTAGACAAGCTGGAACGTGTCCAGAGAAGGGCAACAAAGATGGTGAGGGGTCTGGAGACCAAGTCCTATGAGGAAAGGTTGAAGGAGCTGGGTATGTTTAGCCTGAAGAGGAGAAGACTGAGAGGGGATATGATAACCATCTTCAAGTACCTGAAGGGCTGTCGTATAGATGAGGGTGCCGAGTTGTTTTCTGTTGCCCCAGAAGGTTGGACCAAAACCAGCGGGTTGAAATTAAATCAAAAGAGTTTCCATCTAGACATTAGGAAGAATTTTCTAACAGTTAGAGTGGTTCCTCAGTGGAACAGGCTTCTTCGGGAGGTGGTAAGCTCTTCTTCCCTGGAGGTTTTGGAGCAGAGGCTAGATGGCCATTTGTCAGCAATGCTGATTCTGTGACCTTAGGCAGATGATGAGTGGGAGGGCATCTTGGCCATCTTCTGGTCACTAGGGGTGTGGAGTGGGGAGGTAGTTGTGAATTTCCTGCATTGTGCAGGGGGTTGGACTTGATGGCCTGGTGGTCCCTTCCAACTCTATGATTCTATGATGTCACACCACTCTAGGATTCACCAAACTATCTGTGCAAAACCATAGTGTTTCCACTGAATCCTAGACTGCCTTGACCAGTTCCAGGTTCAACCCAAAACTGACATCCTGTCATTGGTGTGATGGAGTCAACAACGCCATTGCCTTCTCAGTTTCCCACCAGATGTCATCCACTGACTGGCAACCCTAGGAAACAGCAAATATTGGCATTGAGACAGTGACTGGAAAAGATCAATATCCTTGTCTCTATGCATCCTTAAACAACAGTTTTATTCTTTCAGGAGACCATTATTTTAGCAGATCTACACTCAGTTCTTCTTGATCCTAAGCAATGGGAGACACCTGAGGCATTCAACCCAAATCATTTTTTGGATAAGGATGGGTGTTTTGTGGAAAGAGAAGCATTTCTTCCATTTGGTGCAGGTAAATGCAAAATGTGGTTGATAGTTGTTCCTAGGGTTCTTTGAAGGACTAAACACAGGAATAGTTGCTCCTTGTACAGAATGTTCTTAGGGATCACTAAATTACCCAACCTTATGCCAAATATGCATTCTTTTAGTATGATTTTGCAGAGGAAACAACTTAAAAGGTGAATTCTATTAAATATAGCTTGTATATAATGAAGAACTTACCCCCTTTTGCATAATATTGTAGAGCTCTTATATTGAGCAAAAACATGAGGATATCAGACCTCTTAGGGTTGCCAAACTCCAGGTGGAGCCTGGAGATCTCCCAGAATTACAACTCCTCTTCAGAGGTCAGAGCTCAATTCCCCTGGAGAAAATGGATGCTTCGGAGGGAGGGCTCTATGGCCATTATACCCCACTGATGTCCCTCACCTCCCCTTCCCCTCCCCACAACAAACACCCTGTGAGGTAGGTGGGGCTGAGAGAGTGTGAATAGCCCAAGGTCACCCAGCTGGCTTCATGTGTAGGAGTGGGGAAACAAATCCAGTTCACCAGATTAGCCTTCGCCGCTCATGTGGAGGAGTGGGGGATCAAACCTGGTTCTCCAGATCAGAGTCCACCGCTCCAAACCACCGCTCTTAACCACTACACCACACTCGCTTCGGAACAGGAGTTCTGAAGTTGTTAGAATGTAGCTGCCCGGCCAATGGGAATCCAGTGCAGTTTCCCACATTGTGGTTTCCATTGACCCATGATTATTCTTGATGGAACTGGTGAAGTGCACCCCTTAACAGTGGCCACATTCAGTGAAAATGGGACAGTCCACCCTACTGAGTAAGCCCTACCCTGCTCCTGTTCTTACACTATATGCCCTGTTAGCCTGATTTTGTGTTCCACGATGAATCCCCTGCTAGGCATAGCCCATGTCATATGTCCTTCCCAAGGTTTAAGGCAAAGCCCACCTCCAACAGAGGACAGTTGACACCATAAGTCTAGATTTTGGAGAATGATGGTGAGATAGTAACTGCTTATATAAAGCACCAAGTCTCAAGTATCCCTTGATTTTGTGGTGAAAGTATGGAAAGATAAATTAAAGTGACTAACATGTTCAGCTTGGGGATAATAATAAGCTATTTTCTGTTTTCCATGAGATCATACAGCTCTTTGACTGATGACCAGCATTCTAGTCAATCTGTGACCGGATCTTCCCAGGACTTCTTACAAGGAAATTGCAATCATGGCTGGCACTATGTCACATTGGGGCCACTTGGCAAGGGGAGAGAGGGTTAATCCTTTCCGTCTGTTCCCACAGAGTTTCACAAACCCACAGAGACACTCAAACATACACCCAAACACGCATATTGTTATTGCTATTGCTGTTAGAATTAAACATAGAATTAAAATCCTCCCCTCTCTTGTTGGCCCAATCTATCTTTTTAAAAATTTCTATGAAGATTTGAGCACAGGTCTGAAAGTATTTTATCGAGTTGGATGCAGAGTCAAGCCAGTGGCTGAGGAATGTCCATTCTGATTGCCAGCCACTCTGCAGCCTCAGGAAGAGACTTTCCCCAGCCTCTTACATGCAGTCTTTTAAATGGAGATGCTCCTTTCACAAAGTCCAAGCTAGATGGTCGCCTAGGTGATGCATTTTAGACAATACAGGGACATATATTACTCACTTGTTGCCCTCCCTTGTTTCCTTTGCAGGGGCTCGTGCCTGTCCAGGAGAGCAGCTGGCGAGGATCGAACTCTTCATGTTCTTCACCACCCTGCTGAGGGCTTTCACCTTCCAGCTGCCAGAAGGAGTGAAAGAACTCAACAAAGAGCCAATAATTGCTATATCACTGAGTCCCCAGCCTTATAAGCTCTGTGCTGTTCCCTGCTGCCATGCATCATAAATTATACAAAGTGGAGTGGCTCATTTGTTACTGTCAACTTCTCCTTCATTCCTTTCATCCTTATCAGGCTCTGACCTGCCCAATACATTCTATCCTTGATTTCTCTATCACAGCTTGAGGGATGTCTCCTCAAAATGGAATTCAGGCACATTTGTGATGTTTCTGGTTGCTAAACTATTACTATTGCCTGATACATAATCTTAAAAGTAGTTCAATGACTTCAAGTAAATGCTCAGTACAGACTTCTAAAAGATAACATGTGCCATTGAGTCACAACCGACTCATGGTGACCCCATGAAGTTCCGCCTCGTGGAGGTGAGCATAGGTAGTCTGTCATTGCCTTCCTCTGCATAGCAGCCCCAGACTTCCTTGGTAGTTTCCCATCAAAGTACTGACTGCTTAGCTTCTGAGCTCTGACAAGATCTAGCTAATCTGGGCATTATACTTTAATTAATAGTACCCACTTCTGTTGAAAAGTAAAACCAAAAATTTCTCATTCTTTTTACATGCTTTTCAAAGGAGAGATGGGTTGCGTAGAGAAAAGGGATCAGTCTCAGAACTGAGTTTAAAAGCATGGCATATATTCACATATAAGTCTTACATCCACTGTGATCTCCAAATTAATCATTAATCATTAATAAGTTCATTACAGGGGAGGCATTTGTACTCTGAATGAGCACTTTGACCAATGATGGTTGTGCATTCACATTAAGTAGCAAACCAAAGCAAGAGTCATTTACACCTCATGTATGAACAGTGCCTTAGAAGTATCAAAAATGGACTGAAAAACAATAGTTCAACTATTTATTACCATAATCCAAAACCTCCGACACCCGAAGACTCAGTTTCTGTCTTGAAGGAAAGGTGAAAAATCATGATGGAAATCTAATTCCGTGTTTTTAATTGCTAACAACTTCCATGATGTGTGATGTTTTTATTATGTTTTATTGCATAAGCTGCCTCAAGCAAGTTTTGCAGAGAGGTGGCATAGAAATTTTTTCCAAATAAGCAAGTAAATCAATCTCATTGGAGTTTACCCTTTTTCTTTTTGGCCAGCAGGGTTCAATGCAGAATATTATGCACATCAATCAGGAACTCCCACTATCATCAACCTGGCTCCAGACATGTAGGAGCTGGGGTTGCCAGTTCCGGGTTGGGAAATCCCTCGATATGTGGGGGTGGAGCCAGGGGAGGGCAATGGGAAGGGCCTCAGAGTGATATAATGCCAATAGAGTCCACCCTTCAAAGCAGCCATTTTTTCTGTGGGGACTGATCTCTGTCATCTTTCTCATGAGAGGCAGTTTATGAGAGGGAGGGCATCTTGGCCATCTTCTGGGCATGGTGTAGGGGTCACTGGGTGTGTGTGGGGGGGTAGTTGTGAAATTCCTGCATTGGGCAGGGGGTTCGACTAGATGACTCTGGTGGTCCCTTCCAACTCTATGATTCTATGATTCATCTGGAGATCAGTTGTAGTTCTGGGAGATCTCCAGCACCCATCTGCGGGTCGGCAACCCTAGTAGGAGCACATTGAGACAAGTCCACTATGATTCAGCCAACAGACACACAAGAGGATTCAGACTTTCATGAACGCCTTCCCAACATCATCATTGTGTTGGTTATTGTTGTTGTTACTCTTAGTATCCTGCTACGTAAGTTGATGGTTTGCTTCGAAATGGCATAAGTGAGCGAAAGCAAAGTATAAAACAGAACCCAGTGCCTCTCAGCCAAAAGAGAGAGGTCTTGCCAGACCAACTCCTTCAAGGCCCAGCAGTTCAATGAATTTGTGGACTGCGACTTCTAGGGCTCCACAAGTTACTCCCTCACCATTGCAGCTGCCATATCCTCTCTCATGCTCCTTGTCCTTCCAGAGGGGCCAAGTGCTCGCACAATGAGCTCCATCTCCAAGGTCATCTCAGCAGTTGCCTTAGGTGGGACACTGCCTGGCAGGGCAAGTGAGGACTAACAGCGGCAGGGCTGCTTTTGTCCTCCAACTCCTCTTCTCCTGGGAACGTGCCCCTTTGGGCTTGCATATCCCTGACATGCTGGGAGAGCTCGTCTCTCCAGTGCACAAGCTCCCCAGCCAGCTCTGCAATCCTGCCCTTGATGTGTGGGTCACACATGGTCACCAACATGTAGACCTCCTGCTGGGTGAGAGGCTGAAAGTGTATCAGGGATAGGCATCTTGGGGCAGCATGCGAAAGCCAACATTTTCTACATAACTGAAAGCAAGCCCATCAATGGCAATCATCTAGCTGATGAGACAAGTGATCCTTCTCCCTGTCACCTGTTTCCCACTTCTTGGCACACTAGTGCCGCCCTTGGCAAGCATCTCAGTCATAGATGCTTGCTGTCCCTTGTCTACCAGAGACCATGTACTGGGTGCAGCAGGGAGAGCATGAGATGAGGTTGGTGGTCAACTTGCCTCTTGGCTGGCTAGTTGCCACTTGGCCACCTCACTAGCCTCTCTCTCCCCCTGAAGAAGCATCACCTGGTGGTGCTTCATCAGATGGTTAGGGAGTCTGGAAGTCGAGAGATGATGAAAGTCTTTCACTCAACTGATCTGGCCCCTACACAGCCGGGACTTTGCAAAAAGAGGATCCTCCGTCACCTGAAAGTGCTTCCACACAGAGGATATGAGGGGGCACCCACGCTGATGAGCAGCTGCAGGCACCCCTGGAGCCACCTCGTGTGAGGAGCTTGCAGCAGACATGCTGTGTCTAGGGCAGGGGTGAGGAACATCAGGCCTGGGGGCCGTTTAAGACCCGTGAAATCATTTGGTCTGGCCGTGGGTCCTGGCAGATCTCTAGCTCAGAAGGATCTAAGACTGGCGGTCCGCCCCCTCCTGCGGACAGGTGAAGCCTCTATTCAAGGCGGATGTGAGTTTGTTTTGCTGAGAAAAAGAACCTTTTCCCCCCAGCAGCTATGGAGCTGCTACGACCGCCCAAGAAATTGTATTAACCCTTTCTTACCCGGGCCATGGAGAAACTTATTCCTTCTGTACTACAAGAGGGCTGTGGGTGGAAGTGGCGACAATGGAGAGGTTAAAAGGGGCAGGGCCAGAATGCACAGGGGGGAGGGTTCTTAGCCAGTGTGTCCTCATTTCATCCCTGCAGGCGGAGGTAGCAGGAGCCAGCTGTAAAATCCAGCCCCAACCATGCGAAGCAGGAGCAACTCCGGTATGTGGCTGGACGGCTATGCCCGGCTGGTGCAACAGACCATCCTGTACCACCAGATGGGCGAGTGCGCCACCGGTTGGATGCCTGCCTCCACCTCCTCCTCCAGCCTCTTGGTCCCTGTGGTGAGATCCAGAGATGAAACACTCTTGTCCATAAAGCTCAGTGCCAAAGATAGCTCAGGTTGCTCTTCCTCCTGCTGCTGGGAAGGCATGACATCAACAGTTGGAGGAGGGGCAGCCTGAGCAGCAGACCCCTGGATGACTTCATGCCTGGATGACTTCATTGCAAAACTAGTTGGCAAAGGTGCCAGGAGTCTTCCTAGATATTTACCTTTAGTTATAGAGCATATAAAAGTATGTCATTAGAAAACTGCGACAAGTGGCAACTAGGGCTGTGCATATCGGTAAACCCAAAATTAGCCATTTTGGCAATATTCAGGTTTAATTTAGGTCAAATACCAACACACGGGAAACTGCCCAAAGCCAAATAGGTAGGGCTGTCAAAAAAAAAAAATTCGGTACAGTTCGGATTCGGCCGAATTTGGCCCTTGTGGGTTCGGTACGTGCCGAAGTCCGAACTCCCCCACTTCGGATCCGTTCAATTCGGCGGGAATTCAAAGTTCGGAAAAAAATTCGGCCGAATAAAGCCATTAAAAACACAACCGCGCCTTTCCGCGGCTCTGGGGGGGGCCTTTTTGGGCTTAGAGGTCCCAAACTTTCAGCAGAGCTTCAAAGGACGTATATTGAAAGACTCCCCAAGTTTTGTAAAGATTGGGTCAGGGGGGGCTGAGATATGGGCCCTGAAAGGTGTCCCCCCCACCCTTAATGTGTATCTCTCAGCAGAGCTTGCCGCCCACGCACAAAGCTCCCGGCCCCGACAAACAGCTGATGAGAGCAAGGGCGGGGCAGGTGCTAAGAACTTTGCAAAGCAACACAACTGAAAAGCAACACCTTTGCAAACATGCAAAGGGCGGGGCAGGTGTGAAGAATTTTGCAAAACAATACAACTGCAAAGCAACACAAGCACGCAATGCAACACCTTTGCAACAGTGCAAAGCAACACCTGAAACCTGGGAGTTTGCATACCATGGAAAGGGACAGAGGCAGCTAGCTATGCATAATGAGCAGGAGGGGGTGGAATTTCTCCTTTTGCATTGGACTTGGGACCAGGCAGATGCATTCTTTAAGTCACCATTTGAAAACCAGTTTTGAGCAAGCATCAAAATAACCTAACTGATCTTATGAATGAGGAAAAACCTGAAGAATAAAAATGAAGCCCCCCCTCAAACCAGGGAGAGAGAGATTTGAGGGGGAACACACACCCCAGGCAGAACCGGCAAAAGCCCCCTTTGGCTTCCCCCCCCACCCACAAAAACTGCTCCCTCCCCACACACAGACTCTGCTTTCCCCCCCACACACACACAGAAAAGAAAAAATATAGATTAAAGCCCCCAAAGGGGTCTTACTGTGGCTGTCTTCTGTTCCAGCAGGAGGGGCTGGGAGGCTGGGTAATCCAATATGATTCCATTTGTATCCAATATAAGATCCATATGTATGCATCTCTCGAGGGTGATCCATTCATCCCAATAGGGAAAAGGGGAAAGCCCATATCTGGGGGGGGGGCCTGACCCAATGTTTACAAAACTTGGGTGGTCTCTTAAAAAGCCTTGACTGAAGCTCCGCTGAAAGTCTGGGGTCGGCACACCCAAAAATGCACCCCCTGCAGCCACGGAAAGAGAAAAGGGGGGAGCCGATATTTCAGCCCCCACTGAACCCATCTTTACAGAACTTGGGTGGTCTCTTAAGAGGGATTCTCTGAAGCTATGATAAAAGTTTGGGGGCTGCACCCCCAAAAAAGCGCCCCCTGCAGCCACGAAAATGGAAAAGGGGGGAGAGGAAAAAGGGGTGGAGCCCATATCTCGGGGGGCCCTGACCCAATGTTTACAAAACTTGGGGGGTATCTTAAGAAGCCTTGTCTGATGCTCCGCTGAAAGTTTGGGGTCGGCACACCCAAAAATGCGCCCTCTGCAGCCATGGAAAGAAAAAGGGGGGAGCCCATATCTCGGGACCCCCTGACCCAATGTTTACAAAACTTGGGTGGTCTCTTAAGAAAACCTGTCTGAATATCCCCTGAAAGTTTGGGGTCTGTACCCCAAAAAATGCGCCCCCTGCAGCCACGGAAAGGAGTGAATGTGCACAAGCACCCCCTCACACACACATGAGGATTTCCCTCTCTCTCTCTCTTTCCCCGGCCGGCCGCACATCAGCTGATTCCTCCAGTACTCAATCCTGATTGATTGGCCAGAAGAAGACCCAGCTTGGCCACCGATTGGCCGGGGGAGGAGAGTGCTGCTTACTGAAGGTTATGCTGCTTACTGACGGCCCCGAATTGGCCGAATTTATTCGCGAACTCCCGAACTCGCTGAATTCGGCCCCCCCGGTTGCACGCCAGTTTGGAGTTCGGTTCCTCCCGAACTAAAAACCGCCGAATCAAGGGAAATTCGGCTGATTTTCAGTTCGGGCCGAACCGAATTGACAGCCCTACAAATAGGTGATTCCCGAAAGCCGAATAGATATTTGGCTTTTTTAAGGTTTCGGCTATTCGCCTTTGCTCAGATGCATGGCTCTGTGACTTCCCCCATTTTTCTATCGTTGATTGGATTTGTTAGGATCCCATAGTTGGGTCAAAACAAAAATGGGGGGACAAAATTTAACCCTAAAAACAGAATTAAGTACTTTAGCGGGTCAAGCAAAACAACAACTAACAAGGCCAAAAATATAATTAAAAGCTAAACCATTAAAAAGTTGTCTAAGTGCATATAAGTTTAATACAGGTTAAAACCAAATAATGCTAATGACTCCTATATGGCCTTGAAAGGAGCCTTCCAAACACATATATTAAATGGAGATGCTCCTTTACATAAGAACATAATAACACAATTGGCATAATATACAATTAGACATACAATCATACACGAACCATAGACATACAATAATGTAAAGACCATATGCGTTTTGGCGTATTTGCCTTCTTCAGTAGTCTAAAAGAAACTAGCACACCAGACTGTAAATTATATATCAAATTTCTACAAATCTTTGTGACTTTTGGGCATAGTACTCTGAAAAATTAATGAACAAATAAAAATATTGATTAAAACAATTGTCCTTAATATTGTCATTAATAAAGTTTAGAAATTTTTGTGCCTTAAAACTTACAGCAAGGTCTCAAAAAATATAGAACTGCAGAACTTCTTTGTTAAAGGCATCCTTACAAATGAAACTTCAGGCTAGAAAACAGTCAAGATATTGTTACCAAATGAAATGCCCTAAATACAAGAGCAAAATACAAACAGTACAGTCTTCTTACTTATCTTTAATAAAAACATCCAAATCCCAAATCTGGTGATGACTCAGCATTTGCCCTTTTAAGACTCTCCCCTAATTGGATTACATCAGATAATTAGCACCACCCCTTGATTGTGTATTTAGAGAAAGCCATAGAATCTTACGCTTGATAATCACTCCAGACTTTCATAACACTACGTGACTGTGAAATTTGGATGTTTTATTAAAGATAGGTAAGAACATTGTACTGTTTGTATTTTGCTCTTGTATTTAGGGTATTTCATTTGATAACAATATCTTTACTGTTTTCTAGGCTGGAAGTTTCATTTGTAAAACTGCATGTAAGAGTCTGGGGAAAGTCTCTTACTGAGACTGCAGAGTGGCTGGCTATCAGAGTGGACAGTCCTAGGCCACTGGCTTGACTCTAGAATGGTAGGGTCTAGAATGAATCACCTAGGTGAACATCTAGCGTGGACTTGGCCAATGCATAGTTAAATTGTGGAACTCCCTGCCCCAGGATGTGGTGATGGCTGCCAACTTGGAAGGCTTTAAGAGAAGAGTGGACATGTTCATGGAGGATAGGGCTGTCCATGGCTACTAGTCATAATGAATACTAGTCATGATGCATACCTATTCCCCCAGGATCAGAGGAGCATGCCTATGATATTAGGTGCTGTGGAACACAGGCAGGATGCTGCTGCAGTCGTCTTGTTTGTGGGCTTCCTAAAGGAACCTGGTTGGCCACTTTGTGAACACACTGCTGGACTTGATGGACCTTGGTCTGATCCAGCATGGCCTTTCTTATGTTCGTATATAATATTCCCCAATGGGGCAAATAGCAGTCTCAAGGGTTATTTTAACTTAAGGGAGTGGCATATAGACTAGCTTTAAATCCCTTATTTTATTGCATTATGGTCCCAATTCCAATTAGGCCTCTTTATGCTTACTAATTACATTTCAAAGAATGCTGGGACATGTAATAACATGCATGTTTGTTTAGAATCTTATTAGCTTTCGTTTACCCGTGTTTACATCTAGTAGGCTAGTTTGAGATGGGCATGGTTGATAAATTGCTTTTGGAGGTCACATTGACCTTTAGAGGCTGCTTGGAGCAAGAGCAAGAAAATAATGACATTAATGGGGCACTTAATACTAATATGCATAGTTATTAAACTTCCTGGGTGGAAAATGCTGGCATCCTGATGCTTGTTTATCATGGTTATATTGGATCTTTTACTATGGGTGACTGTTTTGCAGCTGAAGTTGACTCAGCATTAAAGTAATTTGTATGAATGTTAATGGGAATTTTTTAAAAGTGTGAATTATAATTTAATTACTGTATTATTGAATGTTTGTATTATTGAATTGCCATGACCTAAATAACCCAGGCTAGCCTGATCTGGTCAGATCTCAGAAGCTAAGCGGGGTTGGCCCTCGTTAATACTTGGATGGGAGACTATGTAGGAATACCAGAGTGGTTATGCAGAGGCACTAAATGGCAAACCACCTCTGTTAGTCTCTTGTCCTGAAAACCTTACTGTGTTGCCATAAGTTGGCTGTGACCTGATACACAGACATTATTAAATTGATACAAATGAATCACAAATGATAGATTTGGGGGATTTATTGTGTAATTGGCAACTTAGACCATTGCATTATGATTGTACTTCGGCTGAGCATGATATGATCATAGCTAAATCCCCTGTGGTGGCAGAGGCCAAAAGTATTCCAACACAGGGATGTGGTATAGTACCACCACTGTGCTTGTGGTACCTGCTGTATGCAACAAAGCCAGCACCAAGGCCAAAAGTATGTGACATCACAGTTCTCAAAAGGTATTTAGTTGGAATCCTATGCAGGATCACAGGTTGAAACCATTCTAGTTTTCTTTTAGATAATTCTTTGGGAGTAGGTGACCTGCAAATGTCAAGTGAATTTTGACTTTTTTATTATGCATCTGTTAAGAGATTTTATACTTCTCTGCCTACCCGCTTTTTGCTGTGTTCCTGCAGTAAGGTTGCTTCCTGAATATTAATGGGTTTCTTTGCCAGTTTTTATGAGACCTAATAAGCAACCGCTTTGGCCTAGCAGACAGGTGAAGTGGTGGCAGTTATGTAGTTTTTATAGGGTGTCCTATGACAGGATGAGGACAAAAACTAACATACAGGGTGAATAATCACCCTAGGAAGGACTCTGGATATGACCAGGACCCAACCTCCAAAGAGGATTCTTTCAACTTCCTACCCCATTTACAGTCTCATTTGCACTTAGGTTTGGAGATGACACTGAAAGATGCTTATGCCCCTTAAAGCTTGGGGTGAAGCTGCTTCTTCCCATCTATATGAGGGGAAATTGTTCAGCTGTCCCCTTAAGAGATATCCACAAAGGTTATATCACTAAGCATGAACACACCATTTCAGCTCCACTGTAGGGTTGCGCATTTGGTAAAACCCAAACTGACCCCCCCCCCAAAAGCCATTTCAGTAATTTTCGGGTTCAGGTTTACCAAATTCCAAAACCTGGGGGGAAAGCCTGAATTGGCCATTCCTGAAAAAAACTGGGTGATTTTCTGGCTTTTTCAGGTTCTCCCCAGGTTTTGCAAAGCTCCTGGGGGGTGTTTTTTTGAGGTAGAGCTCCCACACTAGCAGGGTAGCTTGCAGGGATTCTCCTTGCAAGAACCCCCAAATTTAGTGAAGATTGGGTCAGGGGGTCTGAAGTTAAGGGGTCTGGAAGAGGTCACCCCCTCCCACCTCCATAGACATGCACTGGAAGGTAAAAGTCAGTCAGATTCTGTTCCTTAGCTAGTCGGCTAATGCTTGTCAATGGAGAGGGGAGGGGAGACCTCTCCAGAG
This sequence comes from Euleptes europaea, assembly GCF_029931775.1. Lineage (NCBI taxonomy): Eukaryota > Metazoa > Chordata > Lepidosauria > Squamata > Sphaerodactylidae > Euleptes > Euleptes europaea. Next base: position 9,880,255 of record NC_079316.1, read on the forward strand.
CACATAACTCCGAACTCCCTGACCCAATCTTCACCAAACTTTGGCATTCGTGCAAGGAGAGTCCCTGAAAGCTACTCTGAAAATTTGGGACCTCTACCCCCAAAAATACCCGCACAGGAGCTTTGCAAGAAATCCCCATTGGTTTCTATTATGAGAATTTTTCAATCTGCTGACTTGCTACAAAGGCGCAATCCAATGGGCCTTCAGGGGCTTCCCTGAAGGCGCGCGGGGGGCCCTTTAAACAGATCTGTGCCTTCCAGCTGGGAGGCGCAGATCTGTTTAAAGGCCCCCCCATGCACCTTCAGGGAAGCCCCCTGAAGGCCCATTGGGTTGCGCCTTTGTAGCCAAAGTCAGCAGATTGAAAAATTCTCATAATAGAAACCAATGGGGATTTCTTGCAAAGCAACTGTGCGGGTATTTTTGGGGGTAGTGGTCCCAAATTTTCAGAGTAGCTTTCAGGGACTCTCCTTGCACGAATGCCAAAGCGGTTGCTTATTAGGTCTCATAAAAACTGGCAAAGAAACCCATTAATATTCAGGAAGCAACCTGACTGCAGGAACACAGCCTTACATTCCCTGTGATCCTTACAGATGCTGTTATTTAATTGTTCATTAATAAGTGCATTACAGGACAGGCATTTGTACTGTGAATAAGGACTCTGACCAAGCATAGAATCATAGAGTTGGAAGGGGCCACCAGGGTCATCTAGTCCAATCCCCTGCACAATGCAGGAAATTCACAACTACCTCTCGCACACATACACCCAGTGACCCCTACTACATGTCCAGAAGATGGCTAAAAAAAACCTCCAGCATCCCTGGCCAATCTGGCCTGGGGGGAAATTGCTTCCTGACCCCAAAAATGTTGGTTAAGCATTCACATTAGAAAGCAAACCAAAGTAATAGTGATGTAAACCTCATGTACTATGCAAGGAAGAATCCATTGAGCAATCCGGCCTTGAGAGTTTCACTCACACACACATACAGAGAATCACAGCTGGGATTGTTTTGAGATCTGGCTGATGGGTACAAATGTTGCAAGAGTTTACAATTATGTGGCAAATGTGTTCATTAGTAGGAAGGTATGGACCGGTTTTGTCTCTTCCGGAATTCTTTTTTCCAAAACGTTGGGAAACGCTGGATCTCTTTCCAGATCCCATAACTCCAATCCCTGACCCAATCTTTAGCAAACTTGGGAGTTCTTGCAAGTAGAGTCCCTTCTAGCTACACTGAAAATTTGGGACATCTACCTGCAAAAATGCCCCCTTAGTAGCCACGGAAAGACATTCCCAAAAAAGCCAGATTTTTATCTGGCTGAGGAATGGCAAATTTGGCTTTGCCAACCTCCCAGATTTTGTGGACTCGGTAAACCCGAACCCAAATTTTTACCGAATTTGCATTTATTCTGTATTTTTCCGGTTCGGTTTTTACCGAATCAAAAGCCCTATTTCAGCACTTGTTGATTATCAATCAACTCAGCACTGCAATATGTATCAACATCCTCCCAGTTTTTACATTTTGTTTTTTACCAACCTGCTTTAGCAGATGTAATACTGCTTATGCCAACAGAGAAACACGTCCTGTTATCTGCAAAGAGCTTGGAAACCTGGAAAGTCCTTTTCTAATCCTCTATGGCAGCATCACGTGAGAATCAAACTGGCTTACAATCACCTCCCCTTCCCCACAACAGACACCCTGTGAGGTAGGTGGGGCTGAGGGAGCTGTGACTAGCCCAAGGTCACCCAGATGGCTTTGTGTGTAGGACTGGGGAAACAAATCCAGTTCACTAGATTAGCCTCTGCCGCTCATGTGGAGGAGTGGGGAATCGAATCCAATTCTCCAGATCAGAGTCAGCCACTCCAAACCACCAGTCTTAACCACTACACCAAGCTGGCTATCTCTTAAGTCTCCCAGACTTGTTTTATTTCAATTTACAGATTTGGTTGGGCTGGCAACAGTCTCCCTTGCTTAAATTGGTTTGGCTTGGATTCCTTGATTTGAGATTGGTTTTGTTGGGCTTACCACATTGGCCCTAGGCTCGACATGGCTTCTCTAGTTTGATATTGGTTGTGTGGTACTTGTAACAGTGTCCCTGCTTACATTGGTTTGGCTTGGATTTTCTGGTTTGACATTGGCTGTTTCAGCCTGGCCTGTGTTTTGCTGGGATTCTGCTGTAATGCAAATCTGTTCTTTACATGGTCTTTAAATTCTTCAGGTATGTTTAGATAGTATTTTGTCATTATTAATGTTTTGGAGTTTTTCTCCAGTTTTATTCTAATTTTTAATTTTAACACTCAGTTCATGGTCTGTACCACAATCAGCTTCTGTTCTTGTTTAAGCAGAGAAAATTGAACTTCATCTGCTTCTGATTATGTAATCAATTTGGTTTTGATCAATGTAATCAATTTGATTTCTATATAGGCCAGCTGGTGATGTCCATTTATTCAATTGTCTGTTTACCTGAAACATGTTTGTCATAAACAAATTGTTCTCTTACATAATGTTCCAAGGACCTCCAGTTATCCTCTATCTCTACCTTTTTACTTACAGGGGGTAAATAAACATTTATCAAGAGAAGGCTCCCCTTCTCCCAGGTTACAATAATTGCCATAGCTAACTGTTTTAGAGAAGGTTTCATTATACATTTCACTCTCAGGGCAGTTGAAATGAGAATAGCTAGGCTCCCTTTAAGTCTTCCCGGGCCCTTTCCCGATACTGCATTCACCTTGAAAATGTTAAACCCATCTAGGACCAGATCTGCATCTGACCATGTTTCCTGCACAGCAATGATATCATAGTGGCGTCGGAAAAAAGGAATAACCGGGTATTGAGACAAGCAGCGGGTCCAACTTGCCACATTCCACGATAGGATCTCAGTATCATTGGGAGATTTCTTCTGTAGTCAGTCTGCCTGCTGGATCTCTTCAAGGGCTCCAACAGGGTCCTGAAAGACACAGCCATTTGGTGCCTTAGTGGGAGTAATTGTTAGAAATGAGGCTCATGGATCGTTTGATTATGGTTATGCAAGAGTCAGAGATTAGCACACAATAAAACAGAGTCTTTCCTGTTTCAAATCAAAATCTTTACTTATCTGAAGGAAAGGTAATTGGTGTTGCGTACAGGCAGGTCTGAGTCTCTGCTTCCCACACAGCAACTTATCAATGCTGGAGGAAGCAGGGCCTGACGCGTATTTTACTCTTGCCGGGAGGGGCCGGCAGCTCTTTAACACAATACAGGAACAAGATCACAGACAGATACAAGTTCCTCACCTTTAAGGTCTTGGCTGCAGGCACGGCTTTCTTCCAAGTTCAACACCACGGCAAACCGGACTCCTAAATGAAGCTTCTCAAGATAAGAGACAGTCAGCATGCAATAACATTTGCTCCCACGAGGCACTTAACGGTCAGTCTTGCTTATATTGCCTTCGTGACTCTCCAGGTGTTTCAGCTCAACTGTCGGTTTCAGACTCTGATTCCTCCTGCGCCAACTTACGTCTTTTGTCCAAAAGCCGGGCTGACTTTCTCCTTTGCTGCAATGCCATTCTGCCTTTTACTCTCCTTCTCTCCACTGGTGGAGGAGACCCTGAAGGTGAAAGGCTTTTTCTTCCCTGTTCTCTTGTTTCAGCCGGCCGATCCTCTGGCTCAGAGGCCCCGTCTTGCTGTTGCGGTGTTATCTTTTCAGAGGGAGTGAGGGCTTGTTCAGTCTCCTCTTCCTCTGAAGAGTAATTCTCAGGCTGACTCACGACAACTGGGATGAAAAACAATAAATTCTATCTACATATCTAGTTTCCTATAACTTGCTAGAAATCCTCTAGCAGGTATCTAAGGCTTTCGGCCTTCTGCTCACATCTCTGCCCATAAGAGCAGGATGCTGCATGATGCCTCTGTAAAATCCAAAACGCGAGTGAGTAGAAACTGCTCCTAAACTTTTCCTCTCTTAACACAGGAAGAGGGCAATAAAGCACAATTGTCCTACATGATCAGTCATGTTATCAATGGCGGATTAGCTGACCAATTAACTAAAGACACATTGCTGCTACATCATCACACTGCGTCTGTATAAACAGTCAATACAAACAAATTTAACTCTTTACTGTCTGACAGAAACGAAACTTGCTATCTAATTCCCAACAGTAATGGGGTCAGGGAGTTGAGTATTCCTTGGTGCATTTGTTCGTCTAGACATGCTTGATGTATATGCTGCTGTCTCCTGAGGCAAACCTTCTTTGCTTTGATACAAACCGTCTTTGCTTTGATACAAATCAGGGCTTCCATCATTGAATCTAACAGTCAGTACTTTCTCACCCTTGCTAGCACGGTTGAACTCCCTGTTTTCATTCACACCTGTCAAGTATGTGATCGAAGTCAGGCCCTTTACCCCCACCGTCATCGGTTGTTCCAGGTCCTCACAGGTTTCTTTCGCCCTAGCTTCCCTTTTTCCCTATTTCCCTGGAGTTTACTCTTCACAAGATCTAATCTTTCAAGTATGCATGATTGTTCTTCTAGAGTATTTTCTAGGTGACTGGGCGCTGAAATACCAAGGGCTACTCCATGCTGCCCATTTCCACTGTCCCCTATCCGAGATTGTATCAGACTACATTTGTTAAAATGTTATTTTTCTATTATATTTGTAAGCTGTGGTTACTTATATAAGTCAGTAGAAAATAGTCCTGTCTAACTTAAACTGAACAAAGCAGGTGATTTTTCGTATCTGGAACAGGATATCACCGAATAACAGATGAGATCATATACATGTGACCACAAAGATGAGATCAGAGTTAGGGTGGATTTGAGAGGAGGAGATATTCAAATCCTCTTGAAACAAAGAACTCTGGAAAAGTATAGGGAGAAGGCGCAGTCAAGCTGCCTCCTAAAACCGTTTCACCTATGCCAAGAAACAAAAAAATGCCCTTTTGCAAGGTTTTTTTGTTTGTTTGTTTTTGTTAAACGGGGCCTTTTTGCCCCATAGAGAACAGCAAGGCTGTGCTTTGGCGTTGGTGTTACGGGTTGAAAGGGGACAGGAAGCTGCCTACTGGCAGCTCCTCCCCACAAGCCCACCCCGGGAACGCCCCCCTGTAACGGGCAAAGTTCAAATAGCAGAAGTTGTAGAATTTTCCTATTTAAAGTTCATAAGCACAGCCTTATTTAGAGGCTTGTCTTTCATTTAAAGGTGAACCAGCTTAACCATTTTCTTGCCAAAGACTTGTACTGTAGTACTTTTGTGCCAAAGTCACAGTCTGCAACTCTCTCTCCTGGAATGTTGCCACTTTCAGAAGTGCTCTTTCCTTTGAAATTTTCACTCTATCAGAAATTATGGCGGCCATATGCACCTTAATTGAGGAAACAGAGAGGCCTGTCTCCTTCAGTGAAAGCAAATACTCTAAAACCTTGGGCAAAGGGGCTGAGTGGGGCCTTAACCCATGCGCTTTAGCCCACTTAGAGAAACGGAACCATTTACAAGTGTAGGAATAACGAGTAGAAGGCTTCCTAAAACTAAGTAACACCTTTAACACCTTCTGAGAAAAATCTACTGTAGTGGCAAGATCTGCCAGGCCATTAGTCGAAGCCTGTTGGGAGCTTGGTGAGGAACTCCTCTGTGGGATAAAAGGTCGGGTGCAGGGGGGAACCAAGACCATGTGTCCTGTGCTAGCATCATAATGGTTGTGAACCAAACCACTGCTGGGGCCACCAAGGTTGTGGACCCGAGGGCTGTTGAGATGGCATGGATCCAAGTGCCTGTGCTGAAGTAGAAGGCTGGCTTGGAACCGAAGCATAGAGGCAGGCAAGAACATAGATTTGGCCAACTCCAAGTCAGACATGGAAAACTCCGGGAAAGCCACCTGGGAACCAGGAAACTCAGACCCCAAATGAGGTGAAGGGGTTCGAGGAGGCGGTGGAGTGGCCAAGTCCTCCAAGGCAATTGGATCCATGTTGCATGGAACCGAAGAGCTCGCAGCCGCGGGCTTAGAGGCTTTAGCAGATTTGGCAGATTTTTCCAAGTGTATTGTCTCGCACTTGGCTTTCTTGCCACCCGGTTCTGAGGAACTCCTCTTCTGTGTTTTGGACTCAGAAGACTGAGACCATCACTTCCAATCTGAGGGGGTTGGATCCAAACTCATGGAACCAACCGGTTCCGACGGGACCGAATGCTCATGCCCAGCTGAAGAACTCGAAGCTGGCATCTCTGAGCACAACAAAGCCTTCTCATATAACCAAGCTTTAAGTTTAGCAGCCCTGGCAGTTCTCGCTCTGGGCGTAAATTGTAGACAAATTCAACAAGATGCCATGTTATGGGGTTTCACCCAGGCAACACACATACAGAGTGTGATCGTCCGATTTAGGCATCTTAGCATTGCATTTTTGACACTTCTTGAAAACTGCGGTATCAGTGGACGACATTTTAAAACACTGAATTAGAGAAAAAAGGAATGTATAAGTCACCAAAAACAGTCAAGAGATTAGCGAAGCTAAAGAGGTCCTTTCCCAACGGCGGAAGAGAAAGAACTGAGGGAATAGGGGGGGCGCCACCCTCTAGAGGGCTCCGTTTTGGCAGGAAAATGGACGCATGCACAGAGAATGTGGTGCCCCCTATTCTAGCCTTTAGAAGCTATGGAATCTTCCTGGCAGCAGGCCTGCGTGCGCATAGTCCCAATGTGGGACTGCACAGAAGCCTGTAGACGAACCTATGTTATTCCTCACGATTGGAATACAACTTGCTTAAAAGGGATAGACAGATAAGGAAGGGGGAAGGAGTAGCACTATATGTCAAAGATGTGTACTCTTGTAAAGAAGTACATGAATCTGAGCAAGGAAGTTCAGTCGAGAGTCTATGGGTAAAAATAAAAGGAGTAAGAAATAATAGTGATATTATGGTGGGGGTCTGTTATCGACCACCAAACCAGGCAAAGGACTTGGATGAGACACTCCTAGACCAGATTACAAAGTTCTCAAAGAGACGGGACATGGTGGTCATGGGAGATTTTAATTACCCGGATATCTATTGGAAGTCCAGCTCTGCTAAAAATGCAAGATCCAATAAATTCCTGACTTGTCTTGCTGACATCTTCCTATTCCAGAAAGTGGATAGGGAAACAAGGGGATCTGGTATCTTAGATTTGATTCTCACCAACAGGGAAGAACTGGTTGATGAGGCTAAAGTAGTAGGCACTCTGGGTAGCAGTGACCATGTAATCTTGGAATTTACAATCTTGGGGAAAGAAAAAACTGTACATAGTCAGACATATTGGTTGGACTTTAGGAGAGCAAATGGATAGAATCCCATGGTCAGAAATATTTAAGGAGAAGGGAGTTTAAGAAGGGTGGGAGTTTCTTAAAAATGAAATACTGAAGGCGCAATCACAAACCATTCCTATGAGAAGGAAAAATGGGAGGGGCCTAAAGAAGCCAGGGTGGCTCCATAAACAGCTTTTTAAAGAGTTGAGAAATAAAAAAGACTCATTTAGGAAGTGGAAGGAGGGACCAAAGAGGAATATAAACAAATAACTAGTGCTTGTAGGGAGAGAGGAAAGCTAAAGCTCAGTATGAGTTTATGCTAGCGAGAGATGCTAAACACAATAAAAAAGGGTTATTTTCCTAGGTACAGAGTAAGAATAAGAACAAGGACAAGATAAGCCCATTGCGTGGACCAGAAAGTGAAATTGTAACAGGAGATGAAGAGAGGGCAGAACTCCTCAATTCCTACTTTTCCTCCGTCTTTTCTTGCAAGGGAAGTGGTGCTCAACTGGCATAAACAGAACACGTGATGAGGGAAGGGATTTGCAGCTGAGGATTGGCATTGGGGCAGTGCACAAACACCTAGTTTCTTTAAATGAAACCAAATCCTCGGGGCCAGATGATTTGCATCCAAGGGTACTCAAAGAACTTGCAGAGTCACAGTTGGAACTGACCCAATTGGTGCCTACCAAGAGCTTGCAATGATGCAGGAGCCAGGCTAGAATGAGGGAGCTGGCAACCCTACAGCAGAGCAGATAGAATGGGTGTTCCTTTGTAAGTCCGGCAAACTGGAGTTGACAGAACGTATTCTGTTCAGGTGCTCTTTTTATAAAGAAGCACATCGTAAACTAAACATTCCCCTGCTGAGTCAAATCACAGCAAATTCAGAGCAAGGGAGAACTAAGAGACTTGGCTGACCCACTTATCTTTAAATGTGTGCTGCTTCAGCTTCCCCCGCACTTCTTTGGAACAGATTGTGATCTACAAGTACCTGTCAAGACCGTCAGAGGATCTGCTAAAGGGAGAGAGGCTAATTATTTTCCACAGCAGCCTTTTCTATCCATGAAACTCACACCCCGGGCTTCTAATTGCAGCCGCTGTATGTCATCTGCCGCCTCTTCAAAATATAGGGGTTACCCACAGGAGGCGTTTAACATCGTCACTGGAATCATCCCATCACCTCCCCTTTAAAAAATGTTTTTGTTGAGGATTAGATAGCGAGCTTCGTTACATATCAGACAGACAAGGGTTAAAATTGATTGTATTGATGCTGACCAGTTCAAGAAGGTGATGTAATCTCCAATGTGTCAATTAGCTATTGGTCAGAGAGGATCAGTTGTAAACATGTTTGTGGTCACATAGCCACAATCTGCATATTACTGCTTTCTTCCTTTGTTTAGAAGAGAAAGCAGTACCTAGTTTCTTTTTGGATCTCAAACAGAGAGGATGGGGCAACTCTGTATTTTAGAGATGCCATGTGCTTACGTTTAGAAACTGCCAGATCCTTTCTGGCATGTATAGGGAACTAGAAATGTAGTAAGGATTTCTTGTTTTAAACTCCAGTATACCCTACCCTATTTTATAGTGAGTAAAGTTTGTTTTTGCTAAGACAAAGGACTTTGTCTATTCATTGTGTGCGTGTGCTTTATTTGACTTTCACCAGCCACAAACATACGATCCATAACCTCTGCTAAAAGAATTATTTCCAACAGTTTTGCGCAAGCACAATGGCATGACAATGCTATTGTCATGTATCCATTTGATTGGACATTGGGATTGCCGCCATGCGTTGGTCAGTCTTGAGGTCTTTAAAATTTAAATGACCAGCTCTCCTGGATTACCTATTTTTTGAATCTGTTTAGGGAGAATGAAGGGTCTCCTCTGGGAAGGGAATGCCCAGATGACAAAACAGGTAGCCAAATTTTGTGCAATAGCATATCAAGTTCAACCCCTAATGTTGGGCAAGTGCAGTTAGATTAAATTATAATTTGGTCAATTGTCAACAGGTGGCATACCTGTGTAGGCTTGCAGTTTCCACACCAGCACTGGGTTTTACCTAGGAGCAATGACTGGTGGGAGAACTGTGTTCTCAGCTTGTGGAGTGATGAGAAGTGGGTGTACAATTTTCATACAACCCATCAAATGTTCATGGAGATTACATCTGCCCTACGAGGAAGACTGGAACATCAGAACACCAAGATCCTAGGATCATAGAGTTGGAAGGAACCATGCCAGCCACAGAAGTCCAATCCCCTGCTTAATGCAGGATCAGCCTAGAGCATCCCAGACAAGTGCTTGTCCAGCCTCTGCTTAAAGACTGCCAGTGAGGGGGAGCTCACCACTTCCCTAGGTAGCTGATTTCACTGTTGAACAACTCTACTGTAAAAATGAATTTCCTAATATCCAGCTGGTACCTTTCCACCCGCCTGATCAATGTGGAGAAGCATGTTACGGTGGCTATCTGGTTGGAAACACACATACACTAAAACCTCATTGGTGGATCAGTGCGATAATTGTTGCATGGGAAGGTATCTCATAAGGAGGGGGGAAATTGGGGATACCACATCGTCGTGAAGCGGTTTATGGCCACATGGAACCACAGACTAAGTTTATACGGTCACTAGTTGGTTAGACTGAATTCTGAGGAAAACGTAGCAAAAGGAAATTAATGCATCAAACCCAGAGATGGATGTGTTAATGTGTAATTTCAAAATCACAGACTTACCCTGTTGGTGTTTGTACAATGCCAAATTCAATTAACTGAGACTCCACTATCACCTTTGAATCAGGGAGTGGGTGACTGAGTGCAAGTACCGTTCCCGAGTGGATGATCAATTACCTTTCTAGACGATGTGCTTCAGTGCAGTGACATTGAACGCATGAACACATGAAGCTGCCTTATCCTGAATCAGACCCTTGGTCTACCTAAAGTCAGTACTGTCTACTCAGACTGCCAGCAGCTCTCCAGGGTCTCAGGCAGAGGTCTTTCACATCACCTCCTTGCCTAGTCTCTTTAATTGGAGATGCCGGGGATTGAACCTGGGACCTTTTGCATGCCACTTGGAAAGTAATGAATTTGTCTCTATCTTTCAGTAATATATCTATTTTCTTGTGATCTGCCCCCAGATTAGAGAAATACTGTGTTGAGATTGGGGGCTAGTCTTGGTTTCTCAGTAGAATACCAGAGGACCCTTGGATTCTATGCAGCCAAACTACTCATGAAACAAAAATTGTTAGACCAGAGTGTTCAAACCGATGTAGGTCTTGTAGGCAACTTGAGAACATCTTCCCCCCCTGACTCTTTCAGCATACTTTACCAGTTTAAGGAACTGCAAGTATAGAAAGGCCTTCATAAGGGCATGCTTGGATATTTTACCATTCTCAGTCTTGGAAGGCCATTTTAATGGAATCCCATGTAGGAAAAGAGTCTGCTCCTGTGATCAAACGTCTACTGAGCGTCTGCCCTCATGTTACATTCCAAGATATGATGTTGAACGTAATATATTTTTGCAGACCATAATATCCCGCTTCCCAGAAAGGTCAAATCAGGAGAAAATAGGTGTATTACTGAAAGATAGAGACAAATTCATTACTTTCCAATTGGCAAGATTTGGTGCCGCCATCATGAAGGATAAAAAGATGATGGGGCATGCTGACCATAATAAGAGAGCCAGCATGGTGTAGTGGTTAAGAGCGGTGGTTTGGAGCAGTGGACTGAGATCTGGGAACTTGGTTTGATTCCCCACTCCTCCACATGAGCATCAGAGGCTAATCTGGTAAACTGGATTTGTTTCCCCACACATGAAGCCAACTGGGTGACCTTGGGCTAGTCACACTCTCTCAGCCCCACCTACCTCACAGGGTGTCTGTTGGGGGGGGAGTGATTGTAAGCCAATTTGATTCTCCCTTAAGTGGTAGAGAAAGTCAGCATATAAAAAACTAAACCAACCAACCAAATATGTCTGACTTGTGACTGTTCCATTCTGGTTCACTTGTCATCTTTTATTTGTCTCTGGACTATATGATCTTTCTTTCCTATTATTAGATATATATTTTAATGATGAATTTGTAGTCATATTTTAATAGTCTCTGGAAAATGTCTAATTCTTCAAATTATTTTACTATTTTTAAATTTTATTTTGGTGGAATTTCCACTTTATTCTGTACTGTTGCTATGTTTTGGTTTTTTTTTGCTATTGCAATGAAGACTTGAACTTGAACTAGAATAAAAGAAATATAAAGATACCAACTAGCAAGCTTTGTGATCTCAAGGAAATTACCGTATTTTTCGCTCTATAAGACGCACCTGACCATAAGACGCACCTAGTTTTTAGAGGAGGAAAAAGAAGAAAATATATATATATTTTAAAGACCCGGCGGGGGTCTTTAAACTCCTCTGCGCTGCCATCCCAGGCAGCACAGAGCACTTTCAAGACCCCCCCCCCGCCAGGCTTCCAGGGAGTCCCTGGAACCCCGGCGGGGGTCTTTAAACTCCTCCACGCTGCCTGGGATGGCAGCGTGGAGAACATTCAAGACCCGGCTTCCAGGGACTCCCTGGAAGCCTGGCGGGGGGGGGGGGTCTTGAAAGTGCTCTGTGCTGCCTGGGATGGTAGCGCGGAGGAGTTTAAAGACCCCCGCAGGGTCTTTAAATATATATATATATATATATATATTCTTCTTTTTCCTCCTTTTTCTTTCTCTTTCCCCACCGGTGGGGGCGGTGGTGGTTTAAACTGCTCTGCGCTGCCTGGGCAGGCAGCTCAGAGCAGTTTAACCTCCGCACACACACCCCGCTTCCTGGTCCCGAGGCTCAGCTGTTGGACGGGTCCCCGGGACTCCCGGGAAGGGGGGCGGTGGTGGTTTGAACTACTCTGCGCTGCCTGGGCAGGCAGCACAGAGCAGTTTAACCTCCGCAACCCCCCCCCACTTCCCAGTCCGAGGACCCGCCCAACAGCTGAGCCTCAGGACCGGGAAGCGCAGGGGGAGATTAAACTGCTCTGCGCTGCCTGCCCAGGCAGCGAAGAGCAGTTTAAAGACCCACTGCCCCCCTTCCCGGGACTCCCAGGAAGGGGGGCGGTGGTGGTTTGAACTGCTCTGCGTTGCCTGGGCAGGCAGCGCAGAGCAGTTTAACCTCAGCACACACACCCCCGCGCACGCTTCCCGGTCCCAAGGCTCAGCTGTTGGGCGGGGACCCGCCCAACAGCTGAGCCTTGGGACCAGGAAGCGCAGGGGGAGGTTAAACTGCTCTGCGCTACGCTGGGTGGCTGGGACGGGCCTCCCGCCCCCAGATGGCTGGCGGCATCCCAGCCGGCTCCCGGGGCGGCCCGGCTCCACGCCCGCTGCCGCTGCATTCGCTCCATAAGACGCACTGACATTTCCCCTCACTTTTGAGGAGGAAAAAAGTCCATCTTATAGAGCGAAAAATACGGTACATCACTAACAAACACCCCAGTCAAAAATGTAAGCAAGAGGCTGTGAGGTATTTAATAAAGGGTTAGGCTTGCCTGCCAATCTCCCTCTGGGGTTTGGAGTTCTCCTGAGGTCACAACCGATATCCTTCTGCCAAGGCATTATAAATCATTACAGAGCTGGGAAGGTTTGTCTAGTGCTCCTTATTTAACAACCATTACATTTTCTAGTTTTCGATGGGCCTTTTCAAGAGCCCAATTTAATGCATTTCCGTCGGCTAGGCTCAGTGGGAGATTTCAGCATATACCTGTAGAAGCCAGATTATTTCTTTTGGCAGCAAATGACATCCTTTAAACAGTCCTTTATTATAGAAGCCGGTTCTTCTTAGTTGGAGGGTATATCCCTCCGGCCGGGACTTGGTGAGCTCCATCTTTTAAAAAACCCTTATGCTTGATCCAGATCAACCCACTGAATGGTTGGTCAGACCAAGTTGGCTCTGATTACATGATCCTGACCTCAAAAGGGCCCTAACTATGGGGCCTTAACAAAAAAAGTTAAAAAAAAATAGAAAAAATGGGAGAAAGCAGAGCCGTGCATCTAAGGAAAGGTGAATAGCCAAACCCAAAAAAGTCGAATAATTATTTGGCTTTTTTGAGAATTGCCTATTCAGCTTTGGGGAGATCCTCAGGTTTGGCATTCGGTAAAACCCAAAACCCAGATATTGCCAAAACGACTAATTTGGGGTTTATTTTCGGTTTGGGTATATCGATATGCACAACCCTACTGGCCAGGTCTTTCACCAGTAAAGCTTTTTAATGCAAGGCCACCTTCAAACGTTTGTCAAAAACTCCCTTCCATCAGCAATATACTAATAATACTGGCTAGAGGAACTGTTGACTTATTCTGTACACATCAGTCAGTGAGAACAACTGGAGATGGCCATGGTATATAGTCTGCATTTTACCTGCCATCCTCAACAAGTTCGATCCATTCCAACAAGTTGCACCACTGCTACTAGACCAAGACAAGGAAGAACAAACCATGCTCTGTGCAGTACAGACAAGCAAAAAGAATGTAGCTGCCACTTTCCAGGAAAGTGTATAAGCATATATTTGAATTTTGCTCTTCTCCGCCTCCAAAAAAACACTGCACGGACAGAAACTCCAGGGTAGGCAGTAAAACGGAATAGAAATCAAAGAGCAGCCACCAACCTTACCCATCCATTTGCTCACTGAAAATGTCCACATGCACATATTGTGCATCAATTTGCAACATTGTTTTATCAAGGAAAAAACAAGGAACGCAATTTGTGTAGAAGCTGAGGAAAGCAAGGATATCTGAGACACTGTTGGGACTTCCCATAGATATCTGAGAATGTAAGGAGGGAAAGCAGAAATAAACAGGACATACTATATAAAACTCTAATGTCATGTATATTTCATAAGCACATGGTAATCAATCTTTCAGAAAACACGTAGAACAAATCTGGTGCTTTACAGATCTATGTTGGATTATTCAGAAGGTTGATATTAAGCTTTCTTCTCCATAAATAAACCATATCATAATTGGTCATACTGATAATTACTATATGCCTGGCCACATTTCAAAATTAGTTGGCAATGGTGCCAGGAGACTTCCTGTGTACTTACCTTTAACAGCACAGTATATAAAAGGATGTCACTAGAAAACTGAGACAAGTGACGACAATCTGGAAGGAAAGAAAAGCCATTAGAAGAAGAACATTGAGCCCATCCAGCTGAAAAATACCAAGACAAAGAAGCAAGGATAATGTTGGGAATGTTGATTGCTCTGCTGGTGTGTCTCCTGATTCTACAGTTTCTGAAACTACTCTGGCCACACAGGTCCTACCCTCCTGGGCCTCTCCGGCTACCCATCATTGGAAGCAGTTGGCGATTAGGGGTCAAGCTTTATAAAGATACATTTATTAAGGTATGTATTCTTTCCCACACTTTCCTCTAAAATTGAATTTTTGCAATCAAAATTTTTTACATGCCATCTTTTAAGCGCCTAATTGTATCTCAAACCTTAACCTATCTTTAGAGGCTGGTCTTGGCTCCATCTCCCTGTTAGCATGGAAATCTGTGGTGAAATTCTGTTGTTTTTGATATTCGATCAGGATTTTCTTCCTGATCTTTTAAAACGGACTGAGTTTGACCCTTTTCTGCCCTCTTGGACAGAGACAGTAGACAGTAGACTACCACCACGTGGTTTGCCCATTTATACTTACTTTTGACAACTCGTCTTTCTAGAGCCTTCTGTTTAGCTGGACTGAATGCTAACCCTTCTATGGTTATGCAAGGCAGAATTTTGAACATACCATTCCCAGAAAGGACATGTCCTTGCTCTTCTAGCTCTATTGATTCATTAGCTCATGCCCTTTTGGAATGCCACTTTTATGAGGAACTTAGATCACATTATATCTCTCCCCTTTTAATATATAAATCTAATGCCTCTGTGTCTCACATAATGCCTTTTTTATTAAGTGACAGGGATCCCAAGGTAACATTTGTCAGCGGCAAGATTTATTTCAGTCCTTATATCCCTCAAACATTAGATTTAAAATTATGCTGCTCAAGATCAGTGGATCAAGGAGCTTCTAAGGGATAAAGGAAAGGAAAAAGCAGCACCAGTTATAGCACAATGCATCACTAGGAACTTCTCAAAGGCGGAAGTTGTTGTCCGGATAGCAGCCTTGCACAGATACGTAACAGAAACATGCCTGTGGAAAGTGGAAGAATCAGCCACCCCTGATCTCCAATTACACTAGTAAAGGTAAAGGTAGTCCCCTGTGCAAGCATCGGGTCATTACTGACCCATGGGGTGACATCACATCCCGACGTTTACAAGGCAGACGGTGTTTATGGGGTGGTTTGCCATTGCCTTCCCCAGTCATCTACACTTTACCCCTAGCAAGTGGGGTACTCATTTTACCGACCTCAGAAGGATGGAAGGCGGAGTCAACCTTGAGCCAGGTACCTGAAACCGACTTCCGTTGGGATGACACTTGTCAGAATTACACTAGTAGCTGCTTGATAACTTCATAGTGAACTTTAATGGCAGAAGAAGAAGAGTTGGTTTTTATATGCCCACTTTATCACTTAAGGGAGACTCAAACCGGCTTAAAATCACCTTCCCTTCTCCTCCCCACAACAGACACCCTGTGAGGGAGGTGGGGTTGGGAGAGTGTGACTTGCCCAAGGTCACCCAGCTGGCTTCGTGTGTAGGAGTGGGGAAACAAATCCAGTTCACCAGATAAGCCTCTGCCGCTCATGTGGAGGAGTGGGGAATCATACCCGGTCTCCAGATCAGACTCCACCGCTCCAAACCATCGCTCTTAACCACCACACCATGCTGGCTCTGACTGGCAGAGAACTTTTCATCATTTGAAAGACACATTCATTCCATTTATAGGGCTGGAGTAGCAAAGAACCAGATTATTGACCTTCTTGAAGTCATAACACTTTGGAGGTAAAATGCTAGTTCACTGTGCAACTCCTCTGATACCCTTTCATTCAGGAAAAATGAAGGGGCGGACATGCCCTTTGCTAAATGGAACTTACAGCCCAATCCTTACAGAAGAAGAAGAAGAAGAAGAAGAAGAAGAAGAAGAAGAAGAAGAAGAAGAAGAAGAAGAAGAAGAAGAAGAAGAAGAAGAAGAAGAGTTGGTTTTTATAGGCTGACTTTCTCTACCACTTAAGGGAGACTCAAACCAGCTTACAATCACCTTCCCATCCCCACAACAGACACCCTGTGAGGTAGGTGGGACTGAGAGAGCTCTAACAGAGCTGTGACTTACCCAAGGTCACCCAGCTGGCTTTGTGTGTAGGAGTGGGGAATAGGGCTGTCGATTCGGTTCGTCCCGGTTTTTACCGAATCAACAGCCCTATTTCAGCACTTGTTGATTTTCAATCAACTCAGCACTGCAATATGTATCAACATCCTCCCAGTTTTTACACTTTGTTTTTTACCAACCTGCTTTAGCAGGTGTAATACTGCTTATGCCAACAGAGAAACACATCCTGTTATCTGCAAAGAGCTTGGAAACCTGGAAAGTCCTTTTCTAATCCTCTATGGCAGCATCACGTGAACTGGATTTTGGACAGCCAAATTCCAATCCCCAATCTGCCAGCAAGCTCACCGGGTGATCTTGGCCCAATCACTCTCTCTCAGCCTGATCTACCTTACAGGTTGTTATAAATATATTATGAAGGTAAGAGAAAAGGTTTCAAGGAGCTGTGGGTGTCATACACCAAGAAAAGGATTAAATGTACTAAAAAAAAAATTAAAAACCCATGCTTTAGTATACAGATTTGTCAAGGACTTGACTTGGATAGCTGGCAGGGTTGACAGGTAAGAGAAGCCTATAAACGGATGCTATAAATGGGAATGCCCCCAGGAAAGGAAGCAGAGACAAGGTGAGGAAAGACAGGAATCTGAGAGAAAGGATATGGGCAGAGAAGAGAGTGGCATGTGGCAAGGAGCTGAAGAGGAGAAGAAAAGTGCACATGTTACAGTCAAACAAACTAGCTGAATTAATTTAACCTTTTTCCTTTGTGTCTTTCAATGCAAACGTAAGCTGGCAAAACAATATGGAAATGTTTACATGCTGTGGCTGGGATCTATACCTGTAGTTGTACTGTCTGGATATGAAGCAGTGACAGAAGGGCTGATAAACCATTCAGAAGATTTCGCTGACCGTCCAGTGACCCCTTTCCTGAAAGCTTTAGGAAAAGAACGAGGTAAGTTGTTTGGAAGAGTAAAAATTCGGGAAAGTGAAAGATTGCCTTGATCCCTCCAAAAGGGACAAGGGACGAGATAGCGCCAAGGAATTATCTGAATGTTGCCGTCACTTTTAGATTCCTCTGTCTGGTGAAAACCAGAAACTGAAATTGCTCAGCATTTACTAGCTTTGTCATTTGGTTTTAGCACATAACTGGTTGTTAATCTGAAGGGGATCTGAGGGGTGGACATGAAAGGAAGCTGTCAGATTCCTTTGTTGCCGGGACAGATTCTGGGAATGTAGCACCATCCAGCTTCCCCTTTTTTCCCTGGTGGACTTTAAGAAGGCTTCAGTTACCAGGAGGAGGGCTCACACCCTCTCTCCTGGCTGTAAGGTTGCCAGCCTCCAGTTGGTGGCTGGAGATCTCCCGCTATTACAACTGATCTCCAGGCGACAGAGATTGGTTCACCTGGAGAAAATGGCCACGTTGGAAGGTGGACTCCATGGCATTATAGCCCACTGAAGTCCCTCCCCTATGCAAGCCCCACCCTCCTCAGGCTCCACCCCCAAAGTTTGCAGGTATTTCTGATATAGGGCTGTCGATTTGGTTCGTCCCGAACTGAAAAACTGCCGAATTTCCCCCGATTCACCGGTTTCTGGTTCGGGAAGAACCGAATTCAAAATAGGTGGGAAATGGGGGGAGCCGAATTCCCCAACTTCGGGAAATAAATTCGGCAAATTCGGGGTTCGGTTCTCCCCCCCGCGCGCACCTTCAGGGGGCTTCCCTGAAGCTGGGCAGGGGGCCCTTTAAACAGATCTGAGCCTCGGAGGTGCAGATCTATTTAAAGAGCCCCCCGCCCAGCTTCAAGGGGCTTCGGTGGGGGGCCCTTTAAACAGATCTGAGCCTCCTGGCCGGGAAGTACAAATCTGATTAAAGGCCCCCCCGCCCGGCTTCAGGGAAGCCCCTTGAAGCTGGGTGGGGGACCCTTTAAACAGGTTTGAGCCTCCCGGCCGGGAAGCACAAATCTGTTTAAAGAGCCCCCCGCCCAGCTTCAAGGGGCTTCCCTGAAGCCGGGCGGGGGGGCCTTTAATCAGATCTGAGCCTCCCGGCCAGGAGGCTCAGTTCTGTTTAATGAGCCCCCCACCCAGCTTCAGGGAAGCCTTCCATGAAGGAGCGGGGGGGGGGGCTTTAAACAGATCTGCGCCTAACAGCTGTTAGGCGCAGATTTGTTTGTTTTTTTCCCCGCGCGCCTTCAGGGGGCTTCCTAGTCTGATATAATGCCTTTTTAATTAAGTGATAGGGATATCAAGGCTACATTGGCAGTAGCAATATTTATCTCAGTCTTTATATCCCTCAAACATTAGACTTAAAACTACGCTGCTCAAGATCAATGGATCAAGGAACTTCTAAGAGATAAAGGAAAGGATTATTGTCAGGAGTTAGCTGATGAATACATATCGCCCCTCTTTTAAAACAGCTACCTTTGCTGTTAGTTTCTGAATTCAATTAAAGGTTCTATTTTTGTCCTGTAAAGCCATTCAAGGCCTACAACCACTTCTTACTTATTTTATATACCCAAGTAAGGGCCCGGTGGCGCAGAGTGATAAAGCTGCTGTATTGCAGTCAAAAGCTCTGCTCATGACCTGAGTTCAATCCCAGTGGAAGTTGGTTTCAGGTAGCCGGCTCAAGGTTGACTCATCCTTCCATCCTTCTGAGGTCAGTAAAATGAGTACCCAGCTTGCTGGGAGTAAAGGGAAGATGACTGGGGAAGGCACTGGCAAACCAACCCATAAACAAAGTCTGCCTAGGAAACATTGGGATGTGACGTCACCCCATGGGACAGGAATGACCCGGTGATTTCCCAGGAGACCTTTACCTTTTTAAGGGCCTTCCAAGGCAAGTCAGAAGCAGAGGTGGTTCAGAGACTTCCTTAGTACTGACCCTGCTTAGCTTCCAAGTTTTCACAAGATCAGGTTATACCATGGTGCCTTCACTCCTAAAGCAAGTACAGCTGGGACTGATTCTGCAGGATAGACCCCAGGCTAGCCTGATCTTCTCAGATCTCAGAAGCATAGCAAGGTGGGCCCTGGTTAGTATTTGGATGGCGACCTATAAGGAATACGAGGGTCATGACATGGAGGCAGGCAAACCACCTCTGAACGTCTCTTGTCTTGAAAGCCCTATGGGGGTCACCATAAGTCAGCACACACAAAAAATTGCCATTCTATATATTTTAAAGAGGGGTTAGCTTTCCAGTACATAGCTATATATAAACATTCAGTTTGTTGTTTTCCAGGCTGACAACCTAAACTTTTTTAACAGTAATTTCTTTGAGTACTAATATCTCATTAATTCTTCTTGACCCCAGGCATTATATTCTCAGATAGTCACACCTGGAAGGAACAGAGGAAATTTGGGATAGTCACCCTGCGGAAGTTGGGACTGGGAAAGAAAGGCATGGAGCCCCAAGTACAAGAAGAAGCCCGTTAGCTTGTTGAGACTTTTGCAAATGCTAAAGGTATGTGATATCAAGAAATTGGGCTGGCCCATGGTTGCAGTAGTCTACCAACACTGGCACTCCAGCCCCATTTTCTAAAATGTTTCCCTACTAGCCTTTGAGGCCCCAGCGAGCAACAGCCGGAATTGCCTGGTATCCCTCCCCTCACATCAACTAGCCATTCAATAGCATCAATAATAACCCATGATACATTATCCCATTTGGGGAGTTAGAAACACTATTAACTATACTTACATGGCTTCCAAACAAACACTTCTCCTTTCATTTATATTTAATTATAAAGTAGGCAGAGAAGGATTGGCAAAAAAGATCAGGTTCTAATCTTTACAAAAACAGGCAGAAAAAATATGGCTGTAGCAGGATGACTTTCTAATTTTTTTCCCGGTGCTGTTCTCCCTCCCCTAGTTATCTGCCATGTGTTGAATTAAAGAGAGAGATTTCTTGCAGAATTTGGCCTCAGATTACAAGAATTTTTATTGTTTTCAAATTAGTTTACAATCTTAATTATTTTTCAATTCACAAAATACATAATATAAAAGATTTCTATCTTATCTCTAAACAAGTATATATATTAACCTTCCCCTCTCCCCTCCTCAGTCTTTTTAATATCCATGTTTCTCTCTTTGTATTCAATTCTAATTCATTATAATAAATAAAATCTATCAATCCTACGATAGGTTTTTTAACTTTAGTAATTTAATAACTCCTAACATTTTGAATTAGATCAATTCATATCCCTTAATATTTCCCAATTTAAGTTCAGTTGAACAGTATGTTATCCATGCCTCCCATTCTCCCAAAAATTCAATATTGTTTTTTTGATTTATTAATGCAGTGTTTTGCCATTTCGGCCAGTTCCATCATTTTATCTATCCAGATGGTCTTGTCTGGTATCTCAGATGTTTTCCATTACATTGCATATACCATTCTTGCAGCATTGGTGGAATGTATCAAAAATGAACTCTGAGTCACTATAGAGTCTGGTATTATACTTAACAACATCATTTCCGGTGTTTTGGGTATATTTTGTGTACTATCAACCTTAGTTCATTATAAATCATATCCCAAAAGTTTTGTCGCTTTTTCACAAATCCACCAAATATGATGAAAGGAACCAACTTTTTCTTGACATTTCCAGCATTTCGGTGACATTCAAGAGCCAAATTTCCCTTTGTCAGTATTTTGTTTGCGTCTAAGGAGCTCCTGGAGTCAAATCTAGCTCTTGTACTATACATAGGGTTACCAGGTCCCTCTTCACCACTGGCAGGAGGTTTTTGGGGTGAAGCCTGAGGAGGGCGAGATTTGGGGATGGGGAGGGACTTCAATGCCATAGAGTCCAATTGCCAAAGCAGCCATTTTCACCTGGTGAACTGATCTCTATCGACTGGAGAGCAGTTGTAATAGTCCTTTCAGAATGTCCTTTATTAAAAATTCCTGTGGTTGGGTGTGTGGGGTTATTTGTATATGTCATACATTTTGAAAAATAACCTTGATACATTTTAAAATGTTTTCTGATAGATAAACAACTGTTAAAATTGCAAAGACCTCACTTTCTGTTACCTAACTCCACTCTGAAATCCACTCTGAGTATTCCCAGAGGAAAAATATTTTGCAACCAACTTTATTTGCAGGGTGTCCATTTGACCCATCAATGCCCATCACTAATTCTGCCTCCAATGTGATCTGTGCTGTGGCTTTTGGACACCGTTTTTCTGTTGAAGATAAAGAATTGCTCAAGTTGATGGAAGGCATTGACTATCTCCTATCATTTACAAGTACCATCTATTACAGTGTAAGTCATTTTCTTTTGCTTTCCTATTAGGTCAGACAGGTGTATCCTAGATCTCCTTTCCTTCCAGCTTTAAGATGTTCACTTGACTACGGACACAGAAGAATTTCACATATTCATTGGTTGATTCAATCTTTATGATTTGAATGGGTTCTGTCAGGATGAGAAGACATTCAATTTGATGACGAACAGCAGCAAAATATACATCAGTATGAATGCCTTTTGTCCATGAGGTTGGATTTAAGCAACATTTTTTACACTGTACCTCTGCTGGCTGGTTATTCTTTTGTTTTGCCGATCTTCCAGGGTGAAGCTTGGGAAGGATGGGATTTGGGGAGAGACTTCAGTGGGGTATAAAGCCATGGAGTCCAACTTCCAAAGGAGCCATCTTCTCCAGGAGAACTATGTCCATAGTCTGGAGATGAATTGCAATTCCAGGAGATCTCCAGGCACCATCTGGAGGTTGGCAACCCTAGTGTGTGCGCATTCATGCATTCTTCTCTTTATATGTTTCAGAGCCAGCGTGGTGTAGTGGTTAAGAGCAGTGGTTTGGAGTGGTTGACTCTGATCTGGAGAACCGGGTTTGATTCCCCATTCCTCCACATGAGCAGTGGAGGCTAATCTGGAGAACCGGGTTTATTTCCCCACTCCTCACACGAAGCCAGCTGGGTGACCCTTGGCTAGTCACAGCTCTTTTAGAGCTCTCTCAGCCCCACCTTTCCTCACAGGGTGTCTGTTGTGGGGAAGGGAAGGTGATTGTAAGCCGGTTTGATTCTTCCTTAAGTGGTAGAGAAAGTTGGCATATAAAAACCAACTCTTCTTCTTCTTCAACTGCTGTTTTTCACACAAAAACACATAAGTGCTCTCCACTGCTGTGGGAGTTACTTTTTCTAAGTGCCGAAGGGTGCTTTGACAAAGCAATTTTCTAACAGTCTACTGAGGAGATACCTACAATTATGAAGAAACACTGGGTGGATCTAGCACAAGAATCATAAAAGGGTCACCCAGGGAAACAGATGGATCCTTCCCCTCTTTCCCATCCCATAACAGCCTTTTTTTACACCGAAAGATATATTCCCAGGCAGTAGGACCTGTGTGTAGTAGTAGCCACATGGGTTAAGAGGCTGCAGTGGGGAAGGGGAAAAATTGCTCACTCTTCCATCAGCAGAGAGCCATTGATGGAGGACAGAGGAAAAGACAATGGGTACTTTCACACATGCCAAATAATGCACTTTCAATCCACTTTCCACACACTTTGCAGATGGATTTTACTGTGTGAAACAGCAAAATCCACTTACAAACTATCGTTAAAGTGCATGGAAAGTGGATTATTCAGGATGTGTGAAAGTACCCAGTGTATAACCCCATCTCCTTTTCACTGAAGTCTCCCAGCCACATGGCTATTACTCAATACAAGTCCTGCAACCAAATATATACACTGTGCTGGGAAGGAGGGAAAGTGGGGGATATCTGCAGCTGTCAGCACCTTCCACTGATGGTTCACAGGATCCAACCCATCATCATTCTCCCCTGAGGGAACACCATTTTTTTTTAATTGCCATCAGTCAAAGCTGGAAAAAAAGGGGGAATAAGAAAGTACTAAATTTGTTAGTTAGACACACTGTAGTCAAATAGTACCTCCTATATATATACTGACTTATAAATTGTGGATATAACATACAATATCCGCTTATATAACAGAAATAGTCTTACAGGTATATATTCAACAGGTCAATTCAAATAGTTGATTCATAAGGTAGTGTTCACCAGGTAGTGTTCCAACAAGTCATATTAACAAGTCTGCATATTAGTTGTGTTGAAATCATTTTGATGCATATCTTATGGCGAGTCATAACCTACTTTTGTTGAAATTTTAAAAGATTATATGTTTATGATCTATTAATGTTGCAATATTCTATTTTAGGAGGTACTGTTTGACTACAGTGTATCAAGTCACAGCTGACTTGTAGCAACCCTTGGTGGGGTTTTCACAGCAAGAGACAGCCAGAGGTAGTTTGCCATTGCCTGCCTCTGTATCACAACCCTGGTATTCCTTGGAGGTCTCCCATCCAAATACTAGTCAGGATCGAGGTTGAGAGTGTTTGACTGCCCAAGGTCACGCAGCAAGTTTCCATGGCAGAGAGGGGATTCGAACCTGGGTTTCCCAGATCCTAGTCCGACACCTTAACCACTACACCATCCTGGTTCTCAGGCTCTCATACATTTTAGCCAAGCCATTTACTGTAAATTCAGAAAATCTGTTTAATACTCCCCATTGATTTTACACATTTCACCAAGGTTTTTCCCCCCATTTAAATACCCCCTATATTTATTTAACATAGGTCAAGCTGCACCTCAAAGACTAACAAAATCTATTTTACTATCTGATGCTGGTACTGATGAAAGTTTATGCTAGAATAAACTTTGTTAGTATGTAAGGTGCTTCTAAACATCTATATGATTTCACTGCAACAGCCGAATATTACCAGCCCTCTGGAATCATAGAGTTGGAAGGGACCATTCAGGCCATCTAGTCCAACCCCCTGGTCAATGCAGGATCAGCCTAGAGCATCCCTGACAAGTGTTTGTCCAGCCTCTGTTTAAAGACTGCCAGTGAGGGGGAGCTCACCACCTCCCTAGTACCACTAGATTGATATACCACTAGATTGATATAAATTCAGGTTTAGCACCAAGCATTCAGAAGAACCTGGTGATGACTATACAAGTAGGGTTACCAACCTCCAGGTACTAGCTGGAGATCTCCTGCTATTACAAGTGACCTCCAACTGATAGAGATCAGTTCACCTGGAGAAAATGGCCACTTTGGCAATTGGACTCTATGGCATTGAAGTCCCTCCCCAAACCCCACCCTTCTCAGACTCCACCCAAAAAAAAAACCTGCTGGTGGTGAAGAGAGACCTGGCAACCCTATGTACAAGGCAGTTCACAGAAGACATGTGACAATCATCTGAGAATTTGTTTTATTCCAGAAGATACCTTTGGAGATTGCAATCAGGAGAGGAAAATCGGCAGGGAGCTGTTTAACCCTTACTATCACAGGCAGTTCTTCGCTTGGTCTCACTTTACACTCACTGAGGGCAAAATTAAACATTATAATCCAAGACATTATAGTGAACTGAGAACTCCACCAGTTATTTTATAGACTGCGCTCTCTTATGGTACTGATTTTGCTTTCATCTTTCCTGTAGCTCTATGAAATTTTCCCATGGCTCATGGAACGTCTCCCTGGGCCTCATAAGAAGGCCTTTTCAAGCGCAGATGCCGTGTTTTCATTTGCAAGGAATGAGATAGAAAAGCATAAGAAACATCACACTGTCCATGAGTCACAGGATTTAATTGATTTCTATCTACTTCAGATACAGAAAGTAAGCATCTACCTTCTACATGAAATCAGGTACACTCAATAAAAAAGGAAAACAATGACTTCCAAACTGTATTCTTTGAAATCTATATATTCAAAATTCTGCCCTGCATAACCATAGAGGGGTTAGCATTCAATCTAGCTAAACAGAAGGCTCTAGAAAGACGAGTTGTCAGATAATATGTATAAGCAGGCAAACCACGTGGTGGTGGTATTCCAAAGAACTGGGATGAACAAACGTGGCAAGCATGAAAAGTAGTGCTGTTATAAGTCCCCATCTTTGGAGTAGTGCTGTTATAAGTCCCCGTCTTTGGAGGTCTTTAAGCAGAGGCTGGATGGCCATCTGTCTGGAGTGCTTTGATTGTGGGATCCTGCATGGTGGGGGGAGGGTTGGGGTCACTGGGGATGTGGGGGGGGTAGTTGTTAATTTCCTGCATTGGGCAGGGGGTTGGACTAGATGGCCCTGATGGTCCCTTCCAACTCTATGATTCTATGATTCTATAATCAAGCTCTTTAATGCGCTTTTTAATTTTGGTGAAAGCTTCAGTTTTCCCAAGATCTAATAACATATCCTGCGAGAAGCCCAACAATTTTCATCTAAGATTTTTTGCCATGAGGATTTAAAAGGGTTGTGCTTCAGAGAAGCTAGGAACCCCTCAGTGCTAAAGCACAGTTTAATGTGTAGTTTAAAGGCGGCCAACCATGCCCTAGCTTTGAGTGACATTTGGCCAAACTCGGAACGAAGAGTAACGCCAGCAACACATCGAGGGGCATTTAAGAGTTTTCGTAAGAACTGAAGCAATGGACGATCTATAGATTCATTGACAACTGTTATCCAGATGGCAACACCAAAAACAATCTCTCGTGAGGGCGATCTGGCTGCAACATCTGTCACCCCATTGATCGCCAGGGTTGATTCGGCTGATCTGGCTGGCTAGGCGGGTGTCCCCTACCTCCCTCACCGCTCCATGTGCGTCCCTCCCGAAGCTGTGCACTCGATGGAAGAGGACGGCCATCCCAGACAGAAAGAGTGTACCGTTCTTTGGTCTTCTATATTATGTACTTTGCTTTTTCAGATTAAGAACATGTGTGTATCATGGGTCTCAAAAAGTCTCTAAAAAGTCTGCATGTTAATAAAAGAAAAACAGGTTTACTATAACATGGTCCCTGAAAAATTCCAGTGCAGAATAATCTAACCAAGTCACTATTAAATGGAAACCGCAAACTAGTCTTTACCAAGAGATTTTACCTACTCAGTGATTCTGCTGCAGTTTAAAAAAAATGCCTATAAAGAATGGCTGGCTGGCTGGGTGTGGGTCACTGACAATTCATATATATTTTAATTCTGTATGGATGGAATTGTCTCAAAGGGACCACCAGCAAAGACACATTGGGTCTTGCATGGTTAATAAATAGAATGTTCCATAGCTTGTGAATATTTTGTTCATCAATGGATGGGTATTTAATTTGTTAAGATTTTATTTCATCTGAAGAATATATTTGATTTGGATTAATAGCTTTGCTGCTCAACCTTTTTGTTGGGGTGGTTTACTCTGAATGACAAAATTTGCCCAGACCCATGGGTCAAACTCAGGGCACTTGTAGGTTTCTAGTAGAATGCGGCTCTGGGTGTGGTTGCAACTGATTTGATGTTTCCTCAGCACATTTTGTAGCGCCTTATATCCATGGATTCAGAGTCAAAAGGCCTAGAATTGGTTGTAACTGACATCTCGCTTTTTTATTCCCACAACAGAGCAAGCAGGACCCCAACTCTACTTACAATGAAGAAAATCTGGCACAGTGTATTTTTGACCTCTTCAGCGCGGGAACAGACACTGCATCCTTGACATTGCGATGGGCATTGCTCCTCATGGCAAATCACCCAGACATCCAAGGTAAAAAGAGACTTCTGCATTGACTTAAGGAAAGGCCACCCTTATATCCTCAAAGCAGATTTATTTTTAGTAAACAGGTTATATAATTCCTTTATATAACTCTTTATATACAGCGTGGCGTAGTGGTTAAGAGTGGTGGTTTGGAGCGGTGGACTCTGATCTGGAGAACCGGTTTCGATTCCCCACTCCTCCACATGAGCGGTGGAGGCTAATCTCGTGAACTGGATTTGTTTCCCCACTCCTACACGTGAAGCCAGCTGGGTGACCTTGGGCAAGTTACAGCTCTGTTAGTTCTCTCTCTGTTAGTGCTCTCACAGGGTGTCTGTTGTTGGGGAGAGAAAGGGGTTTGTAAGTTGGTTTGAGTCTCCCTTAAGTGGCAGAGAAAGTTGGCATATAAAAGCCATCTGCTTAAGGTCACAAAATCAGCATTGCTGACAGATGGCCATCTAACCTCTTCTTAAAAACCTCCAGGGAAGGAGAGCTCACCACCTCCCGAGGAAGCCTGTTTCACTGAGGAACTGCTCTAAGTGTTAGAAAATTCTTCCTAATGTCTAGTTGGACATTAAAAAAGAATCTTTGGATAGCTGCTATATTGATACTTATAGGATAAAGAATGATCTTCTGAATTGTTTTACCGGATTGCTCAAGAAAATTGCTCTGTATTTCAGCCTTTTGAACAGTGCTGTTTCACTGTCTTGACCACCACTGTTTTACTTCCCTTCTTTCTAATGTAGATAGCTTAAAAAGAGTTACTTGTTGTTGGTTAAGTATCTGTCTCCCTTCCATCCTTTCACTTTTCCTTGGGAAAGCTATTGCTGCAAACTGTGAACTGTCTTTACACCAGACTCAAATGGTCCCTTTGCTCCAGAACTCATGTTCTAGTTCTACACATATAGAGCAGGCTCTCCATGTGCCTCGCCGACACAAAGACCGATTTGGGTAACAAGGACTGTGGTTTTGAGATGCTGACCAAAGTTGACAGCTCAATGTATATTCCAGTTTTTTGAATATGTGGTCAATTTCACTGTTTCATTAACTTTGTAAAGGCAAATTCAATGTCCAGAATAAAGAGTCATGTGTTGTTGTTGTTGTTTTTACTGTTTTCCTCAGAGAAAGTCCACAAAGAGATGAAAGATGTTTTGGGTTCCTCTCAATCATTCAGCTACCAAGATCGGAAGAGACTCCCCTACACTAACGCTGTAATTCATGAGATCCAGCGTTCCCAATATATCGTACACTTCGGACCCCCCAGAAAATGTACAAAGGATGTAACCGTGCTTGGTGTTCTCATTCCAAAGGTATAGGAAATCCTTATGGTTGCACTCCTGGATCCTAAGAGCGATATCTATAAGATGTAGCACAAAGCTGACCTCTTTTTCAGAAATGGAATCGAATAATGCAGGGATTATTGTGTTAACCTTGGATTCAGCTGGCCCGATCTGTGCTGATCTATTTAGGGCAGTGCTTCCTGATTTTATTCAAAAATTTATCCACTGATTGGATGACGGTCAGTACTCAAAGTTTTCATGTATTGAGTATACATTTCTTTAAAAGCCTTTCCAGTATAAATGAGGTAATAATAAAGCAGTGGTAGCACTTACAAAGCTCTCCTCACACTGAAACCTTCTGGTTTTCCAACTGAGCTGACCTTGCCTATCAGACTCAAGAAGGAAACCCAGGTGTGAGGTGTTTTTAGTGTACTGTATCCAAGCAATTATCTAGGAGTACATAAAATTGCTCTAGTTGGTTTTCAGTTCTGTTCCCCCCCACCCCGCCGCCAATGCATATCTCATTTTCATTTTGCAAACATCTTTTTTATCAGGATAAGTTGATCACTTCATTCTTACAAATCCAGTCTTCATTAAGGAAAAAAGATATGATTCCTGAGTTCCAGGAGACTGAAGCATGTATATATGGGAAAAAGTAAAGGCCACTCTGGGGGTTCAAGAAGGGTCATTTGGCCTGGACCTGAAGCTCTAGTGAGGTCTCAAAATTATTCACATAAAGTATCACTCTATTGCTTTATTTCTTTTTCATTTTTTCATCTTTTTTTTATTTTTGCTATGGCTTGGGTCCTCAAATGCTAGAAATATCCGGGGCCTTTCTGGACCTTTGAGGGGGTCTGGTAGGGTTGCCAGGTCTCCTGCTATAGTAGGAAATTTCCCGTTGGCACTCCCTGACCCCTGCTGCCATTCATTAGGCCAGAGGAGTAAACAATAGGGAGCAAATTGCTGTAGCATTAACAGTGTAACATCATTTTGGGGATGAACTCAGAAGTGATGTCACACCGCTCTAGGATTCACCAAAATATCTGCGTAAAATCATCGTGTCTCCACTGAATCCTAGAGTAGCATGACCAGTTCCAGTTTCTACTCAGAAATGACATCCTGTCATTGGTGTGATGGTGTCAATAATGTCTCTTCAGTCTCCTGCCGGTCGTCAACTGCTGATTATCAGTCGTAGGAAACAATAAAGATTAGTACTGAGACAGATTCATCAGATTAGAGTCCACCGCTCCTAACCACTACGCATTCTAAAACAACAGTTTCACTCTTCCAGGGGGCCATTGTTATTCCCGATCTACGCTCTGTTCTTCTTGATCCTAAGCAATGGGAGACACCCGAGGCATTCAACCCAAATCATTTTTTGGACAAGGATGGAAGTTTTATGGAAAGAGAAGCATTTCTTCCATTTGGTGCAGGTAAATGCAAAACATGGTTGATAGTTGTTTCCAGGGTTCATTGAAGGACTAAACTCAAGAACAGTTGCTCCCTGCTCAGAATGTTCTTAGAAATCACTATATTACCGAAATGGTGTGACAATCTTTTAGTATTGTTATGCGGAGGAGACAACTGATTCTATTAAATATAGCTTGGATATAATGAGGAACTGATACCCCCTTTTTTGCATAATATCCCAGAGTTCTTATATCGAGCAAGGACATGGGGACATTGGACCTGTTATGGTTGCCAAACTCCAGGTGGGGCCTGGAGATCTCCCAGAATTACAACTCCTCTCCGGAGGACAGAGCTCAATTCCCCTGGAGAAAAGAGATGCTTTGGAGGGGGAACTTTATGGCATTATACCCCACTGAGGTCCCTCCCCTGCCCAAGCTGTACCCCCAATTCTCCAGGAATTGCCCAACCTAGAGTTGGCACGACCCTACCAGTAGTGCCCACTCTGACTGCTAGGTGCTCGGCACAGTGGTGCAAGGTCTGAGGCAGAAGCCCAACACTGTTTCCTGAGAGCTCTAAGTAATGAAGGCAGGAATAGAACGTGGGCCTTTCTGCAGGTAAAGCAGGTACTTTTCCATGGAGCCAAGACTCTTCCCACTTAGCCTCCTTTCCTGCCAATATAGCATTGCAAATGTTACAGCTCTGGAAAAATAGGGACTTGAATTCCTTTGAGAGCGCACGAGAAGGATCTGCTGTTGGGAAGCAGCCCAGCCCCACGCCTCCCTCCCTTGTCTATTGGCTGGATGTTGTGCCGCCTTCGCCAGCCAATGACAGCTGTGAGGCTTGAAGCTGGATCCCTTCTTTTCTCCTTCTCTCATAATACTAGAACGTGGGGTCTTCTGCTGAAGCTGGCGGGTGAGAGATTCAAAACAGATAAAAGGAAGTATTTCTTCACACAATGCATAGTTAAATGGTGAAACTCCCTGCCCCAGGATGTGGTGATGACTGCCAACTTGGAAGGCTTTAAGAAGGGAGTGGACATGTTCATGGAGGAGAGGGCTATCAAGGCTACTAGTAAAAAGGAATACTAGTCATGATGCATACCTATTCTCTCCAGGATCAGATGAGAATGCCTATTATAAAGTGATGCATATTGGGGCAAAAAATCCCAACTTCACATATACACTGATGGGATCTGTGCTGGCAGCAACAGATCAAGAAAGGGATCTTGGGGTGGTAGTGGATAGCTCAATGAAGATGTCAACCCAGTGTGTGGCTGCTGTAAAAAAGGCAAATTCCATGCTGGTCATAATTAGACGAGGAATAGAGAATAAAACTGCTGCTATCATACTGCCCTTGTATAAATCTATGGTGAGACCACACTTGGAATACTGTGTACAATTCTGGTCACCGCACCTAAAAAGGGATATTACAGAGCTTGAGAAGGTGCAGAAAAGAGCAACCAAAATGATTAGGGGACTAGAGCAACTGTCCTATGGGGAGCAGTTAGGATGCTTAGGGCTGTTTAGCTTGGAAAGAAGGCGGCTAAGGGGTGACATGATAGAGGTCTATAAAATTATGCATGGTTTGGAGAGAGTGGACAGGGAGACGTTTTTCTCCTCTCCCATAATACTAAAAAGTGAGGTCATCTGTTGAAGCTGGAGGGTGAGAGATTCAAAACAGATAAAAGGAAGTATTTTTTCACACAACACATAGTTAAATTGTGGAACTCCCTGCCCCAGGATGTGGTGATGGCTGCCAACTTGGAAGGCTTTAAGAGGGGAGTGGACATATTCATGGAGGAAAGGGGTATTCATGGCTATTAGTTAAAATGGATACTGGTCATGCTGCATGCCTATTCTCTCTAGTATCAGAGGAGTATACCTGTTATATTAGGTGCTGTGGAACTCAGGCAGGATGGTGCTGCTGCAGTCATCTTGTTTGTGACTTCCTAGAGGTACCTGGTTGGCCACTGTGTGAACAGACTGCTGGACTTGATGGGCCTTGGTCTGATCCAGTAGGCCCTTTCTTATGTTCTTATATATTAGGTGCTTTGGAACACAGGCAGGACAATGCTGCTGCAATTATCTTGTTTGTGGGCTTCCTAGAGGCGCCTGGTTGGGCTTCCGAGAGGCACCTGATTGGCCACTGTGCTGGACTTGATGGACCTTGGTCTGATTTAGCATGGCCTTTCTTATGTTCCTCCTTGGAGTACTGCACAACAGCAAAGGGGGCTGAGGATTAATAAGAACCCATCTGGGGAGGTTTCTCAAAAAACAGGAGCTCTGAAGTTGTTAGAATGTAGCTGCCCGGCCAGTGGGAACCAAATGCAGATTCTCACATTGTGGTTCTCACTGACCCACAACTGTGCTTGGTGGAATGTGGGACTGGTGAGTCGCACCCATGGACAGAGGCCACACTCAATGGGAATGGGACAGTCCACTACATAGAGTGTCTGGCAGGAGGAAGAGGAAGAAGAGGAAGAGTTGGTTGTTATATGCCAACTTTCTCTACCTTTTAAGGAGAATCAATCCGGCTTACAATCTCCTTCCATTCCTCTCCCCACAACAGACACCTTGTGTGGTAGAGTGGGGCTGAGAGAATTCCGAGAGAACTGTGACTAGCCCAAGGTCACCCAGCTGCCTTCATGTGTCAGAGTGGGGAAACCAGCATGGTTCATCAGATTAGAGTCCGCAGCTCCTAACCACTACACCATGCTGGTACTGTACTGAGTAAGCCCTGCCCTGCTCCTTTTCTTAAAACATTTGACTTCAGGCAGTCTGATTTTGTGTTCCATGATGAATCCCTTGCTGGGCCTAGCCCATCTCATATGTCCCTCCCAATGTTTGAGGCAAAAAAAAATTTGTCCAATAGAGGACAAATTGCACCACAAGTTTGGACTTTGGAGAATGGTGGTGAGATAGTCGCTGCTGAATTGCCCCATTCTTATGTAAAGCTTAAAAAGCCAAAAATGGGGTATTTTTCCCCACTGAGAACAGCAAGGCTACACCAGGAAAAACCTGGCACAGCAACTCTGTTGCTGGAGGGGGCGTTCCCGGACTGAAAGGGTCAGGAAGCTGCCTACTGGCAGCTCTGACCCCCAGAATGCCCCCCCGGGATGACAGCGCAGTGACTTGCGCCGTCGACAGGAGGCTGTTCGTGCTATTGTGATCGTATAAAACTTCGCTGATTTTCTGGTGAAAGTACAGAAAGATGAATAGAACTGACTACCAATTTCAGCATGGATATAGAAGAATTGACGCTCTCTTTTCTAGATCATACAGCTCTTCTATTGAGGCTCAGCATTCTAGTAAATCTGTGATCAGACCAGTTCCTAACACTTTTGGAAAGGAAGCTCCAACCATGGCTGACATTCAGACTGGGGCTACTTGGCAAGGGAAGAGGGGGTTTAATCCTTTCAGTGCCCACAGAGGTTCACTTATCACTTATCACAGGCATAAACACACATCACCACCATCATTATCATCATAAAAGTAGCAACAGCAGCTCTAGTTGGGGGGGAAAGCAAGAACTTGCCTTGTGCCCAAATTTTGTCTTCTGAGGAATTACAACATCATGGAGGGAGTCTCAAGAAGAACAGTTGGTTTTTATATGCCAACTTTCTCTACCACTTAAGGAACAATCAAACCGGCTTACAATCACCTTCCCTTCTCCTCCCACAACAGACACCCTGTAAGATAGGTAGGGCTGAGAGCTGTGACTAGCTTAAGGTCACCCAGCTGGCTTCATGTGGAGGAGTGGGGAAACCAACCTAGTTCACCAGATTAGCCTCTGCCCCTCATGTGGAAGAGTGGGGAATCAAACCCGGTTCTCCAGATTAGAGTCCACCACTCCAAACCACCGCTCTTAACCACTACACCACGCTGGCTCTACTCTTCTCTTTTGTTGGTGGGCCACAAAATAGGAATGAAGCAGCTTGTCAATGAAATGTGGTGTGGAGGGAATTATAACTGCAGCAACACAAGTTTCTGAGGAGATACTTTTGGAGGTGGAGGAAAAAGCTTGGCCCATCAACTCATGCTATGTCACCAAAATCCAAGCTAGATGTTCATCTAGGTGATGCATTCTAGACAATACAAGGAAACTTATTACTCACATTTTGCTCTCCCTTGTTTCCTTTGCAGGGGCCCGTACCTGTATGGCAGAGCAGCTGGCAAGGATCGAGCTATTCATCATTTTCACCAGCCTGATGAGGGCATTTACCTTCCAACTGCCAGAAGGAGTGAAAGAACTCGACACAGAACCCATTGTTGGAATATCATTTGCTCCCCGCCCTTATAAGCTCTGTGCTGTTCGCCGCAGCAGTTCATAAACTGTACAGATTGGAGTGGACCATTTGTTACTGTTAATTTCTCTGTTGTTCCTGTTCTGACCTGCTCAATTCATTCTGTCCTTGGTTTCGCTATCGGAGCTCCATGGATGCCTCCTTAAGATGGAATTCAGGAAGACCTGTGATGTTTCTGGTGCCTGATACATAATAAAGTATTTTGATGTCTTCAAGTAAATGCTCAGTACAGAATTCTAAAAGGTAAAGTGTACCATTGAGTCACAACCGACTCATGGTGATGCCATGAAGTTCCACCTCATGGGGCTTTCATGGAAAGAGATGAGCAGAGGTAGTCTGTCATTGCCTTCCTCTGCATAGCAGCCCCAGGCTTTCTTAGTAGTCTCCCATCCACGTACTGGTTCTGCTTTGCTTCTGAGCTCTAACAAGATCTAGCTAATCTGTTCTATTAGGGATGCTAATAATACACAGTTCTGGTGATATTTAAAACGAGACATTTCTCATTTCTTTCTACATCCTTTTCAAAAAGTGATGGGTTGCGTGAGAGAAAAGGATATGGCATAACTGAGTTAAAAGCAATCATATAATAGAGTATATTCACAAACAAACCTTACATTTCCTGTGATCTGTCGCAAGAATTTTCAGTATTGATCATTAGTTTATATTAAAAATATTAGTAATCTATATTAAAAGAGTTTGGGTTGAAATTGACCACATACATTATCACCTATAGACCTGACTTTCAGAAAGCAGCTATTAGCTGACATCAGCTCCAAGCAGGACTCTGACCTAAAAGGGTCATAAGTAATTGCATCGCCAGCAATTAATCACCCAAAGCACATCAGATGCCCCAAAATTTATGCAAGGTTATAAAAACAGACAACAAATCATCTGTCCACTAAGGGAGAAGTTGTTTTCAGAACATGGGAATACTGACTGATGGACAAGCACAATCAGATATCAAAACAGACAGCGAAAAGAATTATTATGGAACAAGATATTTCTAAACAATTAAGTCATGATTTGCAGAAAACTCATTTCCTAAGAATGTGACAGGGAGGGGTCATATGGGACCCCCTCTCCTCTCTATAAAGGAACAACCTAAAACCCCAGTTCTTTGTCCTTCCCTGGGAGAAGCATTTTCTCTCTCCTTTGGAACGACCCAAAGTACTTTGCTACATGTTATTTGTTTGTGTGTATCTCTGTGGGGTGTTGTTACTCTTCTCTATGCCTTATTATAAACCTATATCCTTTCTACTATGAATGTGTGGTCTGAAGCTGTCTTAAGAACAGGGTTTGTGGTTTCCTATTGCACTCTCTGGCATTGCTTTGGTAAGGAGCAGGCAGGGAGGACCAAACACAACGAACAAGAAGGAGGGGGGAATGTCAAATTCCCGCCACAGCATGGAGGTTCCACCGAGATGTTTTTGGCTTCCTTTCTGCCTGCGTCAGGATTAAGATAAGTATGTTTTGCCTTGTAAAGTTCAGTTCAGTGAAGAAATTTTCTCCCCTTCCTTTTGTTGGTTGCAGCTGAAACTGAGTATGTTTTCCTTTCCTTTTTTTCTATTGTGAGGATTGCAAGGGTTTAAGTTTAAGAGTAAGTGTATCTTTATTGCTGAGTTTTGTTAAGAAGTGTTTTGATAGTGAAGATTTTTGTGAAGGTTGTGGTTCTGTGAAGATTTTGTGAAGAATTTTATTGCCTGAGGTATTTGAGATAGTGAGTATTTGCGTAATATGTAATGTGGTGATCTATGAAATGGTGTATTTTAGGGCTAGGAAGAGCCAAATAGTGTTTTGTTTTGTTTTTATTTTATGCCTTTTCGAGCGTGAGTCTGGAGGTATTTTGTTGTAGAATTAGGGGTTTATGAGCTGGCCTAGACCCTGTATTTTTAATGCCTTTATGAGCTGGAACTAGAGGTATTAAGGCCCCTCCCTACGAGCTGGTCTGAGGAGGTGGCTAAATAGGTAGATTAGAATGCCCCTCCCTACGAGCTGGGCTGAGGAGGTGGCAAGATAAGTAGATTAGAAGGCTTACGAGTTGAACTGGGCCTTAAAAGTTGATTAAAGAGATCTCTGTGTGATATTTTTTTAGATAAGTGTTTTAAAATTATATGCCTGTTTTCTTTTCTTTTCTTCTTTTTTTGTGTGTGTAACCGGTTATAAATGTCATTATGTCTTGAAGTATTTTGCATGAGGGGAAGGAGGTATGAGCATGTCTGAAATTTGAATGAGTGATATTGTGCTTGATTAGAGAGATGGTCTGTAAGACTTAACAGAATGCATGTTGTAGAGGGAGTGTGATTGTGTGTATTCTGTGTGAGCCCTACCCACTCAAGTGTTTTCATAAGCACCCACATATGTCCCATTAGCTTCAAATAAGCTTGCCCACCCTCTGACTGGGACTTTACCTATGATGCCTCTCGTGCTGAGAGCCAAAATGGGAAACCTCATGTCAAGGCAAGCAGCTCCTGTTAAAGCCATGAGCTTGTCTGTATGCAAACAGATGAGCAGCCTCCTTGTCATCTCTGCTTTAGTTTATAAGTTTATTGGGGAACAGAGCTTAACAGCTAAAAGTGCAGAACACTGCGCTCCAATATCCAGCCCTTCCTTTCCCTCTTTTCCATTTTATAAGCTCTGCTGACCAGGCCTAGGAGGGGCTGGTCCTCACCTGTGGCTCAGTAGAGTCCCCTTGTGTGTGTAAAATCCACTTCTTTAATGTGTGTATGAATGTGAGAGAGTGTACAAAAGAAATATGGGGGGAAATAAGGATTTGTTCTGCTTAATAATGGAAAAGTTAATGCTTAGTATAGTGACAGAAGCCTCCTTGGTATGGAGGCCTGGTTTTTTTTCCCCTTTTAGCTTTGAAATTGAAAATGTGTAGCTTTTAGTCATGCTTTGCAATTGCAGTAGAAACTCCCTGGCCCAGAGATGTCTATCTGGCACAGGAAGGATATAGCTATGTAATGTATTATGCTCTCATAGGAAATAAGATTGTGTGTGTGTGTTTTAACTGGTACTTTAGGGTGCTTGTTTGTGAGGAAGCCGGCCGGTTCCTCTCAAACACATTGCAGGGAGCAGGCTCCCCCCCCCCCACCCTGCATGTTTAGAATTCCAACTGCAAATGTGTCTTAATGCCCTCTCAACATGCCTGGGAGAGGCAAGAAAAACTATTTCTGTTTCCTCATATTGTAAGTTAAATAAGCAAGGTCACTTCCATTGCAAAATGAAAGTCTTCCCTTTAGTAATGATAAAATATTTGTACACCTCAGTCCTGCAGAAACCGATCTCTCCTTCTTTAGAAAATTTCCTCCTGTTTAATTCTGCATTTGGCTTAAGTACTGGCTATTGTTTTGAAAGTCAGAGATAAAAAGAAACAAATTGAAAGGACTGAGGAATCTGATTTTGCATTGATAGTGGGTCTGCCAAACTTCCAGGTATATCTGGACTGGCACACCCATGACCAATGACAAATTTGTTTAGACTATTAGATCCAGCAATGCAGCTGCTAAAATGGTAAAATAAGCTTGTAAATTAACACTAGAAAAGGGTTTGAAAATGATTTACCAAATATCAAGCAAGGGCCCTTCTTACACAGAAAATGACTAATGAAAACCCCTCTAAATTGGTAAAAGCATACAGTGCAACACTCTTGGAGTTAACCTAAAACTAAGGGGCTAAAAGGTGGGTTTCTGTTGAAAGAAGAGAAATTTACAGTTGAAAAATTTCCTATAAAAAATAATAATAAGCCCATTCTAAAGGCTCAGAATTTTCCG
Source organism: Euleptes europaea (assembly GCF_029931775.1). Lineage (NCBI taxonomy): Eukaryota > Metazoa > Chordata > Lepidosauria > Squamata > Sphaerodactylidae > Euleptes > Euleptes europaea. The sequence continues at coordinate 9,917,975 of NC_079316.1, forward strand.
TCCCCCTTTTCCACCTCAGGCCCACTGGCCTCTCTTGGAAACAGTGTAATGGTTAGCACTCTGGACTCTGAATCCAACGATCCAGATTCAAATCATTTGGCCACCTCAGATAAATGAATTTTGTACACTAAAGCAAGCATTAAACTTGGGCAAAGACAAAATTATAAGAAGTTGTATAGATTTCAAATGCAAGCCTAGAAAACTGTTAATTGCAAAGAGAACAGGTTGGCCTTACCACGAGTCATGTCTTGCCAAAACAGCCCTCTGCCTTCATTCAGAGGGAGGAGGGGGAAGGAACGTAATCACCAGGCCCACTGACACTCTCTACAGCTCAAACTTTGTGCTGAAGAAATGCATTCACCCTACCCCCCTCCAAAGATTTCACCATTTGAGAGCGCCCGTCTACTCCTTGCCTGAGATAGATAAGATGTACTTTTGAGAAGCGACTGGAGGCAAATCACCCCCCCCCAACGGCCTTGTCTGTAAAGGAACACATTCCTCTGCACTGTTCTGTCTTACACCCCCTTCCAAGCACCACTTCTAAAGGAATTTTTTTTAAGGTCTCGCTCTCTGGCTTGCAAAGCAAGCCCTGACACTCTGTGTAAGCACAGAGGTGCCATCACTTTCTGTCTTCTTTGGGCCCCCTTTTGCAGGAACCTTGTGGTTTGCTTAACATTTAGCAAATTCACAGCAAGGACCTCAATAATCAGGAAACACAAGAGCTCTATTTTTATTTTTAATTATATTTTTGCTTTAATTTGAAAAACAATTTTGAAACTTGCTTTGTGTAAAATACCATGAATTGTAAGCATTGGGAGCCTCATTGCTCTCCCAATCTGGAACCCATCCCTGCTTTCAAGGTGCACTCTGCACATGGCTTGTGGTGGTGACAAGCAAAAAAAAAATTTTGTTTTGTTTTGTTTTTGCATTTTGAATTTGGAAGGTTTTTTTGCAGTTCTATATTAAATTAAAACTTTTATAGGGGGAATATCCATTATGGGCTTTGTACTTATAAGTTTTATTTCATGTTGTCATTTTGGACTTTTCCCATTTTTTTACTTTATCTTATGTTTGGAATTTTGGAAACTTTTAAAAAAGCCCCAATCTTTTAATAGAACTGCTAATCAACTGTTTGGACCCCCCAAGCTCCTTCATCCCTGCAAATGCCTGCCACACAGCCGCCCAGGATATGAAGGAGGGGGAGAGTAAAAGCAACCCTCCAAGAACTCCGGTTGCTACTGGAAACCTAATCACCTTTGACACCTATGAAAATGCCCTGGCAGACCGTGCAGCCTCCTTTGGCAACACGGAAAGCCATGGTTTTACAAATGGGGGCACAAGATAGCCCAGGCACCTAATTTCATGAGTCACCTGGGAATGGGGGGAGGTTGGTTGGAGAAACTTGTAATCTTTTAATTTAATTAAGTTATGTAGTTAGATTATGTAATAGGTAGTTAAGTCTTTACTAATTAGTTATGTTATTCACTAATACTGGATTGTCGGGGGGCAGAACCCCACTTCCCGCAGCCATGAAACATCCCTGTTTTTATTTTTAATTTTGTTTTTAATTTTGCTTTTTGGTTTTATTATTCTTTTAATTCTCCTGGCTACACCAGCCTAGCGGAGGAACGCAGCATGATTACTAAACATGTTTTGTCTTTTTCAATACTTTTGAGGGTCATCCATGGAGAGGTGCAGAACGTACAATCAGTACCGGCTGACGGTGGCAAAACATCAAGCCAGGGGACCTGGTGTGGACACTGACATGCCGCAGGCACAACAAGTTCCAGCCAAAGTGGGAAGGGCTGCACAAACCGCTCCTGGTATACCAGCTACTGCTACCTAAGAGACCAGTGGAACCATGCTTCACATGCACAGAAGCTTGTCAACCCTGAGACAACTGCAGAACGCGCCAGCCAAGAGCCAGGCCAACCAAGGAGACGAGAACCCTAGCCCAATCCCCCCGCCTCTCTTTACGCTACAAGAGGAGGCGTTTCCTGCGACCACCAGCCCAGTGCCCCAATGAGAACTATATTTTTTTTACATCGTGACACCCCAGCCACCAGAGACAACTCATGACCCTTGAAGCTTTTTTTTTGAGCTTTGCTTTAAATGTTTGTCCTCATTTTGCTTTGAACTTTGAGCCTCTGATCCACAACAATGGACACTTGCTGACAATAAATGTACAAAGTATTGCTTTCCCATCTAGATTAGTAAGAAACATTTTTTTATATAGATAGTTAGGAGTATCCCCACTGAACGAGACTCTGGGAGAAATCCCTCACCAATCCCCAAGAAGTTTTAATAAAAAGAAAGGGAATCCCAACACCCCACGACAATCCAGAACATTTAGGGAACTATGTAGATGCTTGGGTGTGCAGTGTTTTGAATTAGTACTAAGCAATGATTGTGAATGTCAATTGATGGTGAGAGATATGTTGTTTTCGTTTCTGTGTGGGTTTAGGTATGAAATTGTTGAATCTGTGAAAGGACTTTACAATACATGGCTGTTCTGTTCACAGTTCCAGCCAGCAAACTAATCTGAAATATTCCAAATTTAGTTATTTAAATATACCCCAGGACTTTTGATTCTGGACATAGTTTATGAAAAGCAAGCCTTTGTTATAAACAAATGGGGGACCTCAGTATGACAACATTTAACTCTATAGCAAATTGTAATAAAATGGTCCCAATATATATATTACATCAATTCACAGACCCAGCAACCTCATACCACTTTGCAATGACCATACGCACATTGAAGGAGGAGCTTTATAGAAGCTCCACAGAATGAGGGTAGACAGATAGGAGAATATATTAGAAAGTATACAGGGAGGTACCCAATAAGTTAAGGAAATAGGATGTATGGAATAGTTTCAGCAGCTAGCTGATAGGAAAATGGAGGCGCCCTGCACAACAACACTTCTGCAATCACAAACCCCAGGTACAAAATTAATTTCCAAGTTTAACAGGATGAGTTAACATACTTGTGTACATTATAATTCTGAACTTATTTATTTCTGTTTCTGTTATAATCATGCTTTATTGCCTCACACCATGTATGCCATGTATGCCAGCAATATGTATACCTTCAGGACACAACCCACTAAATAGTTTGGGTCAATTCAACCCAAAAATGGGAGAACTGTCGCGAGAATTTTCAGTATTGATCATTAGTTTATATTAAAAATATTAGTAATCTATATTAAAAGAGTTTGGGTTGAAATTGACCACATACATTATCACCTATAGACCGATCTGCAGGGAAGGAATTTTTTTTCAAAGGTACTGTGGGGCCGTTTTTTGAGGTAGAGTTCCCACATGTTCAGGGTAGCTTCAAGGGGCTCTCCTTGCATGAACCCCAAAGTTTGGTGAAGATTGGGTCAGGGGGTCCGATTTTAGGGGGTTCAGAAGGGGTGGCCCCCCTCCTCCATAGAGACGTATGGTCAAGTTTACAATGCTTCTCTATGGAGGAGGGGATCGACCCCTTCCAGACCCCATAAATTGGACCCCCTGATCCATTCTTCACCAAACTTCGGGGTTCATGCAAGGAGAGTCCCTTCAAGCTACCCTGAAAATTTGGGGACTCTACCTCCAAAAACACCCCCACAGGAGCTTTGGAAATATTTTTCCATAGACTACAGTGACCCTATTTCACATGTGCTGGGAATTGCCAAGCAAACTTTCTCATCATTGGTTTCCATGGGCCCATGCAAAGCAATGGGAGGACAGGTCTAAGTTCCAGTGGAAAAGTGGAGAGGTATGTGAGTAAGCACAGGCCAATGCCTCCCTCCCCAAGAACCCATGCAAGCCCTACACAACCAGACACCAACCCAATCCAGCAGCACAACAAACCACATAGAGAAGGGTAATAGAGCCAAGACTCTTTACAAAAACCCTGAAACACAACACACCACAACAAAATCAAAAGTGGGGGCACTTTTGCCATCCAGTACAAAACCACAATCTGACACTATGTGTAGGGCAGAGGCCAGACACCAGCACCCAGGCATGCTCTGGCAGCACACACCCAACAAAACCCATGTCCCGCCACACAATTCCAGGTAGCTGGAGGTCTGGGGGCACCGCTTCCAGCCCAGATGTGGTGCCAAGCCAATCCGACACACAGGGCAAAACCCAATAACAACCAGGCATGCAACAAAGATACGTACCCACACTTTTCCCTTAGAAGGAAGGCCTCAGAAAGTGAGAGGGGCTTCGTAATGCACCCAGATCCTCTTCTCTCTGCAGTCTCGCACACCTTCACACAGCCCACTCCAATCTTGGAAAAAGCTTCAGTCACAATTGTTATGGGTTGCAAGAGTCCCTTAGTCTTGACTTGAGCTTTGCCCACCAGCTGGCACGCTTCACACGTCTTGCAGAAGGCTCTAATGTCCATTCCCATACTTGGCCAATAAAATCTTTCCTGTACCCTGTCTCTTGTTTTGTTGATGCTGTCTCATGAGCTAGCTGCAGTATCTGTAGCCTGTACTTTTTCGGAATGACCAGTTTGTTTTTGTTTTTTATTTACCAAAATTTCATATTGATCCCAGTTCCACTGCAATCTTGACTTTCCCGCAATTAATAATTTGGTCCGCGGAATAAAATCTAATTCCCACTTTCTGCTTGTTAACCAATACACATACTAGGGTAAAAACTTTGAAACTCTGGGGATTTTTTTCTACCCTCTTTATTAAATAAAATCAAATTAAATTTATTACAGTCATGGACCATTGAATAAAACAGAATGATAAAAACACAAATATTCAGGTTAAAACAAAATTCAAATATTTAAAAGAGACATAGACATTACAGAAATAATCAATACACAGAAATTAATAAGGATGATACAATCTATAAGGTTCCAAACAATATTCATGCTATACTTCCATAGCCATTGTATAGATTTAGTCCAGCGCTGCCTTTGTTTTTATTGCTAACCAAGCAAATCTGGCAACTCTATTCATTAAGACCTCACTTGTATCTAACAGTAATAATTTAAGGCGTTGTTTCCTTAAAACTCTAGGACATTCTACAAGTAATGATGTTAATAGTCCTGTAAACCTCTCTAGGAGCTCTGCGCCAAGCTCTTCCACAGAGCTAAGCACTTTTAAATGAACTACATAGCACTTTAAGAATAACAGATTTTAACTATTTTATTGATATTTTAACATTTTTATACTGTATTTTAATGACTGATTAATGTACTTAAAAGATCTATGCCAATAAAGGTTTGAATGAATGAATGAATGAATGAATGAATAGTCCTGTATATATATGGTCATATATTCAAATAGCACATGCTTACATTCAAATAGCACATGCTTACATTCAAATAGCACATGTTCGGTGGTTTCGAGTTCACCTTCTTTACAGATACATTTACGTGCTTCCATCGGAAGTCTATTATATTTCCCGTCTAAATATGTAGAGTGTAAAGCATTGTGCCAAAGAAGCATAAAAGATCTTCAATACTCAGAATTTGTAATATTAAACAAATATGGCATCATGACGCTCCTATTGAGCAAGTCCTTTCTAAAAAGGGGATCCAAGATCTTATTTAAATCATGTTGCCTTTCTACTTCTATCACTCTGGTTTTAACAAGTTCCTTTGTTTTCTCATAAGGTCAAACTTGTACGAAAGCCAGAAATACCCCAACTTTTTCTTAAGTGCTGTTTGCCAAGGTGCTACAAATATTAGAGTTATTAGACCCTTCTTTTGGAACAACAATTTTAGCCAAAACAAAAGTGTGACCACCCAAATAGACATTAACCATCCCAGTTTCGATTCTAAGTGCAGCATTAGAAATATTATTCGGCACCTGAAGAATTTTCCTTAAAAACTTGGACTGAATCTTCTCCAAACTAGATATATTACCAGAGATGCTCAGTGGTGCCCATAGGTTATTTGCACAAGGGTTTTGGCCTCAAAGGCCTTTATTGCAGCTGGGATACATCATCCTCCTTTATGCCAAAAAAAAAGTCTGAATTGCTCCTGAGTTTTTCTGAGCATTTAATGCAGTATAATTAATATGAGCTGTTCTAGCTTGTGAAGCCTGGAATATAACCCCAAGTTATGATTAAGTTCATAAGATGACTTTGAGGACTGCATCTAACCCTGATACCAGTAAATTATGGTGTAAACTGAATGGGACGTCTATACATGAAAATACTGGTATTAGGGTTAGATGCAGTCCTCAAAGTCATCTTATGAACTTAATCATAACTGAAAAGGGAGTGAAGCAGGGCTGCATACTGGCCCTTCTTCTATTTAACTATTTTATAAATGATATTAATAGGTTAAGATACCTATTAATATCATTTAAATTTCTATTTAAATGTTCATCCGCCAAAAATTAGTGGAAAACACTTTTTGTTTTTGTTGTGTGCTGATGATTTGGTCTTATTCTCTAGGACGTTAGGACTTAAGATCTGCTTTTGATTCTATTTCAAGAAAAAAATTATGGTGTAAACTGAATGGGACGTCTATACATAGAATCAAAAGCAGATCTTAAGTCAACAAAAGTGACATAAAAGGAGGCCCATTTGTTTGAAGAATATTTTGCTATCAGATGGTCAAGTAACATACAATGGTTCATGGTGGACTGTCCTTCTCTAAAACCACCATGTTCCTCTATTAAAAGATTTTTTTCTTCTAACCAATCTCTCAATTTCCAATATAAATGCCTTGCATACAGCTTACTTATAGTACTAAAGAGACTTATTGGCCTATAATTTTGAGGGTTGTTAATACAACCTTTCTTATGGATAGGTACAACGATAGCAACTTCCCAGCCTTTTGGTAACCTACTTGTTTTATCAATAAGCATAAAAAGCTTAGTCAATATTGGATCCACCAGCTTTGGTTTCTCATGATAAGATCAAGAGAAACCAAGTCATAACCAGGAGCTTTCCCTGATTTCAAAGTTTCTATAAATTTTCTGATCTCTGATTGGCTAACCGATGGCCATTCCAGCAAATTAGTCAGCACATTAAGACCCATCCTCAACTTTATTCCAGCTCTAATGAAGAATACAATGCCCTTTAATGAGATTCCCAGATTTCGTGTGGAATCGTTGAGTACAAGCCAGGTTTTTTTAAAGAGTCTGTCACCAAATTCCAAAATTGTGAAGGATTATTACCTTTTGCTGCTTGTTTAATTTTCTTCCAAGCTCCCAAGGCAGCCTTCATCTTTTTGGCTTTTATTAGGCTTTTGTATTTTTGTTTTCAGTAGTTTAATCTCAATATCAGCATCTACAGAGGGGTAACATCTATATTTAATATGCATATCTCTTAAAAACCTTTTTAGACTTCTGCACTCTTGGTCGTGTGTGTGTGTGTGTGTGTGTGTGTGTGTGTGTGTGTGTGTGTGTGTGTGTGTGTGTGTGTGTGTAAAGTGCTATCAAGTCACAGCCAACTTATGGTGACCCCTTTTTTGGGGGTTTCATGGCAAGAGGTGGTTTCACTAACAGAGGTGGTTTGCCAGCGCCTTCCTCTGCACAGCAACCCTGGTATTCCTTGGTGCTCTCCCATCCAAATACTAACCAGGGCTGACCCTGCTTAGCTTTTGAGATCTGATGAGATCAGGCTAGCCTGGGCCATCTATGTCAGGACTCTTGGTCATAGCAGTCATTAAATCCACTATTAATCTGCTTACTAGCAACAGAGGCGGAACCAATTAATGCATTCTGCAGATCTTAGACCATACTTTCATACATAGCTATACATGAGGAACCTTCCCCACTATTCATAAATTCCTGTGTTTTCCCAATAAAATGGACAGATCTAAACAATTTATAGTATTAAGAGTTGTCAAGTTCTATTTAACTCATGGGAGGCAATTCTCATCTGCTGCCAAACCTTCAAAACCCAGATCCAGGTGCAGCTGATTAGTTGAAAATGAGCAGCATAACACCAAAGGAAAATTATTGCTATCAGGGTGAGAGCGAGTTCCCCCTCCTGTTCAGCTGTACCAGATCCACAGCTGAACCGTGCAAGCTAATTAACAGGCCTGAGTAGATGGCCTTGATGAGAAACTGGGGGCGGGGGTGAGGGGGAGGGTGGCAAACACCTGCAGAGAATCAGAGAACAGTGAACTTAACTGGAACTAGGGTTGCCAACCTCCAGGTTCTAGCTGGAGATCTCCTGCTATTACAACTGATCTCCAGCCAATAGAGATCAGTTCCCCCAGAGAAAATGGTCACTTTGGCCATTGCACTCTTCGGCAATGAAGTTCTTCCCCTCTCCAGACCCCAACCTCCTCAACCTTGTCAGAAATACCAATCAATAATCAATACTCTTATCCCCTTACCCAATCTTACTTAGGGATAGAGAAGACCAGACACAGAGAAATCTGTTGAAACATTTATGTGGCCATAATAAATGGGAGACAGCTTAGCACATGCAAGTGCTTCTAGCTGCTCAAAGCGTATGGTCCAGTGCTTGCTCCTTTATAGCCATCACAGATGTCCAGCCCTACAGATGCCCGAACGTCAGCCCTCTTGGCTTCCCTTGATTGGTTAGCCAAGTTACAGCCTCTTTCCAGACCGTCCTACAATCCATATATGGCATACATTGACATCATTCAACCTCCACCCCCAAAACCTACCGGTGGCAAAGAGGGATCTGGCAACCCTAGATGGAACTAACTGGAAAATGCCTTTAAGATGGTTTCTCTCTTGACAGCCAGACAGAGCCAAATACAAGTACATCCCATTGAATTTTTGCTGTCCCCTGAGAAAGATGGCAGAGATGCTCCCGAGAGGATGCTAACCCTCCTGGCTGACTGGAAACCCTTTCTACCGACTCCAGACAGGAAAAGGGGTCCCTCTTTCTCCAGAGAGATGCTGGCAAAACTCCCCTCGGGCATTGAGTGGACAGGGTGGGGGTGGGGAGAAGAACCCCCAATGGCCACTTAAACTGTCGCCCCGTTTGAAAACGCCCCTCTCTTGGCTCCTCCCACATGCGAGCTTCTAAAACAGAGCCAGGCAAGCATGAAGCCCCCAGAGTCGAAGCAAAACAGAGCGTTGCTTTTTCTTCTTCAGCTCAAACAGAATCTGAACCATTAATTGAACAATTAATTGAAACTGAAATACAATGCAATACTTACTGTCCTATCAAACCAAAACTAATTTTACCCCTTTAACAGAATAAAACACATCATTTACAACTTAGCATGTCATGAGACGACAAGAGTCCCTGGAAAAGACAGTCATGCTAGGAAAAGTTGAGGGCAGCAGGAAAAGAGGAAGACCCAACAAGAGATGGATTGACTCAATAAAGGAAGCCACAGCCTTCAATTTGCAAGATCTGAGCAAGGCTGTCAAAGATAGGACATTTTGGAGGACTTTCATTCATAGGGTCGCCATGAGTCGGAAGCGACTTGACGGTACTTAACACACGCACACACAACTTAGCATATACAATTTGCAATGTTTGACATATGTGTGGAATTTAAAAGTTGTAGAGGCTGGCTGCTGAGATCCCTCTCTTCCTCAAACCCCACCCTCTTCAGGCTCCACCCCTAAATCTCCAGGAATTTCTCCACCCAGAGCTGGGCCCGGCCCCGGCAGCCAGCACTGCACAACTAGGCCTTAGTTTTCCCAGGTGGAGGCTGCCAGCTGGAGGGAAGGAAGGTAAGCTGAATACAGGGAGAAGACAAAGGTAGGTGGGTTGGTGGATGGGATGGAGAGAAGTAAGTAGAAAACAAGAAAGGGATATGGGGGCTTTAGGAAAGGAGAAGAAATAGCGGGGGAGGGGAAATTAGATGCTGCCCCACTAACTCGTGCTGGTCTCCTGTTTGTGAAATCCAGTGCATGTGATGAAGTCTACTGTTGTCTATTCCTCCCCAAATCCTGCCCTCCTGAGGCTCCGCCCCAAAAACCTCCCACTGGTAGCAAAGTGGGACCTGGCAACTAGGGTTGCCAACCTCCAGGTGGTGGGAGAACGAAATAGACACCACTGTACAAGTAAATTGTCTTCGCTCCTGATTTTGAAAATCTGTTTGTGAAACACAAGGAGCATCTTATAGGAAGAATGTATAAATTGCTACTTAAATATGACACTGAATCTGAACAAGTTAAACCATGCATGGTGAAATGGATGCAGAATCTAGGAGAAAGAGATACCAATGCAACAATAGGAGATGTTATGGTCTAAAGTGATAAAATTCACAACTAGCCAAACTTTGAAAGAAAATTGGCACAAGATGTTTTTCCATTGATATATCACACCGAAAGACATTCAGAAAATGAACAAAGAATATAGAGGACTGTGCTGGAAATGTAAGGGGCATGAGGGGACATTTTTCATATGTGGTGATCTTGTAAAAAAAGTCAAAAAGTTCTGGAAAGAAGTTCATGCAGAAATACTAATAATTTTTAAAACTACACTTTTCATAAATCCAATTAGGAACTGCACCTACAAATGTTGGAAGATAATCAGAACTTTTTAGGTACATGATAACAGCTGTAAGGATTACATTGGCTGCTAAATGGAAATCTGAGAAATGTCCAGGAATAGAGAACTAGAAGGGTTGGATAGGAAAGCAGACGTTTTGTTGTCAACTCACAAACTGTCCCCCAGGAAATCCTATGTTGCGAAATGGAAAAAGTTTTCGGTTTGGGCTCTGGGAAAAGGTTTCGTTCTGTATTGATGTTCACTATCTGCAGTGTTTGACTTCTTACTGTCCCTAAAAGACTGTGGACTCACCAATTTGTCCATCAAAGTGTGTTTGGCAGCAATAGCTGCTTTTCATGTGGGAGTCAATTCTCAACCATTATTTGTTAACCCAAACTCCAAAAGGTTTCTAAAAGGACAGGACAATGTTTATCCACCAGTGGCTCCCCCGATGACTCAAAGGAGGCTCTCACTAGTATTGACTGGACTAATGACCAGCCCTTTTGAACCACTAGGTTCATGTGACATACCCTTCCTATCATATAAAGATGCATTTCTGGTGGCCATAACATTGGCCAAGAAGGTTAGTGACCTTACAGCACTCCGTACCAGGGTACCTTTACCAAATTCCATAAAGATAAGGTGGTGCTTTGGCCTAGTCTGTCCTTTTTACCTAAGGAGGTGTTATCCTTCCACCTATCCCAGGATACTGTGCTGCCTGTTTCTTCCCTAACCCCAAATCTAGGGCTGAAAAAGCATTATAAATATTGGATGTGAGGCGAGCACTCTTTATTTTATTTAAAAAGGATGGCCGAGTTTAGATTACAGAAGAACCTCTTCAAATGCTTCAGAGGTCCAAACAGGGGTAAAGGAGTATCTTCACAGGCCCTGTCTTAGTGGACAGCATCCGTGATCAGACTGGCGTACAAAAGAGTTCAGGTCTATTCCACCAGGGCACAGGCTGCTTCCGCTGCCTTCTCGAATTGACCTAAGAGGCACCTGCAGGGCAGAAGCCATGAATATGTAAAACAGAGCTGCACTTACCTGTAACTGTTGTTCATCGAATTGGCTTCTGTGCAGTTACGCATCCCTCCCTCCTTTCCCCGCTGTGGGACTCCGACGGTTACAATACGTCGGATTCACCGCGGCACAGAGAGGAGACCTGAGAGAAGCGTGCTCCCTCCCCCTCAGGTCATATGGTCATTTGGGCAGGAAAATTGCTACACTGGCCTGAGAGGAGGAGGAGGAGCACTCTCAGGAGCTGATCTTTCTAGAAGCTAGCAAAATCTTTCTCCATGGCTGGCCTGCACATGCACAGTCCCATGTGTGCAAAAGCCAACTCGATGAAGAACACTTACAAGTAAGTGAGTTCAACACCCCTGCTTTAGGCAGCTGACTAGCAGCGCCACAGTTGCAAGAGGCCCTCAGGACTGTTCTGTTCATCTCAGAATCTCTTAGAAGAGCTGCCAGAAATTCCCATTTCTGCTTGTTAAGGCTTCTTGCACATGTGTCTTTAATAAGTGGACAGTATAAAAAGATGATAAAGAGAGAAGCTACAACACTTCTTGAGGGGGGAAAAAGAACAAGCCAGCAAACAAAGTGCATTCAACCCAACAGAGGCCTTAGAAGGATACCAAGACCAAGAAGGACCATAATGTGGATATGGGCGATATTGGTAGCTGTGCTGGTGTGTCTCCTGATTCTACACTTTCTGAAACTGCTTCAGGCATACAAGAAGTACCCTCCTGGGCCTTCTAGGCTCGAGATTGTTCTACGCATAGTGCGGTCTGGATTCAGATTCGATCCCGATCTTCTCGCTGAGGTACTTCTTTCTAAATAGTTGATCTGCTGAAAAAGACAATGAGCAAACAGAGCTCTGCAGTCTATGGCTCAGGGGCCAAATGTGGCTCAGTACAGAAATACGGCTCTTTTCAGAAAAAAAATGAATAAGTTAAGGTACATTGAAGGGCAATGGGGTTCTAGAATAATCAGCATGTGAAGGAAATGTCAGGTAACGATGTCTATGGGACTGAACAGCTTCTTAGAGATGCTGTACAGAAAAAGAAATGACAGAACAATCTAAGTGTAAACCATTAACAGTTTTATGCCAGTGCACTAAAAGGGTGGTCCTGTGTATATTTATTCGTTATTTTGAGACCCCATACGTGCCACATCCTAATGAAGGACTCAAATCAACCAGTGTTTTGGGTTACAGAAACTTTATAGATTATTAATGAACATGTCTATGATGTGATGTTAAAGCTATATGCATTCATTTATGCAAATAGAATTTCTTATATTTGTTGTTGATCTCTGGTTCTGAATTTTTACGTCCGTCTCTTTAATTGTAAAAGCTTACCAACCTCTGGATTGAGATAACAAAACCAAATGCAAATATCGAGAGATTTCTTTGTATCCCTCTTTTTTAAAAAAAGATTTTTTATTATTTTTAATAATATCAAAACAATATGTATTATATTGATTTAAAAAGATATAAACATTACTAATTTAATCAATACCAAAAAAAGAGAAAAAAAATTTTTTTACTTCCCCACCATCCTCCTCTATCCGTTTATACTCTTAGTACTTCCCTTTGCATATGTTTTCTAATTTAAATCATTCTTTATCCTGGGATTATATCATATACTTCAACGTTTAAAAACTAATAATAACACGCTTATATAAACCTGTACATTCAAATTAATTCAAATCCTTGGGTATTTGCTAAGTTAAATTCATTTCCACAGTACATTCTCCATGCCTCCCATTCCCCCACAAATATCCCGTTGTCCTTTTGATTTATTAATGCTATCAATTTAGCCATTTCTGCTAATTCCATCATTTTATTTATCCAGTCCATCTTGTCCGGTACTTCGGACATTTTCCATTTGCTGCATACACCAATCTTGCTGCTGTGGTGGCATATACTAAAAAAGATCTGAGTTATTATAGTATCTGGTACAATACTTAGCAACATCATTTCCGGTGTTTTAGGGATGTTATGCTGTAAAATCAATCTGTTCGTTAAAGATCATACCCCAAAAGTTTTTTGCTTTTTCACATGTCCACCAAATATGGTGGAAGGAACCAACTTCACTTTGACATTTCCAACATTTTGACAACATAGTTCCATACATTTTGCTAATTTTTTTGGAGTCAAATACCATCTGTATATCATCTTATAAATGTTTTCCCTTAATGATTGTGAAAGCAAAAGCTTCATATCCTTAGACCACAACTTTTCCCATCTATTCAATGGTATATTATGCCCTAATGTCTGTGCCCATGTTATCAACGTAGGTTTAATTCGATCTTGTTCTGTATAAATCATCAATAGTATTTTATACATCTTGGAAATTAAATGGTCTCTTTGTATCCCTCTTTACCAAGGTTCCAGTAAAAGACACAATCTCATTGATTAACCAGATTTTTCCAGAAGATATAACAGCCTTATTTCACCATTGTTTGACAACAAGTTATTTCCTATGGGATAAAGAATTTTATGAACAGATTGATGGAGTAGCTATGGGAAGTCCACTCAGTCCAGTAATACCAAACATTTACATGGAATATTTTGAAAAGACAGCATTAGAATCGGCACCTTACAAACCTACAGTCTGGTTCAGGTTCGTAGATGATACATTTACTATTTGGAGCCATGGTGAAGAAAAATTAATGGACTTTCTAAACCATCTTAATAATATCCATCCAAACATTCAGTTTACCATTGGAAAAGGAAATTGAGGGTAAACTCCCATTTCTTGATACCCTTGTCATCCGTAAAACAAACTTTCAGTTAGGTCACAAGGTCTACCGGAAACCAACTCACACAGATCGCTACTTACACAAAAACTCCAACCACCACCCCCGACAGAAAAGAGGAATAATCAAAACATTAATGGACCGTGCAAGGCTGATCTGTCAACCACAGTTTCTCAAGGAAGAAATTAATCATCTAAATCATGCACTGCTGTGTGTGTGTTAAGTGCCGTCAAGTCGCTTCCAACTCATGGCGACCCTATGAATGAAAGTCCTCCAAAATGTCCTATCTTTGACAGCCTTGCTCAGATCTTGCAAATTGAAGGCTGTGGCTTCCTTTATTGAGTCAATCCATCTCTTGTTGGGTCTTCCTCTTTTCCTGCTGCCCTCTACTTTTCCTAACATGACGGTCTTTTCCAGTGACTCTTGTCGTCTCATGACGTGCCCAAAATACGACAGCCTCAGTTTAGTCATTTTAGCTTCTAGGGTCAGTTCAGGCTTGATTTGATCTATAACCCACTGATTTGTTTTTTTGGCAGTCCACGGAATCCGTAACACTCTCCTCCAACACCACATTTCAAAGGAATCTATTTTCTTCCTATCAGCTTTCTTCACTGTCCAGCTTTCACACCCATACATAGTAATAGGGAATATGATGGCATGAATTAATCTAGTCTTTGTGGCCAGAGTCACATCCTTACACTTCAAAATATTTTCTAGCTCCTTCATGGCTGCCCTTCCCAGTCTCAATCTCCTTCTAATTTCTTGGCTGCAGTCTCCCTTTTGGTTGATGGTGGAGCCAAGGAATAGAAAGTCTTGAACAATTTCAATTTCCTCATTGTCAACCTTAAAGTTGTGTAATTCTCCTGTAGTCATTACTTTTGTTTTCTTGATGTTCAGCTGTAGTCCTGCTTTGGCACTTTCTCTTTTAACTTTCAGCAATAGTTGTTTCAAATCTTCACTATTTTCTGCCAATAATGTAGTGTCATCAGCATATCTCAAATTATTAATGTTCCTCCCTCCAATTTTCACTCCACCTTCATCTAAATCTAATCCAGCTTTCCTAATTATATGTTCTGCATATAGATTGAAGAGATAGGGAGATAAAATACATCCTTGTCTGACACCTTTGCCAATTGGAAACCATTCCGTTTCTCCATATTCTGTTCTAACTGAGGCCTCTTGTCCAGAGTACAGGTTGCGCATCAAAACGATCAGATGTTGTGGCACACCCATTTCCTTTAAAACCAGCCATAGCTTTTCATGATCCACACAGTCAAAAGCTTTGCTGTAATCTATGAAACACAAGCTGATTTTCTTCTGAAATTCTCTCGTACGCTCCAGTAACCAGCGTATATTTGCAATATGATCTCTAGTGCCTCTTCCTTTTCTGAAACCAGCTTGAACATCAGGCATTTCTCGTTCCATATATGGTAGCAGCCTTTGCTGTAAGATTTTGAGCATCACTTTACTTGCATGAGAAATTAATGCAATGGTCCGATAGTTGTTGCAATCTTTGATGTCTCCTTTCTTGGGAATTGGAATGTAAATGGGTTGTTTCCAGTCTGTGGGCCATTGTTTTGTTTTCCATATCTGTTGGCATATTCTTGTCAAGATTTTGATGGACTCCGTTTCTGTGGCTTGGAATAGCTCTATTGATATCCCATCTGCTCCTGGTGATTTGTTTCTCCCGATTGCTCTCAATGCAGCTTTCACTTCACTTTCTAAAACTGTAAGTTCTTCTTCAAAAGATTCTTCTTGGAAAGAATCTTTTATCCTTTCATCTCTTCTGTATAGTTCTTCAGTGTATTGTTCCCACCTTTTCTTTATTTTGTCCTGTTCAGTTAATGTATTTCCATGCTGATCTTTCAGCATGCCTAACCGTGCTTTAAATTTCCCTTTGATTTCTTGGATCTTGTGGAACAGATCTCTAGTTCTTCCTTTTTTGTTGTTCTCTTCTATTTCTTTACACTGGCTATTATAATAGGTCTCTTTGTCTCTACGTGCTAGTCGCTGGAACGTTGCACTTAGACTTTTGATTCTATTTCTGTCACCTTCTACTTTTGCTTCTCGTCTATCTCTGGCAATTTTAAGAGTTTCCTCAGACATCCATCGAGATTTTTCTTTTCTTTTGGCTACAGGAATAGTCTTTGCACATTCTTCCTTGATAATATCTCTAGTTTCCACCCATAGTTCTTCAGGTTTACATTCACTTGAACTTAGTGATGCAAATCTGTTCCTTACATGGTCTTTAAACTCTTCCGGAATATTGCTTAGATTGTATTTTGGTGCTATGAATGTTTTGGTGTTTTTCTTAAGCTTTATCTTTATTTTTGATATTAGCAATTCATGATCTGTACCGCAGTTGGCTCCTGGTCTTGTTTTGGCCGAGAGAATAGAGCTTCTCCATCTTCTGCTTCCAATTATATAATCTATTTGATTTCTATACTGGCCGTCTGGTGATGTCCATGTATACAATCGTCTGTTTGGTTGCCTGAAACATGTGTTTGCAATGAACAGATAGTTGTCTTCACAGAATTCTACGAGGCGTTCTCCTGCTTCATTCCGTGCTCCTAGCCCAAATCTGCCAACAACATTTGATTCTGCTTTGTTTCCTACTTTTGCGTTCCAATCACCTATGATTATCAGCATATCTTGTTTAGGTGTGTGATCAATTTCTTCCTGAACACTGGCATAAAAACTTTCAATTTCTTCCTCATCAGCATCTGTAGTTGGGGCATAAACTTGAAGGATGCTTATGTCGATAGGCTTTCCCTGAAGTCTGATTGATATTATTCGGTCAGACTTTGCATTATAGCTCCTGACTGCCTTTGCTACATCTTGCCTCACTATTAAAGCAACTCCGTTTCTTCTCTTTTTGTCATTCCCTGAATAAAACACTTTGTAATTTTCTGATTAAAAATGTCCTAATCCAGTCCACTTTAATTCACTTATTCCCAGGACTGAAATGTCCATACGTTCCATTTCTTGTTTAACAATTTCAAGCTTACCCTGATTCATGCTTCTCACATTCCATGTTCCTATTTTATGCGTCGAACAGCTTCGGACTTTCCTTTTGCATCTATTCATGTCAACCACTGAATGTCCTTTCGGCTTTAGTCCAATCGCATCATTAAGAACAGCGCTACTCGTACTTGTCCTCTGCTCTACCCCAGTAGCAGATTGAGTGCCATCCGACCTGGGGGTCCCATCTTCCAACACTATATCTTTTTTCATTTTGGTTTGTCTCATCATAGGGTTTTCAAGGTAAAGGTTGGTCAGAAGTGGTTTACCAGTGCCTTCTTCTGCGCAGTACTAACCAGAGTTAGCCGTAGTGGCACTGCTGTTGTCTACGAAAGATCTTCCGCCAGTGTCACCTTCCACTACTGCTGCTGCCCAGTAGCTAACCTTCAGGGATTCCTCTACCCCCATCCCCATTGGAACTGCCTGTTCTCTTCTGCGGATGTAGCCATTGATCCCTTAAGGGGGTGGATGCATCTTCGTCTGGTGTCTCAGCTGTGACCATTCCGTCTTGAGTGACTCTGCTAGGAGTTTAGTCTCTTGATAGAGTCTAAACCCCTTACGGTATTGCTCTCAGCTTCCCTGACACTCACAAACCCCCTCACCACGTTAAGGTGTGCATCCAGAAGGGGGCATGCACTGCTAGCAAACGGCTATTCCAGAAATGAAATCAGAAGGGCCATTAAACCAAACAAAAATCAGAAAACTCAGGAAAAACCGTCTCCCATAGGAAAGGTATTCTTGCCATTTATTAAAGGAGTCACTGATAGGATGGAGAAACGTTTGAAAAAACAACCTACAGTGTTTAAACCCACCAAGAAAATACAACAGATGCTACAATCAGCAAAAGACAAAAGAGACCCCATCACCTCTGCAGGAGTATACTGTATACCTTGCAGTTGTGGACAAGTTTACATCGGGACCACAAAACGCAGCGTACAAAGAAGGATAAAAGAACATGAATGATACTGCAGACTTGGCCAACCTGAGAAATCAGCAGTGGCTGAACATGGACTGACACAACAGCAGTGGCTGAACATGGACTGACACAAACAGGACACAGGGTCTTAATCCAAGACACTGAAAGACTGGACAATTCTACCAACTATTTAGTTAGATTACACAGAGAAGCCATTGAAATTCATAAATATCAGCACAACTTTAACAGAAGAGAGTTTAAGAATGAATAAGGCTTGGCTTCCTGTCCTGAAAACCTCCAGACTAACAAAGACTACAGTCCACAATAGCCATGCAGATTAGCTTTGGATTTCACACATTAACAGATCACTTCAGGATACAATGGTTCCATATTAACATACCACACCCTCATTAGCACATTATCTTGATACTTACAGGACAATGATTAGCACATTACCTTTGATACTTTTTGCAGGACAGTGATTCAGCTCAAACCCACCCCTTTCTGACTATATATTACTCTTCCTACACACTTGACACTGAGAGACACTGTCCTTCAGTGTTACTCCTCTGAAGATGCCTGCCACAGCTGCTGGCAAAACGTCAGGAAAGAAAATACCAAGACCACGGTCACACAGCCTGGATAACCTACAAGAACCGAGTGATTTCTTTCTTTGATTGCCCTAATGCCTTGCAATCTGATTTTAAAAGTTCAGAAAGAACTCAGCCTTGGAGGAGAAGGAAAGGGTCAAAAGGAGCCAAGAATAGCTGACATGGAATAATTCTAATTAATAGTCATCAATCAGATCTTGCAGAAATGTGCTATGTCTTTCTCTCCAGTGTCTTTTCATGATAATAGTGATGACTCGGTAATTTCTGGACAGTTTTTCTGATTCTAGAACTTGCCCAAGCTGGTTCTCTTTCCTTTCAGATGAAGAAAGTGCAGATTGGGTGCTTTACGATAGCTGGCAAATGTGTCCTGTGTTAGTTAGTTTAGTTAGTTAGTTTAAATCTGCCTGTCTCTGTTGGTGCAGTGCGAGTATGTCTGACATGTGTATGTTAACTAATTGGGGTGCACATATATTGATAATGATATTTTCTGTCTCATTATGTGTTACTTGCAGTACACACCCACGTAATCATGGGATTCCACCAAGCAATGTAACTCTTTCAACTAATTAGTGTGTTTTGGATGCACAATAACTAATAGTTAGGGAGTTGTGTCTACCTCTGGGCTGAGAACCCAACAAATCTTGGCAGTCCATTAGTCCAGGTCCTGTCATTCTGGAGAACATACTGCCCCATCCTCATGACAACCCTTTCATTATTAGAAGCTGGAACTCATATCACCTCACAAGCATCTCTTCTCTCCACTCTCTGGTGGATACATAACGTTGCTTGTCTTCTTATATTTCTAAATGGCAGCCTCTGCCCGCCTGTAATGTTGCCTGACTTTTAGATTCTGCACCATCTTCAAAAATTGGCACTTGAGTATTTCATCATAGTCATGGATTTTGTCAAAATTTGGTAGTCATTATCTATATTGACATTTGCATTATCTGATTTAAATCCTTTGTAATAACTATTTGGATTAGCAGCAGACAGTTATATAAAAGTCTTGTAACCTCTGGCGCTGTGCTTTTTTCTTTCTTTCATTGTTCAGAGGCTTATTCCCCTCCCCCTTTTTGAAATGTATTTAAGGACAACTTTTAAAAAATAACATTTTACTGAAGATATGGCAAAAAAAAAAACCATTCAATCACATACATAGATGGGTTGTTACATTCATTAAAATGCAAAAAACTCTCACTCTTGCCCTTCCACATGAACACATGCGCAATGTACAATAATTTTCAAAATTCACTAATTTGATATTTACAACATGTTTAGTAACATCAACAAAAATTGCCTTGTTATTCCAAACCAGTATATTTTAAATCTAGTTTTATCAGGGGACCCGACCCTGGCTTGCTCTGCTTGCCAATCGCATAGCTTTCTGAGTGCTCAGTATTTACAGTATTCTGAATGTACGCTTCTGCTTCCTTTTTTTGGTGCACTGTAGATAAAATTAGATTTAAAACAAATGTTGTATCCCTCCTTTCTTCCGAATGGGGACCCAAAAGTGGTTACATTCTCCTGTCCTCCATTTTATCCTCATAACGACTCTGTGAGGTAGGTCTGGCTGACATGTGTGACTGGCCCAAGGTCACCCAGCAACCTTCCAAGGCAGACTGGAGATTCAAAACAGATCCTAGTCTGAAATTCTAACCACTACATCACATTTGTTCTGATAGCTCACAGAACTTAACTCCCCTTTGTTTTGTAACGTGTGTGTGTGTAAAGTGCCATCAAGTCACAGCCGACTTATGGCGACCCCTTGTTGGGGTTTTCATGGCAAGAGACTAACAGAGGTGGTTTGCCAGTGCCTTCCTCTGCACAGCAACCCTGGACTTCCTTGGTGGTCTCCCATCCAAATACTAACCAGGGCCGACCCTGCTTAGCTTCTGAGATCTGACGAGATCAGGCTAGCTTGGGCCATCCAGGTCAGGGCTTGTTTTGTAATAGAGGGGTTATTTTCTTCCCTCTCTCGCTGTGCTGCCTGCACCTTTCTGAATTCTGGCCCGAGATGTTCCAGCTCCCTTCATTTCTGGCACTGCAGGTCCTGTGATCATCCTGAAGCTGTTGGCCAATTTTTAGATTCCTAGCTCTATTTTCCGATGAGTTGTGCGGCCACAAATAGACAAATGGAGAGACACACAGATCCTTTTGTTATTAAAGATATTATTAAAGATATTATCTAGGTCGTATTTCATTATTTTAAAGTTTGTAATCTAATGGCTGCATTAGCTATGGTATATCTTATACTATTTTCTCTATTCCATTGTTTCCCTAATTTTATGATCCTTTTTGAGTCTCAATGGAAAAAAGCAGACTATGGCCATTTATGCTTGGGTATTTAGTCTCGCGATGCCTACAGGACTGCTTTGGGACTTTGTTGGGATTATTCATGATTTTTCCAGCCTTCAGAAGTCACTTTGCTGCTGCCATGTGCTTTCCTCACAGTTTCAGGAACCTGTTTTACCATGGATTTAAAATCTGCTTTGCAGCAAATGCAATGCTGTTTGCTGTCACTTCTGTGAATAGTCTTAACTTCAAGTTTCTCTCCCCATGCCCATTCTTGCTCATCCCTTCCTCATCCAACCCCTTCCCTAGAAGCCATTTTGGACAATTTCAGCAGCAAGTGTTTTAAGATCTCTGGGAACAAACAGAGCCAACTGACCCCCACCCATCCCCTGATAAACGACAATGCCCCACTCCTTCTGTCACCCAGACACACCATTGCAATCCTATCCCAACTCCACACTTGATGCATGCAGAGGGGCTGGCAAAGCCTGACTCCCAACTCTAAACCCAGCAAGCCCCCCCCACCTGGTTTTTGTTTTGTTTGCTAGTGCTATTTTAGCGATAAAACACTAAAATATTTATATATTTAGTGCTTCACGACTAAAATAGCACTAGCAAACAAAAAAACAGGTGAGGGCTGGCTGTCCAGGACAAGATTTCCCACTGTTCTCCCCCCCCCCCCTTTGGTCAGTTTTACAGTGAGTGCTTTCCAACTTGGGGAATCCAACAAAGCCGTGCTGATCCACTCTCTCCATGATCAGTGTTACAGGAAGTGCTTTCAGACATTGGGCATCCAACAGAGCCGTGCTGATTTTCCACCCCCACCCCCCCGTTCTTATGATCCCTGCACTGAGATAGCCAGAAACAAATTGGTTGGGTGGGGTTTTTTGTCTGTGCTTTGGCTGTAAAATGGCTACTTGGTTCAGTAAAACAATAAATGTAAAATTCACTAGATACAATTATGTATCAAAATCCAATATTATCAAACTTCTATACATAATTGATATAAGGAACGATGCAAGCAATTACCTTGACTAGGAACTAATCAAAAGCCTTTGCTGTTTTATCAATGTGAAAAAAAGATAACAATAACCCATTTGTTGTTCAAATACATTACAATGTATTTTAAAAGTATCCTAACAACAAAAGATATACTAATTAAAATTGGAGAATAGTAACAAACCTGAGCACATAACCTTTTCTTAAACAAGTTGCCTTCATCGCATGAGATGGTCATGAACGAAAACAATCCCATGATTAGATAAAGTGTAGTCGCTAATGACTCGTAGCTTTTACATGCAACAGCATTCTAAATGATCTTAAAGAAATCTTACTAAAAAGAATAGCTGATTATTTATAAAAACACTGACTATTCCAATTTGTCATTAAGACCGCTAGGAGACATTGTATCAAGAGTATAAATCCAAAATGCCTTCCGTCTTATAAGTGTCTCTTCGGTTTGTAAACGTTTAAAGGGGTTAGATAAAACCTAATTGAGAACAAAAAAACTTTATATCAGAAATTGAATGAGATTTGCCTCAGAAATGTTCTGTTAGAGAAGCCTCATTAATGCCTCTAAAGATTTTACTCTTACGTTCAATAATTCTTGTTCTTAATGGTCTAGAGAACCAGTGTGGTATAGTGGTTAGGGTGTCAGACCCAGGTTCAAATCCCCATTTGTGCCATGGAAGCTTGCTGGTTGGCCTTGGGCCAGTCACACACTTTCAGCCTCAATTCAGACAAATATTTGGATGGGAGCCCTCCAAGGAATACCCTAGTTGTGATGCGGCGGCAGGCTATGGTAAACCACCTTCAAATATCTCTGGCTTTAAAAACCCTACAGGGTTGCCATAAGTCAGCTGTGACTTGACAGCAAAAAAATGGTCTAGAGGACTGACCTATATATTAAGATTTCAATGGCAAATAATAACATAGATAATAACAAAGTTTACCATCTAAAACCGTTCACTGATTGTAATTCTTAGAACAATCAGTGAACTGTTTTAGATGGTAAACTTTGTTATTTCTAGGATTAGTAAATGTCTTAAAATGCAAACTCTGTTGATAACAGTATTTTCTGTTACCTCTTACAGGTGGTCTCCATTTGAGATGGGGGAATTAGCTTTCTGGAGACTACGCTTAGCAAGAGGGAGGGGTATGGAATCTTTTATCCTAATTTTACGGGGTTGACCACACCAGTGGATATACTCGAATGGCAAAAAGGCCACTACTTATATCCAGAAATGAGCCCTGGGGCTGTATGCTAACTGGCAACACAATGGGTTTTGCCAGAGACAAAAAAACTTAATTACTCCTTGAATAGTTGAGATATTAAAGTCTGAAAGAACATGAGGCAATGGTAACATAGAAGAATACCTTAGTTTGCCTGATTAAATATAGGCAATGACTGTAGTATAGTTTTAGATAGGTGAAGATATTTGGAAGATCTTTCCAGGAAGGGAGGAGTAGACAAGAGATGTCCTGTTTGAGCTACTCTGCAAGTTAGATGGAGCTGGAGGGTGAATCCAGATTTGCTAAAAGACTGGTCAGAATTCTATTATTGGACTCTGATTGCTGATAGGGTTAAGGCAGGGGTCTGCAAACTGCGGCTCCCAAGCTGCATGCGGCTCTTTGGCCCGTTGAGTGCGGCTCTCCGAACTTGGTTCGGAGCCCTTGCTCTTGCGCCCGCTCGCGCCGGCAGCCGGGCTGCGGAGCCGGCGCACCTGAGAGAGAGAGAGAGAGAGAGAGAGAGCAGGTGAGCGGGCATGCTGTCTCTCCCCCCCCCCCCCGCCGTGGAAAATGGCCAGGTCCCCCTTTCCCGGCCTCCGGCTGAGTCCCATTGGGAGGCCATGTCTACCCACTGGCTTTCTTGGCGGTATACCTGGACTCCGAAGAGGGGAAAAAGTCCCCCTTCAGAGGCCAGGTCTACCAATTGGCTTCTATGGGCCTCCAGAGGCCAGGTCTACTGCCAAGAAAGCCAATGGGTAGACCTGGCCTCCCAATGGGACTCAGCCGGAGGCCAGGTCTACCAATAGGCTTTTATGGCGGTAGACCAGGCCTCCAGACGAGGATCCGGATGGGGAGGGGAAAATGGCAGAGACTTACAATTTATTTTTTATCAATAAATAAGATCACTATTAAGTATGATATCAAGTTTTATTCAGTGTACCTATAGTTTAATTAAGACTTAAAACTTTAATTAAAGTTTATTAAGTTAATAAACAGTGTACCTACCTATATAGTTTAAGTTTAAGAAATTTGGCTCTCAAAAGAAATCTCAATCATTGTACTGTTGATATTTGGCTCTTTTGACTAATGAGTTTGCCGACCCCTGGGTTAAGGTGTTGTGCTATCAGTCCCAGATGTCTGTTTGGAGTGTTTCATTAAGGATGCGAGAGAGGCTAATTTATTCCCTCTTGTTCCAGCTTTCCCACCTCAAGGTCAGAGGAATGCAAAATGACCCATTTCTGTCTTACGGCGGCCAAAGCTTTGCACAGGTCGCCAAGATGGCTTCCAGAGCCCTGGGAACTTTGGTTCACTTTGGTGGAGCATGCCCTGCTCTTCTCTGTTAGCTCTGGTTCCATATGCTGCTCTAGCCCCGACCTAGATTGGGATAGAGAGCGAAGTAGAAATAATAATAATAATAATAATAATAATGTTATGGCATACTGGGGTGCTGGGACAGATGAGGTGCTAACAACAGGAACAATGTCTACATTCATAATGTGCTATTACTGAGAAATCATTGGAACTCAGTTGCAAAGCATCAGAATGAACTAATTTACCCATCAGACGGGATGTTCTGTGAAAACTTATGCAAGGGTTATTTTGGTATCCTGGAATATCTCATGCAAGGTGCCAATGTTTGTGTATTATTCTTTTAATTTGGTAAGAAGAATGATGAAATCCCATAGACCAAACTATGTGGCCAGATGATTACATATGATCCTTTAGTGAAGAGAGTAGCTCTTTGAACTTTGTCTGCTCTTATTCTATAAGATCTTATGGTCTGTTTGAGGAAACCTCTTTCAGCTAAATTTTCAGCGAAAGGGTTACCCAAATTATTACAAGAACTATGAAGTGTACAATTTCTCTTCAGAATTGTCCATAAGGAAGTTTTACCTGGCAGCTGTTGTAATGTAGAAAGGACTTTCTATCTGTAGGTTTTGAGTATCCTCTAACATGTATGGTGGTATTCAATTATAAACCATCACATCTAAAAAAGGAACGTTGGTGGTGCTGAATTAATGAAGAAATTGAATGTGAGGATTTATGGTATTTGACCATTAATAGAAATCTGACATAATTTTGGAAATAAAATCTGGCAAAATGAAAATAATTCTTATATAATATCCAGATGAGAAAATGGGTAGGCAATAATAACTCCACCTTAGTATTGAGAAACATCTAAATTATTGTGGAATTGTGGAACTCCCTGTCCCAAGATGTGGTGATGGCTGCCAACTTGGAAGGCTTTAAGAGGTGAGTGGACATGTTCATGGAGGAGAGGGCTATCCATGGCTACTAGTAAAAATGGATACTAGTCATGATGTAGACCTAGTCTCTCCAGGATCAGATGAGCATGCCTATTCTATGAGGTGCTGTGGAACAGAGGCAGGACGATGCTGCTGCACCCATCTTATTTGTGGGCTTCCTAGAGGCCCCTGGTTGGCCACTGTATGAACAGACTTCTGGACTTCATGGACCTTGGTTTGATCTAGCATGGCCTTTCTCATGTTCTAATTATGATCCTTACTTCTTCATGAAGAATAGATATACATAAAGATTTAACATCCATGGTAAGAAAACGTGTGATCTTGAATCTGCATTCCTTCCGTTTGTTCAATGAAGTGAGTGGTCTCCCAAATAAAAAACATGGAATTTCTAACAAAAGGTTCCAAAAACGTATTGACATATTGTGCTAATGGTTCTAAAATGGAAGTAGAACCTGAAATGATTGGTCTGCCTGGTGGTGGAAAACCTTCTCTGGGGATCTTAGGTAAAATAT
Organism: Euleptes europaea; assembly: GCF_029931775.1. Classification (NCBI taxonomy): domain Eukaryota; kingdom Metazoa; phylum Chordata; class Lepidosauria; order Squamata; family Sphaerodactylidae; genus Euleptes; species Euleptes europaea. The sequence goes on from NC_079316.1 coordinate 9,943,983, forward strand.
AAAACACAGGAATTCTCCATGTATCTCTCATGGGAAAAAAGGAAACAGGATTACTGATGTATCATAAAAACAACGCCTCCTGGATTGAGATATCAATGGCAAATTTGATCTCTGAAGTAGGGTCCTGGCTTCACAACTGTTGTGTGTGTGTTAAGTGCCGTCAAGTCGCTTCCGACTCACGGCGACCCTATGAATGAAAGTCCTCCAAAATGTCCTATCTTTGACAGCCTTGTTCAGATCTTGCAAATTGAAGGCTGTGGCTACCTTTATTGAGTCAATCCATCTCTTGTTGGGTCTTCCTCTTTTCCTGCTGCCCTCAACTTTTCCTAGCATGACTGTCTTTTCCAGTGACTATTGTCGTCTCATGACGTGACCAAAATATGACAGCCTCAGTTTAGTCATTTTAGCTTCTAGGGTCAGTTCAGGCTTTATTTGAACTATAACCCACTGATTTGTTTTTGTTTTGTTTTTTTGGCAGTCCACGGAATCCGTAACACTCTTCTCCAACACCACATTTCAAAGGAATCTATTTTCTTCCTATCAGCTTTCTTCACTGTCCAGCTTTCACACCCATACATAGTAATAGGGAATACGATGGCATGAATTAATCTAGTCTTGGTGGGCAGTGACACATCCTTACACTTCAAAATCTTTTCCAGCTCCTTCGTGGCTGCCCTTCCCCGTCTCAATCTCCTTCTGATTTCTTGGCTGCAGTCTCCCTTTTGGTTGATTGTGGAGACAAGGAATAGAAAGTCTTGAACAATTTCAGTTTCCTCATTGTTAACCTTAAAGTTGTGTAATTCTCCTGTATTCATTACTTTTGTTTTCTTGATGTTCAGCTGTAGTCCTGCTTTAGCACTTTCTCTTTTAACTTTCAGCAGTAGTCGTTTCAAATCTTCACTATTTTCTGCCAATAATGTAGTGTCATCAGCATGTAAGAATCATTCAATTGATGATGTATTTCATCATAGTAGTCTTCTTTGTTAGGAATCACAATAGCACCCTCTTTATCAGCTGGTTTAATAACTATGTATTTTTAGATAATTCATCTAATGCTATTTTTTCAGATTTTGCCAAATTGTATGCTTACTATTCTCCAATTTTTCTATATCTATCTATCTATCTATCTATCTATCTATCTATCTATCTATCTATCTGTCTGTCTGTCTGTCTCTCTGTCTCTCTGTCTATCTATCTATCATCTATCATCTATTTCTATTGCTGTGCCATGCGCTTCAGGATGGCTCAATCATACCCAACTGAACTGTATCATCTATCTCTTTGGTGATGCCTTCCCACTGTTTCTGTGATATCTGGCACCATGTGTCATGACTGACTTGGCTGGGCTCTGTTGGAATTATGTGCTGAATGGGGTTGGGCTGCCCTGGATGATATGAAAATACTCCTGGGCCATCAGCTATGACTTGCCAGATCTGGTGGTCCTGCTCTGGGATCAACTTGGGAACAAATCTAGAGAATTCTGTTGAAGCTTCTCCTGACAGTAGATAGCCCACTCCCAGAATGAGGAGTTCATTGATCAAGTGGCAGGCGCTGAGGGCACAGTCATGCCATCGCTTCAAGTGGTTGATGTGAACTATTCCAGCCTTGGGACCAGAGCCCACAATGGAACTTGCAGGGAAGAATTTGGGGTGAGGGGTGGGATAAAGAAATCATCACATTAGTTTGAATATAACATTTCTCTTTTTCTATCCAAACTGCAGTTAGCAAAGAAACATGGAAACATTTACACTATATGGAAAGGGCCTCAGCCTCTGGTAGTATTGTCTGGATTACAAGCAATTAAAGAAGCATTAGTAAAGCATTCAGAAAACTTCTCTCAGCGACCAGTAACCCCTTTCTTTAACGTTGCAGCAAAAGAAAAGGGTAAGTTTGTATAAAAATATTTTACTTGTCTTCATTCCAGAGAAATGGTAGAAAGATAACAAAGGAAAATGAACATTTCAGCCAGTTGGAGGTTTCTCCATCCAGTAGGCAATATTGTACCCCTCTATGTGAAAAAAGATTCTAACCTAGATGGCCCAGGCTACTCCAATCCCATCAAATCTCAGAAGCTAAGCAGGGTCAGTGGTGGTTAGAACTTGGATGGAAGAACCCCAAGGAATACTAGGGTCTCTACAAACAGCAAGGCAATGACAAACCACCTGTTTGTTTCTTGCCTTGAAAATCGTATGAGAGTCACCATAAGTAGGCCAGCAGAAAGGAGAGGAGCGATCCATGGCCCTTCGCAGTGTGGAAGCACCAACATCACACTGGGGGGTGCTTTATCACTCTCCCCAAAACTCTATGGAAACCATAGAATTTGGGGCAAGAGCAGCCCCTTGGTGCAATGCTGGTGCATCAGTATCGTGCCAGTCGTGGTGCCATCGCGTGGGGACGCTAATCACTGCCCCCTGTACCCAACTCCCAAAAACTCCTTCTGGTTGCCAGGAAGGACCTGGCAACCCTAGTCATCATGTAGGCGGCGAGGTTCGAGCATTCACTTTGAACACTTTGGTTTAGCCCAAATACTGCACTGTGAGTCAGTGTTCTGACCACTGCTCTGAATTTTTTTTCTGGTTCCCAGAGACTCAGTGAGACATTTCCCACTCCCCAGGGTGAGAAGTAGCATTCCAACTCCCAATTGAGAGTCGCCATTCTGATCCCCCCCCCCATACACCAGATAACTTCTCATTGAGTGCATGGGACTCAGTAAGAAATTTCCCACTCCTTTGGGGGCAGAGGTCAGAAGAGTCAGTCTTCTGACCCCTCCCCCAGTACAGCAAGACACTTTTGGAAAGTTGGAGGTTCACAATACCACCTCTCAGCTGTGTTTTCAGCTGATGAGTGGCATTGTGACACTTCTCACTAGGACTGTCGATTCGATTCTTCCTGAACCGAAAAACAGCCGAATTTCCCCCGATTTGGAGGTTGTCAGTTCGGATGGAACCGAATTTTTAAAAAGGCGGGAAAACGACCAGCCAAATTCGGTAAGTTCGGCGATCGCTGAATAAATTCAGCAAATTCGGGGGCTCAGAATCAGCAGCATAAACGGCAGTTAGTAAGCAGCATTCTCCCACGGCCAATTGGTGGCCAAGCTGGGTCTTCTTCTGGCCAATCATTCGCGGATGAGCGCGTGAGCCCAGCTACTGCGCGGCCCAGGGAGAGAAAGAGAGTGTCTGTTTGTGTGTGCACATTTGCGGCTTTCCACGGCTCCGGGGGGAGGCATTTTTGGAAGTAGAGGTCCCACAATTTCAGTAGCTTCAGGGGACCCTTCTTGCAAGAACCCCCAAGTTTTGTAAATATTGGGTCAGGGGGTCCCGAGATATGGGGCTGGAAGGGGTCCCCTCCTGAAATTGCCCATTGGAATAAAGTGAATAAGAACACATTCACAGTTTTCCATGGCTCCGGGGGGGCATTTTTGGAGGTAGAGGTCCCAAAATTTCAGTGTAGCTTCAGGGGACCCTTCTTGCAAGAACTTCCAAGTTTGGTAACGATCGGGACAGGGGGTCCCGAGTTATGCGGTGCCCCCCCATCCACCCACTGGAATGATTGGGAGCAGGCGATCCTGTGCATCTAGAGAGCGGCAAATCCAAGGCAAAACTTCCCGTGCATAAATGGAATAGGATTGGATTTACTTCTCCTCTGTGCTCCTGCTGGAAGACATCCACACAGTTTGATTTTGGGTTTTTTTCTCTATACCTTTTCTCCTGTGTGTGTGTGGGGGGGAAGCAAAGTCTGTGGGGGGGAGCAGTTTCTGTGGGGGGGGAGCCAAAGGGGGCTTTCACCCGTTCTGCCGAGGGGTGTGTGCCTGCTCGCCTATGCGGGAGTGTGTGTTCTGCTTTTAAAGTTTTAAAGTTTAAAGTTGAGTCTGTGCGGCGGCTAGCGAGTCTCTCTCCGCTAGGCACCTGGGCCATGCCTCCTCCGCCTTGGTTTTTTTCCTGTTTGGGGTTGAGCCAAGCCGTACTGGTTGGGGGGGGCTTTGCCCATTCTGCAGAGGGTGTGTGCCCGCTCACCTCTGCGGGAGTGTATGCTGTGCTCTGCTTTTGTTTTTTGCCCCTAGCCTGGGGTTGAGTGTGACGGTGCGGCTTGCGTGCGCCTCCTCATTGGTTTTTTTCCCATTTGAGGCCGAGCCGTACTGGTTTGAGAGGGGGGGTTTCGCCCGTTCTGCCTGGGGGGGGTGTGCCCGCTCGCGTCTCTCTGTCCCTGGTTTGAGGAGGGGCTTCAGTTGTTTGTCCTCAGGTTTTCCCTCATTCATAAGATCGGTTAGTTCTATTTTGATGCTCGCTCAAAACTGGTTTTCAAATTGTGACTTAAACAATGCATTTGCCCGGTCCCAAGACTCCTGACTCCCAAGTCAGATGCAAAAGGGGAAATTCCACCCCCACCTACTCCTTATGCATAGCTAGTCCGCCTCTGTCCCTTTCCATGGTTTGCAAACTCCCAAGGTCGTGTCACGTGTTGCTTTGCATGGTTTTGCAAACCCCAGGTGCAAATGGTCTATTTATTTCTATTCATTCCAATGGGCGGAGGGGGGGACCCCTTCCGGGTCCCATAAGTAGGGACCCCCTGACCCAATCTTTACAAAACTTGGGGGTTCTTGCAAGAAGGGTCCCCTGAAGCTATGCTGAAAGTTTGAGACCTCTATCTCCAAAAATGTCCCCCGGAGCCATGGAAAGCTGCGAATGTATTCTTGTTCGCTTTATTCCAAAGGGCAATTTTTGGGGGGACCCCTTCCGGGGACCCCCTGACCCAATCTTTACAAAACTTGGGGGTTCTTGCAAGAAGGGTCCCCTGAATCAACGCTGAAAGTTTGGGACCTCCAAACATGACCCCCCGGAGCCGCGGCAAGGCACAAATGTGTTTTTAACGGCTTTAAACGGTCAAATTTTTCCCCGAACTCCGGATCTCACTCTGAATTGCACGGATCCGAATCGGGGGAGTTTGGACTTTGGCATTTCCCGAATAAAATTTGCCGAATCCAAATTTTACCGAATTTTTTTTTCAACAGCCCTACTTCCCACCATACACTTCTCTCTATGTCCACACTCTGGGTTCAGAAACACACCTAGCTGGCCAGTGCATTGGATAAAACTAATTCTTCATCAGCATTTCAGTGCTTACCCAAAAGGTAGCTCTTGAATGCTTAGACATGAAGGACATTTGACTTCACATTTTCTAGGTGGACAACATAAACCGCTAACATGAATGTTTTATCATCCTGAATGACCTCAGGTATTGTACTCTCAAATGGTCACACCTGGAAACAACAGAGGAAGTTTGGGGTGGCTACCATGCGGAAGCTGGGAATGGAGAAGAAAAGTGTGCAGAGCCAAATACAAGAGGAGGCCCGTCACCTTGTCGAGACTTTTGCAAGTGCAAAGGGTATGTTTTACTGGGATTGGGCTGGAGTTTCCCACTCTGCAGAAACTTTTTGTGAGGATTATCCCCTCACAACTGTATTTGCATTACTTTTTGTATGGATTATATTATTTGTCGGATTGTATTACTTCTTGTATGCATAAAATAATTTAGCACTGATTTTTCAGGGTGCTTCAAACTATTAGTTTTTAAGGTATCTCAGGACTGTTTCTTTTTGCTGCACTACAATGACCCTTCTGGACTTCTGCTTTGGAGGATTTCCATGTTCAGACACCCTGACTATTTAGCATACCCAATTCCCTCAAGCCATGAGGAGGCCCAACTGATTCTTGCACTGATTGCTGCAAGTCCAAATGATAAACTACACTCTACCACAGTCTACCAAGGGAACTCAGCTGATCCCATCCAAAAGTGGGATTATGGAACAACAACAATCGCCAAATACACACACAAATGTGTTAGCACTTCTCCCTTCTTCCTCCATTTGGGTGCCCATAGAATTGGACCCCCTGACCCAAATTTCACCAAACTTGGAGGTTCTCCTGAGGAGCCTCACCAGCAGCTGAGCTGCAAATTTGATGTCTCTACCTTGAAAAACAACCCCCAGAGCCCCGCAAATATCTCCCGTTGAATACCATTGGAGCAAAAAATTACCCAGGCCCCCACCACCAATTCTTTCAAATGTAGGAAAAAACAGCCTTTTTTTCCTCCAGGGAAAAAGCTAAGAGGCATGCCTGTGAACAACCACAGATCAATACCTCCTCCCACCCCAAGAACCAGCACAAGCCCAACAGAACCATACCAGAACCTAGGGTTGCCAACCTCCAGGTAATAGAAGAAGATCTCCTGCTATTACAACTGATCTCCAGCCAATATAGATCAGTTCAGCTGGAGAAAATGGCAGCTTTGGCAATTGGAGTTTATAGCATTGAAGTCCCTCCCCTCCCCAAACCCCGCCCTCCTCAGGGTCCGCCCCAAAAATCTCCCGCCGGTTGCAAAGAGGGACCTAGCAACCCTACCAGAACCCAGTCCAGCACAACCACAAACCGATGCATCATGAAGCCTAAAAGAACCAATATAAAAAAACACACTAAAACACAGCATAAGAAAATCAAAATAGCGGCACTTTTGCCAGTCCAGATGAAGCTGCAAGCCAGTCCAACATGCAGGTGCCCAGCAAAACCCAGGCATGCCGACAACAAAGATACCTTCATTTTCCCAGGGAAAGCAGGCCTCAGGAAGTTAGAGGGAGGGTTTCTGTGTGTACCCTGATCCTCCTCTCTCTCAGTCTCACACACCATCACAGCCTCAGAGATTGAACCTTTGGTTCTGCGGCTGCCTTTCATCACTGGCTCTCCTTTTCCCACCTTCCCACCCCTGCAAGGAAGAATGTTAGCCAGAAATGTATCTTGATTAGCTTCATTATTTGTGGCTCTCCTGTGGCTTCTGTTGGTTTCTGTTTGACACACTGGTCCCTCTCCTTCTGCGTCCTTTTCATCTCCCACAAGATGAAGCACAGTTTTGGTGCAGCTGCATTATTCTCAGCATGCAATTTTTGTATGGGGTGGCTGGCCAAGGACTGACTGAGCCGGGCATCACTTCCAACTTCCCCGTGCCACACAGCTACTAGGGTTCAGTGGAGGCTTTGGGGTGAGCCCCAGAGTGACAACACTCTTGTCCCCAAAGCTAACCCCAAAAGACTGCTTAGGCAGCTCCTCTTCCTGCTGCTGGGAAGGCTCAACAACAGCTGGAGGAGGGGCAGCCTGAGCAACAGACCCCTGCCCACTACCAGCACCTGTAGTCACCTGTGCAAGTGACTAGGGTTGCCAGCTCTTGGTTGGGAAATACCTGGAGATTTCAGAGGTGAGGCCTGAGGAGGGCGGGGCTTGGAGAGGGGAGGGACTTCAATGCCATAGAGTCCAATCGCCAAAGCAGCCATTTTCTCCAGGGGGATTTATCTCTGTCGCCTGTAATAGCGGGAGATCTGCAGCCACCACCTGAAGGTTGGCAACCCCAGCAAGTGGTGCTTCTCCAGCAGCTGCATCGACAAAGTGTGCTTGACACCACTTGAGCCAAGGATGGTGGAGGGTGGCTGAGGAGCAGGTCTCCACACAGGTGGGTGGAAAACAGCAGCCCTCCTCTCTTCTCTACTGCCTTTCCCCAGGGCCCTGCAGCGTTCCTTTCCTGTCACTCATTGTTCCCCCACACCAAACTCTGGCTAACTAACACAGGGAAGTTAAGTGCCTAGCTACCTGTCCTTCACTGCAACCCAACAGACCCTGAAAGTTTTTAAAGGACTCTCCAAGAAAACTGAGATTTTGTTTTGTAAAGATTCACCTAGCTGAACCTTGTTTCAAAGTGTGGTTATCCTTTTGTTGTTGTTGTTGTTTAAAGAGCAACTACCTAGTGACTTCCTATTCTAGAACCTGTCTAAGGGTAACCTGCAACTATCCTGGAAAGGGAATGTCAAAAATGTCAAAAAAAGTGAAAGGTAACTGCACTAAAATTTGTCCTGTCTCCTCTACTGCAAGTTCCCAAATTCCAGATAAAGGAATGAGAAGAGCTCCTCTGCAAATAAAAGCTACAGCCTGAACTGATGAACTAGTTTTCTAAGGCCACCCAGCTTCAATTTTTATGAAGCCCAGAGTCAACACTGAAAAGGTTTACTGTATGCTAATTATTTGGAAAACAAAATCCTTGACTTTCTTAACAGCGATCACAAGCCTAACTAGGAAGAAACCGAAGCCCTACTCCTAAGTTAAAATGTGAGGGTTTTTAACCAATTCCTAACACGCCTTTATTAAAACTAGCCTCTATTTAAATCTCAACTACTATATCAAAATGGCTCACACACACAAGGGTCTAAAAAAGCAAAACAAACCCTTAAACACCATTTAACATACAGGGAAACCAAACCAAACTCAAGGCAATTAAAGGGGCTTTAGGCCTCACTAGGCTCCAGCGAGCTCTCCTATTTGTCCCTTCAAGATGCCTCTCCCCCTCCCTCATGTTTCCCAAGAAACTAGCCAAATGGCAGGAGACTGGTCCTTCCAGAACAATCCAGCAAAGGGAAGGGGCACCTTTGCCAGCCCAGCAGAAACCACCTGGAAGCCCAGCACAACACTAGCCAAGCTAAGTTTAAAGGGGGGCTTAGAATTTAAAGCCCGATCGCCAGCATCGCGTATGGGCTTAAAAAACATTTTTCCCCATGGGCTGTTGAAAAGCCAAAAAGCCAGAAAAAAAGCTTTTAAAAATTTGGCGTTGAGGCTTTCAGCTTTATCTAGATTACTGGGATTTTTTTCAGCTGGGAAAAAAAGTTGGGAAAAGTTACGTTTGGCATATCTGAATGCACACACCTAGTCATCAGCTTGCAACAAGACTGAAACTTGATCTTGTTGGAGGGAATGAACTGTGAAATGTCTCTTAGTACTAGCACATGTGCCGGGACATGGAAGACCTAGGCTAGCTCAATCTTGTCAAATCTCAGAAAGTTAGCAGGGTCAGCCCTGGTTAATATTTGGATGGGAGACCACCAAGGAAGTCCAAGGTTGCTACACAGAGGCAGGCAATGGCAAGCCACCTCTGAATGCCTCTCACCTTGAAAACCACAAGAGATTGCCATGTGTTGGCTCCGACTTGATGGCACTTTCCACTACCTCCATCACTAGCTCACACCAGAACTTCAAACAGGGCAGTAAAGCTGGAAAAATAGATCAGTCAGAATGCTATACCTCTCACCTGTTGTCTGCTCTGCTGCTGTCCCATTGTTGCCCTAGATTGCTCTTCTCAGGGAACTTCCTTCCTTCCAGCTGACCCTGCTCTCTCTGCCTTCTTTTCTTTGTGCCAAAATACACGTTATGATTTTTCAAGAGTTGGGTCTGGATGGACTCCACGTGGAGCAGCAAAATCAGGGAAATAAATCCTTCCGTGTGGTTATCAAGTGGGGGAAAGGCTTGGGGGGTGCAGGAGTTCGTCCTCCCCCCATGGCATTTGAGCTTTCCTTTTTTTCAGAATTTATTCCCTGCAGCTGCTGTGTAGCTGTAAGGAGTGCAAGATGGATCCACGAAACCAGCACCCAACTCTAAGAATCGTAATATATAGAGTGGCTCTTTGTCTAACCACCATGAGGGGAAGATGCGCTCTCTACATACCTAGTCTAGATTGAAATCTAGAATGCTAACTCTACATTTCCCTATCCAATATGGAGTTCCTCTATAATAGCAGACTTCTATTTCTTTTCTGAAGCATCAAGCCTACTGGGAACTTAATTCCTAAGCAGCATCTCCATTTTCCTTGCTGTACAAATCTAATTCTTGCTAATGTATATGATCCCAAATAGGAGGCGGGAATCAAGAGAGACGACTCAACATTTCCCTGTTTAAGAAGTATAACTCTCAGTATAAATAGAAGTAAAACCATTGTTAATGTTTTGCACATATCTTGGTTTGCAGGACAGCCACTTGACCCTTTGTTTCCCATCACTTATTCCATCTCCAGTGTGATCTCTGTTCTGGTTTTTGGACACCGGTTTTCTGCTGAGGATGAGGAATTTATCAAGCTGGCGAAAACCTTTGCACATGGTGTACGATTTGTAGGTAGCTTCTTTCATCTTGTGAGTACACTTTACTGTTTTATACCCTGCCCTCCCCCGGTCAAAGCTTTCCAATTGTCTTTGGCAGAAATTAGGGATGAGAATGTAGTGCTCAGATGAAGGGTTTATACATGAAACTGCCTTTTTTTTTTCAATCAGACCATTGGTCCCTCAAGGTCAGTGTTGTCTACTCAAACTGCCACCAGCTCTCAGGGATCCTTTCACATCACCTACTACTTGACAGGTGCTGAGGAGTCTCTGGTTCTTGACAATCTATGCTTAAGAGGTGATGCAGTAAATGCTTGGGACAATATTGGTGGGAGCAGGCTACAACTTGACAATGAGGGAAAGGCAATGCCCTGGGAGACAAGGAAGGAGAAGCCAAATGCTGCTCTGCCTCTGACAGTTGTAACATTCCTCACTGCCTTGCCTCATGTGCTGGTAATGGTTACCTCAACAACAGCAAGTTCATTAAAGATCCTCAGGATGGAGGCAAGATTCAAAGTCCTTGAATTGAAAGTGTCGGTTCAGGTAAAAGAACTTAAAAAATTTCCAGTGAACTAGTACAAACAAGCCCCAACCTAGATAGCACAGATTCGCCTGATCCCATGAGATCTCGGAAGCCAACAGGGTCCGCCCTGGTTAGAATTTGGTTGGGAGACCACAATTCCAGGGTTAATAATCAGAGGCAGGCAATGGCAAACCACCTCTGAACATCTCTTGCCATGAAAACCCTACCGGGTTGCCGTAAGTCAGCTGCAACTTAACAGCAAAAAAAAAAAGTCCAAGCAGAATATGAAGAGAAGCTTCTTTCAGTTCCACCGAATATCACTTTTTGCAAGTCTATGGACTTTCCTTTGAAAACCTATATTCAGGCACAGTAGCTGTGTTTATTTCTACCTGCAAAAATAAACAACAGTCCACTGGCACTTTAAAGAATAATAAAATTCTACCACCGCAGAAGTGTTTATGTGAGCCTGCTTGCACCTTTGAAATTCTAATAGTGGTGGTGGGTGTATTCAGAAGAAGGGACACCTACAAATTGCAACTGACTTCTCTACAAAAACAGAAAGATATGAAACTCTCCAACCTTTTACAAGACACTTCTGGACACAACAACTCCACCAACAATATTGTCAACCTTTCCCAACATACCCTCAGCTTGGCACAGGAATCTGTCCTTTCAAGAGGCCTATCCTTCTGCCCCACCAAGTCCACAGAGACAATACAACTCTGTGGAGACCTGGAAGCATTTTTTCGCCGTTTACGTTTGAAGGAATATTTCTACCACAATACAGAACAGAATACAGAACAGACCTCACAGCTTCAACAATCTACTCCTGAACAACCTCCTCACATTTCCACCATTGAACCATATAAGGATGATCAATTGGCTCCCACCCAGCACCATAAAAAGAAGAACTCCATGTGGACTCCACCTGAAGGCCGCAACACTACACTGGACATGTATATTGAATGTTTTCGCCGCCGAGCCCAAACTGAAATAATCAACAGAAAACACCACTCAAGATCCAATCTCAGCTTTACAGAGAAGAATGCCATAAGTAGCCTGAGAAACAATCCAACTATTATAATAAAACAAGCTGACAAGGGAGGAGCCATTGTCATAATGGACAAAACTAAATATATACAAGAAGCTGAACGACAGCTCTCAAACACCAGTTTCTACAGGCTGCTATCCACACACCCCACTCAGGCATACCAGCGAGAACTCAACAAAATCATGAAGAAATTACCAAAACATATACAGGAACGAATTGATATGGATTCATCTCAAGAACCTCGAGCAGGCACTTTCTACCTCCTGCCTAAGATACATAAACCTGGCAACCCTGGCCGCCCCATTGTTTCGAGCATTGGAACCATCACCGTAGGAGTATCAGGATATATGGACTCCCTTCTGAGACCATATGTCATTAATACCCCCAGCTATGTCCGAGACACCACAGACTTCCTAAGGAAACTGCAGTCCATCAACTGTCTCCCAGAAAACAGCATTCTAGTCACCATGGATGTGGAGTCTCTATAGACCAACATCCCCCATGACGACGGGCTACAAGCCATTAGAAATACCATCCCTGACAACAACACTGCAGATCTGGCTACACAACTCTGCAGGTTTGTTCTCACTCACAACTACTTCCGGTTTGGTAAGGACTTATACCTTCAAATCAATGGCACTGCCATGGGCACTCGCATGGCTCCACAATATTCCAACATTTTCATGGCAGATCTAGAACAACGTTTTCTGAACTCATACCCACTGGCACCTCTCCTTTACTTGAGATTCATTGATGACATTTTCTTTGTCTGGACTCATGGCAAAGAAGCCCTTGAAAGATTTCACCAGGCTTTCAACGACTTCCACCCCACCATCAATCTAACTATGAATTATTCCGAACAAGAAATCAACTTCCTAGACACCACAGTACGGATCCATGGGGGACACACAAGCACCACATTGTACCGGAAACCGACAGATCGGCAAACGTATCTACATGCGTCCAGCCACCACCCCAACCATATCAGACAATCCATTGTCTATAGCCAAGCCCTACGCTATAGTCGCATCTGCTCCAATCCTTCAGACAGAAATACACACTTGAGAGACCTACAGCAAACATTTTTGCAACTACAATATCCTCCAGACATGGTGCAAAAGATGATTGAGAAGGCCAGAATGATACCCAGGCACAACTTACTACAAGATAAGCCCAGAGAGAATGACAACAGAACACCTCTGGTTGTCACTTATAGCTCCCAACTAAAACCAGTCCAACGTATTATTAAGGACCTACAACCAATGCTGGATTGTGACACTTCCCTCGCTGAAGCACTGGGTGGGTGTCCCTTTCTTGCTTACAGACAGCCGGCTAACCTAAAACAACTTCTCACCCATGATGATAAACTACGTAAGAAGAACATGGACTCTGGCACCAAGGCCTGCAACAAACCAAGGTGCCAACTTTGCCCTCATATAGATTCTAGGAACACCATCTCTGGACCCACCAATGTCAGCCATACTATCTCAGGTTCATATTCCTGCTCATCCTCTAATGTGATTTATGCCATCACATGCCAGCAATGCCCTTCCACAATCTACATTGGACAAACAGGTCAGTCTCTTAGACAAAGATTAAATGGACATAAGTCTGACATCAGAAACCACAATATTCAAAAACCAGTGGGAGAACATTTCAACCTTCCAGGACATTCTGTTGCAGATTTAAGAGTAGCAGTTCTCTTACAAAGGAATTTTAAAGGGAGATTGGAAAGAGAAACTGCTGAATTACAGTTGATATTCAAACTAAAGTCAATGCATTTACCTGGGCTGAATAAAGACCTTGCATTCCTGGCCCATTACCAATGCTGATTTCTCCACACCCATCTCTCCCCTGGACATCACAGACTCTTCTGCATATCACACCTAATCCCATCAAGCCTGCTATTCACATTTACATACTGTTCCTCTATTTAAAGACCGATGGATTCACATTCTAGCTGTATCTGAAGAAGTGAGCTGTGGCTCACGAAAGCTCATACCCTACCAGAAAATATTTTTGTTAGTCTTTAAGGTGCTACTGGACTCTTGCCCTTTTTGTCCTCTTAACATGGTATGTGTGGAAACTGCCCCTGGAAAAAAAGGAATCAACATCAGTTGGTTTCCTGTAAACATCAGAATTAATCTTCCTTCCCTGCTTTTTAATACCTACATCAAGAAAATTAGCCTTGGATTCATTATAAGACATATCAAATCCCAGTCCTTATATGTCTAACATTTCCTTTGTTTGGAGGGAGTCTTCTTGTGACAATTTTAAACTAAATTAACTTCACCTGCTAGTTTCCTGCTTCAAAGACATTATTTCCCTTCTGACTGTTTGTGGCAAAAGTGGACTGTGACATGATTAACACAGTGGACAACTGTTGCTTACAGATGTGTTGGGGCTCAAGAAGTAAGCTTTTGCCTTTATGTTTAACTCAAGAAGGAGACTAAATTGTTCTTGAATGTGTTAGACATTTCGCTTTAGAAAATCCCTTTACGTCCTCTGCAACATTTCTCCTTTGCTGTCACAAACCCTAACCATTTCTTGTGGCTGGAATCTGAACTGACTGCAGCTAATGAGGGTGTTTGCTTTTAAGATGATTTTTTTTAAATTTGCAAAATAATGCCGTACTTTCTTTTTTAACTAATTTCAACAAACCAATGATTGTTGTGTGAGACTGTGAGCTCTAGCCCTGCGACGAACCCATAAACAGATTCCAGCCGACGGCAAATCCACGAAAGCAGTTTTATTGGTTAGAATCGACAGGTATCAGGTCATATTCAGAAGGACACTAGTAAGGGTCGAAAGCAAGGCACACAGCATATATGGGAGAGCAAAGGAGATAACCGGTTACCTAGCAACCCCCCCCCCACAGGCAGGAAGGAGTACTTGGCAATTCCCACAGTATGGGAATCTATGAAGGCTAAACACGGGGCTAGGACTGGCCTTGGACAAAACAGCAAAACAGCACCTGGAAGCACAGCCACAAAACCTCCTCATGGCCTGTTCCTGACAGAGACAGATTCAGATTCCTACTATTTCTTCATCTGGCCTATTGGCATCTGTTGTCTGGGTCTAAAAGTGAGTGGGAGTGCCTTTAGTGGCCCTTTCTACTATAAGGGTGCTAGTGTAACAACTGGGGACCCAAGAGCTTGAGCGCTCTTATTGATTTGGTAGTTAAACAGGAAAGATCTCCCTGAGAAAATCAAGATATGGGCTGAGCATGCACTGGCTCCTCTGCCTCATCATCCAGCTCCTCCTCCTCCCTATCTGATACTTCTGTGTTTCAAGAAGTGAATTCCTGTCACTTGAAACAGACTGCATGCATACACTTGTACAAAGTTCTGAGTTGAGAGGATCTTCCGTCTGCCTTGGTCAGCTAGAGGGCTTTGCTGCTCCCTGCTGACCATGCAAGGATTAAGCAGCCATTGCTATCTCTAACCTCCAAGTGGCTGAATTGTGCAGGATTCTTGAGGCCCTGGCATGGATGGATGGATGGATGGATGGATGGATGGATGGATGGATGGATGGATGGATGGATGGATGGATGGAGACTCTGTCCTAGGGTGTTTTCTTCCTCTAGATGACTGCTGCAGTATTTGCTTTTGTTTTTCTTGCAGCTGTATGAAATGTTCCCATGGCTCATGAAACATATCACGTGGCCATACAAGAAGGCATTCGCCTCTGTGGATGTTGTGCTTTCCCATGCAAGGAAAGAGACAGAAGAGCACAGGGCTCACCCGGCCCTGCAGGAGCCACGGGATTTCATTGATTACTATCTGCTTCAGATGGAGAAAGTAAGTATCCCTTTTGTGAATTCAGCTCACCTGAACCATTATTATACTCCTTTTAAGACTAAAAAGAAACTTCTGCAGGACCACCAACAGGATTCTCTAGCCCTTGTGTAATATTTGCATACATTTCCTCAACCCAGCATTTTCCTGTTGTCCGTAACAGAGCAAGAATGACCCCACTTCAACATATGATGATGGCAACCTGTTTCAATGTATTTCGGACTTCTTTACTGCTGGGACAGAAACGACTGCCACTGCTCTTCAGTGGCTGGTGCTCCTCATGGTGATTCATCAAGATATCCAAGGTGAGCAAGAACTGTGCAATGTGAACAAGAGTCACTCTATTCTTGGTAATTCTTGAATGAGTTCATAGCAAGAGGATGATTACTATGTTAATAACAAGCTGGTGGGGGGGGTCTGTAAAGAATCAGTGGAGGAGAAATGGTTTGGAAATTTCCCAATACATATCCAGATCTCCCCTTCCAGTTTTCTATAAGCTCCTCGGGAACTGAACAGATTCCTACCTCCCCTTCCTTTTCACTTTAACATACTCTCCACTATTCTCAAAATGCTGTGCCTCCTGGAGTATTCTTGTTCTCAGAAGTCCACGTTCTGGAGATAGCATTCTTTTCATGGTGGTTAATTTACAAACTCATTTTTTCCTGTGAAAAAAATCTGTTGATCTGTTGTCACTACATGTCAGGTCTGTATCTCGGTTTCTGTTTCTCAGAAGGTATCTCTGAGTTTCACTTCCCACTGTCCAGACTGTCCAAGGATTGTTATGAATTCCTAACCCGTTTGAAGATGTTTGAAGCTGTGGGAATCACAGCTCTGTTTGTGTTGTGTAATCTCTCGCCGTTTTCTATGCTTTTATATTACCAAGCCTAGGCCAACGGGCCCCATTGCTGTCACCCTTTCTTTGATGCACTGTTTCCCTTTATGACCAGTAAAGACCAACATCTTTGGACCTGACTGTCTCTGATGTGGTTTCTGGTTCATATTGGACCAAGGGCTGACACTACAGGGCGCAAATTATCAAGCTGATAAGGAGCAAGCTATTGGGGCAATTTATGGGCTACCATGAGGGGAACTTTAGGATCCTTCATGCCATTGGAGCATTTCTGGACTGCTTGCTATTATTGCAGTGTTTCTCCTTTGTGTGAAAGGGGGCTTGAACAAATGGCCTAAAGTGATATCCTGACTAGGGGCGTGCATTCGGCAAAGCTAAACTGAAAAACAACCTGAACAATACTTTATCAGTATTTGGGGGAGGGTTCTCCCCCCCCAAAGAAATGTATTTAATGGGCGCCGAAAAGCAGGTCCCAAATCATGCCAAAATTTTCCACATGATCTCGGCCACTCCAGCCCAGCTTCCATGTGAAAAAAAAGACTTGGGGTAATCCCCTCTCCCCCTCCCCTCTCCCCCTCCCTTGCCTGATTGCCACTGCCTCCAGACTCCACGTGGAACTCAGAGGTGGCCACCGCCACCACTGGACTCGAGATAAGTGAGGGGAGGAGGGATAAGGGGAGGGGAGTACAATTTGGATTCAGGTCTAATGGATCCAATATTTTTCAGGAATCCTGGATAGTTCTGATATGGTTTGGAAATATACATGATTCCCGAAAATTTTCAGGTCCATTAGATCCAAATCTGAATTTTACCTTTTTATTTATTGCACACCCCTAATCCGGACTAATATCTAGCGGTATGGGACAGGAGGGAATGTGGAATAGGATATCTCATCAGATCGGAGAAGCTAAGTAGGGTAGGTACGTGGATGGGAGACCACCAAGGAAGACTTTACAGGGGAAGGCAATGGCAAACCACTTCTCCTTAATCACTTGCCTTGAAAACTCTACGGGATTGCCATAAATCGGCTACGATTTGATGGCCCTATACACCCACACAAACACACCCACACATACACACAAATAAGGAGGTGTGTCATCCTAACCAAATAGAGGTTTGGGGGTCATTTCATGCTTGCCAATCTCTACCTCATAAGGCTGCTGCTCTTTAGGGCTGAATTTCAGGGCTTTGGGGTTTCAAGAGTCACACTGCTGTTTCTGCAGTGAAAAAAAGCAAATTAGGTCTTGAAAACTTGAAGCTGTGAAATTCAATCTAAAAAAGAAAAGTGCCCCAATTTGATTCAGTCTTTTACATCTCCTCATAAAAAAAAAAAACCCACTATGGCAGACATGGGTAACTGAATCACAAGGAATTAATGGGAAGGGAAAGTCCTGGGGCTGTAAAAGAATTCCATATGTTGGAGGATTTAAGTGTTATTGTTTCAAGGGTGTTGTTTGGAAGGAAGGGACAAAATAGCACCAGACATTTAATCTAAGGGACAAATTGTGGCTGCCAAACACATTTGACTTACAAGCTTTGACCGAAAAACATAGGTGTCCACAACTGGGAGACCTGCAAGGACTTGTGGGGGGCATCTTGTTAGAATTGAGCCTTATTTCTTAGTATCTGCTATCGATTCAGTGGGTTGGATCGTTTGGTTATGGCCTAATGAAAATATAGTAAGTCACATACACGCACGAAAATAGACAAAATCCTTTTGTCTTAGTCAAACAACCTTTACTCACTAAATCAGGGATAGGGTTCACAGGAGGTAAAACAAATAAATTCTTTCTACATCTCTACAGTTACCTATACTGCCAGATGCTTCTGGCAGGCACTAAGCTTAAACACAGGCATTTCTAGATATAAGAATCGCCCCTCCATCCTTCCATGTTGATGGTCAAAAGTTAACTAGGACTGTGCTTTCTCTACTAAACAAAGGATATAAGGAAAGCACAGTAAAATGCAGATTCACTTGAGTACGTGACAAGCGGCATGTCTCCAATGGATGCTCTTCACTGACCAAATGCTAGATTAACATATTACAGGTTATATCATACCTTTGAGCTGGTTAACCTTAATATTAACCCTTGGCTGTCTGAAATGAAACAAAGCTCGCTACCTAATGCTCAACACATCTCATTTCCCAGTCTCCTACTATTTCTTCTTTTCCTTCCCCACCAGCCCATATAACCTCCCCTTTTTTCTTGCTTTCTTCTCTCCTTCCCACCCACCACCCAAACTACCTCTATCATCCCCCATCTTCATCTTTCTCTCCTTTCACCCCCAGGCATACTCTTGCTATAAAAAACTCTGTGTGGGGCTGGCTGCTGAGCTGGGGCAAGCCGAGTGAAGAACCTGCAATGACTTGCGGGGGCATCTCATTTTCCGTGTATCCCCCTCCAGATGTTATTTCCTCTTTCCTTCCTCATGGCAGCCCCCATATCCTCACCTTACCCTGCTTCCTTCTCTCCTTCTCATTCACCAACCCACCAATGTTTTATCTGTCCCCCATCTTTCTCTATTTATTATGTATTCATTTCATTTACACCCCACATTTCCCCACACTAGGGCCCCAGAGCAGTTTATATGATTCTCTTCTCCTCCATTTTAGTCTCAAAAAAAACCCTGTGAGGTAGAGTGATCTGAGGGTGTGACTGGCCCAAGGTCGCACAGTGAGTTCCCATGGTGGACTAGGGATTGAAATCCGGGTATCCCAGTCTGAAACTCTACCCACCACATCACACTGAGTCTTTTGGTGTAGCTGATGCTGAACAGTATCAAGAAGTACCAAGAGCACACAAAACCTTATAATCTAAAACAGGGAGCCACGACCAACAGCTTGAAGAAAACTACACATTACAAAGTACGCAGGTCTGACATGGGAAATTTGTAGCCATATTGCAGCTGTGAGTTCCCGGCAGGAACGCCATTTACAAGTGCTCTGGGAGCCCAATTCAGATCTGGACTCAGCACAGGGGAACAATTTTACATATAATAAATAACTCCAAATGATTGCTTGACTTTGCACAGACAAATGAACTGGGCAAAATAGATCTTACGTTTTCCATCCTTTTCCCCAGAGAAAGTCCAGAAAGAGATA
The DNA here is from genome assembly GCF_029931775.1 of Euleptes europaea. NCBI lineage: Eukaryota > Metazoa > Chordata > Lepidosauria > Squamata > Sphaerodactylidae > Euleptes > Euleptes europaea. The sequence goes on from NC_079316.1 coordinate 9,963,265, forward strand.
GAAGAAGCTTTTGGTTCCTCTCAGTCAATTGGCTATGAAGATCGGAAGGAATTGCCTTATACCTTTGCTGTGATTCATGAAGGCATGCGTTTCAAATGTTTTGTATTAGCTGGGAACCCTAGACAATGTGGAGAGGATGTGAACATTCTTGGTTCTCTCATTCCTAAGGTATAGAAAATGATCACTACAATTCTGTATCCCAAGACCATTCGACGGGGCATTTTAAAGAACATATCCCTGTAGAAATTCATCTTGAAGAACCTCCTCAGTACCACAGAAATCAATGAAGTTCAGTATATTTGTTGGGCCACTTCCTCTGCCAGCCCATTTCTTATTGATACAGCTTTTAAAAGCCCTCCAGAAAGGGCATCTGGAAGGCCTTCAGGGAAGTAGCCATTCTCAACTCCTGCAGGAGGGAGTTTCAGAGTAAGGGGGCAACAGATTAAAAAAAAAAAGCCATTCCCTCAAGTTCCTTCCAGCTGAACTTTTTTTAAGTTTAGTTGCCAGAGGAAGGCCCCCTAAGTCAACATCAAGACTTCAGTTGGTTGATATGGGTGGAGGCAGTCCTTGAGATACTTAGGGCCTGCATTGTTTAGGGCTTCAGTGATCGAAATCAGCACCTTATGTTGAACCTGGACACAAACTAGAAGATGGGGGGGCAAAAATGCATGGTCGCTTTATTCTCCTTTATTCCCTGTTTCAAGCCAGGATTCAGCCAGGATCGAATGCATGCGTTTCGCCGAACGTGCGTTCGATCCTGATATAATAGAGGTCTATAAAATTATGCATGGTTTGGAGAGAGTGGACAGGGAGAAGTTTTTCTTCCTCTCCCATAATACTAGAGCACAGGGTCATCTGCTAAACGTGGAGGGTGAGAGATTCAAAACAGATAAAAGGAAGTATTTTTTCACACAACGCATAGTTAAATTGTGGAACTCCCTGCCCCAGGATGTGGTGATGGCTGCCAGCTTGGAGGGCTTTAAGAGGGGAGTGGACATATTCATGGAGGAGAGGGGTATTCATGGCTGTTAGTTAGAATGGGTATTAGTCATGCTGCATACCTATTCTCTCTAGTATCAGAGGAGCATGCCTATTATTTTGGGTGTGGAGGAACACAGGCAGGATGGTGCTGCTGCACTCGTCTTGTTGGTGGCTTCCTAGAGGTACCTGGTTGGCCACTGTGTGAACAGACTGCTGGACTTGATGGGCCTTGGTCTGATCCAGCAGGGCCTTTCTTATGTTCTTATGTTTTGTCCGGGGGGAGGGGGGGAGTCTAACACTGGCTTAATAATAAATTGTGAAGCACTTCCCAAATAGCAAGCCTTCCCAGAACAAATAGCGCACTGTAGAGGGATTACTTCATCATCCACCAAAGTAGTTTACGTAAGAAAAGCCATGCTGGATCTGACCGAGGCCCACCAAGTCCATCAGTCTGTTCACACAGTGGCCGATCAGGTGCCTCTAGGAAGCCCACAAACAGACAACTGCAGCAGCATTATCCTGCTGGTGTTCCATGGCACCTAATAAAATAGGCATGTTCCTCTGATATTGGAGAGAATGGGTATGCATCACGACTAGTATCCATTTGACTAGTAGCTATGGATAGCAGCAACTTTATTCACTACTTCTTGTCTAATGGCCAGCATGGAATTTGCCTTTTTTACAGCAGCCGCACACTGGGTTGACATCTTCATTGAGCTATCCACTACCACCCCAAGATCCCTTTCTTGGTCTGTTGCTGCCAGCACAGATCCCATTAGTGTATATGTGAAATTGGCATTGTTTTTTTCTTTCTGGGTAGCTTGTTATGACATTCTCCACTGCTAATCCATACTGGATGATCAATCTCCAGATCAAAATTTTCCTTCTTGTTGAAATGGGTTAAAGGGGACCATGTGAGAGCCTCCTATCTGTCTAACATGACTCTTCATATTTTCAAGAATACTCTTTACATGTATTCTGTTCCACACCATGCAAGCAGCTTTGCTTGACAGTCATTACTCCCCAAAACCATTTGCTTCATGCTTATGAATTTGCAGAGCTTCAGTTCTGGAGGGTTTGCCTCATTACATTCTGTCCTGCTTAGAGATGTAAAATTTCTGGAAATTTTGAAGCCTTGTGGGGAGAAGCCTCTTTTTCCCCAGGAAAAAAATAGAAATTTCGGGGCGGGGGGCTGAAACATATGGAATACTTATTGTCCTACCAAACCTTAACTAATTAACAACATAAAATACATCATTTATAATTTAGTATATAAAATTGCAATATTTGATGTATTTATGGAATTTAAAAGTTATAAATTGCAAAATTGCAATTGTATCCAATACTTGAGAGTAAACTGGACGCTGATGCACCCTTTGCTATCTTAGCACAAGGACCTTAATTTTTGCTATCTGATTAGAGAGAGCTCAGTTCCCAACGAAACATTTAGAGTTTTCCTCTGAGGTTTTGGTGTAGTTTCTGCCCCACCTCCTTCTGAGCTCGTCTTTAAAAGTATTTCACTCGTCCTAAAAGAGAAAATATTCCATAGGTGTTTTTTCATCACTTCCCAAAATGTCCAATTTTTCCATTGGAAAAAATTAAAAAAGGGCCTTAGGGGGGAAAAACGGGGGAAAATATTTTTTCCTTGAATTTTTCTGGGTTTTTCCCCCCTGGGCTTTCACATCTCTAGTCTTGCACTATTTACACAGAGACTAGAACCAAATTTATTGCATTGTTGAAGGGTTTAAACTCTCTCACACTCAGAGAAGCTAATTTTTCTTCTCTCTGATACTGATGCGCTCGTTTCATACAGTGTGTCATTGTTTGCCTTGGCAGCCATGAAAATAAGGCCAAAAGCAGTATATGAAAGGTGACATGTTTTAATGCACTTTCAGATCTGGCCTCTACATCCTGTTCTCCCTCCAGGACAACTGGTTGGCCACTATGTGAAACAGGATCCTGGACTAGATGGACCACTGGTCTGATCCAGAAGGGCTCTTCTCATGTTTTTTGGTATTTATAAAGAAGTGGGTTCTGAGTTCCAGGAGGATCTTTGGATCTCCAAGAAGGTTAGCACTGAGGCAGCGAGGAAAGAAAGTGAAAGGTGCTAATGTGGATACAATGAAAATCAACTAGTCTTTTCTTTGCAGGGTTCCATAGTTGTTCCAGATATACACTCAGTTCTTTATGATCCCAAGCTATGGGAGACCCCTCGTAAATTCAACCCAAATCATTTTTTGGACAAGGATGGAAAATTTGTGGATAGAGAAGAATTTTTACTCTTTGGTGCAGGTACTCACAAATGTCTAAACTTATGAATGTTAACTATGACTATTGGCTACCTTCACAGAAACTGAGAATTCCTTTCTCCCACAAGCTGCTGACTAAGGGAATAAACACTGGAGAACATGTTAAATAGCTATTACTCATTTGCCAACTTTGCTTTATTTCCTTTCTCAGGAGCCCGTGTGTGTCCGGGGAAAGTCATGGCAAAGATCGAGCTCTTCCTCTTCTTCACCAGCCTGCTGAGAGCATTCACCTTCAAGCTGCCAGAAGGAGTCAAAGAAGTCAACACGGAGCCTGTACTAGGCTTGACAATGGTTCCTCAACATTATAAGCTCTGTGCTGTTCCCCGCTACAGTGAATCATGACCCCTAACAATTAAGGTATTAAGGTAACAATTAGAGCAGCTTATTTCTTCATATCCATTTCTCCTTTATTCATTTAAATTTCATGCAATATTCTACTATAATTTGCTCAATTCACTGTTCTGGAGTTTCTATACAAATAGGGAATTCAGGCAGATCTAGCCTACTGATTGCTATCTCAGTCACTATCAGCTAAGAAATACTGTTTTTCCTAGTTTGCAGCATATGCATAAACTCTGTCTAGAATTCTGGCACTGTATGTAGTTATAAAGTTGCTCATTGTATCTGCAGGCCACTGTACCTGATTGTTGAATAAACTCTTGAAAAACATCTTCTCGGCTTGTGGTGTATCGTTAAAAGTGGTGAAGTGGATGGCAAAAAGAGATGTCGGAAATTTACCTGTTGAGAAGAATCAGCTGTGGACTTTCTTGGGGAACATCTATCTGTAATTACGACACGCCACACTGTGGAAGAAAACAGTAGCCTAGTTCAGGGGTGTCGAAGGTACGGCCAGTGGGCCGGATTCAGTCCTTTGAAGGCTGTGATCCGGCCCGCCGAGCTGAGCCAGCCCCCATTCCCCCCTTTGGGCTACAGTTTTTTGCCTCTGCAGAGGAAGAAGCCTCCAGAATGATTACACTTACAGTCCTTTTCCGCCAGAGTTGAGGTTCTGTTTGTGTGGAAGGGGAGGGGCCAAACTTTGCTTATGGGGCAGAGGGAGAAAGTCACAGTTATTAAAAGAAGCCTGTCCTAAAAGCTGGGAGAAGAATAAAGAAAAGCGCCTGGGCTGCCCTCCTTCCTTCCCTGCTGTGAGGGTTCCCAACCTCCCTGTGCAAACTCCATAAAATCACTTGCTCAGACTGTCATGCAGAAACAAGGAACTTTATTGGAAGCTTCAGGTAGTACAGGCCTTACACTGGTAAAGTTGCAAGTGCTTACAGTTTCACAAAGACAGAATTATAACCCCTACAGGGAAGCAGATGTCAAACGTATGTTATGGGAATCTACGAGATAATTGTGCATGGTACAAAACATCAAAGAACTCAGGGAGCTTGTTAGTACTATCTGCCCACCAAGGCCATAGCTGGTGGAAGGGAGTCAGTGAGAGCAAGGGAGGGACGTGGGAAGAGGGAAGAGACATTCCAACCTGGGGCCTGTCAGACTCCGCCCCTGAACCAAGGAAAGGCAAGAGGCCTGGACTGCTTTTACGAGTCCAGGGAGGGGGGGGGGAAACATACAAGGCAAAGGCCTTACCCAAGGCAAAGGCGTACAGACCCTCACACCTGCCTGCTGGAAAGCCTTCCGGATGATCAGCTGTTTAGTAGTTTGCCTGCTGGGCAGGATATCGGGGCTGAGCCACTTGCAAGCTCCCAAGTCCACATGGGTAAGGTACTGCAGCTTGCTAGACTAGAGGAAGTTTGTGCTGGTGTCCCCCACCCCCTGCTTGTTTGGGACAGCGATCTGAGCGCTGCTTGCAGATTCCCAAGCCCATGTGGGTAGGATACTTGTACTGGCTGCAGAACAGCTTGTTAGACTAGCGAAGTTTGTGCTGGTTTCCCTATAGCAAGGAGGGGTAGAGAGTAAGGGGAGAAGGATTCTTCTCTCTAACTATACTCATAGGAAAACACTGGCCATAACCTCCTGACCTCCTCAACCAATCACCGGACAGTATCCATGGAACTTTCCAGGGTGACAGTGAGTTCCCCCTCCCAAACCAGATTCACAGCTGAACTGTGCAAGATAATTAACAGGCCTGAGCAGATGGCCTTGATGAGAAACCGCCAGGGGGCGGGAGCGGGCTAACGCCTACTGAGAATCCGGGAACAGTGAACTTAGCTGGAACTAACTGGAAAATGCCTTTAAGATGGTTTCTCTCTTGACAGCCAGACAGAGCCAAATTCAAGTCCATCCCATTGCATTTTTGCTGTCCCCTGAGAAAGATGGCAGAGATGCTCCCGAGAGGATGCTAACCCTCCTGGCTGACTGGAAACCCTTTCTACCGACTCCGGACAGGAAAAGGGGCGCCTGTGTCTCCAGAGAGACGCCGGCAAAACTCCCCTCGGGCACTGAGTGGACAGGGTGGGGGTGGGGAGGAGAACCCCCCCAACGGCCACGTCAGCTGTCGCCCCGTTTGAAAACGCCCCTCTCTTGGCTCCTCCCACATGCAGGCTTCTAAAACAGAGCCAGGCAAGCATGAAGCCCCCAGGGTTGAAACAAAACAGAGCGTTGCTTTTTCTTCTTCAGCTCAAACAGAATCTGAACCATTAATTGAACAATTAATTGAAACTGAAATATACTGCAATACTTACTGTCCTATCAAACCAAAACTAATTTTACCCCTTTAACAGCATAACACACATCATTTACAACTTAGCATATACAATTTGCAATGTTTGACATATGGGGGAGGGGGAAATTAGATGCTGCCCCACAAACTCGGGCTGGTCTCCTGTTTGTGAAATCCAGTGCATGTGATGAAGTCTACTGTTGTCTATCCCTCCCCAAATTCTGCCCTCCTGAGGCTCCGCCCCAAAAACCTCCCACCGGTAGCAAAGTGGGACCTGGCAACTAGGGTTGCCAACCTCCAGGTGGTGGGAGAACGAAATAGACACCACTGTACAAGTAAATTGTCTTCGCTCCTGTACTGATTTCCAAACCTCCAGGTGGTGGCTGGAGATCTCCTGCTATTACAACTGATCTCCAGGAGACAGAGATCAGTTCCCCTGGAGAAAATGGCCGCTTTGGCAACTGGACTCTATGGCATTGAAGTCCCTCCCCTCCTCAAACCCTGCCTTCCTCATGCTCCACCCCAGAAACCTCCCGCTTGTGGCTGTGAGGGTTCCTGACCTCTCTGTGCAAATTCCATAAAGTCACTTGTTCAGTCAGACATGTAGAAACAAGGTTTCTTTATTGGAAGCTTCAGAAGATACAGTCCGCACGCAGATAAAAGTTGCAAGTAAGCCAGACTTCTCTACTACAGAATTATATCCCCTACAGGGAAGCAAAAGGTCACACCTATGTTATGGGAAGCTACAAGATAGATGGGTACGGTGCAGACATCAATCGTCCCCAGGGAGCTAGTTAGGGTTATCTACTTTCCAAGGCCGGAATTGGCAAGAGGGAGTGAACCAAAGCACAGCCGGGGAAACACAGCAGGGGAGGCACTCGTGAGACATACCAGCCAGGGCTTGACAGATATGGCACCTGAACTCAGGGAAGGCCAAATGGTCTGAACTGCTTTTACGAGTCCAGAGGGAGGGGGGAATTGGGACACAACAGCACACAAGGACATACAGACCCTCACATTCTGCCCCCCTTAAGGCCCTCCTCCCCCGAGTCCGGGCGGATGAGGCCGGTCTGGATAAGCAGAGTGAAATTCTCGAACCAAACGAGGGGCGGCCACGTGGGGAGCTGCCACCCACTCATCCTGAGCGGAGCCCAGGAGTTTCCAACGAACTAAATAGAACAACTTTCCCTTTTTCAGTTTAGAATCCAACACCTTAGAGACTTCCAAATGCGTTTCCCCCCCCCCACAACAATAGGAATCTCAGGCTTAGGAAGAGGATGGAACTGAGGAGCAGAAACGTACGGTTTCAGCAAACTGATGTGGAACACAGGGTGTACTCCTCAAAGAGATTTAGGGAGTTCCAATTCCACAGTAACGTCATTGATCACCCGGGTGATGGGGAAAGGACCTACGTACTTGTCACTCAGCTTTTTACAAGGTCGAAGGGAGCGTAGGTTCTTGGTGGAAAGGTATACCTGTTCCCCCACCTTGAGTTCCCACCCCGGAGACCGATGTTTATCAGCTTGATCTTTGTATTTGCGTTTGGCCCTTTCTAGATTTTCCTGCAACCAGGGCCAAGTGGTTTGCACTACCTGCACCCAGTCCTGAACCTCCTGCACCCCCTCGAGTTCGGGGGTGATGTTAGGGGAGCCAAAGGGCCCAAAGTCTTTCCCATAGACCACACGGAAAGGACTGAAACCTGTGGAAGAATGGGGGGCATTATTGTATGCATATTCAGCAAAAGGTAACAAATCCACCCAATCGTCCTGGTGGTAATTGACATAACACCTCAAATAGCATTCTACCACAGCATTGACATGCTCGGTTTGACCATCCGTTTGGGGGTAGTAAGCTGAAGAAAGCCCCTGCTCCTCCACCCCCATTACTTTTAGGAAGGCTCTCCAGAATTTGGCTACAAACTGGGTTCCCCTGTCGGAGAGGACCTTCCTCGGGATCGAATGGTGTTTTACCACGTGATTAACAAACAGTCTAGCCAGCTTCTGAGCCGAAGGTAGCCCCGCACAAGGAACGAAGTGCACCTGTTTGGAAAATAAGTCAGTTATTACCCACAACACAGTTTTTCCCCGACTGGGGGGCAAGTCGGTAATAAAGTCCATAGCAATCACTTCCCAGGGCATGGTTGGGGTTTCAAGCGGTTTCAAGAGTCCAGGAGTTTTCCCCATCCGTCTTTTGGCAGTGGCGCAGGTGGGGCAGCTGCGCACATACATCTCCACATCAGTTCTCATGCCGGGCCACCAAAACTGCCGCCGCAATAGATGCAATGTCTTGACAAACCCAAAATGTCCCGCAAGTTTGGCCCCGTGAACCAATCCCAGGACCTCCTTCCGGAGTGTCTCCGGAACATAGATTTTACCCCCCTGCGCCCACAAGGAGTCCTGTTGGGTGAGCTGCGCGGGGAGGGTTTGCTGCTCTGCTTCCTTTAGAGAAGCGTCTCGGAGCCGCTGCAGAAAAGCCTCCGGAATCCCTTTGGGGGGAGGGACTTGTTGACGGTGAGATTGGGAGCGGGTGGTCACTGCGAGTCCCGAGGCTTCTCCCCTCTGCTCAGGAGTGAATAGGGAATCTACCGGTCGATCGAAATCGTTGCGGTACTGGGGAAGTCTAGAGAGAGCATCCGCTAACGCATTGTCTTTCCCTGGTACATGTTTCAGAACGAAGCGGAACTTAGCAAAAAACTGAGCCCAACGAATCTGTTTCGCGTTGAGTTTTCTAGCCCCTTTCAGAGCCTCAAGGTTCTTGTGATCGGTGCAAACCTCAAACGGGGATTCTGCCCCTTCCAGAAAATGTCTCCAAATGGTGAGGGCATGTTTGACAGCAGCTGCCTCCTTCTCCCAAATGGCCCAGTTAATCTCCGACTGGGAAAACTTTTTAGAGAAGTAGGCACACGGTTTCAATTGGCCGTTCTCGTCCCGTTGTAAGAGAGGCCCCCCCCCATGGCAACATCAGAAGCATCTACTTGGACTACGAAAGGCTTATTACAATCGGGGTGGGCAAGAACGGGCTCGGACGAGAAAAGCAGCTTGAGAGTATCGAAAGCCTGCTGGCAGTCTGAAGTCCATTGCAATCTAGCTGAAGGCAGAGCGGCGTTCGCTCCCTTCCCTTTAGTGCGCAGGAGCGAGGTGAGAGGGAGCGCTACCTGGGCAAAATTAGGAATAAAGTTTCGGTAGAAGTTGGCAAAGCCTAAAAATTGTTGCAAATGTCTACGAGTGGTGGGGGGTTCCCAATCCATTACCGCCCGAACCTTTTCAGGATCCATTTCCAAGCCTTGATGAGAAATTACATAGCCCAGGAAGGTGATGGAGGGTTGGTGGAAATCACATTTGGAAACCTTGGCAAACAGTTTGTGCTCGCGCAGCCGCTGCAGCACTTCGCGCACCAGTTGAACATGCTCTTCCATGGTTTCAGAATAAATGAGGGTGTCGTCCAAAAATACCACCACCCCTCGAAACAATAGATCATGTAGGACTTCATTAATTAATTGCATAAACACACTCGGAGCCCCCGAAAGTCCGAACGGCATCACTAAATACTCAAACATTCCAAAACAACAAGAAAATGCAGTCTTTGGTTCGTCCCCTTCTCGTATGCGTACTCGGTGGTAAGCCTCCACCAAATCCAATTTGGTGAAGATTCGGCCCTCCTTCAATTGCGCGAGAAGGTCTGGAATGAGAGGGAGGGGGTATGCGTTAGACTGAGTGACCACATTCAGTCTAAGGAAATCAATACAGAGTCTTAAATCCCCCGTTTTCTTCTTGACAAAGAATGCGGGAGCGGAGTAAGGAGCCTTGGATGGGCGGATAAAGCCCCGCGCCAGATTGGTGTCCAAATATTCGCGTAACACAGCTTTTTCATTTGGACTCATGGGGTACACCTTCCCTTTGGACAATTTGCCATCACCCACTATCTCGATAGCACAGTCCGTTTCTCAGTGGGGGGGCAATTTGTCGCATTCCCGCACATCAAATACATCGGCGAACTGGGAATACTCGTTGGGAAGCTGGGGTGGAGCAGTCCAGGGAGAGGGGGCCCCCACGAGGGCGGCTGCTGGAGCACTAAGCACCCTATCTTTATCATGGAGTTCGCATGGGTTGCGAGGGAAGGAGAGCGTCCGCTTCACCCAGTCTATAGAGGGATTGTGCCCCAGCAACCAGTTCATTCCTAACACTACGGGTGCGACTATGGGAGCAATGGTAAAATAAAGGCGCTCCCAATGTTCTCCTACGGACATGATGACTGCTGCTGTGCGGTGGGTTACGGGTCCCTTTTTAAAGTCACTGCCATTCATCTGGGAAAAGCGGATGGGTTCGGGTAGCCGCTTCCGCCTAACTTGCAGCAACTTGGCTGCCTCTTCACTCATCATGGTACGGGCACAACCCGAATCCACCAGGGCCGTGAATTCTAAGGTAGGACCCCCTTTTGGTAGCGAAAGTTTGACTTTAACATACACATTGTCTTCCTGAGCGCTTACCATTAGTGGAGCTCCTTGCACAACGTTCGGCGCGGTCTGCTGAGGAGCCCCCTTTACAGCAGACCGGCGGCTTTTTTTGCTGGCAGGTCCCAGTCCTCCTCCTCGCTGGAGGAAGTGGTTGTGGTATTTGTAATCCGTGACTCCGATGAGTCGAATGCTTCCCTTGTAATCCGTGGCCCCGATGGGTCGGTGGTGTCCGAGGCTACGACCTCGGAACGGGCGTGCAGGGCTGAGGGCGCGCTGCATCGGCTCGGAGGTGGTGCGCCGCTCCGGCGGCGAGGTTGCCCCTCGAGAGAGGGCTTCTCAAGTTCGGTTGTGGTCGGGCGAGTCGGTCCCGGGCGTCCGGTTCGAGAAGGGCATTGTGAAGCAAAGTGTCCTTTTCCCCCGCAAACGAGACAGACCCCGCTTTCAAAACGCCTGCGGCGTTCGGCCATGGAAGGTCCACTCCCCGAGGGGGTTCGGGGATCCCTCGGGCCACCGGGTCTGTCTCCACGGGGCTTGGTCTCTCCTCCGGTGCGTTGCCGGGACAGAAGTAGCAGTTGCTTACGGTTTTCTATATCGGTGGCGTGGCGAATCCAGCCCTCAACATCGGGGGGGTTGCCCTGCATGAAAGCCCAGTGTTGCAAGTCCGGGTTCAACCCCTCCCGGAAACACTGCACCCTGGTAGTTTCTCTCCAGTCCAAAACCCGACTCGAGAGCGACTGGAACTCACTTGCGTACTGCGTAACAGTCTTAGTCCCTTGGCGCAGTTGTTGCAGGGCCACCTTTGCTCGCTCGCCCAAATGCGGGTCCTCAAACCGGTGTCGAAGAGCAATCATGAAGTCATCAAGACTTCGCAAAACCGGGGAGCGAAGCTCATACTGCTGTACCATCCAGGCGGCCGCTTCCCCTTGTAGGAGAGAAGCGACATATTGGACCCGGGAGTCTTCCGAAGTAAAAGTCTGGTTCTGCTCACGCATAAACACGTCCACTTGTACCATGAAAAACGTTAGTTGGTCACTCGCCCCGTCATACATGATTTTCAAATCTCTACGGGCCGGTGGAGCGGGGCGAATGGGAGGTGTCGGGGGCACGGGCGCCGGAGGCTCACCGTCCGGTGGGGCCGCTGGTGGAGGCTGGACCTTCATCGCATCCATGGCTCCGGCCATCTCCAGCATCACTGCTTGCATAGTATCCATCCGCTCCAGCAATTCCTGACGCTCGGACTGCCAGCGCCCCCGCTCCTCATCCATCTGATGAAGCAACACGGCTTCCTTTCGGGCGGGATCGTCCTCGAACCCCAACCCGTGCATCACAGTCCGTCTTGACTGTTTGTTGCTCTTCGGAAGCGACCAACGCTTGGGGGTTTGCAACCACCTCTCCAAGCGAGTTTGCTTGGGTCTTGTTCCCAGACCTAATTTGGAATCGGGTTCACTGGGCGTCTTCCCAGGCGACTTCCCATCCGTAGGGGGTTTCGTGGGTACAGCATCGTCCTTCTTGTCGTCGTCACTCGGTTTGTTGTTGGGTTCCCCGTTGCCTGCCATGGCTGTCCTAGGAACGGTCCAGGAGCAGGTCAACGCGGCAAGGACTTGCAACTTAATGTGAGGGTTCCTGACCTCTCTGTGCAAATTCCATAAAGTCACTTGTTCAGTCAGACATGTAGAAACAAGGTTTCTTTATTGGAAGCTTCAGAAGATACAGTCCGCACGCAGATAAAAGTTGCAAGTAAGCCAGACTTCTCTACTACAGAATTATATCCCCTACAGGGAAGCAAAAGGTCACACCTATGTTATGGGAAGCTACAAGATAGATGGGTACGGTGCAGACATCAATCGTCCCCAGGGAGCTAGTTAGGGTTATCTACTTTCCAAGGCCGGAATTGGCAAGAGGGAGTGAACCAAAGCACAGCCGGGGAAACACAGCAGGGGAGGCACTCGTGAGACATACCAGCCAGGGCTTGACAGATATGGCGCCTGAACTCAGGGAAGGCCAAATGGTCTGAACTGCTTTTACGAGTCCAGAGGGAGGGGGGAATTGGGACACAACAGCACACAAGGACATACAGACCCTCACAGTGGCGAAGACGGACCTGGCAACCCTAGCGATCCAGTTTTATTGCATTGTACATTGTATGCAGTATATTGTTTTTGCCGTTGTCTTGTATAACTCTGTAATCTGCCTTGAGTCTCTATGAGAAATGTGGACAAGAAAATAAATAAATTAAGTATGGAAAGAAGGAACAAAATCCTAGAACTTTAACTGCACTGATTTTATATTTAAAAGTGGGAGAGGGGAGATATTTATACCCAAAATGTATTCTGGGGCACTATGAAGTCACCGCTGACCAAACATTAACAGCGGACAAAGGCTTGATTGCTCTTTGATTAGTTTGCGGGTTTGAGTGAGAAAAGAAAGAAGGGGAGACAGATCGGAAATAATGTCTGGGTATGTCTGTTTAAAGGGTATATCAGAGGAATGTCCAGGAACAGAGGACTAGAAGGGTTGGATAGGGAAGCGGATGTTTTGTTGTCAACTCACAAACTGTCCCCCAGGAAATTCTATGTTGCGAAATGGAAAACGTTTTCAGTTTGGGCTCTGGGAAAAGGTTTTGTTCTGTATTGATGGTCACTATCTGCAGCATCCGCGATCAGACTGGCGTACAAAAGAGTTCAGGTCTATTCCACCAGGGCACAGGCTGCTTCCGCTGCCTTCTCGAATTGACCTAAGAGGCACCTGCAGGGCAGAAGCCATGAATATGTAAAACAGAGCTGCACTTACCTGTAACTGTTGTTCATCGAATTGGCTTCTGTGCAGTTACACATCCCTCCCTCCTTTCCCCGCTGTGGGACTCCGACGGTTACAATACGTCGGATTCACCACGGCACAGAGAGGAGACCTGAGAGAAGCGTGCTCCCTCCCCCTCAGGTCATATGGTCATTTGGGCAGGAAAATTGCTACACTGGCCTGAGAGGAGGAGGAGGAGCACTCTCAGGAGCTGATCTTTCTAGAAGCTAGCAAAATCTTTCTCCATGGCTGGCCTGCACATGCACTGTCACATGTGTGCATGCACAAAAGCCAACTCGATGAACAACACTTACAAGTAAGTGAGTTCAACACCCCTGCTTTAGGCAGCTGACTAGCAGTGCCACAGTTGCAAGAGGCCCTCAGGACTGTTCTGTTCATCTCAGAATCTCTTAGAAGAGCTGCCAGAAATTACCATTTCTGCTTGTTAAGGCTTCTTGCGCATGTGTCTTTAATAAGTGGACAGTATAAAAAGATGATAAAGAGAGAAGCTACAACACTTCTTGAGGGGGGGAAAAGAACAAGCCAGCAAACAAAGTGCATTCAACCCAACAGAGGCCTTAGAAGGATACCAAGAAGGACCATAATGTGGATAAGGGCGATATTGGTAGCTGTGCTGGTGTGTCTCCTGATTCTACACTTTCTGAAACTGCTTCAGGCATACAAGAAGTACCCTCCTGGGCCTTCTATGCTCGAGATTGCTCTACGCATAGTGCGGTCTGGATTCAGATTCCATCCCGATCTTCTCGCTGAGGTACTTCTTTCTAAATAGTTGATCTGCTGAACAAGACAATGAGCAAACAGAGCTCTGCAGTCTATGGCTCAGGGGCCAAATGTGGCTCAGTACAGAAATATGGCTCTTTTCAGAAAAAAAATGAAACCTTTAAGTTAAGGTACATTGAAGGGCAATGGGGTTCTAGAATAATCAGCATGTGAAGGAAATGTCAGGTTACGATGTCTATGGGACTGAACAGCTTCTTAGAGATGCTGTACAGAAAAGGAAATGACAGAACAATCTAAGTGTAAACCATTAACAGTTTTATGCCAGTGGCATAAAAGAGTGGTCCTGTGTATATTTATTCGTTATTTTGAGACCCCATACGTGCCACATCCTAATGAAGGACTCAAATCAACCAGTGTTTTGGGTTACAGAAACTTTATAGATTATTAATGAACATGTCCATGATGTGATGTTAAAGCTATATGCATTCATTTATGCAAATAGAATTTCTTATATTTGTTGTTGATCTCTGGTTCTGAATTTTTACGTCCGTCTCTTTAATTGTAAAAGCTTTCCAACCTCTGGATTGAGATAACAAAACCAAATGGAAATATCGAGAGATTTCTTTGTATCCCTCTTTAAAAAAAAAAGATTTTTTATTATTTTTAATAATATCAAAACAATATGTATTATATTGATTTAAAAAGATATAAACATTACTAATGTAATCAATACCAAAAAAAAGAGAAAAAATATTTTTTACTTACCCACCATTCTCCTCTATCCGTTTATACTCTTAGTACTTCCCTTTGCATATATTTTCTAATTTAAATCATTCTTTATCCTGGGATTATATCATATACTTCAACGTTTAAAAACTAATAATAACACGCTTATATAAACCTGTACATTCAAATTAATTCAAATCCTTGGATATTTGCTAAGTTAAATTCATTTCCACAGTACATTCTCCATGCCTCCCATTCCCCCACAAATCCCCCGTTGTCCTTTTGATTTATTAATGCTGTCAATTTAGCCATTTCTGCTAGTTCCATCATTTTATTTATCCAGTCCATCTTGTCCGGTACTTCAGGCATTTTCCATTTTGCTGCATACACCAATCTTGCTGCTGTGGTGGCTTATACTAAAAAAGATCTGAGTTATTATAGTATCTGGTACAATACTTAGCAACATCATTTCCGGTGTTTTAGGGATGTTATGCTGTAAAATCAATCTAAGTTCGTTAAAGATCATACCCCAAAAGTTTTTTGCTTTTTCACATGTCCACCAAATATGGTGGAAGGAACCAACTTCACTTTGACATTTCCAACATTTTGACAACATAGTTCCATACATTTTGCTAATTTTTTTGGAGTCAAATACCATCTGTATATCATCTTATAAATGTTTTCCCTTAATGATTGTGAAAGCAAAAGCTTCATATCCTTAGACCACAACTTTTCCCATCTATTCAATGGTATATTATGCCCTAATGTCTGTGCCCATGTTATCAACGTAGGTTTAATTCGATCTTGTTCTGTATAAATCATCAATAGTATTTTATACATCTTGGAAATTAAATGGTCTCTTTGTATCCCTCTTTACCAAGGTTCCAGTAAAAGACACAATCTCATTGATTAACCAGATTTTTCCAGAAGATATAACAGCCTTATTTCACCATTGTTTGACAACAAGTTATTTCCTATGGGATAAAGAATTTTATGAACAGATTGATGGAGTAGCTATGGGAAGTCCACTCAGTCCAGTAATAGCAAACTTTTACATGGAATATTTTGAAAAGACAGCATTAGAATCGGCACCTTACAAACCTACAGTCTGGTTCAGGTTCGTAGATGATACATTTACTATTTGGAGCCATGGTAAAGAAAAATTAATGGACTTTCTAAACCATCTTAATAATATCCATCCAAACATTCAGTTTACCATGGAAAAGGAAATTGAGGGTAAACTCCCATTTCTTGATACCCTTGTCATCCGTAAAACAAACTTTCAGTTAGGTCACAAGGTCTATCGGAAACCAACTCACACAGATCGCTACTTACACAAAAACTCCAACCACCACCCCCGACAGAAAAGAGGAATAATCAAAACATTAATGGACGGTGCAAGACGGATCTGTGAACCACAGTTTCTCAAGGAAGAAATAAGTCATCTAAATCATGCACTGCTAGCAAACGGCTATTCCAGAAATGAAATCAGAAGGGCCATTAAACCAAACAAAAATCAGAAAACTCAGGAAAAACAGTCTCCCATAGGAAAGGTATTCTTGCCATTTATTAAAGGAGTCACTGATAGGATGGAGAAACGTTTGAAAAAACAACCTACAAACAGTGTTTAAACCCACCAAGAAAATACAACAGATGCTACAATCAGCAAAAGACAAAAGAGACCCCCTCACCTCTGCAGGAGTATACTGTATACCTTGCAGTTGTGGACAGGTTTACATCGGGACCACAAAACGCAGCATACAAACAAGGATAAAAGAACATGAAAGATACTGCAGACTTGGCCAACCTGAGAAATCAGCAGTGGCTGAACATGGACTGACACAAACAGGACACAGGGTCTTAATCCAAGACACTGAAAGACTGGACAATTCTACCAACTATTTAGTTAGATTACACAGAGAAGCCATTGAAATTCATAAATATCAGCACAACTTTAACAGAAGAGAGTTTAAGAATGAATAAGGCTTGGCTTCCTGTCCTGAAAACCTCCAGACTAACAAAGACTACAGTCCACAATAGCCATGCAGATTAGCTTTGGATTTCACACATTAACAGATCACTTCAGGATACAATGGTTCCATATTAACATACCACACCCTCATTAGCACATTATCTTGATACTTACAGGACAATGATTAGCACATTACCTTTGATACTTTTTGCAGGACAGTGATTCAGCTCAAACCCACCCCTTTCTGACTATATATTACTCTTCCTACACACTTGACACTGAGAGACACTGTCCTTCAGTGTTACTCCTCTGAAGATGCCTGCCACAGCTGCTGGCGAAACGTCAGGAAAAAAAATACCAAGACCACGGTCACACAGCCCGGATAACCTACAAGAACCAAGTTATTTCTTTCTTTGATTGCCCTAATGCCTTGCAATCTGATTTTAAAAGTTCAGAAAGAACTCAGCCTTGGAGGAGAAGGAAAGGGTCAAAAGGAGCCAAGAATAGCTGACATGGAATAATTCTAATTAATAGTCATCAATCAGATCTTGCAGAAATGTGCTATGTCTTTCTCTCCAGTGTCTTTTCATGATAATAGTGATGACTCGGTAATTTCTGGACAGTTTTTCTGATTCTAGAACTAGCCCAAGATAGTTCTCTTTCCTTTCAGATGAAGAAAGTGCAGATTGGGTGCTTTACGATAGATGGCAAATGTGTCCTGCGTTAGTGGCTAGTTAGTTTAAATCTGCCTGTCTCTGTTGGTGCAGTGCGAGTATGTCTGACATGTGCATGTTAACTAATTGGGGTGCACATATATTGATAATGATATTTTCTGTCTCATTATGTGTTACTTGCAGTACACACCCACGTAATCATGGGATTCCACCAAGCAATGTAACTCTTTCAACTAATTAGTGTGTTTTGGATGCACAATAACTAATAGTTAGGGAGTCTTCTTATATTTCTAAATGGCAGCCTCTGCCCGCCTTTAATGTTGCCTGACTTTTAGATTCTGCACCATCTTCAAAAATTGGCACTTGAGTATTTCATCATAGTCATGGATTTTGTCAAAATTTTGTAGTCATTATCTATATTGACATTTACATTATCTGATTTAAATCCTTTGTAATAACTATTTGGATTATATATAAAAGTTATATATAAAAGTCTTGTAACCTCTGGTGCTGTGCATCTTTTTTCTTTCATTGTTCAGAGGCTTATTCCCCTCCCCCTTTTTGAAATGTATTTAAGGACAACTTTTAAAAAATAACATTTTACTGAAGATATGGCAAAAAAAAAGCCCATTCAATCACATACATAGATCGGTTGTCAAATTCATTAAAATGCAAAAAACTCTCACTCTTGCCCTTCCACATCAATACATGTGCAATGTACAATAATATTCAAAATTCACTGATTTGCTATTTACAACATGTTTAGTAACATCAACAAAAATTGCCTTGTTATTCCAAACCAGTATATTTTAAATCTAGTTTTATCAGGGGACCCGACCCTGGCTTGCTCTGCTTGCCAATCGCATAGCTTTCTGAGTGCTCAGTATTTACAGTATTCTGAATGTACGCTTCTGCTTCCTTTTTTTGGTGCACTGTAGATAAAATTAGATTTAAAACAAATGTTGTATCCCTCCTTTCTTCCGAATGGGGACCCAAAAGTGGTTACATTCTCCTGTCCTCCATTTTATCCTCATAACGACTCTGTGAGGTAGGTCTGGCTGACAGTGTGTGACTGGCCCAAGGTCACCCAGCAACCTTCCAAGGCAGACTGGAGATTCAAAACAGATCCTAGTCTGAAATTCTAACCACTACATCACATTTGTTCTGATAGCTCACAGAACTTAACTCCCCTTTGTTTTGTAACGTGTGTGTGTGTAAAGTGCCATCAAGTCACAGCCGACTTATGGCGACCCCTTGTTGGGGTTTTCATGGCAAGAGACTAACAGAGGTGGTTTGCCAGTGCCTTCCTCTGCACAGCAACCCTGGACTTCCTTGGTGGTCTCCCATCCAAATACTAACCAGGGCCGACCCTGCTTAGCTTCTGAGATCTGATGAGATCAGGCTAGCTTGGGCCATCCAGGTCAGGGCTTGTTTTGTAATAGAGGGGTTATTTTCTTCCCTCTCTCGCTGTGCTGCCTGCACCTTTCTGAATTCTGGCCCGAGATGTTCCAGCTCCCTTCATTTCTGGCACTGCAGGTCCTGTGATCATCCTGAAGCTGTTGGCCAATTTTTAGATTCCTAGCTCTATTTTCCGATGAGTTGTGCGGCCACAAATAGACAAATGGAGAGACACACAGATCCTTTTATTATTAAAGATATTATTAAAGATATTATCTAGGTCGTATTTCATTATTTTAAAGTTTGTAATCTAATGGCTGCATTAGCTATGGTATATCTTATACTATTTTCTCTATTCCATTGTTTCCCTAACTTTATGATCCTTTTTGAGTCTCAATGGAAAAAAGCAGACTATGGCCATTTATTGGTTCTTGTAGGTTATCCGGGCTGTGTAACCGTGGTCTTGGAATTTTCTTTCCTGACGTTTCGCCAGCAACTGTGGCAGGCATCTTCAGAGTAGTAACACTGAAGGACAGTGTCTCTCAGTGTCAAGGGTGTAGGAAGAGTAATATATAGTCAGAAAGGGGTTGGGTTTGAGCTGAGTATTGTCCTGCAAAAGTATTGTCCTGTAAGTATCAAGATAATGTGCTAATGAGGGTATGGTATGTTAATATGGAACCATTGTATCCTGAAGTGATCTGTTAATGTGTGTAATCCAAAACTAATCTGTATGGCTATTGTTGAATGTTGTCTTTGTCTGGAGGTTTTTCAGGGCAGGAAGCCAAGCCTTATTCATTCTTAAACTCTCCTCTTTTCTGTTAAAGTTGTGCTGATGTTTATGAATTTCAATGGCTTCTCTGTGCAATCTGACAAAATAGTTGGTAGAATTGTCCAGTCTTTCAGTGTCTTGGAATAAGACCCTGTGTCCTGTTTGTGTTTAAACCCACCAAGAAAATACAACAAATGCTACGATCAGCAAAAGACAAAAGAGACCCCCTCACCTCTGCAGGAGTATATCGTATACCTTGCAGCTGTGGAGAAGTTTACATCGGGACCACAAAACGCAGCATACAAACAAGGATAAAAGAACATGAAAGATACTGCAGACTTGGCCAACCTGAGAAATCAGCAGTGGCTGAACATGGACTGACACAAACAGGACACAGGGTCTTATTCCAAGACACTGAAAGACTGGACAATTCTACCAACTATTTTGTCAGATTGCACAGAGAAGCCATTGAAATTCATAAACATCAGCACAACTTTAACAGAAAAGAGGAGAGTTTAAGAATGAATAAGGCTTGGCTTCCTGCCCTGAAAAACCTCCAGACAAAGACAACATTCAACAATAGCCATACAGATTAGTTTTGGATTACACACATTAACAGATCACTTCAGGATACAATGGTTCCATATTAACATACCATACCCTCATTAGCACATTATCTTGATACTTACAGGACAATACTTTTGCAGGACAATACTCAGCTCAAACCCAACCCCTTTCTGACTATATATTACTCTTCCTACACCCTTGACACTGAGAGACACTGTCCTTCAGTGTTACTACTCTGAAGATGCCTGCCACAGTTGCTGGCGAAACGTCAGGAAAGAAAATTCCAAGACCACGGTTACACAGCCCGGATAACCTACAAGAACCAATGAACTCTGACCGTGAAAGCCTTCGACAATATTATGGCCATTTATGCTTGGGTATTTAGTCTCGCGATGCCTACAGGACTGCTTTGGGACTTTGTTGGGATTATTCATGATTTTTCCAGCCTTCAGAAGTCACTTCGCTGCTGCCATGTGCTTTCCTCACAGTTTCAGGAACCTGTTTTACCATGGATTTAAAATCTGCTTTGCAGCAAATGCAATGCTGTTTGCTGTCACTTCTGTGAATAGTCTTAACTTCAAGTTTCTCTCCCCATGCCCATTCTTGCTCATCCCTTCCTCATCCAACCCCTTCCCTAGAAGCCATTTTGGACAATTTCAGCAGCAAGTGTTTTAAGATCTCTGGGAACAAACAGAGCCAACTGACCCCCACCCACCCCCTGATAAAGGACAATGCCCCACTCCTTCTGTCACCCAGACACACCATTGCAATCCTATCCCAACTCCACACTTGATGCATGCAGAGGGGCTGGCAAAGCCTGACTCCCAACTCTAAACCCAGCAAGCCCCCCCACCTGGTTTTTGTTTTGTTTGCTAGTGCTATTTTAGCGATAAAACACTAAAATATTTATATATTTAGTGCTTCACGACTAAAATAGCACTAGCAAACAAAAAAACAGGTGAGGGCTGGCTGTCCAGGACAAGATTTCCCACTGTTCTCCCCCCCCCCTTTGGTTAGTTTTACAGTGAGTGCTTTCCAACATGGGGAATCCAACAAAGCCGTGCTGATCCACTCCCTCCATGATCAGTGTTACAGGAAGTGCTTTCAGACATTGAGCATCCAACAGAGCCGTGCTGATTTTCCACCCCCACCCCCCCTGTTCTTATGATCCCTGCACTGAGATAGCCAGAAACAAATTGGTTGGGTGGGGTTTTTTGTCTGTGCTTTGGCTGTAAAATGGCTACTTGGTTCAGTAAAACAATAAATGTAAAATTCACTAGATATAATTATGTATCAAAATCCAATATTATCAAACTTCTATACATAATTGATATAAGAAACGATGCAAGCAATTACCCTGACTAGGAACTAATCAAAAGCCTTTGCTGTTTTATCAACATGAAAAAAGATAACAATGACCCATTTGTTGTTCAAAAACATTACAATGTATTTTAAAAGTATCCTAACAAAAGATATACTAATTAAAATTGGAGAATAGTAAAAACCTGAGCACATAACCTTTTCTTAAACAAGTTGCCTTCAGCGCATGAGATGGTCATGAACGAAAACAATCCCATGATTAGATAAAGTGTAGTCGCTAATGACTCATAGCTTTTACATGCAACAGCATTCTAAATGATCTTAAAGAAATCTTACTAAAAAGAATAGCTGATTATTTATAAAAACACTGACTATTCCAATTTGTCATTAAGACCGCTAAGAGACATTGTATCAAGAGTATAAATCCAAAAAGCCCTTCCGTCTTATAAGTGTCTCTTCGGTTTGTAAACGTTTAAAGGGGTTAGATAAAACCTAATTGAGAACAAAAAAACTTTATATCAGAAATTGAATGAGATTTGCCTCAGAAATGTTCTGTTAGAGAAGCCTCATTAATGCCTCTAAAGATTTTACTCTTACGTTCAATAATTCTTGTTCTTAATGGTCTAGAGAACCAGTGTGGTATAGTGGTTAGGGTGTCAGACCCAGGTTCAAATCCCCATTTGTGCCATGGAAGCTTGCTGGTTGGCCTTGGGCCAGTCACACACTTTCAGCCTCAATTCAGACAAATATTTGGATGGGAGCCCTCCAAGGAATACCCTAGTTGTGATGCGGCGGCAGGCTATGGTAAACCACCTTCAAATATCTCTGGCTTTAAAAACCCTACAGGGTTGCCATAAGTCAGCTGTGACTTGACAGCAAAAAAATGGTCTAGAGGACTGACCTATATATAAAGATTTCAATGGCAAATAATAATATAGATAATAACAAAGTTTACCATTTAAAACAGTTCACTGATTGTAATTCTTAGAACAATCAGTGAACTGTTTTAGATGGTAAACTTTGTTATTTCTAGGATTAGTAAATGTCTTAAAATGCAACCTCTGTTGGTAACAGTATTTTCTGTTATCTCTTACAGATGGTTTCAGTTTGAGATGGGGGAATTAGCTTTCTGGGGACTACGCTTAGCAAGAGGGAGGGGGATGGAATCTTTTCTCCTAATTTTACGGGGATGAGCACACCGGTGGATATACTCGAATGGCAAAAAGGCCACTACTTATATCCAGAAATGAGCCCTGGGGCTGTATGCTAACTGGCAACACAATGGGTTTTGCCAGGGACAAAAAAACTTAATTACTCCTTGAATAGTTGAGATATTAAAGAGGCAATGGTAACATAGAAGAATACCTTAGTTTGCCTGATTAAATATAGGCAATGACTGTAGTATAGTTTTAGATATGTGAAGATATTTGGAAGATCTTTCCAGGAAGGGAGGAGTAGACAAGAGATGTCCTGTTTGAGCTACTCTGCAAGTTAGATGGAGCTGGAGGGTGAATCCAGATTTGCTAAAAGACTGGTCAGAATTCTATTATTGGACTCTGATTGCTGATAGGGTTAAGGCAGGGGTCTGCAAACTGCGGCTCCCAAGCTGCATGCGGCTCTTTGGCCCGTTGAGTGCGGCTCTCCGAACTTGGTTCGGAGCCCCTGCTCTTGCGCCCGCTCGCGCCGGCAGCCAGGCTGCGCACCTGAGAGAGAGAGAGAGAGAGAGAGAGAGAGCGTGCAGGCGAGTGGGCGTGCTGTCTCTCTCCCCCCCACCCCGCCGTGGATAATGGCCAAGTCCCCCTTTCCCGGCCTCCGGCTGAGTCCCATTGGGAGGCCATGTCTACCCACTGGCTTTCTTGGCAGTAAACCTGGACTCCGAGGAGGGGAAAAAGTCCCCCTTCAGAGGCCAGGTCTACCAATTGGCTTCTATGGGCCTCCAGAAGCCAGGTCTACTGCCAAGAAAGCCAATGGGTAGACCTGGCCTCCCAATGGGACTCAGCCGGAGGCCAGGTCTACCAATAGGCTTTTATGGCAGTAGACTAGGCCTCCAGACGAGGACTCCGGATGGGGAGGGGGAAATGGCAGAGACTTACAATTTAATTTTTATCAATAAATAAGATCACTATTAAGTATGATATCAAGTTTTATTCAGTGTACCTATAGTTTAATTAAGACTTAAAACTTTAATTAAAGTTTATTAAGTTAATAAACAGTGTACCTACCTATATAGTTTAAGTTTAAGAAATTTGGCTCTCAAAAGAAATCTCAATCATTGTACTGTTGATATTTGGCTCTTTTGACTAATGAGTTTGCCGACCCCTGGGTTAAGGTGTTGTGCTATCAGTCCCAGATGTCTGTTTGGAGTGTTTCATTAAGGATGCGAGAGAGGCTAATTTATTCCCTCTTGTTCCAGCTTTCCCACCTCAAGGTCAGAGGAATGCAAAATGACCCATTTCTGTCTTACGGCGACCAAAGCTTTGCACAGGTCGCGAAGATGGCTTCCAGAGCCCTGGGAACTTTGGTTCACTTTGGAGGAACACTACCCTGCTATTCCCTGTGAGCTCTGGTTCCATATGCTGCTCTAACCCCGACCTAGATTGGGATAGAGAGCGAAGTAGAAATAATAATAATAATAATAATAATAATAATAATAATAATAATAACAACAATAATGTTATGGCATACTGGGGTGCTGGGACAGATGAGGAGCCAACAACAGGAACAATGTCTACATTCATAATGTGCTATTACTGAGAAATCATTGGAACTCAGTTGCAAAGCATCAGAATGAACTAATTTACCCATCAGACGGGATGTTCTGTGAAAACTTATGCAAGGGTTATTTTGGTATCCTGGAATATCTCATGCAAGGTGCCAATGTTTGTGTATTATTCTTTTAATTTGGTAAGAAGAATGATGAAATCCCATAGACCAAACTATGTGGCCAGATGATTACATATGATCCTTTAGTGAAGAGAGTAGCTCTTTGAACTTTGTCTGCTCTTATTCTATAAGATCTTATGGTCTGTTTGAGGAAACCTCTTTCAGCTAAATTTTCAGCGAAAGGGTTACCCAAATTATTACAAGAACTATGAAGTGTACAATTTCTCTTCAAAATTGTCCATAAGGAAGTTTTACCTGGCAGCTGTTGTAATGTAGAAAGGACTTTCTATCTGTAGGTTTTGAGTATCCTCTAACATGTATGGTGGTATTCAATTATAAACCATCACATCTAAAAAAGGAAAGTTGGTGGTGCTGAATTAATGAAGAAATTGAATGTGAGGATTTATGGTATTTGACCATTAATAAAAATCTGATATAATTTTGGAAATAAAATCTGGCAAAATGAAAATAATTCTTATATAATATCCAGATGAGAAAATGGGTAGGCAATAATAACTCCACCTTAGTATTGAGAAACATCTAAATTATTGTGGAATTGTGGAACTCCTTGTCCCAAGATGTGGTGATGACTGCCAACTTGGAAGGCTTTAAGAGGTGAGTGGACATGTTCATGGAGGAGAGGGCTATCCATGGCTACTAGTAAAAATGGATACTAGTCATGATGTAGACCTAGTCTCTCCAGGATCAGATGAGCATGCCTATTCTATGAGGTGCTGTGGAACAGAGGCAGGACGATGCTGCTGCACCCATCTTATTTGTGGGCTTCCTAGAGGCCCCTGGTTGGCCACTGTATGAACAGACTTCTGGACTTCATGGACCTTGGTTTGATCTAGCATGGCCTTTCTCATGTTCTAATTATGATCCTTACTTCTTCATGAAGAATAGATATACATAAAGATTTAACATCCATGGTAAGAATCTGCATTCCTTCCGTTTGTTCAATGAAGTGAGTGGTCTCCCAAATAAAAAACATGGAATTTCTAACAAAAGGTTCCAAAAACGTATTGACATATTGTGCTAATGGTTCTAAAATGGAAGTAGAACCTGAAATGATTGGTCTGCCTGGTGGTGGGAGACCTTCTCTGGGGATCTTAGGTAAAATATAAAACACAGGAATTCTCCATGTATCTCTCATGGGAAAAAAGGAAATAGGATTACTGCTGTATCGTAAAAACAACGCCTCCTGGATTGAGATCTCAATGGCAAATTTGATCTCTGAAGTAGGGTCCTGGCTTCACAACTGTTGTGTGTGTGTTAAGTGCCGTCAAGTCGCTTCCGACTCACGGCGACCCTATGAATGAAAGTCCTCCAAAATGTCCTATCTTTGACAGCCTTGTTCAGATCTTGCAAATTGAAGGCTGTGGCTTCCTTTATTGAGTCAATCCATCTCTTGTTGGGTCTTCCTCTTTTCCTGCTGCCCTCAACTTTTCCTAGCATGACTGTCTTTTCCAGTGACTATTGTCGTCTCATGACGTGACCAAAATACGACAGCCTCAGTTTAGTCATTTTAGCTTCTAGGGTCAGTTCAGGCTTTATTTGAACTATAACCCACTGATTTGTTTTTGTTTTGTTTTTTTGGCAGTCCACGGAATCCGTAACACTCTTCTCCAATACCACATTTCAAAGGAATCTATTTTCTTCCCATCAGCTTTCTTCACTGTCCAGCTTTCACACCCATACATAGTAATAGGGAATACGATGGCATGAATTAATCTAGTCTTGGTGGACAGTGACACATCCTTACACTTCAAAATCTTTTCCAGCTCCTTCATGGCTGCCCTTCCCAGTCTCAATCTCCTTCTGATTTCTTGGCTGCAGTCTCCCTCTTGGTTGATGGTAGAGCCAAGGAATAGAAAGTCTTGAACAATTTCAATTTCCTCATTGTTAACCTTAAAGTTGTGTAATTCTCCTCTATTCATTACTTTTGTTTTCTTGATGTTCAGCTGTAGTCCTGCTTTAGCAATTTCTCTTTTAACTTTCAGCAGTAGTCGTTTCAAATCTTCACTATTTTCTGCCAATAATGTAGTGTCATCAGCATGTAAGAATCATTCAATTGATGATGTATTTCATCATAGTAGTCTTCTTTGTTAAGAATCACAATAGCACCCTCTTTATCAGCTGGTTTAATAACTATGTATTTTTAGATAATTCATCTAATGCTATTTTTTCAGATTTTGCCAAATTGTATGCTTACTATTCTCCAATTTTTCTATATCTGTCTGTCTGTCTGTCTGTCTGTCTATCTATCTATCTATCTATCTATCTATCTATCTATCTATCTATCTATCTATCTATTTCTATTGCTGTGCCATGCACTTCAGGATGGCTCAATCATACCCAATTGAACTGTATCATCTATCTCTTTGGTGATGGCTTCCCACTGTTTCTGTGATATCTGGCACCATGTGTCATGACTGACTTGGCTAGGCTCTGTTGGAATTATGTGCTGAATGGGGTTGGGCTGCCCTGGATGATATGAAAATACTCCTGGGCCATCAGCTATGACTTGCTAGGTCGGGTGGTCCTGCTCTGGGATCAACTTGGGAACAAATCTAGAGAATTCTGTTGAAGCTTCTCCTGACAGTAGATAGCCCACTCCCAGAATGAGGAGTTCATTGATCAAGTGGCAGGCGCTGAGGGCACAGTCATGCCATCGTTTCAAGTGGTTGATGTGTACCATGCCAGCCTTGGGACCAGAGCCCACAATGGAACTTGCAGGGAAGAATTTGGGGTGAGGGGTGGGATAAAGAAATCATCACATTAGTTTGAATATAACATTTCTCTTTTTCTATCCTAACTGCAGTTAGCAAAGAAACATGGAAACATTTACACTATATGGGGAGGGCCTCAGCCTCTGGTAGTATTGTCTGGATTACAAGCAATTAAAGAAGCATTAGTAAAGCATTCAGAAAACTTCTCTCAGCGACCAGTAACCCCTTTCTTTAACGTTGCAGCAAAAGAAAAGGGTAAGTTTGTATAAAAATATTTTACTTGTCTTCATTCCAGAGAAATGGTAGAAAGATAACAAAGGAAAATGAACATTTCAGCCAGTTGGAGGTTTCTCCATCCAGTAGGCAATATTGTACCCCTCTATGTGAAAAAATATTCTAACCTAGATGGCCCAGGCTACTCCGATCTCATCAAATCTCAGAAGCTAAGCAGGGTCAGTGGTGGTTAGGACTTGGATGGAAGAACCCCAAGGAATACTAGGGTCTCTACAAACAGCAAGGCAATGACAAACCACCTGTTTGTTTCTTGCCTTGAAAATCGTATGGGAGTCACCATAAGTAGGCCAGCAGAAAGGAGAGGAGCGATCCATAGCCCTTCGCAGTGTGGAAGCACCAACATCACACTGAGGGGTGCTTTATCACTCTCCCCAAAACTCTATGGAAACCATAGAATTTGGGGCAAGAGCAGCCCCTTGGTGCAATGCTGGTGCATCAGTATCACGCCAGTCGTGGTGCCATCGCGTGGGGACGCTAATCACTGCCCCCTGTACCCACCTCCCAAAATCTCCTTCTGGTTGCCAGGAAGGACCTGGCAACCCTAGTCATCATGTAGGGGGCGAGGTTCGAGCATTCACTCTGAACATTATGGTTTAGCCCAAATACTGCACTGTGAGTCAGTGTTCTGACCACTGCTCTGAATTTTTTTTCTGGTTCCCAGAGACTCAGTGAGACATTTCCCACTCCCCAGGGTGAGAATTAGCATTCCAACTCCCAACTGAGAGTCACCATCCTGATCCCCCCCCCCCCATACACCAGATAACTTCTCATTGAGTGAATGGGACTCAGTAAGAAATTTCCCACTCCTTTGGGGGCAGAGGTCAGAAGAGTCAGTCTTCTAACCCCTCCCCCAGTACAGCAAGACACTTTTGGAAAGTTGGAGGTTCACAATACCACCTCTCAGCTGTGTTTTCAGCTGATGAGTGGCATTGTGACACTTCCCACTAGGACTGTCGATTCGATTCGTCCTGAACCGAAAAACAGCTGAATTTCACCCGATTTGGAGGTTGTCAGTTCGGATGGAACCGAATTTTTAAAAAGGCGGGAAAACGACAAGCCAAATTCAGCGAGTTCGGCGATCGCTGAATAAATTCAGCAAATTCGGGGGCTCAGAATCAGCAGCATAACCGGCAGTTAGTAAGCAGCATTCTCCCACGGCCAATTGATGGCCAAGCTGGGTCTTCTTCTGGCCAATCATTCGCGGTTGAGCGCGTGAGCCCAGCTGCTGCGCGGCCCGGGGAGAGAAAGAGAGTGTCTGTTTGTGTGTGCACATTTGCGGCTTTCCACGGCTCCGGGGGGAGGCATTTTTGGAAGTAGAGGTCCCACAATTTCAGTAGCTTCAGGGGACCCTTCTTGCAAGAACCCCCAAGTTTTGTAAATATTGGGTCAGGGGATCCCGAGATATGGGGCCTGGAAGGGGTCCCCTCCTGAAATTGCCCATTGGAATAAAGTGAATAAGAACACATTCACAGTTTTCCATGGCTTCGGGGGGGGGCATTTTTGGAGGTAGAGGTCCCAAAATTTCAGTGTAGCTTCAGGGGACCCTTCTTGCAAGAACCTCCAAGTTTGGTAACGATCGGGACAAGGGGTCCCGAGTTATGCGGTGCCCCCCCATCCACCCACTGGAATGATTGGGAGCAGGCGATCCTGTGCATCTAGAGAGCGGCAAATACAAGGCAAAACCTCCTGTGCATAAATGGAATAGGATTGGATTTACTTCTCCTCTGTGCTCCTGCTGGAAGACATCCACACAGTTTGATTTTGGGTTTTTTTCTCTATACCTTTTCTCCTGTGTGTGTGGGGGGGGAAGCAGAGTCTGTGTGGGGGGGAGAAGTTTCTGTGGGGGGGGAAGCCAAAGGGGGCTGTCACCCGTTCTGCCAAGGGGTGTGTGCCCGCTCGCCTCTGCGGGAGTGTGTGTTCTGCTTTTAAAGTTTTAAAGTTTAAAGTTGAGTCTGTGCGGCGGCTAGCGAGTCTCTCTCCGCTTGGCACCTGGGCCATGCCTCCTCCGCCTTGGTTTTTTTCCTGTTTGGGGTTGAGCCAAGCCGTACTGATTGGGGGGGGCTTCGCCCATTCTGCAGACGGTGTGTGCCCGCTCGCCTCTGCGGGAGTGTGTGCTGTGCTCTGCTTTTGTTTTTTGCCCCTAGCCTGGGGTTGAGTGTGACGGTGCGGCTTGTGTGCGCCTCCTCCTCCTTGGTTTTTTCCCATTTGAGGCCGAGCCGTACTGGTTTGAGAGGAGGGGTTTCGCCCGTTCTGCCTGGGTGTGTGTGTGCCCGCTCACGTCTCTCTCTCCCTGGTTTGAGGGGGGGCTTCAGTTGTTTGTCCTCAGGTTTTCCCTCATTCATAAGATCGGTTAGTTCTATTTTGATGCTCGCTCAAAACTGGTTTTCAAATTGTGACTTAAACAATGCATTTGCCCGGTCCCGAGACTCCTGACTCCCAAGTCCGATGCAAAAGGGGAAATTCCACCCCCACCTGCTCCTTATGCATAGCTAGTCCGCCTCTGTCCCTTTCCATGGTTTGCAAACTCCCAAGGTCGTGTCACGTGTTGCTTTGCATGGTTTTGCAAACTCCAGGTGCAAACGGTCTATTTATTTCTATTCATTCCAATGGGCTGAGGGGGGACCCCTTCCGGGTCCCATAAGTAGGGACCCCCTGACCCAATCTTTACAAAACTTGGGGGTTCTTGCAAGAAGGGTCCCCTGAAGCTATGCTGAAAGTTTGGGACCTCTATCTCCAAAAATGTCCCCCGGAGCCATGGAAAGCTGCGAATGTATTCTTGTTCGCTTTATTCCAATGGGCAATTTTTGGGGGGACCCCTTCCGGGGACCCCCTGACCCAATCTTTACAAAACTTGGGGGTTCTTGCAAGAAGGGTCCCCTGAAGCAACGCTGAAAGTTTGGGACCTCCAAACATGCACCCCCGGAGCCGCGGCAAGGCACAAATGTGTTTTTAACGGCTTTAAACGGTCAAATTTCCCCCCGAACTCCGGATCTCACTCCGAATTGCACGGATCCAAATCGGGGGAGTTTGGACTTTGACATTTCCCAAATAAAATCAGGCCGAATTTTGCCGAATCCGAATTTTACTGAATTTTTTTTTCAACAGCCCTACTCCCCACCATACACTTCTCTCTATGTCCACACTCTGGGTTCAGAAACACACCTAGCTGGCCAGTGCATTGGATAAAACTAATTCTTCATCAGCATTTCAGTGCTTACACAAAAGGTAGCTCTTGAATGCTTAGACATGAAGGACATTTGACTCCACATTTTATAGGTGGACAACATAAACCTCTGTTAACATGAATGTTTTATCCATCCTTAATGACCTCAGGTATTGTATTCTCAAATGGTCACACCTGGAAACAACAGAGGAAGTTTGGGGTGGCTACCATGCGGAAGCTGGGAATGGAGAAGAAAAGTGTGCAGAGCCAAATACAAGAGGAGGCCCGTCACCTTGTCGAGACTTTTGCAAGTGCAAAGGGTATGTTTTACTGGGATTGGGCTGGAGTTTCCCACTCTGCAGAAACTTTTTGTGAGGATTATCCCCTCACAACTGTATTTGCATTACTTTTTGTATGGATTGTATTATTTGTCGGATTGTATTACTTCTTGTATGCATAAAATAATTTAGCACTGATTTTTCAGGGTGCTTCAAACTATTAGTTTTTAAGGTATCTCAGGACTGTTTCTTTTTGCTGCACTACAATGACCCTTCTGGACTTCTGCTTTGGAGGATTTCCATGTTCAGACACCCTGACTATTTAGCATACCCAATTCCCTCAAGCCATGAGGAGGCCCAACTGATTCTTGCACTGATTGCTGCAAGTCCAAATGACAAACTACACTCTACCACAGTCTACCAAGGGAACTCAGCTGACCCCATCCAAAAGTGGGATTATGGAACAACAACAATCGCCAAATACACACACAAATGTGTTAGCACTTCTCCCTTCTTCCTCCATTTGGGTGCCCATAGAATTGGACCCCCTGACCCAAATTTCACCAAACTTGGAGGTTCTCCTGAGGAGCCTCACCAGCAGCTGAGCTGCAAATTTGATGTCTCTACCTTGAAAAACAACCCCCAGAGCCCCGCAAATATCTCCCGTTGAATACCATTGGAGCAAAAAATTACCCAGGCCCCCACCACCAATTCTTTCAAATGTAGGAAAAAACAGCCTTTTTTTCCTCCAGGGAAAAAGCTAAGAGGCATGCCTGTGAACAACCACAGATCAATACCTCCTCCCACCCCAAGAACCAGCACAAGCCCAACAGAACCATACCAGAACCTAGGGTTGCCAACCTCCAGGTAATAGAAGAAGATCTCCTGCTATTACAACTGATCTCCAGCCAATATAGATCAGTTCAGCTGGAGAAAATGGCAGCTTTGGCAATTGGAGTTTATAGCATTGAAGTCCCTCCCCTCCCCAAACCCCGCCCTCCTCAGGGTCCGCCCCAAAAATCTCCCGCCGGTTGCAAAGAGGGACCTAGCAACCCTACCAGAACCCAGTCCAGCACAACCACAAACCGATGCATCATGAAGCCTAAAAGAACCAATATAAAAAAACACACTAAAACACAGCATAAGAAAATCAAAATAGGCGGCACTTTTGCCAGTCCAGATGAAGCTGCAAGCCAGTCCAACATGCAGGTGCCCAGCAAAACCCAGGCATGCCGACAACAAAGATACCTTCATTTTCCCAGGGAAAGCAGGCCTCAGGAAGTTAGAGGGAGGGTTTCTGTGTGTACCCTGATCCTCCTCTCTCTCAGTCTCACACACCATCACAGCCTCAGAGATTGAACCTTTGGTTCTGCGGCTGCCTTTCATCACTGGCTCTCCTTTTCCCACCTTCCCACCCCTGCAAGGAAGAATGTTAGCCAGAAATGTATCTTGATTAGCTTCATTATTTGTGGCTCTCCTGTGGCTTCTGTTGGTTTCTGTTTGACACACTGGTCCCTCTCCTTCTGCGTCCTTTTCATCTCCCACAAGATGAAGCACAGTTTTGGTGCAGCTGCATTATTCTCAGCATGCAATTTTTGTATGGGGTGGCTGGCCAAGGACTGACTGAGCCGGGCATCACTTCCAACTTCCCCGTGCCACACAGCTACTAGGGTTCAGTGGAGGCTTTGGGGTGAGCTCCAGTGACAACACTCTTGTCCCCAAAGCTAACCCCAAAAGACTGCTTAGGCAGCTCCTCTTCCTGCTGCTGGGAAGGCTCAACAACAGCTGGAGGAGGGGCAGCCTGAGCAACAGACCCCTGCCCACTGCCAGCACCTGTAATCACCTATGCAAGTGACTAGGGTTGCCAGCTCTTGGTTGGGAAATACCTGGAGATTTCAGAGGTGAGGCCTGAGGAGGGCGGGGCTTGGAGAGGGGAGGGACTTCAATGCCATAGAGTCCAATTGCCAAAGCAGCCATTTTCTCCAGGGGGATTTATCTCTGTCGCCTGTAATAGCGGGAGATCTGCAGCCACCGCCTGAAGGTTGGCAACCCCAGCAAGTGGTGCTTCTCCAGCAGCTGCATCGACAAAGTGTGCTTGACACCACTCGAGCCAAGGATGGTGGAGGGTGGCTGAGGAGCAGGTCTCTACACAGGTGGGTGGAAAACAGCAGCCCTCCTCTCTTCTCTACTGCCTTTCCCCGGGGCCCTGCAGCGTTCCTTTCCTGTCACTCATTGTTCCCCCACACCAAACTCTGGCTAACTAACACAGGGAAGTTAAGTGCCTAGCTACCTGTCCTTCACTGCAACCCAACAGACCCTGAAAGTTTTTAAAGGACTCTCCAAGAAAACTGAGATTTTGTTTTGTAAAGATTCACCTAGCTGAACCTTGTTTCAAAGTGTGGTTATCCTTTTGTTGTTGTTGTTGTTTAAAGAGCAACTACCTAGTGACTTCCTATTCTAGAACCTGTCTAAGGGTAACCTGCAACTATCCTGGAAATGGAATGTCAAAAATGTCAAAAAAGTGAAAGGTAACTGCACTAAAATTTGTCCTGTCTCCTCTACTGCAAGTTCCTGCATTCCAGATAAAGGAATGAGAAGAGCTCAGTAAAAGTTACAGCCTGAACTGATGAACTAGTTTTCTAAGGCCGCCCAGCTTCAATTGTTATGAAGCCCAGAGTCAACACTGAAAAGGTTTACTGTATGCTAATTAACTATTTGGAAAAGAAAATCCTTGACTTTCTTAACAGCGATCACAAGCCTAACTAGGAAGAAACCGAAGCCCTACTCCTAAGTTAAAATGTGAGGGTTTTTAACCAATTCCTAACACGCCTTTATTAAAACTAGCCTCTATTTAAATCTCAACTACTATATCAAAATGGCTCACACACACAAGGGTCTAAAAAAGCAAAACAAAACCTTAAACACCATTTAACATACAGGGAAACCAAACCAAACTCAAGGCAATTAAAGGGGCTTTAGGCCTCACTAGGCTCCAGCGAGCTCTCCTATTTGTCCCTTCAAGATGCCTCTCCCCCTCCCCTCCCTCCTGTTGCCCGAGAAACTAGCCAAATGGCAGGAAAAGGGCAACAGGAGACTGGTCCTTCCAGAACAATAAAGCAAAGGGGAGGGGCACCTTTGCCAGCCCAGCAGAAACCACCTGGAAGCCCAGCACAGCACTAGCCAAGCTAAGTTTAAAGGGGGGCTTAGAATTTAAAGCCCGATCGCCGGCATCGCGTATGGGCTTAAAAAAAAATTTCCCCATGGGCTGTTGAAAAGCCAAAAAGCCAGAAAAAAAGCTTTTAAAAATTTGGCGTTGAGGCTTTCAGCTTTATCTAGATTACTGGGATTTTTTTCAGCTGGGAAAAAAAGTGGGGAAAAGTTACGTTTGGCATATCTGAATGCACACACCTAGTCATCAGCTTGCAACAAGACTGAAACTTGATCTTGTTGGAGGGAATGAACTGTGAAATGTCTCTTAGTACTAGCACATGTGCCGGGACATGGAAGACCTAGGCTAGCTCAATCTTGTCAAATCTCAGAAATTTAGCAGGGTCAGCCCTGGTTAATATTTGGATGGGAGACCACCAAGGAAGTCCAAGGTTGCTACACAGAGGCAGGCAATAGGGCTGTCAATTCGGTTCGGCCCGAACTGAAAATCAGCCGAATTTCCCTTGATTCGGCGGTTTTTAGTTCGGGAGGAACCGAACTCAAAACTGGCGGGCAACCGGGGGGGCCGAATTCAGCGAGTTCGGGAGTTCGCGAATAAATTCGGCCAATTCGGGGCCGTCAGTAAGCAGCATAACCTTCAGTAAGCAGCATTCTCCTCCCCTGGCCAATCGGTGGCCAAGCTGGGTCTTCTTCTGGCCAATCAGTCAGGATTGAGTACTGGAGGAATCAGCTGATGTGCGGCCGGCCGGGGAAAGAGAGAGAGAGAGGGAAATCCTCATGTGTGTGTGAGGGGGTGCTTGTGCACATTCGCTCCTTTCCGTGGCTGCAGGGGGCGCATTTTTTGGGGTACAGACCCCAAACTTTCAGGGGATATTCAGACAGGTTTTCTTAAGAGACCACCCAAGTTTTGTAAACATTGGGTCAGGGGGTCCCGAGATATGGGCTCCCCCCTTTTTTCTTTCCATGGCTGCAGAGGGCGCATTTTTGGGTGTGCCGACCCCAAACTTTCAGCGGAGCATCAGACAAGGCTTCTTAAGATACTCCCCAAGTTTTGTAAACATTGGGTCAGGGCCCCCCGAGATATGGGCTCCACCCCTTTTTCCTCTCCCCCCTTTTCCATTTTCGTGGCTGCAGGGGGCGCTTTTTTGGGGCTGCAGCCCCCAAACTTTTATCATAGCTTCAGAGAATCCCTCTTAAGAGACCATCCAAGTTTTGTAAAGATGGGTTCAGTGGGGGCTGAAATATCGGCTCCCCCCCTTTTCTCTTTCCGTGGCTGCAGGGGGCGCATTTTTGGGTGTGCCGACCCCAGACTTTCAGCGGAGCTTCAGTCAAGGCTTTTTAAGAGACCACCCAAGTTTTGTAAACATTGGGTCAGGCCCCCCCGAGATATGGGCTTTCCCCTTTTCCCTATTGGGATGAATGGATCACCCTCGAGAGATGCATACATATGGATCTTATATTGGATACAAATGGAATCATATTGGATTACCCAGCCTCCCAGCCCCTCCTGCTGGAACAGAAGACAGCCACAGTAAGACCCCTTTGGGGGCTTTAATCTATAGTTTTTCTTTTCTGTGTGTGTGGGGGGGGGAAAGCAGAGTCTGTGTGTGTGTGGGGGGAGGGAGCAGTTTCTGTGGGTGGGGGGGGAAGCCAAAGGGGGCTTTTGCCGGTTCTGCCTGGGGTGTGTGTTCCCCCTCCAGTCTCTCTCTCCCTGGCTTGAGGGGGGGCTTCATTTTTATTCTTCAGGTTTTTCCTCATTCATAAGATCAGTTAGGTTATTTTGATGCTTGCTCAAAACTGGTTTTCAAATGGTGACTTAAAGAATGCATCTGCCTGGTCCCAAGTCCAATGCAAAAGGAGAAATTCCACCCCCTCCTGCTCATTATGCAGAGCTAGCTGCCTCTGTCCCTTTCCATAGTATGCAAACTCCCAGGTGTCAGGTGTTGCTTTGCACTGTTGCAAAGGTGTTGCATTGCGTGCTTGTGTTGCTTTGCAGTTGTATTGTTTTGCAAAATTCTTCACACCTGCCCCGCCCTTTGCATGTTTGCAAAGGTGTTGCTTTTCAGTTGTGTTGCTTTGCAAAGTTCTTAGCACCTGCCCCGCCCTTGCTCTCATCAGCTGTTTGTCGGGGCCGGGAGCTTTGTGCGTGGGCGGCAAGCTCTGCTGAGAGATACACATTAAGGGTGGGGGGGACCCCTTTCAGGGCCCATATCTCAGCCCCCCCTGACCCAATCTTTACAAAACTTGGGGAGTCTTTCAATATACGTCCTTTGAAGCTCTGCTGAAAGTTTGGGACCTCTAAGCCCAAAAATGCCCGCCCCCAGAGCCGCGGAAAGGCGCGGTTGTGTTTTTAATGGCTTTATTCGGCCGAATTTTTTTTCCGAACTTTGAATTCCCGCCGAATTGAATGGATCCGAAGTGGGGGAGTTCGGACTTTGGCATGTACCGAACCCACAAGGGCCAAATTCGGCCGAATCCGAACTGTACCGAATTTTTTTTTTTGACAGCCCTAGCAGGCAATGGCAAGCCACCTCTGAATGCCTCTCACCTTGAAAACCACAAGAGATTGCCATGTGTTGGCTCTGACTTGATGGCACTTTCCACTACCTCCATCACTAGCTCACACCAGAACTTCAAACAGGGCAGTAAAGCTGGAAAAATAGATCAGTCAGAATGCTATACCTCTCACCTGTTGTCTGCTCTGCTGCTGTCCCATTGTTGCCCTAGATTGCTCTTCTCAGGGAACTTCCTTCCTTCCAGCTGACCCTGCTCTCTCTGCCTTCTTTTCTTTGTGCCAAAATACACGTTATGATTTTTCAAGAGTTGGGTCTGGATGGACTCCACGTGGAGCAGCAAAATCAGGGAAATAAATCCTTCCGTGTGGTTATCAAGTGGGGAAAAGGCTTGGGGGGTGCAGGAGTTCGTCCTCCCCCCATGGCATTTGAGCTTTCCTTTTTTTCAGAATTTATTCCCTGCAGCTGCTGTGTAGCTGTAAGGAATGCAAGATGGATCCACGAAACCAGCACCCAACTCTAAGAATCGTAATATATAGAGTGGCTCTTTGTCTAACCACCATGAGGGGAAGACGCGCTCTCTACATACCTAGTCTAAATAGAAATCTAGAATGCTAACTCTATATTTCCCTATCCAATATGGAGTTCCTCTATAATAGCAGACTTCTATTTCTTTTCTGAAGCATCAAGCCTACTGGGAACTTAATTCCTAAGCAGCATCTCCATTTTGCTTGCTGTACAAATCTAATTCTTGCTAATGTATATGATCCCAAATAGGAGGCGGGAATCAAGAGAGACGACTCAACATTTCCCTGTTTAAGAAGTATGACTCTCAGTATAAATAGAAGTAAAACAATTGTTAATGTTTTGCACATATCTTGGTTTGCAGGACAGCCACTTGACCCTTTGTTTCCCATCACTTATTCGGTCTCCAGTGTGATCTCTGTTCTGGTTTTTGGACACCGGTTTTCTGCTGAGGATGAGGAATTTATCAAGCTGGCGAAAGCCTCTGCACATGGTGTACGATTTGTAGGTAGCTTCTTTCATCTTGTGAGTACACTTTAATGTTTTATACCCTGCCCTCCCCCGGTCGAAGCTTTCCAATTGTCTTTGGCAGAGATTAGGGATGAGAAAGTAGTGCTCAGATGAAGGGTTTATACATGAAACTGCCTTTTTTTCCAATCAGACCATTGGTCCCTCAAGGTCAGTGTTGTCTACTCAAACTGCCACCAGCTCTCAGGGATCCTTTCACATCACCTACTACTTGACAGGTGCTGAGGAGTCTCTGGTTCTTGACAATCTATGCTTAAGAGGTGATGCAGTAAATGCTTGGGACAATATTGGTGGGAGCAGGCTACAACTTGACAATGAGGGAAAGGCAATGCCCTGGGAGACAAGGAAGGAGAAGCCAAATGCTGCTCTGCCTCTGACAGTTGTAACATTCCTCACTGCCTTGCCTCATGTGCTGGTAATGGTTACCTCAACAACAGCAAGTTCATTAAAGATCCTCAGGATGGAGGCAAGATTCAAAGTCCTTGAATTGAAAGTGTCGGTTCAGGTAAAAGAACTTAAGAAATTTCCAGTGAGCTAGTACAAACAAGCCCCAACCTGGATAGCACAGATTCGCCTGATCCCATGAGATCTCAGAAGCCAACAGGGTCCACCCTGGTTAGAATTTGGTTGGGAGACCACAATTCCAGGGTTAATAATCAGAGGCAGGCAATGACAAACCACCTCTGAACGTCTCTTGCCTTGAAAACCCTACCAGGTTGCCGTAAGTCAGCTGCAACTTAACAGCAAAAAAAAAAAGCCGAAGCAGAATATGAAGAGAAGCTTTTGTCAGTTCCACCGAATATCACTTTTTGCAAGTCTATGGACTTTCCTTTGAAAACCTATATTCAAGCACAGTAGCTGTGTTTATTTCTACCTGCAAAAATAAACAACAGTCCACTGACACATTAAAGAATAATAAAATTCTACCACAGCAGAAGTGTTTATGTGAGCCTGCTTGCACCTTTGAAATTCTAATAGTGGTGGTGGGTGTAACCAGGAAATGGAAACAACCACAAAATATCAGGGAGAGAGATTATATATAAATCTAACAGTGAATCTTCAACATTTCAGGTGGAAGCTCTGTTTGACAGGATACTTTTTAATATGGTACCCAAAAAAGGTTGACACACAGCCTAATAGTAAGAATACCAATGGGTTATATAAGATGGGCCCTGACCTGGATGGCCCAGGCTAGCCTGATCTCGTCAGATCTCAGAAGCTAAGCAGGGTCAGCCCTGGTTAGTATTTGGATGGGAGACCACCAAGGAGTACCAGGGTTGCTGTGCAGAGGAAGGCACTGGCAAACCACCTCTGATAGTCTCTTGCCATGAAAACCCTGAAAGGGGTCACCATAAGTTGGCTGCGACTTGAAGGCACTTAACACACACACACACACACACACACACACACAAGATAACCTAGTGGAGCTTTAATACAATACAAATAATTAAAATAATTCAATAAAACTTCACACATTTCAGCCACAAAGAGAGTGGTATCTCCTCCAATTTTGCGGGAGACAGTAGCGCTTGTGTGAGTTCAAACGTGTCAGCTCCGCACACTCTGAGGAATGTCGCCCGTTTAAGATCAGCATCAGTGATCTTGTATGCTTGCGTAGCTCTCCCACCTCTCAGGGGTGGACATATCAAACTCTTTAATGTGGCCCTGAGTAGCCATTGCAAGTTGTGTTGTGTCTCCCTTTTGTGGTATCACCAGTTATTTCAGCTAGACTAGCTGGGCTGCCTACCAGCTATCGCTTGTGATTTCTGCTTGGATTTGCCAGGCTGCCTACCAGCTCAATATCCCATCCTCGTCGCCAGTGTTAAGTATGCATGGGTGATACACGAGGCCGGAGACGGAGTTCCAACAACCACTGATTTATTAACAACTGGAACTGAACTGAACTCAACTGCACAACACCTCAACTTATATACAATCCCAACCACCAGGGGTCACGCCCCCCAAGTCTGTGAGAAACACAGGCAAAGGAGCCTAGAGCAGACTTCAAGCTGAACATGAGCTGTTAAGTCCCGGACTGCCTACGGGGCACTGTGAGGTCGCGGAAATGCGAAGGAGATTTCAGCAAGAGTGATTCAGCAGGGGTAGCCGGACTGCCAACCAGCCTTCATCGCCACTGTTAAGTCCACGTGGGGAGGACACACGAGGTCGGAGATGGAGTTCAAATAGCAACCACGTTTACTGTGAACAGAACAGAACTGAGGAGCACAGTGCAAACGGCCCTCCTTAAATGCCCCCCTGGCCGCCCGCGGCCACTCCCCCCCTGATCCGGGATAGAGGGAAAACAACCCCAGGTTACCAATGGTGCGTGCCGGCTTAGGGCCAATGGCGCATGCAGGACTTAGGAACCTTCGTTCAGGACTCAAGCTCCTAAGTTCCGCCTGCATATCGCCTAACTATATACATACATAACATGAGCCTTGTTCCCAACTGCATTCATTACAAACAGCATGTCTCTGAAACTTCTAGCATTCAAGTATTTCCGTAACACTAGTATACGTTTGGTGATACATGAGAGAAATCACTACTCTGTCTATGGTCTTGTTCTTATTGCAAGGTGTTATGCCCATGGTGTGTTTGACTGAAAAAGGCCTGTTTCAAAATCCTAGACAAATACTCTTCTATCTTTTAATATATTGGCTGGCCTATGGAAAAGGGAGTCAAGGCTACAGCTCCTTCTGAGCTTCAACATTTGGGAGTAAGGCAGATTCCTCTTAACATGGTATGTGTGGAAACTGCCCACGGAAAAAAAGGAATCAACATCAGTTGGTTTCCTGTAAACATCAGAATTAATCTTCCTTCCCTGCTTTTTAATACCTACATCAAGAAAATTAGCCTTGGATTCATTATAAGATATATCAAATCCCAGTCCTTATATACCTAACATTTCCTTTGTTTGGAGGGAGTCTTCTTGTGACAATTTTAAACTAAACTAGTTCTTGTAGGTTATCCGGGCTGTGTGACCGTGGTCTTGGTTTTTTCTTTCCTGACGTTTCCAAGACCACGGTGACACAGCCCGGATAACCTACAAGAACCAATGAACTCTGACCGTGAAAGCCTTCGACAATATTTTAAATTAAATTAACTTCACCTGCTAGCTTCCTGCTTCAAATACATTATTTCCTTTCTGACTGTTTGTTTGTGGCAAAAGTGGACTGTGACATGATTAACACAATGGACAACTGTTTGCTTACAGATGTGTTGGGGCTCAGGAGGTAAGCTTTTGCCTTTATGTTTAACTCAAGAAGGAGACTAAATTGTTCTTGAATGTGTTAGACATTTCACTTTAGAAAATCCCTTTACGTCCTCTGCAACATTTCTCCTTTGCTGTCACAAACCCTAACCATTTCTTGTGGCTGGAATCTGAACTGACTGCAGCTAATGAGAGTGTTTGCTTTTAAGATGATTTTTTAAATTTGCAAAATAATGCCGTACTTTCTTTTTTAACTAATTTCAACAAACCAATGATTGTTGTGTGAGACTGTGAGCTCTAGCCCTGCGACGAACCCATAAACAGATTCCAGCAGACGGCAAATCCCCGAATGCAGTTTAAGCAGCACTCGGCTGTCTTCCGTGGGAAAGGTATGCCCTTGTTCTCTCATGTAACTGTCCACTTGGTGTAGAAAACAGGGCAACGCGTTCGCGGAACCATCAAATGTCACTCGTAGACGGGGT
This sequence comes from Euleptes europaea, assembly GCF_029931775.1. Classification (NCBI taxonomy): domain Eukaryota; kingdom Metazoa; phylum Chordata; class Lepidosauria; order Squamata; family Sphaerodactylidae; genus Euleptes; species Euleptes europaea. The sequence goes on from NC_079316.1 coordinate 10,004,371, forward strand.
TGCTTCCATTGCATGACCGGGACCACTGGTGGTGGTGCCGGTGGCTGTCTAGGGCACGGCTGCCCCGGAGGCGGTTGCGCCGGGGGTTGCCCTGGGGCCAGTTGTGCCAGAGGCTGCTGGCTGGGGGGGGTTGTTGGCCTGGGATCGGTGCCTGTGCAGGCACTCCTTGAGCTCGCTGTAGGTGACCATACTCATGCATCAATACGTCCATTTGGTCCTGCATACGGGCCATACGATCCAACAGCTCCCGGTTTTGAAACCTCAAGGCATGGATCTCCTCCTCAGTCCCCCCAGTCCGTTGGGTTTCGCTGACCCGGTAATTCGTATTCCAGTCCTCATCTGCATACAAGTCCTCCTCCTCCGAATACTCTTGCACATCAGGAACAAAGGTGAGCTGCTGTCTGTGTGCCTCTTCCCAGGGCAAGCCAGGTTCCGGGGAGCCTAAGGAAAATGAGGGGAAAGACCAGTCCAGTCCCCCGCCAACTTTTGACCATGCTCCAGTTCCTGTTGTCGCCCGTGCTTGAGCGGCAGCCTCATCCATTAACAGTTGCTCCTCCGCTCGCCTCCGGTCAGCGAGGGCTTGATCCGCCTCGAGTTTGGCGGCAGCGGCCATCACAATTGGTATGGCAGCCTGCTCTAAGAGCATTTGTAGTTCCTTGTGCTGGCCCAACAGTGGTTGGACCTGTTCAGCCAGATTCACAGAGGAAGGGACGAATTCAGGAGCCAGTACCTTTTCGACGTCAGCCGCCATTGCCGCGGTCGGCATGAGATCCATAAGCACCAGGACTGTCCTGGCAGCAATACTCTGAGCATCCCGGTGGCATAAGGCAGGGTCCAGGACAATTTGCAGAACATCTATCCCTGGAGTCCCCGCCATTGGGAAATGGAACTTGGACCCCTGGATTGGGGGCTCTGACTCCTGATGTGTCCCGCGGAGCGCAAGCTCAGCCAACAACCGAGTTAGGAGAGCAAAGTCCTCTTGCACCAACCGGACCTCCTCCAGCAAAGTATCTAGTCCCAAAAGGTCGTTGTGGACACGTAGATCAGTGTCCCGAGTCCTCCAGGGGGTCGACCCTGCCAGGCGACACCACTGATCAATCACCAGCCCAACCAGCCGGGTGGCCTCTGCATCAGTCTGCTGCGCCTCCTCCCAGATGGCACGCAGAAAATCGGGATCCTCGGGGAGCTTGTCCTGCGCCCCAAACCAAGGAGACGAGTGTCCAGACGAACCTGCCAGGGCTCCAGCCAAAGTTAACAAGTAAGGATAGGACTAGTGTCCTAATGTGGGTTCTAGCCCTGAGACGAACCCATAAACAGATTCCAGCAGACAGCAAATCCACAAAAGTAGTTTTATTGGTTAGAATCGACAGGTTTCAGAAGTCATATTCAGAAGGACACTAGTAAGGGTCGAAAGCAAGGCACACAGCATATATGGGAGAGCAAAGGAGATAACCGGTTACCCGGCAACCCCCCCTCCCACAGGCAGGAAGGAGTACTTGGCAATTCCCACAGTATGGGAATCTATGAAGATTAAACACGGGGCTAGGACTGGCCTTGGACAGAACAGCAAAACAGCACCTGGAAGCACAACCACAAAACCTCCTCATGGCCTGTTCCTGACATTCTGCCACCCTAAAGACCCCCCTTCACCCTCCCCCTGTGGGCTTGTGAGGGTAGGTGGCATGGAATTCTTGCACTAAGCGGGGGGTGGAGATGTCACAGGCACACACCCATTCATCCTGGGCGGGACTAAAATGTTTCCAGCGGACCAGGTAATGAAGGCTACCGTAGCGAATGCAAGAATCCAGTATTTTAGCCACTTCAAAATGTTCCTCCCTCCACCCACCATTTCAGGCACTTCAGGTTGATGCTCAGGATGCCATTTTTGAGAAGGAACAAACGGTTTTAAAAGACTGACATGGAATACAGGATGAATCCTCCGTAAAGACTTGGGCAAGGAAAGTTCTACAGTCACTGGATTAATAATCCGGGAAATAGGGAACGGACCCACGTACTTGGCACTGAGTTTATCACACGGGCGGGTGGATCGTAGGTTCTTGGTGGACAGATAAACGAGATCCCCCACTTTACATTCTTTACCGGGGGAGCGATGTTTGTCAGCCTGAGCTTTGTACTTTCATTTGGCTCGCTCCAGATTTTTGATCAGCCATGGCCAGGTTGTCTGTATTGAACGAACCCACTTGGCCACATCGGCTCCCCCCTCCTCCCCAGAAACATCAACATGACCAGCAGGGCCGAACTCTACCATGGACAATCTGGAATGGGCTGAACCGTGTGGATTGGTGAACTGCATTATTGTAAGCCTATTCGGCAAAAGGCAACAGGTCTACCCAATCGTCTTGATGGTAATTAACATAACAGCACAAATAACATTCTAATACCGCATTCACCCATTCAGTTTGACCATCTGTTTGGGAATGGAAGGCACTGGACAATCCTTGTTCCACTCCACCCAGTTTAAGAAAAGCCTTCCAGAATTTGGCCACAAAATATAAACCCCTGTCCGTGACTATCTTGCTTGGAAAAAAATGTAGACGGAAGACATGTGACACAAAGAGGCGGGCCAACTTCGGGGCAGAAGGGATACCTGCACAGGGTACAAGATGCACCTGTTTCGAAAACAGATCAGTAATCACCCAAAGAACTGTCTTTCCCCCACTGGAGGGTAGATCCGTCATGAAGTCCATTGCAATTACTTCCCAAGGTTTAGAGGGGGTCTCTAACGGTTGTAAAAGTCCGGGTGGTTTGCCCTGGGACCGTTTGGCCGCTGCACATATGGGGCAGCTGCGGATGAAGGAGTCTACATCTGACCGCATGCCCACCCACCAAAACTGCCTCTGTAGCAAATGCAATGTCTTGAGAAATCCAAAATGTCCAGTGGTCTTGGCGCCATGAACCAAACCCAAAACCTCCCCCCGCAACACCTCCGGAACATACAATTTAGAATCCTTGTACCAAAACCCCCCACGTTCAAGTAAAGCAGCAGGAAGGGTCTGCGAGGAAAGTTCCACTTGATAACTGCGTAAAAGAGTCTCCCTAAATGAATCAGACAGTCCTTCCACCCCCTCCAGAGTTGTGCCAGCGGGCAGCTCGACCGGGAACGGAATCAACCCAAGCGTAGGGGGCGGCTGAACGGGGTGCTCGGGTCCCCATACCTCAGGAACAGTGGCTGTTAGTCTCTCAGGGGAAGGAGGAAGTGAGACAGGCGGCAGCGCCAGCTCGACCGGGCGCAGGGCTTCCTCTCCCTCCGGAAGCGGCGGCGGTCGGGTTTGAGAACGGGTTTGTACAGCCAGAGTAGGCAATAGACCTCGCTGGGCAGGGGTGAAGAGCGACTCTGTGGGCCGATCAACCTTAGTGGGATATTGGGGAAGTCTGGATAAGGCATCAGCCAGTAGATTTTGCTTCCCTGGTACATGCTTCAGGATGAATCAGAATTGGGCAAAGAAGTCCGCCCAACGCATTTGTTTTGCGGACAGTTTGCGAGCCCCCGTTAGGGCTACTAGGTTTTTGTGATCGGACCACACCTCAAAAGGCACCTGGGCACCTTCCAAAAACTGCCTCCACACTGTCAGGGCATGTTTTACAGTGGCGGCTTCTTTTTCCCAAATAGCCCAATTGAGTTCAGACTGAGTAAACTTTTTAGAAAAATAAGCGCACGGATGCAGGTGCCCATCCTCACCCCATTGCAGAAGCGCACCCCCCATCGCAACGTCGGAAGCGTCTACCTGCACTATGAATGGTTGAGTGCAGTCTGGATGCTGTAAGACAGGCTCGGATGTAAAGAGCTGCTTAAGACTATCGAAGGCGGCTTGACACTGGGGAGTCCACTCCACCTGGGCGTTGGGTAAGGTGGCCGTATTCCCCTTTCCCTTAGTCTTAAGGAGATTCGTGATGGGCAGGGCAATCTGAGCGAAATGTGGGAGGAATGCCCTGTAAAAATTTGCAAACCCGAGAAATCTTTGGACTTGTTTACGAGTAGAGGGTGGTTCCCAGCTGAGTACCGCTTGCACCTTTTCTGGATCCGTAGTCAGTCCCTGGGGCGAGATAATATACCCTAGGAAAGTCATTGCTTCTTGTGGAACTCGCACTTCGACACTTTGGCATAGAGCTGATTATCCCTGAGACGTTGCAACACTTCTCTAACCAAGGCAACATGTTCATCCATGGTTTTAGAGTATATAAGTATGTCATCTAAATAGACTACCACTCCTTTGAACAGCAGATCATGGAGGATCTCATTAATGAGCTGCATGAAGACCCCCGGGGCCCCTTTTAATCCAAAAGGCATCACCATAAACTCGAACATCCCAAAGCAACTGGAAAAGGCTGTCAGAGATTCATCCCCCACCCTAATTCTGACTGTAATAAGTCTTGACTAAATCCAATTTGGTGAAAATGTGTCCCTCCTTCAATTGTCCCAAGAGATCAGAGATGAGGGGGATGGGATAGGCATTCGTTTGAGTGACAGCATTGAGTTTTTGAAAGTCAATACACAAACGCAAATCTCCTGTCTTCTTACACACAAAAAATGCCGGTGCAGAACAGGGCGCGGTGGAGGGTCGGATGAAACTGTGCCAAGTTCTTGTCTAAGAACTCGCGGAGCACCGTCCGTTCGGTAGGGCTCATCGGGTAGATCTTACTCTTTGGCAGTTTTCCATCCCCCACCACTTCAATAGCACAGTCCGTTTGGCATGGGGGGGTAACACATCACACTCCTGCACATTAAATTCTACAAAGTCCTGATATTCGGGCGGTACTTGGGTCGGACTGGAGGTGTCCGAGGCCAGAGCAGTGATTGGTTTGGCTATAGTTTTAATGGCCACTTCATACCGGTGTAATTCACACAGCGGGCTATTGAACGTTAAAGTCTCAGCTTCCCAGTCTATGGTAGGACTGTGTCCTTTAAGCCAATTGGCTCCCAACACCACAGCATATCGGACGTTGGGCACAATAGTAAAGTTGATTTGTTCCCAGTGGTGGCCAATTCCCATTGCCACTCCGTCGGTGCGATGGTCGACTGCCCCCCCCCCCGAAATCACTTCCATCCATTTGAGCAAATTGAACAGGTGCTGGTAAAGGGACTGACTTCACTTGGAGTGCTTTAAAGGTGGCTTCGTTAATCAATGAGCGGGCACAACCAGTCTATTAAGGCTTTGACTTGTAACTGAGGACCTTTTCTATATTGTGGTAAAATCACATCTACATACACAGTCTCTTCTACTTCACTCACCATGAAAGGAGCCTTGGGTTTCGCAGGAACACCTGCGGAGGTCTGCGGTATCGCTCCTTCTACCGCAGACCCAGTCCGTTCTTTGGCTGTTGGAAGGGAGACTTCAAGTTGAAGGCTGGGGAATTCCAGTGGTCACCCTCCTCCGAAGAAGTGGAGCTACCCTCCCCAGGAGTAGTAATTGTAATCCTGGACTCCGACGGGTCCACTGGCGAAAAATCTGTTGTCACTTCTCCGGCGTGCAGAGCTGGGGGCACTTTTCGTCTTGGAGCGGTGCTCCACTCGGCTGTGGTGCCTCTCCCCCGAGCGAGTCCTCTCCCGCGAGGAGTCCCCTCTGGCTGGGGAGTAGGGCTCGGTAATCCCAGATGTGACAGACAAGTGGCAGCGAAGTGACCCATGGCACTGCAAATGAGGCAGGCTCCCCATTGAAACCGTGACGCCTGGTCTTGCGGAGGTAGAGCCGGCCTCCGCGGGGCCTGAGGAGCGGCAGGTTTGGGAGGGTTCCTCTGGTGTCCTCCCTCCCTGGCCTGCCGTCAGGCAAGGGAGATGAATTGGCGGCGGCTTTCCACTTCCTCCGCCAGTAAAACCCACTCTTCCAGGGTGGCTGGGTCTCGCTGCATGTATGCCCAGTTTAAAATCTCAGGGTGCAACGCTGCTCTGAAGTAATGCACCCGAGTAGCTTCAGTTCAATCCACTATTTTATTAGCGAGTCTTTGGGACTCATCCGTAAACTCTCGGACTGAGGAGGATCCTTGACGTAGTTGTAGGAGGGCCACTTTGGCCTTCTCTCCTTGAAATGAATCCTCAAAATGCCTTCTTAACGCTCGCATGAAGCCATTAAGCGACCGTATGGAGCTGGCCCAGGTATCAAACTGGAGGACCATCCATTCCACAGCCTTTCCTGTTAAAAATGAAGAAACGAATCTCACTCGGCTGTCTTCCGTGGGAAAGGTATGCCCTTGTTCTCTCATGTAACTGTCCACTTGGTGTAGAAAACAGGGCAACGCGTTCGCAAAACCATCAAATGTCACTCATAGACGGGGTTGCTTCCATTGCATGACCGGGACCACTGGTGGTGGTGCCGGTGGCTGTCTAGGGGCACGGCTACCCTGGAGGCGGTTGCGCCAGGGGTTGCCCTGGGGTCGGTTGTGCCAGAGGCTGTTGGCTGGGGGTTTGTTGGCCTGGGATCGGTGCCTGCACAGGCACTTCTTGAGCTCACTGTAGGCGACCATACTCATGCATCAATACGTCCATTTGGTCCTGCATATGGGCCATACGATCCAACAGCTCCCGGCTTTGAAACCTCAAGGCATGGATCTCCTCCTCAGCCCCCCCCCCAGTCCGTTGGGTTTGGCTGACCCGGTAATTCATATTCCAGTCCTCATCTGCATACAAGTCCTCCTCCTCCGAATAGTCTTGCACATCAGGAGCAAAGGTGAGCTGCTGTCTGTGTGCCTCTTCCCAGGGCAAGCCAGGTTCCGGGGAGCCTAAGGAAAATGAGGGGAAAGACCAGTCCAGTCCCCCGCCAACTTTTGACCATGCTCCAGTTCCTATTGTCGCCCGTGCTTGAGCGGCGGCCTCATCCATTAACAGTTGCTCCTCCGCTCGCCTCCGGTCAGCGAGGGCTCGATCTGCCTCGAGTTTGGCGGCGGCGGCCATCACAATTGGTATGGCAGCCTGCTCTAAGAGCATTTGTAGTTCCTTGTGCTGGCCCAACAGTGGTTGGACCTGTTGAGCCAGATTCACAGAGGAAGGGACGAATTCAGGAGTCAGTACCTTTTCGACGTCAGCCGCCATTGCCGCGCTCGGCATGAGATCCATAAGCACCAGGACTGTCCTGGCAGCAATACTCTGAGCATCCCGGTGGCATAAGGCAGGGTCCGGGACAGTTTGCAGAACATCTATCCCCGGAGCCCCCGCCATTGGGAAATGGAACTCAGACCCCTGGATTGGGGGCTCTGACTCCTGATGTGTCCCGCGGAGCGCAAGCTCAGCCAACAACCGAGTTAGGAGAGCAAAGTCCTCTTGCACCAACCGGACCTCCTCCAGCAAAGTATCTAGTCCCAAAAGGTCGTTGTGGACACGTAGATCAGTGTCCCGAGTCCTCCAGGGGGTCGACCCTGCCAGGCGACACCACTGATCAATCACCAGCCCAACCAGCCGGGTGGCCTCTGCATCAGTCTGCTGCGCCTCCTCCCAGATGGCACGCAGAAAATCGGGATCCTCGGGGAGCTTGTCCTGCGCCCCAAACCAAGGAGACGAGTGTCCAGACGAACCTGCCAGGGCTCCAGCCAAGGTTAACAAGTAAGGATAGGACTAGTGTACTAATGTGAGTTCTAGCCCTGAGACGAACCCATAAACAGATTCCAGCAGACAGCAAATCCACAAAAGTAGTTTTATTGGTTAGAATCGACAGGTTTCAGAAGTCATATTCAGAAGGACACTAGTAAGGGTCGAAAGCAAGGCACACAGCATATATGGGAGAGCAAAGGAGATAACTGGTTACCCGGCAACCCCCCCCCTCCCACAGGCAGGAAGGAGTACTTGGCAATTCCCACAGTATGGGAATCTATGAAGACTAAACACGGAGCTAGGACTGGCCTTGGACAAAACAGCAGAACAGCACCTGGAAGCACAACCACAAAACCTCGTCATGGCCTGTTCCTGACAGAGACTCAGATTCAGATTCCTACTATTTCTTCCTCTGGCCTTTTGGCATCTGTTGTCTGGGTCTAAAAGTGAGTGGGAGTGCCTTCAGTGGCCCTTTCTACTATAAGGGTGCTAGTGTAACAACTGGGGACCCAAGAGCTTGAGCGCTCTTATTGATTTGGTAGTTAAACAGGAAAGATCTCCCTGAGAAAATCAAGATATGGGCTGAGCATGCACTGGCTCCTCTGCCTCATCATCTAGCTCCTCCTCCTCCCTATGTGATACTTCTATGTTTCAAGAAGTGAATTCCTGTCACTTGAAACAGACTGCATGCATACACTTGTACAAAGTTCTGAGTTGAGAGGATCTTCCGTCTGCCTTGGTCAGCTAGAGGGCTTTGCTGCTCCCTGCTGGCCATGCAAGGATTGTGCAGCCATTGCTATCTCTAACCTCCAAGTGGCTGAATTGTGCAGGATTCTTGAGGCCCTGGCATGGATGGGTGGATGGATGGATGGATGGATGGAGACTCTGTCCTAGGGTGTTTTCTTCCTCTAGATGACTGCTGCAGTATTTGCTTTTGTTTTTCCTGCAGATGTATGAAATGTTCCCATGGCTCATGAAACATATCACGTGGCCATACAAGAAGGCATTCGCCTCTGTGGATGTTGTGCTTTCCCATGTAAGGAAAGAGACAGAAGAGCACAGGGCTCACCAGGCCCTGCAGGAGCCACGGGATTTCATTGATTACTATCTGCTTCAGATGGAGAAAGTAAGTATCCCCTTTGTGAATTCAGCTCACCTGAACCATTATTATACTCCTTTTAGGACTAAAGAGGAACGTCTCCAGGACCACCAACAGGATTCTCTAGCCCTTGCGTAATATTTGCATACATTTCCTCAACCCAGCATTTTCCTGTTGTCCGTAACAGAGCAAGAATGACCCCACTTCAACATATGATGATGGCAACATGTTTCAATGTATTTCGGACATCTTTACTGGTGGGACAGAAACGACTGCCACTGCTCTTCAGTGGCTGGTGCTCCTCATGGTGATTCATCAAGATATCCAAGGTGAGCAACAACTATGCAATGTGAACAAAAGTCACTCTATTCTTTGTAATTCTTGAATGAGTTCATAGCAAGAGGATGATTACTATGTTAATAACAAGCTGGTGGGGGGGGGGGTCTGTAAAGAATCAGTGGAGGAGAAATGGTTTGGAAATTTCCCCATACATATCCAGATCTCCCCTTCCAGTTTTCTATAAGCTCCTCGGGAACTGAACAGATTCCTACCTCCCCTTCCTTTTCACTTTAACATACTCTCCACTATTCTCAAAATGCTGTGCCTCCTGGAGTATTCTTGTTCTCAGAAGTCCATGTTCTGGAGATAGCATTCTTTTCATGGTGGTTAATTTACAAACTCATTTTTTCCTGTGAAAAAAATCTGTTGACCTTTTGTTGGTGGCTGTCTTTTCTTCTTTCATGATTGGCATGAACGCCTGATTAAAAGGCCTAAGATCATATCTGGATCCATCACAAGAACTTGCAAGCTGATAACAGTTGCAAGTTGCCCACTTGGAATTCAACTGGGCGGGAAGAGACGTTGGCTCGGACGCATGACGGAGGCGGGGAGTCCGCGCTCCTAGCACAGACCTTCCAGAAGCTTGTCAGAAAGATCCGCGGCTGGCCTGCGCACTCACAGTACCCATGTGGGACTGCACGGAGGCCACGATGATGAACCCTCTTTACTAGTAGAAATAGCTTCAGATGGGTATTGACAACAAAATATTACAAATTGGTTTCAGCTTGCTCTTCAAATATTCCTGAAATTCAGCCCTACATAGGAATGTCACTACAGGGCGCAAATTATCAAGCTGCTAAGGAGCAAGCTATTGGGGCAATTTATGGGCTACCATGAGGGGAACTTTAGGATCCTTCATGCCATTGGAGCATTTCTGGACTGCTTGCTATTATTGCAGTGTTTCTCCTTTGTGTGAAAGGGGGCTTGAGCAAATGGCCTAAAGTGATATCCTGACTAGGGGTGTGCATTCAGCAAGGCTAAACTGAAAAACAACCTGAGCAATACTTTATCAGTATTTGGGGGAGGGTTCTCCCCCCCAAAAAAATGTATTTAACAGGCGCTGAAAAGCAGGTCCCAAATCATGCCAAAATTTTCCACATGATCTCGGCCACTCCAGCCCAGCTTCCATGTGAAAAAAAAAGACTTGGGGGAATCCCCTCTTCCCCTCCCCTCTCCCCCTCCCTTGCCTGATTGCCACTGCCTCCAGACTCCACGTGGAACTCAGAGGTGGCCACCGCCACCACTTGACTCGAGATAAGTGAGGGGAGGAGGGATAGGGGGAGGGGAGTACAATTTGGATTCAGGTCTAATGGATCCAATATTTTTCGGGAATCCTGGATTAGTTCTGATATGGTTTGGAAATATACATGATTCCCGAAAATTTTCAGGTCCATTAGATCCAAATCTGAATTTTACCTTTTTGTTTATTGCACACCCCTAATCCTGACTAATATCTAGTGGTATGGGACAGGAGGGAGTGTGGAATAGGATATCTCATCAGATCAGAGAAGCTAAGTAGAGTTGGTACGTGGATGGGAGAGCACCAAGGAAGACTTTGCAGAGGAAGGCAATGGCAAAGCACTTCTCCTTCATCACTTGCCTTGAAAACCCTATGGGATTGCCATAAATCGGCTACGATTTGATGGCCCTATACACCCACACAAACACACCCACACATACACGCAAATAAGGAGGTGTGTCATCCTGACCAAATAGAGGTTTGGGGGTCTTTCATGCTCGCCAATCTCTACCTCATAAGGCTGCTGCTCTTTAGGGCTGAATTTCAGAGCTTTGGGGTTTCAAGAGTCACACTGCTGTTTCTGCAGTGGAAAAAAGAAAATTGGGTCTTGAAAACTTGAAGCTGTGAAATTCAATCTAAAAAAGAAAAGTGCCCCAATTTGATTCAGTCTTTTACATCTCCCCATCAAAAAAAAAACCACTATGGCAGACATGGGTAACTGAATCACAAGGAATTAATGGGAAGGGAAAGTCCTAGGGCTGTAAAAGAATCCCATATGTTGGAGGATTTAAGTGTTAATGTTTCAAGGTTGTTGTTTGGAAGGAAGGGACAAAATAGCACCAGACATTTAATCTAAGGGACAAATTGTGACTGCCAAACACATTTGACTTACAAGCTTTGACCGAAAAACATAGGTGTCCACAACTGGGAGACCTGCAAGGACTTGTGGGGGGCATCTCATTTCCCAGTCTCCCACTATTTCTTCTTTTCCTTCCTTACCAGCCCATATAATCTCCCCTTTTTTCTTGCTTTCTTCTCTCCTTCCCATCCACCACCCAAACTACCTCTATCTTACCCCATCTTCATCTTTCCCTCCTTCCGCCCCCAGGCATACTCTTGCTAGAAAAAACTCTGTGTGGGGCTGGCTGCTGAGAGGGAGCAAGCCGAGTGAACAACCGGCAATGACTCGGGGGGCATCTCATTTTCCCTGTATCCCCCTCCAGATGTTATTTCCTCTTTCCTTCCTCATGGCAGCCCCCATATCCTCACCTTACCCTGCTTCTCCACTTCTCATTCACCAACCCACCAATGTTTTATCTGTCCCCCATCTTTCTCTATTTATTATGTCTTCATTTCATTCACACCCCACATTTCCCCACACTAGGGACCCAGAGCAGCTTATATGATTCTCCTCTCCTCCATTTTAGTCTCAAAAAAACCCTGTGAGGAAGAGTGGGCTGAGGGTGTGACTGGCCCAAGGTCACACAGTGAGTTCCCATGGTGGACTAGGGATTGAAATCCGGGTATCCCAGTCTGAAACTCTACCCACCACATCACACTGAGTCTTTTGGTGTAGCTGATGTTGAACAGTATCAAGCAGTACCAAGAGCACACAAAACCTTATAATCTAAAACAGGGAGCCACAACCAACAGCTTGAAGAAAACTACACATTACAAAGTACGCAGGTCTGACATGGGAAATTTGTAGCCATATTGCAGCTGTGAGTTCCCGGTGGGAACGCCATTTACAAGGCTCTGGGAGCCCAATTCAAATCTGGACTCAGCACAGGGGAACAATTTTACATATAATAAATAACTTCAAATGATTGCTTGACTTTCCACAGACAAATGAACTGGGCAAAATAGATCTTACGTTTTCCATCCTTTTCCCCAGAGAAAGTCCAGAAAGAGATAGAAGAAGCTTTTGGTTCCTCTCAGTCGATTGGCTATGAAGATCGGAAGGAATTGCCTTATACCTTTGCTGTGATTCATGAAGGCATGCGTTTCAAATGTTTCATATTAGCTGGGCACCCTAGACAATGTGGAGAGGATGTGAACATTCTTGGTTCTCTCATTCCTAAGGTATAGAAAATGATCACTACAATTCTGTATCCCAAGACTATTCGACGGGGCATTTTAAAGAACATATCCCTGTAGAAATTCATCTTGAAGAACCTCCTCAGTACCACAGAAATCAATGAAGTTCAGTATATTTGTTGTGCCACTTCCTCTGCCAGCCCATTTCTTATTGATACAGCTTTTAAAAGCCCTCCAGAAAGGGCATCTGGAAGGCCTTCAGGGAAGTAGCCATTCTCAACTCCTGCAGGAGGGAGTTTCAGAGTAAGGGGGCAACAGCTAAAAAAAAAAAAAAGCCATTCCCTCAAGTTCTAGTTGTCAGAGGAAGGCCCCCTGAGTCAACATCAAGACTCCAGTCGGTTGATATGGGTGGAGGCAGTCCTTGAGATACTTAGGGCCTGCATTGTTTAGGGCTTCAGTGGTCGAAATCAGCACCTTATGTTGAACCTGGACACAAACTAGAAGATGGGGGGGCAAAAATGCATGATCGCTTTAGCCTCCTTTATTCCCTGTTTCAAGCCAGGATTCAGGCAGGATCGAATGAATGTGTTTCGCCGAACGTGCGTTCGATCCTGATATGATAGAGGTCTATAAAATTATGCATGGTTTGGAGAGAGTGGACAGGGAGAAGTTTTTCTTCCTCTCCCATAATACTAGAGCACAGGGTCATCTGCTAAAGCTGGAGAGTGAGAGATTCAAAACAGATAAAAGGAAGTATTTTTTCACACAACGCATAGTTAAATTGTGGAATTCCCTGCCCCAGGATGTGGTGATGGCTGCCAGCTTGGAGGGCTTTAAGAGGGGAGTGGACATATTCATGGAGGAGAGGGATATTCATGGCTGTTAGTTAGAATGGATATTAGTCATGCTGCATACCTATTCTCTCTAGTATCAGAGGAGCATGCCTATTATTTTGGGTGTGGAGGAACACAGGCAGGATGGTGCTGCTGCACTCGTCTTGTTGGTGGCTTCCTAGAGGTACCTGGTTGGCCACTGTGTGAAGAGACTGCTGGACTTGATGGGCCTTGGTCTGATCCAGCATGGCCTTTCTTATGTTCTTATGTTTTGTCTGGGGGGAGGGGGGGAGTCTAACATTGGCTTAATAATAAATTGTGAAGCACTTCCCAAATAGCAAGCCTTCCTAGAACAAATAGCGCACTGTAGAGGGATTACTTCATCATCCACCAAAGTAGTTTACATAAGAAAAGCCATGCTGGATCTGACCGAGGCCCACCAAGTCCATCAGTCTGTTCACACAGTGGCCGATCAGGTGCCTCTAGGAAGCCCACAAACAGACAACTGCAGCAGCATTATCCTGCTGGTGTTCCATGGCACCTAATATAATAGGCATGTTCTTCTGATATTGGAGAGAATGGGTATGCACGACTAGTATCCATTTGACTAGTAGCTATGGATAGCAGCAACTTTATTCACTACTTCTTGTCTAATGGCCAGCATGGAATTTGCCTTTTTTACAGCAGCTGCACACTGGGTTGACATCTTCATTGAGCTATCCACTACCACCCCAAGATCCCTTTCTTGGTCTGTTGCTGCCAGCACAGATCCCATCAGTGTATATGTGAAATTGGCATTGTTTTTTTTTCTTTCTGGGTAGCTTGTTATGATATTCTCCACTGCTAATCCATACTGGATGATCAATCTCCAGATCAAAATTTTCCTTCTTGTTGAAATGGGTTAAAGGGGACCATGTGAGAGCCTCCTATCTGTCTAACATGACCCTTCATATTTTCAAGAATACTCTTTACATGTATTCCGTTCCACACCATGCAAGCAGCTTTGCTTGACAGTCATTACTCCCCAAAACCATTTGCTTCATGCTTATGAATTTGCAGCGCTTCAGTTCTGGAGGGTTTGCCTCATTACATTCTGTCCTGCTTAGAGATGTAAAATTTCTGGAAATTTTGAAGCCATGTGGGGAGAAGCCTCTTTTTTCCCAGGAAAAAAATAGAAATTTCGGGGCGGGGGCGGGGGGCTGAAACATATGGAATACTTATTGTCCTACCAAACCTTAACTAATTAACAACGTAAAATACATCATTTATAATTTAGTATATAAAATTGCAATATTTGATGTATTTATGGAATTTAAAAGTTATAAATTGCAAAATTGCAATTGTATCCAATACTTGAGAGTAAACTGGAAGCTGATGCACCCTTTGCTATCTTAGCACAAGGACCTTAATTTTTGCTATCTGGTTAGAGAGAGCTCAGTTCCCAACGAAACATTTAGAGTTTTCCTCTGAGGTTTTGGTGTAGTTTCTGCCCCACCTCCTTCTGAGCTCGTCTTTAAAAGTATTTCACTCATCCTAAAAGAGAAAATATTCCATAGGTGTTTTTTCATCACTTCCCCAAATGTCCAATTTTTCCATTGGAAAAAAATTAAAAAGGGCCTTAGGGGGGGAAAACGGGGGGGGGGGATATTTTTTCCTTGAATTTTTCTGGGTTTTCCCCCCCTGGGCTTTCACATCTCTAGTCCTGCACTATTTACACAGAGACTAGAACCAAATTTATTGCATTGTTGAAGGGTTTAAACTCTCTCACACAATCAGAGTTTCATACAGTGTGTCATTGTTTGCCTTGGCAGCCAAGAAAATAAGGCCAAAAGCAGTATATGAAAACTGACATGTTTTAACGCAATAAGCACTTTCAGATCTGGCCTCTACATCCTGTTCTCCCTCCAGGGCAACTGGTTGGCCACTGTGTGAAACAGGATCCTGGACTAGATGGACCACTGGTCTGATCCAGAAGGGCTCTTCTCATGTTTATTGGTATTTATAAAGAAGTGGGTTCTGAGTTCCAGGAGGATCTTTGGAACTCCAAGAAGGTCAGCACTGAGGCAGCGAGGAAAGAAAGTGAAAGGTGCTAATGTGGATACAATGAAAATCAACTGGTCTTTTCTTTGCAGGGTTCCACAGTTGTTCCAGATATACACTCAGTTCTTTATGATCCCAAGCTATGGGAGACCCCTCATAAATTCAACCCAAATCATTTTTTGGACAAGGATGGAAAATTTGTGGATAGAGAAGAATTTTTACTCTATGGTGCAGGTACTCACAAATGTCTAAACTTATGAATGTTAACTATGACTCTGAATGAACTTATGAATGAACTCTGACTGTGAAAGCCTTCGACAATATTTTTAACTATGACTATTGGCTACCTTCACAGAAACTGAGAATTCCTTTCTCCCACAAGCTGCTGACTAAGGGAATAAACACTGGAGAACATGTTAAATAGCTATTACTCATTTGCCAACTTTGCTTTATTTCCTTTCTCAGGAGCCCGTGTGTGTCCGGGGAAAGTCATGGCAAAGATCGAGCTCTTTCTCTTCTTCACCAGCCTGCTGAGAGCATTCACCTTCAAGCTGCCAGAAGGAGTCAAAGAAGTCAACACAGAGCCTGTACTAGGCTTCACAATGGCTCCTCACCATTATAAGCTCTGTGCTGTTCCCCGCTACAGTGAATCATGACCCCTAACAATTAAGGTATTAAGGTAACAATTAGAGCAGCTTATTTCTTCATATCCATTTCTCCTTTATTCATTTAAATTTCATGCAATATTCTACTATAATTTGCTCAATTCACTGTTCTGGAGTTTCTATACAAATAGGGAATTCAGGCAGATCTAGCCTACTGATTGCTATCTCAGTCCCTATCAGCTAAGAAATACTGTTTTTCCTAGTTTGCTGCATATGCATAAACTCTGTCTAGAATTCTGGCACTGTATGTAGTTATAAAGTTGCTCATTGTATCTGCAGGCCACTGTACCTGATTGTTGAATAAACTCTTGAAAAGCATCTTCTCGGCTTGTGGTGTATCGTTAAAAGTGGTGAAGTGGATGGCAAAAAGAGATGTCGGAAATTTACCTGTTGAGAAGAATCAGCTGTGGACTTTCTTGGGGAACATCTATCTGTAATTACGACACGCCACACTGTGGAAGAAAACAGTAGCCTAGTTCAGGGGTGTCGAAGGTACAGCCAGTGGGCCGGATTCAGTCCTTTGAACGCTGTGATCCGGCCCGCCGAGCTGAGCCAGCCCCCACTCCCCCCTTTGGGCTACAGTTTTTTGCCTCTGCAGAGGAAGAAGCCTCCAGAATGATTACACTTACCGTCCTTTTCCGCCAGAGTTGAGGTTCTGTTTGTGTGGAAGGGGAGGGCAAACTTTGCTTATGGGGCCGAGGGAGAGAGTCACAGTTATTAAAAGAAGCCTGTCCTGAAAGCTGGGAGAAGAATAAAGAAAAGCGCCTGGGCTGCCCTCCTTCCTTCCCTGCCTGCTGGAAAGCCTTCCGGATGATCAGCTGTTTAGTAGCTTGGCTGCTGGGCAGGATATCGGGGCTGAGCCACTTGCAAGCTCCCAAGTCCACATGGGTAAGGTACTGCAGCTTGCTAGACTAGAGGAAGTTTGTGCTGGTGTCCCCCACCCCCTTGTTTGGGACAGCGATCTGAGCGCTGCTTGCAGATTCCCAAGCCCATGTGGGTAGGATACTTGTACTGGCTGCAGAACAGCTTGTTAGACTAGCGAACTTTGTGCTGGTTTCCCTATAGCAAGGAGGGATACAGAGTAAGGGGATAAGGATTCTTCTCTCTAACTATACTCATAGGAAAACACTGGCCATAACCTCCTGACCTCCTCAACCAATCACCGGACAGTATCCATGGAACTTTCCAGGGTGACAGTGAGTTCCTGTTGGGTTTAATCCAGGCCCAATGAATCGTGATTGTGGTTAGAGAGAATCAGGTCAAGCACACAATAAAACAGAGTCAAAGACTTTTCTCTTAATCAAACAAAAATCCTTTACTCTCCTAAAAATAGGGAGGGTTACATGGGGTAAAAACAAAAAACAATCTTTCTATCTAGTTCCCTATAAATCTTGCTAGGAATGCTAGCAGGTACTAAGGCTTAATAAAGGAAGCCACGGCCTTCAATTTGCAGGATCTAAGCAAGGCTGTCAAAGAGAGGACATTTTGGAGGACTTTCATTCATAGGGTCGCCATGAGTCGGAAGCAACTTGACGGCACTTAACACACACACACTAAGGCTTAAACCCCTTTGCCTGTGTCCCAGCTCAGGAGAGCTAAGAACAGGCATCTTGCTTCTGTGAGATTCAAAAGTAACTAACTCGACTGATAATGTACAATTTTGGGGGGAATGGGAGATGTGGAGAATTTACTGTGAAAAATATTTTTTGATGGGTCATTTTAAAGGATACTCTTTGATTTAATCCCTCACAGTTATTTGGTATGATAATATTAGGATGATTACAGGTATATTAATTAGATAAAATAAGATACTTATAAAATAACTGAGTAGAGGGGGATTATACTGTTAGCAAAAGTATACATAATTTAATTTTGGACAGAAGAGAGTGAAAGGGAAGACAAATTTTATTTTTTAGATTAGAAAATTTTATAGATTTTATTTTACATTGTTAAAGTATTAATAGAAATTGATTTATGATGTATAAAATGAGAAAACAATAAAAATTTCATTAAAAAAAACCCCAAAAGTAACTAACTCATCCTGCCCCAAAGTTTCACACCTTTAACCAGTCATGTCCAAAGTCCGGCCGGGGGCCAATTGCGGCCCCTGGGCCGGTTTAATACGGCCCCCCAGCCTGTTTTGCAGAGAGAGAAAAGGGGGCACCTGGGGGCTGCACCTGTGCTTTGCATCCCTGACCGAGGGGGTGATGCTTAGGTGGAGGGTCGCCTCGATTGGCTGTCTCAGCCCCACACCCCAGAATGAAGGCCAGCGAGTCTGAAACCCTAGAGAGGCCACTTCCTTCCTACCCAAAGCCCGTGCGTGGGGACACGGCCTTTGTTGTTCTGAAGCATGGAAAAGCAGCAGCAGCTCCTCCCGAGTGGGTCAAGGGGGATCCTGAGGATGGTTGGGGGGGACTCGAAGGTGGGAAAGGTGGCAGGGGGGGAGAGAAATGCAAGGGAGGTCAGAGGCTGGCCCCAATCCGGGAGAGGAAAGACACCCCCCCCCACACACACACACACACACACACCGAAAAGCCTGGGAGTGGGGGGGCTGCTCCATCTGGCTCTCCTCCTTCCTCTCTGCAGAAGGCTGGGGTGGGGGGGAGATGCAGCCCCTTCCCTGCATTGCGGAGGCCTCGCGAGGGATCCAGATTTGCAGGGTGGGTGGGAGGGAGGGAGGAGGGACTGGATGGGTCTTGAGTGGGGGGATTGTGAGTCAAGGAAAGGCAGGGGGAGAGGAGGCTGGATTTGGGGGCAGGGAGTGTTTGGAGTCAGACCCCCCCCCCAGCAGGTTCTCTCCAAGGCAAGTGGCTGCTTCGAAAGAAGGGATGGGGTGGGGGAAATAAATGACTCCTGGTATGTATCGTGTTTGGAAATGAGGCGCGTTCAGACGGGGCCGAGTCTGCAGAGGACACCCGTGTTCATTCCGGAGGTCAAAGCCCCGAGCAGAGAGCAAAGAGGTCAGAAGGAAAAAAGAAGGGAAGAGTTGGTTTTTATATGCCCATTTTCTCTACCACTTAAGGGTGGCTTACAATCGCCCTCCCCTTCCCCTCCCCACAACAGATACCCTGTGAGGTAGGTAAAGCTAAGAGAGCTGTGACTAGCCCAAGGTCACCCAGCTGGCTTTGTGTGTAGGAGCGGGAGAAACAAATCCAGGTCACCAGATTAGCCTCCACCGCTCATGTGGAGGAGTGGGGGAATCAGACCCGGTTCTCCAGATCAGACTCCACCTCTCCAAACCACCGCTCTTAACCACTACACCACGCTGGCTCTCATGGGGAGAAAAACTCCACATTCCTCCCTGCACGGGAGATGTCAGAGTGTTTGAATCTTGGACTCCATGAGAATGAAAACCAGTTTATTTCCTGGCTCAGATGAGGGGAAGACAGAATATCCCCAGCATGGTTGAAGGGAGATAGTTGACAGTCCCAGAGAGGCACATGAGCGGGGGGGGAGGGGGGAGGAAGAGTTCCTGCTCCCTCCCTACAGAAGGAAGGTTGGAGATTTAGAAGCTGGGGGGCGTCCGGTGAGCTAAAAGGGGCTTTGGGGGAAGGAAGGAATGTAGCCATGGTTTTTGTGGTGCAGTCTGTGGTTATGGGCATAATAAGTATGCCGTTTGCAATAATCTTTGCATAAAATAGTTAGTTTGCATTTAATTAATTTAATTAAGAATGTCAGGCAAAATGGTCGGCCCTCAGGCATGTTCACTTCATCAAATCTGGCTCTCTTTGAAAAAAGTTTGGACACCCCTGCCTTTAACAAAGGAACAGGGTAATAAACGATTCTGACTCTGTGCCTTTCTGCGCGTTTGCAATGGCGATTCCCTAGCCAATAGAATACTTACATCTTGTCATTTCACCATCACCTTGACACTATCTAAACTGTTGATATAAACAAGTTAACTCTTTAACTGCCCTGACACTATCTAAACTGTCGATATAAACAAGTTAACTCTTTAACTGTCCTGAACTCGCATTGAATCCCTAATAGTTCCCCCTCCCAAACCAGATTCACAGCTGAACTGTGCAAGATAATTAACAGGCCTGAGCAGATGGCCTTGACGAGAAACCGCCAGGGGGCGCATAGGGGGCGGGGCGGGCTAACACCCACAGAGAATCGGAGAACAGTGAACTTAGCTGGAACTAACTGGAAAATGCCTTTAAGATGGTTTCTCTCTTGACAGCCAGACAGAGCCAAATTCAAGTCCATCCCATTGAATTTTTGCTGTCCCCTGAGAAAGATGGCAGAGATGCTCCAGAGAGGATGCTAACCCTCTTGGCTCCTCCCACATGCGGGCTTCTAAAACAGAGCCAGGCAAGCGTGAAGCCCCCAGAGTCGAAACAAAACATAACATTGCTTTTTTTCTTCTTCAGCTCAAACAGAAGCTGAACTCATTTATTTCTTTGTTTAATTTGCACCCCACCTATTTCCCCAATGGGGACACAAAGCAGCTTACAGCATTCTCCTCTCTTCCATTGTATCCTCACAAACAACCCTGTGAGAGAGGTTAGGCTGAGAGGGTGTGACTGGCCCAAGGTCGCCCAGCAAGCTTCCATGGCATGAGTGGGGATTAAAACCCGGATCAACCACATACTAGTCTGACACTCCTAACCACTCGCCACACTGGCTGTGGATCCCCAAAAGTCAGATCCCTGAAGTAAATGGCCAAATTGTCAAAGCAAAACTAGGATTAGACGAGGGTGGAGTACTGGTATTGAGGTAAGACTTCCAAGGTAGAAGATGTCGCATAAAACACGACTCCATCAGACACAAGATCCCTGTGAGAACTCACTTCCACAGCATGATGGGGGCCTGATTCTGATTGGGAGTGCACTGCGGAGGGAGGAGGGTCTGGGACGCTGGCTCGGCCTCCCACCACCATCCTGACGGTGTACATCCATGCACCTTCGTCCCAGGGGGCGTTCCCTGGGCGTTCGAGGGGCCGAGCAGCCTTTAGGCTGTTTCCTTTAAAAAAAATTTTTTTTTATTATTTTCCACTTAAATCATATTTAGTTTCATCATTCAATTAACATATTTGCATAACATAAACAATCTTTGTCTAATCACTACAAATAATTCTATCTTGTTGACTTCCCCTCTCCCCTCCTCTATTTTATATATCTGTGGTTCCCTTTGTAATTAAGTTCTAATTCATTATAATATTTCATATATAAGTTTAACTATATATCACACTTTCTTATAATCTAAATTATAACAGTAATATTTTTCCTACTTGGATCATTTGAAATAGATCAAAACATAACCTTTAATATTTCCCAAGTTAAATTCATTAACACAGTTTAGTGTCCATGCTCCTTTAGGCTGTTTCCTAACCCCCTTCAGGCCAATAACGCCCCCTTTGCCCTTTCTTTCAGTTATGCCACCTTTTTAGGCGGCATAGCCCCGTGGAAAGCTATGGAGTGGTTCCATGGGGCTGGAAAGTAAGGGCAGCTTTCTAGCTTCAGGGGGGGGGCTGAATCCTTCTTTGGAGGTGGCGCAGTGGCGCTACCTCCAGCCACCAGCTCAGCCCTCCCCCTCGGGAATGGGCTGTTACTTTTTAAAAATGAAAGCTGGTAATTCAAAGAATCTCCTAAACCTATAATTACAACACTTGACTAATATATCGATATTTTAGTGCTGTTGTTTTTTTTTAAGAAAGAAAAAGAAATCACTTGTCTTTAAGGTGGGGGGGAGGAGAGAGTGGGTTGATCACAACAAATCCCAACAGAAAAAACCCTGAGATAAAATATTTAGATTCTAATTAATTATGTCCTTAGATCAAATGTAAAAACCAAGTTAAGCATCTTGGAGTGTATATCTTCAAGAAGTGAGATACTCAATTTCACCCAGGTTGCTAGTTTTGCTTTAATCTCAGATTAACTGGATTAAAAATTAATTAATTTGAAGAAAGTCAATTTGAATAAAATTTTATGGTGCACAAGATTATTTCATATGAGGCAGAGAAAAAGTCTAAGAGAAATAGACATTGGGTATCCAGCTGGATGAGGAGACATCGGAGATAACTGATGCACAAATTATTCAGGTAAACAAGGTAGAATCCTCCAACTTGCTTCATATTCTATGAGCCTTATATAGGGTTTGAGTTCTTTGTTTGCCATAGAGAACTTCCCCTTTCCAACTCAATTCAACAAACTTAACTTGACTCACCATCCCCCCATTCGCTTTGGCCTTCATTTTAACTTCTGGTCTGCTTGGTCTTCCATCATAACTAGATAAACATTTCTGCTTTTAGCCACCTAATAATCTTCCATTTTATTCATTGGCACAATCATTCTGTATCTCCACTTCTTACTTGTTTTATCCTCTTGCTATTAGGTCTCACGGTCACCCCACTCATGATCTTCCAGGGCTTCTAGTGAATTTATTATCATAGCATTGGTAATCTCCCAAGAATTTCTGCCTTTACACCTAAAGTCCTAAACTCATTCCCATGCTTCCAAGACTTCCAAGGTAGAAGATGTTACATAAAACATGACTCGATGCTTCACACATACTTCCTTCTATTCTAATATATCCTTTAGTGACATTCCAATATACAGTAATACATTGAATAACTTCCTTAGTGGAGAGACAGGCAAACTCCAGCTAAAGAGAGTTGGGAAAAACCTGACATCTTCGGTATGCAAAGCCTGTGCAATCCCTGTGATCCACCACACTATAAAAAGAGGGACCGAAGAGGTGACTCCTGTGGATTTGATAGTGACCCTGTTCTTCCTAATCCGGGCATTGCTCATCTGAACTGAATGATTTGGAGCAGTGGACTCTAATCTGGAGAACCGGGTTTGATTCCCCGCTCCTCCACATGAGCGGCAGAGGCTAATCTGGTGAACTGGATTTGTTTCCCCACTCCTACACACGAAGCCAGCTGGGTGACGTTGGGCAAGTTACAGCTCTGTTAGAGCTCTCTCAGCCCCACCTACCTCACTGGGTGTCTGTTGTGGGGAGGGGAAGGGAAGGTGATTGTAAGCCGGTTTGAGTCTCCCTTAAGTGGTAGAGAAAGTCGGCATATAAAAACTGTTGTGACCCAATTATCTATAAGGTCCAATGAAGACAATAGGGAGGAGGTTGGATGAACGACAGCTCTTTTATTTGGCCAAATCACAGAACTGGGTGAACAGATCCCAAAACAGAGTCGGGAGGCTGTACACCAGAGCAGAGGAGAAACAGTTCTCTTTTCCTTAAAGGCGGTTACATAAAAGATACATTCAACCATACAAGTCTTCAGCAGCATCATTGAGTATTAAAGATACAAAGTCAACACTTACTTTTGCGCAAGCGCATCTAACTAGCCTTTCATGCTTACAGGGAACAAAGCAATCTATAGAAATCAGAGAGTTCTTTGTGTGCACGAACGGGGAAGGAGGGAGGGAGGTCTCTGTCCTTGGGCAGATGCAGTCTAATCGGTGTGTGTGTGTGTGTGTTTGTGTGTGTGTGTGTGTGTGTGTGTGTGTGTGTAGTGTTTCTGATTCCAAAACAGTGGAATGTGAGTGAGTGTGCTTATGATTTTCATGGACACAACAAAACCAACTCTTCTTCTTCATAGTCTTTAAGCAGTAATGTAGCACTCTGACCCCAAGTATCCTTAACCAGAGGAGCTAGCCCCAGCCGTGGATGCCTCGGGGGTGGGGGGAAGGCAAGTAAAAGAGTCAGAAGCTGTGATATATAAAGATAATCTAAAATCAATGAGGTAAAATGGCCTCAATATACAGCTTTGGCCAGTATCAGTTATGCCCCCAATAGGGTCTAAGAGGTGGTTATGGAGGGGTCATGGCTTAGTGGTAGTTTATCTTCTTGCCATGCAGAAACTGCAAGGTTCAATAAGGTAGTAGGTGATGTAAAAGACCTCCATCTGAGACCCTGGAGAGCTGCTGCCAGTCTTCGTAGACAAATGGACCTTGATGGACCAATGGTCTGACTCAGTACAAAGCAGCTTCCTGTGTATGTCTGGGGGGCATGGCTTAGTGGGAGAGCATCTGCTCAGCATGCAAAAGGTCCCAGGTTCAATCCCCACCATCTCCAGTTAAAAGGACCAAGTAGTAGGTGATGTGAAAGATCTCAGTCTGAGACCCTGGAGTGTCGCTGCTAGTCTGAGTAGAACATAATGGCATTGATGAACCAGTGTCTGACTCAGTATAAGGCAGCTTCATAGGTCATGCTACTTCCTCAAAAGCGAGTAGCAAAAAGGATGATAATAGTCTGCTAATTAGTAGCTTAAAGGGGAACTGCAGAGGAGGAAATCCAGTCCAACATTTTACAGCCCTCCCAAACTATGGGAGGTGAATGAGAGATGAAGTGCTGTATATTTTGCAGGCCAACAACAACAACAGAGATGATCATTGGGAGCAGTTGTACCTGCGCTCATGCAAAGAAGGAAAGGAATAGAGCGTGGGCTTTTAGGGCTATAGTAAAAGGTAAAGGTCCCCTGTGCAAGCACCGGGTCATTCCTGACCCATGGGGTGATGTCACATCCCGACGTTTATTAGGCAGACTTTGTTTTATGAGGTGGTTTGCCAGTGCCTTCCCCAGGCATATTCCCTTTACCCCCAGCAAGCTGGGTACTCATTTTACCAACCTCAGAAGGATGGCTGAGTCGACCTCGAGCCGACTACCTGAAACCGACTTCCGTCGGGATCAAACTTGGGTCATGAGCAGAGCTTGGACTGCAGTACTGCAGCTTACCACTCTGCACCATGGGGCTTTTCTTTAGGGCTATAGACCACTATAGATCCCTCGTCAGACCACCTTTCCTATTACCCTCACTTCTGGGAACCTTGATCATTGGAGTTTCTCTCAGCTCTCTTTGCAGCCAGATGTACAGAGAGACTCCAGCTTGCCACAAACCAGTGAACCATAATCAGCACAACATTGCAATTAAGTGTATCTCATGATGAGATAGTCAGGCTCCCAAAAGAAAGGCGTAACATACAAACACTCCCTGTAACGCTTTGGGATCCCTCTCATCCAGACAAAATGAATATTTGGTGTTTGCAGGACAATGACTTGGTATTCCATTCCACTTACAGGCATCTCTCGCAAATGCAGACCTGTCTGGTAACCTAGTCAAGTTCTTAAGCAAGCAAGACAATGTCATTTCCTGCCCCATTAGCACCTCTGTCGGAATAGCTCGAGTGCCCTGAAATTTAGTTCCTTGCATATTTTAAAAATATATTGGTGCTATATTATAATGAAATGGTTCAGGAGGGTACTTTAATAAAGAAATCAGGATTGTGGCTTATACTACGGTGTAGTTTTATCATATACTTGCTGCATTACTACCTTGCCCTCCCTGCATTGTTTCCTACATATGTGACACCATTTTCTGCATTGTGCAACACATCATGTCTAATACTCATGCTTTGTTCCAGACTTCTGAAATCCTACTTCTATTCATTGCTTATTATATGTCTCATCATATTCATGGCATTGACTTAGATTGTGTAATCCACCATGAGTCTCAGTAAGAAAGGAGACTATAAATAGCATAAATAAACAAAATAAATAATTCTCCTTTCTCTCCCATTTCAGTAAATACATATAAATTTATATTCTCTTAGGGCAAGCTTCTCTTGGATTAGCTGGGGGTGGGGGTAGACACAATCAGGTATATTAAATTGCAAAAGACACTAAGAATTGCTTACTTTATTGCTTGATTTGGGTTCATCAAAGTATTTTACCACTAGCTACTATTTGGATTTACCAGAGTATTTTGCTGAAAGTCACCATTCAAACTTGCCACAGTATTTTATTGATGATTTCTATTGCAATTGCCTTTCCTTCTTGCCTTCAATCTGTTTATAACTAGTCCACAAAGTCAACCTTTTAAAGCGCAAGGGCTTCTTTCCGTTCTTGAGAAAATATTGTTCCAATCCACTTATGTGTATGCAAACACTTTTGCTCACCAAATCCTGGGTCCAGGAAACACACCGGGGAAGGTCCCCTGCACATATAACCTGGGTCTGTGTGAAACATTCTCCACCCTACTGACCCTAAGGGGCTGGCTGACTTTCCTGTTACTATCTGAGGTGTCACTATAATGGAAAACGGAACATTAACAACTCTTGAAATTGTACAGTGCAAAAAGATACATAATTGTCAACCACAAAAAATTCAGCATGCTTCCTTAAAGCAAATCAGCTCCTTTAAATAAATAATTATGATTATACATCTGCTGGGTTTATGAGATACACATATCAACGGACATCATTTGATACTGTCTCAACATGTCACATGAAGCTGCCTTGTAATGAATCAGACCTCTGTTCCATGAAGATCAGTACTGTCTACTCAGACTTGCAGTGGCTCTTCAGGGTCTCAGGTGGAGGTTTTTTCACATCACCTCCTACCTGATCCTTTTAAACTAGAGATGCCGAGATTGAAGCTGGGACCTTCTGGGTGCTAAACAGATGTTCCCACCACTGAGCCACAGTCCCTTCCAATTTTTACAGGCATCTATTTTGTTCTCTGTCTAGTGGATCTCTTGTTCCAGCCTGGCCTTTACTTACTTAAGGTGAAGAGCTTCCTTTGGTCACCCTCACAGGTTAAAAATGGAATACAAATCAGCTCAGGGTACTTTAAGGCTACAAACAGTGATCCTCATACATTTTCTCTCAAGAGTTCATAGCCAACAGGAGTCTTCTGTAGTCACGTTAATCGCCAGTCAAGTAAAGCTTCCCAATTCCTCAGATGCCTGAGATAGATCCTCTCCACAGACCTGCACATTACAAAAGGCCATAGACCACAAGAAGCGCGCAGTGTCACAAGAGTCAAATCTGAATGTTATTCAGATGAATATTACTAACTAGCAGTTGTTAAGGGACTGAGCAACCAATAATTATTTTGCTTCTGGGGAAAAAAAATATTGTGGTGGGCTTCTACATGTATTTTTGTCACACTTCCCCAAGCACATATAACAAAACTTGTTCTTTCCTCACCAAGATAATCGGCATTGCTGAAACCGCCCTCCCACAGCATGTGGCATCTGTGCAGCAACGTGGCAACTGTGGTGGCTCAGAAACAGGATGAGGAAGGCGATATTGTGATGCCTTCGTCCCCAACTGGCATTCCCTGACCTGGGGCTACAGCAGTTCCTGTTTTGCTGCTGTTCCTCAGTAAGACTAATTCTGGGCTGGGCCAAATGCAAACAAAATGAACCTCCGAAATCATCCAAAGCTGCTGCATGGAGATTTGGCCGTCTTTATCCTGTGCCTTCTCATTTAAGATATCCAGTTTTACGCTGGTTGTTTGTGTACCCTGGTGGTTTGTCTTGTTTTTCAGCGTGGTGTAGTGGTTAAGAGCGGTGGTTTGGAGCGGCGGAGTCTGATCTGGAGAACCGGGCTTGATTCCCCACTCCTCCGCATGAGCGGCGGAGGCCAATCTGGTGAACTGGGTTTGTTTCCCTGCTCCTACACACAAAGCCAGTTGGGTGACCTTGGGCTAGTCACAGCTCTCTCAGCCCCACCTACCTCACAGGGTGTCTGTTGTGGGGAGGGGAAGGGAAGGTGATTGTTAGCTGGTTTGATTCTCCCTTAAGTGGCAGAGAAAGTCGGCATATAAAAACCAACTCTTCTTCTTTTTCCCCCTCTGTACATCTTGTTCCCGCAAATGTGTTTGTTTAAAACTGAGCAGTTCTGCCTGGACTGATGAAACCACAATATTGTCAAATCACAGTAGCTGCATCCCACTCCATTGGTCAGTGCTCACAACGCACATTCTCCTCCTGTGCTTCTTAGGGCTTCGTCCCGTGAACTTCCCAGGGTGTTTAAAAACATATGTATTGGTCTCTATTCCACAGGCATTTATTAGCTGATCTTCCTTTGTCAGGAGCAGTTTACCAGATTTGCATTTTAGCAAACAAGATATCATTCCCTATTGTAGTTTTACGTGCTCGGTGTGTCTTACATCAATGCGGCTGTATATTAATGATTCTAATCTAAAAGCTAGGATGTAGCAGGTCTTAACTCGCTCAGTACTAATCAGTTAGGGAATTTCACCCACAACTTAGCTACACCTAGTTACAACTACAAGCTTGAAAACTCATCACCATGCTACAGGCAATAACTATGTTGTTTGTTATGAGTATGTATGCTCATCTTATCCACAGGTGACTCACTAGAGCTTGTTCCCCATCCAGTCTCACCTATGCATGGTTTATTCACCAGTCAAACCTTTGGTATTCCCTGCCACTAATCCCTAGTCCCAAATGACTAAGGAAATGCTCTGGTGGCTTTTCAAAAAAGCCAAGTCCTGCCTGAAGCACAGAAACAAAAGCCAGTGTGGAATACGATTCTGAGCCAGAAATATGGGGCCATTTTTGCATTAGCAGCATGTTCCAAGCCCCGCATATTTCTTTGAATTTTTCATGCTGAACCGTCATTCCGGAAGTGACTGTGAAGCCTGCTTCGTATTAATTAAGAGCCAAGAAGAATCCCAAAGGAACCATGCAAAACAATAGCGGCGCATTAGCTACGCACATGCTAATGGCTATGCAAACAGAACGAAAGAGCAGGCAAGCGTGTGGGGGGTGGAATTTCTTCTATGAGGGGAGACATGATAGAGGTCTATAAAATTATGCATGGTTTGGAGACAGTGGACAGGGAGAGGTTTTTCTCCCTCTCCCATAATACTAGAACACGGGATCATCTGCTAAAGCTGGAGGGTGAGAGATTCGAAACAGATAAAGGGAAGTATTTTTTCACACAACGCATAGTTAATTGTGGAACTCCCTGCCCCAGGATGTGGTGATGGCTGCCAGCTTGGAGGGCTTTAAGAGGGGAGTGGACATATTCATGGAGGAGAGGGGTATTCATGGTTGTTAGTTAGAATGGATACTAGTCATGCTGCATATCTATTCTCTCTAGTATCAGAGGAGCATGCCTATTATTTTGGGTGCGGTGGAACACAGGCAGGATGGTGCTGCTGCACTCATCTTGTTAGTGGCTTCCTAGAGGCACCTGGTTGGCCACTGTGTGAACAGACTGCTGGACTTGATGGGCCTTGGTCTGATCCAGCATGGCTTTTCTTGTGTTCTTATGATGCATACCTATTCTCTCCAGGATCAGAGGAGCACACCTGTTATATTAGGTGCTGTGGAACACAGGCTGGATGGTGCTGCTGCAGTCGTCTTGTTTGGGGGCTTCCTAGAGGCACCTGGTTGGCCACTGTGTGAACAGACTGCTGGACTTGATGGGTCTCGGTCTGATCCAGCAGGACCTTTCTTATGTTCTTGATACTAGTCACAATGCATACCTATTCTCTCCAGGATCAGAGGAGCATTCCTATCAGGTGCTGTGGAACATGGGCAGGATGCTGCTGCAGTCGTCTTGCTTGTGGGCTTCCTAGAGGCACCTGGTTGGCCACAGTGTGAACAGACTGCTGGACTTGATGGGCCTTGGTCTGATCCAGCAGGGCCTTTCTTATGTTCTTATGTTCTCCTTTTGCGCCAGGACCGTGAATAGGCATTTTTAAAGTTGCATTTAAAAAAAGAGCTGTGGGTGAGCATCAAAATTGACCATGCAAAAATGGTTTAGGTCTTTAGAGCTGCAAATGGGGGGGGGGTAAAGTAGAGCTCACACTTACTCTGCAGCAGTGAAACAAGACCCCATCCATCCTGTTGGTCCTACCACTCCTAGGCTTGCCATTTGCCCACTGGGGGAGGAAGATTTCTTGCCCCCAGTTCATGCAGCACACTAGCACTCTGGGGACAAGGAAAAAGATTTAAAAAAAACAATGTCAGGCAACAGTGTTATTTTTACCACAGAATTTTACCATAGAGTTTCTGGAAATTCCTGGCAGGGCATGACCTCCCAGGGCCTTCCCATAGCCCCACCTCCCCAGGCTCCCACTGACTGCTTAACCATTTCTTACTGTTTGCCCGGCAATAAACGGCAGTCAAAGCCAGCCAGCCGGTCAATTTAATCTCCTCCTCTCTCCCTTCACAACTCAAGCAGCCCAAAAGGCAGCATTTGCAGGATGTTGCATTGCTTTCACTGCTGCTCCTCTCTGCTAGTGAATGAATTTGCAAGCTTTCTCTACTGCGTTCTGCACTCCACATGTGCAGTGAGAGAATCACCTCAGCTCAGCATCACTCAGCAGATTTTTATGCCAGAGTCAATGACCCACCCCCCATCTTTAGAAAGCCAAAACAGTTTTTAAAAATCCTCTTCCTTTCAGGTAAATATAGGAGGCAACTCTAGCCGGGCCTTGCCCCCAAAAGTCCTTCTCCAAGGCCCAAATAGGCCTGGAAAGGGCCCTGCTCCCCTCTGCTGCCTTTTACTGGCTACACCCAGATTGGAATCTCCCCACACACACACACCAAATAGGGACCGACCGAGGGAGGGCATCTTGGCCATCTTCTGGTCACTAGGTGTGTGGGGTTGTGAATTTCCTGCATTGTGCAGGGGGTTGGACTTGATGGCCCTGGTGGTCCCTTCCAACTCTATGATTCTATGATTCGTGGTCACAGTTCACCTCACTGGGCTTAAGGCGTGGAGGTAGTCGATGGCATCTGGTGCAACCATTAGGTAGACTGGCCCTGGGTTTTGGGGACAGAAAGTGAAGCATCAGGCCCAGGGGGCAACCTTTATCTTCTCCTGTAGTGCCACCAGCTGCCCTAGTGGTCTCCTCATCTCTATCAGCCCCTGTATCTGCCAACTTGACACCGTCCTCCTCCTCAGCTCCATCTTCCTCCTCCTCAGCTCCATCTCCTCCTCCTCATCCCTATCAGCCCCTGTATCTGCCAACTTATCACCGTCCGCCTCCTCGGCTCCATCTTCTCCTGGCGAGCCACAAGGAAATACTGGCCCCAGCACTCACCACCAGGAGTCTCGTAGGAGCACCCTGGGTGGGGGTATGGGGGTACTCCCTCTCCTCTGTGGGACATGAGGTGGGTGCCCAGCTGCCCTGGCTTTTGGCTGCCACAGCAACTTCCTCAGTCACCTGTGAAGATGGCCCACGGCTGCGTCGCCACTCTGAGAGCGCAGGGGGGAAGGGAAGGAGTTTTTCAGTGCAGGGAGGGTGGGGAGGGCC
The DNA here is from genome assembly GCF_029931775.1 of Euleptes europaea. Lineage (NCBI taxonomy): Eukaryota > Metazoa > Chordata > Lepidosauria > Squamata > Sphaerodactylidae > Euleptes > Euleptes europaea. The sequence continues at coordinate 10,035,209 of NC_079316.1, forward strand.
AGGGCACCAGGGGGAGGACTGCTGAAAGACAGCCTTTCAATGCTTATGGCAACTGGGAGCCTTTCCTGGCTGTCTCTTCCTTCCTCTCCACCCCTCCCCCTATTTCTCTGCACAGGGAAATCACTTTCCCACCCAGCTTTCAGCTCAGAGGACCCATAGAGGCCCTTTCCAGTGTTCCCCCAATCTCTTGGACCGTGATCCATGCAAAGGTCACCTTCAACCTGGATTACTGTAAATCGCTCTACATAGGGCTGCCCCGAGACTACTCCAAAAGCCAACTGGCACACAAGTCAACTGGCACAGAATGCAGCTTCCTAACAAGAATCCCTTGAAGAGTTTCTGTTCAACCTATTCTCCGCCGGCTGCGTTAGCTGCTAGTATGCTTCTGGATCAGGTTCAAGGGCTTTAAAGCCCTTAACAGTCTGGGACCCTCACACCTAGAGGACCACCTCTTCCGCTATGTCCCCCCAAGGATTCCTCGTTAGTTTGCTTTGATTGTTCTTGGCCAGGGCCTGGCAGTCCCTTGACCCTGGTGGTCCCTTCCAACTCTATGACTCTATGAGGGCATTTTTGACTGTGGCCCCTGCCTGGTGGAATTCTCTGTCTGCGGAGACCAGGGCCCATGGGATCTGGCCCAGTTGTGCAGGGCCTGCAAAATGGAGATGTTTCGGCAGGCCCATGGCTGAGGACCTTCGACTGCTCTATTACATCCACCAGTAACCAGGCAGAACCCCCCTTTCTATATGCTTCCCTTGGTTTCCCTCCCCACTTACTTTGCAGAGGGCTGTTAATCTCGGGAGTCATCTCCTGGGAGTTTAGGGTGCCATCTTTATTATTTGTATTATTTTATGGAGCTTAATCTATTTTAACTGTTTCTGGTTTTTAATGTATATTTGACATGTTGTTACCCACAATGAGCCCTGTTGTAGTGGGGGCGGGAGCAGGATATGAATCTAAAATATAAATAAATAAATCTTCCCAGCCACATGAGAAGGAAAGGGGAGGGGGGCAGGAGGTTGGAGGTGCAGTCCCCGGCTGACGTGTCAGTGTTTGTCCACCCTGTCCTGGCAGAGAAGATGGGCGCCCGTAAATTTTCTGAACTGGGAAAGCTCAATCAGAAAGTGTGTGGACTTTGCCATCCCAGCTGGGGTTTGGTGCGAAGTGCTCACCACTTTGTGCAAAGGGCTCTCTCTGTGCTTTTCCCCCCCACACGGGCGCCATGCCACTTGCTCTAAGTCCACATCGCAGGTAGCTGTCAGACAGCGTCCTGTGCCGCACACCCTACTCTCTGAGGTGTGGGGCATCCTGGCTGGGGGTTTTAAAGGGCAGGGGGGACCGCCATTGGTTCCTGGGGAGGGAGATGGCTAGCACCAGAGGCCTTCCCATTGGTCGCTCCCTTAGTTGGCACCCTAAGAACTTGTGGACCATGTGGGCGGGGCTGTGCTGGTGAGGGACATTTAAATATCTTTTGGAATGGAGTCCTATGGGCTGCAATGCCATTTTTGAGGGCGCAGCTTTGCACCAGAAAAAGGGGGCATTCCTGGTCCCAAAGGGCAACCTCCACACACACTGCAGCATGAATTCTCTATGCCGGCGCTTCGGCACTGACATAAGTGCTCCAGTGTTTTTCCCTTTCCTTGTTTTGGTGCTGGCTATGTTTTAACTTTCTCCTTAGGAAGGGGTTCAGTTACACTGCTGTTCTGCTGCACCCGGCTGCAGCGCCCCCCCCCCCCGGGATGGCGCTAAAAATCAATTCCTATAGGAATGTCATGTCTCATTCCTGGATCTTCTTTCTTGGATCTGGTGATATGTGAGAAGGTATTCCTGAAGTACTGTACACCAAGAGCCAATGCAGACTGAACTATATAAGCTTCATGTGCTCATAGCAGCGTGTTCATAACGCTGTGGAAGAAGAAGAAGAAGAAGAAGAAGAAGAAGAAGAAGAAGAAGAAGAAGAAGAAGAAGAGTTGCTTTTTATATGCCGACTTTCTCTTAGGGCTGTCAAAAAAAAAAATTCGGTACAGTTCGGATTCAGCCGAATTTGGCCCTTGTGGGTTCGTGCCCAAGTCCGAACTCCCCCACTTCGGATCCGTTCAATTCGGCGGGAATTCAAAGTTCGGAAACAAATTCGGCCGAATAAAGCCATTAAAAACACAACCGTGCCTTTCCGCGGCTCGGGGGGGGCATTTTTGGGCTTAGAGGTCCCAAACTTTTGGCAGAGCTTCAAAGGACGTTTATTGAAAGACTCCCCAAGTTTTGTAAAGATTGGGTCAGGGGGGGCTGAGATATGGGCCCTGAAAGGGGTCCCCCCCACCCTTAATGTTGTGCATCTCTCAGCAGAGCTTGCCGCTCACGCACAAAGCTCCCAGCCCGACAACAGCGGAGAAATTAGCAAAACAACTGCAAACACAACCTTGTTAAACAATACCTTTGCAACACACAACTGAAACCTCCCCCCTCAAACCAGGGAGCGAGAGACTCGAGGGGGAACACACACCCCAGGCAGAACCGACGAAAGCCCCCTTTGGCTTCCCCCCCACCCACAGAAACTGCTCCCTCCCCACACACACACAGACTCTGCTTTCCCCCACACACACACACATACACAGGAGAAAAATTATAGATTAAAGCCCCCAAAGGGGTCTTACTGTGGCTGTCTTCTGTTCCAGCAGGACGGGCTGTAATCCAAGATGATTCCAATTAGGCACGGAACGTTTTGCTCTGGAGAGATGCACACAGGATCGGATCGGCTGCCCCATTCATCCCAATAGGGGAAAGGGGAAAGGGGAAAGCCCATATCTCGGGAACCCCTGACCCAATGTTCACAAAACTTGGGGGGTTCCTTAAGAAGCTTAATCTAAAGTTCCAGTGAAAGTTTTGTGTCTGCACCCCCAAAAATGCGCCCCCTGCAGCCATGGAAAGAGAAAAGGGGGGAGGCGATATTTCTGCCCCCACTGAACCCATCTTTACAAAACTTGGGTAGTATCTTAAGAATAATTCACTGAAACTATGCTAAACGTTTGGGGGCTATATCCCCAAAAAAGCGCCCCCTGCAGCCACATAAATGGAAAAGGGGGGAGGGAAAAGGGGGAGAGCCCATATCTCGAGACCCCCTGACCCAATGTTTACAAAACTTGGGGGGTATCTTAAGAACACTGGTCTGAAACTCCGCTCAAAGTTTGGGATTTGTACCCCCAAAAATGCGCCCCCTGCAGCCATGGAAAGAAAAAGGGGGGAGCCCATATCTCGGGACCCCCTGACCCAATGTTTACAAAACTTGGGGGGTATCTTAAGAAGCTTCATCTGAAGTTCCAGTGAAAGTTTTGTGTGTGCACCCAAAAAAATGCGCCCCCTGCAGCCACAGAAAGGAGCGAATGTGCACAAGCACCCCACATACACACACGAGGATTTCGCTCTCTCTCTCTCTCTCCCTGGCTGGGCCGCACATCAGCTGATTCCTCCAGTACTCAATCCTGACTGATTGGCCAGAAGAAGACCCAGCTTGCCCACCGATTGGCCGGGGGAGGAGAATGCTGCTTACTGACGGTTATGCTGCTTACTGACGGCCGAATTGGCCGAATTTATTCGCGAACTCCCGAACTCGCTGAATTCGGCCCCCCCGGTTGCCCGCCAGTTTTGAGTTCGGTTCCGTCCAAACAGAAAAGCAACGAATCAGGGGAAATTCGGTTGATTTTCAGTTCGGACCGAACCGAATTGACAGCCCTACTTTCTCTACCATTGAAGGGAAAATCAAACCGGCTTACAATCACCTTTCCTTCCCCTCCCCACAACAGACAACCTGTGAGGGAGGTGGGGCTGAGAGAGGTGTGACTTGCCCAATGTCACCCAGCTGGCTTCATGTGTAGGAGTGGGGAAACCAACCTGGTTCACCAGATTAGCCTCCACCGCTCATGTGGAGGAGTGGGGAATCAAACCCGGTTCTCCAGATCAGAGTCCACCGCTCCAAACCACCACTCTTAACCACTACACCACGCTGGCTCTCATAGCAGAGGGTTCCAATCAGAACCCATGCGGCTGTAGTTCAAAATTTCAAGGGCAGCCCCAGGTGGAACACATTGCAACTGTATTATTCAGGTGTTATCAAGGAAAATGTAATTATGGCTAGTTGCATTTTCTGCCAGAGATGTTTTACTTGGCAAACCAGCCTAAGGTGCTCAAAGGCATTCCTGGCAATTGCTACCACCTGCCTTTCTATGAACAGCAAAGGATTCGGAAGTACCAAACAACATATGTGATACTTTAGAGGGAGTGTGACTCTACCCAGAGCAGGCTGAACACCTATTCCATATCAGCCTTATTTCCATCTCACAAAACTTCCATCTTTATCAGATTAAATTTCAGCTTGCTCACCCACTGATTAAAACTTCCCACTGCCTTTTGGACAGAAAGGAAAGAAGAGGCAAAGCTGTGTGGCATACACATATCGATCACATGCTGCTCCAAATCTCTGGATATCAATATTGAACACCATAGGAGATAATATGGAAGCCTGAAGGACCCCACAGACCAGTTGCCAAGGGATAGACATCTCTTAAGAACACCAAGAAAGCCTAAAACCTGCTCAAGACAATACTATCAAAAAGTCCATCTCAGAGCCGTGGTTTGGAGGGGTGGAGTCTGATCTGGAGAACCGGGTTTGATTCCCCACTCCTCCACATGAGCAGCAGAGGCTAATCTGGTGAACTGGATTTCTTTCCCCACTCCTCCACATGAAGCCAGCTGGGTGACCTTGGGCTAGTCACACTCTCTCGGCCCCACCTACCTCACAGGGTGTCTGTTGTGGGGAGGGGAAGGGAAGGTAATTGTAAGCCGGTTTGATTCTTCCTTAAGTGGTAGAGAAACTCGGCATATAAAAACCAACTCTTCTTCTGCCCAGAAAAATACAATGATATTAAAAATACCACGTGATTGGTTACTATTGAGCACTTTAGGAGAACCAACAAGGGAGCTTTCCTCCATTAGTAAGCACACCTAGATCTTCTAACAAAGCAATCAAGGCAGTTTGCACATTGTAGCAGTCAGTGTGTCAAATTAAGATCTGGGAGACCCAGGTTCAAATCCCCATTCACACCATGGAAGCTCATTGGGTGACCTGGGGACAGTCACACCCTCTCAGCCTAACTTACCTCACAGGGTTGTTGTGAGGATAAAAACAGGAAAGGATAACAATGTAAGCCACTTTGGATCCCCATTGTGGTGAAAAGTGGGTAAATAAAATAAAGTTTAAAAAATGTTTTTTTAAAAAAAAACTCTCCTCCCATTAGTAAACATACCTAGATCTTCTAACAAAGAAACCGAGACAGTTTCTTCTATCCCTTCAATACTACAGACCAGCATTAGTCATGTAAATAGTGTTGTGGGCTGACATCAAATGTGCCTGGAGGACTACATTCCTATAGTGCTTGGGTATGCTGTCAGAAGGCTTTGTTGCGTATGCATCTTCAAGAAGTGGAGAGTATAAAAGGGCGAGAAAGAAAGAAGCAACGCCTCTTGAGAAGAAAATCGGCCATCAGACAAAGAGCACTCAACTCATCAGAGGCCTTAGAAGGACACCAGGAAGGAGAATTAGAAGGATAGCAAGGATACCTTATAAGGATACCAAGACCAAGAAGAAGAACTATGTGGATACGGGCAATATTGGTTGTTGTGCTGGTGTGTCTCCTGATTCTACAATTTCTGAAACTGCTCCAGGCATACAAGAAGTACCCTCCTGGGCCTTCTATGCTTAAGACTGCTGCACAACTAGTGCGCTCTGGATTCAGAATTCGTCCTGATCTTCTCATGGAGGTATTTTTTTTTCTAAATAGTTAATCTGCTGAAATCGGCAATGAGCAAACAATTGACAATGTGTGTTTATTTCTAAATGAATGAAATGGGGAAAAAATGAAAGGGACAATTGATTACATTCATTAGGACATGGGTCCACAACCTATGCTGTGGAGCTAAACGTGTATTAAACTAAAGCCAAATGTGATAACGATAACCTATATGAACTATAAATACAATCATGGCATAGCCAAGACAGTCCATAATCATGAGGATAGAAAACACCTTAGCAATTAGGCAACCACCTTAGCCATGGGTGCTTAACTATGTGGCTCTGGGTAAAAAGGTGAAGGACCTGGGAGCACAGGTTGTGTTTTCATCAGTTCTCCCTGTCGAAGGTCATGGCTTAGGAAGGGAAAAAAGAATTCTGCAAATAAACAACTGGCTACGTAGATGGTGTTTTCAGGGAAGGTTTGGTTTTTTGGACCATGCCTTACACTTTCAAGATGAAGGTCTTCTGTTGGGAAATGGTTTGCACCTCACAAGGGTAGGAAAAAATGTGTTTGGTAGGAGCCTTGCAAACCTGATAAAGAGGGCTTTAAACTAAATCCTATGGGGGGAGCGAGACAAAAACTTAAAGATTTACAGGGAGTGGCACAAATGAAAGGAAATATTAACTTGTGGGTAAGTACAGAAATGAAAACCTCAGGGCGCATAAACCATTGATTCCAATGTCTCTACAATAATGCACAGGGTATGGGAAACAGGAGGAACTGGAAGCCTCAATACAGGAAGGGGATTATGATCTAATACATTACTGACACTTGGTGGTATGACACTCACAATATTAGGATTGAGGAGTACAACTTGTTTAAAAGGAGAGACAAATAAGGAAGGGGGGAGGAGTAGCATGTCAAGGATGTGTATACTTGTGAGGAAATACATGAATCTGAGCTTGGAAGTTCCATCCAGAGTTTCTTGATAAAAAATAAAAGGAGTAAGTAATGATAATGATATTATGGTGGGGGTCTGGATGAATCACACTTTGACCTGATTACAAAGTTCTCAAAGAGATGGGACACAGTGATCATGGGAGATTTCAATTACCCAGATATCTGTTGGAAATCCAACTCTGCTAAAAGTGAAAAATCCAGTAAATTCCTGACTTGTCTTGCTGACAACTTCATTTTCCAGAAAGTGGAGAGGGAAACAAGGGGGGGCTGCTATCTTGGACTTGATTCTCACCAACAGGGAAGGACTGGTTGATGAGGTGCATGTAGTCAGCACTCTGGGTAGTGGTGATGGTGTAAATTTGGAATTTACAATCATGGGGAAGGGAAAAGCTGTACGTAATCAAATATATAGGTTGGACTTTAGGAAAGCAAATTTTAACAAACTTAAACATATGCTGGGTAGAATCCCATGGTCAGAAATGCTTAAGAAGGGAGCTCAAGAGGGGTGGTAGTTCCTTAAAAGTGAAATATTGAAGGCACAATCACAAATTATTCCTATGACAAGGAAAAATGGGTGGAGCCTAAAGAGGCCAGGGTGGCTCCATAAACAACTTTCTAAAGATTTGAGAAATAAAAAGACTCATTTAGGAAGTAGAAGGAGAGCCTTATTACCAAGGATGAATATAAACATCCAGTGTTGTCGCGGTTCGGGCCGTTAAGTGCCTACACTCTTAGAATGTACCATTTACTGAGAAATGGAGTTATCTTATTCAGCGAGACACCACTAGACCGGAATCAACGGTTCCTAGAAACTTGTTATTGCTTCTAGGACATCTCTTGAACACGCCAATAAATTTATAATAATGGACAAGAGTAGAAGTATATATAAAAAACACATTTATTTACATTATACAATATATGCTTTTTGGTTGCAAAGCCTTAAAATATCATATAAGGATAGACATCATTAGTCTTAAACATGTTTATGTAGCAAGTAATCATTCACATTCTCTATGCCTCCATAAAGGAGTATCTTAGTCAGAATATACTCATAAAGTATCCTTAGTGCAATGCACCTTCATTCAGAATATAAGGTTACAGAAATCCTGTCAAAATATGGTTAATTCTTTGGAGAAAGATTTAGTTAGAAGCATCCTAACTTAAATCATTCAGAACATCATAACATTTCTGTACAGAAGACACACTATACCTTGCTGTGTCAATCTGTGTATGTGCATTGTGCATATCTCACAGAGTACAGAGAGTCTCCTTTCCCTTCTCTGGTCTCTTGCTCTGAGAAGGTTCAGAAGTCCCTCTGTTAAGTAGAGGACGTTCTGACACAATCTCAGAGGTCTAGCTATTAGCCCTGTATTCAGGATGCTTCTTAGCATTGGTAAGCCAAATAGGCTTAGTCTGTAAGAATCCATAAATCTGATGGACTCTCAGTGTTCCAATACATGGAAAGATCTCTGCACTTAGATTCCCATTCAAAGAATAGGAATTCTAAGGGTCTCTATCCTCTTCTAGGAATAGAGCAGTCTCACAAGAAGACTGTAAGTGAGATATGTTGAAATATCCAGATCTTGATATTTCAAGATATCTGAGAACTTCTGTCCACGCAAGGATCAGAGTTTCAATGTTTTACATCTCAAGCCTTTTGAGATGGAGGTACTATGCCAGACAGCTGCAGTCTGCCAGCCATAGGACTCTAAAATGCAAGCTGGACTGTGGCTGGTATTTATACAATTTCTAGACCCATTAAGAGTGAAGATTGTTCCTTTCTCCTCTTCCTTAGCCCTCGAAAGGGTACTTTTATTTCCCTTTCTTATCCAAAACCAGGAGCTTAGTGGTTTCTTTTCCTGTCTTATGTCCTTATATGGATTTCCTTTCCTTTCACTCCTCTGTGTTTAAAGTATAAACCCTTATTTCTGAGTTACATGATCAAGTTACATATTTAATTTCTATACCATCCTCTTCGTTAGGACTATACGCATTAAATGAGACTACTTAGAAATCTGTAGCACAACGTTTAACTATATAACTCATGAAACATAATTTTAGCTGACATTGTCACTTTGCAAAGTGTTTTGTTTACATTAGTTAGCAGGTTTGTATTCTGGCAAGATTACAGTAGAGCAAGGAAGCATATTACTCTCATCGTTGAGAGAACTATAATGCCTTTAGGCTATATTTTAAGCACACTTCCAACTATTAATGCACTCTTAGTACATTAAGATAACTTAAGACCTTGAAAAGGCCAGTTAAGATTCCGACATCTGGCAGCTAAGTCAGAAAGATGACTTTTACGCTGCCCCTTCAAGGGCAAGCCAGAGTAACTTTAGTAGTTAGCTTTGATTAGAGCTAATCTTGAGCTAGCCTGTCAGCATGACACAGAGTTGCCTGTCAGCATGACACAGACTTTCATTATACATTACACAAACCTCTGTATTTGTATGATGTGTTTAAGCTCTATATGGAATTAATTCTGCACATGTTCATAAGATACCATGATCATGTCAGAGACTGCTACAGTGTTTGTAGGGAGAGTGTTAGAAAAGCTAAAGGTCAGTATGAGCTTAGGCTAGCGAGAGATCTTTTTGTATGTTCAGAATAAGAAAAAGATCAAGGACATGATAGGCCCATTGCGGGGACAGGACAGTGAAATGGTAACAGGTGATGAAGAGAAGGCAGAACTCAATTCCTACTTTTCCTCAGTCTTCCCTTGTGAGGGAAATGGTGTTCAGCATGGCAAAAACAGAACACATGATGAGGAAAGGGAGTTGCAGCCTAGGATTGGCATAGGCCAGATGAATTGCATCCAAGGGTACTAAAAGAACTTGCAGATGTAATTTCTGAGCCTCTGTCCATTATTTTTGAGAATTCTTGGAGAACAGGTGAGATGCTAGAAGATTGGAGGCAGGCAAATGTTGTCCCCATCGTCAAGAAGGGGAAAAAGGAGGATCTGGATAACTACTGACCCATCAGCTTGACGCCTATACTGGGAAACGTTTTAGAACAAATCATCAAACAGTCAGTCCTCGAGCATTTAGAAAGGATGGCTATGATTACTAAGAGCCAGCACGGGTTTCACAAACGCAAGTAATGTCAGACTAATCTTATCTCCTTTTTTTGAAAAAATTACTACCTTCCTGGACCAAGGGAATGCTGTGGATAAGGTTTCCGATAATATTCTTACTGACAAATTGGTAAAATGTGGTTTAGATCCTATTACTGTTAGATGGATCTGTAACTGGTTGACAGATCGCACTCAAAGAGTGCTTGTTAATGGTTCCTCACCCTCTTGGAGAAGAGTGAGAAGTGGAGTGCCTCAGGGTTCTGTCCTGGGCCCTGTGTTGTTTAGCATCTTTATAAATGATTTGGATGAAGGAATAAAGAGGATGCTTATTAAATTTGCAAATGATACTGTTATACTAAATTGGGAGGATAGCAAATACGGTGAAAGACAGAGCCAGGATACAGGATGATCTTGACAGGCTGGAGAACTGGGCTAAAACTAATAAAATGCATTTCAACAGAGATACATGTAAAGTTGTGCATTTAGGTAGGAAAAATCAAATGCATAATTATAAGGTGGAGGAGACTTGTCTTGGCAGCAGTGTGTGCAAAAAGGATCTTGGGGTCTTAGTAGACCATACACTGAACATGAATCAGCAGTATGATGCGGTAGCTAAAAAGGCAAATGTGATTTTTGGCTGTATCAACAGAAACATAGTGTCCAGATCACATGAAGTGATGGTATCACTTTACTCTGCTCTGGTTAGGCCTCACCTAGAGCACTGTGTTCAGTTTTGATCACCACAATTCAAGAAGGATGTACAAAAGCTGAAACATGTCCAGAGGAGGGCAACGAAGATGGTGGGGGGTCTGGAGACCAAGTAGAAATTGATTGCTTAGCAACAGAGGCTCAGAATTTCTCCTGATTGTCCTGCTCCTGCGAGTTACATTCTTCCATGTGACCTCCTCCTGTGTTGGTTGCTCCTCCATTTGCTAAGATACCTTTCTTTCCTCCTCCTGTTGCCCTCTCAAGAGTGCTTCATGCGTTCTTTCCATGAACTCTTCACCTTCCCTTATAAGATGGAGGGTGGATAAGCGTGCCTCAAGTCCCTGTATCTTCTCCTCCAGTAGGGCTACCAACTTACACTTGCTGCAAGTGTTATTACTGTTACCCTCAGGTAAGAACACAAACATGCCACAGACCTAGCATGTTACAGCCTCAGCTCCCTCACTAGCCACACTGCTGTGATCCATTGCTGAAGTTGTTCAGTGAGTTTGCTGCACTTGCCTGATAGCTGCCCTGACAAACTGCCTCTCAAGAGTTTCCAGAAGCAAAAAAGCTGAACACATACAGGATGCATAAGCTTCTTACAGGGCCACCAGGCCTGACTCCCAGGCTAAGAGCCACAGGACAAGAGCCCTTTAGCTCTCGCCCTTCGGTTCGCGCCTCTGGTGAGGAGGAGCCTTGCAGTTCAAAGGCTCACCTCTCAATAGCCAACAGCAGAAAGATGGGCCAGCAATAAACCCCAGGCAAACAAGTCCTCTTCACTCAACAACAACCTTGCCAGCAGGTGATTTTCAGCAATGTTAAATCTGTAGATTTTAATTTATGCAAACAGGCATTCTTATACTGTTTTTTTTTCCATCTTGTGCTCTGAATTTTGACATCCTAATTATAAAAGGTTGCTGACCACAGCATTAGGATAACAAAAAGCAAATGGAAATAGAAATTTGTGATTCCTTTCTTTGATTGCCCTGATGCCTGGCAGTCTGGTTTAAAAAGTTCAAAAAGAATTCAGCTTCAAAGGAAAGGGATCAGGAGTGATGCAGCTGGCATGGAAAAATTCTAATCAAAACTCGAAAGCTTATACCCTGAAATCTCTAAAGTGCTACTGGACTAGAGACTAAGGCCTTTTATGCAGGGTCGTTTCCCCACGGTCACCAACTGACTGCTTTGGGGCTTCCTTTTGATTATGCATGCCTTTTCCACCCGTCAGTGGTCGCCTCACTCTCTACGCACATTTTGCCCGTGTTTTCCAGATGCTGTTTTAGCCAGAATTGGAAAACGCGAGCAAAACGCGCAGGGAGAGTAAGGCGACCTCTGACAGGCAGAAAAGTCATGCATAATCAAAAAGAAACCCCAAAGCAGTCAAGGGGGGTGATCGTGGGGAAACGCCCCTGCATAAAAGGCCTGTATTACTGCAGACCAACATGCTTACCCTCAGAAACAATCAGATCTTGCAGAAGAATTGTGCTATGTCTTGCTTTCCACAGAGTTTTCACAATAACACTGATGACTCAGTAGTTTCTGGACATTGTAGAACTTGCTTGAGCTGGGTCTCTTTCATTTGAGATGAAGCAAGTGTAAATTTGGTGCTTTGAGATAGCTAGCATGTGTGTGTCCTCCATTAGGGGTAGGTTAGTTTAAATCTGCCTGTCTCTCGGTTGGTACAGTGCAATAAGAGTTTGTCATATGCATGTTACTAATTGGAGTGCACATACATAGAAAATTAATTTTTATGTCTCAATATGTGTTACTTGCAGAATACATATATATAAAATCAGTGGCGGACTGGCCATTGTGTTAGCTTTCCCGATGGCAAGTGGGCCCTGTGGGCCCCTGATGAAGTGGGCCGAAGAAGAAGAGTTGGTTTTTATATGCCGACTGAATCAAACCGGCTTACAATCACCTTCCCTTCCCCTCCCCACAACAGACAACCTGTGAGGTAGGTGAGGCTGAGAGAGTGTGACTAGCCCAAGGTCACCCAGCTGGCTTCATGTGTGGGAGTGGGGAAAGAAATCCAGTTCAGCAGATTAGCCTCTGCCGCTCATGTGGAGAAATGGGGAATCAAACCCGGTTCTCCAGATCAGATTCCACGGCTCCAAACCACCGCTCTTAACCACTACACCACGCTGTTAAAAATAAAAATTAATAAAAATTAAATGGTAGCCTTATAGTTGTGGGTGGGCCCCCTTTGTCTCCTGGCAACCAATATTTTTAGACCCAGTCTGCCACTGTATATAATCTTGGGTGATGAAACTCCTTTGACTAAAGGCCAAAATACATGATATGCCTTAGAAAAAGGGTGAAAAGCCCCCCCCCCCCACTGCTGTTTCCACTGGCAAAAGTAGGGTGGGAGGGCAACCAGTATCTCCTTCTCCCCCCCCCCCCCGCAGTGCTCTTTTGCAGCACTGATCAAAAAAAGCACTGTTTAAGGTGAGTGTCCTCAATGTACGTCTGACTGCATGTTGGGTATCATACCCGTGACCCAGCATGTTTTGGGCGTACCATGTATTTTGGCCCTAATTAGATTTAATGTGTCATGTACGCTCAACAATCAATAGCCAGGGAGGTATTTCTGACTGCGGGCCAGGAACCAAGCCCAAGATTATAAGGGCGGTTGTCCCTCAGTCTGCAGAAGAGGGAGACATTGTGGGGGGCAAGGAGATGCTAGGTTCAGCAAGTGGATATATCAGGAGCAGAAAAGCCATCTGGGAAAGGCAGTGGGGTAGAACAGCAGCAACCCCAGTCTGAGGCTGCCCAGGTACACAAGTGGCATGGGGGGAAAGAGTTTTATGAGGCAGTAGGTGCCTTCATCCCAAGATGCTGGCCAAGTTTTACCCTGGTACAAAATACCAGCACATCAAATCTAGCAAGAATGAGGGCCTATATGCATATGGGGTCTGGAGGAATAAAGTCAGGGTCCAGGTAGCCAGGGAGAAGGGACATAATGTGCACTTTGCCAGTGATATCTGGAATAGCCACACTGAACAAACGAACCTATCCTGTACTGCTTACTAGTGGCAGCTGAGGAACTGGGAACAGTAATCAATGGGACAGTGGGAACAGGTGAGCCCAGAACCAAACTTCCACCAACATCTTCAAGCACATCAAATCCATTGGGGACGGAGGGAGGGGAGGCTACGTCTGTGAAATACAGGTGATGTCACCAAGAACTTTATGACAACAGATAGTGGCAAGAACATGACAGAACCAGTAAGGAATAGGACGTTTCTGGACATCCATTACACAAATCACATTTTTTTTCCTGATTTCAGTTATGTAATCTCTGTGCCTTTCGGGGGCATTCAAAAATCTTATTCTGATTGATGCATAATGGTGCCTATCTTCTGACTTTTCCACATGCCAGCCTCTGCCCACCTGTAATGCTGCCTGACTTTTAGATGCGGTACCATCATTCCATCCAGAAGGAGAACAATGTAAGCTGCTTTGGGTTCCCATTGGGGAGAAAGGCAGGGTACACATGAATTCAATAAATTAATCCCATACCAAATTAACAAAACTTGCCAAATGTAAATTGGATCGTAGTCATGGATTTTGTTGGAATTTTGCAGGTCTTTATCCATGTTGAAATGTATTTACGGGCAATTTCTTTAAAAATTCACTGGGGACAGGGCAATACCCCCCACATTTGTTCAAGGTCACATTACCCATAACACATGTATTCGTTCTTGTAGCCATAGAATGAAACACACTCTACCTACAACAGTCAAAGTCTCTTTTAAAAATGTAAAGTGTAGTATGCTAAAATTAGCAGAAATTTCCAGATTTTCAGGAATTTTTATATCTATTTCTGTGCACAAGTTGATCTGACAATAATTTTGACTACCTAAATGCATGTTGTAGTGATCCATTCACCCAACCTATTTAGTTTCAATCTTACATGCATGGATGGACTGTTGAATTTCTGAAAACTGCAAAAAAACTCTCACTTTTGCCCTTCCAAATCAGCATGTGTGCAAGGTGCTATAATGTTCAAAATTTACTAACTTGATAGTTTACAATGTGTCCAGCCATGTCAACAACAATTGCCTCACTAATCCAAACTAGGACATTTAAAAACCTTTTAAAAAATATATGCTAACATTAGGCATGCTCTACCGCTGGACTCACCATCACTGCTAATTAGCAACAGCCTACAGTGAAAAGAAGCCTGAATATGTAACATAGTTTTTTGGATAACATCAAGGGCACAAACTGGGCAAGCTAAATGAACTTTTGAGTGGGAGCATCTCATTGAAGAGTTTCTAACACTGACGAGAACTGCCCTGAAAGGAACTCAAAAACCCCTGTGAGGTAGGTTAGGCTGAGAGTTGTGTCTGGCCTAAGGTCACCCAATGAGTTTCCATGGCACCAGTGGGGATTCATACCCGGGTCTCCCAGATAATAGTCCAACATGCTTATCAGCTACTCCACATTGTTGTTCTTTGAGTGATCTTCCATGCATTCACACTTGGATGCAAGAACAGGCCAGGGCTCCTCCAAACATGACCCGATCTTTAATTCCCTTTCAATGGTTTTAAGTGCCTCCCAATCAGGTGAAGAGGGTGTAGCATCCTCTTTTGATATCAAGAGAGATTCTCCCCAACCTTGTACAGAAAGCCCATGGCGGAGATGGAAGGAAATCTCTTTTACTAAGATCTCTTTCACTATTCAATGCAATAACTAGATCATTTGCTACAGTGACTGGGCTTTGTTGATCATTCGAGATGTTGGGCTATAATTTACAGCATTAATTGTCTTGTATAATGTGTGATTAACAGTGGAATCCTCCAAATATGAATGACGTGCATCACACACTGGTGAAGAATACACCACTCCCAAACGGATTGCTCAATAGCACAGAATATGAAAAGTTGCCCTTCCCTTTTTGCTTATGCAATATATTGCAGCGGTACGTAGCTACTGGTATCACCTTCCCCTATGGAAACTATTTCTGACTCACTCTGCAACTGCTTCATCATCTGCGATCTACCCCCCCCCCCAACACAAGGTGCTCTTCATCCTTCCAAAGAAGCATTGGTCATGACAGTAATTTGACACTCCCCAAAGTTACCTCTGTATTCAAACTCTGTTTGTTCACCTGCCAGAATGTATACGTTCTCTGAACACTGAGAAATCTGTTCTGGCTCTATGAGAATCAAATATTATGTCAAAATAGTTTTGCACCATTATTCTCTAGAATGGGGTTCAATTCCCCACTCCTCCACATGAAGCCTGCTAGGTGATCTTGGGCCAGTCACAGTTCTCTCAGAACCCTCTCAGCCACACCTACCTCACAAGGTGCCTGTTGTGGGAGGGGGGGGGAGAGAAGGGAAGGCGATTGTAAGCAACCTTGAGACTCCTTATGGTAGAGAAAAGCAAACCAACTCTTTTTCTTCTTCTTCACTTTCAGCCTATTCCTTCCAAGATCTATTCTATTCCAATAGTTTAAAAAGTTTTCTAGCAACCTATACATTCCTCTTAAGTAACTCGCCTTCCATTCTATAACCTTTTTAATTTTTTCCATGGCCATGACAAACTAAAGTTTATGAAGCCATGTCTGCCTTCAGCAGCTTAACTTGCCTCTCGTTTAGTGCTATCAATATCCTTGCCACCGCGAAACCTTTACTAATCTCTGTTTATGGACCTAGAAAACAGACTCAGGATGACATGGTAGTCTAAAATGCAAAATTTCCTCCATTCCATTAACTATAACTTCTCAGTACTTTTAAATGCCTGGACAGAGCCACCAAATATGTTAAAAAGTTCCAATTTTTTAAATTACAGCACCTAGAGGCTGTTGGGAACATATTTGCCAGTCTATCAGAAGTACCACCTCTACATGTCTTTCGTTATGTTCTCTCTTATGTCCATGACCTTATTAGTAGGCTGCCCCCTGGCAAGGACTGTAGCTTGGCCTAGCTGGTCTTTTATTGTTCCAATAGTGTATCCCCCATCCAGTATGTGTGCTTCCCATTTTTGTTTCCCAGATGCACTGGTCCTTGTTGAATTGCATCTTGTTTGTATCCGCCCACTTTTTTTTAATAGATTTTTATTAAATTTTTATAACATAAAACAAAATAAACAATTACAACAACAATAATAATAATAATAAAAGAAAAAATATTCAAAAATACAAAAAAAAGAATAAACAAAAATACTTAGGAGTATCTATATATACTCATTAATACATTCTTAATTATATAATTATAAAATCTCATAAGATACCCCCTAACCCTCCACCCACCACCAAAAGTGACCCTTCACCTGACTTCCGCAGAAGTGTCTTGACAGTTTTGAAAATATTTGTTACTAATAAAATGTAAAGATGTTAAAAAAACTAATTTCTATAACTCACTAACTAACTTAGTAAAATCCATTTTTGCCAGTTTATCCCAATATGTGGTGGCCTTTGTCCACATATTTTTAAATTCTTCCATATCCTTTCCATGTAGGAATTCTGTTAATTTGGCCATCCTCATAGAAGTCCATCTCTCTCCAGTCATTAATTAAAGGTTTATTCGTTTGCTTCCAAATTTTTGCGATTACAATTCTTGCAGCAGCAAAACTATATTGACAAATAACTCTACCCTTATTATTCAGATTTCCTTGTGGGATTCCCAGTAAACAAAATGCCGGTTTCCTTTATACTCTACTATTAATCAAATTATTAGTTTCCCTGAGAACTTTTTTCCAAAAGCTTTTAATTTTTTTACATGTCCACCATGCATGCATAAATGTACTCTTTTCCTTTCCACATTTCCAACATAAACCCATCTCGCCTTTTTTCATTTCAGATATCATCACTGGTGTTATATACCATCTATAAAACATTTTGTATAAATTTTCCCTAATTTCATTCGTAATTGTAAATTTAAACTCTCTCTTCCATAAGTTTTCCCAAATGTCCAAATCTATATTAAATCCTAATTCCCTCATCCATTTCACCATTACTGGTATAATTCTTTCCTGTTCTAAATTGGTTTCAATTAATAATTTATACATTCTTCCAATCAAGACTTTATTTCCCTTTATTAATATTTTTTCCAATTTGGATTTAGTTTTGTTAAATCCCTGCTGATTATCTTTATTAGATATATCTTATAGTTTATAATACACAAACCAATCTTTAATATTAAGTTCTTCCTTACTTTTTAAAACTCATTCTCCCTCTTTAAATTCTATAATTTCTCTATATCTTTCCGTATCTAAATTTAAATGGGTTCCTCTCTTCATATATGCTTCAACTGGGTTAATCCATCCTGGAGTCTTATTTTCCAAAGTCCTTTTATATTTTTTCCAGATTTGTAATAATCCAACTCTAATAATATGTATATTAAATTCTTTATTTACCTTTTCCTTTTCGTACCATAAATATGCATGCCATCCAAAACGTAAATTAAAGCCTTCTAATTCTAAAAATTTAGTATTCTCTAACAATATCCAGGTCTTTAACCAGGTAAAACAGGCTGCCTCATAATACATTCTTAAGTCTGGTAACCCTAAACCTCCTGTTTCCTTTAATTCAATTAAATTATTATATGCTATCCTATGCTTTTCCTTTTCCCATAAAAAATTTAAAATATCTCTTCTCCAAATTTTAAACATTTTAACCCCCTTTATATTTGCCAGTCTATCAGAAGTACCACCTCTACATATCTTTCGTTATGTTCTCTCTTATGTCCATGACCTTATTAGTAGGCTGCACCCTAGCAAGGACTGTAGCTTGGCCTAGCTGGTCTTTTATTGTTCCAATAGTGTATCCCCCATCCAGTATGTGTGCTTCCCATTTTTGTTTCCCAGATGCACTGGTCCTTGTCGAATTGCATCTTGTTTGTATCCGCCCACTTTTCCAGTGTGTCCAGATCTCATTGAATTCTATCTCTGTCTTCTGGGAGAGCCAGCGTGGTGCAGTGGTTAAGAGCGGTAGACTCTGATCTGGAGAACCGGGTTTGTTTCCCCACTCCTACACATGAAGCCAGCTGGGTGACCTTGGGCTAGTCACAGCTCTCTCAGAACTCTCTCAGCCCCACCTACCTCACAGGGTGTCTGTTGTGAGGAAAGGAAGGGAAGGTGATTGTAAGACGGTTTGATTCTCCTTAAAAGGTAGAGAAAATCGGCATATAAAAACCAACTCTTATTATTATCTTTGTATTAAGTTTCCTTCAATTGATAGTAATTAGATAAGATTATGAGTATGTGTAACAACAACAAAAAGGAGGTGGAGTGGCACTTATGTGTGGAGAGGATTTGCTTGTCAGGAAATACTGGAGGAGGCGGGTGACAGCCCAGTGGAAATATCTGGGTGAGGATAAGGGAAGGAAGGACAAAGAGTATTGTGGTTGGAGTCTGCTACTAATCTGTTGACCAGGGTGAGGAGGTGGATGCTGCCCTCTTTGAGCAGCTTGACCGAGTATCCAGGCAACATGACCTTGTGGTTATGGGTGATTTCTATTTCCCTGATGTATGCTGGCAGACTGACTCTGCTAAGCATCCACAGTCACACAACTTCCTGATCTGCCTGGCCGACAACCTCTTTTCAAATGGTGGACAAAGTGACCATACTCGACTTAATATTGACCAACAGGCAAGAATTGATAGATTGGGTGAAGGCGGTGGGTTACCGTGGGGGAAAGTGACCATGTCCTCCTAGAATTTCTTTGGCAGTGGGGGAGCAAGGAAGTTCGTAGCCAGACATGTATGTTAGTCGGGCAAACTTGAATGAACTCAGAGGCATGATGAGAGTCATTCCATGGGCAGGAATTCTGGAAGGGAAAGGAGCAAGTGAAGGGTGGGCTCTCCTACAAGAGGAGCTCTTGTGAGCTCAAGCTATCACTGTTCCAACGAGATGGAAACATGGTAGGGGATCAAGGAAGCCAATGTGGATGAACAGAGAACCGAATGATGAGCGAAGAAAGAAAAACGAAATGTTCAAGAAATGGAGGCAAGGACATACCTCTAAAGAAGAGTATCCGAGGGTTGCTAGTCACTGTAGGTCAGCCATCAGAGAGGCTAAAGCTCAGAGTGAGCTGCTGGCTACAACAAGAAAAGCATCTTCAGATATGTGAGGAGCAAACACAAGATAAAAGAGGCAATAGGCCTACTGTTCGCAGTTCACCCCCAACTGCAGGTCATTGATAAACAGGTTGAAAAGCACCGGTCTCAACGCAGATCCCTGAGGGATCCCACTGCTCACATCCCTCCGTTATGAGAACTGACCATTTATTCCTGCTCTCTGCTTACTATTTTTCAGTCAGCTCTCAATCCATGACTATGAAGTTTGCTTAGCAGTCTGGTGGGGGACTTGGTCAAAAGCCTTTTGGAAATCAAAATACACAATGTCCACAGGCAAAAATTATAAAAGGTTAGTGAGAAGGACCTACCTTTACAGAAGCCATGTTGGGTTTCGCTCAGCAGGGCTTGCCCGTCTATAACCTTGACAATTCTATCTTTCATAATGCTTTCCATCAATTTACCTGGAACAGACATTAAGCTCAAACACAAATTTGTTTTATGCTGATGTCTTTTTCATATCTTGGTCTTGCCTTGATTTAAGACATTTATTGAATTCTTTTGCACTTTACTGTTCCCAGAAGTTTTTAGATGTGAATTATCAAAAGATCAAAGTTTTCGTGTTTTCTAAAGGTCCTCTGCCATGCAGTCTAGCTTAGTTTATGAATGGTATGTCAACTGAACAAGTGAACAAATTTTATTTGGATATTCTTTTTTCTTATAACTTGTCTTAGACAAGTCATATTCATGCTGCTAAGAAATTACCTTCAGGGCCTTCTTCAGCCCTCTTATGATTCTTCCGGACCTCGAGAGATACTGTGTACTGGCTGTCATTCAAGCTTCTCAGACTAAAAATGTTCCATTATTATTATATGGTATACCTCTTGCCATAGCCAAGGTT
Source organism: Euleptes europaea (assembly GCF_029931775.1). Classification (NCBI taxonomy): domain Eukaryota; kingdom Metazoa; phylum Chordata; class Lepidosauria; order Squamata; family Sphaerodactylidae; genus Euleptes; species Euleptes europaea. The sequence goes on from NC_079316.1 coordinate 10,055,661, forward strand.
AATGATCAGTATGATTCTCATTTAATTTCCACTTCATGCTCAATGTCAAATTTGCTAGTATATACTTCTGGCCCTGTAATCCGTTTGGAATTTGTTGAACCATCCCTAGAGGCTAAGGCTTGGATAGCAACATTCCTTTTCAGATTAAAAATCTTCTATTCGTCAGAAGGGTGTTATTTGTATCAGCTTGCTAATAATGGCTGTCGAAGCACATGGGCAAAATTAGTTGATGATAGGCTACAGAAACTTGGTTTTACTTTTAAGTTGTTTAAGCAAATGAAATATACCTATGTGCATATTGATTAAATCTGCTGTGCTACATTTTGATAAATTGAGTACTTGTAGAGCTTAGATTTGGGGAAGGCACTGGCAAACCACCCCGCAAACAAAATCTGCCTTGGAAACGTCGAGATGTGAAGTCGCCCCATGGGTCAGGGATGACCCGGTGCTTGCACAGGGGACCTTTACCTTTACCTTTAGAGCTTAGATTGTGTGCTCCCTAAACTCTGAACAGTGCCTAGGTATTGAATCATGAGAGGGAGGGCATCTTGGCCATCTTCTGGGCATGAAGTATGGGTTACTGGGGGTGTGGGGGGGGGAAGGTAGTTCAGAATTTCCTGCATTGTGCAGGGGGTTGGACTAGATGACCCTGGTGGTCCCTTCCAACTCCATGATTCTATGATTCTATGAATCTTATTTTCTATAGCAAGATTAAATTATTTCAGTTAGGGGACTTATCAGGTAGGCTTGCAGGGACTCCATTTTCTGAGCAGCTTTGAGATTGTAAATCTGGAAAACTATATACTATTTGGCATTTTTTAAATTGACTGTAACAAAATAGTATTGCCAGAGACAAGTGGATTACAGTTTACGTTCAAAAATGGACTCCAGCTTCAGAGCTGGAGGTTGTAGCTAAGTTGTTAGCTGATGGCGACCCTCATGTGACTCTTGCAGTGGTGAAATTTTTGTCTATGGCATTTAATAATGATGTTCTATAAGGCCCTGACCTGGATGGCCTGGGCTAGCCTGATCTCGTCAGATCTCAGAAGCTAAGCAGGGTTGGCCCTGGTTAGTATTTGGATGGGAGACCACCAAGGAATACCAGGGTTGCTGTGCAAAGGAAGGTACTGGTAAACCACCTCTGATAGTCTTTTGCCATGAAAACCCCAAAAAGGGGTCGCCATAAGTCGGCTGCGACTTGATGGCACTTTACACACACACACATAATGTAAATACTTGCACACTTCCTTGCCCACAGCAAAGGCTGCTTGACAGCGCTAACATAAGATCCCCTTTGGTGTCACACCTTTAGACAGTGCCAGGTGCAAGGGACCATTAACAAAGCCAGAGGTGGTGGCAAGATACCGGAGATGGATTCCAATGACCCACCTAAAAGGGGGTTGTAGTGGACAAAAAGGCACCTTTCTGCCCAGCCTCCTAACAGGACTGTGCGCCAGCAAGCAAATCTTGCAGGGAAATCTGGGGAGAAAGAGACAAGCCTCTAGTGCGGGAGCTTAGAGGTGGCTGTCTTGGTTGGCAAGCCCACAGCGGGCTGGCCAACCCAGATTGGGACTGGGGGGGTGGCTGCCTTAGCTGGCAAACCCGCAGCGGGCTCGCCAGCCCAGATTGGGACTCGGGGGGTGGCTGCCTTGGCTGGCCAGCCCACAGGGAGCTTGCCAGATGAGATCGGGACTGGGAGAAGTGGATGCCTTGGCTGGCTCTTGAGCTGGTTAAGAGCCCTCAAGGGTCCACATCCGGCCCCTGGGCCTTGTGTTTGACAGCCATGCCCTAGTCTCTGTTTAAGCCAGGATGACTTGTAGTGATGAATTCTAAATCAGCACTTTCACACTGTGTATTCTTTTTGAGATTGTTGGGGTTTTTTATAGAACAGTGACTTCCATGTCTGTAATAGTATGTCCAGGGAGATCAAAATGCTCCCCCACTGGTTTCTGAATGTAGTGATTTCTTATGTCCAATTTGTGTCCATTGAGTCTCTCATGTGGAGACGAACACATTTATCCAACTTAGACAGTAGAAGGGCATTGTTAGTATATGATGGCATATATTAAATTGGATGTTGTGCAAGTGGATGATGTAGCTGATGGTGTAGCTGATGGTGGATGGTGTAGCTGATGTTATTAAGTCCCATAACAGCATAGAGGGACAGAGTGTATATGAGGACAGAGTTGGAATCAAGGTCTATTGTGAGGTTTGGTTCCTGGTTTGTGTATGTTGTGTGATCTATGGTTGTTGGTAAAAAGCAATTTTAATTTGAGGGGATGCCTATAATCAAGGAAAAGCCTTTCCTCACACTTGTATACAGCCTCATATTTGGGTTGGGAGCACTACTGTGCAACTTTGAGAAATTTTGGTGGCAGTGAAAAAATATCAAGGGTATATCGGTAGAATCCAAGAGAGCTGGGCTTTTACAGAATGCACAGTTAGAGTCAGAGAAGGGCAAGGATCCATAGAAGGGATTCTGTGACATGATGCTCAGCACTTAGCATAATTTATGCCAATGCCTACCGCTACTCAATGAAAGGAATGACATTAAAGAGCTAAGCTGAAACAGAACATAAGATGGTGTTCTAATCTCCGAGTCTCCATTAACGTAATGGGTGCCAAGGGCCCTGAAGATTTTCTTGCGCTTAGGGAAGTACCTTATCTGGACATTGCTTTGCCACTTTAATACAGATAGGCATAGATTACCTTTTCATTATTTTATTTTATTTTAGGGTTTTTGTTTTGTTTAATATGTTGTCACTGTGAACAGTTTTGGTCTGCTGATTATTGATACTGGTATTGATTATTCCTTTACACGTTTTGTATGCAGTTTAAATGCTCGCTATGTAACCTCCTAACCCAGCATCTACATAGACACTCAAAGATGGCAAAATCAAACAAAAGCCTGGTGGCACCTTAAGGGCTGCCAGGTCACTCCTCACCACTGGTGAGAGCTTTGTGGGGTTGTGGCTGGCGGCGATGATCGGTTTCCATAGGGTTTCGGAGCAATTGCTAGAGCGTCCGCATCACTTCTGAGTAAACCCGGAAGTGACATCGGCATGTCGCGTGGGTCTCGCATGCACCAATCGCATCTCCCTTCCACTGGCCCTCTTCTGCCCGCCGACCAGCTGAGGGGCGGCGGGCAGCTTGGTGGATTGGCAGACTTTTGCCCACCCCCACCAGGCAGTTGGCAAGCCTGTTAATGACTAACAACATTTATTTCAAGGTGAGCTGTAGTGAGTCATGTATAGGGTTTCCAGGTCCCTCTTCACAACTGGCGGGAGGTTTTGGGGGCAGAGCCTGAGAAGGGTGGGGTTTGGGGAGGGGAGGGACTTCAATGCCATAGAGTCCAGTTGCAAAAGGTGGCCATTTTCTCCAGGTGAACTGATCTCTATCGGCTGGAGATTAGTTGTAATAGCAGGAGATCTCCTGCTACTACCTGGAGGTTGGCAACCCTAGTCATGTAGGCTGTGACTCATAGTGAAATAAACGCTGTTAATCTGTAAGGAGCCCCTGGACTTCTGTTTGATTTTGCTCCAATAAATTAACGTGGCTATCACTTTGCAACACTCAAGACTGGCTCCAGCTAGGGTGCAGCCCAAAGAGGGGGGATGGCCAGAGGCAAGAAAATGCTGGTCAGGAAGACAGGCTTATTTCAAAGCCATCCAAACACTCTGATAGTCCCCTATAAAGTCAGATTACCTTCAGGAGCAAGAACCAAAGTCACTGTTTAACTAAAAGATGAAAACATACCGTATATACTCGCGTATAAGCCGAGTTTTCAGCCCAAAAAAAGGGCTGAAAAAGCTGAACTCGGCTTATACGCGGGTCAATACGGTAGGAGAGGGGAGGAGGGAGGAGGGAGGGGGGAACTTACCTCCATCACCGCCGCCGCCGGGCCCAGGCACCTTCCTCCGACCGGCAGGGGCCTTCCTGCCCAGGCAGGAGGCCCCCGCCGCCCGCGCGCGTTCCTCCGGCCGGGGGGGGCCTTCCCGCCCAGACAGGAGGCCCCCGCCGGCTGCGCGGCCCCCGCCCGCGCGCCTGGGCGCGTTCCTCTGGCCGGGGGGGCCTTCCCGCCCAGGCAGGAGGCCCCCGCCGGCCGCGCCGCCGCCGCCCACGCGCCTGGGCGCGTTCCTCTGGCCGGGGGGGGGGCCTTCCCGCCCAGGCAGGAGGCCCCTGCCGGCCGCGCCGCCGCCGCCCACGCGCCTGGGCGCGTTCCTCTGGCCGGGGGGGGCCTTCCCGCCCAGGCAGGAGGCCCCCGCCGGCCGCGCCGCCGCCACCCGCGTGCCTGGGCGCCTTCCTCCAGCCGGTGGGGGCCTCCTGCCAGCCCAGGAAGGCCGCGCCACCGCCACAGCTTCGCCGCCTTTCCAGGTAAGGGGCTCTTCCCCCTCCCCCCTTGAATGGCACTGGGGGTGGGGTGGGGTGGGGCGGGAGGGCCTGGGAGGCCGGCGGGAGGGCGACCTGGGGCAGGGCCCTGCGCTCTAAAATGGCGGCCGCCATTTTAGAGCGCAGCATTGCCGGTAAAGGGAATTTCTTATTGACCCTCGGCTTATACGCGGGTCAATAAGAAATTCCCTTTTCTGGCCTCAAATTTGGGGGGTCGGCTTATACTCGGGTCGGCTTATACCCGAGTATATACGGTACAAGTTTATTGCCTATTGATTGTAATTCTAAGGGGAAGAAGAACAAAAACAGAAGAAACAAGTCTCCTTACAAATACGTGACATCAGAATATACCTAGATGCTCCTGGCCATTTTGTTTTATTCAGGAACCATCCCCCAGGTGGAGGTCAAGAGAGGTGTTCTGGAGTTGAGCCCTTCCCGGGCATGCAAGGGCGCTACTGGGGAATGGGCTGTGGTGTGTGAGGAGTGAGGGCTTCAGCCTCCCTTGCACAATGGGCTACACATTACACACATTAAAGCACACCACGCTGACTCCCAGTCATGTTAGTTGTGCAAAACGGAGTGGTTTAAAACAAAAAAACAATAGTAGGTTAATTGCTATAGTGTTAGCTCATTAGTAACTGTGAGTAATGGGAGGCATGAGGGGGAATCGAGGAAAAAATGTGAGTGGGGAGGCATGGAAACCCACACCTTCCCATGCTCACTAGAACCAAATCCAGTTGGAGGACAATATTTGAGCAAAGATGGTGCCAAAGCGGGTTTGGCAAGCTGCAGAGCTGAGCCAAGGAAAGCCCAGAAGGTGGGCAGCTACATGACTATGTTGTGCTGAAGCAGAGCAAGGGGAGGCAGAGCAAAAACTCCATGTGAAACCAAGCTACGTCGTGTAAGTCTGAAGAGGTGCAAAAGAATGTAACATTTATCTGTTTCTACCCAAACTGCAGATAGCAAAGAAACATGGACACATTTTCACTATATGGGGAGGGCATCAGCCTATGGTAATAGTGTCTGGATTCCAAGCCGTCAAAGAAGCTCTAATAAAGCATTCAGAAATATTCTCTGGGAGACCAGTGACCCCTTTCTTTAAAGCTGTAGCAAAGGAAAAGGGTAAGTTCTTGTAAAAACATTTTTACTTCTTTTCATTCCAGAGAAATAATAAAGGAACATTAAAGAAAAGTCTTTTAGAAAGAAAAAGCATGAAAGTTTCAGCCAGTTGGAGATTTCGCTATCCAGCAGGCAGTATCCCATGACTCAGTATGCAGAAGGTGTGGTTCTACTATGTTCCTCTGTATTGGTGGGGTCACTCTGGAGACATGTGTGGAGGGGGGGCTCAAATGAGGAGGGACAAGAAGCTGAAAGCAGCTCTGCTGAGGGGAGGGGGCATTTTCACGTCAGAACATCAGAATAGCCCTGCTGGATTAGACCAGTGAGGGTCCGTTCAGTCCAGCATCCTGTCTCACACAGTGGCCAACTGGTTCTTCTGAAAGTCCAACCACAGGGCATAGAGGCCGAGGCCTTCCCCTGATGTTGCCTTCTGGCCCTGGAGTTCAGAGGTTGACTGCCTCTGAACGTGGAGGTTTCCTTAATCACCATGGCTAGTAGCCACTGATAGACCTACCCTCCATGAATCTATCTAACCCTCCTTTTAAATCTGTCTATGTGTGTGGCCGTCACTACATCCTTTGACAGCAAATTCCACACTTCACTCACTCTCTGTGTAAATAAATATTTCCTTTTGACCATCCTGAATCTACTTCCCATCAGCTTCACTGGATGCCTTTGAGTTCTAGTATTTTGGGAGAGAGAGAAAACCTCTATCGTGTCCCCCACCCTTAGTCATCTCTTTTCTAACGTGAAACGACCCAGACTCTTCAGCCTTTCCTCATAGGGAAGGTGCTCCAACCCTCTAATCAACATGCTTACTCTCTTCTGAACTTTTTCCAGCTCTGCAATGTCCTTTTTTGTGATATGGTGACCAGAACTGTACACAGTATTCCAAATGAGGCTGCAGCATAGATCTATATAGGGGCATTATAATATCAGTTGTTTTATTTTCAATCCCTTTCCTAATAAACCCTAACATAGAGTTTGCCTTTCTCCCAACGTTCATGCTCTGGATTCTGACACGTATGCCACAGCCCAGTGTATTAGGCAAAGACTGATTCTTCATCAGCATTGCAATTCTATCACAATAGGTAGCTCTTGAATGTTTAGACATGAACTACATTCGATTTCACAGTTTCTAGGCTGACAACTTAAATCATTGTTAACATGAATTTCTACAAGTTATAATGTCTCATTGATTTTTGATGGCCTCAGGTATTGTATTCTCAAATGGTCATACCTGGAAGCAACAAAGGAAGTTTGGGATATCTGCTATGCGGAAGCTGGGAATGGGGAAGAAAGGTGTGCAGAACCAAATAGAAGAGGAGGCCAATCAGCTTGTCGAGACTTTTGCACATGCAAAGGGTATGTTTTACTGGGATTGGGTTGGCATGTTCTGCTCTGCAGAAATCTTTTCCAAGGATTGTCTCCTGATCTATTACTTCTTGAATGTGTAAAATAATTTAGTGCTGCATTTTCATGGTGTTTCAAACGGTTAGTTTTGAAAGTATCTCAGGACTGTTTCTTTTTGCTGCAATATGACACTGATGCGGATTGCCAGCGGATTATGCAGGCAGTCCAGGAAAACACCGCCAGAAAACTCCTTGCTACTTAGAAAAGTGTTGGTTTATTTTACAGTGCGTAGATATAATACAAGAACTCCTTACACTCCTTTCCGCTCATAGCATCCCACCACAAGCTTCAGTTTCACTCCATTATATACACATTACAGTCTCAAGCACCAATCACAGAAGATGCTTAGTCATTCTGACTTGCTCATACATTGCATCAGCCTACTGGTCTTAACCTGATCTTGCCAGCTCCCTCTAGCTCTTCAGCTCCCTCTAGCTTCAATAGTAGGAGAGGACTTGAGATGGTGCACAAGTGCATATCAAGAGGTGGCCTTTCAAGTAGGCAGGTCATAAGTCATACATGTCTTTAAAAGTCAATGCCAGCATCTTAAATTGGACTTGCATGCAAACTGGCATTAAATGAAGCTGCTTCATAATGGGAGTAATACACTCCCACTTCTGTGTTCTCACTAATAAGCAAGCAGTCATACTCTGTACCAACCAAAGCTTCCAAATAATTGTTAAGGGCATCCCGTGCAGACTGCATTGCAATAACCCAGCCTTGAATCACACAAGCATGGATCACTGTGGCCAGACTGATGGAATACAGAAGAAGAACCAGGTTCTGCACCAAGAGCCATTGAACCTCCACCTGAAACCCTGGAGAGCCACTGCCGGTCAGAGTAGACAATACTGACTTTGATGGACCAGGGGTCTGATTCAGTATAAGGCAGTATCATGTTTGTAAGAACACATACCTTCCTGTCTACTGTGATCAGCTCATAACAGTGCAGGATCCAGCAAAACCCCTAGGCTCTTAACTGTTTGTTAGTTTCAGTAGTAGGAGGGGGAAAATCAAGAGAGGCCATCTCATATTCAACAGCTTCCTGCCCAAGAAATCTGATTCTCCATATTAACAGAGTTAAAACTATTATTAATGTTTTGTATATAACTTGGTTTTCAGGGCAGCCAATTGACCCTTCATTACCCATCATTAATTCGGTCTGCAATGTGATATGTGCTCTGGTCTTTGGACATCGTTATTCTGTTGATGATGAAGAATTCCTCAAGCTGATTAAATCAATTGAATATAGTGTAACATTTGGAGGTACATTCTTTCACCTTGTGAGTAGTCTTTTGCTGTTCTGTTGTTTTGGGAAGAGATTACGGCATCTCACTGCATGGACGATAAAGCAGTGCTGGGAGAAAGGGTTTATACATGAAAATGCCTTTTGTTCAATCAGACCATTAGTCCCTCAAGGCCAGTATTGTCTATTCATATTCTCTACTCACACTGGCATCGGCTCTCCAGGACCGCAGGCAGAGGTCTGTCCTTCACATCACCTACTACTTGACAGGAGCTGAGGAGCCTCTGGTTCTTGACAATGTATCCTTAAGAGATGATGCTGTAAATGCTTGGGACAATATTGGTCAGAGAAGGCTACAACTTGAGAATGAAGGTAAGGCAATGCCCTGGGAGGCAAGGAAGGAGAAGCCAAGCACTGCTGTATCTCTGACAGTTGCAACATCCCTCCTTGCCTTGCCACAGAAGGAGATCACCCAGGTATAGGGGCATATAGAAGCCACATCTGCTGGGAAAAGCTACCTCAGCAACCATAAGTTCATGAAAGATCACCTGAACTGGAAGTGCCTGTCCAGGTAAAAGAATCTGAAGGATTCCCAGTGAAGCAGTACAAGTATAATACGAAGGGAAGCTTCAGTCAGTTATACTGAAATCATGAAAATGCCTTTTTGCAAGCCTTCCACTATGGACTTTCCTTTCAAATCCTATACCAGGTACGAGTGTTAGTCCATAACGGCAAAGATATACAGTCTACTGGCACTTCAAAAATAATAAAATTTTATTGTAGCAGAAGTGTTCATGGACTACAACCTACTTCTTCAGATACAATGACTGGCTTCTCACTAGGCACACCTGTTATATAGGAGACATGGACGAAATAAACAAACAGAAGGATCAAGTTGCCATAAGATGCAGGAGAGTCAGGGCAAAATGTAATTAAGCAAAATTCAAATTACCAACAGCTCCCAGCTCAAACCAGTCCAGTGCATCACAAATTATCTACAACGTACACTGGATGTTGATAATTGTCTCATACAGGATATCAGAATATCCCCAAAAGTCTGTTCCTGAGAAGTTGGGATATGGTTTTGGAGGAGAAGGTGGGATATGGTGAGGCTGGTTTTGGAAGGATTGTCTACCAACAAGTATTTTTGCCTCAGGCTTTGGTGTACCATGGCCACAGAAGCCATTAGTTGTCCACTTCGTAGAAGTAATTCTGGTGTCTGCCATAAAGGGAGATGCTCTCTCTTGGCTACGAATATATTTCCCTTGTTTTCTGCTCATTATTGGACTATCACTGAGCTGCTCGCTTGCCCCACATCACAGAGGCTCTGCTAGGAAAAGAATGCAGCCATGTAGCATGCCCAATGCAGCATCTGTGAGTGAGCAGGGTGGACTGTTCTTCCTTGACCTCCTTCTCAAAAGCAATCTGGAGAAGAAAATGTTAATCTGATCCTTTTTCTCCAGAGAGGCAATTCTTAGCCGCTGGGGGGGGGGGGGGTCTCGTCCACTGGGGGACCCAAGAGCTCTAACTCTATCATTGATTTGGTAGTTCAGCAGGGAAGATCTTCCTGAGAAAATCATTATTTGGGCAGAGCATATGTTGGCTCTTCCCCCTCATCAGCCCATTCCTGTCTGATAATTTCATTACTCAGTTGCTATCATCTGAAATAAACTTCATACCAGAGGTTCACAACCTCTTTGAATATGAGGAACCTATTAAAAAAATTTAAATTGGAGACACACACACCCACACAAACATGATAGTAGTTGTACTGTTAGTATCCATTGACCATGTATTTTCTCAATGACAAAAAGATCAAAACGACAATGCTTAGTGCACATATGGATTCTGGACCCCTTGCAATAACTCTGCCCTCCCTGCTGGGTCCCCAGTCAGGAATCACTGTACTCGGATCTTCTGTCTGCCTTGGTAAGCTGGACATCTTTGCTCTTCCCAGCTGACAGTGCAAGGATCATGCAACCACTGCTATCACTGAAACCTCCGAGTGGCTGAAGTGTGCAGGATTCTTGAGGTCCTGGGATGGATGGATGGATGGATGGATGGATGGATGGATGGATGGATGGATGGAGACTGTCCTAAAGTGCTTTCTCCCTCTAGATGACTGCTGTGACTCCAGAGGCCAGATCTTGGGCCACATTTTCCATCCAATTTCCTTGGCCTAGGGGTTAGGAGTTAGGGGTTAGAGGTTAGGGGAGTCACAGTTGAAGGGGGTGACTCGCTCTGCTATCCTGTGACAATGGCAGTTGTCCTGTTCTGGATTAAATTGATTGTTGGTCCCATCCAGTGCACTCTGGCATTGCCATGGACTTGGTGACGAAATTATCCACTGGCAAATCTCGGAGGCAAGGACCCTCTGGATAAGCTTCTGTCAGCCATCGTCTCAGCTGGCATCTCAACAGCACAGCTTGAGAGAGAAGGATTAAAAAAAACCCTTAACAAAGTGAAGAAAGAAAAGAGGGCACAACAAAAAGCAGAAAATGGAGATAAAAGCTGCCCTAGAAGCACTGCAAAGCAACGTTTTCAGATATCCCTGCCTTCCTTACAGAGGACAGGAAAAGAACTGCCGATGGAGGGGAAAAGTGCCTCCCACCTATGGTCAAAGGAAGCTGATTTGTACCTGCCTCCTGTTCTCATGAGAGAAATCACCTATCAAGGAGGTCCTCGTCCTCCTCATGAGAATTAAGCAATGTATTCCTGCTAATTCCCTACTAAAACTGGCCTCCTCCTGTAGCTGGGTTTTGGTAATTCAGAACTAACAAAGAAGTTAGGATGCCATTCACACATCTCCTCCCTGTCATCCAGATTTGGGGACAGGAACAATCTTTCATTTACTGAGTGTGAATGTACTTGCCCTCAAGTTTAATCCAGGCCACGATGCTGAAAAGGCTACTTAGCCTGTTTACTGAAGTGCAGGATTTGCTTGTGTTTTTTCCTGCAGCTATATGAAGGGATCCCATGGATCATGAAACATATCAAATGGCCATACAAGAAGGCATTTTCCGCTGTAGATGTTGTGCTTTCACACGCAAGGAAAGAGACAGAAAAGCACAGGGCACAACCGGCATCATATGAGCCACAAGATTTCATCGATTACTATCTACTTCAGATGGAGAAAGTAAGTGGAATTGGTGTGAAATAATGACTTTGCATGCAGAGGTCTGCACCTATAATTACTAAGGATTAGTTTCCTTCCACACACAAACATGTACAGAGGTGTTGTCCTAAGTGCTGTCCTAAGCAGAGTTACACCCCTTTAAGTCTGCTGAAAACTATGGGCTGAGAAAATGATGTAACTCTGCTTGGGATAACACTGCCTATCTCTTACGTCTCTTTATTCATCCTGCTTACATGAATTAAACAATAAAGTTCATCTGAAGGAGGATATAATCCAGGCAAGGTGACCATGGAATGGATACTAATATCTCACTTCCTAACTTGTAATGGCACAGACATTATACGTAACCCCTTTACACTGTTTGTTATTCTTTGGTTCCATGCCCCTAGTAAAACATGCAGATCAGAAACCACTCATCCCAAGTAGGGTGCATACCATATATACTCGCGTATAAGCCGAGTTTTTCAGCCCAAAAAAAGGGCTGGAAAAGCCGGCCTCGGCTTATACGCGGGTCAATACGGGAGGGGAGGGGAGGAGGGAGGGAGGAGGGAGGGGGCAACTTACCGCCGCTGCCATCGCCGCCGCCACCGCTGCCGGGCCCATGCGGCTTCCCCCGGCCAGGAGCGCCCTGTGAGGGTCTCCTGCAGCCACTGGAAGGCTGTGGGGCTGCTGCCGCCAGGCGCGCCCAGCTCCCCCCGCCCTGGAAGGGCTGGGGGAAGCCTTCTGCAGACCTCCTGCGGCCGCTGCAAGGCTGCGCGGCTGCCGCGGCCGGGCACACCTGGCTCCCCCCGCCCTGGAAGGGCCAGGGGAAGCCTTCTGCGGCCGTTGCCGCCGGGTGCGCCCGGCTCCCCCCGCCCTGGAAGGGCCGGGGGAAGCCTTCTGTGGCCGCTGCCGCCTGGCGTGCCCGGCTCCCCCCGCCCTTCCAGGGCGGGGGGCCCGCCCTCCCTCCTGCGGGGGGCCCGCCGCCGCCACCACCGCCTTCGCTGGGCCTGAAGGTAAGCCTGCGGGGGGGAGGGGTTATAAGCCGACCCTCGGCTTATACGCGGGTGCCTAATTTTTCCCCATTTTTGGGGAGAAATTAGGCACCTCGGCTTATACGCGGGTCAGCTTATACATGGGTATATACGGTAGTTAGCACAGCGAAAAGCAGATTAGTTTTCCCTGATGCCATCAAACCACTTCGTCATACTGTCAATCAGAGCCGTCAATGAAAGGCACATTGAAATCAGGAATATGGAAAATGAGCCATTGTGCCAGACTTAGGGCTTGGGAATGCAGCCTGAGGAGGGTGGGGTTTGGGAAGGGGACCTCAACAGGATATAATGCCACAGAACACATCCTCCAAAACAGCCATTTTCTCCAGGGGAGCTGATTTTGGTCGTCTGGAGATCAGTTGTAAAAACAGAGTTGCACTTACCTGTAACTGTTGTTCATTGAGAGGTCTTCTGTGCAGGCAGGCATTTCATTTTCCCCCGGTTGTCAATAACAGAACAAGAATGACCCTACTTCTACATACGATGATGAAAACCTGATTCAGTGTATTTCTGACTTCTTTGTTGCTGGGACAGACACAACCAGTACCACTCTGCAATGGGGACTGCTTCTTATGGTGACTCATCCAGATATCCAAGGTGAATAAGAATTGTGTAATGTAAACAAGAGTCATTCTATTCTTAGCAGTTTGTTAAAAAGTTCATAACTTTGGGCTGATTAATATATCAGCACAAGCTGGGAGTTTGTGAAGAAATGGTGGGAGGATTTGGAATTTTCCCCATCATAAAAACTATCGATAAAACAGGCCCTATACCAGAAAGAGATCTATTGAATAGACTGATTCCTCACTGTTCATCAGGCTTGCCAGATTCCCCTTGGCTACCGGCGAGGGATGGGGGGGCAGAGTTGCCAGATCCACATTGGGAGACTCCTGGAGATTTGGGGATGTAGCCTGGAGAGGACCAGGACCTCACTGGGGTATAGTGCCACACAGTCCACCCTCCAAAGCATCCATTTTCTCCAGAGGAACTGATTCCTGTAGTCTGGAGATGAGTTCTAATTCCAGGGGGATCCCCAGGTCCCACCTGGAGGCTGGCATCCCTAGTCAGAACACTGACTCTTGTAACCCTTCCTTCCAGGGGAGTGGGATATTTCTCATTCACACAACATCACTCCCTCATTTTTATTGACTCTCCGCTGCTTTCAGAATTCTGTGCCTCTTGTAGCAGGCTGTGGAATCATCAGTCCATTTTTTTAGGGAAAGGAGTCTTTTCTTTTTTGGTTAATTTAGAAAGGCACTGTAGGATGTCTCCTAAGGATGTAGAAACCAAACCCTTGTACGCTGGCGGCTGGGGTTGCCAACATCCAGGTGGGCGAAATCAAAATCACAGCAGCAACGGCCACAATATAATACAAACAGCTTAAAGATGTCAGGCTATGTTAAGAGTAAACGATACTCACTGCAGATATAAAGTTCATTCAGGTTGTCACTAAATATAAATTAAGACCTTCATGTACAAAAATACAGCTATGCCACAGAATAATATGATGTCATCCAAAGTATAATAATACAACTGTATAAAACTAAGTAGCATGGAAAAGCCGCTAGGAAGGTCCATTATGAAGCAGGCAGTTCAAGATATCAGTACATCACTGAAGTAGCCAGTCTAAACTAATCAAGTCCAGAGACAGGGATCCGGTAATCTCCTGTTTTGCTGGTCTTCTTCAGAAACAATAAATATGCTGAATGATATAATTCACTCTGCGGACCGCAAGCTTGCAAGTTCCCAATGAATGCAATGAACTCTTATGTTCGAACAGGGGGCAGTAATGCAGGAAATTCTTACCAGGTTTAAGTAGTCTAAAGAACAGGTCACTGCAAATAACTGAGTAAGTGAGAAACAGTATTGGGAAAGGGGGAGTAGGAATTGCTGCCCTTTAACAAGTTGACCAGACTGTCCAGCAGATAACAGCAAAGCTGACTTTCTCATGTACATCAGTCCTTTTTGGTGAGGCCACTTAGTACATTCTCTCTAGGCAGCTCCAGTGCTTTTACCTCTAGATTTTTTTCTTACTTCTAGCATGGAGCAAATGTGTCTCCCTTAAGAGGTCAGGATCTTCTATCTCTCCAGTATCAGAGGAGCATGCCTATTATATTAGGTGGTGCAGAACATAGGTAGGATAATGCTGCTGCAGTCATCTTGCTTGTGGGCTTCCTAGAAGCACTTGGCTGGCCACTGTGTGAACACACTGCTGGACTAGATGGCCCTTGGTCTGATCCAGCATGGGTTTTCTTGTGTTCTTATCTATTGCTACCACTCAGTGTATATTGAGATTTTTTAATGTAACCACATGAACTAATTTCAGATGGTATAAATATCTCCTAATGATTGTTCAGCTTTCCACAGACAGAAGAACTGTCCAAAATAAACCTTACATTTCCATCCTTTTCCACAGAGAAAGCCCAGAAGGAGCTAGAAGATGCTTTTGGTTCCTCGCAATCAATTAGCTATCAAGATCGGAAGAAAGTGCCCTACACACTTGCTCTGATTCATGAGATCCAGCGTTTCAAATGTATCTTATTAGCTGGGAACCCTAGAGAGAGTTTGGAGGATGTGACCATTCTTGGTTCTTTCATTCCAAAGGTACAGAAGATTGTTATAGTTACAATTCTGTATTCCACGAACAAATGCTATCCAAGGGACATTTTGAGAAATATATCCACACAGAATGTCATGGTTAAGATATAGGACTAGGACCTGGGAAACCTAGGTTCAAATCCCCACTCACGCCACAGTAGGGTTGCCAAGTCCTTCTTCGCCACCAGCGGGAGGTTTCGGGGCACAGCCTGAAGAGGGGAGGGTTTGGGGAGGGGAGGGACTTCAATGCCATAGAGTCCAGTTGTCAAAGCAGCCATTTTCTCCAAGTGAACTGATCTTTATTGGCTGGAGATCAGTTGTAATAGCAGGAGATCTTGAGCGAGTACCTGGAGGTTGGCAACCCTACGCCACAGAAGCTTGCTGGGTCACCTTGGGCCAGTCACACACTCTCAGACTTGACCTGGCACATGTTAGGATGGGAGACCTCCAAGGAATACCAGCATTGTGATGCAGAGGCAGGCAATGGCAAACCACCACCGAACGTTTCTTGCCTTGAAAACCCTATGGGTTGTCATAAGTCAGCTGTGACTTGACAGCAGAAAATAATCATCATCATCATACAACAACTCACTGTAAAGAATCCTCTGAATACCACAGAAATCAATAAAATACAGTAGTCCTATTCTTCCCCTTCAAGCTCATTTCTTATTGGTACAGCTTAAAGATCCTCTATCAAAGGCAGCAATCTCCTCTGGATAGCCTTTAGGGAAGCAGCCATTCTCAACTTATGCGGGAGTTCCAGAGTAAAGGTGCAACAGCTATAAAATGCTCCCCACTGAGTTTCCACCAACTCAATCTCTGCCACAGCTGGTTCCCGGAGGAACACCCCCAGAACCATCATAGAGTTGCCACCTTTCAGGTGCAACCTGAAGATCTCCTGGAATGACAACTGATCTCCAGATGACAGAGATTTGTTCCGCTGGAGAAGATGGATGCTTTGGAGGGTGGACTCTATAGCATTGCACCCCACTGATGTCTCTATTCTCCCCAGGCCCCACCCCCAAATCTCCAGGAGTTTCCCAACTTATATCTGGCAACCCTACGCCCATCCCCCATCGGTGGCCAGGGGGGATCTGGCAGCCATGCCTCAATGACACAGCAGAAGCAACCCTCACTTGCAACCCTTGCACTGAGGTGTTCTGGTTTCACAAATGGGCATAAGCT
Source organism: Euleptes europaea (assembly GCF_029931775.1). NCBI lineage: Eukaryota > Metazoa > Chordata > Lepidosauria > Squamata > Sphaerodactylidae > Euleptes > Euleptes europaea. The sequence continues at coordinate 10,071,781 of NC_079316.1, forward strand.
GTACACCAAATTCAAGAGGAAAGATCTGAAATAAAGTCAGGTGAAATGTCTTTCCAGTTTGCTGTGACCAAAAGAAATGTATTGTCAAAGCAATTTCCCAAGATTGCATAAAATAGTTTTATTCTAATTTCACCCTCATCCTCACTACCAAACATACACAATTTTGCTCCCCCCACCCCATTTTTCAAACTGCATAGGTTTTTTCATGGTGTGTTGATGGGTTCATAGGTGCAACTTCAGAATTCATTAAGGAAATACTTCTTTACACAGCAAAAAAAATCTAATAAAACAAATCAAGTCAAGTCATTAAAATGTGGAATTCTACGCTAGTGTAGTGATGGCCACAAGCACAGATGGCTTTAAAAGGGGGTTTGACAGATTCATGGAGGAGAGGTCCATCAGGGGCTATTAGTGAGTAAAGGGAACCTCCATAAACAGAGGAAGCAAATCTCTGAATACCAGTGCTCGGAGGCAACATTAAGGGAATGCCTCCATGCCCTCCAGGGGAACTAGCTGGCCATTATGTGAAACAGCATCCTGGACTAGATACACCGCTGTTCTGACCAAGCCGGCCTCTTCTTATGTTATTTTGCTATGCTGTTGTTTATGAAAAAGTAAATTCTGAGTTCCAAGAGGATCCGCACTGAGACAGCGAGAGACAAAAGCAAAAGGTGCTGATGTGGATGCATTCTAAATCAACTGATTATTCCTTCAGGGTTCCACGGTTGTTCCAGATGTACATTCAGTTCTTTATGATCCCAAGCTATGGGAGACCCCTCGGAAGTTCAACCCAAATCATTTTTTGGACAAGGATGGAAAATTTGTGGATAGAGAAGAACTTTTGATCTTTGGTGCAGGTAAATGCAAAAGTCCAAATTTAGTAAGTTTAGCTATGAATCTGAGGTACCTTCAAGGAGACTGCATTTCTTTCTCACACTAGCTGCTGAAAAAGGGGATAAATACTGGAGAATATACAGAGCTATTACTCACTTGCCGGCTTTGCTTTATTTCCTTTTGCAGGAGCCCGTGTGTGTCCAGGGAAAGACATGGCGAGGATCGAGCTCTTCCTCTTCTTCACCAACCTGCTGAGAGCATTCACCTTCAAGCTGCCAGAAGGAGTGGAAGAAGTCAACACAGAGCCTGTACTAGGCTTGACAATGGCTCCTCACCATTATAAACTTTGTGCTGTTCCCCGCTGCAGTGAATCGTGACCCCTAACAATGACTAGAACAACTTATTTCTTCATATCCATCGTTCATTTAAATTTCATCAATTATTCTGTTATGATTTGCCCAATTCACTGTTCTGGAGTTTCTCTATCCCATTAAGGTTTATCTGATACCCTGCACAAATAAGGAATTCAGGCAGATCTAGCCTGCTACCGATTGCTACCTCAGTCACTATCAGCTAAGAAATCCTGTTTTTCCTAGTTTGCTGCATACACACAAGCGCTCTGTCTAGAGTTCTGGCACTGTATGATGTTAGAAAGTTGCTCAATATAGCTGCAGGCCTTTCAAGGACAAATGGGTGCCTGCTTGTTGAATAAACATTTGGGTGACATTTACTTTCTCGGCTTGTGGCGTATTGTTAAAAGTGGTGAAGTGGATGGCAAAAAGAGATGTTGGGATTTTACAGAAAAGGAAATTTACCTGTTAAGAAGAATCAGCTGTGGAGTTTCCCCTCACCAGATTCACAGCTTTACTGTGTGAGCTAATCAACAGACCTGAGTAGATGGCCTTGACAAGAAACACTAGAATCAAATAAAATAACATAGATGGGCCAACTTATTAATGAACAGAACTATCTATATTAGCATCAGTAACAAACACTACACTAACTAAAAACAATGCTCATGTAACAAAGTCACAGGTAAGTACACAATATCAGATGCAACACAGTGAAAATGGTCTTCCATCCTTATGTTGCAGACACGTTTGAAGTAAAACACGGAGAAAGACGGTCTTGTAGAAGTGCACAGTCAGTATCCAGATTGGAACATTGAAAAGTGATTGGCATTGTATTGTTTGTAAGCTGAGCGCTACTGTGATGACCATATGTCAAAGTCTGGGAAAGGGGGGCATGGCCAAGTACAAGGGGGGAACGGGGAACATGGTAAATAGAAAAGTTATATAAGGAAACCGGAGGGACTGGTGCTTTTTTTTTTTTTTTGGCTGGGGCTGTGTCCACAGAGGTGAACTGCACTGGGTAATCCGCTGGGTGGAGTTGGGGCAGAGTTGGGGGCAGGCATAAACCATGAGCTTTTCAGAAGGGGACAGACCAAACCATTGTATAATACTGCTTGCTTTGTTCCCATGAAAAACCAAAACTACTTCTGGATTACAGAATTTAAATCGCGCCTATGAACAATAAATTTAAATCAAGACTTCCGGTGCCTGCTTTGGTCCCGGCAACAGTCTCCAGGGAGAGTTCCCAGGAGAATCCAAGATACACTTTAAATTGGAGTGCAAATAGCACACCAACCCGGTCCTAAATTGTGGGCTGGGATGCAGGAATTCCTCTGCGGCCAGAAGATAGCAGTGTGACTCCCACACTCTCCGAGGGAGCTTTTTTAAGTCCCCCGGAGGTGTGGATGTTGTCCTGCTCGGCATTTTTAGGGGAGAATACATCGCCTTGGGTGTTTGCTTGGCTACCGGCTTGGACCTCCAGCACCTATAACCATCTTAAGAAACATTTAAAGGAAAAATACCTCACTCTCCGAAATCTAAGTGAGTACAAGAATTCTTTTGATCTTACCGGGTACGGAAAAATAACCGGGCTGAAAGCAACTGCCGAGAACTCTGCATGCCTCCCCTCCATCGTATAAAGCCTTTTCTGTTCAGATAAATCATCAGATAAAGTGGCAAGGACCTTATCAAATTGATCTGTGGGTAGACAAAACAATCGAACTTCCTGATTGATGTGAAAGGAACCAATCAGCTTCTGTGACGTTTGAGGGGAAAGGAGAATTAAAACCCTTCCCTCTCTTGGCTATGTTACCTTTTTCCGGCTGGGGAAGGCTCTTTATCAACGTCCTTAAGTTTCGTTTTCAAGAATCGGAAGACATCTAGGAATTGCCGTGACTTGAAGAAGCATGCTTGCTGATTGTGGGGAGAAGGGAAGTGAAAGAAGAGGTCAGGACTGAAAGGCGTCCCCTCGGTGCATCATCTAAAGGCGTCTCTTTGAAAAACTACAAAACGGGACGTCGGAAAGTCCGTGGCTAAACTGTTTCCTGTCAACTTCCTACTTCCTGTCTACTGCCGGTCTAGAGCATCTGCAAAAAACTTGTTGGTTTCTTCAGAAAATTTCCAAACTTCAATTTCTACTTTAAATTAAGGACTCTTTGGAAAAAAATTCTTAATGACTATGTTTAACAAAGCTTATTAATCTACCCACACTCATTAAAATCTTTGATCCTGGACCTGCCAAAATTGCTGCTGAAGGGCATTCTTAAGAAACTGCCATGGAAAAGTTAATTCAGGATATGTTCAATCTACAAAATGAGACAACTGCAAGGTTCTATGAACACCTGTTAAATCAACAAAAGCAGATGTCAGCACTGCTGGACCAGATGATGACCAAATTTGATATCTCCACCCTGCCAGCAACTCAAAACAGGAATGAAGTCATAGAAGATTCTGAAGATGTATTCCCAAATATTGCAATGCTAGAGAGCTCTCTAGCTGAGGAACAAGAGAAAGAATACACAATAGACCAAACTCCAATAGCTTTGTTGATACCAATGGAGCTGAATGTAACTGATCTCTTCAATTTGCTTGACGGATGGTTTAATACCTACTTGGACAGGAGACCTGTTGGGATCTTCCTCTTAGAACTGGATGCGGAAAACATAGCAACTAAGACACGTCTCGAAGACTAGGGCTGTTGAATTTTAAAAAATTCGGTATAGTTCGGATTCAGCTGAATTCGGCCCGTTTAGATTCGGCATATGCCGAAGTCCGAACTCCCCCACTTTGGGTCCGTGCAATTCGGCGGGAATTCAAAGTTCGGAAAACAAATTCGGCCGAATAAAGCCATTTAAAACACAACCGTGTCTTTCCGCGGCTCTGGGGGGCATTTTTGGGGGTAAAGGTCCCAAACTTTCAGCAGAGCTTCAAAGGACGTTTCTTGAAAGACCCCCCAAGTTTTGTAAAGATTGGGTCAGGGGGGGCTGAGATATGGGCCCCGAAAGTGGTCCCCCCCACCCTTAATGTGCATCTCTGAGCAGAGCTTGCCACCCACGCACAAAGCTCCCAGCCCCGACAAACAGCTAAGAAGTTTTTTATGAATGAGGGAAAACCTGAAGACACACAACTGAAACCCCCCCCCTCAAACCAGGGAGAGAGACTCGAGGGGGAATACACACCCCAGGCAGAACTGGCAAAAGCCCCCTTTGGCTTCCCCTCCACGCACAGAAACTGCTCCCTCCCCACACACACACAGGCTCTGCTTCCCCCCCCACACACACACACACAGGAGAAAAATTATAGATTAAAGCCCCCCAAAATTATAGATTAAAGGGGTCTTACTGTGGCTGTCTTTTGTTCCATCAGGAGGGGCTGGGGAGGACTGGGTAATCCAAGACGTTTCCATTTAGGCACGGGACGTTTTGCTCTGGAGGAGATGCATACAGAATCCCATTCATCCCAATAGGGAAAAGGGGAAAGGGGAAAGCCCATATCTCGGGACCCCCTGACCCAATGATTACAAAACTTGGGTGGTCTCTTGCCTGAAGGCTTGCCTGAAGCTCCGCTCAAAGTTTGGGATCTGCACCCCCAAAAATGCGCCCCCTGCAGCCATGGAAAGAGAAAAGGGGGGAGCCGATATTTCTGCCCCCACTGAACCCATCTTTACAAAGCTTGGGTGGTATCTTAAGAAGGATTGTCTGAAGCTATGCTGAAAGTTTGGGGGCTGTATCCCAAAAAAAGTGCCCCCTGCAGCCACAGAAATGGAAAAGGGGGAAGTAAAAGGGTGGAGCCCATATCTTGAGACCCCCTGACCTAATGTTTACAAAACTTGGGGGGTATCTTAAGAAGGCTCATCTGAAGCTCCACTGAAAGTTTGGGGTCTGTACCCCAAAAAATGCGCCCCCTGCAGCCATGGAAAGAAAAAGGGGGGAGCCCATATCTCGGGACCCCCTGACCCAATGTTTACAAAACTTGGGTGGTCTCTTAAGAAGGCTTGTCTGAATCTCTGCTGAAAGTTTGGGGTCTGTAACCCAAAAAATACGCCCCCTGCAGCCACAGAAAGGAGCGAATGTGCACAAGCACCACCCCCACACACACACAGGAGGATTTCCCTCTCTCTCTCTCTCTCCCCGGCCGGGCCGCACATCAGCTGATTCCTCCAGTACTCAATCCTGACTGATTGTCCAGAAGAAGACCCAGCTTGGCCACCAATTGGCCGGGGGAGGAGACTGCTGCTTACTGACGGTTATGCTGCTTACTGACGGCCCAATTTGCCGGATTTATTCGTGAACTCCCGAACTCGCTGAATTCGGGGGGCCCTCGTTGCCCGCCATTTTTGAGTTCGGTTCCTCCCGAACTAAAAACCACCGAATCAGGGGAAATTCGGCTGTTTTTCAGTTCGGGCCGAACCGAATCAACAGCCCTATCGAAGACTTCTCACTTTTGGAAGAGAGCTTGCTAACAACCCTTAAGGACCATCTTCGTTGTTTAATGACAATGATAAAAAGAAGGAGACACTGGAAAACTCGGATGAAGGAACTAGCTTAACTGACTTTAGTGTCTTATGTGGTGAAGATTAATAAATGAAATTGGTTAAAAGGACAGGCCTTATGGATATGGATTGTATTTGATAATAAATTTACTAGTAATATTTTATTGAATTGGTGTTAGGGAGGATGGGAGAATTCAAAATGAATTAAATTTCTTAATGGAAGTAATTAATGTTTGTTTTACTAATCCTTTTATTATTATATTTTTTAGCTTTCCCCTTTTCTCTTTCGGAATGTAAGTATATACATGACTTCCAAAAGCTTTCAAATGACTTAGACTAGGCTTTCTGCCGTTCCATCTTTCATATGGAGTCATGTTAATGGTACTAGAAATTGACCTATTGTAGAGATAGGCTGCTGTACTATCACACTCTCCCCAGCAGGGGTCAGGCAATCCTGCCTGCAACAACATGCATCTCGCACTTTGCATTAGAGTTCTATTAAATCTCTCCGAGAGTCCATTGTGCCGTGGGCTATATGCAACACTGGTCACATGTTCAATCCCTTCAGATTCAACAAATTCCTTCATTTGACTATTAACGTACTCAGTTCCTTGATCTGTGAATAACACTTGTATTTCTTTATTAAACTTGTTCTTCACCATGGCAGCATACATCTTAAACTTATCAACTACTTCAGTCTTTTATTTCAATAAGTAGACATATGCATATCTTGAATAACTGTCTATAAAATGCAGAACATATTTAGATCCTCCAGCAGAATCTTTGATTGGCCCAATAAGATCAGAGTGAACTTCATCAAGAATTTCTGCCTTAACATCTGTGCCTCTCTGCACGTGCTTTGGGGCAGTTCCTTTCCCTTTAATGCAAACGCTGCATCGCTCCTGGCTGGCAAAGCATTCTTTTACTGCTACATCACAGTCATTCAGCAGTTGCTTCACAGATTTGAAATTTCTATGCCCTAATTTCACATGATATCCATAAACACAGTCCTTATGATTACATTCCTTAGCTTTCATCTCATTTGATTTTCCACTATAAACAGCTAGGTGCTCCATTTCTGAATCACAGGCCTCATCCTGCGCTTCCTGCAATGCCTCATCATTGCAATCTGAATCAGAAGTGTCTATTTCATCTGCTATGTTAACCAAACAGTAATGAGATCCTTCTGCTTTGGTTGGATAAATCCGTCCTTTAGGGTCAATTAACCAACATCCATCTTTCTCCATAGTCACTTTAAAATCTGCATTATTCAGCTTCCTTACAGACATCAAACATTCTTTGGCATTAGGCACATGATAAACATCAGTCAAATTCAGTTGCATTACATTTCCACATAGGCTCTCTATATATACAGTCACAGATCCCTTTTCCTTGCAAGTGATTGACTCTCCATTGGCAACTGTAAGTTTCTCATTGCATGCTTCCATATGGTTAAAACATTCTCTGTTAGACCATAAGTGGCAATCCGCTCCTGAATCAAGAATAATGTCTCTAACATGCTTGGATTCAGTTTTAGACTTTAAATCAATACAAGAAGCTTGCTTAACCATAAGCGTGGCCATCTCATTTGGTCTTTTAGTTGTACTCTGGTTCCCTCTTGTGGCTGGTTGGCGCGATTGCTGCCTTTCCGGCCTTTGTTTGAATTTCGCGGGCTTTTGGTGAGAAGAAGAGGAGGAGGGGCCCCCCTTCGCCATGTTTTCCTTGCATTGAAAACTTTTGTGACCAATTTTCCCACACGAAAAGCATTTAAAAATCTTTCTTTCATGCACATTCATCACTGAGATCCCACTTGATACTTCATTTAAACGTTTCTGATCATTTTCAAATTCTTTCAGTGCACACACAAGATCATTAAGGTTCAGTTCCTTTCTCCCTAGCAGGTTTCTCCTCTCAGACTGAAATTTGGGATGAAGACTGGCTAGGAAAATTGTTATAAAGTCTCTTTCTGAAACGGTTTCGCCTGCAATGCGAATTTCAGTGGCCAGGGTCTGCAATTGTCTTAGATGCTCAGTCAGAGAAATATTTTCTGGCATCCTGCTTGAGAATAAGTTTCCTTTAATTGCCATGAGCTGATTTGAGGAAGTTACAGAATACTTTGCAGATAGCTCTTTCATTATATCTTTGGCCGTTTCATTATTTAACAGAATATCAGATTCGCTTTGGCTTAATGCTCCCATTAAGAGGCAGACCGCTTGTGCATTTGTCCTCTTAAAATCAGGGTACTCTGGGTCATCTCTTCCTGGCTTTTCTTTATCTATGACCCATTCAATATCCATAGCTTCAAAGGCAAACATCACATTTCTTTTCCATAAAGCAAATGGCGTTTTTGCTATGGGAGGTATAGTCACAGTTTGTGGACTTTTTGCACTCACGACTCGTGGAGTTGCATTGGGAGCGGCTGGAGTTCCCGTGCTCGTTGTAGCTCTGTTGTCTGGGTTCGACATCCTGGCAGCTTCCCTCCTCTCAGATTACAGCACGCTGGGTATGAATTCCTCAGGTCTCACACGAATAAACCGCTGAGCTCTTGCAGAGAAAAGATCCCTTCTGGCGTTTTGTAATCTGTTTGGCTTCCCTGGAAAAATCCTAACTTAAGCCGTGCGTGTTTTGGCTTCTCCAAAATCCATTAATAATTCATATTAATATTCCGAACTATCCTCTGCTACCAATTTGATGGGAATTTTACCCTTGTTAGAGGAAATGGATCGTTGAATATTAATGGAATCACCGGCAGAAGCTAATTAAGGTTGCACGCACACAAAGAAAGACTCGCAGTCATTTCTCTTAGTAAAAATCACCTTTACTTACTAACTTCAGGGAAGGGTAACTTGGATGTAAAATAATAAATCTCTTTCTACATTCTAAGTTCCCTATCACATCCCAGAGTGGGAGTTCTATAGCTTACATCTTCACATGGTCAAATCTAAAGTCTAATGGCGGGGGCTTCTTCTAGCTAAGACAAAGAAGAAGCTCCTGGTATGCAAATACCTTTACAACTGTCCTGTTTAGCCAATGGCTATTTGACACATACTGTAGGTCACATCACCTTTGATCTGGTCAGCTTGGTTACAAACAGTTTAACCCTTGATTTACTGAAATACAATGAAACTCGCTATCCAAAACCCAACAGTTACTCACAAAGGAACAAAGGAAGGTCAGCATCATTTATGCATTAGAATGGGGCAGGGCCATAGCTGTTTACAAGCAGATTGATACACCAATACACGTTATAGCATAGCCTATAGATATTGCCTGAAGGCGTAACTGAGCAAGTGCTTGATCTTGTGAGCTAGGAAACAGAACTACATTCCTAAGGTTAGAGGTAATTCAAAGACAGCTTTCTCTCTACTGGTGAGAGGCAGTACCAGGCAGAGTATTTGTTGGCTCAAAGCCTTTGGATGACAACTTCCCTAAAGCTTCTATATGTGTGCATATGAGTACATAGTGTTTTATACCAGCCCTTATATCTGGGCACTACAATAGGATGTTTTGGAGGTCATTAATTCATAGGGTCACCATAAGTTGGAAGTGACTTGATAGCACTTAACACACAGTTTCAACAGTGGCTACTAGACTTGGAGACCATAGGGAACCTCTATATTCAGGTGCAGTAAATCTCTGAATGCCAGTGCTAGGAGAAAACATCATCAGAAGGTCTTGGCCACTCTGCTGTCTGTTTGTTGGCCATCCAGGACAATTGGTTGGCCACTGTGTGAAACAGAATGCTAAACTTGATGGAGCATTGGTCTGATCCAGAATGGTTCTTATGTTCTTAAGCCAAACACCAAATGTCCTTTCAAAAATTGGAACAATACCTTTGTCAATACTTGATAAAATTGATGCTGATTTGAGTTGGGAGCCCATGTCAAAACAATAATTAGCTATTTCCCACTAAAGGAAACTTTTACCAACAGATATCTCTTCCTCCACATGATATGAGCATTTCTGTTTAAAACAATGATGAAATTATCACTGCTCACTTCCCTCCGTTGCCAGAGCTGGCTATTTATTCCTACTGTCTGCTTCCTGACATTTAACCAACTTTTTAATTTAACTAATCCTCTTGTCCCATGACTACTGAGCTTACTCAGGAGGAGTCTTTGGTGAGGTTCCTTGCAAAAAGCCTTTCGCAAGTCCAAATACATTATCCATATGCTCGGTAACCTGCTCAAAGAACTTCCAACAGCTAGGTGAGGCAGAACTTCCATAGAAACCATGCTGATTTTCACCCAGCAAAACGTGTTACTCAGTGTGCTTAATAATCCTTTAATTACAGTTTGTACTAATTCACCTGGAACAGATGTTACTGTCCTGTAATTTCCTTGATTGTTTCCGGCCCCTAGGGTAACATTTTCTATTTTCCAGATATCCGGCACAGAGGCCAATTTTAGCAACAAGTTACATATACTTGTTAGTAGATCAACAGCTTCATATTTGAGTTCTGAAAGAATCCTCAGATGTATTCCATCTGGACCTGAAGACATTAGTTTTCAGTTCTAGAATTTCATCTCTTATCAGTTCAATTTGACTCAGTTCTTCAGAAACCCTTCCTAAAGCTGTGGCTCCATAGGTATACACCCCACATTTTCTACAGCAAAAAAATACGCAAAGAATTCATTCGGTTTCTCCGCCATCACCAATCTGCCTTAAGCAGTTCTTTTATTCCTTTCTCATCAAAAGGCCCAACAGCCTCCCTAGCCAGTTTTCTGCTCCTGCTATATTGGAGGAAATGTTTATTGTTCATCTTAATGTTTTTGGCCGTCTGCTCCTCGGTTTTTCTTTTTGCTTACCTTATTGTGTCAAACCAACTGCTTTCACAGAACCTCCACCAGGAAAACCTTCGGTGGTTTAAAAGAAGCCTTTTTGTCTTTTATGGCTTCCTTAAATACAATAAAATAAAATAAAACTCAACTTATTTATTTATTTATTTATTTATGTAAACTTTTATCGCACCCTCTTTCCCTGGCCAAAGCCGGGCTCAGGGCAGCTAACAACGGAATATACAATGCAGTAAGATACCATAAATACAGTAAAATCATAATATAAAGTAAAAGCAATTAGGCAGCCCCATAAAATCATCAATTTAAATATCAACAGCCAAGAAACTGCCGTGCTCCTTACTAAATATAGAGACCACAATAACGACTAAAACAGGGCTTCTTAAACTTTTTCCACTCATGACCCCTTTTCGCCCGAGAAATTTATACGCGACCCGGGCTATATAGGTATATAAAATAGGTATACAAATCAAATATTTACTGATAATAAATCATAAAGAATTTTATTTAAAACAATTCTTTGGTATACATATAATTTTACCATTTACTGTTGCCAAATTTTTCGCAACCCCCACATTCAGTTATGCGACCACATAAGGGGTCATGATCCACAGCTATGGACTAAAATAACAGTCAGAGCTCCCACATGTTTAGTTGGTACAAATATACAAGGGGGGGGTAGGGAGGCCAGCACTGATGGATAACTGTAGCTGCCCTCAACTATAGGCCCGGTGGAATAACTCCATTTTACAGGCCCTGTGGAACCTATGATGTTAGCCTCTCTGAGCCAGGTTTCACCAGGGGAGGGCGGGGTATAAATAAAATGTCTATTCTAGTCTTTTAAAATCAAAAGTGATTGTTTTGAACTTTGGAAGCAACGTTCTGTGGACATGAATGCTGAACTTAATAGAATTGTGGTCACTGTTCGGTGCAACAACATCTGCATCTTACACCAGATCTCGAGCCCTGTTCAGATGCAAGTCCAGACTTGCCTCATCTCTGGTTGGCTCTATGACCAACTCCTCTAATGCACAATCATTTAGGGTGTCTAGAAAGCTCATTTCTATGGCATCACTTGATCATATATTGTCCAGTCAATGTGAAGGTAGTGAAGATAATCACCCAGTATTATAAAGGATTCCCGACTTACCGGGAGTCCATGTTGCTGCCCGGGCGGGGGGGAGCGAGGCAAAGGCAGGCGGGCAGGTGGCGGTCACTAGCTGAGCAGCTGTGCGGCGGGATGGTTGAGCAGGCTCCCATCCCATCCACGTGTTTTTCCCACTGCCCCGGCCTATCGGCTCCCGATAACAGGTTCAAATTGAACCTATCGGGAGGACAGGGGGGTTGGTTCAGGAGGTCAGCAGGGTGAGCGGAGAAGTGAAGTTCTCACTTCAGTCCGTTCGCCCAGCATAAAACCGGGGCTTGGGCGCAACTGGGCTCAGTCGTCCCCGGCTTTGTCCCTTCCCTCCCTCCCTTGTTGATGTTTGTTAATTGTTATGCTTATGTCACAACTATGGCGGTGGCGCATGAGGCTGAATTTAATTTGAGGGGAAGTGGCCTGCGTGCCCCATTCCCCTCTCGTGGGGATCTCATTAAGAGATTTTGTGTAGAGGCTGCTCGGGATTATGCCCGGATCGGGGTGGCATTTGGTCAGCCTCTCACAAATGGCGGGGGATCACCAAGTGGCTGAAGCCCAGGTGAGTTCCCGGGTCCACCATCCCTGTTACCCCAGCGGGCTCACGGGGGGAGTGTGACTCTACTGTCCGCATTGGGGTTGGACTTCGCCTGTATCCAGCACTCATGCTACGCCAAAAAGATTCATTGCTGTTGCCAACCTAGTTGTGGCCATTACGTCCAAGTATAATATTTTCTTCAAAATAAAATCTTTAAACAAGAATATTATTTTGTTATAAACTCAAGCTCTCCCCCCCCCCCATATAGCCCTGGGTCAGCAAAACATTGTTCCCTTTGGTCACCACTGTTATTTTCCTCTTCGTCTTGAGGTCTGTTTCATGTTTGATCAGGGAGGCAACAGTAAAACCCTGCTTTAAAGTAACACTTATGGCTTGATATCTCTACCAACAGTGATTTTGTGGTGGGAGTTTCTTCCCCTAATTTTTCTAGTTTATTTGACTTCATGCTGTCTTTTATTCAGAGCAACACCACTCCCAGCACATGCATCCCTGTCCTGTCTATAGAGTTTACATCTAGAGATAACAATGGCCTACTGATTTTCCTTGTACCACCAGGTTTCTGAAATTCCCGCTATAACTACATCACCTTAATCATTAAGCACTCCAGCTCTCTGATCTTGACTCAGATACTTCTAGCGTTGGCATACAAAAACCTGTACCTTGTTTCCATCTGTATTAGGGTTGCCAACTGCCAGGTGGTAGCAGGCGATCTCCTGCTAATACAACTGATCTCCAGCCGATAGAGATCAGATCACCTGGAGAAAAATGGCCCTTTGGCAATTGAACTCTATGGCACTGAAGTCCCTCCCCTCCCCAAATCCCACCCTCCTCAGGCTCTGCCCCAAAAAATCTCCCACTGGTGGCGAAGAGGGACCTGGCAACCCTAATCTGTATGAATCCCCACCTTCTTTGGCCCTCAGGTTTCTTCACATGGCCTGCCTTTACTGCCCTCCTTTAATTTGCAAGTTTTAGCCCTCTCCCACCAATATTTTCCCAAGAGTGTACCACACCACCCCTTTGGGAAGAGTTGTTCAGAACTGGAGCTTCTCTAGCTCCCATCGGCCTTTCCCCAAGAGCTACTGTAAAACCTGCTCTGTGCCAACAGCCTGGCTCTCTTTTGGTTCAAGTGAAGCCCATCTCTTTTGCACAGGTTCCCAAAACGTTCCCTAGGCCTTACAAATCTATACTCTTCCTTCCAGCACCACTTTCTCACCCATGCATTGAGAACCCTAATTTGTGCCTGTGTAGCTAGCCCTGTGTGTAGAACAGGTAGCCATTCTGAGAATGCTACTTTACAGGTCCTGGCCTTTAGCCTTTTGGATAGTACCGTATATACTCGCGTATAAGCCGACCCGCGTATAAGCCGAGGTGCCTAATTTCACCCCAAAAATAGGGGAAAATTAGGCACCCTCGTGTAAGCCGAGGGTCAGCTTATACAACCCCCGGGTCGCCCTCCCGCCCGGCTTCCCGGGCCCTCCAGACCCACCCTGACCCCAGCGCCACCCTAGGGGGGGAGGGGGAAGAGCCCCTGAACCCCCTACTTACCGGGAGAGGCAGCGATCAGCTGGCGGCGGGGGGGGGGGCAATTTTGTAGTAGGCAATGTATGAGACGCCAATAGGACTTCTGCTACCCGTCAGGCCATGCATTCACAGAGAGATCCTCCATGCTGCTAAGTGTAACAATTCCACATCATGGTGGTAGGACCTCCCTTTATGAGGAGGAAAAAGAATGTAGTTCCCCTTGGCCAAACTCTATAGCATTGCGAACCAGACCCTCCTGGACCAACAAGGGGTGATGAGGATGCTGTCGGATCTGTCCACCTTGATCTTTGCCACAGCCCTGCTCAGCAAGGGGAACACGTTAAAGAATTCCCTTTCCACTTGTAATGGAATACATCCCCCAGGGACTGACATCTCACTGTAGCTCTGGAACAATATCTATGACACCTGGCATTCTCTCATGTGACAAATCAACTTCTGGAGTGCCCCACATGTCGAACACTTGAGCCAGGTAAGGGGAGTTGAGAAACTATTCGTGTTTGTCTTCTAGTTGCCTGCTTAGGGTGTCTGCAATCACCTTGCTCTGGCCTGCAATATGGATAGACATCCGTGTAGTATGGTGTTGGATGGCCCACTGCCACATGCGTGTGGCCTCCATGCATACAGCAACAGAGTCCATGCCCCCCTGCTTGACAATATAGAATTCGGCAGTCATGTTGCCTGTAGTTACTTGCATCGACTTCCTTGTGACCAATGCTGAAAAAGAAACAAGAGCAAACCTAATTGCCCTCAGTTCCAATAAATTAATATATAGCTTAGCCTCTGATGGTGAACAAGTGCCCTGAGCATGCAATCCCTCACAATGAGCTCCCCAGTCCAACAGTGAGGGATCAGGTCCAAGGTATACCTGAGGGTGGGGTATCTGGAAGGGGACCCCCTCAGACAAATTGGCCTCTGAAGCTCACCACTATAGTGATCTGATTATCACTCTTGGAATAGACATGCGCTTGCCCTTGGGATCTACATTCAGAGTAAACCTCTGCAAGAACCAATTTTGCAAGGGTCTCATGTGCAATCTCAAAAGGGCCACTACTGCTGCTGTAGAGACCATAAGGCCCAGCATTTTCTGGGCAATTTGGAACCTGTTCCTGGTAAACTGTCTAACCAGGTTCTGAATGGCCCTGATTCGTTGAATGGGGAGGTATGCTCTTGCAGCGATCAAGTTCAACCTTGCAACAATAAATTCCAAACCTTGTGTGGGATGCAATTTTGGTTTCTTCTCGTTAATAATGAACCCCAGGGTTTGTAATGTGTCACTAGCACAGGACACTGTAAAGCATGAGGGGAGCTCCCCACTAATAACCAGTTGTCTAAATATGGGAACACTGTACAACCTGCTAATGTCAAGTGAGCCACCACCATGGAGAGACACCTTGTGAAAACTCTTGGTGCTATGGCTAAATCAAAGGGAAGGACACAGAACTCATAAAGTTGTCCCTCACATACGAATCTAAGGAACTTTCTGCAGTCTTCATGAATTGAAATGTGGAAGTATGCGCCTTTTAAATCTAAGACTACAAACCACATGTCCTGCTCTAAAAAGGGGATCACCTCAGCTAATGATAACATTCAGAACTTTCCAATCTTAAGGAACTTATTCAGACCCCTAAGGTCCACGATGGGTCTTCTTCCACCTCCCTTTTTGTCTATCAAAAAATAACAGGAGTAATACCCTCTGTTCACCTCTTCTGGGGGAACTCTCCTAATGGCCCCTCTGGCTAGCAGCTCTGCCACCTCATTCTTCAACAGTGGAGGTGTGTCCAAGACAGCAGAGGTGATGAGGAAAAGGTAATAAGGCAAAGACTAGAACTAAAAAAAAAAACCACTTTTTATTATTTTTAAAACCCAAGAATCAACTGTAACTTTCTCCCATTCAGGCAGAAACACTGACAATCTGTCACCAAACATTTTGTCATTGGCTAGTTATGCTACTTTTCCCTTAGGTGCATGAGCTGGGAGGGATGAAATAAGCTCCACTGACAACAGTAGGACAATCTTCTTATTCATTGATCCATCTCTGCAGGGCACACTACAGAGAGACAGAGGATTCTTAAGGATCAGGAAAAATTCTCTCTGGGAATCCAGATTCTCTCATTTTAAGAGAGCACTTGCTATGATTTGACGTGAGTAATTATGGATTCCTAGACTAACTTCCTAGAGAGCCAACATGGTGTAGTGGTTAAGAGCGGCGGACTCTAATCTGGATAACTGGGTTCAATTCCCCACTCCTCTACATGAAGCCTGCTGGGTGTCCTAGGGCCAGTCACAGTTCTCTCAGAACTCTCTCAGCCCACGTGGAGGCAGGGAATGGCAAACCACCTCTGAACATCTCTTGCCTTGAAAATCCTACGGGATCGCCATAAACCAGCTGTGACTTGACAGCACACATACAATCACAGACTATCTTCCTAGACTAATGCAGCAATTCAGCAACTCGTACATAAAGACAAAGAGAACTATTCTAATAATCAGTATAAAGAAATAGAAGAGAAAAACAAAAAAGGAAGAATAAGATCCAAGAAATTAGAGGGAAATTTAAAGTATGGTTAGGCATGCTGAAAGATCAACATGGAAATACATTAACTGAAAAGGACAAAATAAAGAAAAGATGGGAACAATACACTGAAGAACTTTACAAAAGAGATGAAAAAAATTACAGATTCCTTCAAAGAAGAAACTTTGAAGAAGAACCTAAAGTTTTAGGAAATGAAGCGGAAGCTGCACTAAGAGCAACAGGAAGAAACAAATCACCAGGAGTAGATGAGATATCAATAGAGCTATTCCAAGCCACAGAAATGGAGTCCATCAAAATCTTTAAAAGAATATGCCAACAAATATGGAAAATAAAAGAATGGCCCACAGATTGGAAATGCTCAATTTACATTCCAGTTCTGAAAAAGGAGACATCAAAGACTACAGCAACTATCAGACCATCGCATTAATTTCTCACATGAGTAAAGTGATGCTCAAAATCTTACAACAAAGACACTCTTACACTTAAGAATCTTATATCCTAATAGCGAAGTCAACCAAATCTTTGGATACTTAAATGCGGTGACTGAAGCTGTGAGCGGACAAGACGAATCTTTGTACAAGCCTGAAAAATGTCCTGGGTTTGCAGAAAAATCTGAAATCTTAAAAAAAATAATCATTGAGGGGCTTAAAAAATCTGAAAATGCTAAAAGGAGCATCTATAGCTTTAAGTATCCAATTCCCACAACCACAGATTCCTGGCTTCAGTTTCTGTCAGTAAAAGTCAGAGGGAGGGGGCTGGGTACTTTCTAGGTCTATTTTGACCTTTGAGGGAGCACTCATTGGCCACACCTGACTAGGGTTGCCAGCTTCAGGTTGAGAAATTCCTGGAAGTTTTGTGGTGAAGTCTGAGGAGAGCAGGGTTTGGGGGGGGTGACTTTAAACTGATAAGGAGGGCTTTAAACTAAATCCTATTTTGGGGGGCAGAGCCTGAGGAGGGTGGGATTTGGGGAGATAACAACAATAAAGAGTTGCGGGGAATGGCACATACACAAGGAAACATTAACTTGCAGAAGTACAGAAATGAAAACTTCAGGGCACATAAACTACGGATTTTGAGGTCTCTACACTAATGCACAGAAAACTTCAGGGCACATAAACTACGGATTTTGAGGTCTCTACACTAATACACAGAGTATGGAAAACAAGCCCTAATACAGAAAGGGGTCTATGACCTAACAGGCATTTCTGAAACTTGGTGGGATGACACTCACAACTGAAATATTAGGATTTAGGGGTACAACTTGTTTAAAAGGGATAGACAAATAAGGAAAGGGGAGGAGTTGCACTATATGTCAAGGATGTATATACTTGTGAGAAAATGCATGAATCTGAGCATGGAAATTCGGTTGAGAGTCTCTGGGTAAAAATAAAAAGAGTAAGAAATAATAGTGATATTGTGGTGGGGGTCTGCTATAGACCACCAAGCCAGGCAGAAGACTTGGATAAGACACTCCTAGGCCAGATTACAAAGTTCTCAAAGAGACGGGACACAGTATCTGCTCCAGTACCCCGGGACAGAGGTCAGACTGACTAGCCTGTAGTTTCCCGGGTCATCCCTCCTCTCTTTTTTGAAGGTTGGGATAACATTCGCCTTCCTCCAGTCTTGTGGCATATTTCCCATCCTCGAAGAAGTCTTGAAAATGATGGGCAAAGGATCTACAAGCTCTCTAGAATGTTCTTGGGTAAATACCATCTGGCACAGGGGCTTTGTACTCAATCAGTGCAGCTAGGTGCTTCTCAACAACCTCTCTGTCCATGTCAATCAGCAGCACGGACGCTGTGCCTTGCCTACTCCCATCTCTAGACGAGCCTGTTCCCTTCTTCAGGGGGAAAAAACTGCAGCAAAATCGGCATTGAGCTTTTCTGCTTTCTCTCTGTCCTCTGACTTCTGTAGTCACTGTAATCACTAATCAAAGCTTCCCAATTCCTCAGTTGCCTGAGATAGATCCTCTCCGCAGACTTGCACATTACAAAAAGCCATAGATCGCAAGAAGAGTGCAGTGTCACAGCGAGATGTCAAATTGTAATGTTATTCAGATAAATATTGCTAACTAGCAGTTGTCAACGGACTGTGTGACCAATAATGATTTTGCATCTGAAAAAATATTGTGGTGGGCTTTTATATTTGTTTTTGTTACATTTCTCCAGGAACATAACAAAACTTGTTCTCTCCTCACCAAAATAATCTGCGTTACTGAAACTGCCTCCCCCACAGCATGTGAAATCTGTGGTGGCTCAGGAATAGGATTTTATTTTATTAGGTTTATATGACGCCCTTTCCTGACTACAGTCAGGCTCAGGGTGGCTCACAACAAGGATAAAAATCAATTTAAAATACGTACTACAACATTTAAAAGACCTTATTAATTTAACATTCCAGTTGGATGGGTATTCCCTGACCTGGGGCCACAGCAGTTCTGGTTTTGCTACTGTTCCTCAATAAGACTAATTCTGGGCTGGGCCAAACGCAAACAAAATGAACCTCCAAAATCATCCAAAGCTGCTGAATGGAGATTTGGCCATCTTTATCCTGTGTCTTCTTGTTTAAGAAATCCAGTTTTTCATTAACTTTTTTATAGTTGGTTACGGTTTCTGTGAGTACATTTGTGAGTGTTTCGCTTTGTTTTTCCTCCTCTTTACATCTTGTTCCTGCAAATGTGCTTGTTTAAAACTGGGGCGTTCTGATGAAACCACAATATTGTCACATTACAATAGCAGCATCCCACTCCAGTGGTCTATGCTCACGATGCACACTCTCCTCCTGTGCTTCTCGGGGCTCCTTCTTGTGAACTTGCATCCACTGGGAACAAGTCTTCCCAGGATATTTAAAAAACATATATATTGGTCTCTATTCCACAAGCATTAATTTGTTGATCTTCCTTTGTCAGATAAAGCAAACCGTTCTCAGCAAGGTCAGGAGCGGATGGACGTGTTGCTTCCACGCCGCTACGACCTTTCGAGCTGCTTATAAACAGGATGCCACTGAGGCAGCCTGCAATGCCGTGCACCTGCCGGCCACCTCAGACCTGCTCCTGCAAACACTCGTCCCCGCTGTCAGTGCTGGGTCGGTACCGAGCTGCTAGGCGGGCACTTCATCTCTTTCCCTGTAAGGTCCTGCATGTTTGCCTCCTCTGCAGCTGGCTCACAGCTGGAGGGCTGAGGGGTTGCTGTGCTCGTTCCTGGCTGCAGGTTTGGCTCTGGCCCTGCAGGGGCTGCTTCTTTCTGTACAACCTCCGGCACAGGCTGGGGATAGAAGCCAGGGCTGCCGGCTGCCTCTTCATCAGAGGAGTCATCAGTGTCCCCTGGACCCGGCTGGACCATGACAACCAGCCAGCGTGGTGTAGTGGTTAAGAGCAGTGGTTTGGAGCAGTGGACTCTAATTTGGAGAACCAGGTTTGATTCCCCACTCCTCCACATGAAGCCAGCTGGTTGACCTTGGGCTAGTCACAGCTCTCTGGATTTGTTTCCCCACTCCTCCACATGAAGCCAGCTGGGTGACCTTGGGCCAGTCATGCTCTCTCAGCCCCACCTACCTCACAGGGTAACTGTTGTGGGGAGGGGAAGGGAAGGTGATTGTAAGCCGGTTTGATTCTTCCTTAAGTGGTAGAGAAAATCGGCATATACAAACCAACTCTTCTTCTACCACCTGCCTTTCTATGAACAGCAAAGGACCCTGAAATACCAAACAACATATGTGATACTTTAGAGGGAGTGTGACCCTATCCAGAACATGCTGAACACTTATTTCCATATCAGCCTTATTGCCAACTCACAGAACTTCCATTTTTATCAGATTAAATTTCAGCTTGCTCACCCACTGATTAAAACTTCCCACTGCCTCTCCGGGTCTGGATGGAAAGGAAAGAAGAGGAAAAGCTGTGTGGCATTCACATATTGATCACATGCTGCTCCAAATCTCTGGATAAATACATGTATTTATTTATTTCCATTTGTATCCCACCCTCTGTTCCTGCCGAGGCCAGGCTCAGGGCAGCTAACATAATTAAAACAACACAACAAGATAATAAAACCATAATTATGTTGGTAGCAACCCTGAGCTTGACTTGGCTGTGGGAGGGAGGGGTATAAATAAAAGCTTATTATTATTATTGCTATTACTATTACCTTAAGAATTTAAAACCAGTTCCCAGTTATTAATTAGTTAAATAATTAAACAAGTGGTGCTCATCTGGGCCTGGAGAGACAGTCAGGGCCCCAATTTATAGTTGGTTGTGAAGTGCCTGCGTTATAGTATTAAGTCTCAATAACCATAACACAGGAAGAGGTTGATAATTCAAAGCAGTTTGTTTATTATCTTAATAATGCATACCGGGTCGGAGCTTCCCAAATGCGCAGGACAGCTTGCACACCAGAACAAAGGATTGCCACAACATTTATAACCTCTGGTCAGGGGTGTTACAATATATGTACTATAGAGCATAGATACACAAAGACCCAATGATGGACACCTTTGGATTAGCATAGGCCTATTAGTGTGGGTTGAGGCGGGGATTTAGGTGGCTACATGATCTGGAACGAAGAAATTAAACTTAACAT
Organism: Euleptes europaea; assembly: GCF_029931775.1. Taxonomy (NCBI): domain Eukaryota; kingdom Metazoa; phylum Chordata; class Lepidosauria; order Squamata; family Sphaerodactylidae; genus Euleptes; species Euleptes europaea. The sequence goes on from NC_079316.1 coordinate 10,092,599, forward strand.
TCTTGGTGTCTTAAATCAAAGCTTTATGCCCTGTTAAGGTGGCTGGCAGTACCAGGCCTGAAAGGATGATCTCACTAGCACCTGATTCATAATGGCTGCTAGTTTATGCTAACTCAGTGCTCACACAGGGAGTGAATAGGAACCAAAGAATAATACTTGACCCCTTATGCATGGGGTATTGCCATTATATATATGTGTGCAGAATATGGTATTGTGCTAGATGCTAACCCTTATACCCCGGGCTTAGCATCTTTATAAGTGTGAATATGCGGGCTGAATATAAAAGCATATATTTCCAATACTAATGAAGATTATAGGCATTACAGTTGCAGCACAGAGGGGGTAGGGAGGCCAGCTCTGATGACACACTGTTGCTGCCCTCAATTATAGGCCTGGCACATCTCCATCTTACAGGCCCAGTGGAATTCCTTAAGATCATGCAAGGCTAGGGTTACCAACTGCCTGCATATGGCAGGCAATCTCCCGCTATCACTGCTGTTACCCGCCGACTTTCAGCTGGTTGACGGGTGGAAGTAGGTGGAGGAAGAGAGGGGGAGTGACCAGCGTCATCTACGCGCTGACGTCACTTACAGTTGTTGTGCTCCCCCATTCTCATAGAGTCCAATGAGAGCAATGAGGGCAGGAGGTTGGTTTGATTACAGCTTGCTTTATTGGCCAAGAAGTCATAACTGGGTGAGTCAGGATACAGACAAACAGCTCTGCGATCCTGTCACCGAGGCTGGGCAACAGCAAAAGATTATATAGACTTTTCACATTCCAATACAACAGTGATACATTTTCTTAACATCCGATTCTAGCTTGTCAATGCAACGTCATTAGTTTCTTCAGCGCGTGCACGAGCCTCGCTACATTAATGAATGGAGCCTGTTTCCTTGAGAAAGCTCACAGTGTCCTTTTGCAGAGCGAAGCAAAAGTTACCGAAGGGGAGGGGAAGCCTTTGGAATGTGTGTGCATATGTGCTTGGTGCTAAAGGAAAGGGGGGCCACTGGGAAGGGGCTTCTGTGGTTTTGCTTGTAAGCAACGTCTGTCAGCTAATGGCTTTTGCAAGTCAGTGGCTTATGCGTGTAGCTTGTGTGTATGTCTGAATGTAATGCAGGTATGATTACTCAGGCACAACACAGTGTAACTGGAACTGCCATCGTGAGGCTTTCCCTGCCCCCTCCTGTTCCTATCTTAAGTTTCCAACCAGCCGGTTTCTCTTTCCCCCCCCCACCCTACCGCCACTCAGCTGTTTGACGGGGTGCAGGCTTTCTTTTTTGCTTTGCCGCATCTCTGTGGCTTCCCTGGCGCCCCAGCATGCAAACATTCTTTGCTGCGCTCTGCCCCGTGTCCCAGGTTTCACAGGCAGCTTTCCTCCCTGGCTGCTTTTCCCTGTGGTTTCTCATGAGTAGCGCTACTTATGAGAAACAACAGGGAAAAGCAGCCAGGGAGGAAAGCTGCCTGAGAAACCTGGGACACTGGGCAGAGCGCAGCAAAGAAAGCTCTCAGGCTGGAGTGCCAGGGAAGCCACGGAGGCAAAGCAAAAAAGAAAGCCCTCACCCCCGCCAAGCAGCTGAGTGGTGTTAGGGCGGGGGGAGCAGAACCGGCTGGTTGGAAACTTAAGATAGGAACAGGAGGGGGCAGGGAAAGCCTCACGACGGCACTTCTGGTTACACTGTAAGCGACGTCATCGCGTAGATAACGCTGGTTGGCACCCCCAACCCCCCCTCCCTAAATCTCCTGCCGGTTGCAAGGTGGGACCTGGCAACCCTACACAGGACCCTGGTCTCACTGGAGAGGGAGTTGCACCACGCCCTGAAAAAGCCCTGACCATAGATGAGTACAGCTGGACAATCTTTGGGCCAGGAACCAGAAGTACCGGTAGGTTATTATTAGCAGAGCATAGATATTGAACAATATAGATATTGAACGACACAGGAAATAACATGGAAGCTTGAAAGACCCCACAGACGAGTTGCCAAGTGTTTGAATAGACATCTCTTAAGAACACCTAGGAGCTGTTTTCCAAGAAAGCAAAGTCCATCTCAGCAAGGTGGCCCAGACAAATACCATGATATTAAAAATACCATGTTATCGGTTGCTATTCAGCACTGTAGGAGAACCAACAAGGGAACTTTCCCCCATTAGTAAACACACCTAGATCTTCTAACAAACCAATCGAGGCAGTTGCTTCCATTACTTCAGTACTACAGACAGGCATTAGTCATGTAAATAGTGATGTCTGCTGATATATGTACCTGGAGGGGTACATTCCTATAGTGCTTGGGTAGGCTGTCAGAAGGCTTGTTGCGTATGCGTCTTCAATAAGTGCAGAGTATAAAAGGGTGAGAAAGAGAGACGCAACACCCCTTGAGAAAAAACAGGCCATCAGACAAAGAGCATTCAACCCATCAGAGGCCTTAGAAGGATACAAAGAACAGCAAGGAGAATTATGTGGATACGGGCAATATTGGCAGCTGTGCTGGCGTGTCTCCTGATTCTACACTTTCTGAAACTGCTCCAGGCATACAAGAAGTACCCCCCTGGGCCTTCTGTGATTGAGACTGCTGCACATCTGGTGCGCTCTGGATTTAGAATTCATTATGATCTTTTCACTGAGGTATTTTTTCTAAATAGTTAATCTGCTGAAATAGGCAATGAGCAAATAATTGACAGCGTGTATTTATTTATAAAGGAATGGGGGGGAATGAAAAAGGCCCATTGATTACATTCATTAGGACATGGGTCCACAACCTATGCTGTGGAGCGAAACGTGGCTCAGTGCAGAACCAAGTATGGCTCTTTTAGAAAGAAAACGAAACCTTGAAGTTAAGATATATTGGAGGGGATGGTAGGGTGGTAGAATAATCAGTGTGTGAAGGACATGGCAGGTAAAGATTTTTATGGGACTAAATGGCTTCTTAGAGATACCTTACAGAAAAGGAACCTTGGATACGTTCATCGAGTTCCTTCTGCTCTGAGGTAAGGAGGGCATCTTGAAACTTGGGTGATTCCCACTGGCCGTACAGGGAGGCAGGACTAATCTGATCACTTCCTGTCTCCCAGGCGGGAATCTTCTGAGCTCAATTTAAATACTTTCTGAGATAATAATAAGAAAGACAGGAAGAAATGCAAACATAGAACATTAATGAGAACAGGTGAAAACTCTGTCATAGTGCAAGGTGTTAGAACAACAGAAAAGGGAGGTGAATTGTTTAGTTTTTTGTTTTTTTGAAGAAGTGTTTGATTATGTAATTGTTGACAATCCAGAAAGTGCTCGTGTTGTTACTTGCTCAACGTACTGTCTAAATCTTAATCATTCGTCTTCTTTCTCTCAGTCTTTTTGTGTGAGCAAGATGCCCTCCTTACCTCACAGCAAAAGGAACCCTCACGGTAAGCATCCAAGGTTCCATTCTTGCTCTGAGGAGGAGGACATCTTGAAACTTGGGATTTCCAATGCTGCTGTCCCTCAGTCCGGGTGGGAACTAATCCTTATCCACCACAAGTTGCAACACTCTATGTCTAAAGGCTGTATCAGCTGAAGAAAATGAATTAAGCTTGTAGTGTCTGACGAAGTCAAGATGGAGGACAATGTAGCCATCTTGCATCTCTCTTCTACTGAAGCTTGACTATTGAAGGCAGCATTGGTAGCTGTGCTTTGCACAGAGTATGCTATGGTGCCTGGAAATATGGGAATGTCGCTGGCCTTGTAGGCCTGGAATATACATTGTCTAAAATCATGGCTGATTGTTGACCTAAACATCTTCTTCCCCTTGTTTGAGGTAGTCAGTTATATAAATAAGGAGTTTGTTTTTCTGATGATCTCTGTGGCGCTCTTTCAGGGCGTCCCCTGTCAATGGCGATTCCACTGTCCCCCAGAATGCCCTTCCAGGCTTGAGCTTCCTTGGCCTCAGAAAGGGGGGTGAGCCTCGCTAGCCTGCGAGGCCTTCCTTTCCCCTTTGTTAGCTCCCAGAGCCAGTCTTGCTTCAGCCCGACTCTGCAGCCCTCTCCTCTTCTGCAAACGCACCAGAAGATACAGATATAGAATTCAGTGAAATCCCCATTTTTCGTGAGAACTGTGAAGACTACGGAGTAGACTCCTGAATGGCATTCATAAAGAGGAACTGGCTCTATTGTGTTCATCTGCAAGAGATGTTCAATGGCAGTTAAAGTCCTTGCTTGCTTCTCTGCACTGAGGGATCTAAGGGATTGGAGAAAATGATCTGGGGAGAGAATGGTGATCTCTGTGACATAACCGAATTGAATGATTTGCAGTACCCAGAAGATGGGTTGTGATTGCATCCACTGGGTTTGAAATTGTTGTAGTCTTCCCCCCACTGCCAATGGCCTTGTGTCACTGTTTTCCTTGTTTGACAGGCCTATCTTTCTTGTCAATAGGCTTGGAAATGAGGTGATCTGTTGAATCACACTCCTCTGCACAAGGACCCTCCGCTACTTGACCATGGAGTTCTCCTATGGTCAGATCTGGAATGAGATGGTGCATGGTAGGATCCAAAGGAGTTCATTGAGAAAGATCCCCTGGTATCCTTTCGTAGATATCTGGGCATGGTCTTTTTCTCATTTCTGGTCTCCACCAGGATCTTATCTAGCTTATCTCCAAACAGCCTGCCACCTTGGAAGCAGTAGGCCATCACTGTCAGCTTGGGATAAGGATCAGTTTGCCATGCTCTTAGCCATAGAGCATGTCTCATGGTAGCTGCCGCAGCCATTGAGCAAGCCACAAAAGTCATGGTGTTGAGGGATGCATCTGCCAGGAAGGTGACCGCTTTGAGGACACGATTAACTCCCGATTAACTCCCGTTGCTCTTCTATTGTCGCTGGGAATTAGCTGGCTCAGTTTTCAAGCCCAGACAATTGAAGCGCTGGATATTAGAGCTGTTGTTGTCGCTGCTCTTATAGCTAGTGCTGAAGCCTCATGGGGTTTTCTGGAGGCATAGTCTGCTTTCCTATCTAGGGGATTTTTGTAGATCCTATGCCATCCTCTGATAGTAGATCTGTTGATTGTAGCACAGCAATGGGGGCATCCACCAATGCAGGGGTCTCAAAACTGTGGCTCCAGAGCCGCATGCGGCTCTTTGGCCCGTTGAGTGCGGCTCTCCGAACTTGGTTTGGAGCCCCTGCTCTTGCACCCACTCACGCCGGCGCGCCTGAGAGAGAGAGAGAGAGCGGGCGAGCGGGCGCGCTGTCTCCCCCCCCCCCACCGTGGAAAATGGCCGGGTCCCCCTTTCCCTCAATGGTTGGGAAGCTAAAGCCTCCCCTCCCCTCTAGCAGCGCGATTGCTGGGTGGGCAGTTCCTGGCCCCCCCGCCTATCAGCTGTTGGGCTGGGCGGGCTTCCTTTGGTAGACCTGGCCTCCGGCTGAGTCCCATTGGGAGGCCATGTCTACCCACTGTCTTCCCCTTCCCTTTCAGATCTCCAGCACAGGCACAAGCACACAAAAAGAGTCCCTTTCCTCATTTACAAGGCTTCCCTCCTGAGTGTGTGGCATTGCTTTTTTCATTTGCAGTGCCGTTGCTTGGGTTTGCTTTCGTGTCACATGAAAGAGCTGCGGCAACCTTTGCTCCCAGTTATGTGAGAAACATAATGCCAGTGCAAGGAGGGCTGGTGAGAGGAGGGGAGCCAGCTTTAGATGGGGAGGTAGCCTTCACTGCACGAAGAAGGGTAGAAATGCCATCACTTAAGAAGTAAACACTGGGAGGCATGGCTGAGCCATTCAGTTGAGCATACAAGCATCTTGTTGTGCGTCCATGCTACGTATTTGTTTCTTGATACCAGGAAAAGGGGAGAGAGGACAGCATCACATCAGACTTCTGAACGGGTAGTGATGTGAAACGTTTGATTGCAGCCAGCAAAATGAAGTAATGAACAATCACAGGCTATATATGGCCCAAAAAGGGAGGGGGTCCTACACTGGTTTTTGTTGTTGTTTATTCTGATACTGGAACTTTCCAAAGCTGTTATGGTATTTGTTTGTATGTGTGTTTTGTATGCATGGCCTGGCCCGGCCAAATGACATTTATGTCATATCTGGCCCTCCTAACAAATGACTTCGACACCCCTGGTCTAGATCTTCTCCAGGATCGGGTTCCTCAGAGAAATCCAAAACCAGAATGTATATGTTCTCAAACACTGAGAAATCTTTTCTGGGTTCTATTTATGAGGATTGAATATTATGACAGAATAGTTTTCAGTATTCTTCTCCAGAATCCTGCAGGGCCTGCATCTCCTGATATGTTCTGCTGAGATAGTTGTACTCATCTGAGCAGTGAAAACACTTGCTTCTTATTAAACTAGAAAAACAATATGGTCTTTCCTGGCATAGTGCGGTCAGACCAACATTTTTCATGGGTCTGGAAGGAAGGGTATGCCTTGCGCTTAAAGGATCAGATTTTTCAGTATGCACATTACCTCATTCCTTGGAAGCTCAACGCTGTTTCAACGCAAAACGAACCCAGCTTTTCCCATTCCTCTTCTGGCCCGAATTAAACCGTTCATCCTGGCTCACTCTGGAGTCACAGAGTATGCATACTCTGTTCTCGGGTAGAGCTTTGCCCCACCCTTTTCCAAACCCCTCTTCAAGGCAACATGCAGATAGCCAAACAGGGGAAGCACAGAAGATTGGCTTCTCTCACAGCGAATCACAAAGCAGTGTGTAAAGAGGCAGAGATTCAAGTGCTTCTTGCTTCCTCGGAGCTCTTTCTGAGCAAAAGAAAGGGTTTTTTAAAACAAGGCTTGGATTTCTCCCCACCCCCTCTTTCAGATTGCTCCATTTTTTGTTCTTAAAATGCTTTTTTATGTGACAGTTGGGTCTGGGGGAAGGAAATCTTCTCTCACAGTGAGTACTGCAAAGTCAGCCAATTACAGAGCAGCATTTAAAGGGGTGGGGCTTGATTTGAACTTGGAAGACTGCTTTTCTGTATTCATGCCTCCATTAGCACACAGTTTCATCCCTGATCATTCCAGCCAATGCATACAGTTTTCCGCAACCCAGGTTACTTTGATCTTGGTTGAAACGGGGAATAAAGGCGGTTAAAGCGACCATGCATAAATGACCACAGATTCTCCTTGATTTTCCACTTTACTCCCAATGTCGAATTTGCTAGTGTATACTTCTGGCCCTGTAATTCCTTTGTAATTTGTTGAACCATCCCTAGAGGCTAAGGCTTGGACAGCAACCTTTTTAGATTAAAAATCTTCTATTCTTCAGAAGGGTGTTGTTTGTATTGGCTTGCTAATGATGTTTTTTGAAGCACATGGACAAAATTAGTTGATAATAGGCTACAGAAACTGTTTTTTTCTTTTAAGCAAATGGAGTGCCCCAATGTGTTTCTTTCAGACATGATACCAAGAGGTGCCTCTTTTGACAGGTTGACGTAGACCAAGCCTCTTCTCCCACCACCTTGACTGCTTGAAGCTTGGGCATCATTCTTTAATAAAAAGCCAAACATCAGGAATGAATGAAAATTGCATTCCTGAAATAAATGTCTATGCAGTGCAAGGAACAGTTGGGAAGAAGAGATGGCTGGAGGTGAGTGACCTAGGTCACAGCTTCCAGAAGAAAGTAGCCTTATTTATGTCTTTAAAACATTTTATTAGCCGCCTTTCTCTCTAGCAGACTTACAACATAAATAAAAGGATTATTTAAAAAAAACACAATGAAAATAAAATAAAACAACAATGATAAAATCCCATAACAAGTCACCATTTAAAAACTCCAATTAGAGCTGTCAATAAATAAAAACTAAGGCTGCAATCCTGAAGTGGAGGGCCAAATCTCCTTAGTAGCCGGCGTGACCCCACGCTGGTGTAGGTGCCACTTTATCACGGAGTAGGGGGGCACCTACCCTGGGGAGGCAAACACCCTGGCATCCGGGAGCCACGGAGCTACGCCGGCCCCTACTGCCAGCACAGCCACTCCGGGAACTAAATCCCAGAAGGGAACGCCCGTGCCACCATAGAGGAGGTGTTCCCGAGGGTGGAGCTGCTTTTAGCCAGCTTCCTCACCCCTTTCAGCCCAGGAATGCCCCTTGATGTGGGTGGCGTGGCTATGCCACCTTTTTTGGTGGCATAGCCCTGCTCAAGTCAGTGGGGCTTTTTTGCCCTTTTTCGATTTTTTTACTTTTAAAAAACAGATTTTTTTCTTCTCCGCACTTTCCCATGCTCACTAGAACCAAACCCAGTTGGAATACCATATTTGAGCTAAGTTGGTGCTGAAGTGGGTTTGGGAAGCTGCAGAGCTGAGCCAAGGAAAGCCCAGAAGGTGGGCAACTACATGATGACTATGTTGTGCTGAAGCAGAGCAAGGGGGGGGGTAGGTGCAGAACAAAAACTCATGTGGAAGCAAGCTACGTCATGTAGGTCAGCAGAGGCAGCAGTGAACACCATATGTTAATCTGAAAAAAACAAATGAATGTAACATTTATCTCCTTCTACCTGCAGGCAGCAAAAAAACATGGACACGTTTTCACTATATGGATAGGGCATTACCCTCTGGTAATAGTGTCTGGAGTCCAAGCTGTGAAAGAAGCTCTAATAAAGCATTCAGAAATATTCGCGGGGAAACCAGTGACCCCTTATTTTAACGCTGTAGCAAAAGAAAAGGGTAAGTTCTTGTAAAAACCTTTTACTTCTTTTCATTCCAGAGACATAATAAAGGAACGTTAAAGAAAAGTCTTTTAGAAAGGAAAAGCATGAAAGTTTCAGCCAGTTGGAGATTTCGCTATCCAGCAGGCAGTATCCCATGACTCAGTATGCAGAAGGTGTGGTTCTACTATGTTCCTCTGTATTGGTGGGGTCACTCTGGAGACATGTGTGGAGGGGGGGCTCAAATGAGGAGGGACAAGAAGCTGAAAGCAGCTCTGCTGAGGGGAGGGGGCATTTTCACGTCAGAACATCAGAATAGCCCTGCTGGATTAGACCAGTGAGGGTCCGTTCAGTCCAGCATCGTGTCTCACACAGTGGCCAACTGGTTCTTCTGAAAGTCCAACCACAGGGCATAGAGGCCGAGGCCTTCCCCTGATGTTGCCTCCTGGCCCTGGGATTCAGAGGTTGACTGCCTCTGAACGTTGAGGTTCCCTTCATCACCATAGCTAGTAGCCACTGATAGACCCACCCTCCATGAATCTAACCCTCTTTTGAAGCTGTCTATGTGTGTGGCCGTCACTACATCCTTTGACAGCAAATTCCACACTTCACTCACTCTGTGTAAATAAGTATTTCCTTTTGACCATCCTGAATCTACTTCCCATCAGCTTCACTGGATGCCTTTGAGTTCTAGTGTTTTGGGAGAGAGAGAAAACCTTTATTGTGTCCCCCCTTAGTTGTCTCTTTTCCAAAGTGAAACGTCCCTGACTCTTCAGCCTTTCCTTGTAGGGAAGGTGCTCCAACTCCCTAATCATCTTGGTTGCCCTCTTCTGTACTTTTTCCAGCTCTGCAATGTCCTTTTTTGTGATATGGTGACCAGAACTGTACACAGTACTCCAAATGAGGCTGCAGCATAGATCTATATAGGGGCATTATAGTAACAGTTGTTTTATTTTCAACGCCTTTCCTAATAAACCCTAACACAGAATTTACCTTTTTTATTGCTGCAGCACACTGGGTTGACACTTTCATTGAGCTCTCTACTATGACCCCAAGATATTTTTTGCTCTCAGTTTAGGCAAGTTCAGACCCCATCAGCCTATCCTTGGAAGCTGGGATTTTTTTTTTGGGTCCCTGTTGGGAATTAGACAGCAAGTTTTGTTTACGTCAGGACAACAAAGATAGTTAAATGTTTATAGTTGTTTGCATAGTCACAGAGAACAGGGCTGGCCACTTGTGTGTGTTAAGTGCCGTCAAGTCGCTTCCGACTCACGGCGACCCTATGAATGAAAGTCCTCCAAAAGATCCCCCGTCATCCCCAAATTCCATCCTGGACATAGCCACCCTACTCCCCCGTCCCCAGCTGGTGGCCAGGGGGAACCTGGCAACCCTAGTTCTGACCCTCTCCAAGGGGAGTGGAAAACCTCTCCCCCAAAGCTGGAGTTCTACCCCTCAGCTGCTTTCTCAGATGACAAGCGGAATTCTGACACTTCCCACCATATATTTCTCCCAACGTTCATGCTTTGAATTCTGACACGTATGCCACAGCCCAGTGTATTAGGCAAAGACTGATTCTTCATCAGCATTGCAATTCTATCACAATAGGTAGCTCTTGAATGTTTAGACATGAACTACATTCGATTTCAATGTTTCTAGACTGACAACTTAAATCATTGTTAACATGAATTGCTCCAAGTTATAATGTCTCATTGATTTTTGATGGCCTCAGGTATTGTATTCTCAAATGGTCATACTTGGAAGCAGCAAAGGAAGTTTGGGATGTCTACCATGCGGAAGCTGGGAATGGGAAAGAAAAGTGTGCAGAACCAAATAGAAGAGGAGGCCCATTACCTTGTTGAGGCTTTTGCACATGCAAAGGGTATGTTTTACTGGGATCGGGTTGGCACGCTCTGCTCTACAGAAATCTTTTCTGAGGATTGTCTCCTGATATATTACCTTGAATGTGTGAAATAATTTAGCGCTGCATTTTCAGGGTGATTTGACTGATTAGTTTTGAAAGTATCTCAGGACGGTTTCTTTTTACTGCAACATGACAACTCTTCTGGACTTCTGCTTCAGAGTTTTTCCATGTTCAGACACCTTGACTATCCAGCATGCCCGATTCCCTTAAGCCATGAGGAGGCTCAGCTGATTCTTGCACTGATTGCTGCAAGTCCAAATGACAAATCATGCTCTACCAAAGAGGCACAGCTGACACCATCCAAAGTCAGGACTATGTGACATTAGCCAAATACACTCACAAATATGTTAGCATTTCTTCTTTGAAGCTCCCTGCTACAGAAATGCCATTTTTTGATGCGTCGTCAGCATACAGTAAGGTTGAAATAGGAGTTTGTGACAATAATGGGGGATGGAACTGTTGGTTATTTAATCTGACGTCCATGTCATTAATATAGAGGTTAAACAGCCAGCAAACAACCCTGTCTTACTCCCTTCTGTAAAGAAAAGGAATTAGACAGATACAAGAGCAAGCTCAGGATCAACTAGCTGACCTCGTTTCAGATTTTTAAAAAAATCTCACAGTCTGCTGAATAATTTGTGAAACCGTAATGAGTTCTCGAACTGGGTTCATTAAAACATATCCCAAGATATTTATAAGATTTACACTGTTTAGTTAGATATCTCTCTATAGTCCATTCATATTTCTTAGATCGCGTTCCAAAATCCTCTCCCCTTTTTTTTGAGTAATGAATGCTAAACTTCTCCCTTTTATAGAAAGCATCAAATTTAGCTTGCATCTGTCTCATCTGTCTTTATTTATTGATAACAGAACCATTTCATCCGCATGCAACAGGACTGAAACTTTATTTGACAGCTTAGTAGGAGGGGGGAAATCAAGAGAGGCTATCTCATGTTCACCAGCTTCCTGTCCAAGAAATCTGATTCTTCATATTAACAAGAGATTTAAAACAATTGTTAATGTTTCGCATATACCTTGGTTTTCAGGGCAGCCAATTGACCCTTCATTACTCGTCGCTAATTCGGTCTGCAATGTGATATGTATTCTGGTTTTTGGACATCGGTATTCTGCTGATGATGAAGAATTCGTCAAGCTGATTAAATCTGTTAAATACAGTACAAAATTTGGAGGTACCTTCTTTCACCTTGTGAGTAGTATGTTTAGCCTGAAGAGAAGACTGAGAGGGGATATGATAACCATGTTCAAGTACTTGAAGGGCTGTCATATAGAGGATGGTGCCGAGTTGTTTTCTGTTGCCCCAGAGGGTCGGTCCAGAACCAACGGGTTGAAATTAAATCAAAAGAGTTTCCATCTAGACATTGGGAAGAATTTTCTAACGCTGAGAGCGGTTCCTCAGTGGAACAGTCTTCCTCGGGAGGTGGTGGGCTCTCCTTCCCTGGAGGTTTTTAAGCAGAGGCTAGATGGCCATCTGTCAGCAATGCTGATTCTATGACCTTAGGCAATTCATGAAAGGGAGGCCATCTTGGCCATCTTCTGGGCATGAAGTAGGGGGCACTGGGGGTGTGGGGGGGAGGCAGTTGTGAATTTCCTGCATTGTGCAGGGGGTTGAACTAGATGATCCTGGTGGTCCCTTCCAATTCTACGATTCTATGAATGCAACCATGTAGCATGCCCAATGCAGCATTTGTGAGTGAGCAGGATAGAACATTCTTCATAGAATCATAGAGCTTGAAGGGACCACCAGGATCATCTAGTCCTAAAGTGTTTTCTTCCTTTAGATGACTGCTGCAACTCCAGAGACTTGGTCTTTGGCTATATGTTACATCATCCTTGGGGAAACTGCTAAGGAAATCCCCCTGGCCTAGGGGTAAGGTTAGGGGGGTCACAATGTGACAATGGCAGTTCTCCTGCACTGGATTAAGTTGATTGTTGATCCCATCCAGTGCACTCTGGCATTTCCATGGACTTGGGCCCAGGAACAGTCTTTCATTTACTGAGAGTTAATGTGCTTGCCCTCAAGTGTATTCCAGGCCACGATGCTAAAGAGGCTACTCAGCCTGTTCACTGAAGTGCAATATTTGCTTTTGTTTTTTCCTGCAGCTGTATGAAGGGTTCCCATGGATCATGAAACATATCAAATGGCCATACAAGGAGGCATTTTCCGCTGTAGATTTCATGCTTTCACATGCAAGGAGAGAGATAGAAAAGCACAGGGCACAACCAACACCATATGAGCCACAAGATTACATCGATTACTATCTACTGCAGATGGAGAAAGTAAGTGTTAAGTCCATGTGGGGCAACACACAAGGACGAAGACGGCGTTCCAGAAATGACTACAGTGATCGGACCCCTGCTTATATGCCCGCTTGGCCGTCTGTGGCCACTTCCCCCACCAGTCCGTGATTGTGGGGAAAACCCCAGTAGCCAATGGGAGCATACAGTTCAGGAGCCCTGAGGAACTCCAAGCACCACAGGGTGCTTGTTTCCCCCTGATGCAATTACAAGAAACTGGTTTCCCTTGATTCAATTACACATACAGACATGCATACATAACACCCCTCCCCTGCAAGTCTGAGCCCCACCACCACCACCTAGCACAAAAAGTCCTTGAGGTGGCTCGGGCGTGACCGGGCCCATATAACACATGTACAGAAGTAATGAAGATGGCTTACAGTGCTGTCCTAAGCAGTGTTACACCCCTTTCAGTCTGCTGAAATCAATAGGCTTAGAAGATGGTGTAACTCTGTTGGGATGACACTGCCTATCTCTTACATCTCTTTATTCATCCTCCTTACATGAATTAAACAATAAAGTTTATCTGAAGGAGGATATAATCCAAGCAAGGTGGCCATGGAATGGATACTGATATCTCACTTCCTAACTTGTAATGGCACAGACATTATACGTAACCCCTTTACACTGTTTGTTAACTGCTACTTATTCTTTGGTTCCATGCCCCTAGTAAAATATTCAGATCAGAAACCACTCATCCCAAGTAGGGTGCATAGTTAGCACAGCGAAAAGCAGATTAGTTTTCCCTGATGCCATCAAACCACTCCGTCATACAGTCAATCAGAGCTGTCAATGAAAGGCACATTGAAATCAGGAATATGGAAAATGAGCCATTGTGCCAGACTTAGGGCTGCCAGCTCTGGGTTGGGAAATACCAGGAGATTTTGGGGAGGGAGCCTGAGGAGGGTGGGGTTTGGGAAGGGGACATCAGTAGGATAAAATGCCATAGAACGCATCCTCCAAAGCAGCCATTTTCTCCAGGGGAGCAGACCTTGGTCTTCTGGAGATCAATTGTAACTAGCATTGCCAACCTCTGGGTACTAGTTGGAGATCTCCTGCTATTACAACTGATCTCAAGCCGATAGTAGGGTTGCCAGGTCCCTCTTTGCCACCGGCGGGAGGTTTTTGAGGCAGAGCCTGAGGAGGCTGGGGTTTGGGGAGGGGAGGGACTTCAATGCCATGGAGTCCTATTGCCAAAGCAGCCATTTTCTGCAGGTGAACTGATCTCTATCAGCTGGAGATCAGTTGTAATAGCAGGAGATGTCCGGCTAGCACCTGGAGGTTGGCAACCCTAAGCTGACAGAGATCAGTTCACCTGCCTTTGGAATCTTAGATCAGTTCACCTCAATAAAATGGCTGTTTTGATAACTGAAGTCTACAGCATTGAAGTCTCTCACCTCTCTAAACCCCGCCCTCCTCAGGCTTTGCCCAAAAAATCTCCAGGTGTTTCGCAACTTAGAGCTGGCAACCCTGATTGCAACAGCAGGAGATCTCCAGGTGCTGCCTGGAGGTTGGCAACCCTAGCCAGACTAAATCACAGGGGAAAGGGATACTGGAATGTATGTAGCTCATTCTCTTTTCACACTGTACAACAAGTAATACTACAGACACAACCCCCCCTCCTTTGCACCCCATAGTGGAAAATTTAGAATTGTTGACATCCTCCAGTTCCATACCCCCAATCAAAATGAGAATGCAAAACTCCAATTCACTAATATACAAGAATTTAAAAGGCAGAAACAAACATTCCCTTTTCCACACTTGAACGATCCAGACTATGGCCACATCCATAGAGGTGCAATAGTTAAGAATTCACAATTAATATTTAAGAAGCGTACATTGTTTCTCAAGTCACACAATCCAATTCTCTTTTCAAGACAGAACACAGTAAATCTCTGTTATCTTTCCTGTTGGATATTTTAACTTGCCCATTCGCCCGTACTGTCCTGATGCTTCTCGTATACTTTTTACATAGCCTTACAACTATGGATGAAAAACCGGCTGATAGTTCTTTCATTGATCAGGTTATCGAGTTAGGGTTGTCAGATCCTTCTTTACCATCGGTGGAAGGTTTTTGGGGTGGAGCCTGAGGAGGGCAGGGTTTGAGGAGGGGAGGGACCTTAATGCCATAGAGTGCAATTGCCAAAGCGGCCATTTTCTCCAGATGAACTGATCTCTATCGGCCGGAGATCAGTGGTAATAGCAGGAGATCTTCTGCTATTACCTGGAGGTTACTATCAAAGAGAACACCTCTGCACTTATACCTACAGGTTTGGAAATCAGCACAGGAGCGAATGTTTCTACTTAAGTGCAGGTTATTATTGAGTGCTACAATATCAAAACATCAAACATTATACAAACACATATTATCTATCCTACTCAAATATATACAAAGCGGAGAATCCTATTTGATACATAGTCCTTATCATGAATCTTTGAATCTCAGGCGTGGAGTTCCACCTTGATCCCAAATAGTGTTATCAGGAAGAAGCAGTAGAAAAGGTCCAGAATTGGTACCACAAATGGAAACAGAAATGGAAACAGAATTCTTCTTCAGTCCCACTTCTAATCAATTCAGCAGTAGTTCTTATACTTGTATTATTCTTCCAACATTAATTTTCATAGCTTCTTCATATATCGAATCCCTCCCATTATATCCTTCTCCCTTCTTTCTAGAAACATTTTCTGTCTTTGGACCGTGTTTTAGGAATCAAAGCAAAAATAATTGTAAAACACATTTCATTTTTTCCTGGTTGTCAATAACAGAGCAAGAATGACCCTACTTCAACATACGACTACGAAAACCTGTTGCAGTGCATTTCTGACTTCTT
The DNA here is from genome assembly GCF_029931775.1 of Euleptes europaea. Taxonomy (NCBI): domain Eukaryota; kingdom Metazoa; phylum Chordata; class Lepidosauria; order Squamata; family Sphaerodactylidae; genus Euleptes; species Euleptes europaea. The sequence continues at coordinate 10,108,270 of NC_079316.1, forward strand.
TTCTGCCGCGACAGACACAACCAGCGACACTCTGCAGTGGGGACTGCTTCTTATGGTGACTCATCCAGTTATCCAAGGTGAATAAGAATTGTGTAATGTAAACAAGAGTCATTCTATTCTTAGCAGTTTGTTAAAGAGTTCATAACTTTGGGCTGATTAATATATCAGCACAAGCTGGGGGTCTGTGAAGAAAAGGTGGGAAGATTTGGAATTTTCCCTGTACAGAAATAGATCCCCACTTCCAGGTTTCTATAACGTCTTAAAGGATTGAATTTATTTATTTATTTAGAATATTTCTATGCATTCTCTTCAGAGTCCTGCTCAAGTCAACTTAAAATTAAAACAATATAACAAATATAAAACATGAAACCATAAAAAAACAGCAATTGGGTATAAACATTATAAAAACTATCCATAAGAACATAAGAAAAGCCCTGCTGGATCAGACCAAGGTCCATCAAGTTCTGCAGTCTGTTCACACAGTGGCCAACCAGGTGCCTCCAGGAAGCTCACAAACAAGACAACTGCAGCAGCAGCATCCTACCTGTGTGTTTGAAGAAATACTTCCTTGTATCAGTTTTGAATTTCTTACCCTCCAGCTTCAGCAGATGACCCATATTCTAGTATTAGAATACTCCATACCATGCATAATTTTATAGACCTCTATCCTGTCTCCCCTTAACCGCCTTCTTTCCAAGCTAAACAGTCCTAAGTGTTTTAACCGTTCCTCATAGGGCAGTTGCTCTAGACTCCTGATCATTTTGGTGGCTCTTTTCTGCACCTTCTCAAGCGCTGCAATATCCTTTTTTTGGTGTGATGGCCAGAACTGTACATATTCCAGCTGGGAGGCGGGGGCACACAGTGCCAGCTGGGCGCATGTGCCAGCTCGCTCTGTGAGGCCCTGCCCGCCTCCCAGGGCATTCACTCCATAGGACAAGTTTTTAGAGGTGGAAAACAAGATTTTTTTCTTGTTTTCCTCCTCTAAAAACTAGGTGCGTCTTATGGAAAGGTGTGTCCTATGGAGCGAAAAATACAGTATCTCCCTTAAGATGTCAGGATCTTCTTCTCTCCAGTTTGCGAAGAGCATGCATATTATATTAAGTGGTGCGGAACATAGGCAGGATAATGCAGTCATCTTCCTTGAGAGCTTCCTAGAAGCACCTGGTTGGCCACTGTGTGATCAGACTGCTGAACTTGATGGGTCTTGGTCTGATCCAGCATGGCTTTTCTTATGTTCTTATCTGTAGCTACCACTCAGTGTATATTGAGATTTTTAATGTTAAACCTCAGAAACTAATTTCAGATGGTATATATATCTCCTAATGATTGTTCAACTTTCCACAGACAGAAGAACTGTCCAAAATAAATCTTACATTTTCCATCCTTTTCCGCAGAGAAAGCCCAGAAGGAGATAGAAGATGCTTTTGGTTCCTCGCAATCAATTGTCTATCAAGATCGGAAGAAAGTGCCCTACACCTTTGCTATGGTTCATGAGATCCAGCGTTTCAAATGTATCCTATTAGCTGGGAACCCTAGAGTGTGTTTGGAGGACGCGACCATTCTTGGTTCTTTCATTCCAAAGGTACAAGAAGATTGTTAGAGATGCAATTCTGTATTCCAAGAACAAAAAATATCCAAGGGGCATTTTAAGAAAATATCGGACTCGGACCTGGGAAACTCAGGTTCAAATCCCAATCGCATCATGTAAGCTTGATGGGTGACCTTGGGCCAGTCACACACTCTCAGACTTGACCTGGCACGTATTTGGATGGGAGATCTCCAAGGAATACCAGGGGTGTGAAGCAGGTCAAAAGGATAGCATTCTTCTGATTCTCTTGAGATTCCACAGTTAATTTTTGTTCTAAATTTTGTAAATCCCATAGTATATTGTTTGTCAGTTGTAATTGTCTTTTCTTCCACACCACATTTTTCTGAATAATAAAACCTCTAACCACTGCCTTAAAGGCGTCCCAGACTGTGTTTAAAGTAGTTTCTCCATTCATATTAATCTCAAAAAAGTCATTAATAAGAGTAGATAATTCAATTCTTATTTTCTCATCTCTCAAGAGTCTATCATTTAGTCGCCATCTAAATGCTTGTCTATTGTTCCATTCAAATGAAACCGGATTGTGGTCCGAAAAGGTTCTTGGTATAATATGTACTTTACGTAGTTGTGTAAAGATTGATTTACTTGCCCAAATCATGTCTATTCTGGAGTGGGAGTCATGTCTTGCTGAGTAAAAAGTGTATTCTTTAGCTGTTGTGTTCATTGTTCTCCAAATGTCTTGCAGTTTGAATTCTTCCATCGCTTGAAAAAATGTTTTCGGGAGACATCCTTTTTTTTCATCTTTAGCTTTAGATTTTTTATCCAAGGCAGGTATAGCGACTCCATTGAAATCTCCCATCAACAGGATCTGTTCTTCTGCAAATTGAAGTAGGGTAGGGGCATATATCCCAACTACCAAAGTTTTTTGACCTAATATTTTTGTTCTAATTATCACTATTCTGCCTTCTTCATCTTTGTAAACAAGTTCAGGATTCAAATTGCTTTGTGCATATAGAACTATCCCCTTAGCCTTTGTTTTACATGATGAGATAAACATTTGTCCCAGTGTTTTCCTATCCAAATATTTTCTATCTTTTTTTGAAAATGGGTTTCTTGTAAGCATATCAAGGAATATTTTTGTTTTGGTAAAAATCTGAAAATTCTCTCTCTTTTAATTTTCTCATTGAGTCCATTCACATTCCATGAAATTACTCTTGCCTGATGTTTGAGTTGTTAAAAAATCAATTTAAGATGATATTCCACCGGCTGCTCCTTTCAGAGGCAAATCATCCTCTTCTTATTGTTGTTGCTCCTGTTCCGGAGTTAAGCCCACTAGTTGTTTCTTATATCTTCTCACAAATTTTCCAATGTCTTCCGGTGAAGCGATAACAAATCTGATCTCTTTGTAGGTAAAAGCAACACCTTGTGGTAGTATCCAACGGTATCTTATTCCATTTTTCCTAAGCATTGTAGTAAGGTCCTTATATGTATTCCTTTTTACCATTAGGTGACGGGGAATGTCTTTTAAAATTATCAAAGGTGTTCCTTCTACTGTCAAAGGTTTCTCATAATGAATTTACATAATGGTGTCTTTCATTCTGATATCGTAAAAGGAGATAATAATATCCCTAGTTGTGGTCTTCTTTATCCTGGCCGGCAAAGGTATTCTATATGCTCTATTTATTGCATGTCCCTGTTCAGGTATTTGACATAGCTCAGCCAGTGCTTTTATGATGTCTTCTCTTGTGTCACCCAATTCTTCTGGTACATTGCATAGGCGAAGATTATTCTCTCTCACTTTTAAGTCCATCATGGCTATTTGATCCTTAACCATCTCTTCCTGGCAATGGATTACCTCAAATTGTTTATCATAACTTTCCACTTTTTTCTTAACCTCTTTTTGTTCTTCAGTCATTTTCTTAACCGAGGAATCCATTGTTTTCATGTCTGTTTTTAATGTTGTGACTTGCACTTTCATGTCCAAACTGTATTGGTTTTTGATGGTGTGTTGATGGGTTCATACGTACAACTTCAGACTTCATTAAGGAAATACTTCTTTACACAGCAAGTGGTTAAAATGTGGAATTCAATGCCAGTGTAGTGATGGCCACAAGCACAGATGATGTTGTGAATCAGAGTCGAGGAATCATGATTGTGGTTACAGAAGAATCAGATCACAGCACACAACAAAACAGAGACAAAGACTTTTGTCTTAATCAAACAAAATCTTTTACTTATCTAACAGGATGGGGTACTAGGGTTCAAACACAATAAATCCTTTCTACATGACTAGTTCCCTACAAAACTTGTTAGTTTGCACTAACCGGTATCTACAGGCTTAAAATCCATTGTTTGTTTCCCAGCTCAGGAGAGCTGAAACAAACATCTTTCTGGTTTGAGATTCAAAATGTGACTGAGAAAAACTTTTCCTATCTTAACAAAGGAACAGGGCAATAAAGACACAATTACTACTATGTGACCCAAGGCTCCTTTGCAATGGCGATTTGTCAACCAATAGAATACTGACATTTGTTATTACATCATCATCTTGAGACTAACTTAACTGTTGACATAGACAAATTAACTCTTTAACTGTCTTGACAGAAATGGAACTCGCATTGAATCCCCAACAGATGACTAGACAGATTCATGGAGGAGAGGTCCATCAGGGGCTATTAGCTATAGTGAGTAAAGTGAACCTCCACAAACAGAGGCAGCAAATCTCTGAATACCATTGCTCGGAGGCAACATTAAGGGAAGGCCTCCATGCCCTCCAGGGGAACTAGCTGGCTGCTATGTGAAACAGCACCCTGGACTAGATACACCGCTGGTCTGACCAAGCCGGGCACTTCTTGTGCTATTTTGTTATGCTGTTGTTTTTTTAAAAAGTGAATTCTGAGTTCTAAGAGGATCCGCACTGAGACAGCGAGGGACAAAAGCAAAAGGTGCTGATGTGGATGCGTTCTAAATCAACTGACTATTCCTTGCAGGGATCCATAGTTGTTCCAGATGTACGCTCAATTCTTTATGATCCCAAGCTATGGGAGACCCCTCTAAAGTTCAACCCAAATCATTTTTTGGACAAGGATGGAAAATTTGTGGATAAAGAAGAACTTTTGATCTTCGGTGCAGGTAAATGCAAAAGTCCAAAATTAGTTAGCTATGAATTCAAAGAGACTGAATTTTTTTCTCACACTAGCTGCTGAATAGGGGGATAAATGCTGGTAAATATACGGAGCTATTACTCACTTGCCGGCTTTGCTTTATTTCCTTTTGCAGGAGCCCGTGTGTGTCCAGGGAAAGACATGGCGAAGAGCGAGCTCTTCCTCTTCCTCACCAACCTGCTGAGAGCATTCACCTTCAAGCTGCCGGAAGGAGTGAAAGAAGCCAACACAGAGCCTGTACTAGGCATGACAATGGGTCCTCACCGTTATAAGCTCTGTGCTGTTCCCCGTTACAGTGAATTGTGACCCCTAACAATGATTTAGAGCAACTTATTTCTTCATATCCATTTCTCCATCATTCATTTAAATTCCTTCCAATATTCTGCTCTAATTTGCTCAGTTCTCTGTAACAGAGTTGCTGTGTCCTATTAGTGCTTATCTGAGAGCTGCACTATGTTACTTCTTTCACGTTCACCCATGTTCACCACAGCCATCTATCGTCCATTCAATCCTGCGTTATATCGCTAATCTGAGCATCAAAAAATTACAAAAAAATGAGTGGAGGAAGGGGAAAGGAGGGGGGGTCCTGGTCTTCTTAGCTGCATGTTTGAAGCAGTATTTTACTTTTCCTGTGGCGTCAAAAGTCAGCTGGTTAAAGAAATCTGTTTTTGAAAGAAAAAGGGGGGGATCTGGCCATTAATAAGTATGGAAATCTTGGTGAGGAGAGGAAAGGCTGTACTTTTTAAAATTAAAATGAGAGGAGGAATCTATCTTTCTGGAAATAATAAATTTTAAACATTGCACACACACCCTCTTTTGCTGTTGAAACCAGTATTGTTAGGATCTAATTATATCACTAGTTCGATAGTTCAATGATGCTTCTCATAGAATCAGAGTTGGAAGGGACCACCAGGGTGGATGGCCAAGATGCCCTCCCTCTCATCATCTGCTTTAGGTTATAGAATCAGCATTGCTGACAGATGGCTATCCAACTTCTTCTTAAAAACTCCAGAGAAGGACCGCTCACCACCTCCCGAGGAAGCCTGTTCCACTGAGAAACCGCTCTAATGGTTAGAAAATTCTGCCTAATGTCGAGACAGAAACTCTTTTGATTTAATTTCCCGAGGAAGCCTGTTCCACTAGAAACCGCTCTAACTGTTAGAAAATTCTTTCTAATGTCAAGACAGACACTCTTTTGATTTAATTTCCACCCATTGGTTCTGGTCCGACCTTCTGGGGCAACAGAAAACAACTCAGCACCCTCCTCTATATGACAGCCCTTCAAGTACTTGAAGATGGTTATCATATCACCTCTCAGCCTTCTACTCTTCAGGCTAAACATACCCAGCTCCTTCAACCTTTCCTCATTCTGTGCAAAGCAAACTAGACGAACGCACTCTAATTGTTTGGGGGGGGATGCAGAATGGTCGATTGTGCTTTGGCGTGGGGCATCTATTTTGTGCAAACTTTCCTCGCCATTTCTGTTTAATGGTAGTGTGCATCAGCACTAGAGCACGTGCGCAAAAACACAATAAAATTTAGGGGAAGTAGGGGGAGCGTCTGGCGCGATCATCCATGATGTTACAAATGACAAGACGCTCTCCACCAGAAAACATCGCTTTTAGGGAAAAGTGCAGCCAGGATAAAACTGATTTAGGAAAACAGAAAATAACATTTCAAAGGGAGGCTTGCGGACAAAAATCGTGGAATGAGATTCCAAGCCTCGCAGATTGGCCATTTGGAAAATCTGGGGTAAACAATGCATGCGAAAAATGCCTAGAAATCTCCAGAACTTTCAAAGATAAAGGGCACCTTGCTTGTTGAATAAACCCTTGAATTGAATAAATATTGACCATTTCAGCTTGTGGTCAACTGTTAAAAGCGGTGAAGTGAATGGCAAAAAAATATTCAGGATTGTGCTGAAAAGGACATTTACCTGATGAGGAATCAGCTGTGGAGTTTTTCAGGGAACAGTATCTGTCATTATGACATGTCACAATGGAGAAGGAAACAATAGAACAGTTGATTAAACATGTAAGTGACGCCAGTGTAGGAGGCTTATGAATGAGAACGGAAGGTGTTTCACACATGAGCCTTAAATCAGTGTTGAGCCTCACCAATATGTTCTTCCATATTGGGCATTTGCACTTCCAACCAATATAAGTTCTATAGTCACAAAACAGACCCAATTGAAGCAAGAGGTGAAGTGATATGATCACCATCTTCAAGTACTTGAAGGGCTGTCACAGAGAGGATGGTGCGGGAGTTCTTTTCTGTTGCCCCAGAAGGTCAGACCAGAACCAGTGGGTTGAAATTAAAAGAGTTTCCAGCTAAACATTAGGAAGAACTTCCTGACAGAACAGTACCTCGGTGGAACAGGCTTCCTTGGAAGGTGGTGGGTTCTCCTTCTTTGGAGGTTTTTAAGCAGAGGCTAGATGGTCATCTGTCAGCAAGGTTGATTCTGTGAACTTAGGCAGTTCATGAGAGGGAGAGCAGGAAGGATTGTGTCAGTGTTTGGCTCTCATGGCCCTTTCTGACATGCCCAGGGTAATGCCAATTGCCACTTTGGGATCAGGACACAATTTTCCTCCAGGCCAGACTGGCCAGAGATCCTAAAGGGCTTTTGTTGCCATCTTCTGGGCATGGAGTAGGGGTCACTGGGTGTGTGGGGGAGGTACTGCATTGTGCTAGGGGTTGGTCTAGATGACCCTGGTGGTTCCTTCCAACTCTATGGTTCTAAGGGCTTCTATAAACCTCACACATGAAAACATACTTAAATTACCATAAATTGAAGAAACAGGATTAAAAACTGTTAGCTAGAGTGGGTTTTGCACAGGAAAAGGGGAGGCTGTTTTTAGCATAAAGTCAACATGAGGCTTGTTACTTTAGAAAATAAATGGATATTCTTTACTCTTAAAGAATTCATATTGTGACAAGAAAGCTGGAGCAGGGATTCTAGTTAGCTTTCTAACTAAGGGATGGAGAGGGATTCTGGGTTTTAGATAAGCAGTGTCTGAATCAATGTGAGATAATCTGAATTTTTTTTAAGGTAATGGTAGCCTCCTGTTCAAGCACCGGGTCATTCCTGACCCATGGGGTGACATCACATCCCGACGTTGACTAGGCAGACTATGCTTACAAGGTGGTGTGCCATTCCCTTCCCCAGTCGTCTACACTTTACCCCCAGCAAGCTGGGTACTCATTTTTTCGACCTCATAAGGATGAGAGGCTGAGTCGACCTTGAGCCGGCTACCTGAAACCAACTTCCATCAAGATTGAACTCAGGTCGTGAGAAGAGCTTTTGACTGCAGTACTGCAGCTTAACACTCTGCGCCATGGGGCTCTATATCATTTAAAAAAAAAAACTTAGACCTAATTAACATCACAGTTTCCTGCAATCAAAGTTTCATTATAGTAATATAAATGAACACTTAATGGCACCCTTGAATCTTCCTAGCAGGCTTATGAAGTGCCAGCCTAAAAGGTATTTTACCTATGGACCATGTGTATATGAACAGGATGCAAGAACCCCCAGAAACCCCTCCTTTCCTTCGTTTCTCTGCCTGCTTGTTATCCAACACATCAGCATAAGCACATATACACACTAACCACCGTAATGCTGCAAAGTAAGGAGGTCTTCGTTCCTCTCAGCTACAGAGCTGGTTCAATCCAGAATCGCTTGTCCATTGTTCGCAAGGATCAAGCCATGAAAACTGTATTAATGTATCGAATGGAGATGCACTGTATAAAGCTGTATAAAGCTAATGCCCACAAAACAGGCAGCGTTATTTTCTCTGTTTGTTCTTGGGGGGAGAGAGGGCTTTCTCTCTCGAATCTTGGGCTGGTAGAGTCTTGATCCCAGTTTTTGTAACTGTTTAACTTTGTACTATTAAATAGAAAAGCTGTAAAAAGAACTTCTGATCTCCAGCACGCTATCTCTTATCAGAGCTATTTAGATTTTTTTCTAGGCGCAACACATAAATCAGGAAGAAAATTTCACCCCGGTAAGGCACTCAATAAACGCGTTAGGGATATAAAGAACATAATTCCATAGTGGGCTGTGAAAGGTAATTTTCACAGTCACCAGCACAGCAGGGTTATACTGTTCATGAAGGATAAGGGGAAATTATTAGACAGAGGGAAATACAGATCCTGGGGACCCTGACTGGGTGGAAAGGTGGTATTAAAATGTTTGAAATAAAATAAAATGAATAAAATAGAGCAAGCAGGCCAAATTCAACGAACCTCCCCTGTTGGATTTTTGCTTTCCCCTGAGAATGATGGCAGAGATGGTCCAGAGAGGATGCTAACTAGGGTGGCCAACCTCCCGGTAATAGCAGAAGATCTCCTGCTATTACAACTCATCTCCAGCCGAGAGAGATCAGTTCCCCTGGAGAAAATGGCCACTTTGGCCATTGGACTCTATGGCCTTGAAGTCCCTCCCCTCTCCAGACCCCCGCCCTCCTCAGGCTTCACCCCAGAAACCTCCCGCCGATGGCGAAGAGGGGCCTGGCAACCCTAATGATAACCCTCCTGGCTGATCGGAAACCCTTTCTACTGGCTCCGGACAGGAAAAGGGGCGCCTGTGTCTCCAGAGAGACGCCGGCAAAACTCCCCTCGGGCACTGAGTGGACAGGGTGGGGGTGGGGAGAAGAACCCCCAACGGCCACTTCAACTGTCGCCCCGTTTGAAAATTCTGGCCCCTCCCCTTGGAGTAGGGTTGCCATCTCCGGGTTGGGAAATACCTGGAGATCTGGGAGGGCGGGGCCTGAGGAGGGGCAGGACCTCAGCAGGGAATAATGCCGTTGAGTCCACCTTCCAAAACGGCCCTTTCCTCCAGGGGAACTTGCAGAGGGAGCCAGATGCCAATTAGCCTTCTGGTGTCATGGGCCCTGCCTTGGGAGCTGAGGACTCGGAGGACTCTGAAGCTGAACTGGAGGAACAGGTTGCCTCGGGGCCCTCAGTACCTCCATTGCAGCCAGTAGCACAGGAGCCTGAAACAACTCAGCAGGAACCACAGCTAGGCAGAGAGATGGAACAAGGGCAGACAGAAGCTACTCTTCCCCCAACCCCGGCAGTGGAAGCTGAGAATGGCAGCCCTCCAAGCTCACCTGAACCTGATAGGCGTATCAGGACTCGGCAGCGTGTGGTTCTGCAAGGTAGAAGGAGGAGTGCTCGCTTGGAGAGGCTAAGCAGACAGAGAGCTGGTGCTGAGTCGTTTCAGGATGAAGCCTAGCTTGGAAGTGCACTGACTGATAAAGGCAGTGCAGGCGTGCTTTCACTTTGCGGAAGCAACCGTGCAGTTTCTCTGTGTTCCCGCTACCGCTCATGATTTATCTCCCGGCCGTTGACTCCTGCCTGCTTTGACGACGCCTCCAACTTCTGACCTCGGTAGACAGCATAACCTTTGTCGCCTGCCCCGAAAGGGGCTAGAAACCTCCCGCACTTCTGAGGACTGCAGGCACCGCCCGGCCCTTGGCCTACGCCGGCACAGCTGGCTGCTTAACAGAGCCAGGCAAGCATTAAGAGTCAAAACAGGCCGTATTTTTTTTCCCTTCAGCCCAAACAGGATCTGAAACTTTAACTGGAAAATTAATTGGAAAAGAAACAGAACCCTGAAGCAAACAGCCAAGTTGCCAAACCAAAATAAGGATTCGATGGGGGGGAGGGGTATACCCATGCTGAATCATGACCACACAAATCAGCCTAGCGTTTCTACCAGTTTTGGCCTGAGCTAGGCCCTCGACGCGTGAAGTAGGGTTGTCAGGTCCCTCTTTGCCACTGGCGGGAGGTTTTTGGGGCGGAGCCTGAGGAGGGCGGGGTTTGGGGAGGGGAGGGACTCCAACTCCATAGAGTCCAATGGCCAAAGCGGCCATTTTCTCCAGGTGATCTGGTCTCTATCAGCTGGAGATCAGTTGTAGTAGCAGATCTCCAGGTGGGGACTGAAGTAGAGTTGCCAACCCTGGGTTTGGAAATACCTAGAGATTTGAGGGTAGAGCCTGGGAGAGTGGGGTTTAGGGGGGCGTGGGACCTTGGTAGGGTATAATGCCACAACGTCCACCTTCCAAAGCAGCCATTTTCTCCAGAAGTGGAATACATGTTTTAACTAAAGAAAGAATTAATAAATAAGCAATTGATGTAGTCTGAAGATCAGTTGTAATTCCTGGAGATCTCCATCCCTCACCTGAAGATTGAAATCCTGGCCTGGAGATTTCCTGGAATTACAACTGATTTCCAGAACACAGCGATCAGTTCCCTGTTTGGTGTCACTACCGGGTAATTCAACAGGGAGGGGACACGGAAGGACAAAAATCCTCTCACTGGTTCCAGCCCATCTCCTGCAACATCCTTGTTGGGATTGCTCTGGATTCCCAAATTTAGCAGAGTGCACAAAGGCTATTTATTTATTTATTTTCCATATTTATAGCCTGCCCTCAGTTCCCAGCAGGCCGGCCATCTGGTCTGTGTGCTGTGCTAAGAACAAACTCATGAGAGCCAGCATGATGTAGTGGTTAAGAGCAGTGGTTTAGAGCGGTGGAGTCTGAGCTGGAAAACCGGGTTTGATTCCCTACTCCTCCACATGAGCGGCGGAGGCTAATCTGGTGAACCGGGTTGGTTTCCCCACTCCTCCACATGAAGCCGGCTGGGTCACCTTGAGCAAGTCACGCTCTCCCAGCCTCACCTACCTCACAGGGTGTCTGTGGTGGGGAGGGAAAGGGAAGGTGATTGTAAGCCGGTTTGAGTCTCCCTTAAGTGGTAGAGAAAGTCGCCATATAAAAACCAACTCTTCTTCTTCTTCATACACGGAGCCTCTTTTAGCTTTGCAAACTAATATGAGCTCTTTATTGTAAGGAACACCATTCTGGATAGGACAGGGTAGAGACAGGTTTCTAATCTAGCCTAACTATCTAGGATGGATACAGGCGCAGGAAACATGTCCTGCTCTCAGGGTGCCAAGATGGAGAAGAGAGTGAGTATGGAAAGAGATGTTGGCCCTTTATGCATGGGAGGTTTTGCCTTGGATTTGCTGCTCTCTAGATGCCCATTTTCCCCATCCAAATTCTCAAAACTCAAAAATAAGCCCCCGTGCCGAGTTTTGAGAATTCGTATGGGGGAAATGCGCATCTAGAGAGCAGCAAATCCAAGACAAAACCTCCCATGCATAAATGGCAAGGGTGTGAAAGCGGAAGGAAGTTTCCCCCTAAGATTAGCATTCTACACCTAAGCGATAGTGTCAGAGCAGCAGAGAGCAGGAATGCATGGGGTCTCAACCTATCTCTCTCTCTAACTCTGTTAGTCCCTCCTCTGAACTCTGTGGTTAAGAGACAGGGAAAAGTCCTTTGCTTCCAACAATCCCGACTCAGGCAGCCATCCATCCAGCAAATCTGGATTGCCCCTCTTCACTCTTCCACTTTGGCTTTAGGGTTGGCAACCTCCAGGTGGTGGCTGTAGAGCTCCTGGAATCACTACAGATCTCCAGAGATCAGTTCCTCTGTAGAAAATGGCTTCTTTGGAAGGTAGTGTTGCAAACCAATTATCGTAGAGTCCAATGATAGACAATTGAGAGGAGGTTGAATGAAACTAACAGCTCTTTATTAAAGATAGAGCCGGGTGTGCGACTCCGTACCCCAAATGGCAGGCGGGAGATGACCCCCCCCCCCCGAGGCAAGCAGCAAGATTTATAACCTCAGGCGATGACGTATTACAATAAAGATACATTTTTTATCATTCGATGCTACTTGCGTTACATATTGCAAAGACCAGCAATTCTTATGCGCAGCTGTGGCATAGCCTGTCAGTTTCACTAGCCGTGGGAATACGATGTACCTTACTTCAGATAAGAGACTTCCACTTGTCCCCGGTCGGGGGAAAGTGGGGAGAGCTTTAGCCTTAGAGGGGGTCTGGGTTGGGGGAATGCCTGTGTATGTTACTGCTTTCAGGCACTTACAGTAATGTGAAGGGGGAAGGGACTGCATAGAGCTTGCGTGTCTGCTCATATCCGTGTCCAGGGGAAAGTGAGGAACTTATTCATAGACACTTCAGTAGAGTGTATGGCATTATGCCATGGTGAGCTCCCTCACTGTTATGTCTGTTGAATAACGCCTCCACACTTAAGTTCCAAGTTTCTTTAAGGTTTCTTTATTTCAGTCTGATAAGCAACTTAAAACACATCCAAACTGCTGCACGCCTCTCCCACAATCTACATACTCTTATATATAATTATCTTACACTTCTCTTAAAGAGACATACACATGTCTATACCACATTTCCCCCTTTCTTAACCCATAACATAGTCCTTCGTCCAAACAGGTGGTTGTCTTATCCTTCCTCTCCTCTCAATCTCTACAGTCGATGGTAGTAGTGTCTCTTGAGGCATCTCTAAAGATCTTGACTGAAGGCCTTCATTGCTTCCATCCTGAGTCGGTCCAACCTCATTCTGAATTGCTGGCAACAAAAAGGAATTATCCGACTCAAAACTCATTATGTCCCCACTAGAGTGCACAGGCACCAAATGAGAAGCATTCCATACACGACCATCTGACAATCTATAAGTATATGGTCCTTTCTTCTCCACAATCTTAAGAGGTGAAGTAAATTTACATTCTCCCTTACGCAAGATCCCAGGTCTTCTTACTCTAACAAATGAACCACATTCAAGTTTAACATCCTTAGCACCCCTACGTTGATCTGTATAAGCCTTATACTTCTCTTGCTTCTGACCCACTCTTTTTCTCAAATCAGCTTCTAACAATGCATCCGGCTTTGCCTTTAGGACTCCAGTAACATTTAATTTAGTATGCATCTCTCTGCCATGCAATAATTCTGCTGGTGATCTTTGCGTTGTAGCATGCCTTGTTGCCCTATATGCTTGCAGGAAATCAGTAGTAAAAGCAACCCATGCCTTTCCTTCCAATTTAGCTGTTTGCAAACTATCTTTCAAACTTCTATTGAACCGTTCAATTTCTCCATTTGCTTGTGGATAATACACTGATGACCTCCTGTGTTTAATATTTCGTTCCGCAAGAAAGGTTTCAAACTCCAAAGAAGTAAATTGGGCACCATTATCCGAAATTAACTCTTTTGGATCCCCTTCCCTACTGAAAACTACAGCCAAAAACTTGATCACAGCAGCAGAAGTAGCTTGTGATGTAAATGCTATCTCTGGCCACTTACTAAAATAATCTATTAAGGTAATAGCGTAACGACACTCCATAGGGGCACTATCAAAAGGTCCCACAATATCAATTGCAACCTTTTCCCAAGCAGAGTGTGGGAATGGGACTGGCTGTAATGGTGCTGGGTGTGTTACCGCTGTCTTATCATGTGATTGACAGGTGACACAAGCCTTAATGGCTGTTTCCACTTCAGAATCCATCCCAGGCCACCAATATAAGTCCCGTAATCGTTGTTTAGTCCGTACAATTCCTTGATGCGTATCATGGGCAAGTTGTATAAACGTAGGCCGCAACTCTTCTGGGACAAGCAATCGATGTGTACCTCGTAAAATACAATCACTCTGTAGTGATAGCTCATCACGTACTTTAAAGTAAGGCAACAGTTCTAAATCAATTCCCTTTTCCTTATTTGGCCATTTAGTCATCAAGAATTCCCTTAGTCTCTGCTGGATTGGGCATGCCAAACATGCATCTTGGAATCTCTCCTGTGTAACTGCAGCTGGGATACTTGAAAGAAGTGCAACAACTTCTATATCCTCCTCTGACAATGTGTCTGAAGATGGCAAGGGCAGTCGAGATAAACAATCAGCTGTTACATTTTCTACTCCTGGCTTATATTCCATTTCATAAGTAAACGAAAGCAACCGTGCTGACCATCTCGCAATTCGATTCCCTGCTCTACCCAATCCTTTTGATGTCAACAATGTCGTCAGGGGACAATGATCAGTACGTAGTTTAAATGCATGGCCCCACAAATAAGTCCTCCACTTTTCCGTAGCCCAAACACATGCAAGGGCTTCCTTTTCAACAACAGAATACTTTCTCTCAGCCTGAGTCAATGTTCTTGATGCAAATGCAACTGTCTTTTCCACCTTACCCTCATGGAGCTGAGTCAACACAGCTCCCAATCCGTATTCAGAAGCATCTGTTGTTACAATTGTAGGCAATGATGGATCAAATAATGCCAAAGCTGGACTATGAGCAATCAGCTCTTTTACAGCATCAAAACTGGCCTGGGCCACAGGTGACCATACCAATTGTACACTTCCACGCAGTAACTCTCTAAGTGGTTCAATGACTGAAGCATAATTAGGAATAAACTTCGCATACCATGAAGTCAACCCCAAAAAAGAACGCAACCCTTTTAAATCAGTTGGAGGTGGTGCCTGCAAAACTGCTTCAACTTGGTCTGAATCTGGTTTCAACCCAGCTGAAGACACTCTATGTCCCAAAAAGAAAAGTTCTGTCTTTCTAAGTTTACATTTTGTCATATTAAGTCTCAGTCCAGTTGCACTAACACTCCTCAATACAGATTGTAAATTACTCTCATGTTCTTCAAGGGTCTTTCCATATACAATAATATCATCTAAATAACACTGAACTCCTTTCTGACCCTTAAGTATTACAGACATCATCTTCTGAAAAGCAGCCGGGGCTGAGGCTAAACCATATGGGACACGTTTAAATCGAAACAATCCATCATGTGTAATAAATGCTGTAAGATCTCTGCTTTGTTCATGTAATACAACTTGATGATATGCACTCTGTAAGTCTAAAGTAGAGAACATTTTTGACCCTGCCAATTCAGAAAACATTTCTTCCATATGTGGCAATGGGTGGCTATCAATCACAATAGCTTTGTTTGGTTCTCTTAGATCTACACAGAGTCGTATACTCCCATCTTTCTTCCTTGCCACCACTATGGGTGAAACCCATTCTGATGAATCAACCTCTTCAATAATATCCTCCTGCACCAATTTCTTAAGTTCCTCTGACACAGCATCTCTTACAGCAAAAGGCAATCGTCGTAACTTCTGTCGCACAGGAGCCACATAAGGCCTCACTTTAACCTTATGAACAAATCCCTTCGCACAACCAACTTCCTGTATTGAATTATCCCCACTCACAGCTGAAGCAACCCTCTGTGATGATTCAGAATCTAATTGAGGAGCCATAATACATCCATCCACTACCATCAGTTTTAATGCTGCAAACAAATCCCTGCCAAGGATAGGAGTGCCATTAGGCACAATATAAAATTCTATTGGTGCACAACATGTACCAAAACTCACTTCAGCAGGTAAACAACCACATAAAGGTATTTGGTTCTTTAAATAGCATACCAACTGCAATTTTGGTTCTACCAATGGCACGTTCTTAAAATACTGCAAGTAAAGTGCCTCAGATAATATAGAGACTGCTGAGCCAGTATCTAACATCAGCTCAATATCCTGACCCTTCCCTAAGGAAGTAACAAATATCTTAACAGTACACATAATTCTTTTTGCTGCTGACACAGGTCTACTCCCGTCCACATTCAACACGTTTACGTCAGGCACTTGAATTGCGTGCACCTGCTGATTATTCTGTCGACCTTGACACATTTTAGCCAAATGTCCAGTCTTCTTGCAATAATTACATTGTACTCCTTTCGCAGGGCACTTAGAAAAGCTTGCAAGATGTTGTAAAGAGCCACAGCGAAAACATTTTTTTGTTGATGTTCTACTTCGCTGACTCACTAGCTTTTCAGTATCCTTTGTAACATCTTGAGTTGATATTGGAACTTTCTGCAACATATCCACTTTTTGTACTCCTTCTCCAGTGCCAAAACTCATCATTTTCATTTCATTCAAAGCTGCCTCGGTTTGACTTGCTATTGTTATAGCTTTTTCCAACGTAAGTTCTGGTTCTAAAAGTAGCCGTTCTCTTACACGAGGCATATTTGTCTTTTCAACCAACTGGTCTCTAATCATCTCATCAGCCAACACTCCAAACCCACAGGAGCCAATTAAGTCTCTCAAAGCTGCAATATATTGTAAAGTTGACTCCCCCGGCTTCTGTTCCCGCTGACGAAATTTATAACGATTAGCAACCACATTAACTTTGGGCACAAAGAAATTCTTCAATGCAGCAAAAGCAGTCTCATATTTCTCATCAGCAAGAGGAAATGTGTAGAAAATACGTTGTCCTTCTACTCCCAAGGAGTGGATAAGCAGCGCCAGTTTTCTCTCTTCAGACACCTCTGTGTCACTAATTGCAAGCAGATAATTATCAAAGATACGAATCCATGAAGTAAAAGCAATTGGAGGCTCACCTGGACTTTGTAAAAAAGGTGCTGGTGGATTCAAAGGCAAAAAGGCCATCCCACCTTCGTCGCCAATTTGTTATGTCTGTTGAATAACGCCTCCACACTTAAGTTCCAAGTTTCTTTAAGGTTTCTTTATTTCAGTCTGATAAGCAACTTAAAACACATCCAAACTGCTGCACGCCTCTCCCACAATCTACATACTCTTATATATAATTATCTTACACTTCTCTTAAAGAGACATACACATGTCTATACCACACTCACCTCCCCGAATCTCACTATCCCCAGGCTCCACCCCCAAAATCTCCAGGAATTTCCCAACGGGCAACCCTAAATCAACAAGGCCTGC
Organism: Euleptes europaea; assembly: GCF_029931775.1. Lineage (NCBI taxonomy): Eukaryota > Metazoa > Chordata > Lepidosauria > Squamata > Sphaerodactylidae > Euleptes > Euleptes europaea. Next base: position 10,125,593 of record NC_079316.1, read on the forward strand.
TGAGGTGAAGGATTCAGACCATAGCGACAGAGCTGGAGGCCAGTTGAGAGCCAGCATGGTGTAGCAGTTAAGGGCAGTGGTATGGAGCAGTGGACTCTAGTCTGGAGAAGCGAGTTTGATTCCCCACTGCTCCACATGAGCGGCAGAGGCTAATCTGGGGGACTGGGTTGGTTTCCCCACTCTTTCACATGAAGCCAGCTAGGTGACCTTGGGCTAGCCACAGCTCTCTTAGAGCTCTCTCAGCCCCACTTACCTCACAGGGTGTCTGTTGTGGGGAGGGGAGGGCGATTGCAAGCCGGTTTGATTCTTCCTTAAGTGGAAGAGAAAGTCAGCATATAAGAACCAACTCTTCTTCTGATCGTGAGAGGGAGGGCAAGATGGGATATGATCTTCAGCATGATGATTACCATCTTGGACATCATTTGACGTATATTTGGACTATTATTAATTGTTGTATATATTACAATTGACCAGTCACCTACTGTATATAGCACCTCATTATTATTTGGCTTGCAGCATTTAATACAAATTGTTTTGCATTGTTGATATCAGTATTTTCCTGTACTAATTTCTAAACCTATGGTAACACGTACAGAGGTGTGTTTTTTATGGAACCTCCAGGTAATAGCAGAAGATCTCCCACTATTACAACTGATCTCCAGCCGATAGAGATCAGATCACCTGGAGAAAATGGCTGCTTTGGCAATTGGACTCTATGGCATTGAAGTCCCTCCCCTCCCCAAACCCTGCCCTCCTCAGGCTCCACCCCAAAAACCTCCCGCCGGTGGCAAAGAGGTACCTGGCAACCTTACCTATGTTTATGTTTTTTCTGCAAATAATACGTTACTTTCCATAGTCCTCCCAATCTACAGAAATAAAAAAAATTCTGTAATCATAGCTGTAAAAACAAAAAATGTTTAATGCAATGTAAATGCAAATTTAAAAAAATTAACAAAAATATTTCCATTTTTTAAAACTCCAAATTTTCCTGTTAAAGAGTTCCCCGTCCACGCACTGAAAAAGCAAATCTTTGAGCCCATGTAACCCTGTATTGCCATCTAGTGGCCCCTATTGAATGTGGCAAAACTGTTTATTTGTAAATTTTATTTGCCTTACTTCACAGTTTAGTGATTGCAACCTGTGGCCCCACTTAAACTCTCAAGAGGAGGAAGTGATTTGGAATTGCCCTCCCTCTTTCAAAATCCCCATCCAGGACAGTATGAGCTCTGAGGAGATTAAGAGAGCCAGCATGGTGTAGTGGTTAAGAGTGGTGGTCTGGAGCGGTGGACTCTAATCTGGTGAAGCAGGTTGGTTTCCCCACTCTTCCGCATGAGCGACGGAGGCTAATCTGGTGAACCGCATTTGATTCCCCACTCCTCCACAGGAAGCCAGCTGGGTGACCTTGGACTAATCACAGCCCTGATAGAGCTCTCTTGGCCCCACCTACCTCACAGGGTGTCTGTTGTGGGGAAGGGAAGGTGATTGTAAGCAGTTTGATTCTTCCTTAAATGGTAGAGAAAGTCGGCATATAAAAACCAACTCTACCTGAGACTCTGGAGAACCCCTGCCAGTTGTGAGTAGACATTACTGAAATTGATGGACCAAGGGTCCGATTCAGTATAAGGTGGCCATTTTCTCCAGGTGAACTGATCTCTGTCAGTAGGGTTGCCAATGCTCTTCTGATCCTGGAGAGAATAGGTATGCATCATGACTTGTATCCATTTTGACTAGTAGCCATGGATAGCCCTCTCCTCCATGAACATGTCCACTCCCTTCTTCAAGCCTTCCCAGTTGGAAGCCATCACCCCATCCTGGGGCAGGGAGTTCCACAGTTTAACTACGCATTGTGTGAAGAAATACTTCCTTTTGTCTGTTTTGAATCTCTCACCCTCCAGCTTCAGCAGATGACCCAGCATTCTGGTACTGAGGGAGAAAAGTAGGGTTGCCAACCTCCAGGTACTAGCTGGAGATCTCCTGCGATTACAACTGAGCTCCAGCCGACAGAGATCAGATCCCCTGGAGAAAATGGTTGCTTTGGCCATTGGACTCAATGGCATTGAAGTCCCTCCCCTCCCACCTCTAAAATCTCCCGCCAGTTGCCAAGAGGGACCTGGCAATACTATCTATCAGCTGGAGGTCAGTAGTAACAGCAGGAGAACTCCAGCTAGTACCTGAGCACAAGCAGCATAATTCAAGCAGCCAACCGGGCGCAGAGAAGAGAGAGACGTACAAGCTAGGAATATTTACTGTTTATTGAAGGAAAAAGCACTTTATTGAGGCTGTTGACTGAAGAAGCTGCCTTCTAGACAACGAAAGCGTGGAAATCATCCGGAAGGCGCTCCCCGGCTTTGACGTTCTCCAGCTGCGTCTATGCTTCGATTTCGCTATCTTTCTAGAAGAAAGAAATAGAAAAGTCATTGTACTTACCTCCAAAGGACTTTCCAGGTTGAAACTGATATGGTAAACAAGGGTTCGTGGGGGGAGAGAGAGACCTGAGATCGTTATTTCAAGAAAACAGTTTATTTGCAGCTGCGGACTCAGAGGCCCTAATGGGCAGAAATCTCTGAGCCTCGATCATACTGAGGAAGGGATATTTATCCAAATTCAAGATATGACAACCCATCAACATTCAGGGTAGCGCTGATAACACTCCAGACATCGAAGCGGCAGTAGAGTAACAGTAGAATAACAGTTTCAGCCAGCTCTTGTTATGGTTTACTCTAACCCTCCATGACTCTTGCCCCAATTCCTTAGCACACAGGCATACACACACAGAGATATCCTGCCCAGCAACAAGCTATTCCCTTGCTGTCCTAATACATTTCAATTCATTTACAGAAAGGAAAAGAGATTATTACCAATTGCTAAATCAGTGGATCTTCCATAGTCAGGGAAAGTCTACCTTGCTGTCTCAAAACTGACCATCTGTCTGAGAAGATAATTCACAGTGGGTAGCCGCGTTAGTCTGTTTGCAGTAGTCAAAAAGGGCAAGAGTCCAGTAGCACCTTAAAGACTAACACAAATATTTTCTGGTAGGGTATGAGCTTTCGTGAGCCACAGCTCCCTTCTTCAGATCTGCAGGAGTAGAAAAGGGCCAGAGTCCAGTAGCACCTTAAAGACTAACAAAAATATTTTCTGGCAGGGTAGGAGCTTTCGTGAGCCACAGCTCACTTCTTCAGTTTTTGTTAGTCTTTAAGGTGCTACTGGACTCTTGCCCTTTTTGACATCTGTCTGAGTAGCTTGTTAGCTACACTTTACCCTTGTATATAATTGTGTTGCACGTATCTCCATTATTGTTGGCTTCTTGCACTTGTGTCTAATAAGACTGCATATTTGCATAAATAGTGTGAGCTGGATACTATTCTTTCACATAGTACCTGGAGGCTGGCAACCCTAATCCTGAGAGAACTCCAGGCCCTAGCTGGAGGTTGGCAACCCTCATACGGGGCCGCTGGGCCTTTTTGGTGTTCTTTGGCTGCAACGCTCACCCACACGGGGGGGGGGGGAGAGAGAGAGAGAGAGAGAGAGAGAGAGAGAGAGAGAGAGAGAGAGAGAGCGCGCGCGACCGCCTCCCTTTCCCATCGTCCTCTGCGCCCAGCCGCGGCAACCCCAGGGCGCCTGCGCTCTCCGTCGCCGGCCTGCTTCCCCGCACGGACTACATTTCCCAGCAGGCGGCGCGGCGCAGGCCGGCGACCGAGGAAGGCCCCGAGGAGGCCGGGCGGCGATGGCGGCCTCCTGCGCCGAGATCTTGCGGAGGGAGTTCCCGGAACTCGACGGGGAGATGTTCGACTACGTGACCGGTGAGGCGAGGCGGCCGCCGGCCTGGCGGGGGCCGGCCCCGGCCGCCCGGCCGCTCGCCCTCGCGAGGCGGGCGGGGGGCCGGGCTGCGGAGGGCCTCCCTGCCCGCCCTTGGGCCCGGCTCGGCAGGCAGGGGAAGGCGCCGGCTTGAGGGGCCCCGAATCGCGCGGTTCGCTCAGGCAGTCGCGAGATTTTAACGTCTCCCCCCCCCCCACCCCGGACGATTGTCCCTAAGTCTCTTTGGGTGGGGGCGGGGGGGTGGGAACCGCCTGCCCTCCCGGATCCCAAAAGCCTTTCAGCTTTCTTGACTTACGAAGTGTCAGCCCAGGGTTCGGGTTAGCAAAGCCGGTCGCTTTAGAAACAATTTTTTTGGAAAAAATATATATTCTAAATATATATATTTATATATATTCTAAATTAACATCATTCACAGTGGGCAGCCGTGTTAGTCAGTCTGCAGGAGTAGAAAAGAGCAAGAGTCCGGTAGCACTTTAAAGACTAGCAAAAATATTGTCTGGCAGGGGATGAGCTTTCGTGAGCCACAGCTCCCTTCTTCAGATCTGCAGTAGTAGAAAAGGGCAAGAGTCCAGTCGCACCTTAAAGACTAGCAAAAATATTTTCTGGTAGGGTAGGAGCTTTCGTGAGCCACAGCTCCCTTCTTCAGATCTGCAGGAGTAGAAAAGGGCAAGAGTCCGGTAGCACCTTAAAGACTAGCAAAAATGTTTTCTGGCAGGGTAGGAGCTTTCGTGAGCCACAGCTCGCTTCTTCAGATCTGCAGGAGTAGAAAAGGGCAAGAGTCCGGTAGCACCTTAAAGACTAACAAAAATATTTTCTGGCAGGGTATGAGCTTTCGTGAGCCACAGCTCGCTTCTTCAGATCTGCAGGAGTAGAAAAGGGCAAGAGTCCAGTAGCACCTTAAAGACTAACAAAAATGTTTTCTGGCGGGGTATGAGCTTTCGTGAGCCACAGCTCGCTTCTTCAGATCTGCAGGAGTAGAAAAGGGCAAGAGTCCGGTAGCACCTTAAAGACTAACAAAAATATTTTCTGGCAGGGTATGAGCTTTCGTGAGCCACAGCTCGCTTCTTCAGATCTGCAGGAGTAGAAAAGGGCAAGAGTCCAGTAGCACCTTAAAGACTAACAAAAATGTTTTCTGGCAGGGTATGAGCTTTCGTGAGCCACAGCTCGCTTCTTCAGATCTGCAGGAGTAGAAAAGGGCAAGAGTCCAGTAGCACCTTAAAGACTAACAAAAATGTTTTCTGGCGGGGTATGAGCTTTCGTGAGCCACAGCTCGCTTCTTCAGATCTGCAGGAGTAGAAAAGGGCAAGAGTCCGGTAGCACCTTAAAGACTAACAAAAATATTTTCTGGCAGGGTATGAGCTTTCGTGAGCCACAGCTCCCTTCTTCAGATCTGCAGTAGTAGAAAAGGGCAAGAGTCCAGTAGCACCTTAAAGACTAACAAAAATGTTTTCTGGCAGGGTATGAGCTTTCGTGAGCCACAGCTCGCTTCTTCAGATCTGCAGGAGTAGAAAAGGGCAAGAGTCCAGTAGCACCTTAAAGACTAACAAAAATGTTTTCTGGCGGGGTATGAGCTTTCGTGAGCCACAGCTCGCTTCTTCAGATCTGCAGGAGTAGAAAAGGGCAAGAGTCCGGTAGCACCTTAAAGACTAACAAAAATGTTTTCTGGCAGGGTATGAGCTTTCGTGAGCCACAGCTCGCTTCTTCAGATCTGCAGGAGTAGAAAAGAGCAAGAGTCCAGTAGCACCTTAAAGACTAGCAAAAATATTTCTGGTAGGGTATGAGCTTTCGTGAGCCACAGCTCGCTTCTTCAGATCTGCAGGAGTAGAAAAGAGCAAGAGTCCAGTAGCACCTTAAAGACTAACAAAAATGTTTTCTGGCAGGGTATGAGCTTTCGTGAGCCACAGCTCGCTTCTTCAGATCTGCAGTAGTAGAAAAGGGCAAGGGTCCGGTAGCACCTTAAAGACTAACAAAAATGTTTTCTGGCAGGGTATGAGCTGTCGTGAGCAATCTCATTTCTTCAGATGTGCAGCAGTAGAAAAGAGCAAGAGTCCGGTAGTACCTTAAAGACTAACAAAAATATTTTCTGGCAGGGTATGAGCTGTCGTGAGCCACAGCTCACTTCTTCAGATCTGAAGAAGTGAGCTGTGGCTCACGAAATCTCATACCCTGCCAGAAAATATTTTTGTTAGTCTTTAAGGTGCTACTAGACTCTTGCTCTTTTCTACTAAATTAACATGTTAACTGAAGGTTAATTCCAGTGAGCGGGGTTATGTAGCCGAAGCCAGCAGGTTCTTTAAACAAGGCAAACACGTGCGTAGCCCTCTACACACATTACAGAGAATCCATGCGGAATCTGCAACAGGCTACATAAGAAAGTCCCTGCTGGATCAGACCAAGGCCCAGCAAGTCCACCAGTCCGTTCACACAGTGGCCAACCAGGTGCCTCCAGGAAGCCCACAAACAAGACGACTGTAGCAGCACCATCCTGCCTGTGCTCCACAGCACCTAATATAATAGGCATGCTCCTCTGATCCTAAAGAGAATAGGTATGCATCATGAACATAAGAAAGGCCATGCTGGATCAGACCAAGGCCCAGCAAGTCCACCAGTCCGTTCACACAGTGGCCAACCAGGGGCCTCTAGGAAGCCCACAAACAAGACGACTGCAGCAGCATTGTTCTGCCTGTGTTCTGCACCACCTAATATAATAGGCCTGCTCCCCTGATTCTGGAGAGAATAGGTATGCAGCATGACTAGTAGCTATGGATGGCCCACTCCTCCATGAACATGTCCAAGTCAAGGTCCCCTGTGCAAGCACTGGGTCATTCCTGACCCATGGGGTGACGTCACATCCCGACGTTTCCAAGGCAGACTTTGTTTGCGGGGTGGTTTGCCAGTGCCTTCCCCAATGAATATGTCCACTCCCCTCTTAAAGCCTTCCAAGTTGGCAGCCATCACCACATCCTGGGTCAGGGAGTTCCACAATTTAACTATGCATTTAACTATGCATTGTATGAAGAAATACTTCCTTTTATCTGTTTTGAATCTCACCCTCCAGTATAATCTTCTTGGTTTGTCTCTTCTGCAGTACATTCAAACATGTACTGTTTAAGCGTCCTATGTCCATGTACTCAGCATGGATTCAAAAGTGGTAAACACATTTCATTGTAGGAGATAGCATTATAGGTTCTGAGTCTTTATGCCAATAAAGGTGACTGGATTTGGTTCTGAGTCAGGCTATTGAGCTATCTGGTCCAGACCTCTGGCTGGGGGAGGCTCTCCTAGCCCTGTGATTTGATATCCTTTATCTGGAGAATAGCTGCTAATTATACCGCTTGCTGGTTATACATATCTCAGTGTACTTTAATAGGTTTGTGGTTATAGTATGGTGGATAAGGGGCTGAGCTAGAATTGGTAAGTACTTGGTTCCACTGTGACCTCTGCTGCAGGCTTACAAGAGAATAGTGTGCTGGCTTTCTCTCAGCCACAGGTTCTTTATCTACAAGAAAGGGGCAGTAATGCTGAACTATCTTAAGTGTTGTTTCAAGGATTACAATAAGATATGTGTGTAGTGCTGTGAACATTCAAGCACTGTTTGCTGGGTATGTTAGTATTAGATACTGAGGGGGGCGGTCCTAGCATGGTGTAGTGCAGTGGTCGGCAAACTCATTAGTCAACAGAGCCAAATATCAACAGTACAACGATTGAGATTTCTTTTGAGAGCCAAAACGCCTTTTAACAACCATTCATGCACGGGAGGTTTTGCCTTGGATTTGCCGCTCTCTAGATGCACATTTTCCCCATCTGCATTCTCAAAACTCTGCAGGGGGGCTTATTGTTGAGTTTTGAGAATCTGGATGGGAAAAATGTGCATCTGAGTGGCAAATCCAAGGCAAAACCTCCCATTCATAAATGGCCAATAACCCCCCATGCAGAGTTTTGAGAATCTGGATGGGGAAAATGTGCATCTTGAGTGGCAAATCCAAGGCAAAACCTCCCATTCATAAATGGCCAATAACTCCCCACCCCCATGCAGAGTTTTGAGAATCTGGATGGGGAAAATGTGCATGTAGAGAGTACAAATCCCAAAAAGAGAGTACAAATGAATCAAACATGGCTTCGCCCCCCCGGGCCCCAATGTCGTCGTCCTCCTCCTCGCCGCCGCCTGGGCTCCTTCCTTCCCTCCCCGGCCGGCATGCCGTCCGCCCATCCTCAGTGCCTCGGCCTCCTCCCCCAGCCAAAACCAGCGCGAAAAATCCTGCCCGCTGGTTGGCTGCCGCCGCCCACCTTGGCGCCGCCAGCCCTCAAGCGCCGCGTGCAAAACCCGGCCGCGCTGTGAGGGGAGGGAAAGGGGGGAGGAGGAGGAGGGCTCTTTCCAGAGCCACACTCAAAGGGCCAGAGAGCCGCACGCGGCTCGTGAGCTGCGGTTTGCCGACCACTGGTGTAGTGGATAAGAGCGGCGGACTCTAATCTGGAGAAGCATGTTTGATTTTCCGCATGAAGCCTGCTGGGTGACCTTGGGCCAGTCACAGTTCTCTCCGAACTCTTTCAGCCCCACCTACCTCACAAGGTGCCTGCTGTGGGGAGAGGAAGGGATTGTGGTTGTACCAGTGTTACCCGTGTTACTTTGGAAGTAAGTACCTTGGAAGCAAATACCCGTGTTACCTTGGAAGCAAGTCCCATTGATTTCCCCCCCAACTGGCATTTACTTCCAAAGAAAGATGCTTGACAGTCACCCCATCTCTGAAGTCTTGGATCTCATCTTCTGCCTGCCTATGCCAAAACAATAAAAATTCTGCCTCTTCTTTGTTCTTCTCTCCTCCTCCTAAGACTTGCCTTGGATTTTAGGAAGCCTTTATAGTGTTTGGGACTGCACCAAAAAGGAAGGGACGTGTGTTACTCTAAATCAGTGGTCGGCAAACTCATTAGTCAACAGAGCCAAATATCAACAGTACAATGATTGAGATTTCTTTTAAGAGCCAAATTTCTTAAACTTAAACTATATAGGTAGGTACACTGTTTATATGTTCAACATAGAACACTGACCTTTTAGGGGAGGGGCCGTGGCCCAGCAGTAGAGCATCTGCTTGGCATGCAGAAGGTCCCAGGTTCAATCCCCGGCATCCCCAGTTAAAGGGATTAGGCAAGTAGGTGATGCGAAAGACCTCAGCCTGAGATCCTGCCAGTCTGTGTAGACAATACTGACTTCCGATTCAGTAGAAGGCACCTTTATGTATTCACGGATCGTTTCAGTTGCCACACCCCGCAACACTTTGACAAGTTTCAGCCCCAAAATTATTCACCGAGTGTACGGGAGGTTTTGCCTTGGCTTTGCCACTCCGTTGATACACATTTTCCCCTATGCGCGTCCTCCAAACTCAAAATTAAGCCCCCCTGCAGAGTTTTGAGAATTTGGTTGGGGGGAAATGTGCATCTGTGTGTGTGTGTGTGTTAAGTGTCAGCCCAGCCACGGCGAGGGAGACTCCGAAGCGGAGGGGGGGGCAGAAGGCAGCGCCCCCGGCCCGCTCTTACCCGCGTCCCCACCCTGCCCCGCGTCCCCACCCTGCCCCGCACCTACCTCGGCCGCAGCTGACTCCCCGCGGCTCCTCGCCCTCCGGCTCCAGGGGGCGTGCTTCCCCAGCCCTTCCTCTGGCTAGCCGGCCCAGCCTGCCCGGGCTGCGACCCTGCACCTCCGCCTCCTGGCGGAGGGCCGCAAGCCAGGGAGGAGCAGAGGCGAGGCGATAGTCGCCCGCCCGCTCACCGGCCGATCGCCGCCTCCACCTGCAGGGAGGAGCCGCAGCGCGCCGCCGCCACCTCCTCGAGAGCCGCAGACAACCGGCCAAAGAGCCGTGTGCGGCTCGTGAGCCGCATTTTGCCGACCACTGCTCTAAATTATAAAACATACCATAGCCCTAAGTAGACTAATTTGGGAGTAGAAGAAGAAGAGTTGGTTTTTATATGCCGACTTTCTCTACCACTTAAGGAAGAATCAAACCGGCTTACAATCACCTTCCCTTCCCCTCCCCACAACAGATACCCTGTGAGGTAGGTAGGACTGAGAGACTGTGACTAGCCCAAGGTCACCCAGCTGGCTTCATGTGGAGGAGTGGGGAAACAAATCCAGTTCACCAGATTAGCCACTGCCGCTCATGTGGAGGAGTGGGGAATCAAACCCAGTTCTCCAGATCAGACTCCTTGCCCTCCGGCTCCAGGCTCCAGGGGGCGTGCTCCAAAACCACCGCTCTTAACACCTACACCACACTTTAAAATTGGAGGGATTCAAATATGAGTAAATGTAGCTAGGATTGGGCTGTTAGTTTGGTTACCAAAAGGGAGACTTCTTTTCCTAGATCCTATTTAAAAATAACAGACCTTTTTCTAGTGCCAAGTCCTTTGTCTTGTAGTGCCAGCCTGACAAATTCTTGTCTCTGTGGTCCTGCTTCTTCTTCACTAAGTTTCCAGAAACTTTCTGCCTATGCCGAAGAGTGATGAAGGAGGTCTTTTGAAGCATTTTGTTGGCACTATAATGGCTTAATCCCATTTGTATGCTTCAGCCTACGGCAAGGGGGGGAAATACACTCCCAGGGAGATTCATCTGTCCCCCTCTATTGGTGCCTTCTGCCAGCAGGGGAAGACCTTTTTGTTGGTGTTCCTTAGAAGGAGAGTTGGTATTTATATGCCGATTTTCTCTACCTTTAAGGAGTCTCAAAGCAGCTTACAATCACTTTCCCTTCCTCTCCCCACAACAGACGCCTTGTGAGGTAGGTGAGGTTGAGAGAGAACTGTGACTAGCCCCAGGTCACCCAACAGGCTGTCTGTGGAGGACTGGGGAAACCAACCCAGTTCACCAGATTAGAGTCTGCCACTCATGTGGAGGAGTGGGGAATCGAACCCAGTTCTCCAGATTAGAGTCCACTGGTCTAGCTGTTGTTGTGGTTTTCTTACTATTGTGGATGTTGTTGTTTTTTCTGCTGGTCAGTGACCGTATTAATAAATGATGATGATGATGATGATGAATCCACTGGTCTTAACCGCTACACCGTTCTGGCTCAAACTTAGAATCATAGAGTTGGAAGGGACCACCAGGGTCATCTAGTTCAACCTCCTGCACAATGCAAGAAACTCACAACTACCTCCCCCCCCCCACACCCCCAGTGACCAGAAGATGGCCAAGATGTCTTCCCTCTCATCATCTGCCTAAGGTCACAGAATCAACACTGCTGACAGATGGCCATCTAACCTTCTCTTAAAAACCTCCAGGGAAGGAGAGCTCACTTCCTCCCAAGGAAGCCTGTTCCACTGAGGAACCCCTCTCACCGTTAGAAAATTCTTCCTAATGTCTAGATGGAAACTCTTTTGATTTAATTTCAACCCGTTGGTTCTGGTCCAACCCTCTGGGGCAACAGAAAACAACTTGGCACCATTCTCTATATGACAGCCCTTCAAGTACTTGAACATGTTTATCATATCCCCTCTCAGTCTTCTCTTCAGGCTAAACATACCCAGCTCCTTCAACCTTTCCTCATAGGACTTGGTCTCCAGACCCCTCACCATCTTTGTTGCCCTCCTTTAGACACGTTCCAGCTTGTCTACATCTTTCTTAAATTGCAGTGCCCAAAACTGCACACAGTACTTTAGGTGAGGTCTAACCAGAGCAGACTTACTGACCCTCATTCTTGTTTACATGTATATATCATTTTTAAAGTTTATGTTAATGGCTTTTTGAGTGTTCACTGCCTTGGGGGCCCTAATTGGAGGGAAAAGCAGGATAAAAATGTTTTAAACAATATCTGTCCTCTCTTCTCACAGCTTCTAAGTTTACACGGGAACCTTTGCATAGGGGCTTTGTCCAGAGTTTGATGGAAGTCCAAGGGCTCATCGGTCTTACGCGAATGGTATCTCTTTGGCAGGTGTCCTCCATAGTGGCGGCTCAGACTTTGAATCTGTGGATGATCTGTTTGAAGCCGTCGGGGAGCTCTTGCAGGACGTGTCCAGAGACTCCAAAGATGACGAGGACATCCGTGCTATCTGCCAGCAGATGTACAACGTCCTTCACCTGTAAGTTTCCTTTCACTGATACCTGAGTAAAGGAGGAAGCATGAAGTGCTAATGGAAAGAAACTGAAAAGGGGCACAGGGTATTGAACCCAGAAATGGGTAAATGGGCTCACTGGAGTGAGTTTCAGAGGGTAGCCATGTTGGTCTAAGAACATAAGAAAAGCCCTGCTGGATCAGACCAAGGCCCATCAAGTCCAGCAGTCTGTTCACACAGTGGCCAACCAGGTGCCTCTAGGAAGCCCACAAACAGTAGAACAGCTAAATTTGAGTCCAGTAGAGACTGACAAGATTTCCAGGATATGAGCTTTCTAGAGGCAAAGCTCCCTTCGTCAGATACAAGTAGGATCGGCAATCCCTGAGCCCTTAGTCAGAAGGTGGGAGAGGTGTTGTATTTTCTCTTTGCATCCTGAACTCCCTACTCCACACAAAGCCAGCTGGGTGACCTTGGGCGAGTCACAGCTCTCTTAGAGCTCTCTCAGCCTCACCTACCTCACAGGGTGTCTCTTGGGGGAGGGGAAGGAAAGGTGATTGTAAGCCGGTTTGATTCTTCCTTAAGTGGGATAGAAAGTCGGCATATAAAAACCTTTTCCTCCTCCTTTCCAACACCCCTCTCACCTTTTTGCTAGGACATAAGGACTCAGAGATCTCCATTCCAACTCGTATCTGACAAAGAGAGCTTTGATTCTTGAAAACTTATACCCTGGAAATCTTGTTGGTCCCTTAGGCTGCTGCTGGACTTGAATCATTGGAGTGTGAGATTCTGCATAGATTTTTACCCAGGCAGAATTGCGCAACCCTAGTGGCCCTCAGCTTTGGCACCCTTCCTCTATAGTTCTTGGAGGCAGGATACTGGGCTGAATGACCATGTCTCTGATTAAGTGAGGCTCCCACACTCCCCCCTCCCCATGTGAGAGGAACCCATAGTATGTGGGGGTGAAAACAGTGGGTCCTCTTCTAACAAAATCCGTTTTGTCCGGCAGGGACAGTGAGAACTCCCAGGGAGACAGGCAGGTACTCCTGGAGGCCCCAATCCAACTTTCTCAGATCACAGATAATTACGGTGAGTAGTCCTTTTTGGTAGAGTAGCTGGTTTCGACGTTGGCGCCCAGGTTGTGGCCAGGCTCCGTTGGCTTTGGAGGACACCACTGCTCCAGCCTGGAACAGCAAGAGTGGGATGTGAGAACCGATAAACACACATGAAGCTACCTTATACTGAGTCAGACTGTTAGTCTGTCACCGTCAGCACTGTCTACTCTGGCTGGCAGCGGTTTTCAAGGGCCTCGGGTTAAGGCCTTTCGCATTGCCTACGACCTGATCCTTTTAACTAGAGATGCTGAGCGTTGAAGAAGAAGAAGAGTTGGTTTTTATACGCCGACTTCCTCTACCAATTAAGCAATAATCAAACCAGCTTACCTTCTTCTCCCCACAGCAGGCACCCTGTGAGGTAGGTGGGGCTGAGAGAGCACTAAGACAGCTGTGACTGGCCCAAGGTCACCTAGCTGGTTTCATGCGGGGGAACAAGTCCAGCTCACCAGATCAGCCTCCGCCGCTCATGTGGAGGAGCGGGGAATCAAACACGGTTCTCCAGATCAGAGTCCACCACTCCAAACCACCGCTCTTAACCACTACGCCACGCTGGCTCCCAGGACCATTTGCGTGCAAATCTGATACTTTACGACTGAGCCACAGCCCCACTGATACACTGCAGTGTAGTGGACCGTTGACCTTGGACCGGCAGTAGCTTGCTTCAACCCCCACTTCAGGCATGTGGCTCATTGGGCAACCTTAGGCAAGTCCCTACTTCATCAGCCATGTATTCTGCTCTGAGCTCCTTGGAGGAAGGAAAGAATACACATGGAGAAAAATGCTGAATACCTTTGGGGGGGGGGGGAAATATGTTGCATATTTTTACTCAGATAACTGATAAGCGACGGGCACCAGTTGATCAAGAAACATTTTTTGATAGTACCCACAATGAGAGGCAGCATGGTGTAGTGGTTAAGAGCAGTGGTTTGGAGCGGTGGACTCTAATCTGGAGAACCAGGTTTGATTCCACACTACTCCACATGAGCGGTGGATGCTAATCTGGTGAACCAGGTTGGTTTCCCCACTCCTACATGTAAGGCCAGCTGGGTGACCTTGAGCTAGTCACAGCTCTCTCAGGCCCACCTACTTCACAGGGTGTCTGTTATGGGGAGGGGAAGGGGATTGTAAGCCGGTTTGATTCTTCCTTAAGTGGTAGAGAAAGTCGGCATATAAAAACCAACTCTTCTTCTTTTTCCCCAGTCCACAAGCACCAGGGGGGAGGGTCTTTGTTGGTGCTGGGGCCCCCATACCGCTGTGCATTCACTTCCTGTTTTGCCTATTGCAGATTCTGGTTTGGACCTGCTGCCAGGGCTGTGGCTGAAGAGAGATCAGAACTCAGTAAGTGCTCCAGAGCCGGAGAGTCATGACATTTGCCCCTAAACTACTTATTGCCTTTCTGGAGCGATGAATACCATGCCGGCTTCCTCTCTCTTTCCTTTCTGCAGCGGATGATGTCATACCCTTGAACCAAAGGAAAGTCAGGATATAAATGTTTTAATAAATAAGTAAAGGACGCCCCTTGACCTTTAATGTGATAGCTGAATCTCAGCTGTGTGCTGGGGTTCTTCCCCATGGCACATGATGCAGTTACGTTGGTCTTCTTGCTGCATCCATCAAATTGAAAGGGATCAAATAGTAATCATCCAACCCCACGAACACATGCATAACTCTTAATCTCCTTCCTTGCCTCACCTTGCTCAGTGCATGTATTCCAGCCCTGAATGTCTGATGGAAGTGTCAGTAGCTGAACCTTGCCAGTGGAGCAAACGGCTCCCGAAAACGTACACAAGTACCTTCTTTGTTGACTGCCTCTGTACACATGAACCTGCCTTATACTGAATCAGACCATTGGTCTGTCAAGGTCGGTATTGTGCACTCCGACTGGTGTTAAATACTGGAGCTTAGGCAGAATTCGGTAGTGCAGTTCACTTCAACCTAATGCCAAGTGCCAACCCTGCAAGAGTGAGTAGCTCTTGGAGGCAGATCACGATGGGTAGCTGTGTTAGTCTGTCACTAGCAATAGAAAAGAGCAAGAGTCGAGTAGCACCTTAAAGACTGACAAAATTTCTGGCAGGGTATGAGCTTTCGTGAACCACAGCTCGCTTCTTCAGATACAGCTAGAATGGGAGTCTCTATACTGAAGT
Organism: Euleptes europaea; assembly: GCF_029931775.1. Classification (NCBI taxonomy): domain Eukaryota; kingdom Metazoa; phylum Chordata; class Lepidosauria; order Squamata; family Sphaerodactylidae; genus Euleptes; species Euleptes europaea. The sequence goes on from NC_079316.1 coordinate 10,140,696, forward strand.
AGAGAAGAGTAAACTCAGACACACAATGGCAATGTCAAAAGCAAGTAAAAGACATTAGCAGGCGTGATTGGATTAGGTGTGATATGCAGAGAGGGGTAGTAGGCGTGGAGAAATTAGCATTGTTAATGAGACCAGAATCCCAGGTCTCTATTCAGTGCAGGAGAATGCATAGTCTTGAGCTTCATTATTAGTTGTAATTCAGCAGTCTCTCTTTCTAATCTGAATTACAGCTAATAATGAAGATCAAGACTGTGCATTCTCCTGGACTTAATAGAGATCTGGGATTCCTGTCTCAGTACCAATGCTAATGAGTACCCAGCTTACTGGGGGTAAAGTGTAGATGACTCTAGGGTCCCAGCTCTCCAGGGTCCCAGGCTGAGGCCTTTCACACCACCTCCCGCCTGGTCCTTTTCTAACTGGAGATGCCGGGGATTGAACCTGGGGGCCTTCTGCCTGCCGAGCAGGTGCTGTACCCCTGAGCCGCGCCCCTGCACTAGCCTGACCTCCGTTCCCTGTGCCGCAGGTGGTGAACACCAAGAAGCTGGAGAAGGCTGAGGCTCGCCTGAAAGCCAAGCAGAACAGGAAGCAAGAGCGAGATTCTGTGAAGTCCTGCAACCCATTGTGAGTGAGGGGGGCAAACAAGTATGAATGGTTCCTGCTTCTCGGTGGCGGGGGCATGCGCTTCCTGGAAGGCTGGCAACGAGGAACATCCCATTCTGTGGATAGAATGCTCTGCTGCTCTCCCTTTAATCATTGATTTTGGGGTTGGCAAGTTTTGGGGAGGTGACCATTTACCTTTGATAACCACTCTCTATTTATGCAGTCCCCTTTGTTTAGCAAAAGGTCCAGTTGATCACTTGGAAACTCAAGGGAGGGGCTCGAGAGCCATTCGCTGGTCCCCATCCCTGGGCTCTCTCTTGAAAGTAGTCCTGAGCTCAAAAGAATGTCAGACTACTTATATAGTGATTCCGAGTGCTACTGACATAGGAAGGGGATTGGTCCCTTTTCTACACTGATGAAAAATTCCTCTCCGTTCCTGCTTAAGACACCTGTGGGTAAAGCAGTCCCAAGAAATAATTGGTTTGATGGAGCTTGTAGGGCTGCTAAGCATCTGGTATCTCAGAATTTGCAATTAATGAGACATCTTCGGCCCGATAGCTCGGTGAAAGATCTCCTGCTTTCTAAGAGGGCATATGAGCAAATTGTAAAGGACAGAATGCTCTAGCCTTCATTTGCAGGAGCGTGGCTGCTGGAACCGATTCTCTTGCCGTGGAACATGGGGCTGCTTGCACGATCTTGTGTGCTGCTAGGCAGCATGGAAGGGATACTCTCTCCGTGGCTGTGTCCAGGAAGGATGGGTTTGCTTGGGGAAAGTCTGGTGTAGTGGTTAAGAGCAGTGGTTTGCAGAGGTGGACTCTGATCTGGAGAACCGGGTTTCATTCCCCACTCCTCCACATGAGCGGCGGAGGCTAATCTGGTGAACTGGATTTGTTTCCCCACTCCTCCACATGAAGCCAGCTGGGTGACTTTGGGCTAGTCCAGGGGTCGGCAAACTCATTAGTCAAAAGAGCCAAATATCAACAGTACAACGATTGAGATTTCTTTTGAGAGCCAAATTTCTTAAACTTAATAGGTAGGTACACTGTTTATTAACTTAAACTTTAACTTTAATTAAAGTTTTAAGTCTTAATTAAACTATAGGTACACTGAATAAAACTTGATATCATACTTAATAGTGATCTTATTTATTGATAAAAATTAAATTGTAAGTCCCTGCCATTTCCCCCTCCCTGTCCTGAGTCCTTGTCTGGAGGCCTGGTCTACCGCCATAAAAGCCTATTGGTAGACTTGGCCTCCGGCTGAGTCCCATTGGGAGGCCAGGTCTACCCATTGGCTTTCTTGGCAGTAGACCTAGCCTCCGGAGGCCCATAGAAGCCAATGGGTAGACGTGGCCTCTGAAGGGGGACTTTTCCCCCTCCTCGGAGTCCAGGTCTATTGCCAAGAAAGCCAGTGGGTAGACATGGCCTCCCAATGGGACTCAGCCGGAGGCCAGGTCTACCAAAGGAAGCCCGCCCCGGCCAACAGCTGATAGGCGGGGAGGGCCAGGAACCGCCGAGCCGCCCGGCGGCTAGAGGGGAGGGGAGGCTTTAGCCTCCCAACCATTGAGGGCAAGGGAAAGGGGGACTTGGCCATTCTCCATGGTGGGGGGGGGAAGACAGATCGCCCGCTCTCTCTCTCTCTCTCAGGCACGCCTGCTCCGCAGCCTGGCTGCCGGCGCGAGTGGGCGCAAGAGCAGGGGCTCCGAACCAAGTTCGGAGAGCTGCACTCAACGGGCCAAAGAGCCACATGCGGCTCTGGAGCCGCAGTTTTGAGACCCCTGGGCTAGTCACACTCTCTCAGCCCCACCTACCTCACAGGGTGTCTGTTGTGGGAACGAGAAGGGAAGGAGATTAAAAGCCGGTTTGATTCTTCCTTAAGTGGTAGAGAAACTTGGCACATAAAAACCTTCATTAGCGTTTTCTGCATGAATTGGGCCTGCCAGCTTGTGTGGGTGGGTGTTTCCACAACTGGCAAGTAGTAGAAATCCCTACTTAGTAATTTTGGATAGATTCACTAAGTGAGCTCAGAAAAGTAACATTAAAGTAGTAAAAAAGTTCTTTCTGAAGCCTGCTTCTTGCCAAGATGGAAACCTGCATCTGGGCTGTGTGGCTTCAGGCTGGAGGTGAAAGCTTGACCTGCTTGAATGCTTCCCCACACACAGAAAATTCCCTGCACATAGGAAACTAGCATTGTAGAGAAAGAGCTGTAGCTCTGCCTTCTCATTTGTTTTTGTGGTACTACAGTACCCCCACCCCAATCATAGGGTTCTCCAGCCCTGTGTCAAGGAATCCTGGGAGATTTGGGGGCAGTGCCTGGGGTGGGTGGAGCTTTCAGGAGGAAGTGTCATTTCTGGGTGATGCTCTGGAAATTTCCTCTAATCTCTATGGTAAAAACCATAGAGACTGAGGAAATTCCTAGACCATCATCATCAATACCCCCGCCCCATTTTTTCCTCCCACTCCTAAATTATTAAGGCTAGGCGATTACCCTCTGCTAGCAGGCAAATGGCAAGGCTATTGGTCATGCAAACCCTAAAATGGTACATCTGAGACACTAGTTTACCACCTCAATGAGAACTAGGCCTAACTGAAGTACTACTTTGTGTTGGGAAGCTGCTTGGGGAAGATGATTTTACTTCCTTCTTTATTAACGGTCTCCTCTGTGTTGCCCGCGGGTGGCAGAGTTCTCGAGGAGGCGTCCGCCAGCCAAGCTGCCAGCAAGAAGGAGACCCGCCTGGAAACCTCGGGCAAGAACAAGTCCTACGACGTCCGCATCGAGAACTTTGACGTGTCCTTCGGTGAGCGGTGAGTCCTTTGCTGGCCAGGTGGAGTAGGAGAGCCTCGTGGGCAGGAACATCTTGGGAGAATTTGTTGGAAGTCTGCCAGGCCCATGCGGACTGGTTGGTGGGTTTTGTGAAGAGGCAGTTGTGGAAGGAGGAGTCCAAGGCTGCATTCAGCTCTTAAACATCTGGCTGCTGGTGAGCTGGATTAAACGGTGGAAGCGAGTCTTTTTTAGGCCAGCCGTTCCATGCTAGCCGAGCCATAAATCCACCCACAAAGGCACACTCAGCTTGCGCAGGACTCCAGGCCAGTAGTGTGGGCTACTCCACAGTTGGATTTTAACCAAACATAAAGCCCTGCTGGATCAGACCAGTGAGGGTCCATCCAGTCCAACCTCCTGTCTCCCGCAGTGGCTGACCAGTTCCACTGGAGTTCCAGCAACGGCATAGAGGCAGAGGCCTTTGTAAGAACATCAGAAGAGCCCTGCTGGATCAAACAGGGGTCCACCTAGTCCAGCATCCTGTCTCACACAGCAGCCAACCAATTCCTCTGGAGGTCCAACAAGAGGGTGCCAAGGCCTTCATAAGATCATCAGAAGAGCCCTGCTGGATCAGACTAGTGGGCCATCCAGGCCAGCATCCTGTCTCGCACAGTGGCCGACCAGTTCCTCTGGAGGGCCAACAAACAGGGCATAGAGCCCGAGGCCTTTCCCTGATGTTGCCTCCTGGCCCTGCTATTCAGAGGTTTACTGCCTCCGAATGTGGAGGTTCCCTTTAGTCTCCATGGCTAGCAGCCACTGATGAGACCGCTCCTCCATGAATCTGTCTAATCCCCTTTTCAAGCCATCTGTGCCTGTGGCCATCACTACATCCTCTGGCAGCGAATTCCGCCTTTTAATCACTTGTTGCGTAAAGAAGTATTTCCTTTTGCCCATCCTTATTCCACTGCCCAAATATAGAAAGATTCTTTGCCCTGAGCCAGACCAGTGGTCTGTCTAGTTCAGCCCTGCCTGCTCCAGTCAGCAGCGGCTTTCCGAGGTCTTGGATATAGCAAGATCTTTTCCCTAACTGCTGCAGATCCCAAGGAGTGAACCTGGCACCTCCTGTGTGCAAAGCGGGTGCTTGCCCACTGAGCCACAGTTCTTCCCCCAAGAGATCTTATAGCAAAGTGGGACAGCAGCATATTTTGGGGCTGGGTTGGTACCTGAGACCACATTCTCTCGTTCCAGCGTCCTCCTTACAGGCGCGGAGCTGAACTTGGCCTACGGCCGGCGGTACGGGTTGGTAGGCCGGAACGGCCTGGGCAAGACCACCCTGCTGAAGATGATTGCCAGCCGCAACCTGCGGATCCCCTCGCACATCAGCATCCTCCACGTGGAGCAGGAAGTGGCGGGTGACGACACGCCAGCCCTGCAGAGCGTGCTGGAGTGTGACACCACCCGGGAAAGCCTGCTGAAGGAAGAGAAGGTGCTGACAGCCCAGGTCAACTCTGGAAGGTAAGACTTGGGTCTCCCGGGCAACCGACGCAGAGCTGATCTGCCTGTGCCAACAACCAACTGGCATGCAATCTTTGTGTCCCGTTTCAGGGCAGATGGTACTGAAGGCTCCAGGCTCTCCGAAATCTACGCCCGGCTGGAAGAGATTGAGGCGGACAAGGCCCCAGCAAGGTAAGATGAAATTCCTTGATTCTTCCTTAAGTGTTATAAAGCATATAAAAGCCAACTATCCTTCTTGAAATGCCTTTTAAGTTATGCAGCTGTGTTCAGATTAGCTCCTCTCCATGGACAAGGCTTACTGCCACCTTTTTCCAGCGTGTGCTTCATTAATTGATCTCCCTCTCTTTCCCTCCCTTCTACAGAGCATCTGTCATTCTGGCTGGGCTGGGATTCAGTGCAAAGATGCAGCAGCAGACAACCAAGTAGGTGGCTTTCTACCTTAGGCTGATCCTTTCCAGCTGTGATTGGGGTGGATGAGAAGAAATTTAGGCTTCTCTCCCTGTACATCACCATGTGGGCCAGAGAACAGCATGAATCCTGGACCTTGGACTATAAGGTCACCTGCTGTACCTGAGTCAGCAGTGTGATGCTGTAGCTGAAAAGGCAAATGGCATCTTGGGATGTATCAACAGAAGTAAAGTGTCCAGATCACGTGAAGTGATGGTATCGCTTTACTCTGCTCTGTTAGACCTCATCTAGAGTATGGTGTTCAGTTTGGGGCACCGCAACTGAAGAAGGATGTAGACAAGCTGGAACGTGTCCAGAGAAGGGCAACAAAGATGGTGAGGGGTCTGGAGACCAAGTCCTATGAGGAAAGGTTGAAGGAGCTGGGTATGTTTAGCCTGAAGAGAAGACTGAGAGGGGATATGATAACCATGTTCAAGTACTTGAAGGGCTGTCATATGGAGGATGGTGCCAAGTTGTTTTCTGTTGCCCCAGAGGGTCGGACCAGAACCAACAGGTTGAAATTAAATCAAAAGATTGTCGAAGGCTTTCACGGTCAGAGTTCATTGGTTCTTGTAGGTTATCCGGGCTGTGTGACCGTGGTCTTGGTATTTTCTTTCCTGACGTTTCGCCAGCAGCTGTGGCAGGCATCTTCAGAGGAGTAACACTGAAGGACTGTCCTTCAGTGTTACTCCTCTGAAGATGTCTGCCCAGCTGCTGGCGAAACGTGTCAAGATTTCAGTAAACCCATGGCATCGCAGGCAATAGAAGCTCGAATCCAGACAGAGCAGTGATTCAAAGATTTTATTCTGGAAGTCAGTGGTTTCAGCAAGACGAAGAAGGTTAGAATGCAGATCATTGGGACTTTGCTACATTTATAGAACGGACACAATGGTTACAGCCATACAAGGGAAACAATAGATTTCTTTCTCCTGGTAACGACTTCAGTGGGTCAAGTACCGGGTACTTAAGGGCAATCAGAGGTGGGGCAGGTGGAGTTCCTGGCATTGTGAGCGAGACCCGGTATCTGATGGAAGATTTACATGGGCGGGTCTCCATACAAGTGTAGATCTCTGACCAGAGTTAGTGGTTCGTGTGCAAAACTGGAGGGAGGGGGGAGTGCACGGAAGGATCATATTGTCTAGCCCGTGTTGCCAGAAATCCTATCTGACAAAACGTCAGGAAAGAAAATACCAGGACCACGGTCACACAGCCCGGATAACCTACAAGAACCAATAAATCAAAAGAGTTTCCATCTAGACATTAGGAAGAATTTTCTAACGGTGAGAGCGGTTGCTTAGTGGAACAGGCTTCCTCAGGAGGTGGTAAGCTCTCCTTCCCTGGAGGTTTTAAAGCAGAGGCTAGATGGCCATCTGTCAGCAGTATTGATTCTATGACCTTAGGCAGATCATGAGAGGGAGGGCATCTTGGCCATCTTCCGAGCATGGAATAGGGGGTCACTGGGGGTGTGGGGGGGGGGAGGTAGTAGTGAATTTCCTGCATTGTGCAGGGGGTTGGACTAGATGACCCTGGGGTCCCTTCCAGTTCTATGATACTTGTAGGCTCTTTGGGGGTGCACTTACCATGGGGTATCTGGTGCCACCCATGTTCGTTTCTTTCTCCCCAGAGAGTTCTCAGGAGGTTGGAGAATGAGGCTGGCTTTAGCCCGTGCCCTCTTCGCCAGGTATGCCTTGTGGATTTTGCTACTATACAGTTATATCCATAAATTACATTGATGGCCATTTTGGGTCTTAGAATCTGTCATCACAGCCAGTTATACCCATGGAACGATATGCATGTGAAGAAGAGTCGTGGAGGGTCTTTATTTCCAATTTACATAATTTTAATCGCAAGGTTCGAGTTACTGAATTTGGCATTTCTTAACCGCCAAATTCTAGAACTCCAAGAGACAAAACTACACAAAAGTTTAGGTTAGGTGGGAATTGCACTTTTCGAACCACCGTGCAAATATTGCTGACATTGGACGGGGGTGGTTAACGTCACCTTTGGGAAAGGGCCCAAATATTGCCAGAGCTGTTTGACTGGCAAGAGCCGCTGTAAGAACCAACAGTATCAAGGTGGCTTTTCTAGCAGGCTTCATCCTGAGGCACGGTATTAACGCTGTTTCTTCTCCTCCTCCTCCTCCTCCGCCCCTCCTTTGGCTGGCTTCAACGTTGTCAGGCCTGACCTCTTACTGCTTGATGGTAAGTCTTTCTGGGTCCCACTTTGGGGAAGGAGGGAGGGGGCAGAGCAAAAGCCCACGGACTCAGTTCAGAGGGTCCTCCAGACCAGATCTGGAAGATGAGTATGCACTGCCCTCACGTGAACACACGAAGCTGCCTTCTACTGAATCAGACCCTTTGTCCATCAAAGTCAGTATTCTCTACTCAGACCAGCAGCAGTTCTCCAGGGTCTCAGGCAGAGGTTTTTCACATCACCTACTTGCCCAGTCCTTTTAACTGGAGAAGCTGGGGATTGAACTTTGGACCTTCTGCATGCCAAGCAGATGCTGCACCACTGAGCCACAGCCCCTCTCCATTGCTCTCCTGGGTCTCAGGCAGGGGTCTTTCACATCACCTACTTGCCTAGTCCCTTTAACTGGAGATGCTGGGGATTGAACCTGGGACCTCCTGCCAAGCAAACACTCTGCCACTGAGCTATGGCCCTTCCCTCGTCTCCCGTGTAAATTCCCTGCCATTTCTAGGCTGCTTTAACCAGAATTGGCTGCCATGTCTGAATTGATCAAACCGTGATTGGAATGTTTATGGCAATTTCTGGAGGCCTCATTTCCAAAAGGATGTGGACACAATGGAGCGGGTGCAGAGGAGAGTGACGAGGATGATCAGGGCCTGGAGACCAAGCCCTGTGAGGAAAGATTGAGGGACTTGGGAATGCTTAGTTTGGAGAAGAGGAGGTTGAGGGGAGACATGATTGCTTTATTTAAGTAATTGAAAGGCTGTCACTTAAAAGAAAGGCAGGGAGCTGTTCCTGTTGGCAGCAGAGGATGGGACTCACAATAATGGGTTTAAATTGCTGGCAGAAAGGTACCAGTTGGATATTAGGGGGAAAAATTCACGGTAAGATTAGTTCTTCAGTGGAATCATCTGCCTAGGGAGGTGGTGAGCTCCCCATCACTGATAGTCTTCATGCAGCTGCTGGATAAACACTTATCAGGGATGCTTTAGGCTGATCCTGCATTGAGGAGGGGACTAGATGGTCTGTATGGCCCCTTCCAACTCTGTGATTCTATGAATTTCTGGTCAGAGCATCCTGGGAATGAAGAGGGGAATCTGCACAGAGCATGAGCTGAGCTGAGCCAATCAAGAATACTTGACTCCTTGGTTCAATTTGTACACAGTTATATACAGTGTTGCAAATTAGCAACCCAGATGTACCCCTTAAGAATATGTATATCAGTGTGTTTTAACTGATTTTATGTGTTGATTATACTGATGAAAGCCATCTCGAGCCCAACTTGTCGGGGAGAGGAGGGATATAAGTGTAATAATATATAAATTAAAAATAGAATTCCTTATGCTTCACAAGCCCCACTGCCAAATGTCTCCCTCTCCTCTTCCATGTTTTTAATTGCCATATTTTCTTTAACTACCAAATCCCTTGTCCAAAAATGTCTGTTTTGTTCACTTCAGAGCCGACCAACATGCTGGACGTGAAGGCGATCATCTGGCTGGAGAATTATCTGCAGGTCTGTCTGGCGAAAGCAAAAGACATACCGTATTTTTCGCTCTATAAGACGCACTTTTTTCCTCCTCAAAAGTGAGGGGAAATGTCAGTGCGTCCTATGGAGCGAATGCAGCGGCAGCGGGGCACGGAGCCGGGCCGCCCCGGGAGCCGGCTGGGACACCGCCAGCCAGCTGGGGGCGGGAGGCCCCTCCCAACCGCCCAGCGCAGCGCAGAGTAGTTTAACCTCCCCAGCTTCCCGGTCCGAGGCTCAGCTGTTGGGCGGGGACCCGCCCAACAGCTGAGCCTGGGGACTGGGAAGCGTGGGGGGGTGCGGAGGTTAAACTGCGCTGCCTGCCCAGGCAGCACAGAGCAGTTTAAACCACCCCTGCCTGCCCAGGCAGTGCAGAGCAGTTTAACCTCCCCCACTTCCCGGTCTGAGGCTCAGCTGAGCCTGGGGACCGGAAAGCGCTGGGAGGGTGTGGAGGTTAAACTGTGCTGCCTGCCCAGGAAGCACAGAGCAGTTTAAACCACCACCGCCCCCCTTCCTGGGACTCCCGGGAAGGGGGGCGGTGGGTCTTTAAACTGCTCTGCCCTGCCTGCCCAGGCAGCGCAGAGCAGTTTAACCTCCCCCGCTTCCCAGTCCGAGGCTCAGCTGTTGGGCGGGGGGGGGGGGTTGCGGAGGTTAAACTGCTTGGCAGAGCAGGCAGCGCAGAGCAGTTTAAACCACCACTGCCCCCCTTCCCGGGAGTCCCGGGAAGGGGGGCGGTGGGGAAAGAGAAGGGAAAAGGAGGAAAAAGAAGAAAAATATATATTTTTAAAGACCCGGCTGGTCTTTAAAAAAAAATATTTTTTCTTCTTTTTCCTCCTCTAAAAACTAGGTGCGTCTTATGGTCAGGTGCGTCTTATAGAGCGAAAAATACGGTAATTTCCAAGCACATCAGAGGGTTCCTCCAGTATGTTCCTCCCTGTGAATTAAGATCACAAGGAGAGAAGAAGAAGAGTTGGTTTTTGTATGCCGACTTTCTCTACCACTTAAGGGAAAATCAAACCTGGTTACAATCACCTTCCCCTCCCCACAACAGACACCCTGTGAAATAGGTGGGGCTGAGAGAGCTTTAAGAGAGCTGTGAGTAGCCCAAGGTCACCCAGCTAGCTTCGTGTGTAGAAGTGGGGAAACCAACCCGGTTCACCAGATTAGCCTCCACTGCTCATGTGGAGGAGTGGAGAATCAAACCCGGTTCTCCAGATCAGAGTCTACAGCTCCAAACCACTGCTCTTAACCTCTACACCGTGCTGCCCCTTCTGACTGTTCCACCAATCGAAGAAGCTTGTCTGGCGTGGACATGACAGAGAGCTTTTTGCGTGGCAACCCCACAATTACGGAACAGCCTCCCCAGGGAGGTGTGCCCTGGCCCCTTCACTCTCGATCTTTAGGAAGTAACTGAAGACAGTTTTATTTAGAACTGCATTTGGCAAATTTAGTTTTTATTTATTTGCAGTGCTGAGATTTTAAATGGTGGTCTTTTATATGTTATTTGTAATCACTGTTTTATCTACAGTGTAAGCCACCTTGAGTATTTTTACAGTAAGAGTTGTTCGACAGTGGAATCAGCTACCTAGGGAGGTGGTGAGCTCCCCCTAACTGGCAGTTTTTAAGCACAGGCTGGACAAGCACATGTCAAGGATGCTCTAGGCTGATCCTGCATTAAGCAGGGGGTTGGACTAGATGACCTGTATGGCCCCTTCCAGCGCTATGATTTTATGAGTTCCGCAAGGTAGAAAGGCAACTAATAAATGTTTGAAGAAAAAAAATAAATGTCTGATGGAATAATAGGGCTGAGCTGTAGCTGTTTTTGGGAGCTAGCTTGGGTCTGCAGATCTAGCTGAGCTGCAGCTGCACTCCCCGCTGAAGTTCTCTTTTCTTGCCAGACATGGCAATCGACCATCCTGGTGGTGTCCCATGACCGGAACTTCCTGAACGCCGTGGCCACTGACGTCATCCACCTGCACTCACAGCGGCTCGACAGTTACCGTGGTGACTTTGAGAACTTCGTCAAGATCAAGGAGGAGAGGCTGAAGAACCAGCAGCGGGAGTACGAGGCCCAGCAGCAGTATCGCGAGCACATCCAGGTACGGGGCAGGCCAAGGGCCTTTGGGCCCTCGCAAACACCGCCTGTCCGACATGTATATATGACGGATTCCATTTGGATTGTAGACATCCCCTAAGCAGTGGGCATTAACATAAATAAATGAAATTCTGTGTGAGGGCAAACCGGAGTCTGCTAAGAAAAGGATCTGTTTTGTGACTGGCATTGTAACGAGAGATTCTCTCCTGCATCCTATTAGAGGACCTGCACTAATTTATTTATTTTATTTCATTAAACTTATATCGTGCCCTCCCCAGCAAAGAAGGCAGGCTCAGGGCAGCTCAAACAGGTACAAATTGTACAATAAAACACAGTAAAATCAATAAAACCATGATTTAAAACCTGCCCCATAACAATGCCCCTAAACAATGTCAAAGTCTTTGCCAGTGCAAAACTGTTTAGCAGCAGAGTCCTCCAGGATTTATTAATTCAAGGTGATTTACAAGAGTGAGGGGGTAGAATTCGATTCTCGAAAGTATTAATCAGCAAACCAGACAGAACACCTGTAGAAACTTCTATTATTGAGACAATAAGATATTATTTTTATTGAGCAAGACCTGAAAAAAATTAACCCTACAATTACTGTGAAGAGAAATGCTAACATGATCAAAGTTCCTAGCTTTGCTTAATCACGGGCAAGTAATAGTTTTAAAAGCAAGTCAGCTTTCAGCTTTTGTTTCACTGTTTTTAGATTATCAGGAAGCCCAAGTTACACACCCAGAAATTTTAACTAGTCTTCTCCTGAAACTTTGGTCCAGAGAAATCTGATTTGCTTGTCGCAGGAGTGCATATTTATAGAAAAATATCAATTTTATTTTTCCCTAAATCTGCTCTATTATAATCATGTGGTTATTACATAAGAATTTCTATCTCACATGATTCTGGATATAAGAACATAAGAAAGGCCCTGCTGGATCAGACCAAGGCCCATCAAGTCCAGCAGTCTGTTCACACAGTGGCCAACCAGGTGCCTCTAGGAAGCCACAAACAAGACTAGTGCAGCAGCACTATCCTGCCTGTGTTCTACCAAACCCAAAATAATAGGTATTCTCCTCTGATCCTGGAGAGAATAGGTATGCATCATGACTAGTATCCATTTTGACTAGTAGCCATGAATAGCCCTCTCCTCCATGAACATGTCCGCTCCCCTCTTAAAGCCTTCCAAGTTAGCAGCCATCACCACATCCTGGGGCAGGGAGTTCCACAATTTATTACCTAGATAACTGATTGGTTCATAACTAAATATGAGATCATCGACATAAGCGCAAATCAGCCAATCAGCATGTGCATATGTTACATCTGATATCGCAAGATAAGAAGGCCAATCTTAAACTCTTAACCTCTATTAAAAAGCAATCGTTCTGTGACAGTTTCAACTAACTGTCTAGGATGAAAGTACAAGATCTGGCAGTAGATGATCTGAAAGACCTCTGGCTTGGGACCATGGAGAGCCTCTGCAAGTCTGAGTAGACAGTATTGACCTTGATGAACCAAGGGTCTGATTCAGTAGAAGTCAGCTTCGTGGGTGTTCGTGTGTGAGATGTATACAGAATGTGATCAGCTTTGATAGAATGTGCTGACTTGGCTGTTGGACCTCCATATTTCTCTGGATGTCGAAGAGATTGCTGGTGTACATCACTGGCCCTGTTACAAGACTGAAGGAGAATGCGCTTTTTGGGGAAAGCGTATCCCATTTACAACCAACAAGATGTACTTGTGCTTGGTGATCCTAACCGTGTTTACTTTCAAGACCAGTCCTTGGAGCTGAGCCCTACAGGAGTCGTTCTCACCGTTTGAGTGACTCTGGTCCTCTCTCCTCTCATAGGTCTTCATTGACCGTTTTCGCTATAACGCAAACCGGGCATCTCAAGTCCAGAGCAAACTCAAGCTGCTGGAGAAACTGTGAGTATCCAGCCTAGTTGGGCTATGCGTGGTGGGAGGAAGAGAAGGGACCATTCCTCTGGTGTGCGCTTGCACACTTCTATCTGGAGATTGGGGGGGAATTAACTGTAGGATCTACAAGTTGAAATGGATGGCCTGAAGATAGGGGATGGTCTTTGCACTGTGGAGTCCTCCTGTTTCTCTCTCTCTCCCCAAGTCACCCACGTCGACATATAGATCCTGCAGGGTTTTATTCCCCATCTCTAGAGAACCAGTGTATTGCAGAAGTTAGTGTCGTACTGGGATCTGGGAGACCTAATCCCCATTCTGCCATGGAAGCTCACTGGGTGAGTTTGGGCCAGTCACTCTCAGCCTGACTTACCCTTCCCCTGGGGCTGTTGTGAGGATAAAATGGAGAACAGCGTAAGCTGCTTTGAGCCCCCATTGGGGAAAAAGGCGGGGTATGACTGAAGTAGGTAGAAAGAATTGTGCAATATATACACCTCCTGGTATACCTGCAGTCCAAGCTCTGCTCATGACCTGAGTTCGATCCCGATGGAAGTTGGTTTCAGGTAGCCTTCCATCTTTCCGAGGTCGGTAAAATGAGTACTCAACTTGCTGGGGGTAAAGGGAAAATGACTGGGGAAGGCAAGGGCAAACCATCCCGCAAACATAGTCTGCCTAGTAAACGTCGGGATGTGACATCACCCCATGGGTCAAGGGGACTACCTTTACCTTTTTACATGGTATACCCTCTGAAGATCTCTACAGTCATCTGATCATAATCTACTGGTGGTCCCTGGCCCTAAGTGTGTGCGGCTGTCCTCCACCAGCCTGGCGGAATGCTCTGTCTGGTGACATCAGGGCCCTGTGGGACCTTAAAGAGTTCTGCAGAGCCTGCAAGAGGGAGCTATTCCACCAGACCTATAGTTGAGGGCAGCCGCGGGTATTAGATCTGCTGGCCTCCCTACCCCCCCCCCTTTCCAAGCTATATACCATATCAGCTGAAGGGGTGGCCTGCCACCTATCTCGGTCAATACAATTGATTGGAATTTAGGCGCCCTCTGAGATTCTTGGGGTTTATTTTAATTTAGGATTTTGCTGTTTTAAATTCAGAAATTAATGTTTAATTTTATTGTTTTAATATTGTCAATGTATTTCAATCAATACAATTAGGCCTATGGTTGAGGACAGCCGCCAGTGTCATCTTGCTGGCCTCCCTATCCCCTCCTCTCCCTTCCTCTTATATTATTTATTATTTATACTAGCTGACGGGTAACCTGCTGCCTGTCTCTGGCAACCTGAGGTTAATTTCGGCGCCATCTGCAAGTTTAAGTTTTAATCGGGTGTTTTTAGTGTTTTAAATTCAGGATTTGTGGCTTATTTTATTTTCAAGTATGTTGATATATTTTAAATGATGTTGCCCGCTCTGAGAATGGCTTTGGCTGGGGAGGGTGGGCTACAAATCACAAAAATGAATAAATAAATATAAGTATGTAGATGTTCCATAAAAGTCACTTAAGTTCCCTTTGTGGATTCAGCGCTGCCTTTAAGTAGATATGAGATGAGAGAACACCTTCAAGAAGTTACTGGGTTGAGCGTTATGACAAGGCAGAAGGAGAGGGTTGGTTGCATAAACAAAGAAAGGTAGATCAATGCTATAAGTCCAGGGTGCCGCTGGCGTGGGGGTTGTTCTGATCCATACTAAGCACAGAAGAATGGGCTAAACTCTGACTCTCAAGGCTTCGAAGCCGTGAATGATCTCTGCAAGGGGTGGGGGAAGCTTTGACTCCTGGCTGTTTTCCCTGGCTGCAGCGAGTCTGGATCAGGTGAATAGTTTCAGAGGGTAGCCACGTTGGTCTGCAATAGAACAGCTGGATTCAAGGCCACTAGCACCTTAGAGGCCAATCCTATGTCCCACCCCTTACTGGAATATAAGGACTCCAGGATCTCTGTCCTGAGTTGTATCTGACAAAGGGAGTGTTGACTCGATAACTTATACCCTGAAGATCTTGTTGCTCTCTGTGCTATTGAGCTTGAACTGGGCCAGAGGCATCTGTTGGGCAGGATTGGGGGCTCCTGGGCTGAAGCATTCTCTGCTTCTAAATGGTTGCTGGTAGGGCTCAGCCAGTGAGGACGCATCCCTTCCTTTTGCGATAGTTTTTTTCTTTGTTTCTCAGACCCAAACTGAAGCCAGTAGACAAGGAATCTGATGTGATATTGAAGTAAGTATTCCTTAGTCGGAACACACAAACTTGTATCTCCCCCACCCACCAAGCAGACTTCAGCGAGAACTGCTCCTCTCATCCCTTTGCCTAGAGATGAGAATGCCAACGCTTACAGATGTTGACTTGAAAACGCAGGAAGTATCCACTGAGGCTGTTGCCTGGATCTCTCCCCCCCCCCCCCCCGCTTTCCAACTCGGCAAACTCTAGACCGGGGGGGGGTCTAACTCAATTTTTGCAAGGGCCAGATATAACATAAATGTCGCTTGGTTGGGCCGGGCCATGCCTCCCCAACCCAGATTGGGGGTGGGGTATGTGGCTGGCTCGCGGACTGGATAAGAGCTCTCAAGGGGACAGATCCACCCCACGGGCCTTAGCCTCAGTTCATTCATCTGCAAATTGGAGAGAATAATACTAACCTGTTTTACAGGATTATCATAAAGATTACAGCAAGATCGCATACAAAAAGTCTTTAGAACTCTCTAAAAATACTGCAAATGTTAATTGTTATACTGCTATATATTTTATTGAGGTGTAACACTTAAGCACAGTATATTCTGTTGCTGTAATTTTCCCTGCCAAGGAACTGGGGGGGGGGGACGACTCTGTGCCGTTTCCTTTTGCACCCAGCTTTGGTGTCCCTTCTTCTGGCAGGTTCCCTGACGGCTTCGAGAAGTTTTCTCCTCCCATCTTGCAGTTGGACGAAGTGGACTTCTACTACGAGCCCAGCCACTACATCTTCCACTCCCTCTCAGTCTCTGCTGACCTGGAGTCCCGCATCTGCGTGGTACTGACAGGGTCTTTTCTGGCAGGGAAGGGGCAGCGGGGCTGAGAAACAACCCGAGTGTGACGCTCGGCTGTGGGACTGGAAGCCTAATGAAGCAGAATGAGACTGGGATGCCGGTTTGCTTTCAGTGGGTTCGAGATGGAAAATGGTTCAGCCGATTCCAGTCACTCTCCATTTAAAAAGGAATCATAGAATCATATAGTTGGAAGGGACCACCAGGGTCATCTAGAATCATAGAATCGGAAGGGACCACCAGGGTCATCTAGTCCAAAGCCCTGCACACTGCAGGAAACTCAGAACGACCTCCCCCACACACACCCAGTGACCCCTACTCCATGCCTAGAAGATGGCCAAGATGGCCTCCCTCCCATGAACTGCCCAAGGTCATAGAATCAGCATTGCTGACAGATGCCCGTCTAGCCTCTGCTTAAAAACTTCCAGGGATGGAGCACTTACCACCTCTCGAGGAAGTCTGTTCCACTGAGGAACCGCTCCGTTAGAAATTTCTTCCTAAAGTCAAGACAGAAACTCTTTTGATTTACTTTCAACGCGTTGGTTCTGGTCCGGCCTTCTGGGGCGACAGAAAACAACTCAGCACCCTCTTCTGTATAACAGCCCTTCAAGTATAGTGTTCAGATCACGTGAAGTGATGGTATCGCTTTACTCTGCTCTGGTTAGACCTCACCTAGAGTTTTGTGTTCAGTTTGGGGCACTGCAACTGAAGAAGGATGTAGACAAGCTGGAACGTGTCCAGAGGAGGGCAACAAAGATGGTGAGGGGTCTGGAGACCAAGTCCTATGAGGAAAGGTTGAAGGAGCTGGGTATGTTTAGCCTGAAGAGGAGAAGACTGAGAGGTGATATGATAACCATTACCTTTGTCAGGTATCTGACAAAAGGAGCTTTGCCTCTCAAAAGCTTATACTCTGGGAAATATTGTTGGTGTTTCAGGCACTGCTGGACTCGAATCTTGCTGCCCTATTGCAGAGCAACACAGCTGCCCACCCAAAACAATTTTATTCTGGTATGAGCTTCCGTGAGAAAGAGCTCTCTTCCTTCAGATGCAATAGGAGAAAAGCAGTAGCCTTAACTTTACATCAGCTAAACAGAGAAGCGTAACAGGCCTAAACAGAAGATTGCTGATCGCTGCCCACATACTGTGAGGGCCAGTGTGGCATAGTGGATAGCGTCTCGAACTATGATCTCAAGAGACCCAGGTTCGAATCCCCTCTCGTGCCATGGAAGCTCACTGGGTTGACCTTGGGTCAGTCACACGCTCTCAACCTAACTTACCTCATCGGGTTGTTGTGAGGATAAAATGGAGGAAAGGCGAAAGACGTAATCCGCTTTGGATCCTCACTGGGGAGAAAGGCGGGGTATAAATGCAGTGAATAAATAAATTGAACAATGCGCTGCAACCCAGGTTGCTTCCTCCGCACTTGCTGAACTCTCAGGCCAGCGATGGAGGTTCTGGTGATGTCTCCGTCCTTTCCTCCAGGTAGGGGAGAATGGAGCCGGCAAGTCCACGATGTTGAAGATCCTGATGGGAGACCTGGCACCGGTCCAAGGCATTCGGCACGCCCACAGGTACAAAGAGGGAGAGGACTTGGTGGAGCCCTGGAAGGGAGGGGCGGGGTGGGTGGAATGGGGAAGGTCAGCTATGGAAAGTGGCAGGTTTGCTGTTAAGCTGTGAAAGGAACCTTGTTTCCTAATGCCAGCACAGCTCTAGTGATGGTACGAAGGCTGGAATTGGGCTCCTTCTGATGCTGCTGGTGGGAATTTCTAGGCCAGGGGCCCCCAACGCAGTGCCCGCTGAGTGTAGGAAGTGGGCGGGGCCAGGTCGGCCTTTTGCCCAGCAAGGCTTCTGATTGACTATCGGAGATTTGACTGGCGGTGCAGAGTTTTTCAAACGTTGCTTTGGCAGCAGCTGCCACCACAGCACAAGGATCTGCCCTGTGTTACTGAAGTTAAGATGTGGCTATCGGGCGGCCATCTTTTAATCTGATTGTATATGTTTTTAATTCTATTTTTTTAGCTTATAATTTAAATTATACTATATTATATATTAATTATTGTAAGCCACCCTGGTTGGGAAAGGGCAGGGTATATATTGAACAAAATAAAAATAAAACAAAGAAAAGGAGAGCAGCAGTTTGTTCCCTCAGGCACTGTCAGCAACAGGAGGTTGTATCTGGGAAAACGGCTGACTACAACGGTTCTCTCTTTCTTCCTCTGTTGGCAGGAACCTGAAGATCGGCTACTTCAGTCAGCACCACGTCGATCAGCTCGACCTGGACATCAGTGCCACAGAGTTACTCGCCAAGAAATTCCCAGGTGATCTTTAGGAGGATTCCCCGTGGGGATATATGGTGAGAGATCTCAGTATGGCTCAGAGGCGCCGTCCGTGGGATGGAGACCACATACTTCACGGCCTTCACCCTCCTCTCTAGCAAAGCTCGGTGCTACGTGATGAGCACTGAGGCAGCCATTATGCCCTTTGAAGATTTACAGTGGCTAATAGTAGTGTGAAGGAAGAAAAACACAACTTTTGTTCAGGGCCTAGTTTGTCTTAGACACATTATTCATATGATTGCCCTCTTTAAGTATTTGAAGGGCTGTCACTTAGAGGAGGGCTGGGAGCTGTTCCTGTTAGCAGCAGAGGATAGGACACGCAAAATGGGTTTCAATTGCGGGTGGAAAGGTACCGGCTGGATATTAGGGAAAACTTTTTTTACAGTAAGAGTTGTTTGACAGTGGAATCAGCCACCTAGGGAGGTGGTGAGCTCCCCCTCACTGGTAGTCTTTAAGCAGATGGTATTTTTGGGTTGTTCCTAAAAATGTTTGAAACTACTATTGTAAGCCGCCTTGAATCACGAGCAAAGGCAGGATAGAAGTGTTTTAATAAAGACCAGAAAGCTACAAATCCCTTTTCTTCCCATCTCCTCTTCCTGAGGTTGGGCAGGCAGACTTTGTATGATATTGCTGATAAAGTCACTGTCAAGCTGACTTACTGTCCACATCCCAGTAGACCCAGGGGCCTTCTTTTCTAGCAGTCACTCAAATTAATGTGTGGTCCCCCATTGCTCCTGTCCAAATGTCACACCATTGTGCCAGATCAAGCTGGCCGCTGAGCTCGAGAGGTGCTAGGGTAGCGATCCAGTCCCTGATGCAGCGCAGGGGTGCCATGACGCCTGCTTTCTGTGTTCCAGGGAAGACCGAGGAGGAATACCGTCATCAGCTGGGGTGCTATGGAGTGTCCGGAGAGCTAGCGGTCCGCCCTGTAGCCAGCCTGTCTGGAGGCCAGAAGAGCAGGGTGGCGTTTGCCCAGATGACTATGCCTTGGTAACATTTCTGTTCTTTCTCTTCTTTTATAACTGGGTGAGGGTTCACTTAATCCTGACAAGACAGAGGTTCTCTGAGTTAGTAGGAAGGCAATCAAATAATTCAAATACCTTGAACATAAGAACAAAAATTGAACACACAGAAGCGAAGGCCTTTCTAAACTGGAATAGTTTGGAGACCCTTGATGCTCAATGTGCCAAATATTTTTTTTAAATAAAAGGAGGGATACAAAAGAAAGGGAGGAAAAGGGGGGGAAATAAGGCTTTCCACAATGCAGTTAAAAGAACAAAGGTACGAAAACAAATCAAACAGATTGCATTGCCATGCTTCTCAACGCCATTATACCGTCTAATAATTACCCAAGTTGTAGAAAAAATATTTGGACATGGCTAATGATACAATAGGATCAAAAAATGATCGCTTTGTCAAGTCTTATGAAGCGTTGGTTCTTGTAGGTTATCCGGGCTGTGTAACCGTGGTCTTGGAATTTTCTTTCCTGACGTTTCGCCAGCAACTGTGGCAGGCATCTTCAGAGTAGTAACACTGAAGGACAGTGTCTCTCAGTGTCAAGGGTGTAGGAAGAGTAATATATAGTAGTAGAAAAGTTAAAGAACAAAGTAGATGTGCTTTCTTGTTCCGAAGTGTTTCCAATCTCCGGGTCTGTTGAAATATTTCCTCCCCGTAGAGGCGAAACGTCAGGAAAGAAAATTCCAAGACCACGGTTACACAGCCCGGATAACCTACAAGAACCAATGAACTCTGACCGTGAAAGCCTTCGACAATACTTATGAAGCATATTTGATATCTCTACAATCAAAATAGTTATCTAGATATGAAATTGGATTAAATATCACCACACTTGGCTAGCACCTACTCTCTGATTTTTGTTTTTATTAACATTTTATTAACATTAAACCTCAACATATTTATAAAATAATTTCTACTTTTCGTGAAACTGCTGTAGTTCGTGTCATTGCTTATATTGATCATGTTAGTCTATGTCCGGAAGAAGTGACTGTTTCCATTTCCTTGCTAAAACTATTCTGGCAAATGTGCCAAATATTGAACGCAGGGTCTTTCACGTGCAAAGTGTGTGCTCTGCCACCGAGCTGGGACCTTTCAGCTTTTCACAGAAGGAGAATCCCCCTCAGCATTCTACCGTGCCATCTTCTCCCTGAGTGCCCCAGCAGGGTCACGCTCAGTGCCGGGCTGGTGTTATAGGAGCATCTGGCCAGCCTCTGAGCTTTTCATGCTGCCTTGAAGCTAGAGGCTCGCTGTTGGGCAGCAGAGCTGTGGCTTTTGTGGTGTGGGCCGGCATCCTTCTAAGCAGATCCCAGCTTCATGGAGTTCTCTCTCGGTCTTCTTTTCAGCCCCAACTTCTATATCCTGGATGAGCCGACGAACCACCTCGACATGGAGACCATTGAGGCCTTGGCAAATGCACTCAACAAATTCCGGGTAAATATTCCGCTATATGGCTCAGTGTGGATGGGCTCACTTCCGTCAGCTTCTATGCCGCTTCGCCCTCCCATGTGCACCGTTGTGGTCGTTGTTGTTGTTTTTTATATGCGTACTTTCTCTACCACTTAAGGAAGAATCAGACAGGCTTACAATCAAGCTGGCTTGATTCTTCCTTAAGTGGTAGAGAAAGTAGGCATATAAAAACTAACTCTTCTTCTTCTTTTGGCATAAGAATGACTTTTTGTGCAAAATGACTGATTCCCTCCCCCAGTCAGTTAACTCTGCAAGGTGGCTAACAGCAGGCGCAAGGTGGCAAGCTACCAATAAACACCTAACTCATCATAAAGTTACAATTAAAAAATGAACCTCTGTTCTTAAAAGCACAGTTCAAGACCACCTGTATCTTCCTTTCTTCTCAGTGCTGATCTGTCTCTTTAAAGGGAGTGGGGACTTCCTTGAGGAGGGAAGGGACATGAAATGGAGTCCGCAAAAGAAAAGGCAGCGTTCCTAATCTCAGATAAGGGTGTTGCATGGAGCCTGGCCTCAGATGGTATCCAGGCTGTGCCCACCTTGTTCTGAGAGAATTCCCTATCTCAGACCCAAGACCCTGAAACACTCTCCTGCAATGTATCCACATGACAACAATCTCACTATTTTACAAGCAGCACAATTTCCCTTTATCAGTGATTCTGTAATTGTTATTAACATAAGAACATTAAGAAAGGCCCTGCTGGGTCAGACCAAGGTCCATCAAGTCCAGCAGTCTATTCACACATTGGCCCAACCAGATGCCTCTAGGAAGCCCACAAACAAGACGACTGCAGCAGCATTGTCCTTCCCATGTTCCAAAGCACCTAATATAATAGGCATGACCCTGCGTTGTAGTATTATGAGAGAGGGAGAAAAGCTTTTCTTCCTCTCTCATAATACTAGAACACAGGGTCATCTGCTGAAGCTGGAGGGGAAGATATTCAAAACAGACAAAAGGAAGTGTTTCTTCACATGACGCATAGTTAAATTGTGGAACTCGCTGTCCCAGGATGTGATGGCTGCCAACTTGGAAGGCTTTAAGAGGGGAGTGGACATGTTCATGGAGGAGAGGGTGCTAGTCAAAATGGATACTAGTCATGATACATACCCATTATCTCTAGGATCAGAAGAGTATGCCTATTATATTAGGTGCTTTGGAACATGGGCAAGAGAATGCTGCTGTAGTTATCTTGTTTGTGGGCTTCCTAGAAAGATTCAAAACAGATAAAAGGAAGTATTTCTTCACATGACACACAGTTAAATTGTGGATCTCCCTGCCCCAGGATATGTTGATGGCTACCAACTTGGAAGGCTTTAAGAGGGGAGGATAGGGCTATCTGTGGCTACTAGTAAAAATTAGTCATGATACATACCTATTCTCTCCAGAATACCTATTCTGATCCAGCATGGCTGTTCTTATGTTCCCCCCGTCAAATGTTAGCAGCCATCACAGTGGAGAACCTAGCCCTTATTAATGCATTATTAATTATGTTCTTGAATGAACTGTGGGTCAGTTGATTAAGAAACCGATGGCTGCTGCCCATGGCAGGGGGGAGGAACAGATCAGCTGCAAAGTCTAACAGGGAAATGAGGGTAGTGCTTGCAGGTCTGCCGTAGCCAAAATCGCCCAGTCCCCTCATGAACCATTCTTTCTCCATCTTGTCCTAGGGGGGCCTGATCCTTGTTTCCCACGACGAGCGCTTCATCCGGCTGGTGTGCCAGGAGCTGTGGGTGTGCGGTAACGGCACTGTGCAGCGCATCGACGGCGGCTTTGAAGAGTACAGGAACATCCTACAGGAGCAGTTCCGGAAGGAGGGCTTTTTATAAAGCGGCCGCCCGGATGGCGCATGCAGGCGGGCTGGGAGTGGAGCGGGCTGCGCGGCGGTCCTCGTCCTACTTGGTGTAGCAGGGACTTTGCCTACCATCGCGTGAACGCCAGCTGTGCAATTCCCTGGCTGGGTGGACTCTTCCCTTGGAAACTGGCATCTTCTGTGGGAAGGGGTGTCACGCGGAGGGGATTTGGAGGAGGAAAGCGAGTCTCCCTTTTCTGCTGCTTGGATCGGTGCCTCGTCTCTGCTGGGCAGGGGCCAGAGGATAGCAGAGAGAAGGGCAGGGAGCGTTTTCAATGCTGCTTTAGTGGAGGGGGGCTGGGATGCGTGGGATCTCCGCCGCCAGCGATCCCTTTTCTTTCCGTGGGCCTGGCTGTAGAATGAAACCTGCCACCACGTTCGAAGAACAAAGGAGGAGGTTTCTGGGTGTCAGTGCAGCTCCGGGCTGCACGTTGGGCAGTTTCTCCAGAAAGCAAGGCGGAACGCTAAACCCAGCTTTGAAACAGTTGAGGTGGGGGTCTCCTTCCTCACTCCCCCCTCCCAATTTTCTGTAGTGAAGAGGTGCTGCCTCTTCATGTGCCAAACCGTATCCTCTTAGAGGAAGCTTTTTTTCTTCTTCAAGGCTTTTGCCTGAAGTTGTCCTGATTGTTTTCCTGCTCAAAAGGTGACGCTTTTCTGTTCTGAAAGGGAGTCCCCTCTTCCTCTTTGCTTTGGCTGTAACCCCTGGAGGGGCAGGCATTGTGTAAGGAGGGGGGGCTGGCCCTACTGTCTGTCCAGAAAGTAGCAACCTCAGCCATCTCTGTTGGTAGGGCCTTGGCCTAAGTTTCTGTAGAAGCTAATATTCTGCATAACCCGCACTGGTCTCCCAAGCTCTTCAAGGTCTAATCTTCATGCAGGACTGTGTTCTGCCCCAGCTGACGCACCCTGTCTCGGTGACGCCACAAATAAAAATGGTTTTATGTTCCAAGCGAAAGGTTCAAGCGCTTGTCCATCTCTTTCCATCAGCGCCGACACTGCTGTGTAAATAAAACGGGATCTCTCTGGCTTTGGAGTCCTAACATTGCCTGTTTTCCAGCAAGTCTGCCTTTGCCTGAGCTAGGAGGGTGATCCGAAGAAACCAATGTGGTGTAGTGGTTAAGGGTGTCGGATTAGGATCTGGGAGACCCAGATTTGAATCCCTGCTCTGTCGTGGAAGCTTGCTGGGGTGCCCTGGGGCCAGTCACATGATCTCAGCCTAACCTCCCTCACAGGGTTGTTGTGAGGATAAAATGGAGGAGACTGATGTGAGCCCCTTTGGATCCTCATTGGGGGAGAAAGGTGAGGTTTGAATGAAGAAAATGCCAGCAATTCTTCATTGCAAGGGCTGGTTCATTCCCTTATGATCGCATCGTCAGGTGGTGACCTGGGTCCCCATTAGAGAGAAAGGTGGGGATATAAATGAAGTAAATAAATGTTAACTTTGGTTCTTGTAGGTTATCCGGGCTGTGTAACCGTGGTCTTGGAATTTTCTTTCCTGATGTTTCGCCAGCAACTGTGGCAGGCATCTTCAGAGTAGTAACACTGAAGGACAGTGTCTCTCAGTGTCAAGTGTGTAGGAAGAGTAACATATAGTCAGAAAGAGGTTGTGTTTGAGCTGAGTACTGTCCTGCAAAAGTAATGTGCTAATCATTGTCCTGTAAGTATCAAGATAATGTGCTAATGAGGGTGTGGTATGTTAATATGGAACCAATGTATCCTGAAGTGATCTGTTAATGTGTGAAATCCAAGGCTAATCTGCATGGCTATTGTTAAGCCATGCAGATTAGCCTTGGATTTCACACATTAACAGATCACTTCAGGATACAATGGTTCCATATTAACATACCACACCCTCATTAGCACATTATCTTGATACTTACAGGACAATGATTAGCACATTACTTTTGCAGGACAGTACTCAGCTCAAACCCAACCTCTTTCTGACCATATGTTACTCTTCCTACACACTTGACACTGAGAGACACTGTCCTTCAGTGTTACTACTCTGAAGATGTCTGCCACAGTTGCTGGCGAAACGTCAGGAAAGAAAATTCCAAGACCACGGTTACACAGCCTGGATAACCTACAAGAACCAATGAACTCTGACCGTGAAAGCCTTCGACAATAAATGTTAACTTTCTCCCACAAAATGCTCTGTAGTGTTGAAGAGTCTAGAAGAAGAAGAAAAGTTGGTTTTTATATGCCAACTTTCTCTACCACTTAAGGAAGAATCAAACTGGTTTACAATTACCTTCCCCTCCACTTTGAGGTAGGTGGGGCTGAGAAACCTGTGAGAAACCAAAGGTCACCCGGCTGGCTTCATGTGTAGGAATGGGAAAACCAACCCGGTTCACCAGATTAGCCTCCACTGCTCATATGGAGGAGTGGGAAATCAAACCCGGTTCTCCAGATCAGAGTCCACCACTCCAAACCACCGCTCTAAACCACTACACCATGCTGGCTCTCTCCCAGTGGGTTTCCATGGCCCCAGTGGGGCCACCCCAACACTAACCATTATACAACAATGGCTCTCCAAGGATAAGTTGTTCCTTCTTGGGGCAGAGCCCCTCCACGCAGTAGCGGGATTTCGGGTGGCAATTTGGGCTGCCACAGGAAGGGAGGGAACTAAGACAGAAGTCCTCGTTCCCACAGAAAAGCTGAGCTGGATCCAACCTTCTGTGTATAATTTATTTTTGCTGTTGGCACACAGTGTGCCTAACGCTGCCTCCAAAGTAGTGGTTAAGAGCGGCAGACGCTTATCTGGAGAAGCGGGTTTGATTCCCTACTCCTCCACTTGAAGAGAAGGTCCCAGGTTTAATCCCCAGCGTCTCCAGTTAAAGGGACTAGGCAAGTACGTGATGTGAAAGGCCTCTGCCTGAGACCCTGGAGAGCCGCTGTCGGTCTGAGTAGACAATACTGACTTTGATGGACCGACAGTCTGATTCAGTATAAGGCAGCTTCACGTGAAGCCTACTGGGTGACCTTGGGCCAGTCAGTTCTCTCTGTACTCTTTCAGCTAGGGTTGCCAACTCCAGGTTGGGAAATATCTGGAGATTTTTGGGATGAAACTTGAATAGGGCGAGGTTTGGGAGGGGAAGGACATCAATGGGTATAATGCCATAGACTCCACCTTCCAAAGCAGCCATTTTCTCCAAGTGAACTGATCGCTGTTGCCTGGAGATCAGTTGTAATTCCAGGAGATCTCCAGCCACCATCTGGAGGTTCAAACAAAAAACCTCGTGCTTATATAGGAAGTTAAACAAACACACCAAGCACTGATGACACACAAAATGATATAATACAAATCTCACAAAATGTGCAATACTTGTAACAAATTCCCGAGTCTGTACACAGTTACAGAGAGTTGTTACACTTGAAAGCAATGCGGCTACAAGAAGCTCAACAAAAAAACGTCCAGGCTACTTGCCATCCGTTGATCTGTAAGCTACATGCTCTTCAGTGTTTGAGATAGATTGTCATCTCTCGCTGCAATGTACTTCCCCGATGGATAAAGCCACGGCGAAATGGGGCTTACCGGGTTCCCATCTCGGGATGAAGTTCATTTATGCCATCTAAGTAATTGGAAAACAGCTGTGTTGTTGGGTTTCTAATTCAGAAAAAGTTGACTTCCCCCGCCACAAGCGGCAGAAAGACGGTAGAAAATCCAGTCCGGGTTTTCGTCAATCACTGGAGCGTTCAGTCTCCACCCCAACTACAGCCGGGACATTTTTTTGTTGAGCTTCTTGTAGCCGCATTGCTTTCAAGTGTAACAACTCTCTGTAACTGTACAGACTCGGGCATTTGTTACAAGTATTGCACATTTTGTGAGATTTGTATTATATCATTTTGTGTGTCATCAGTGCTTGGTGTGTTTGTTTAACCATCTGGAGGTTGGCAACTCTACTCTCAGCCCATGCGGAGGCAGGCAATGGCAAACCACCTCCAAATGTTCTCTTGCCTTGAGAAAACCCTATGAGGTTGCCATAAGTCAGCTGTGACTTGACAGCATGCATGCACGTGCACACACACACACAATGTGTGGTGTAATGGTTAGTGTGTCAGACTAGGAAATGGGAGACCCAGCTTGGAATCCCCACTCTGCCATGGAAACTCGCTGGGTGACCTTGGGCACGTCCCACAGTCAGCCTGGCCTACCTCACAAGATTGCTGTGAGGATAAAATGGAGACGAGAATGCTGGAAGCCATTCTGGGGCTTCTTTGGGGAGAAAAGTGGGGTACAAATGAAAGCAATACATAAACTCCTTTTGTTCCTTTGGAGGAGCTACGCTTTGGTTTAATATTTTTTTTTATATTGCCTCTTAGCAGCCGCTTTGTTAGTCTGCTTTGTGTCTATTCTTTGCTATGTGGTGAGTGCTGTCTTACTTACCTTACTTCATTTATACCCCGTCTTTCGCCCCAACGGCGACCCAAAGCTGCTTACATCATTCTCCTCTATTTTATCCTCTTATTTATGGGTTAGTGTTCACTTCCCACTTGGCCCATCAAGACATCAACAGCTGGAAGAGAGAGAGAAATTATTAGATACAATCCAATCAAAGGAAATAAATTTGCAACCTTGTGTGTGTTTACACAGAAGGTAAATCTCATTGAGTTCAAGGGAACTGACTTCATGGTATGAGTTCAAGATTGCACCATGAACATTTTTTTTAGTAAGAGATACACAGCCAGATGCTTGAGTCACAAAATAGGACTTCAGTGTGATTATTTTTGGCTAAACTATGCCCATTATACACTGGGCATGTGGAATTCTTTGCCACTGAGGTAGTTCTTGCATCTCATAGAATCATAGAGTTGGAAGGGACTACCAGGGTCATCTAGTCCAACCCCCTGCACAGTGCATGAAATTCACAACTACCTCCCCCCAGTGACCCCTACTCTATGCCCAGAAGATGGGGGGAAACCCAGGATCCCTGGCCAATCTGGCCAGGAGGAAAATTCCTGACCTCGAAGTGGTGATCAGCATTTCACCGGGCACGTAAGAAAGGGCCATCTCAGATGGTTTGTCTGTACCACTTCTGAACATGTTCTGTAATCATGACCACATGAAACTGCTTTAAATTGAATCAGACCCTTGGTCCATCAAAGTCAGTATTGTCTACTTAGACCGGCAGCGGCTCTCCAGCGTCTCAGGCGGAGGTCTTTCACATCACCTACTTTCCTAGTCCCTTTAACTGGAGATGCCGGGGATTGAACCTGGGGCCTTCTGCGTGCCAAGACGATGTTCTACCACTGAGCCACAGCCCCTCCCCTTGTTTATCTAGTTCATGCTTTTACAGACAGATTGGTTAGATCTTCCACTGCAGCCAAGGACTCATTAGACCAGGGTCCCCAACATGGTAGGCAATACTGACTTTGATGGACCAAGGCTCCGACTGAGTATAACGCAGCTTCATGTGCCCGTGTGAAAGCCAATAAAACATGTCCTCAGGCTAGACTACTACCCAGCAGGGCTGCCTTACATATTTGCCTGAGGGTGGCCAATGCAGCAGGGGTGCACACACCACCACCGAGAGAAAAAAATGATTCTGTGATTGCATAAGGTGAGGGCAAGAAGCAACCAGGTTGGGGCATCTCCAGGGTTCTAGCTGTTGAGATTTCGTCTACAAAGGAAGACAGCAGGGGCTTTGCTTTTGGCAGATATATTTTATTCATTTGTTCAGCACAGGTACGGCTCACTCTTATAAAGATCTTAGGGTTGCGTATATCAATGTCCCCTTTGTACACTGGGTTTTGGGCCTCTTCCTACTGCTAGGATGGCTGGTTAGAACCGCTAGGAGGGGCTGTAGCTCAGTGGCAGAGCATCTGCTTGGCATGCAGAAGGTCCTAGGTTCAACCCCTGGCATCTCCAGTTAAAGGGACTAGGCAGGTAGGTGATGTGAAAGACCTCTGCCTGAGACCCTGGAGAGCCGCTGCCAGTCTGAGTAGACATTCTGTTGCAGATTTAAGAGTAGCAGTTCTCTTACAAAGGAATTTTAAAGGGAGATTGGAAAGAGAAACTGCTGAATTACAGTTGATATTCAAACTAAAGTCAATGCATTTACTTGGGCTGAATAAAGACCTTGCATTCATGGCCCATTACCAATGCTGATTTCTCCACACCCATCTCTCCCTGGACATCACAGACTCTTCTGCATATCCCACCTAATCCCATCAAGCCTGCTATTCACATTTACATACTGTTCCTCTACTTAAAGACCGATGGATTCACATTCTAGCTGTATCTGAAGAAGTGAGCTGTGGCTCACGAAAGCTCATACCCTACCAGAAAATATTTTTGTTAGTCTTTAAGGTGCTACTGGACTCTTGCCCTTTTTGACTACTGCAAACAGACTAACACGGCTACCCACTGTGAATACTGACTTGGATGGACCAAGGGTCTGATTCAGTGTAAGGCAGCTTCATGTGTCCATGAGTCCCTTACTGCAAATTCTGGCTCAGTGGGGCCATGATCTTAGGCATTCTGCACAGGATGAATGTTGTGCGCTGCGGAACTTCCTCCCCAATAAAATTGCACAGGAGCACAGCCATGCAACACCAGACTCAATGCGGTTACTCGAAAGTAGGGGCCATTGGTGGTGGTTGTTTTTTTAAGGCTATCGACAGCCTTCCCCCCAATAGGTGGGGGAGGGTCTCCCGGTGGTTGGCTCGCTGCTGGAAGGGAGGCGATGCAACGCGTTAAGTGAAACCGCAGCGTTTCTGCACCGCCGGTTATCAGTAGGGAAAAAAGACCGAATGAAACGCTTAACGAGCCAGGGGGGGAAATACGATTGCTTCTTAAAAAACTTTCCTCTGCCCGGGCAGCGTTGCAAAGCTCGGCTCCTTCCAGCCGATTCCCTCCTTGCAAGCGTCGCTGGCACGCACCGATCCGGTCCCGGGGTGGGGTGGGGTGTCCCCCGAGGAGCGCTGCAAAAGCGCCCCCACCCGGTCCGCCCGTGTCCAAAATTGCACGCCGAGTCCGGGAAATCCCCCCCCCAACTCCTTTAATGGTGGCGAAGGGCAAGCACCTTGGCCTAGATCGTGCCCTCCCCTTTCCGAGTCTCCTCCCCCACCCTTCCCAATAATCATCTCATAGAATCATAGAGTTATAGAAAAGGGCCAGAGTCCAGTAGCACCTTAAAGACTAACAAAAAACATTTTCTGGTAGGGTATGAGCTTTCGTGAGCCACAGCTCCCTTCTTCAGATCTGCAGTAGTAGAAAAGAGCAAGAGTCCGGTAGCACCTTAAAGACTAACAAAAAACATTTTCTGGTAGAGTATGAGCTTTCGTGAGCCACAGCTCGCTTCTTCAGATCTGCAGTAGTAGAAAAGAGCAAGAGTCCAGTAGCACCTTAAAGACTAACAAAAAATATTTTCTGGCAGGGTATGAGCTTTCGTGAGCCACAGCTACCTTCTTCAGATCTGCAGGAGTAGAAAAGGGCAAGAGTCCAGTAACACCTTAAAGACTAACAAAAATATTTTCTGGCAGGGTATGAGCTTTCGTGAGCCACACCTCGCTTCTTCAGATGTGCAGTAGTAGAAAAGAGCAAGAGTCCAGTCGCACCTTAAAGACTAACAAAAATATTTTCTGGCAGGGTATGAGCTTTCGTGAGCCACAGCTCCCTTCTTCAGATCTGCAGTAGTAGAAAAGAGCAAGAGTCCAGTAGCACCTTAAAGACTAACAAAAAACATTTTCTGGTAGGGTATGAGTTTCGTGAGCCACAGCTCACTTCTTCAGATCTGCAGTAGTAGAAAAGAGCAAGAGTCCAGTAGCACCTTAAAGACTAACAAAAAACATTTTCTGGTAGGGTATGAGTTTCGTGAGCCACAGCTCACTTCTTCAGATCTGCAGTAGTAGAAAAGAGCAAGAGTCCAGTAGCACCTTAAAGACTAACAAAAAATATTTTCTGGCAGGGTATGAGCTTTCGTGAGCCACAGCTCCCTTCTTCAGATCTGCAGGAGTAGAAAAGGGCAAGAGTCCAGTAACACCTTAAAGACTAACAAAAATGTTTTCTGGCAGGGTATGAGCTTTCGTGAGCCACACCTCGCTTCTTCAGATGTGCAGTAGTAGAAAAGAGCAAGAGTCCAGTAGCACCTTAAAGACTAAGAAAAATATTTTCTGGCAGGGTATGAGCTTTCGTGAGCCACAGCTCCCTTCTTCAGATCTGCAGTAGTAGAAAAGAGCAAGAGTCCAGTAGCACCTTAAAGACTAAGAAAAATATTTTCTGGCAGGGTATGAGCTTTCGTGAGCCACAGCTCCCTTCTTCAGATCTGCAGGAGTAGAAAAGGGCAAGAGTCCAGTAGCACCTTAAAGACTAACAAAAATATTTTCTGGCGGGATACGAAGTATCTGAAGAAGTGAGCTGTGACTCACGAAAGCTCATACCCTACCAGAAAATATTTTTCTTAGTCTTTAAGGTGCTACTGGACTCTTGCCCTTTTCTACTACTGCAGACAGACTAACACGGTGCCCACTGTGAATTATAACATTGAGTCGGAAGGGCCACTAGGGTCATCTAGTCCAACCCTTTGCACAATGCAGGAAACTCACAACTACCTCTCCCCCGCCACACACACCCCCATGACCCCTACTCCATGCCCAGAAGATGCCCAAGGTGCCCTCCCTCTCATGATCTGCCTAAGGTCATAGAATCAGCACTGCTGACAGCTGGCCATCTTACAAGAAGAAGGAGGAGGAGGAGGAGGAGGAGGAGGAGGAGGAAGAGGGACAACCTCCTCCTCTCTCCCCCCCCCCATGCTGGCGGTGGCGGGAGAAGCGCAAAGACCCTCCAACCCGCCCAAAGCGCAGAGGCGGCTCCCCCGCCCCGTCGCCGGTCGAGCCCAAGTGCGCGAGGGGGGGCGTGGCTATGCGCCTCCGCGCCTCCCCCCGCCCACTCCCAGCGCGCCCTTCGGACCCCCCCCTTCCCGCTCTCCAGTTGGTCCCGCCTCCCGCCCGCCCCGCCCACCAGGGGGAGGGAAGAGGAGCAGGCGGGGCAGGAGGCGGAGTTGCCGCCCGGGAGCCGGCGCCGGTGGCTGGAAGCGGGCAGGGGAGCAGCAGCAGCAGCAGGGAGCCGCCTCCTCCTCCGCTTGCCCTGCCGCGCCACCCGGGCCCTCCGCCGCCGTTGCCGCCTTCCTCCGCCGCCCGGACCGGTGCGCCTCCCGCCCGCCCCCCCCCCCGAGGGTGACCGCCGCCGCCGCCACTGGGGCCCGGCGGGGGTCCGATCCGCAGCTGCCCGCGCCCTGCAGGAGGGGATGAGCGGCCCGGAGGAGGATGCAGGTGAGAGCCGAGGGGGTGGGGTGGGGTGGGGAGGCGGGCGGAGGGGAGCTCGCTGGGGGGCGGGAGAGCCAGAAAAGGGGGGCGCCTCCGTTTGCACCCGCGCTGACGGCCGTCTCTTCCCCCCCCCCCCGCAGGAGCCAGCCCCGTGCCCAGCCCGGGCGACCCGGCGGACGACGAGGTGAGCCTTGGTGTCCCCCCCCCTCCTCCTCCTCCTCCAGGGAGCCGGGGCGGAAGAACCACCCTTGCGGGGGGGGGGAGGGAGAGAAGGGTGTGCGGGTGCCCGGACCGGGGAAATGGGGGGTGCGGGGTCGCCGCCGCGGGTAGGTGGGCGTCTGCCTCCCCCCCTTCTCCTCCTCCTCCCCCCTGGCGAGGGCGGGGAGGCGCCATGCCGCCTTTCCCTTCCCCGCCAGGAGGAGGAGGAGGAGGAGAAGGGGGGCGGCGGGGCGTCTCTCTCCCCGCCCCCCCTCCGCCTTGGCGGGAGAAGAGGGGAGGGGGGGAGAAGAGACCCCCCCCTCGACCTCTTTCTATACTGGGGGGGGGAGGGAAGAAGTGATCCGGCGGTCAACTTTAAACCGGGGGTCGGCTTAGGAACCATTGGCCTTCTTTCCGGGGGGGGGGGGGCGGCGGCCCTTTTTGCCTTGGCGGGAGGAGGGGGGGTGAGCCTGGGGAGGGGGGGGAGAAGAGAGACCCCCTCTCGACCCCTTTCTGAAGAGAGACCCCCCCTCCACCCCTTTCTATACTGGGCGGGGGGGAAAGAAAGTGAGCCTGGGGAGGGGGGGAGAAGAGAGACCCCCTCTCGACCCCTTTTCTGAAGAGAGACCCCCTCTCGACCCCTTTCTGAGTAGACTCCATGCCTTTCTGAAGAGAGACCCCCCCCTCCACCCCTTTCTATACTGGGCGGGGGGGAGAAGAAGAGAGACCCCCTCTCGACCCCTTTTCTGAAGAGAGACCCCCCCCTCGACCCCTTTCTATACTGGGCGGGGGGGAGAAGAAGAGAGACCCCCTCTCGACCCCTTTTCTGAAGAGACCCCCCCACCCCTTTTCTGAAGAGAGACCCCCCCCTCGACCCCTTTCTATACTGGGCGGGGGGGAAAGAAAGTGAGCCTGGGGAGGGGGGGAGAAGAGAGACCCCCTCTCGACCCCTTTTCTGAAGAGAGGCCCCCTCTCGACCCCTTTCTGAGGAGACTCCATGCCTTTCTGAAGAGAGACCCCCCCCTCCACCCCTTTCTATACTGGGCGGGGGGGAGAAGAAGAGAGA
Organism: Euleptes europaea; assembly: GCF_029931775.1. Taxonomy (NCBI): domain Eukaryota; kingdom Metazoa; phylum Chordata; class Lepidosauria; order Squamata; family Sphaerodactylidae; genus Euleptes; species Euleptes europaea. The sequence continues at coordinate 10,173,947 of NC_079316.1, forward strand.
CCCCCTCTCGACCCCTTTTCTGAAGAGAGACCCCCTCTCGACCCCTTTCTGAGTAGACTCCATGCCTTTCTGAAGAGAGACCCCCCCCCTCCACCCCTTTCTATACTGGGCGGGGGGGAGAAGAAGAGAGACCCCCTCTCGACCCCTTTTCTGAAGAGACCCCCCCACCCCTTTTCTGAAGAGAGACCCCCCCCCTCGACCCCTTTCTATACTGGGCGGGGGGGAAAGAAAGTGAGCCTGGGGAGGGGGGGAGAAGAGAGACCCCCTCTCGACCCCTTTTCTGAAGAGAGACCCCCTCTCGACCCCTTTCTGAGTAGACTCCATGCCTTTCTGAAGAGAGACCCCCCCCTCCACCCCTTTCTATACTGGGCGGGGGGGAGAAGAAGAGAGACCCCCTCTCGACCCCTTTTCTGAAGAGAGACCCCCTCTCGACCCCTTTCTGAGTAGACTCCATGCCTTTCTGAAGAGAGACCCCCCCCCTCCACCCCTTTCTATACTGGGCGGGGGGGAGAAGAAGAGAGACCCCCTCTCGACCCCTTTTCTGAAGAGACCCCCCCCCACCCCTTTTCTGAAGAGAGACCCCCCCCTCGACCCCTTTCTATACTGGGCGGGGGGGGAGAAGAGGCGCGACGGTCAAGTTGCAACTCGGGGTCGGCTCGGAGCCGTTCGGGCCTCCTTTCCCCCCTCAGAGATGCGTGTCCGGTGTGTGTCTGTTTGGGGGGGGGTCTCAATCTCAAGTGTTTTGAATTGGGGTGGGGGTCGCCGCGGCCCAAGAGGCGCCTCTTCTGTGGGGCTCCGGCTTTTGGCGCCAGGGTGACTCCGCCCCCCCCCTCAGCCCTGCGGCCGAGCCGACAGACCCCCCCCCGTCGCCCCCGGCCCGCTTTTGGGGGGGGGGCGTCCCTCTGCGCCTCCCCTCCCCCTCCCGGTCTCTCGCCGGGACGGTCTCGGCCGCGCAGGCGCCATTTTGGGAGCCATCAGGTGTGCGCGGAGGCGCGACCCCCCCCCACTCCCCGCCCCCTCCCCAAGGAGAGGCGGGGACATCCAGAGAGTGTGTGTGTGTGTGTGTATTGGGGGGGGCAACACGTGTGTGTTGGGGAGTGTGTGTGTGTGTTGGGGGGGCCAACACGTTTCAGACCCCCCCCTTGAAACTTGTTGCTCTCTTCTCCCCCCCCCCCCCAAAATACACACACACACTCCCCATCAACTCCCCAAGGAGAGGCGGGGGTATCCAGAGAGCGTGCCATAACCCCCCCAGGGAATCTTTGGGGAGTGTGTGTGTGTGTATTGGGGGGGGCAACACGTTTCAGACCCCCCCTTTGAAACTTGTTGCTCTCTTCCCCCCCCATACACACACGCTCTCTTTCCCCCCCCCCCATACACACACACACTCCCCATCAACTCCCCAAGAAGAGGCAGGGGTATCCAGAGAGCATGCCATAAACCCCCAGGGGAATCTTTGGAGAGTGTGTGTGTATTGGGGGGGGCAACACGTTTCAGACCCCCCCCCCTTGAAACTTGTTGCTCTCTTCCCCCCCCCCCCCATACACACACACACTCCCCATCAACTCCCCAAGAAGAGGCAGGGGTATCCAGAGAGCATGCCATAAACCCCCAGGGGAATCTTTGGGGAGTGTGTGTGTGTGTATTGGGGGGGGCAACACATTTCAGACCCCCCCTTGAAACTTGTTGCTCTCTTTCCCCCCCCCCATACACACACGCTCTCTTCCCCCCCCCCCATACACATACACACTCCCCATCAACTCCCCAAGAAGAGGCAGGGGTATCCAGAGAGCATGCCATAAACCCCCAGGGGAATCTTTGGGGAGTGTGTGTGTGTATTGGGGGGGGGCGCAACACGTTTCAGACCCCCCCCCGCTTGAAACTTGTTGTGCTCTCCCCCGCCCCATACACACACCCCATCAATTCCCCTGGGGCTTATGGCATGCTCTCTAGATGCCCCTTTATCTCAGCAAATGGGGGAGGGGCTTCCTTTAGGCGATCCTTTCCAGGAAGGGGGGGGCGATTCGATTCGAGGGTGTGCTCCTCCTGCAGGGTCGCCTCTGGAGAACCGGGTTCGGATCCCTGCTCCTCCGTGCAAGCGGTGGAGGAGGCTAATCTGGCAAACCGGGTTGGTTTCCCCGCTCCTGAGCACCAAGCCAGCTGGGTGGCCTTGGACTAGTCACAGCTCTCACCCCCGCCTACCTCACAGGGTGTCTGTTGTGGGGAAGGGGAGGTGAGTGTAAGCCGGTGTGATTCTCCCTTAAGTGGTAGAGAAAGTTGGCATATAAAAACCAGCTCTTCTTCTTAAGCTTCAAGGGACCCCGAGGAGTGGGAAACCTGCCAGGGGTTGCTCTTCCCACCCTGAAGTTAGTCTCTTGTAGGAAATAGGCTCTCTCGCCCTGTTTTGGTTGGCAGTGATGGATTGGTAGCTGGGAGGGCGCTGCGGAGTCATGTTTGCAGAGAAAGGCTGCCTTCTCCCACCTTGTTCTTAGTTAACGCCAACTCTGGGAATTGCAGGCTTCCCCCATCCCTGGTGAGGATTCCTTGTGCGGCAGGCGTGTGTGGGAATTACCGCTGCCAGCTCTAGGGCTTGGTTTTTTGTTCTTGAACACATGAACCCGCCTTATACTGAATCAGGCCCTTGGTCCATCAAAGTCAGTATTGTCTCCTCAGACCAGCAGCGGCTCTCCAGGGTCTCAGGCAGAGGTCTTTCACATCACCTACTCATCTAGTCCCTTTAACTGGAGATGCTGGGGTTCGAACCTGGGACCTTCTGCATGCCAAACAGAGGCTCTACCACTGAACTATGAACCCTCCCCTTCTCACCCAGTCTTCTGTTGGGGGCAGTGGAGATTTAGGTGTTGTCTTCTTTAAGGGGATTCTACCTTTTACATTAAAGCTCTGCTCAGCAGTTGCAAAGAGCTTTGGATTGATGCCTTTTCCTTTTCTCCAGTGGATGCCGTGGCATGCTTTGAGATTTGGGGGGGGGGGGGAATGGCAGTGCTGTTCTGGTCTCTTGTGGCTGGAATTTGATCCGCTGCTACTTCTCATTGTCGGGGGTGGGGAGGTACATCATGTTTTGTTTGCCCTGATAGGGATTCCATGGGGAAATGTCGTGACATTTCTAGACGACTATTATTATCCGATAGCAGGATAGTTCCTTTCTCCAGAGGCTTGTCTCCTGCTGTTCTGAAACCCCACTAGTGGAATCTGTTTATTTCTTCCTGGATTTTGAGTTGAAAATGCTGCAGGCAAAACCAAATCTTGCAGGAAATGGGGACCTTTGCTATTTTAAGTCTTATTTTCTGTACTTCATTAGGATAATTGTGGAAGCTTATTTTCCTGTGTTACATCTTCTAAGCTAAGGACAGCTGTGTGTTGAGAGCACTGGTCAGCGCAATACCTAGGGAAAAGGGCCATTATTTTAGAGAGGATGGTCACTGGATCTGGGCAGGGGAAACTGGAACTCTTCTCATTTGGTTGGTTCACCTGTGACATTTTGTGTCTTCGTAGCCACCACAGAAACGACAAAGAACTGTAGAAGACTTCAACCAGTTCTGCACCTTTGTGCTAGCCTATGCAGGCTATATCCCATACCCAAGGGAGGTAAGACAATATCCCGATAAGCTCTAAGGACCTGGTTATCTCCCAATTACCCTCCATTCTCTCCTTCCCCTTGCTTTCTACCTCTAATAGCGCTTATTGGCCTCTTTCCTGGTTCTGGTCCTGTATGCTTGTGTGTTTTTATTGAATTATTTTATAATTTCAATTGGTATTTTGAATTGTTCAGATATTTCAGTGTTTGCTGCCCAGCGTGGTGTAGTGGTTAAGAGCAGTGGTTTGGAGTGGTGGACTCTGGAGAACCGGGTTTGATTCCCCACTCCTCCACATGAAGCCAGCTGGGTGACCTTGGTCTAGTCATAGTTCTCTTAGAGCTCTCTCAGCCCCACCTTCCTCACAGGGTGCCTGTTGTGGGGAGGGGAAGGGAAGGTGATTGTAAGCTGGTTTGATTCTTCCTTAAGTGGTAGAGAAAGTCAGCATATAAAAACCTACTCTTACTCCTTATTAGGTGGAAAGGTACCATAACAAATGTTTTAAATGAATACATAAAATAATCTCACTAGAAAAACCCAATCCTGAAACTATACAGACCTCCTGATGGCGCTCTTTCTCTCTTCCTATTCTAGAATGAGCCGTGGCCTCTTACGGGCAACATGAGCCCTCAGAACAGCACGGGAAGCACCCGAGATAGCGACAGTTGCGCCTCGTCGCAGTACTGCGACTCCCAGATGCTGTCCGATGACGGAGGGATCAGGAACGCCAAATGCAAAGGGACCGGGGACCTGTTCCTGAACTGCTCTGATGTTTCCGGCAGCTTCTGCCCTACCCGGCCCCATCAAGCTAAGAAAAAGAAGCAGTCGGCGAAGAAGCTCATCTTGGACCGAGAGGCTGACAAGAGGGTGATGCCCGTGAGCACGAAGGACGTCAAGCTGGAAAGGATGGAGCCAGGAGGAGAGACTGAAGGGAAAGGAGAGGAGCTGGACTCCTGCCTCCCAAGGGAAGGACTGCAGTCAAAATCCCTTCTAGAGCAGTACATAAACGAGGAAAACGGTTGGATCTATGGGGTGCAGTCAGCCGAAAAACCAGCGACTGGACCTCTTGGGCCTGAGGAACAGCGCACGTGCAAAGAGGAAAGAGTCAGCCCTGCCTGCTGGAACATAAGAGAGCAGAGCAGTGAGGAAGAGCTGAGCAGAGATGGCCTCCAGCTCAGTAGTAAGTACACGCATAATGTAGGGGCAGTCCTCGGGGTCTCAGGTAGAGGTCTTGCTACCTGTGATTCCTTGTTTTTTCAGCTCATTTTTCTCTTGCCTTCTCAGCAAGGATCTCAGGGAACTGTACACATTTTATTTCCTCCCCTTCATTTTATCCTCACAAGAACCCTGTGAGGGAGATTAGAAGTGACTGGCCCAGGGTCATCCAAAAACTTGCCGTGGCGTAGGGATTTGAACCTGGGTCTTTCTGACCCTAGTACAGCTCCCTAACCACTACGCCACACAGAATTCAGCTGGAAATGTTGAGGATAGAATGTGGGGCCTTCTGCATGCCAAGTATCTGTTCCGTCACTGAGCAATAGCTTTCCCCTCTTAGCAGGCAGTATTGTAGCTGGACATCTTTGCTGATTTATTTGGGCACAAAATTGTAAAAGGAAGAACTTGAAGACTGCAGATTTCTTACTTGATTGCAGTGAGAGCTGTAAATTGTTTTAAGAACTTTTGTTGGCAGAGTAAGTGGTAGTAGTAGAGTCAGGATTACGGTACAGATGTGGACACTCTTTATTTATGTGATCTCTTCTACTTTTTTTCCCCTCCCAGCATCATCTGAGGAGTTTGCTGCTTCCTCAGACAGCAAAACAGATGGTACGTATTGTGTGGTAATGCAAGATTCCAGTAGGGGGGGCAAACACCACTAAATATTAGCTGGGGGGGGGGCCTTTGGTGCGAAGGATTGTCAAAGAACTCTATTGCTCAATCTCATCTACAAAAGTTATTTCCAAAGTCTCTGGAATGTATATATTCATGTGTTGTTTTAAGTTATTAATGCTGCTGTTTTTCTTGCAGAGGACGACGCGTGGGATCTGATCACTTGCTTCTGCTTAAAGCCTTTCGCTGGGAGACCCATGATTGAGTGCAACGAGTGCACCACCTGGATTCACCTCTCCTGTGCCAAGATCCGCAAATCCAACGTGCCCGACATTTTCATCTGCCAGCGGTGTCGCGATGCAAAGCAGGAGATCCGCCGCTCCAACCGAGCCCGCACTGTGCCACGCAAGCGCTTTTGTGACTGACTCTGGTCCAAGGGGTCGTCAGGTTCCCTTTAACGGCAACCCGGAGAAGCAAGACAATCACAATGCAGGAACGACTTCCTGGGGAGGGGTATACTCCTCCAGTGAAAGTGGCCCCCCTACACTTTCAGATTCTAGGACAATGAAAGGTATCTTAAGGCTGGTGGGAGCCGTTCTCCCTTTGAAAGAGCCTGTAAGGGTTGCTGCTGGTCTCAGGGTTACACCAGAGTAGGAGATGCAAAGGTTCCTGGCAGATACAAGTGACTGGTTTGGTGGATACCAGTGCACAATGCACTACGTCAGCCAGAAGCCTTTTTGCCCTTCCGCAGATACAGCTCGGTGCCTTTCTTCAGTATGTGTGTATGGGGAGATTTGTCCAAATTTCGTTCCGGAGTGTTACGATAGCCACCTTGGTTTGTGCGGTTATATTTCCCCCAGTCTTTTTAATTCTCCAACAAAACCTGAACCACACCTTAAACCAGGTCAGTTTTCATCTCCACAAACTGCTCTCAGAGAAAAAGCACACCTACATCATAAGGCAGTTTCCTTCCAAAGTAGAACGTGTGTCAGAAACAGCAGTTCTTGTGTTCTGCTCGTTGATTAACAGCCTTGGCCAGCTGCCATCCTAGTCGGAGGTGATCGCCGCTGGTTCTTTTAAAAAGCTTTCTGTATTCACAAACTGGCATGGGCTTAGTCGGGCTAATCACTTATGGGGAATAGGAGGAGAGGCAAGGCCAGTAGCTGCTTAATGTAAATACTTTGTATACAGATACTTAGGAAAAGACTAGCTATATTTCCGTGTGTATCCACTTCCCATTCTAGACCACCCGTTGCACTAGTGTCTTATTTGAAAAAAAGAAAACAGGCAGTGTGGGAGACGACCAAAGCTGTTTAGTGGAAGAGGCGAGGGGGGCCTTGCGACTTGTAAAGAGGGTGGCAGGGGGGCGGTCTCCCGGGCAAGTGAGCTGCACTGAAAAAGCAGATTGGGTCCTGCTTTCCCCACCCCCGATTTTCTCTCCCCGCTCAGGATCTTCAACCTGGGTTAGTGGTGGAGAGGGGGCAGTAAAAGAAAAATCTGCTATGCAAACTACTGCTCCTTGGTCTTAGGCAAGTATGCCAGCAAAGGATCACTTCTTTCGGAGAATAGGCTACACCCAGTCCTCCACGCCTCTTTTTTGACCCATGTGCCTTCTATCTAAACGTTTCACGCAACGGCCACACTCATAAGTCTCACTTTCCCCTTCTGCTTAAGAAGGGCAGACTGCCCAGTCGTCATGCTGCAGGAAGGCTATAGGGACTTATCCCCTTGTTAAGTCAATGTGCCCTTTTCTCCCTCCCAGATGTTTACACGTTTATAGTCACTTTCTATTAAAGATGTATAGTAGTACATTCTGGTCCTTGTCTGTTGAGTGTCTGGAATTATATGTGTAGAATAAAAATACTTTTAACCTTAATCATTCTTATAATCACTATTCTTTACTAATACACGCACACAAACATGAGAATGGGGTGAGGATAAGAAGGTTCAGGAGGATCTTATCAAGATGTGTGAGAGGATTGAACATCACGGGAAGTCCCAGGTTGCAGAGGGAGCCAGCAAAGTAGTTGCAGGGGGGTATCCAGGTGGTGACAGAAGGCCCCTGCTATGTAATCTGCCTTGAGCCTAAGTGAGAAAGGAGGACTACAAGTGAAAAGGAGTTGGTTTTTATATGCCGACTTTCTCTACCACTTAAGGAAGAATTAAACTGGCTTACAATCACCTTCCCCTCCCCACAAGGGACACCCTGTGAGATAGGTGAGGCTGAGTGTGACTAGCCAAAGGTCACCCAGCTGGCTTCATGTATGGGGGGGTGGAGAACTCCAGTTTACCAGATTAGCCTCCACCACTCATATGGAATAGGGAATCAAACCCAGTGCTCCAGATCAGAGTCCACCGCTTTTAACTTCTATTACCATGCTGGCTTTTAACGAGTAAAAAAAAATTAAAGATAAATTTCACTACAAGTCTGGACTACAAATTTGGGGTGACAACGTACCGTAGCTTCTGATTTGTGTAACTTTATTTGATTGTGATTAACTAAAGGCCCTTGGCAATTCCCTTTACACAGTGGCCTGTTAGGTTACATTAGTTTAGCACCAACAAAGAGCATTAAGGTGGTAAGTAGAATATGCTAGCTGAAATTCTGAATAGAACGCTACCCGTTGGGAGGCAGACCTTAAGTTTCTCACTCAATTGGTTGTGTGCATTGACTTGGGATATCAAAGGCATGGTTGTGAGTGGGAAAATGTGATAACGTGCCATTGGATGGTTCAGTAGCCCAGCTGCTAAAATGTTATCCACCAACTGTAAAGTGGCACTTGTCTCAAATAAGCACCTTTTGTGGTAGTGATTAGACCATGGAAGGCAAGGGTGTGTGCAGCATTTTGTCCATGTAAGCCATGTAATCGCTCATCAGAACCAAAGTATTATAGTGGAAAGTTTCAATTTGTTTGGGTGGTGAGGTTTTATTAAAATTGGACTATCAGTTTTCCAGTGTGTAAACATGAAAATCAATAGGCTAGGCTCTATGAAAATATATAAACAGTGTAGTACAAGAGGAAGACCCAACAAGAGATTGACTCAATAAAGGAAGCCACAGCCCTCAATTTGCAAGATCTGAGTAAGGCTGTCAAAGATTGCACATCTTGGAGGACTTTGATTCATAGGGTTGCCATGAGTCTGAAGCGACTTGACGGCACAACACACACAGTACATCACAGCACTACCTGTGCCAGGGGGAGTTAATCTCCCTTGTTGCTATCTATGCTCCTTTAGTTTTATAAGGAAGATTGGACTAACTCAGGGACTTGTCCATTGGTGAGGGTTGAGGCCATTAAACTCCATTTAGAAGGAAAGTTAATGATAGGAACTACTCTTCTCATTAGGTATAAACATATCCCACCTTTCTCCTGAGGATCCAAAGCAGCTTATATTGTTCTCTCTCTTCCATTGTTCTCACCAACAACCCCTGAAGTGTTTACATGCAATAAAACCTCATATTAAGGAGGCAGCAGGAGAAAAGCTGCTCTTTCAAATGTAAATGGAGAGGCCGTCAATAATAATGCAATCTAAGGCTATACTCGAGCTGGCTAGAACAGGTTATAGCAAGGGGCCCCTGTTCCAAAGACATCCCATGCCATTTGGGTCATCTAGATGCTCAATAGTTTGTGTTCATTTCCTTCACAAGCTCATCCAAGTGCAGGCATCCATAAATCGCAGCTGAGCATGGTAGACCGCCGCTGCAGAAGTGAAGACGGACCAGTTTTCCAAGAACAAGTTCGATGGTCCTTTAAAAACCTAACATTTCTGGATGCCGGAGATCATAGAGTAAGCCCACTTTTGGGGGAGAAGAGAAATTGTTTAATGCTTTAGGTGGCGAAGGTTACCAAGTTCAGGTACGGCCATCTCTAATTAAAAGGGCCTCAGCAAGGAGGGGACAGAATGGTCCAAATAAGACCCTCAGGGTCACCCTTTTACAGAGGAATCAAAACTGACTATCAGGAAGCTTCATATGATCATGGCTGCAATCCCACGCCCAGCTACTTAGGAGAAAACCTAGTAAAGGTAGACCCCTGTGCAAGCACCGGGTCATTACTATGTTTACGGGGTCGTTTGCCATTGCCTTCCCCAGTCATTTATACTTTACCCCCGACAAACTGGGTATTCAGCCCCATGGCTCAGAGTTCCATGGAATAACTCTGCTCACAACCTGAGTTCGATCCCGACAGAAGTCGGTTTCAGGTAACCAGCTCAAGGTTGACTCAGCCTTCCATCCTTCCGAGGTTGGTAAACCTAGTAGAACGTACTAAATAAAAATGTATATCATGTAACGGAATACCACTGAGTATGAAAGATCTTCTCAGCAGAAAGTAGCAAATACTTTTTTTTTTTACCAACGGGATAGCACGTGGGCAGGGTGAAAAGGGGAAACACTTTTTAAAATATTTGTGCTCTCAATTTTCTTCCTGGAAAGGTATGATGATGCGAAAAAAGGGACCTCAAAAACAAGTGTGTCAAGGGCTGTCGAGTCTCAGCCAACTTCTGGTAACCCCATAGGGTTTTCAAGACAGGAGACTTAACATAGGCGGTCTGCCATTGCCTTCCTCTGCATACTGAACCTGATATTCCTTGGTGGTCTCCCATCTAATTACGAACCAGGGCCAACTCTGCTTAGCCTCTGAGATCTGATGAGATCAGGCTAGCCTGGGCCATTCCCGATTTAATCATTTACATGAACACATGAAGCTGCCTTATACTGAATCAGACCTTTGGTCCATCAAGGTCAGTATTGTCTACTCAGACCGGCAGCGGCTCTCCAGGGTCTCAGGCAGAGGTCTTTCACATAAACTACTTGCTTCGGTACTTTAACTGGAGATGCCAGTGATAGAACCTGGAACCTTCTGCATGCCAAGATGTTCTACCACTGAGCCTCAGCCCCTGCTTCACACTCCACCCCTTTTCCAGCCACTCCATCCCAACTCTTTTTATTGCAGGGCACTAGCCCATTTCCGTCCTCTTTCCTGCTCCAATTACACTTTCAGTACCAAATCACAAGACTACACATTGTTCAAAGTGAATTTTTTATTTTACTTTCTTTTTTTGTGTGTTTTTTTTTTTTTGCTCAACGTAAGTCGCAGCCGAACCAAAACAATCACAGCATACAATGTGGCTGGTCGGTTTTGCCCTCTGAACAAATGTTTGATAGCGAACTACGCTGTTTGATAGTGAACTACGCTATTCTAAATACAGTAGCAATCCTCAAAAACTTGATTTTCTAAATATAAGTGAAATTCTACATAAAGGCTATTTTATCTTCCCAAGTGGCAAAAGGCATCCGAGATACCGGGTCTCTGATACTGAAAAAATAGTAACTCTTAATACTAACAACAGCACAAAAAATAAATTTGCCTAAATGTGCAAGAATAGAAAGCAATGCATTTTGTTCCCTGCAGAACAGTAGGACAAATTACTCGGAAGGTTATACAGTGGTTGACATCAGCAGAATCTCTAGCAGCCTGTTCCTTCGCACGTTTCCTTAGGTGCGAGGTCCACATAATTCAGCAACACTTGCTCCCATATACATGACTGCAGTTCATGCTCCAGCTCTTCACTACCCAGTCATCGATCCAGTTCTAACCAGGAATCTCACAATCACAAGAACTGTAGAGCGAGGGAAGGCTTTTCTCGGAAAAGGAAAGTCTTCTGCCCAGGTCTTAAGGACTAGCATTTCCTTTTCAACTATGTGAAGTTAGACGCTAAAAAAAGAGGAAGGAAAATCAGAACAACTGCTACTCACAAAGCTGAAGTTCATTATTCCTGTGTCAAAGGCAGCATTTGTTGGTTTTTCTGATGATTTGAAAGACGGGAACTTGGGAGCAAAAGTGGAAAGCATTTGATGGCAGTGGAACGGCCTTTGGCAAACAGAAGAGTGGTGATGGTACTTTTCCCTGCATGTTTCCAAAAGTCAGGATACCTGGCCAGGACTGCAACATCCTTTGTAGCAGGGAAGCACTGTGACGGCTTCAAGTCCTCTGACCTGATCTAGAATCGCCCATAGCAAGTACTGCCTGCTTTTTCCAGAGGGCCAGGAGGAAGGATGCACAGAACATAGCTCTGCTGCTTTCTTGTACTGCTGGTAGTCAGGCACTTGGACACCAAAGGGAGATGTGGCAGGAACTCCATCACCGTTTGCAAGTCTGTTTTTAGGCACCTGAGTACAATGAATTAGTTTTCTACAGTTGGGTGGGAAAACCAGAAGAGAGTGTTAACGGTTACTGGCAGAAGGCACATCTTTCAGGGAGCACGGAAGCTCGGACTTCCCTGCTGCTTTACTCCTCTTTAGCCCAAGCTGCATCGCTTTGCTTCTGCTCCAGGTACGGGACCACAGCATCAGTGTAGAACTTCTCCAGCTTGGGCACTGTAGTGTCCCAGAAGACGGGATCGAAATCCACGGGTGCAATGGCCGTCTCTTTGTTGGTGTGAACAACAAAGTCGGCCTTCTTGAGGCCAGTGACTCCCATCTGGCACTGGACCTGTGTGTAGTAGGGGTGGTCTTTCTTCAGCGAGTAAGACTCACCCTCCTTCTCCAGACAGAAGGTTCTGTCCTTGCAGGCGTCCGTCACTGTCTTATCTCTGTGTTTATAAGGACACTTGACTTCCAAAACGGCGAGCTTTTTACCGGTCCCTGCTTCTTTGACGATCCCGTCAGGGCTGGCGGCAAGCCACGCCTTCCCCTTGTCAATGAAGATCCCGCAGTCATCCACCGTCACCGGCTTATTGGCCTTGCTGGATTTAATAGCTTCGTACGCTTGTACGGCTTTCTTCTCGTTCCGGACACCCCAGGATATGGCCGGGGTCATGACACCAGAGCCCGAGTCCACGACAGCTTTCAGATAGGACTGTGGCACCTCAGAGCTCCGCCCGTTGGCAAACTTGCTGTTAGCAATCTTGGGGGCCACCGAAGCTGTGATACGGTTCTCCCTATATTTGTGCCATTCGGGGTTCGTCCGCTGCCCCCGTGTCTTGCTCTCTATTTCACCCACGTTTATGGGAGGGGAAAAATCACCCGCCTTGCCTTGCTTTTTGGTGGTCACCCGTGATGGGCTTGCAGAGCTATCTACTGCGATTCCGGTGGCGGCGGCAGATTTTCCACCTCCGCTGGCAGTGGAGGTCTTGGCTCTGGCTCCACGGCTGCTCTTTACATCTCCTTGGCCGCTGCCATGCGCTTCTGTGGACCTGGGCTGGTAACTCTGCCCTCTTCCGCCGGCGCTCGGGACAGAGGCTAGCTTGTCTCCCTGTCCTCGTCTGCTGCCTTCACTCTTGGCAGCGGGAGCGCTTGAAGCTCTGGTGCTAGCAGGTGTTGCCTTGGATGAAGCCGAAGATCGAGGGGCCGCTGGGGCTGCTTTCGGCGCCGTGGCAGCGGGCCGAGGGGAAGACACATTGTCTGCGGTTTTTCTGGGCCTGCCCATTGTTTGGCTTTGGGGGGATTCTTGTTCTGTGAATACAAAACAGAGAAAGGGGTAAACAGCTGGCAAAAAAAAAAAAAGAGATACACTGGAATGGATATATAGATTTAGTAATATGGCCACATCTCCTAACTGGGATTATGCCACAAAATAAGCAAATCTTGGAGGAGTTAGTTGGTTGCAGAAAAAACACCTATTGACTCAGTTCAGATCTACAATAGAAGAAGAGTTAGTTTTTATATGCCAACTTTCCCTACTACTTAAGGGAGATTCAAACCAGCTTACAATCACCTTCCCTTCCCCTCCCCATGACACCCTGTGAGGTAGGTGGGGGTGAGAGAGGTCTAAGAGAGCTGTAACTTGCCCAAGGTCACCCAGCTGGCTTCATGTGTAGGAGTGGGGAAACAAATCCAGTTCACCAGATTAACCTCCACTGCTCATGTGGAAGAGGGGAATCAAACCCGGTTCTTCAGATCAGAGTCCTCCGCTCCAAACCACCGTTTTAACCACGCTTAACAGCTCTTAAACAGGATTGCCATTACAATCCTACAAGACTTGTGTGTTGCTGAACTAGCAGACCGGGGTTGTAATCCTGTGCGCATTTACTAGGACGTACAGCCCATTAGGGAAGGGGGTATGGCTCAGTGGTAGAGCATCTACTTGGAACGCAGAAGGTCCCAGGTTCAATCACCAGCATCTCCAATTAAAGGGACTAGGCAGGTAGGTGATGCGAAAGACCTCTGCCTGAGACCCTGGAGAGCCTCTGACAGTCCCAGTAGACAATACTGACTTTGATGGACCAAAGGTCTGATTCAGTATAAGGCAGCTTCATGTGTTCATCAAATACAGTGGGACATAAGGAGCATGTGCCCTAAATATATATAAGCGCCATAGGGCTCTCACTTCAGCAGCCTTCTCTGGCCTTAACAATAAAAATTTCTATCTCACATGATTCTGGATATAAGAACATAAGAAAGGTCCTGCTGGATCAGACCAAGGCCCATCATAGTCCAGCTGTCTGTTCACACAGAGGCCAACCAGGTGCCTCTAGGAAGCCCACAAACAAGACAAGTGCAGCAGCACCATCCTGCCTGTGTTCCACCACACCCAAAATAGGCATGCTCCTCTGATACTAGAGAGAATAGGTATGCAGCATGACTAGTATCCATTCTAACTAACAGCCATGAATACCCCTCTCCTCCATGAATATGTCCACTCCCCTCTTAAAAGCCCTCCAAGCTGGCAGCCATCACCTCATCCTGGGGCAGGGAGTTAACTATGTGTTGTGTGAAAAAATACTTCCTTTTATCTGTTTTGAATCTCTTACCCTCCAGCTTTAGCAGATGACCCCGTGTTCTAGTATTATGGGATAGGGAGAAAAACGTCTCCCTGTCCACTGTCTCCAAACCATGCATAATTTGGCCAGGGTGATTCTACTAGGAACCTTACAGAAGCACTAGAATTCCAGCCATCCCAGCCACAGATTAATAGAAGCAGCAAAAACATTAAGTGGCTATTGCACACTCTCTTTTTCATCTGGACAACCAAAGCACAAGGATTTGCATGGAAATCCAACCAAGGGCTGCACATATTGTTGAGAGTCCCGGCAACAGGGAAGATGAAAATAAGATACTGTTTATAAAATCTGATCCTTTTAAATTAAATCAGACTTGTTTAATTTATTTTTTTAAGAAGTCCACACTTGCAAAACTGAATCCATGACACTGTCAAACATTTCTATCGGAAAGCATCCACCAGGGCAAAAATAAGTGACTTCAGGGCTACTGTATTTATTTAGCAAATTATGACTATACTTAAATTACCGACCAACAAGAATGGATTACTCTTTCCAGATGCATGGGGATGCAAGATTTCAGGAAATCTTCACGCAGGTGATTTTATTTAACGGCTTCCTTACATGTCCATAGTGTTTAACAGAAATCCCTACCTTCACAACTGTTCCCCTACACAAAATTTAAGTTATGCTTAGAAAAGCACACAATCAGCGGTTCCTCTCCTAGCATAATTAGAGGTTCCATTGGATATCAAAGATATGTTTTAATGGTGATACCAATTAGTATGCATGCCTTTTTCAGCTAATGCAAGAATTAGAAAAGCTGGAAGCTTGACAAACCAGTGATTTTAAATCAGTCCATTCAACTAGAGAAGCAGTTCACTGTTTTGGAACAGACTTGGTGTGTAGTATTAGAAAACAGAGGCTTGCTGGAGACGCCTAGGATTCTCACATATCTTCTACTCAGGGGTCTGGGAAGACTCTCTTTTAACTGCGCTGTCTGTATAGCCTGTGGTTTTCAGATTATGTGGGTGTTCCCACCCACCCCAGAGTCAATATAGAGCAGCAGTTAAGTTTGTGATGGACCAGGGAATGCAAGGAGGGTGGTTGTTTTTGTTGCCAACTACAGAAGCCCTGAAACGCTATCAAAATACTCATCACTGTGGTTACCATCCCCCCCCCTTTTTGGTTATTTCTAAGTCTCAGATAGGCACGTCAGAACTCCTGACTGATCAACCCGGCTGCAGATCTCGTGCTGCGCTTCCCGCCTGGGACACAGAGACCACGTGATGCTTCCACACAAGCTGAATAATCCACCTTCAATGCAATTTAGCAATCGCTTGCAAGTGAATCTTGCTGCTTCTCACAGTAAAACCCAGCTGCAAAGTGTACTGAAAGTAGATTAAAGTGAATTATTCTGGGTGTTTGTGAAAGCACCAGTTATATGCTGTAAGAGTGGCTATTAGGACAGGAATAAGAGAAAACATACAGCTTAGTAAAACATAGCCTGCCCAGTTAAACTAACCCGCAAGGCTCAGTAGAGAGCATTATACCAGGTTGTACATCTTTCCCCATGTGGAGGAAAGGGAGGGGGGAGAAAACGCCAGTTGGAGGATTATATATAAGGAAGAAACATCCCCCCACCCAACATATAGCTGATGAGTTAGGAACTGGAGACCTCCTGCAAGATATTTTGCTAAACCTTTCATTTGATATTTTGATGGGTATTGATCAAAAACATGTGATTTGTCGAGGTTTAATGCTAACAAAAAATAGAATAAGAAAGTAGAGCCTGATCAGTCGTGACGATATCTAGTTTATATTCAAACTAATTTCAATGTCTAGACAATAAATGAATGAACGCAGAGATATAAACACGGAGAAATAACTTTGATGATAAGAGATACAGTGGAGATATCTGATATGTTTCATATTTTTACAAGGTGATCACTTTTAGATTATATGTAAGTTTAAACATTCTTTCTCTATTTAATAATCAGAATATTTGATCATAATGCAGAAAAGCAGGGCAATGTAGTCTGACTGACCTGTATTTGTATGTTGGATATTTTTACCTTATCCCTCTTTCCTTCTGTACCTTTCTTTATAAAACAATGTATATATTTTAAAAGAAAAATATGTGTTGCACTACTGCATTTTTGGAATTGTGCTGCAGGAAGAAAGATGTGCAGCATGCAAATCTCTTAATCTGCTGTTCCTCTCCCTCCCCCTTCCATGCTGGAGCACAAAAGGCCATCCCACATTCTGGAGAGCTGGTGCCATCCGACCCCATTTATAACAAAAGGAAGATAATGAATCACTTCACTCGGCAATGAGTTTTTGCTGGGCTGGAGGAACCGAACATCCCCCAGGGGCACACAGAAAGAAGACTTTCTCACTCATAATTTATTTCTGTATCTTCTTAATTCTGCCTTGAGCAGAGGCCCTGGAGGGATGGCATATACCTGCCCTAGAAAACAAATTTACGCCCCTCTTGGGATAGGGGGTTACCACACTTGTATTCCCAGCGATGTATTAAGAGTTTGAAAACGTTATAAAAAATACTGTTCGCACTTTGTTTGGCCCCTTTAGCTGTGAAGACATCTTCCAACCATTTTTTAGCCGTGGCATCCAAAAACCCTTTTAAAGCGATGTTTTTTATAACATTTCAAACTCTTAATACATCGCTGGGAATACAAAGTACGGTAACCCCCATGGAGTGGCTTACCAAAGTTTTAACACTTTTTTTTTAAAGGTCAAAACGTTTAACTAACAGCAGCCAAGAACGATTTACAAAATCCAACCCCATATAACACCAACATCCACAGCTCAAAAACATTAAGAAAACCCCAAAAGAGCAGCAAAAAGGATGCAAGAAAACCCAAAGGCCTAACCCTAAAGTAATCTGCTCGGGGTTCAGATCGCCTCTCTTAGGCTCGCCTTTGTTCAGCAAAAAGAAACCGGATCTGATAAAGTTTTTATTTTCAAAAGAATAAAGTAGTGGACATTATAAAAGGGTAGGGCGGGATGGGGAATTACAATAATGATTCACAAATCTTATCTACTGTTCAATTATATCGACAAAAGTATGTATATCTACTCTGGGTGTAAATATACCTTATATCCCGATACAATCTAAAGCAGGGCTGGTTGGTGGTACCTTGAAGAA
The DNA here is from genome assembly GCF_029931775.1 of Euleptes europaea. Lineage (NCBI taxonomy): Eukaryota > Metazoa > Chordata > Lepidosauria > Squamata > Sphaerodactylidae > Euleptes > Euleptes europaea. Next base: position 10,191,257 of record NC_079316.1, read on the forward strand.
CTATCCACGTATTATGGCACAAATATTTATGGACTAACAGCCCACTTTGACAGAGGCATAAAGGGCTGCTCTTCAAGGCAGGTTATACAGAGACACAGGTATAAAATAGAAGTGCAGGTGTGGTGGAGGAGGAAGAGACATTACAAAGAGAGGCCAGAACACAAGGGGAGAAACAGGTGTGTCACGCTCCTATTGCAGAGCGTCGACGAAAGCTAAATTCAGACTACACCAGAGGAGCCAACCCGAGTGGGCGGGACCCCACTCCAAACTGGAGATGAACTGGAAAACGCAAAGGGAATCAAAAACCTCTCCACTTCTGAGAGGTAGCCAAATCAGCCTGCTATGGCATACAGGGAAATGCATCTTGCTGCAGCTCAGAAGTGGAACAGACTTAGTGATGCAAAAGCTTTCAAGGGCGAGCCAGAACCGCTTAAATTGCAGTAAAGCTCCCTTTGATTTAGATAAACCTCTAAAAGACAACAGCTTTCTGCAGAGATTTCTACTATGCTCTACTAAGGCCCACTCCAATAGCTTGGGATCTACATATGAATTCCAGCTCCCTGCAGCTCTCAAACTGCAATTTCCAAGCCTGTTACCAAACAAGACAAAGTCCTTATCAAGACATAATGCTCGTAAATGGCCTTTGGAGCAAGGCTGTTAATGTCAGGACTTCTGGAAGTCATTAATTCATAGGGTTGTCATACGTTCAAAACACGTTGACGGCACTTAACACACACACACACACATATTTCAGCTTTGGTTTTAATTAAGCATTTTTGTTTGGTTTTAATGGTTTTTAAATGTGTCATGTTTTTATAACATTACCTGGGTGGCCCCAATAGGGCAGGAACACTGGGTATATTGTAAATAAAGCAGCCAAAGATATGTATTTTCTGCTTCAAAAAAACTATTTCAGGTCAAACAACTAAGGTGTTTACAGGCAGGAGGGCTAGTACACTCTTTCTGCGAATGCATAGCTTTGTGAGCATATTTACCAGCGTAAATGGCAAGTGTTGGCGTGTATCCTGCCTTAGACTGGAACAAATTACTCCAACTTAAGTGGTTTTCTGTGGAAGCAACAGCCACGCAAGTTGGAGGCATGCCATTAAGATCATCCAAGTATCTACAACCAAAAATGAGCAGTTTGCAAAAAGGGCTTTTTCCTTTCCCCCTAATCCTTCCATCTCCCCCACTGCAGAGCGTCACCCCTTCTTATAGAAGAGTTGGTTTTTATATGCCAACTTTCTCTACCACTTACAGGAGACTCAAACTGGCTTACAATCCCCTTCCCCTCCCCGCAACAGACACCCTGTGAGGTAGGTGGGGCTGAGAGAGCTCTAAGGGAGCTGTAACTTGCCCCAGGTCACCCTGCTGGCTTCGTGTGGAGGACTGGGGAAACAAATCCAGTTCACCAGATTAGCCTCCGCCACTCGTGTGGAAGAGGGGAGTCAAATCCAGTTCTCCAGATCAGACTCCACCTCTCCAAACCACCACTCTTAACCACACCATGCTAGCTCTCATTGGGGGTGGTCAGATTCATCACACCACCATGCTGGCGCTTATACCATCTTGGGGGGTGGTCAGATTCATCTTCTGGCTGCAGATGGCACTAAAATCCAAAAAATAGCCATCGGAGGGCATTATTGTCCTACTTATTAGATTGATCTGGGCTATTTTAAAATGTTTTATTATATTTTGGATCATGTAAGTCACTTTGAGCCCAACCTTCGGGTTGGGGAAGAAGGGGCAAAAGTGCAATAAATAATTAAATAAATAATTAAATAATTAAATAAGACTCCCCACCGGGCAGGCAATTCAGTCAGTCCTCTGCCTCTAAATGTGGGGCCTTCCCTCCTCAAATTTGTTATTCTAATCTCAATGTCTCTCTTGGGGGTTTAATCCCTGAAGACCTCTTGGGGGCTGAGGACTATCTTGGAACAATCATTAGAGCAGAGCAGCTTTCATGGGATCCAGCAGGGACCTCTTCTTTCTAACCCAGACCTTATTAATACATGCATATTTGCACCAAAGACACCTTTCTGTGTGCCTTCCCTCACCCACCCACCCAGGGGGAGGGAGGTAGCCTCCAAGTATTCATGTGTGTGCAAAGTGCTGTCAAGTCGCAATCAACTCATGGAGACCCCATAGGGTTTTCAAGGCAAGACACATTCAGAGGTGATTTGCCAATGCCTTCCTCTGCATAGCAACCCTGGAATTCCTTGGTGGTCTCCCATCCAAGTACTAACCAGAGCCAACCTGGCTTAGCTTCTGAGAGTCATACAGCTGTATAAAGATCACCTGGGAAGGAAAGAAAGAAAGGGGAGAGTAATATTGTTGTCAAACATTGACAGATAACTCAGGAAGGAACACGAGACAACAGACCCAAGTCATTCGGACTCCAACCAAGGGCATATTCTGGGTTGGGTGTGAATGGCCAGATTCTGGGCAAGCCAACAGAAGCCACAGGTCAGCTTCTTGAGAAGCTCACCTTTCACTAACAAAAAGATACAACCTCTTACCAGTTACAAAGATACATTTCCAAAATTTGTACTCCACTAATGGGCCAATTAGCGATTTGCTGCAAAGGGCGAAAGAATACCAATTTAAACTATGCAAGTAATGTGTCACATGCAGCCCAAATCAGGAACAATGCAAGACAAAATATAAGGTGTTTTTTTTTTTAATCAATCCATCAAGTCCCTGATTTATCATACCCAATGATGTGAGTTTTGTGGGAAAATGTGAGCATGTTAGGACTGGTTTTGATAGGACGGTCATATCCAGCCAGATGAATTCATAACTTGATTTAAAAAACATTCCAGTCCTTATCTGCTGATAACAATCTGTTGGTGGTCTCCGGCCCTAAGAGCGTGCGGCTGTCCTCGAGAGCCGGGGTCTGCAAAACGGCGCTATACCGCCAGGCCTATGACTGAGGACAGCTGCAGGAGACGTTAATACTGGCCTTCCCCCTTTTTCTTTTATACAACTGACATTATGGGGTGTGTGCAAATGACTAGCTTGTTTTGTTCGGCAGATCTTGCTACTGCGGGCACTACAGCACGGCAACCATCTTTTAATACTTGGAATGGTATTACGGTTTTAAATGTTTTAGAAGCTTTGTTACCCTTTGTTTTTAATTGGAGCGGTGGACTCTGAGCTGGAGAACCAGGTTTGATTCCCCACTCCTCCACATGAGCGGCGGAGGCTAATCTGGTGAACTGGATTTGTTTCCCCGCTCCTACACATTAAGACAGATGGGCTAGTCACAGCTCTGTTACAGCTCTCTCAGTCCCACCTACCTCACAGGGTGTCTGTTGTGGGGAGGGGAAGGGAAGGTGATGGTAAGCCGGTTTGAGTCTCCCTTAAGTGGTAGAGAAAGTCAGCATATAAAAACCAACTCTTCTTCTAATTGTTGTTATCTGCTCTGAGCCCGGCCTTGGCCGGGCGGATTAAAAATACGAAAAATACTAAGTATTTGTGGTTCTATTTTCCCCCAACCATCTTCAACTGCCTCCTAAAGATCGAAAGCGAGGAGGTCAGGCACACGTACCTCCCTGGGGCAATTTTTATTTATTTATGAATATACCAGTAGAGCTCAGGAAGATGTGAAGAGACGCTCCTACACAGCAGCCTACACTGTTCCACATTGGATCCCCAGCAGAAGTGATCCTGCAACCTTCCAGTGTTTCAGTTCACTCCACTTCAGTTCATTCCTGTGTCTCCTGCCAGCATCCAAGCCTCTCTCAAACAAAGGACACCCTTCTTCCTTTAAGGCCTTGAAGACCCCCCACCCCAACTCACTTGTCACCTCAGAATTATTAGAAAGGCACCAAATGGATTGCTCTGACTACAGGCATATAAGAAGAGCTGGTTTTTATATGCCAACTTTCTCTACCACTTAAGGAAGACTCAAACCGGCTTACAATCACCTTCACTCCCCCCCCCCACACACACACACACCAGACACCCTGTAAGGTAGGTGGGTCTGACAGAGCTCTAACAGAGCTGTTACTTGCCCAAGGTCACCCAGCTGGCTTCATGAGTAGGAGCAGGGAAACAAATCTTGTTCACCAGATTAGCGTCCGCCGCTCATGTGGAGGAGGGAACACAAGAAGTTGCTTTATACTGAACCAGACCCTTTGTCCATCAAAATCAGTATTGTCTACTCAGGCCTGCAGCAGCTCTCCGGGGTCTCAGGCAGGGGTCTTTCACATCACCTACTTGCCTAGTCCCTTTAACTGGAGATGCCCGGGATTGAACCTGGGACCTTCTGCATGCCAAGCAGATGCTCTAACCACTGAGCCACGGAATCAAACCTGGTTCTCCAGATCAGAGTCCACCGCTCCAAACCACCGCTCTTAACCACTACACCACGCTGGCTCTCCATGGGTGATGCAACACGCCCCACTTCAGCCCATAGCCGTCTACACTGCACATGTTGATTGAATTTATGGCATAATTGTCTCATATTGCAAGTTTTAAAATTGGGTTTGGGAGACCTTCCACTTTATTTTAATGTGCCTTTGTTTACTATTCATTATGTATTTTATTTTACTCATTAAAGACCCATATGTCATAAAGAATTACCTCATTTCTGATGATAGCTATGATACGTCCCATGTAACCTGATGTTAATAAGTTGTATGTAATTATTGTGTGATATCTGTATCAGTTATACTTCTGTTCGTTGTTGAATTCCAAGGTTACACTCTGAAGGATATTGAAATGGGACACTAGCCGGCAGACCTGTCATTGTTGTGGTTCTGTGTTATGTTATCAACAATTTTGATTTTTGCATTTGCTCATTATTTATATACTGTAATACATGTTTTGCAATTTGTTTGAACTTTTGTTGTTACTACTATTTTGGAGTAGCTACACGTTATTAGATAAACGCCTTGTAACCTCTGGTGCTTTGCACATTTCCCCCCCCCCTCCCATTCAGGGACTGCCACAGGAAATGTTCCTTTGTTCTGCTGGTTACCTCACACAATGCGTGAACTGAAGAAGGTTTTCATCTAGCACAGAAAGCAGTTTTAGGTTAACCTCTGAGCATCCCCACAGTGCAAATTAACATTTTCCATGCACAGTTGCAATAGTTTACACAGAGACCAATGGACAAAGAAGAAGAGTTGTTTTTATATGCCGACTTTCTCTACCACTTAAGAAAGAATGAAACCTTCCTTTCCCCTCCCCACAACAGACACCCTGTGAGGTAGTTGGGGCTGAGAGAGTGCGACTTGCCCAAGGTCACCCAGCTGGCTTTGTGTGTAGGAGTGGGGAAACCAACCCAGTTCACCAGATTAGCCTCCGCCGCTCATGTGGAGGAGTGGGGAATCGAACCCAGTTCTCCAGATCAGAGTCCACCACTCTTAACCACTACACCAACGCTGGGTTATTTCATCACATGCTTGCCCCTCTCTTCAGCTCAGGGGAGGTGGAGAGTCAAGAAACTGAGTCTCTAATGCAGTTTCTCGTCCTCTTTCAAGCATTGGTTCAGGCTTTGTCCTGCAAAGGCCTGCCATATAAGAAGAGTTGGTTTTTATATGCCGACTTTCTCCACTACTTAAAGACTAGAATGAATAGTCTTGCTTTATGCCAGACCTACCCACAGAGGGCCTGATCCTTTTTGGCCAATTGAGTGTGCCACTAAGACATGTGACCGCGTACCTCTGCAGCTGGCAGATGTTCACAATTAAGCCACTCTTCCATGCCCAGGGGCCCTTGCGTTAATGAGATGGAATGTGAGCGCACAACTCCCCCTGGGTCCCCGGCCTTGAAGCTCCCAGGCCCATGATCTCGCTGGCACCTGCGCCCGGCTCTGTCTCAATGGCAAGCATCGTTGACACCGGTTCCTCAGAGAGGAGCCTTCAGTAACTTGACTATGCCTGGAAGCCGAACCAAATTTTGAAAGGCCAAGAAACGGCTAGGACAGCTTCCAACAATAACAACTCACAATGTATTACAATAAAAATGTAAGATTAAAACATACAATTTTAAACCAGTTGTCTAGTTTAAACTAACAAGATGGCGTCCTAGCTCCATAGCCAGAAATGACAAGAATACCCTCGATGGTGAGGATGGTCTAATGTGATACTCAGGAGACCAACATCAACCCAGAAAGTCCCAGGTCCTTCAAGGAATATGAACAGGAAGAAGGAACAAGAAGGGGAAAAGGACAAAAAAGGGAAGGTAAAAAAAGGAAAAGAAGAAGAGTTGGTTTTTATATGCCAACTTTCTCCACCACTTAAGGAAGACTCAAACCGGCTTAAAATCACCTTCCCTTCCCCTCCCCATAACAGACACCCTGTGAGGGAGGTGAGGCTGAGAGAGGTGTGACTTGCCCAATGTCATCCAGCTGGCTTCACGTGGAAGGAGCGGGGAAACCAACCCGGTTCAACAGATTAGCCTCCGCCGCTCATGTGGAGGAGTGGGGGAATCAAACCCGGTTCTCCAGATCAGACTCCACCGCTCCAAACCACCGCTCTTAACCACTACACCACACTGGATTTTCCCTGGAAGGGAAGAACAAAGAGGGAAGCGAAGCGATGGGAGGTCAGCTGATAGAATGGTAGAAAAAATGGTAGAAAAAATTACCCACTCCAATCCGAGCCAAGATCCCAACCACCATGCATATACTTTTGGTACCTAACAATTGAAGCATAAGGAACAGGAAATATGGCTTCTGGGTTACATTTGCACAACAATTCCCAGATGCAATCAGTGCATACAAGTTAGTATGAAGACTCTCTACCTTTTAAGGAAGAATCAAACTAGCTTACAATCACCTTCCCCTCCCCTCCTCACAACAGGTATATAAAAACCTGTGAGGAAGGTGGGGCTGAGAGAGCTGTGCTTGGTATTCAGCAAGCCACGACATTTTGCAACCGAGATAAGAACCCAGGTGCTGAGGGGAGGCAATCTTGACTCCCTAGCCTCCAAGGCCCAGAGCTGCGGTGCCTGCCTTCAACCAATTAGCCACATTCCATTCAATTGGCAGTTGAAATTATGGGCTGTCACATGTGAGAGACGGGAGGGTTTAGGCTTGGACTAGGGGCTCTCAATAGGGAGATTCACGTCTTCCAGCATGGGTGGGCATCAGAACACCACTTCCCAAATATGCTGTCGCGGTGAAGCCATTAAGGAATGGCCGTTTACAGATGCCAAGCCTGAAATATCCACTGAATTGCTTACTTCATTTATACGTCAAATGTCTCCCCCGTGTGGGGACCCAAAGTGGCTCACATTGTTCTCCTCATCTCCACCGTATCTCACAACAACCCTGCAAGGTAGGTTAGGCATGAGCATGGGGTACCGGCCAAAGGTCGCCCAGCAAGCTTCCATGGCAGAGTGGGGATTCAAACCTGGGCCTCCAGATTCTAGTCGGACACTCTAACACTGCACCACACCGGCTGAATGGGAAAATCCCAGGTTCGATTCCTGCGCGCTCCGGTTAAGAGACCTCGCTTTGGCGTGGGAAGACCGAGGCTGAAATTGTTTCCCAGTTCCTTCTTCGCACTTCCTAGTTCCTTATTTGTGAATCCAACCACAAACATTGATTCTCACCCACTCTCGATCTGTGCTGGCAAGGCATGCCACGGCCCAACCAAGTGACATTTATGTCACATTCGGCCTTGTAACAATTGACCTTCATCCCAAGCCTTCTTTGTGGGACAAAAGGCTTTGACAGCTCCCCCCCTCAAAGCTTTCAGGACACCCCAAATCATAAACCCATGCATTGAGGGACTTCAAGGTGGAACAGGGTGATCAGCCCAAATACTGGTTCTAGCACACAGGAATCTCAGGGGATTACACATAAGGGAATGGGACAGATACATGCCTTCTACATCCCATAATAAACTTTGGGCCACCTTGAACCACACAGCACAGGTAAACTTCCTAGATATTACAGTTTACATCAGTGTCAAGAGTATCTATACAGGCCTATATAAGAAAACCTCCAGAGAAGAATTCCTTTTTAAGGCCAACACTTAAAGAGGAATTGTCAAGCAAAAAAAACAGCAAACAAGGCCAACAATATAGTTAAAAGCTAAACCATTAAAAAGTTAAGTACATATAAATTTAATACAAGTTAAAACCAAATGATGCTAATGACTCCTATATGGCCTTCCAAACTCATGTATTAAAATAACAATTGGCATAATATACAATATACAGTCATACACAAACCATAAACATACAATCACATGTAGACTGCGTATGGTCTACATGTGATTGTATGTTTATGGTTTGTGTATTAATGTCTTATTGTATATTATGCCAATTGTTATTTTAATACATGTGTTTGGAAGGCCATCTCGGAGTCATTACCATCATTTGGTTTTAACCTGTATTAAATTTATATGTACTTAGACAACTTTTTAATGGTTTAGCTTTTAATTATATTGTTGGCCTTGTTAGCTGTTTTTTGCTTGACCTTTTAGGTACTTAATTCTGTTTATAGGGTTAGGTTTTGTCCCCCTCCCTTTTTAAAGGAGGAATTGTACCAAGGTACAAGACTTCCAGGCAGAGGCCTAATTGTGGGATGTACCTTGACCACTAGAGGGTACCCAAAGCACATGTTACAGATAGTTTATTCTGAGGCTTTATCTCTGAGAGGAGATCGTTTGCTTCAAAGGGAGGAAAAAAGCTGACCTTGAGAGACCAGTATGCTGCTTCTCTTTAAACACTAAGACCATCTCTAGATACTGGAATATATTGGATGGAAACTAGCCCCGGTTAGTATTTGGATTGGAGACCGCTAAGGAATTCCAGGGCTGCAATGCAAATGGAAAAACCACCTCTGAACCTCTCTTGCCTTGAAAACCCCACAGCTAGAAGAGCAAAAAAAAACTTCATCTATTAATATTCAGCGAGTTTTAACTAGAAGCCAGCCTACCAATGGGCTACATCCCCTGTGGGAACATAAGAAAGGCCCTGCTGGATCAGACCAAGGCCCATCAAGTCCAGCAGTCTGTTCACACAGTGGCCAGTCAGGTGCCTCTAGGAAGGCCACAAGCAAGACGACTGCAGCAGCATTGTCCTGCCTGTAGCATACTCACCATGCTCAGTTTGTATTTTTGTAGAAATTGTTTGATCTTTGGTTTTCAATTTTCTGAAATATGTATGCTCAGTATTGAAACTTTTTTAAAAAAAATCTGTTTTTGCAGATCCCCTGACAAAGCTGTATGCGAAACACATAAGGACCCTCGAGTGAAATAAATTTTATTTTCCCACTGCACCATCTTTACTTTGTTCTCTTGCTTGACTTCTAAGTGGACAAAGGCTGGACACCATTGAAATGCTCCTTCCCAGAGAATGTGCTGTAACCTAACACCGCAATAAAATTAAGTGCCGTGCCTGCATGCATTTCACAGAGGAAGCTTGTAAGCTCAGGTTGTGGAGCCTGTGGATATTGTGTATTTGGATTTCCAAAAAGCTTTTGACAAAATTCCCCACCAAAGACTGCTAAGCAAACTTCATAGTCATGGGATAAGAGGACAAATCCTCTTATGGATTGAGAGCTGGCTGAAAAATAGGAAGCAGAGAGTAGGAATCAATGGTCAGTTCTCCCAATGGCGGGATGTGAGCAGTGGGGTGCCTCAGGGATCTGTGTTGGGACCGGTGCTTTTCAACCTGTTCATCAATGACCTGGAGTTGGGGTTAAACAGTGAAGTAGCCAAGTTTGCAGATGACACCAAATTATTTAGGGTGGTAAAAACAAAATCGGACTGTGAAGAGCTTCAGAAGGATCTCTACATACTGGAAGAATGGGCATTAAGATGGCAAATGAGATTCAATGTGAGTAAGTGTAAAGTGATGCATATTGGGGCAAAAAATCCCAACTTCACATGATGGGATCTGTGGTGGCAGCGGCAGACCAAGAAAGGGATTTGGGGTGGTAGTGGATAGCTCAGTGAAGATGTCAACCCAGTGTGTGGCTGCTGTAAAAAAGGCAAATTCCATGCTGGCCATAATTAGACAAGAATAGAGAATAAAACTGCTGATATCATATTGCCCTTGAACAAATCTATGGTGAGACCACGCTTGGAATACTGTGTACAGTTCTGGTCACCACACCTAAAAAAGGATATTACAGAGCTTAAGAAAGTGCAGAAAAGAGCGACCAAAATTATTAGGGGACTAGAGTAACTGTCCTATGGGGAGCGGTTAAGACGCTTAGGGCTGTTTAGCTTGGAAAGAAGGCGGCTAAGGGAAGATATGATAGAGGTCTATAAAATTATGCATGGTTTGCAGTTTGGAGTTTTTCTCCCTCTCCCATAATACTAGAACATAGGGTCATCTGAGGAAGCTGGAGGGTGAGAGATTCAAAACAGATAAAAGGAAGTATTTTTTCACACAATGCATAGTTAAATTGTGGAACTCCCTGCCCCAGGATGTGGTGATGGCTGCCAGCTTGGAGGGCTTTAAGAGGGGAGTGGACATATTCATGGAGGAAAGGGGTATTCATGGTTATTAGTTACAATGGATACTAGTCGTGCTGCATACCTATTCTCTCTAGTATCAGAGGAGCATGCCTATTATATTGGGTGTGGTTGAACACAGGCAGGATGGTGCTGCTGCAGTCGTCTTGTTTGTGGGCTTCCTAGAGGCACCTGGTTGGTCACTGTGGGAACAGACTGCCGGACTTGATGGGCCTTGGTCTGATCCAGCAGGGCCTTTCTTTTGTAAGATCAGGTCATATAACCACAACCTGACAAATCTGCTTCCTACCCCTTTTATCTTTCTCAGTTTTGTAACATTCAGCCTCATAAAGAGTTCTGGGAAGTTAAAAAAAACTGCACAGTGTCTTGGGTCAATTTGGTCAGGCTTAAAAAATTGTATTATGCTATTTTTAGTTCCTGACAACCATTTCCCACTAAAGACAGCCCTGCCTCTCTCATACGTCTGTCACTGCTAATCATGCTAAGAGAAACCAGCTGCTGAACAGGAGAGCATTTACCCAAAATCGAAACAGAAAAGCCCCTAGCGGAGCAGCATGAATCACTCGTCCGAGACATGCCAGGGCATATCACTGTCTGTTGTTCCTTCAAACACCCCATTACATATTCAAAGTGAATATGCTTTTTGCTTAGCAGATGGGAAAGATTGGAGTGAAGGCTAAAACCCACGGAAGAACAGCTCCGAGGAAATGTTTGTAAACAAGAATGGGGAAGACGGAGGGCAAGTACATCAGGGCTAGAGACGTACAGCCAGAAGAATGGGCTAAAGGCTTGAGTTCTCTTGCATCCAACAGCTACCAACCTACAAGCAGGGCATGAAGATAACCACGCTCCCTCAATGCCTGCTTGCCCACAGTTTCAGGTGCTCAGAGATATACTGCCTCTGAATATGGAGGTTCCACTGAACCCTCACAACAAAGAGCCACAGATGGACCAATCCTCCAAGAAGCTGCCTAGTCCCCTTTCACTACCTGTTAATCTAGTGGTTGCAAATGCCCCCCCCCTGCAGCAGCGAATTCCACAGGTTAATTATCAGTTGTAAGAAACAGCATTTCCATTTACAGATCTTGAATTGGTTTAGGCACACGACCCAAACTTTTTAGTATTATAGTGAGGACAGAAGTCTTTACAGGCTTTTCTTCACGCTGTCAATTTGTTTGTGTGTGTTAAGGGCCGTCAAGTCGCTTCCAACTCATGGCAACCCTATGAATCAATGTCCTCCGAAATGCCCTATCTTTGACAGCCTTGCTCATAGTTTGCAAATTGAGGGTTGTGGCTTCCTTATTGACAATTTACTTATTACTTATAATCTTATAACCCGCTCTACCCCAGCAAGCTGGGCTCAGAGCGGTTCACACAATCTATAAGCATACAATAAAACCGCATAAAACAATTCATTAAAACAGCCCTAAACAGATTAAAATACATTCTTGTTATTCAATTTATTGTTATGTTTTCACCAACACCCCCCGCCCTTCAGCCTTTTCCCCCCTAGTAAAGATGCTCCAGCCCAGGGGGTGGGGAACGTTAGGCCCAGGGGCCGTTTAAGGCCTTCGAAATCATTTGGTCTGGCCTTTCGTGAGTCCTGGCAGATCTCTAGCTCAGAAGCATCTAAGACTGGCGATCCGCCCCCTCCCGTGGACAGGAATAGCCTCTATTCGAGGTGGAAGTGATTTTGTTTTGCTGAAAAATGAACCTTTTTCCCCCTTGCAGAAGAGTCGTTAGCTATGGAGCTGCTAGGACCACAGGCAGAGATAGCAAGAGCTGGCTGTAGAATCCGGCCCCGACCCTGCGGAGCAGGAGCTAGATGGCTATGCCTGGCTGGTGCAACAGACCATCCCGGGCCACCAGGTGGGCAAGTGCACCACCAGTTGGAGGTCTGCCTGCTTGCTCACACAAAGGGGTTCATCGGGGCAGCTGCCTGCTTGGGGCTTGGTCGGCTAATTTTTAAGTTGATAATTTTGTATGGCCCGCGAATGATGTTATAAATATCCAAACGGTGGGAAAAAGGTCCCCCACCCCTGCTCTAGCCCCTACACTCACTTTGGTTGCCCTCCTCTGCCCTTTTCGCCAGCTCCAGGATCGCATTCTTGGACATCAGGGAACCAGCGCTTCGGAGTGCATTGCAAACGCCGAGTTTCGGAGCAAAGCGCCCAGACCCCACCCAAACTGCCCCCCAGAGATGGCTTGGCCCCGGACCCCTCTCTGCCCACCAGGTCGACAGCACCCAAAAGTCAAACTTCGCCCAAGTTAAGAACGCCTTGCACACACTTGCCCCGGGGGGGGGGAAGAGAGAGAAGAAAAAGAAGGGTGCCTACTCGCGAGCAGCCGCCGTAGCCAGGAGAGAGACCTTCCTTTCTCCCCCTTTTTGCAACCCCCCCTTTTTTTGTTGCAAAACCACGCGCCTGCCCCAAACCCACCTGCGCGCGCTGCACCTCCGCGAGACCCGGACCGCCTCCGGCGAGGAACCCTGCTAAACAGAACGCTCAGATAAGGATCTGCGCGCGCAAATGGTGCGCCGCCGGCCCCGAAGCTCCGCCCACCCCCAGAGCGAGCCAGCCAACCAGCCAGCCAGCGAGCTGGCTGGAGCGTCTGGAAGAGGCGCGTGCGCAAAGGAACGGGGGGGGTTGGCCTTCCGCTCCCTCGCGGGTTAGAAAATCGACGCGTTTTTAGGCGGGAAAAATGGGAGTTCTTTTGTGAGGGGGAAGAGGCGGAGGGGGGGAGGGGAAGCCGCCACAAACCTGGCGGTTAAGGGGAGACGTGATAGAGGTCTATGAAATTACGCACGGTGTGGAGAGATTGGACAGGGAGAGGCTTTTCTCGAGGGGTTGCCAGGTCCCTTTTCGCAACCGGCGGCAGTTTTTTGGGGCGGAGCCTGGGGAGGGCGGGGTTTGGGGGAGGGGCTTCAATGCCACAGAGTCCAACGGCCAGAGCGGCCCATTTCCCCCAGGGGAACTGATCTCTATCGGCTGGAGATCAGGGTGATAGTAGGAGAGCTCCAGCTAGTACCTGGAGGTTGGCAACCCTACTTTTCTCCCTCGTAATACCAGAACGCGGGGTCATCTGCTGGAGCTGGAGGGTGAGAGATTCGAAACAGACAAAAGGAAGTGTTTCTGCACACAATGCGTAGTTAAACTGAGGAACTCCCTGCCCCAGGATGGGGTGATGGCTGCCAACTTGGAAGGCTTGAAGAGGGGAGTGGACATGTTCATGGACGAGAGGGCTATCCATGGCTACTAGTCAAAAATGGATACTGGTAATGAGGCAAACCTATTCTCTCCAGGACTAGAGGAGCAGGCCTATGATATTAGGTGCTGTGGAACAAAGGCAGGATGGTGCTGCTGCAGTCATCTTGTTTGTGGCTTCCTGGAGGCACCTGGTTGGCCACTGTGGGAACAGACTGCTGGACTTGATGGGCCTGGGTCTGATCCAGCAGGGCCTTTCTTATTGTTGAAAAGCTTCACGCTGCTAGTTTGGAGCTTAACCAGAGGTCTACTCTGAAGCTGACTCAGAAATGTTCACTGGGGCCAGTTGCCAACCTCCAGGTGGGGCCTGGCGATTCCCCCGGGATTACAACTGTCTTCCGGCTGTCAAAGATCGGTTCCCTGGAGAAAAATGGATGCTTTGAAGGGTGGAATTTGTGGCATACCCCACTGAGGTCTCTCCTCAGGCTCCCCCCCCCCAAAATCTTCAGGAATTTCTAGAGCTGGCAACCCTATAACTCCCATTAAAAGGGTTGCCAACCTCCAGGGGGTCATTGGAGATTTCCTGAGATTCCAACATCTCCAGGCAACAGAGATCAGTTCACCTGGGGAAAATGGCCACTTTGGAAGTTGGGCTGTATGGCGTTAAACCCCATTGAAGTCTCTCCCCAAATCCCATCCCCTTTAGGCTCCATTTCCAAATCTCCAGGTTATTTCCCAATTTGGAGCTGGCAATCCTACAAAAGTGTTTTTAGGGTTGCACTGTTAATAAAGCACCACACATACACAACCCCTGTTTAATTCTAGGCAGGGATCCTTGACAGTTTATGGTGAGTCCCACAAGACTCCTGTCTATTTTCACAAGGCTTTTTTAAATTTAATCGCCAAAGTGTTGCAGCTGGGTAGGGTTGCCAACTCCAGGTTGGGAAATTCCTGGAAATTTGGGGGTGGAGCCTGGGGAGGGATCTCAGGTGATCTCCCAGAATTACAACTGATCTCCAGACTAGAAAGATCAGTTCTGGAAGCAGTGGCAGCTTTTAAACCCCACCTCCCCAGGCTCCATCCCCAAATTTCCAGGAATTTCCCAACTCAGAGTTTATTTTGTTTGTTTCTTTCTTTCTTAAATTTCTAGCTTGCCTCCCCAGCCAGAACCAGGCTCAGGGCGGGTTGGCACAGGCAATGCTATTGAGACCTGTTTCCATTTGTTTTGTAGCCCTGTATCCTTTGATGTGGTCCTTTGGACGTAGCCCTTTGCAGATGCCCGCAGCAGAATGCACCCGGGGACTCCGTGCTGCCTTCAGCCTGGTTTTATAATGCTTGCACATGTTCATGCTGAGATGTGAAGCCCAAACAGGATGTTAAAACTGTAAGTTCAGATGTTGCTTATTTTATCAAAAATATTTATAGCCCTCTTGTGCCTCTGCCCATGGTGCACAAAGTGACTTTCTTAAAATTAACAAATATAATGTCACACCAGCAGAAAGTACACACCAAAGGAAGCAAGATACAACCTCTGCTTAAAAGTTACCAAAGGCATGATGAAAGGAGCTCTAGAGTCAAGTCTAGAATGAACTTTTACCATGATTAATTTGGCACCTGAAATGACAATATAAAAATTGGTATTCTTTTAAACATTTTCATGTAATTCAGTTCTGTCTAATTTGCTACCCCTTAAAGCCTGGCACCCGTCTCATTCACCTGTAAGTTCAGGCTATCCTTGATACTCTGTCTGCTCTGGACTGCTCAGCTTCTATATCTACAAACAAACAGATCTTACAAGTGTTTGTTCCTTAGTTTTCCACAAACCTGGTATTTCCCCAAGGATTTTGCTGAAAACTTTATTTTAGCGTGATCCTGTCGTGCAGAGTTTTTGATTTGTACCATGAAGCACAGGTGGCTACGAATGTAGGCCTATTTTTTGTTATCTTTTATTACAATATTTTGCTAAGTCGATGCAAACTGAGAGCTCACTTTTTCTAAAACCAAATAGAATACTAACAAAATTCTTCTCTTTTTCCTTGGCTCTAAACTAAGGAAGACTTTAACCAGGAGAGGGTGCTGTTCATTCAGATTTCTAATAAAAAATGCAAACAAGTTTAGGACGTTCCCTGTTATCTATGGCTTCTTGTTCTGGGAGTTTGTCAGTATCAGTGTTTTTTGAGATGATGCACGCTGAACAAAAAATCCCAACTTTAAGTATATATGTCAGAAGCAGGCCATGAAGACAGTTCATGGTTGCGCTCCCAGGTGTTGTTTTGCAGTTCTCTCCAAGGCCAGATTAGCTCACCACTCCGTGCCCTGTGTTTTGACTTTTTAGATTCCTTCAGTGTGGGAATTGCTCTGTACTCCTTCCTGCCACTGGGAGGGGGGTTGCCAGGGTTACTTGTTATCTCTTATTGCTTTGTATATATGCCAAATGCTTTCCCTTAGCCCCTCACTAGTAACACCTTGAATATTGACTTCTGTAACCTGTCGTGCTTAATCAATAAAACTGCTTTCGTGGACTTGCCATCTGCTGGAGTCTGTTTATGGGTTTGCCGCAGGACTAGAGCTGACAATATACTAATTTCATCTGAACTTGCTGAGATGGAAGGAGACCTTGGGGTCACAGTGGATAGCTGGATAAAACTTTGACCCAGTGTGCCGCAACAGTGAAAAGGGCAAACTCTATGCTGGGAATTATTAGGAAAGGGATTGAACATAAAACAGCCAATATTATAATGCCTCTGTATAAATCTGTGGGGCAGCCTCATTTGGAATACTGTGTGCAGTTTTGATCCATATATCTCAAAAAGGACACCGCTGAACTAGAAAAAGTACGGATGAGTGCAGCCAAGATGATTAACAGGTTGGAACACTTTTCTCATAAGAAAAAGCTGAAGAATCTGGGACTTTTCAGTTTAGAAAAGAGACAACTAAAGAGGGGCAAGATAGAGGTTTAGACAGTTACATATGGGCTAGAGAGAGGGAGCAGAGAGAACTTTCTCCCTCTCCTAAGATACTAGAACTCAAGAGCATGCAGTGAAGCTGATGGACACAAGATTCAAGATATAAAGGAAACATTTATTCAATGAGTGATTAAAATGTGGAATTCGCTGCCGGAGAATGTAGTGCTGGCCACAGTTATATATACAGATGGCTGTAAAAGGGGATTAGACAGATTCATGGAGGATAGGTGTATCAGGGGCTACTAGCTGTAGTGTCTAAAGGGAGCCTCCACATTCAACCTTTGAATATCAGTGCCAAGAGGCAATATCAGGGGGAGGTTTCATCTTCTGTGCCCTGTTTGTTGGCCCTCTGTATTTAAAATGCTTTTTAATGGACAAATATGTTAACGGATGAAATGTTTTAATGTTTGCTATCTCAGGGACCCTGAATTGGGTAGAAAGGTCGCATAGAAATGTTATAAATAAATACATTGATAGCAATGACATTGTGAGTCATCAAGATACCACAGGGCTTGCCGCAACATACTAATTAAGCTTTCTTACTGGAATGAATTAATCCAAATCCTGCTAAACATTTATCTTTGTCAGAGGTTCCCAAATTTTTTGTCGTGGAGCACTTCAGGAGAGAAATTCGTCACAGAGCACTAATTTTCATCTAGCACCTATATACTAAACCAAATGATGGTAGTATTTTTCTTTCCAATCTCTTCATGGAGCACTAGGAGATGTTTCGCGGAGCACCAAGTGCTCCACGGAGCACAGTTTGGGAACCTCTGGTATATGTAACTAATTTTATGAAGTTTTTTTGCACGTGAATCAAGAACGCATGTGAAGCTTGTAATTTTTATAGCCAGAAGGCAGGTGACAGCCTCCTAATCACGATGTTTAGATAGGGGGTGTCAAACATAAGGCCCGCGGGCCGGATCCAACCTCTTATCCAGCTCTTATCCAGCCCGCAAGATACCCACCTCCTCCACTCTTGATATGGGCTGGTGAGGCATGGCCCAACATGACCAAGTGGCATTTACGTCTTTTTTTTATGGGACTTTTTCCTGGAGGTTGTTGATAACCCAAGTTATGATTATAATAATCTTGGGGGCTTTCTTTTCCTTTTTTTTAATAGAAGAGATAAGGCTTTTCTCTCTCTCTAAGCTTATGGAACAGCCAAAAGTCACACTTGCATCCCCTCTTTATTCAGTTTGTCCTGAATAAAAGTCAGATGGGAAAGGTTGAGAAACATTCTATGAAATATCTCATAGCAATACAGCTCATCTTATAAATTCAGTATACAGAATATCCGTGTTTTCAGAACTGGCTAGTAGACTTCCTTTATGCCCTTTTTGTTCCTTTAGGGAAGCATATCTGCCTGGTGATCTTGATGTTTGTGTGCTTTTATTCCATAGTTTCAGAGGTAATGACTGTTCTCTAGCCTTCACACACACACCTGGGTCACTTTGATTTATTTAAGCACAATGTCCCTAGCTCTTTCCTCCCAGGAAGTCACGTGGTCTCTGTAGAACACCTTATTCCTTTTTGGATAGGTTGGAGATTAACAGATCTCTGTCACTTTGCACCTTCTGCTGCTTAATATCCAAATTCAAGATTACAGTTGCTAAGGAAACCTCATAACAGCTGTGAGAGTCCATCTGCATAGGATTTACTTTTCCCTGATTAAAACTCTATAAAGCAGATCCCTGGCCTACCTCATTAGAGCCTATGTTCATTTATGCATGGGAGTTTTATCTGAGGTTCGTTGCTCGCTGGACCCACACTTTCCTGTTGGGAGTATATGCGCCAGCAGTCTCCAACCTCAAACCAAGTCTCCGCCCCTTTATATGCTGCTTTGTAACTGGCTTATTTTGTAGTGCTTACTGTGAGAGAAAATCCCCCCCAAAAACCCAATTACCAAATAAAGAAGTATTTTAAGAAGAAAAAACAAAAAACGCAGGATCATGCTTCATGTTTCTATAACTTAAGATGGCGTAGAACAGCGGTTCCCAAACTGTGCTCCACGGAGCACATGGTGCTCCGTGAAACATCTCCTAGTGCTCTGTGAAGAGATTGGAAAGTAAAATACTACTGTCATTCAGTTTCGTATATAGGTGCTAAGTGAAAATTAGTGCTCCGGGATGAATTTCTCTCCTGAAAAGTGCTCCATGACTTTAAAAGTTTGGGAACCGCTGGTATAGAAGCTTGTTACAGTGTAGATACTATAATACCTGGATTTTTTAAGAGGAGAGGGAAGTAATAGCACACATAATATTACTTCCAGAGAAGCATGCCGAATATATTAGGTGCTGTGGAACACAGGCAGGAGGGTGCTGCTTTAGTTGTCTTGTTTGTGGACTTCCTAGAAGCACCTGGTTGGCCACTGTGTGAACAGACTGCTGGACTTGATGGGCCTTGGTCTGATCCAGCATGGCTTTTCTTATGTTCTTATGAAGCAGAAATCCACAATACATTTTCTGTATGGTCTTAGTACTGTCACAGGCTTTGACATATAGAGCACATGAACATGGTATTGGTGTTGTACATATGTAGAATTATTCAGAATATAGCACCACAAACACAACATACAGAAAATGTATTTCCTTTTAAAATACTTAAATGCATTTCCTTTTAAAAGGAAGAATACTCTTATGCAAAAGGCTTTCTGTCTCTTACATTTACATTTCACTGTTCACATTCTTACAGACACCTTAATAAGTTCAAATAACTTATCAAGTAACATTCACTACCTACTGGAAAACTTCCAGTCTATCATGACCTACTGGAGAACTTCCAGTCTATCATGACCTACTGGAGAAATTCCAGTCTATCATTACCAATGGCCTACTGGAGAAATTCCAGCTTGGACATCAGAATCAGTACTGGCTACTGGAATATCCATTAATAGCATACTGCTAGAATTCTAGCAGGATCACAGATGTTAAATGTTATGACATCATAGACAGGTGTACAAGTGCACTGTCCAAAATATACAAATATTGTAATGTGAACTATATTATGTTTTATAATTTACATATGGATACTAGGCTCCTAGAAATTAATGCATAGGCTCAAATGAAAGCTATTTTTCTATAGATGAGAATGATACTAAATATGAATATATAGAGTAATGATAAAGCTTAAAACTGATTGTTTATAGTTAGCAATACAGTCTCCTGCCTTGAGAAATTCCAGCATGTTTAGGGAATAGGTTACTTGAAATATTGAAGGCTGCTTAAAATAGAGCAGTAATGCACAGCCTCAAGGTAACTGAAATAGTATAAATATAGACCCAGTAAGACTGGTACTTCAGACTTCTCTCTTAGAGAGTCTCAGAAAAGGCTGATCGGTATGTATGGCTTTACTAATATATTATTCTAGAATTTCAATTAGATACTTTAACCTAAATCAGTGGATTTTGACTGTTATAGTTGAAATGTTGGATTAAGATTTTGAATAGTATGTAGAACTTGCTTGCTTAACGGTATACATTGTTACATACATTGTTGCTGCATATACAAACATTGTTAAATACATTGTTGTTGAACATAAATACTTTATAACTTGCATTTACACATTTACTGGAAGTATATCAATAAAAAGACTTGCTTTTTAAAAGTAGGTAAAGTAGTTGAGTCCTGCTTAGTAGGTGACTGGCTGAATAAGATAACATATCCCTTTTCTTTTCAGGAAGGGGTCGATTCTAAGAGCCTAGTCTCTCGAAAGGCACTGACCCGCTTCAGTACTTTTTTAAAACTATTGAAGAAGAAGAAGAAAAATCTGCATGGTGATGTTTAGAACTCAACAGACAAAAAGAGTGGCCCTCCTTGGTGCGCTGCGCCCTTTACAGCCAATACAGGAGAGTCTCGAGGTTAATTGGGGGTTACCGCATTATGTATTCCCACCGATGTATTAAGAGTTTGAAACTCTTATAAAAAATACTGTTCGCACTTTGTTTGGCCCTTTTAGCTGTGAAGACGTCGTCCAACCATTTTTTAGCCGTGGCATCCAAAAACCCTTTTAAAGCGATGTTTTTTACAACATTTTCAAACTCTTAATACATCGCTGGGAATACATAATGCGGTAACCCCCACAGTTTGCTAATGTGGGCTTTCCTATTGAGATTGGTGTGTGTGCTGCTGAGCTGCATGACAAAGGAAATGTGCATTCACCGGGGAGGCTGGCAGCCAAAGGAAGAACACCTCCTTCTGCCATAGTCAGCAGAATTTTTCTCATCTCAGAGCCAGGAGGATGAATTGTCTGACCACATGGAGCAGAGTAACAGGTCAGCAGGTGCTTTGCGCTTCCTCCCCCCCCCCCCATTTCCCCCATTTATTCATGGGAGGTTTTGCCTTGGATTTGCCCCTCTCTAGATGCACATTTTCCCCATTTGAATTCTCAAAACTCTGCATGGGGGGCTTATTTTTGAGTTGTGAGAATTCAGATGGGGAAAATGTACATCTAGTAGAGAGTGGCAAATCCAAGACAAAACCTCCCAGGCATAAATGGCCCTAGAGTATTGGAGTCTGAGAATACTTTTGCTTTTTGGAAAAAACACACGCTTATTTATAAATGTATAAGATGAGTCATTTATGGGTCTGGCCAAAAAGCTATGTTAGTCCCAAAGCAACTAGTAGGGAGCCAGCGTGGTGTAGTGGTTAACAGCGGTGGTTTGGAGTGGTGGAGTCTGATCTGGAGAACCGGGTTTAATTCCCCACTCCTCCACATGAACGGTGGACGCTAATCTGGTGTACTGGATTTGTTTCCCCACTCCACATGAAGCCAGCTGGGTGACCTTGGGCTAGTCACAGCTCTCTTAGAGTTCTCTCAGCCCCACCTACCTCACAGGGTGTCTGTTGTGGGGAGAGGAAGGAAAGGTGATTGTAAGCCGGTTTGATTCTTCCTTAAGTGGTAGAGAAAGTCGGCATATAAAAACCAACTCTTCTTCTTCTTCTGGTTCTGATGGCTGCAGTTCTGTGTCTTTAAATGTGAAAGTGCCCCAGCATTCAGAAATGGAGGGTAGAGAGTATAATAATAACAGCAAAAGGAGCTCAAAGGAGTTCAGAATCTGCTCCCTGTTTGAAGCCACTTTCCTCCAGGTCTAGGGCTGTCAACCGCCAGGTGGTGGCTGGATCTTTCCTGCTGTTACAACTGATCTCCAGGTGACAGATACCAGCTGCTGTGGACTCTAAGATATTAAGCCTCACGGAAGTCCCTCCCCTCCCCAAACCCTGCCTTTGTCAGGCTCCACCCCCAAAACAGGTATTTCCCATCCTGGGATTGGCAACTCTACCCAGGTCTAATATCAGAAATGACCCTGGCTGAGAGAAAAACACTCGGGGAGAGTAGAGTTGCCTCTTTGGGTTAGGAAATTCCTGGCGATTTGAGGGTAGAAGCCTGGGGAGGGCAGGGTTTGGGAACACCAATACAACCCATTTGAACATTGCAACAGCACTTAATATATAAAATAATTCAATAAAAACATAAACTTTCACTTTAGAACTATTTCAAAGTCGAGTTAAGTTGGTTGTGGATCTTCTTTAAGAGAGCAGGGAAGCAATTAAAAAGTATCATAGTGATCAAAAAGTCATATCAGGATTCTGTGCTTAGCTGTACCATGATATATTGCTAGGAGATTTTGGGAGACCTCTTCCTCAATGTCTGTCTGTTTCCTGTTTCACCTGTTAGAGCCAGTGTGGTGTAGTGGTTAAGAGCAGTGGTTTGGAGCAGTGGACTCTGATTTGGAGAACCAGGTTTGACTCCCCACTCCTCCACATGAGCAGCTGTGGCTAATCTGGTGAACTGGATTTGTTTCCCCACTCCTACACATGAGCCAGCTGGGTGACCTTGGGCTAGTCAGGATTCTGTGTTTAGCTGTACCATGATATATTGCTAGGGAATTTTGGGAGACCTCTTCCTCAATGTCTGTCTGTTTCCTGTTTCACCTGTAAGTGAGAGCCAGTGGGGTGTAGTGGTTAAGAGCAGTGGTTTGGAGCGGTGGACTCTGATTTGGAGAACCGGGTTTGACTCCCCACTCCTCCACATGAGCAGCTGTGGCTAATCTGGTGAACTGGATTTGTTTCCCCACTCCTACACATGAAGCCAGCTGGGTGACCTTGGGCTAGTCACACTCTCTCAGCTCCCACCTACCTCACAGGGTGTCTGTTGTGGGGAGGGGAAGGGAAGGTGATTGTAAGCTGGTTTGATTTTCCCTTAAGTGGTAGAGAAAGTTGGTGTATAAAAACCAACTCTTCTTCTTAAGTAAATTCTGTTAGTGAATTTTACAGATTGAGCATAATAGACAGTGCACAGTTTGAGCATAGTAGATAATACACGCTGTGTGTGTGCTGTCAAGTCACAGCTGACATGGCCACCCCATAGGGTTTTTTCAAGGCGAGGGACGTTCAGAGGTGGGTTGCCATTGCCTGCCTCTGTATGGGCTGAGAAGGTTCTGAGAAATCGTTGTTTGTATATGCTTCTGTATATGTTTGGCTGTTAGCTGTATTTTTTTAATAAAGAGAGGGTTCTGAGAGAACTGTGACTGGCTCAAGGTCATCCAGCAGGCTTTGTGTGGAGGAGTGGGGGAATCAAACCCAGTTCTCCAGATTAGAGTCCACTGCTCTTAACCACTAGAAGAAGAAGAAGAAGAGTTGGTTTTTACGTGCCGACTTTCTCTACCACTTAAGGAAGAATCAAACCGGCTTACAATCACCTTCCCTTCCCCTCCCCACAACAGGTACCCTGTGAGGTAGATAGGGCTGAGAGAGCTGTGACTAGCCCAAGGTCAGCCAGCCGGCTTCGTGAGTAGGAGTGGGGAAACAAATCCAGTTCACTAGATTAGTGCCCGCCGCTCATGTGGAGGAATGGGGAATCAAACCCGGTTCTCCAGATCAGAGTCCACTACTGCAAACCACAACTCTTAACCACTATACCAAGCTGGCTCTCATAATGCATGTTACTGATAAAGAAAGCTGGTTATATTGTTCAGTACAACTATATAATTATTGTAACATCTGCCATTGTTTTTCAGAAATTGCCATCTATTCTCCACAGCTTCCAGTGTCAAAGCATCTGGTACAAATGTATATACTCTTGTTAGTACAGATGTGCTGTTTTGAAATAACAACCTCTTTGCTACTGACAAGGAATGGCAAGGGTGTCCCAGCCACTCCGTTTGAGTCATTTGCAGGAGACTACTTAAATTTGTGAGCTGGATAGGCTGTCAGATTGGCAGTGGCTCTCCAGGGTCTCAGGCTGAGTTCTTTCACCTCACTAGCCACTTGTCCTTTTATCTGGAGATGCTGGGGTTTGAACCTGGGACCTTCTGCATATCAAGCACATTAGATGGATTGACTCAATCAAGGAAGCCACTGCTTTTAGTTTGCAAGACCTGAGCAAGGCTATTAATGACAGGAGGTTTTGGAGGTCATTAATTCATAGGGTCACCATGGCCATTTATACATGGGAGGTTTTGCCTTGGATTTGCTTCTCTATAGATGCAGATTTCCCCCATCCCAATTCTCAAAACTCAACAATAAGCCCCCGTGCAGAGTTTTGAGAATTGGGATGGGGGAAATCTGCATCTAGAGAGAGGCAAATCCAAGGCAAAACCTCCCATGCATAAATGGCCTATGAGTCAGACTTGACGGCACTTAACAGACACACAAGACATGGTTCGTCTGTTCTACACATATTTTGATTTCTCTGTTCTTGATTGCTGGCAGGCGAATGTGTGAACTGTCTCCTCTGGAGAGGACTGTGTTTAAGATGATGTGGTATCATGCCAATTCACACATACAGTACAAGTGAATTACATGTCACCCCATTCACACATATAAGTGAATTACATGTCTTTGGTGATCATTGCCTGGAGTGGCTATGTTCTTATCTTGGTAACAAACATTGGCATTTTTTATAGTTGTATTGTGTTCCCGAAATACTCAAAACATTCACCATTGTGTAGTTTCATATGTACTACTATAGGCACTCCAATTTCAGCAGTTCTGAGCCTTCCACATAGTGCATGCTTCTCAAGCGTGGGTGGCTATGGGGCCATCAAAGTGCTAATGAGAACATAAGGATTGTCTTCCTAGATTAGGCCAAAGTTCCATCTGTCTTGAGAGGTTAGCTAGATTAGCCTGGCAATTTTGCGCACCAGACACGAAGGTGAAAGATATTCCTTGTTCTTGGTTGTCTTTGAGCACTGAGATTCTATTTAGCAGACATGGCTAAGAGTCACTTGCTGTTTATGCGTGGTAATTAGCAGCGCGTTCCAGGCTGAAGTGCCCCTCATATATTTTTTTATTTCTTCACGCCGAACCGTCATTCCAGGCATCACTGTGAAGCCGGCGCATACCAGCTTCGCATTTCTTAAAAGCCCCTTTAAGGTGACCTTTTGTATTTGCTCCGCCCCCTGCATCGAAGCATTCACTGAAGAAAGCATGCAGAATCCCAGCCGCGGCTTAGCTATGCAAACAACTATTACTAATGTCTATGCAAATAAAGGAGCAGGTGAGTGGGGGGTGGAATTTGTTTGATTTCTCCTCTTGCATCGGGACCTTGAATAGTCATTTGAAAGGTCAAATTTTAAAAATCCGCATTGAGCAAGCATCAGAATCAACCCTGCATAAATGGCCATTGCTAAAGGTGTCTTCAGTGAATGTGTCTAACCCTCTTTTTAAAGCCACTTAAACCAGTGGACGTTACAAAATCAGCCCTGACTCAGTCCTAATGCACAATTTGTGTGTATCCAAAATGTGTGGTGCTGGAGATTTTTTGTTTAGGCAGGAAACATGCCTTCCAGACACCCTTATCTCAGGCTTCTTCTAGCAGAGTTTCTAGCTGTGATATGGACAACTTTCTGAAAGCGTCGGTTGAAAGCTTTGAAGCAAATTCATTTTCCTTCCAGCACCTGCAGTGGTGCTTCTTGTCTGACCTTTGCTCCCCTTTCTTTTTCAAATTATTCCCAATTCTGTGAAAACCCATGTTTTGAAAAGCTTTATAACAAATCTTGTACTTTGCTGCAGATTCTGAAGTCTCTTGGTTGTTGAGTTGTTGAGGTTTATATTATTGCTAAAGACAACACCCAGCATAATTAACTTGTGGAACTCCCTGCCCCAGGATGTGGTGGTGGCTGCCAACTTGGAAGGCTTTAAGAGGGGAGTGGACATGTTCATGGAGGAGAGGGCTATCCATGGCTACTAGTCAAAATGGATACTAATCATGATGCATACCTATTCTTTCCAGGATCAGAGGAGCATGCCTATTATAGGTGCTGTGGAACACAGGCAGGATAATGCTGCTGCAGTTGTCTTGTTTGTGGGCTTCCTAGAGGCACCTGGTTGGGCCACTGTGTGAACAGACTGCTGGACTTGATGGACCGTGGTCTGATCCAGCAGGGCCTTATGTTTTGTCCCCAGTACATCCTCCTCAAGATTTTTGCCCTGTTTCTCAACTGCCTCTGGCTGGAAGCCAGGCAGGCTTGAGATGAAGAGAGACAGCACTTGCTGAGACCTCACGGCTCCCTTTTCCGGGCTGCCAGACTTGTGCAGACGGCTGGCCCTTTAATTAGGCTGGGCTTGGAGCTGTTCAGTTCCCTTACTTCTGGCTCTGAGGAAGCAGAGAGAGAGGGATTGCTGCTACCGCACTGAGAAAGCCTGTACTCCAGAGAGTCTGCAGAGGGAGAGAGAGGGAAGGGAGAGTATGTGTGTTAGCGAGACATTCAAGGAGAGAGACACCTGCCAATTCTCTTCTTGCAAATAGAACGGCAAAGGCTTAAAGGTCTCGGTCTGGATGGCAGGAGCCCGTCAAGAAATGTGCTGATTTCATAGCAATTCATCTTCAACCAGGTACGTTAAAAATGCAGATGGCATGTCATTCTCCAGGTAAGCCCTTAGCATTTAGTTACCTCGGGTAACTTTGCAGGGCAGCAAAAGAGTAGGTGGAGCTCGGCAGAATTGGGAGTTGGCAGCTATTTGGGACCCTTGATCTTTTTGGGGGGGAACCTCTCATGAGCAGGATATGTCTGGCCTGCCCCTGAGAAAACAATAACTTTAGCTTACCACGGTTTCCTATCCTTTTCCTTTTAAAAACAGCATCGCAAAGAGGATCTCTCAACTTCGTCCTAATGACCAAGAGACCCATATTGCAGACGTGACCCACATTTTTTGCCAGCGAGAAAGGCAGCAAATGGAGCATGGCATGCCGGATGTGTAGGAAGCAGCTCCTGCTGCATTGTCGGCTGATCTGCACTTTATGTATTGAATATGTACCATATTAATAATTTACCATAACTCATCATAGCATATTGGTAAACGTTCCTGGACCTCCGTTAAGTCTTCAGTTTGAGGCATGTGGGGTTCTTTTTAGTGGTCCTTCTGGTCGACAGACTTTTTGATACAAGCTACTGGGCTGGAGGTTAGCTGGACTGATTCTCGCCAGTTTCCTGGAAACTGACACATTAGGCTGAATGTACACACTGCAGATATGGTCAGGCGTCTAGCAGTTTTAGTAAAAACCGAGGGGGTATTGAACCCAACTGTTCACCCATCTTCTTGGGTCAGGAAGTCCTCTTTTAGGTCAAACTCCTGGGTCTATGCAACTTGGATGTGATAAGGGGGCGCCAGCCTAGAATGACTTTGACAGGCATTTCCTTTGATGTGTGGCTTATGTGTTTTTTCTTAAAAGGATATTTTTCTTTCCTGTTTTCTGCTCTGACTGAACGGTAGTGCCAGGAACAGATGGTGGATCCCAGCAAGAGGCTCCGTCTTAACGCCTGACTTTTCTGCTATAACTGTTTGTGGCAGTACATCCGGAAGTCCGTTTCTCTAGGCATCCCTTGAATCAGTAGGGGAAAGGGTTCCATCAATAGATGTATAATGATTTAATTGGGATAGTCAGTAGCCTCAAATTGCAGAAAAGAGGTGGAATTTTTTTTGTGGGGGGTTGCGTATACGTACAGGTGCGCATAGTGTAGTAAGGGCAGGCTCAGGGCAGCCAGTGAGGTGTCTCGGATAATCCCTCTTTAGCCTAATGTCCTTATCTCACAGTTGTGGAAAGAAAAATCTCATCAGTTTGTGTGGGCCGGCTTGCAGTTGCTGACTCTACTCCATCTTCCAGCCTAGACGGTGAGCCTGACTGTTCACATATCTTTGTTCACTTGTTGCTGCTCTCGATGCTTTCTGTGGGGTTGTTCACAGGTACTGGCTTACTGTCTGTACGAATGAGTCTGCCTGTCTTTGTAGCACAGTGTGGGTGATGGTTGATAAATTAACAACTTGTCTGGAGCTCAGAAAGTGGTGAGAAAGTGCTTGGTGTGGCTCTACCTCTGCCCCTAAGCTAGAATGGACCTGGTCAAAGAAGTTGGTTTTTATATGCTGACTTTCTCTACCACTTAAGGGAGACTCAAACCGGCTTACAATCACCTTCCCTTCCCCTCCCCACAACAGACACCCTGTGAGGTAGGTGGGGCTGAGAGCGCTGTGACTGGCCGAAGGTCACCCAGCTGGCTTCGTGTGGAGGAGTGGGGAAACCAACCCAGTTCACCAGATTAGCCTCCGCTGCTCAGGTGGAGGAGTGGGGAATCAAACCCAGTTCTCCAGATCAGAGTCCACCGCTCCAAACCACCGCTCTTAACCACTACACCATGCTGGCTCAGGTAGTGGGGGAGTTTACATGGGTACTTTATTTTATTTTACTTAATTTATATCCGATTTTTCTCCCCAAGGGGACCCCAGGTAGCTTACATCATTCTCCTGCTTTTATCCTCACAACAGCCCTGTGAGGAAGTTTAGACTGAGGGTATGTGCCTAACGCATGAAGCTGCCTCATACTGAATTAGACCATTGCTCCATCAAGGTCAGTATTGTGTACTCAGGCTGGCAGAGGCTGTCCAGGGTCTCAGGCAGAGGTCTTCCATATCACCTACTTCTTGGTCCTTTTAAGTGGAGATGCCGGGGATTGAGCCTGGAACCTTCAGCATGTCAAACAGCGGTTCTTCCACTGAGCCACAGCCCTTTACTCAGCAAGCTTCCATGGCAAAGTTGGGGTTTGAACCTGGATGTCCCATATCCTATTACAACATTCTAACGCAGATCACTTCTTAGTGGATAAGAGCGGTGGTTTGGAGCGGAGGACTCTGATCTGGAGAACCAGGTTTGATTCCCCACTCCTCCATGTGAGTGATGGAGAACCAGGTTTGATTCCCCACTCCTCCATGTGAGTGACGGAGGCTAATCTGGTGAACTGGGTTGGTTTCCCCACTCCTACACATGAAGCCAGCTGGGTGACCTTGGGCTAGTCACAGTTCTCTTAGCGCTCTCTCAGCCTCACCTACCTCACAGGGTGTCTCCAATGGGGGGACCCAAGGCGACTTACATCATTCTCCTCTTCCATGTTATCCTCACAGCAACCCTGTGAGGTAGGTTAAGCTGAGAGAGTATGACTGGCCCAAGGTCATCCAGCGAGCTTCCATGGCATGAGGGGAGATACGAGCCCAGGTCTCCCAGGTACTTGTCCAACACTCTTAACCGCTACATCACGCTGGCTCTCTTAAATGGCCAATCCATCCCCACTATGGGCAGGATTGTGCAGAACACTGAACTCTGATTTTCTGAGCACTTAGTCCTGTCCTGGGATACCAAGCACCACTGCCCACATGCATCTCTACAGTCATAGGGACTAGGAAAATGGGTATATTACTACAGAAAAATCCTTGACCAAACTCCAAATTCCATACTTGGTCAGTGCTGTCATGGTTAAGCAGAAGACACAGAACACATGAAGGCGCTCTACCACTGAGCTGGGGTCCCTCCCAGAACACTGACAAAGGACATTTATGCACAAATTTCTTTTGTCGTGGGTTGTGTACCTGTTTCAAGCAACTGCAATGCTTTTATATCCTGATATCTCTATCAACAACAGATGGGATCTACTGGACTAGTCTACCAGCAAATTTCCTATCTTTAATTTTCGAAACGGGGCAATTGAAACTCAACAAATCGGGAAGCGGGTTTATCTTTCATTACAGTAGAACTGCCTTTTTAGATAAGGCAAAGCTCTGTCTAGTTTCAGCATTCTACTTCCAGCAGCGGCCAGCTAGATGCCTCTCGGTCATCATAAACAGGGCATGATAAAGGTTTATTAAATTATGTGTGGGGGTGGAGAAGGTGAACAGTGAACAGAGAGAACTTTTCCCCATAATATTACAACATGCAACAAAATTGATGGAACAGTAGTCTCAGTACCAACAACAAGGGCAAATTCAAAGGATAATTAACTCTGGGATTCACCGCCACAGGATATAGTGATGGCCACCAGTTTAATTGGATTTGAAAGGGGTTTAGACTACTTGGAGACAGCAACAGAAGGAAGCTTTGGTCTCTGTACCCTGCTTGTAGGACTTTCAGCGGCATCTGCCCGAGTGCTGTGTGATACAGGATGCTGGGCTAGTTAGACCATTGGTTGGATCCAGAATGGCTGGTCTTATGTTCTTGACTACCTTTGTCTCCGTTATTTGCTTTTAGGGCTGCCAAGCCCCCAGTCAGGGCACGGGATTCCGTGCCCCGGATTCCCGTTCCCCACCGCTGCATGGAGGTGAAACAGGAGGGAAATTAAAACAAACAAAAGATTTTTTTAAAACTCAACTGTCATTGCCCGTCCAATGATGTCACTTCCAGGGAATACCCTGGAGGTGACG
This sequence comes from Euleptes europaea, assembly GCF_029931775.1. Taxonomy (NCBI): domain Eukaryota; kingdom Metazoa; phylum Chordata; class Lepidosauria; order Squamata; family Sphaerodactylidae; genus Euleptes; species Euleptes europaea. The sequence continues at coordinate 10,221,555 of NC_079316.1, forward strand.
ACAGAAGCTCTAGGAATTGCCAGAAACTCTGTGGGAAAACCATAGAGTTGCTGGCGATTTCTGGAGCTACCACCAATGTTTCCAGATATTCCCCAGAAGTGAGATCATCGCTGTAGCCATGCTGTCCCCTGCCCTGCATGGCAACCCTATTTGGCATAATGTCTCTGAACAAAGAAGTTCCATTTATCTCTCCCTTTTTTTGGCAGTATACTAACATATGCTTTATGAATTTGTTTAGTCCTTTTAAAATCCATCTAGTCTTTTCAAAAATCCACGTTTTGTGGAAAGATGCTTTGTCAGTTCTGAGCTTACTGCCATCAAACTTGAGTGGCTCTGAGTTCTAGAATTACTCCCTCTCTATATTGATCATCTCTGTTACTCTTTACTCTTCCCCCCCCCCCCAAGCTAGAAAGCCCTGATCATGTAGGGTACCAACTCCCCTGTTCCTAAACTTGCTGGGAAAGTAATTCTTCCCCTTTCATTTTCCCCTTCTGGGTCTATAGTTCGTTTTTGTGGCTTCTGTGCAGTCCCACATGGGACTGCGCAGGCGCAGGCCAGCCACGGAGAAGATTAGCAAAGCTTCTGGAAGAGTCGGCTCCCAAGGAGCGCTCCCCTCCCCCCCATCAGTGACCAAGCCTTAACGGCTTTTCCCGCCTAGGAGTCACCTGACCGGGGGGTGGGGAGCACTCTTCCCTCAGTTCTCATTCTGCCGCCGCGGAGAGAACAGCGAAATATTGAGCTTCAGCGTATCTACTGACTGAGGTAAACTTTTTAGATAAATTTACCTCGAAGACTTAGGAAGAGTGTATGGACATGGCCTTATTTAAAAAGTGCCGCACGTGCGGTACTAAAATGGCTTCGTCAGATGAGCACCAGGACTCGTTTGGGCGAGGGGCATGTGGTGGCGGCGTGTAAGGCCTGCGCTCTATTTACGCACAAGTGTCGGCAACACAGAGCAAAGAAATTAATGGTGGCTGTGTATGAAAAGTCCCTCCGTCCGGATCAGGCTCCGAGACCAAGTTCCCCAGACTCCCCGGCTACCTCATCCAAGAGAGGGATCTCCCACATGCCTAGGGACGCTAGGGCCATGTCCGAACCACCAACAAAAAAGCACAAGGACAAGAAGAAGAATCCATCCTCTCCCAAAACAAAGAAAGGGGGAGTCTATTCGGTCTGCACCAGAAACCTCCGCCTCAGGGATCGCCCCTCGGCGTCGAGTCATTGACTCCGAGTGCGCCTGAGAGAGTGGTCGACATCGAGGAGAAATCACCAAGACACCGAGCTCCTTCTTGAAAGGGATCTGGGTCCCCGAGGCATACATTCGCCTCGCCACGACGCCGTGCACCATCAAGTAGAGGCTCAACGCCTCCTGCGGAACGGGGCCGGAGCCCGCACTATCGCCTGCAGAGTGCTGTTGCACCTGCCTTAAGGCACCCTCACACCCCATCGCCATCGGGGTTGGAGGTTCAATTCTCCTCGTCGGAGGATGAAGTCTTGGAGGTCCCCGAGGTCATTATCTCTGACCCAGAGGAATCCCTGACGACGGAGACGTACCATTGGGATTGTGTCCCATATCAGGACTGGGGTCCATGGGGATACTGTCCTCCTCCCTGGTATCCGCAGTTCGGTTATTTTGACCCTCGGCGCCAGTACGACGTCGGCTATTACCAACGCCAGGTCGACGCCAAGAGTTACCGCCAGATCGACGCCGAGGCTTACCATTGACATTGAGGCGACTCTGTTATGGGCCACCAACATCGCGCAGCTATCCAACCCCCACCGCTTGACATCAACCCTCCTCGACGCCTCAGGGAACCTATGTCCTCGGTGGGTCCGAGACTGGATCCGGGCATTGCTGATCCTCTCTCCTCGACTTCAACAGCGGTCGGCGCCGAGGAGCAACCTTCAGCGGCGGCTTCGATGTCGAGACCCTGGCAAGTCATCGACATCGAAGTCAGCGACGACGACGGCGAACTGGGGTTAGAGGCGTGCTCGGAAGACACTTCCCTTCCGTCCCCAGATGACAACGTGGGAGATCCCACCCCGGTATCCCCCACGGAAGACCTAAGGGTTTTTTCCAAACTCTTACTTCGTATGGCAAAGGCCCTAGGGTTGTTAGCCATTCAGGCAGACCCCAAACCATCTGACCCCATTATGGGGGTTCTGTTTAGCCCTGATACAGGACCGGCTAAGCTGCCCATGGTCCAGGGCATTAAGGAGGCTGCTATGGCTAGCTGGCAAAGACCGGCCTTGGTGGTAGCCTCGATTAAAAAGATCGAGAATTTATACAAGATCAATGAGGAAGAGGCTGAATTTTTATATAAACATCCACAGCCCAATTCCATCCTCACTGAAGTGCTGGCTGCTAAATACAAATCAAGGTCCCACTCGGCACCCCTTAATAAAGAAGGGCATAAGTTAGATGGACTAGGGCGCAAGCTCTACTCTTCGGCCGCTCTGGGTATCCGTATTGCCAACTTTGGCGCCCTTATGGGAAGATACCAAATGTCTCTATGGGACAGGGTATCAGAGGTATTTGATTCTCTGCCTGAAGACAAGAGAGCCCTCTTGAAGGGCCTCCAGTTAGAGGGCCAGAGACTGGGTAAGAACCAGATTGCAGCCTCCCGCCATATGGTAGAGGCATGGCATCAAGTATAGTCCTCAGATGCCACTCCTGGCTGCGGGCATCCTCGCTGGCACCAGATGTCAAGGCTAGGATTGAGGATATGCCTTTTGATATTAAAGCGAGGTTCTGTGACTTAACTGATGAGGTTTTACATAATCTCCGAAAACAGAAAGCAACAGCGAAGTCCTTAGGGGCTACCCAGCAGGATGGTCCCTCATACAAGCCTAAACCCTTCTACAGGCAATCCCAGTCCTATTATTCTGGGAAATTCAACAGGCCCCAGTCATGGGGATACCAACAAACCCATTCCCGCCATTACCCCGCTGCCCAGCAGGAAAAGAGGTTCACGCCTAAGGGGTAAGAAGGGAGGATACCCCCCGCATGACAACCAAGGGGGGAAAAAGAACGTGTCCTGATTACCTGGCGAAACACTGCCAGACCCAGTTGTATCAGTGTTACCAATGCCAGACCCAGTTGTATTAGTGTTACCAATGTTTTTCAAACGGCTGTTTCCTTACTTTAGTAAATGATTACAGATTTCAGATGATTCCTGGGTCTTGAATATCATAAGATCGTGTTACTTCCTAGAGTTCACTGATACCCCGCCATGTACCAATCCTGGCCCAGGAACGGACAGGATCTCAGAGGTCCTGCAAGAAGTGCAGACTCTGCTTCTGAAGGGAGCGATTCAGGTTGTCCCGCCCACTGAACCGCAAATAGGATTCTACTCCAGATACTTCTTGATTAACAAGAAGGGTGGAGGCAAGAGGCCCATTATGGACCTAAGGGATCTGAATGAGTACATCCAGACTAAGAGATTCAGGATGTTATTCCTACGTGTCATCTTACCCCTCCTTTCGGCTGACATGTGGTTTGCAGTAGTGGATCTCAAAGATGCGTACGTCCACATTGCAATCCATAGACAATGCAGGAAATTTCTTAGATTTAGATGCCAGGGGGTCACCTATGAGTATACGGTCTTACCGTTTGGGTTATCCCCTGCCCCGTGAGTTTTCACGAAGGTGATGGCGGAGGTGGTGGGATTTTTAACGCTACAAAATTGCACCATCTTCCCCTATCTTGACGACTGGCTGGTGGTAGGCAGGTCTCGTCAGGACTTAGCCGACTCTCTCACTAGGGTGACCAACACCTTGGCACACCTCGGGTTAATTGTCAACCTAGAGAAATCCCGTCTCACACCTTCTAAGGTGGTAGACTTCATCGGAGTGACCCTAGATGCTGATAAGCATTCTGCCTTCCTGCCAATACCTAGACTTAGGGCCATTCAGAAATTGGTGAGGTTCTTCACATCACAGAGGTATCAGAAGGTGGTGGTGATTCAAAGGTTGTTGGGACTCATGTCATCTATCACTGCGGTGGTCCCATACGTGAGGTTACGCATGAGACCCCTGCAAAATTGGTTCTTGAGAGCCTTCAGAATCAATGTCGACCCCCAGGGGAAAATGTTATCTATTCCCAGAACAGTTATTCATTCATTGACTTGATGGGCGCAGGAGACGAACCTTCTCAGGGGTGTTGGTTTCGGTGTCACCTCACACGACATCCAGCTATTTACAGATGCCTCCGTGGGGGGTTGGGGGGCACATTGTGGAACCCTTACAGCTAAGGGAAGATGGACCCTCCACCAGGCCACCTTGCATATCAATTTGTTCGAAATGAGGGCTATTAGATTTGGCCTTCTTTCTTTTGCAGATATTCTCATTCAGAAAACTGTGCTCATCACCACAGACAACACCATGGCTATGTTCTACATAAACAAGCAGGGGGGCACCAATTCCCTAGCTTTATGCCAGGAGGCGTCCCTCATATGGGAATGGGCTATAGAACGACAAATATCCCTCAAGGCCATTCACGTGGCAGGCTGTTCCAACATTATGGCAGATGCCCTAAGCAGGGATACTTCCCAGGACCACGATCCCCATCAGGTTTCTAGAACCTATCTTCCAAGCGTGGGGTTGGCCGGAAGTAGACCTGTTCGCTACACAAGACAACACAAGGTGCCCTCGGTTTTGCTCAAGGGCATCTCGGGAAGCGTCTTCACTAGGAGACGCATTTCAGCTCCCTTGGTCAACAGTTCTGATGTACACCTTCCCTCCTATCCCTCTGATCCCCAGGGTGCTAGGGAAGGCCCTCCAGGACGGAACCAACTTAATCATAGTAACCCCATTTTGGCCAAAGAGGCCATGGTTTGCCACCCTTTGGAACATGTCCCAGCAGAGGTATATCAGGTTTCCCGATTCCCCCTCCCTACTGACCAGGGGTCAAGTGCTGCACCACAACCCAGCCTTACTGAGCCTAGCAGCCTGGAGAGTCACTCGGTGACACAATGGTCAGACAGGGTGGCCCATGTCCTCCTCTCAGCACGCAAACCGTCCACTAGGAGAGCTTATACACTCAAGTGGACACGATTTTCCGCTTGGGCCTCGTCTCAGGGCATTGTACCACAGAGGTGTCGTTTACCACAATTGTTTGAATACCTTTTGTCCCTGAAAGATGGTGGTTTATCTGATTCATCGATCAAATGTCTCCTAGTGGTTATTTCTGCCTTCCATGGCGGTGTGGATTCCTTCTCTTTGTTTTCTAATAAACTTTGTAAAAAGTTTCTGAAGGGCCTACAGAATTTATTTCCCCAGGTACGAGCTCCAGTTCACCAGTGGAGTCTTTCCTTAGTCCTGTCACATCTAACAACAAGACCTTTCGAGCCCATGGCTTCCTGTGACGTGTCTTTGCTATCTTATAAAACAGCATTTTTGATAGCCATTATGTCTGCCAGAAGGGTCAGTGATCTGAGAGCCTTACGGGCAGACCCTCACTTTATCAAGTTCTTCTCTAATAGGGTCATCCTATGCCCAAGTTTAGCATACCTCCCCAAGGTGGTTTCAAAATTTCACCTCTCACAGTACATCACCTTGCCTGTGTTTTTTCCAAACCCACAGTCCCCTTCCGAACAACAACTACATTCTTTGGATGTGCGTAGAGCACTGTTATTCTACTTACAGAGAACAAAACCTTTCAGACAGATTGACAATCTGTTTATTGTTTTAAGGGGACACATAAGGGGAAGGCAGTTTCCACTCAGACACTATCCAGATGGGTGGTATCGGCCATTAGATTGGCTTATCAATCAGCAGGGGTAGACTGCCCTCTTCACCTGCATGCACATTCCACAAGAGCACAAGCAGCCTCAGCTGCCTTCGCCTCCACGGTCGACATCGCAGACACCTGCAAGGCGGCGACGTGGTCCACACCGACAACCTTCATTCATCGCTATGCCGTAGATGTTGACTCAAGAGCTGACGCAGCTGTGGGGAAAGCAGTGTTGAACACGTTAGTTCGTTGACCATCACACACCCACCTCCACAGTAAGTGAGCTTTCTATTCTCCCATGTGGGACTGCACAGAAGCCATGAAAACGAAAAACAGTGTTGCTTACCTGTAACTGTTGTTCGTTGAGTGGTCTTCTGTGCAGGCACACATCCCTCCCTCCTTCCCCGCTGTGGGCTGGCACCGTAAAAGAGTGTACTCCCCACGAAGGCGATAGGAGAACTGAGGGAAGAGTGCTCCCCACCCACCGGTCAGGTGACTCCTGGGCGGGAAAAGCCATTAAGGCTTGGTCACTGATGGGGGGGAGAGGAGCGCTCCTTGGGAGCCGACTCTTCCAGAAGCTTTGCTAATCTTCTCCGTGGCTGGCCTGCGCAGTCCCATGTGGGACTGCACAGAAGACCACTCAACGAACAACAGTTACAGGTAAGCAACACTGTTTATTCGTTGTATGACATGGTTATTTTTTTAACATACTGTGCTTTCAGTAACACACTAAAAATGGCTTGTATCCCCCTTTTTAAATATAAAAAAGAATTAACCCAACAAAAATACAAGATCAGAAGATGCCAGAAAGCCATAATGTGCCAAAATTTAGTGAAAACTAAAATCTCTGCCGTTAACACTAATTCAGACCCAAATCCTGCTGAAAGAGGCTAGCCTTTATTCATCTTCTGAAAAGAGGTGGTTCCAAATATGTATCCCCGGAGAGGAAGTTCCAGACTTTTGATGCTGTCACTGAGAAGGCTCTGTCATATATGGCCACCTGACAACCATCTAACGGTGGTAAAACACAGAGCAGGAACTCGCCTGATCACATAAGAACAGAGGTGGGTTCATTCTGGAAAACAGGGCCCCCTAACCTTTTTGAGCCTGTGGCACCTTTGGATTCTGACACAGGAGGAGGGGACACAATCCAAAATAGCTGCCACAGCAGGCAGAGCCACACATACAAAGTCCAAGTACAGGGGTACTTTAAACAATACACTAGGAGAGAGACAGAACAAAACCAGCACTGTGATGGCACCTGCCTTCAAAGCAATGTTATTTAATCTGCACAGCCAATTAGATCTTCAGTGGCCAATCAGAAGTCAGGCTGGGCAAGAGCACAACCTGGCCCCACCTACTTTCTGAAACACTTGGCAGTAGGGCTGCCAACCTCCAGGTACTTAGCAAAAACACAATTACCTATACTGAATTAACTAAGTTAGCAACAACTAACAGCATGTAGGCTCCACTTTCAGAATATCTTAATTGAAATAAATTTCACAAAACACAATAGGATCATATGCTATATTCATGCAAATAAAAATAAGAGTTTCACAGAGAAATCATAGTGTATATTCAACAAGTACAGAATGTGTTATTCTCACACACAAATCATAGTATATTCAACAAATACAAAAATCCCAACACAAATGCAGAAATGCTTTGGCAATCGGACTCTATGGCATTGAAACCCCTCCCCAAACCCCACCCTCATCAGGCTCCGCCCCAAAAATCTCCCGCCAGTGGCGAAGAGGGGCCTGGCAACCCCACTTGGCAGGTGCCAAAGTAAGGTGTTGGTGGTCACCATGAAGCCCATGGGCCTCATGCTGGGGAACGCTGCTAGAACAGGTGACCCATTAAATTCTCTGGTCCCAAACCTTTGAGAGTTTTAAAGGTTAAAAACAAGCACTTAGAATGAGGTTGGAGTAATGTGATTTGCATAGATTTTTTTCCCTGCCTGCAGATGGGCAGCCACATTCTAGATCAATTGTCGTTTCTGGGAACTGTTCAAAGGCAACCCCCACATAAAAAGTATTACAATGAATAATCCAATGCAAAAGTCACCAAGATGTATAATTGTGGCAGGTCAGATTTCTTCAGGTATACCAGCCTAAGTTGGTAAAAGAGTACTTCTGAGCACCCATGATCAGTAGGGTTGCCAGGTCCCTCTTTGCCACCTGCAGGAGGCATTTGGGGTGGAGCCTGAGGAAGGGGAGGGAAGGCAATGCCATAGAGTCCAATTGCCAAAGTGGCCATTTTCTCCAGGGGAACTGATCTCCATCAGCTGGAGATCAGTTGTAATAGCAGATCTCCAGGTAGTCCCTAGAGGTTGGCAACCCTAACAATCAGTGATAGGTCAGGAAGAATGTCCAAACTATCAACCTGGGCCTTCCCAGAGAGAAAAATCTTTATCCAGCACAGGTTGACTCCCACCTCCAAGGTTAGGCAAACCCTCACTAAATACCCATTTAGTGAGGGCTAAGCTTTAATTTGTTCACCTTCATCCAATCCACCACTCTGTCAGGCACTAGTTAAGCAAATCCACAACCTACTTAAAACCAGATAAGAAACAGGCAGAGCTGGATGTCTTCTGCATAGTGATAACACTGCACTTAAAACTCCAGATGACCATCTCCAGTAATTTCATGTAGATACTAAGGTATTATAGGGAACGTATTTACAGTACTTAATTTATAATATCCCAGCTTTCTCCCCAATGGGGACCCCAAAGCAGCTTACATCAAACGACGTGGAACCTCAGATGCCACTAGGAGGAACAGCAGTCTCCTAGCAACACTGCTATGCCCACCCTTCTTAAGGACCAGATCCGCTAAAGATCAGTACCTTCCCACCCAACCAGGGAATTCAGAAATAAAAGACCAGGGTTGAACACATGAAGAAGAAGAGATGGTGTTTATATGATGACTTTACCACTTAAGGTAGAATCAGACTGGCTTACTTTCCTGTCCCCACAACAGACACCTTGTCAGGTAGGTGGGGCTGAGAGAGCTCTAAGGGAGCTGTGACTAGCCCAAGGTTACCCAGCTGGCTTCAAGGGGAAGAGTGGGGAAACCAACCCAGTTCACCAGATTAGCGGCCGCCGCCCACAAGGAGGAGTGGGGAATCAAACCCTGTTCTCCATATTAGAGTCCACCACTCCAAACCACCGCTCTTACCCACTACATTACACTGGCTCTATTTCCTGCCACGAGTTATCAACTAAGCTGACCAGGGCCACTTCAGAGTTAAAAGGAGGGTAGAAAACATATGTAAAAGGATCTAGACCAGGGGCGTCAAACTCATTTATTACAAGGGCCAGATATGACATAAATGTCGCTTGGCCGGGCCATGCCAGGAGTAGGGGGTGGCTGCCTTGGCTGGCAAGCCCACAGAGGCTGGGAGGTGGTGGCCTTGGCTGGCAAGCCCGCAGTGGGCTCACCAGCCCAGATCGGGACTGGAGGGGGAATGGTTGCCATGCTAATGATTCCACAGTCCAAATCGGGACTGGGGGCATGGCTGCCTCGGCTGGCTTGCAGGCCAGATAAGAGGGGCTATATCCATCCCATGAGCCATGTTTGACACCCCTGATCTAGACAATCACTTTTGTCCAAGAAACCCTGGAGCTGACCAGCTGTCAAAGGCTTTGTTGCCTTGCCCAAGCATGGAATATTGGCGATTGGCCTGTCACTATTAAGACAGGAAGCAGCTGTATCATAGCCTTTATAAGTCGCACAGGGAGCATGCCCTCCCTCATTGAGGTGTTTCCTGTCCCCTCCATTCTCAAAGCTAATCTACTCCACCACCATCCCATCAGCCAGAGGCACCCCCAGCAGCCAGAAAGGAGAGGTGTGGGACACAATGGTTGCTGGTGTCACCTCCCCAAGGATCTTATCCAGATCTTCAGGTAGCACAAACAGAAAAGTAGCCATCAGAATCGGTGGAGTCAACCATCATATCCACTGTGTGTGGTGTGACATGTAAACTGGGGTGCATATGAGGGTTTGTTGTTTTTGTTATCTGTAAAATGTTTATCATATTATTCATGCCAGGGCTATCAATCTCCCACCTCCACCATTTCCTGTGGGCGAGAGCGAGGCAAAGCATAACTAATTGAAGTAGTTCTGGTGGTTGATATGTTTCTGGGGTTGCCAACCTCCAGGTAGTTATACAAATAACTCACTCTACTGTAAATAGTATTAATGTAAATGGAACAGTAGTAGGCAGAAATAAATGAATAGAATAACGGACAATAGATAGCAAGCAGCAAGACAGCCAAGGCTGTGACTGTATTACAATGAAAATAATTATAAAACGAGGCTAAGCAACTGAGGTTACAAAGCAAGGGAGTAACAACGTCAAAAAGAAAAAGAACCAGCTGAGAAAAGCTGATAAAAGGTGCAAAAAAGTTCATATAAGACTTAGTCATTTTCTAGTCCATTTCAATGTATCTTCAGGTGACGGAGATGCAGATGGTAACGCGGCTCTGGATATATTCCAGCGTTTTCGCTACAAAAGTAGCTTCATCAGCCAAAAAGGCTTAATATTACTATTCCTAGGATTAATATGGAGCTCCTTGAAGATACATCATAATATAGTTACAAATTGTAATATAGTTACAATTTTCATTGTAATATAGTTACAGCCTTGGCTGTCTTGCTGCTTGCTATCTATTGTCCGTTATTCTATTCATTTATTTCTGCCTACTACTGTTCCATTTACATTAACCTCCAGGTAGTAGCTGGAGATCTCCTGCTAGTGCAACTGATCTCCAGGCCATAGAAATCAGTTCCCCTGGAGAAAATGGCTGCTTTGGCAATTGGACTATATGGCATTGAAGTCCCTTCCCAAACCCCGCCCTTCTCAGGCTCTGCCCCAAAAACCTCCTGCTGGCGGTGAAGAGGGACCTGGCAACCCTAAATGTTGCAGACAGAATGGTAGTGAAGTCAGATTTTTTTCACCATAGTCTGGACTCTAAAATGGGTAATTCTAACCAGCAATTGATTAGATTGGCTACTGTCACGCCAGCCCCTGCTGTTTCATTTTCCCCTACCTCCTTGGTAAACCATGGTACCAGTCAGACTCCAAAAACGATTAAAATAAGCGGGTAGGAGAAAAATTTCAGCCCAGAACAAACCAGGTAACCAAAAAAGTTGAAAAGAAGAAGAAAAGCCTTGCATACGGAAATATCAATGTCAGTTATTAAAAAGCTGAAACTATCAAATTCTACATTTAGGAGCCAGCGTGGTGTAGTGGTTAAGAGCGGTGGTTTGGAGCGGTGGAGTCTGATCTGGAGAACCAGGTTTGATTCCCCACTTCGCCACAGGAGCGGCGGAGGCTAATCTGGTGAACTGGATTTGTTTCCCCACTCCTCCACAGGAAGCCAGCTGGGTGACCTTGGGCAAGTCACATTCTCTCAGCCTCACCTACCTCACAGGGTGTCTGTTGTGGGGAGGGGAAGGGAAGGTGATTGTAAGCCGGTTTGAGTCTCCCTTAAGTGGTGGAGGAAGTCAGCATATAAAAACCAACTCTTCTTCTTCTACGTGGTGAGACAGAGGCATTTAGGAGCCATTCTGTCAACTTCCTGGACCATTCTACAGGCCAACCACAACTTCAATAGGGCTACCAGTTATGTCTGCTGGGAAGTCCCCCAAAGTTGTTGAGAACCCATCTGGATCTGGGGGAAGGGCGAGATAGAAATCGAGCATAATAAATACATAAACAATAGGTCCCCTACCCCTTGCAAAGGTAGCAGCTTAGCAGAAAATGATTGGTCCATGACAAAGGAACTATGGAAAGTGTTTTCCCCATTTATTATTTTCCTCATTCTGAGCAGAACCCCCCCCCCAAAAAAATAAATTCCTATCTGATGATATTAAACCATATATAATTTGAACAGATCTGTTTGGGTAGCGAGCTGGGTTGTATACCAACCAACAAAACCTCTAATTTGTCCCTCGAACCTAGCATCAGGTATGCACACCTAACTGTAGTGTAGGGACAGCTGGTTGAGCTTACAGTGCCTATTAAGGGGGATCTAATTGCAGTAGATCGCAGCGACCTCACCTTTCCACCCACCTGGCCTTTGCTGCTGCTGAACTGAAAATCCAGGTGGAGTTAATTAGGAAAAAGAAACTCCTTTCACCTCATCCACCCAGATCTCCATAATACATGCTGTCTCCGAGCGTTCATCCAGGATGATAGATTTTCCTCTTACCAACCCAGCAATTAACAGTAGCTTTAGATCAGATAGGGTAATGGTTCGTCAGCTAGTGATGTTTCCGCTGCAGGAAAGAATAAAACAGGTGGGATTTTCCATCCCCTCCTCATACCCATCCTCTCTTGCTGCCATATTCTTTCTTCTGCCCCATATAACCCCATAACTCCTTGGATATCACCCAAAAAAGAAGACGTAAACCCCTTTCCCACCATGTATCAGAGCACCAATGCCCCCAGGGTGGTGTAGTGGTTAAGAGTGGTGGTTTGGAGCAATGGAGTCTGATCTGGAGAACCAGGTTTGATTCCCCACCTCTCCACATGAACGGCCGAGGCTAATCTGGAGAAATGGGTTTGTTTCCCCACTCCTACACACGAAGCCAGCTGGGTGACCTTGGGCTAGTCACAGCTCTCTCTGAACTCTCTCAGCCTGACCTACCTCATAGGGTGTCTGTTGTGGGGAAGGGAAGGTGATTGTAAGCAGGTTTGATTCTTAAGTGGTAGAGAAAGTCGGCATATAAAAACCAACTCTTCTTCCAAGAAAAACACAGATTTCCCCTCACATGGCTAAGATTCCCCATCCTGTCTCTCACAAAGAATTAGGATGCAAGCTACTCACTCCCAGATAATGAGGAATTGGGGTGGGGGGGAGCCCATCTCCTCCCTCCCATGCAGATTATGAGGAGAGTTTTGTTTCGTTTGCAGTGTGCCATGTAAGGAACGGATTTTATATTGCTATTTTATGCCCAATGTAGTCCTTGCATAGCCTGCTAACTGATTATCAAATTTCAGCAAACGTCCAGAATTTTGGTGGGTGCCAGCATTCGCACGAGAAGAAGAGTTGGTTTTTATATGCCGACTTTCTCTACCACTTAAGGGAGACTCAAACCGGCTTACAATCACCTTCCCTTCCCCACGACAGACACCCTGTGAGGTAGTTGGGGCTGAGAGAGTGTGACTTGCCCAAGATCACCCAGCTGGCTTTGTGTGGAGGAGTGGGGAAACAAATCCAGTTCACCAGATTAGCGTCCACCGCTCATGTGGAGGAGTGGGGAATCCAACCCGGTTCTCCAGATCAGACTCCACCGCTCTTAACCACTACACCACGCTGGAAATCACAGTTGAATTTCCTGACTGTCTGCCTGAGGGCCAAACTATACAGTACGGCAGCCACAGTCGTGACCCGTAGGCCGCTGATGCCATTTTACAGGAAAATATAGCTGTTAAAAATTGCCACAAGGGCCCTATCCTGATCTGGCCCATGGTGTGGTGGCAGCAGGCAATCTTGTTCCTTCCCCAAGTGTCTTTTCAAGTGTGAAAAGAGCCCCTTCCACAGCTGTGGGATCGGGCCCTTCCAGCAATTTTTAAAAGGCTACATTTCCCTCTAATATGGTGTTGGCAGCCGAATATTTGTGAAAGATATCCATTTGCATATCAAGTGTAGATGTCTTGCAGTATTTTCTGGCCTGTCCCTTCAGCTTTTGACATTCACAAAACGTCTCAGGGTTTTTTCAGCCTTCACTACATTTCAACAGGGTTCTACTGGCCTCTGTTTAAAACCCACAGAGAATTGAACCTTGTTATGTGGAGAGATTATAGGTGATTTACCATATTACTACATTTGTCATATATGCCTGCAGGGTAGTACCATAACTGAAAGGAATATTTTGGGCCAGAGAAAGAAGAAAGCAAATTATTTATTCTTCCCATTACATTGCCTTTTCTAGTCATAAAAACATAAAAAAGGCCCTGCTGGATCAGACCAAGGCCCATCAGGTCCAGCAGTCTGTTCACACAGTGGCCAACCAGGTGCCTCCAGGAAACCCAAAAACAAGATGACCGCAGCAACATTCTCCTGCCTGTGTTCCACAGCACCTAATATAATAGGCATGCTCATCTGATCCTGGAGAGAATAGTTTTGCATCATGACTAGTATCTATTTTGACTAGTAGTCATGAATACCCCTTTCCTCCATGAGCATGTCCACTCCCCTCTTAAAACCTTCCAAGTTGGCAGCCATCGCCACATCCTGGGGCAGGGAATTCCACCATTTAACTCTGCATTGTGTGAAGAAATACTTCTTTTTATCAGTTTTGAATCTCTCACCCTCCAGCTTCCACACAGATGACCCCGCGTTCTAGTTATTACGAGAGAGGGAGAAAAGTTTCTCCCTGTCCACTCTCTCCCTACCATACATAATTTTATAGACCTCTATCACGTCTCCCCTTAACCGCCTCCTTTCCAAGGCAAACAGCCCTAAGCATTTTAACCGTTCCTCATAGAGTGTTATTTCATGGATGGAAATAACAGGTTTTTGGATCGATGCAATATGGGGAGTTCCATGACAATTTCTTCTTACTCCCACAACTTAGAGTCAGTAACTGACAGACGGTGTTAATACATGAATGGATTTCGACCCTGTCTGTGCATACAAGTGCTTATGTGAATGTACGCCTGCGGAGTCAAACGGGCAGGGGTCATACTCCATTTTTAAAGCAGCCCCCTTGTATTTTCCTCCCTGCTTCCTAGACCAGTGAAATAAGATCTCTTGTCAGGGTGAGAATAACAGAAGTCCTGGAGCTCAATAAATATATTAATGACTCCTGTGTTCCCAGGACCTGAAGGGAGAAGAGAATCACAAGGTGAAAACCCCTGAATGTGTTTATTCATTACTGACTGCCTCACAGCTGCCTGCATAAAATATGTGGAGACCAGATGGGCCCTGTTTACTTTGTTAGGCTAAATGTAAAGGGTACTGTTGATTAAAAAAAAAGAAAAGCTGCTGGAGCCTTTGTGATAAGTCCTTAGTAAACAGTTCAACGGAGCTCTAGCGGGCCAGTGTCGGGGCAAATAATGGGGACACAGTCACTGGATGTTAAGCACAGGTTCTTGAGAAGGCGTCGGGAGGCGAGGTCTTTCTTCAGTGCCCCCCCCCCCCATGGTTTCCTGTGGCTTGTTTGAAGCATGAGGGGCTCAGAGCATGGAAGGGAAAGCTTTTTAACCCATCCTTGAGATGTTTAACCCCAACACGTGTTGTGGCATTGCATTCCTATTTGAACGTCATGTCCTAGACAGCAGCTGCATGTGCATTCTAAGTCAACCCTCTTTCGTGGCGATTAGAAACCTACTACAAGCCCATTTACAACGTTCTCTCTTTCCACGTGTGCACGCAGTACGCGAGTGAAGTGCCGAAGCACTTAAATGGCATATCTGGCCCTTGAGAGCAGGCAAGTTGGAATCCGTAGCTGGGGTCTGGAAGCACTATTACCAAATCTGACCTCAATGGCTCAGGCTAGCATGATCTCATTAGATCTCAGAAGCTAAGCAGGGTCGGCCCTAGTTAGTAGAAGAGGTAAGTCTTTTTATTAGTAGAGAAAGAAGTAGAAAAGGCTAGCAGAAAAAGAAGCAAGTCTTTTTATTGAATAGCTTCAATGTGATATATGTAATATATGTGTATATGCAAGTATTACAAAGTCTTAAAAGCAGAAACAATGTATACAAGAATGCAAGCAATATGTGTATCGTGTGTGCTGATATGATGAGTATACCTAAAATGGCTTTGTCTGCTGTTTCTTTATGTACTCATTTTTTACTTATGATTTGGGGGCATTCAGTTATAACATTCCATGCTCGGTGGGGGGCGGGTTACTGGATTAAAGTTTAAGAAGAACGAGGCAAAGGTTTCATTGACCGATCTACCAATTAACAGCATGCAGCCTTAATTTTAATTTCTTTCAGTGTCCTTTTTTTGGTATTATTAGATTTTCTAGCTTCCATTCGTGCTTTGTATTTTACATTCCCCTTTTCCCTTTCCAGTACTTCTGAATTCACTCCCCCCCTTTCCTATACTGTGGATTATAAATCTAATGTTGAGGTCCATCCAGAAGTCTTACTCCTGGCCTGATGGTTTCAGAGGGCAGCCGTGTTGGTCTTCAATAGACGATCCAGATTCGAGTTCAGTAGCACCTCAGAGACCAACAACATTTTCAGGGTATACGCTCCCAAAAGTCAAAGTTTATAGCCCAAATATCTTGTTGGTCTCTAAGGTGCTACTGGACTCGAATCTGGCTCCCAGCTTGACCACTGGTATTCTTGATGACACTGTTTTTTCATCAATGCAGTGAACTTAACAAAACTGCCACCACCAACCCATCTGTTTCAACAAGTCACCATTTGTGTTACGACTAGAAGCACAAACATTGGCTCTAAGTATATTCAGGGCTGAGAAGTTTCCCCTTTCCACAATATCTGTTTGTTTTTCCATGCCATCTTTCACATGAGTAGCAGCTGGCCAGAAGCCTGCCTATGTAGCCAGTACTACGTAAGCATACATATATCAGGTCACCTGGAGGCATGGGCCTTTTATGCGCGGGAGGTTTTGCCTTATGTTTGCCGCTCTCTAGATGCACATTTTCCCCATCCGAATTCTCAAAACTCTGAATGGGGACTCATTGTTGGGTTTTAAGAACTGGGATGGGGAAAATGTGCATCTAGAGAGTGGCAAATTCAAGGCCAAATCTCCCATGCTTAACTGGCCCTCAATCATCCTCTTGTCCTTTTGAGGTGTGGATAAAACCCAGACATTCTATGAGACCACAAGGGTGGCCTCCTTCTAGAAGACAAACTCTGTTGTCCCCACCACCCCCGGTACGCCACCCACAGGGGTTACCAGAGTGACTTTTTGGCACACATGGATGGGCAAATGGTACAGAGTAACTACGATGAGAAAAGAGACTAGAATATTTGCTCTGTGATTAATTATTAACGGCAATAAATCTTGAGATGGGGAAAGCATTGAGTGCAAAATCCATGCAACATGGCACCCTCTTGTAGGACTGCCAGCTCCAGGTTTGGAAATTCCTGAAGATTTGGGGAGTAGAGTGTGGGGAGGGTTGGATTTGGAGAGGGGGGATTTCGGTGGAGTATAATGCCATGGTTGTGTAGTGCTTAAGAGAGGCAGACTCTAATCTGGAGAACCGGGTTCAATTCCCCACACCTCCACCTCTGAATATCTCTTGCCTTGAAAACCAGGGTTGCCATAAGTCGGCTGTGACTTGACAGCACTTTCCACCACCTTCCAAAGCAGCCATTTTCTCTGGGGAAAATGATCTCTGTCACCTGGAGATCAGTTGTAATCCCAGGAGATCTCCAGCTACAACCCGGAGGTTGCAACTCACTCTCCAGTCAGGAAAGTCAGCCCAGTTCCGACCACACATGTGTTCACAACTTCTCTCTGTGTTTTCATTGTGGATGCAACACTGAGAGCAGACCCAGTTTACCACATCTACTGTATATATCCAGGTAGTTTGACCACATGAATGTTCCTTTGCCTGAACTTCTCCTTCTTCAAAACTATGACTTGTCACTACTTGGAGTATGGTCTGGCCTCCTGTGATAAAGTGCCCCTGTTGATTAGGGTTGCCAGGTCCCTCTTCACTACTGGCGGGAGGTTTTGGGGGTGGAGCTTGAGGAGGGCAGAGTTTGGGGAAGGGAGGGACTTCAATGCCATATTCAATGGCCAAAGCCGCCATTTTCTCCAGGTGAACTGATCTCTATCGGGTGGAGATCAGTTGTAATAGCAGATCTCCAGCTAGTACCTGGAGATTGGCAACCCTGCTGTTGATATTGCCTTCCTGGTACAAGGCCTCTTGCTGTCTTTGCTCCTCCTGCACTAATTCAGTAAGACTGGGAGGCCAAGGTCACATGGGAGGAGCATGTGTGCTACCTCCCCACATCAGCATTCCCACCCTAGGAACTGGGGCAGATGCATTGTGGGTTCCTCCCAGTTGGCCTAAATCTTTGGTGTAAAACGAACCAAAAAGGAGGGGACATGACTCAGTGGTAGAGCATCTGCTTGGCATGCAGAAGGACCCAAGTCCAATCCCTGGCATCTCCAGTAAGAATCAGGTTGTAGGTGGCATGAAGGACCCCAGCCTGAGAGACCCTGGAGAGCTGCTGCCAATCTGAGTAGACGGTACTGACTTTGATGGACCAAGGGTCTGATTCAGTATAAGGCAGCTTCATGTGTTCAACATCTAAACGGAACCCAAAGTTGTGCTTCATAAATCACAAGTTAAATAAATCACATTTACCTGTATTTTAAATGGATCCTGATAGAATTTGTTGTGGATCGTTACTAATTCAAAAATTGCTTACTTGTTCAGTACATACTCTGGTGTCTGGGCCACAATTCTCAGAACTCATAAGTATACATTAGAAAGAAACCCCTTCCAAGAACAGTTCCTAGATTCCCCCCTGGCCTGGCATCATAATGTGATACTGGCTCAGCACATCCTTAAGCCCAGTGAGTAATGTGCCGATCCTCATGCTGATTGATTTGTTTCTAGTCCAAATGCGCCAGTGGAACCAATACACTACTGTTAACGCAAGGCCAGCCAGAAAAGCTCAAAATCCTCTGTGATAACAGGTGGTACCTTTGTTTGGCGTAGGGTTGCCAGGTCCCACCGGCAGGAGGTTTTTGGGGCAGAGCCTGAGGAGGGCAGGGTTTGGGGAGGGATGTCACTGCCATAGAGTGCAGTGGCCATTTTCTCCGGGGGAACTGATCTCTATTGGATGGAGATCAGTTGTAATAGCAGGAGATCTCCAGCTAGTACCTGGAGGTTGGCAGCCCTAGTTGGGCATTGAGGTTTTCGGTTGCTGTTGGTGGATAAGCAAGTATCTAAGAGCACTCTAATTGGATCACTGTAATGCAAGTCTATTGTACAACACCTCCTGGCTATATATGGATGAAGCTTCAGGATGGACATATCCAGGGTTCCATTCCAGCACTTTCACTGGGCCCTGAGTACCTTTTGAAAGAAATCCGCAATCACCGGGTATTTAGAGCATGCACGCAGTTCTCAACAGAGAGACTGGTGTGTGTTGTCACAATTCTGATTCAGGCTGATTAGGGTTGCCAACCTCCAGGTAGTAGTAATAAGTATAACAATAGAGAGTATAGGTACCAAATATGTTGCAGGTAAATAACAAAATAGTAGTACCTGTAATAATATGTGTATATATTCAAAACATAAATCTCTGTTGGTTTATACTGTATAAATCAATAATTTTTCTAATAGTGTATACTTGTGTTAAACATTGGAAATCTATATACTGTATAACCAACAGCGATTTATATTTGAATATATACGCATATATATTTTATATTTTAGGGGAGGGGCTGTGGCTCAGTGGTAAAGCATCTGCTTGGCATGCAGAAGGTCCTAGGTTCAATCCCCGGCATCTCCAGTTAAAGGGACTGGGCAAGTAGGTGATGTGAAAGACCTCAGCCTGAGACCCTGGAAAACAGCTGCCAGTATGAGTAGACAATACTGACTTTGCTGGACCGAGGGCCTGATTCATTATAAGGCAGCTTCATGTGTTCATGTGTATTATAGGTACTACTATTTTGTTATTAGCCTCCAGGTAGCGGCTGGAGATCTCCCACTGTTACAGCTGATCTCCACGTGACAGAGATCAGTTCTCCTTGAGAAAATGACTGCTTTGGAAGGTGGACTCTATGGCACTGTACCCTGCTGAGGTCCCTCCCCAAACCCTGCCCTCCCCAGGCTGCACCCTCCAAAATCTCCAAGTATTTTCCAACCTAGAGCTGGCAACCCTACTGCCCTGAAGATGTGCTGATGGCTAGAAATAAGCACAGCTGGCGACCAGAGGCAATGAGGTAGTAAGCCTTTACTCTTAACCAGAGAAGCTTACAGGGTCTGAGTTGAATGGCCGCTGCAGTGCTGGCTCAGAGCATCACACAGGCCACTCAGATTGGTTTGCCCCTGGGCTGTTTAAACTTCCCAATTATAGATCAAAAGTGATCATTCATTCACAGTCGCTTATTTTCCTCTGGGCTAAACAACAAAGCTTCTACTTTCCAGAAAAACCTCCTTTCTGGCTCATGGGCCAGCAAAACAAATAATGAAACAACTACTTGACCACGCAGTGATCCAAGTAGCCTAGATCTGGCAAGGAAAATTAGCCCCCTTTTCAAAAGTAGGTTCAAAACATTTAAATCCTCAGTAGAGTAGATCTTGGGACTCCTCATGTCTCCTGAAGTTAGTATTCCTTTTCCTTCTCCATGGATCTGGCTTCCTGACTTGGCTTTTTTCTTGCTTCTTCTCGTCTCCACAGCTGCAGGTGGTGGGACTTAGGAGTTCTACCTGAAGATCATGCCAGGTTTGTACTGCCTGCCCACCTGGACTGCCCTCCCTTTGAAGAGCTCGTGTGTGAAGGCCTGTGCCAATGGGTATTCCCTGGGATTCACGGCCTACCTTACTTACGTCAACTTGGAGCACGAGCCGGTAGAAGGTGAGAGCTTCTCCGAGTGACACTGGTGGACTGTGCTTGCATGGACGGTAGACGATGTTCCTGGTTTTAAAAAGGTGTTGCAGTAGATCTTTATCCCTTTCTTCTACTGCTTCAGATCTCTAGCTCATGTAGACATAATTTATAATACAAAGATCAGCTGTTATTCTCAACTCTTTTCTGGGAAGTCTTCCTCACTGAATAGACCAGCTGAAAGCAAACACATCTGTTCAGCAGTGCCTTTTAGCATTGGTAGTAGAAAAGAGCAAGAGTCCAGTAGCACCTTAAAGACTAACAAAATTTCTGGCAGGGTATGAGCTTTCGTGAGCCACAGCTCACTTCTTCCTGCCAGATACCTGAAGAAGTGAGCTGTGGCTCACAAAAGCTTATACCCTGCCAGAAATTTTGTTAGTCTTTAAGGTGCTACTGGACTCTTGCTCTTTTCTACTGCCAGTGACAGACTAACATGGCTACCCATTGTGCTCTTTTAGCATTGGTGTAATTAAGATGAGGGATGTGGAACAGTATAGTATATATAGCTCAACCCTGTCAGATCTCAGAAGCTAAGCAGGGTCAGTACTTGGTAGAGAGACCACCAAGGATGGCTCTGCAGAGGAAGGCAATGGCCAACCACCTCTGCTTCACACTTGCCTTGAAAGCCCCTTGCTGGGGGCTCCATAAGTTGGCTACGTCTTGATGGTCCTTTGCACCCACACACGGAGGAATATAATTTTGTGGATTAAGATGGAGTATGGCTTCGTGGTTGAAGCTGCTGTGAGTGATTTCTTCCATCGTTCACTGCTGCAACAGTTACAAGAAGGAAGCACATTGGCTCTGGGGCGCAGGATGGGCAAGGCGAACGCGAGGGTGAACTGTTTGTTGGGAATTAAGATGGTTTCTATTGCACAGGAGTGTTTGTCTATCCGCTGGAGGAGTCGGAGGTGGTGGCCAGCTTTGAAGCTGTGACGGGAAGCAGAACCTTCACCTTCCAGATCCAGAACCGGCACAAGGCAGAGGATTGCTGCCTTGACTGTAGCTCCACTTCGAACCAGCCTCTCTGCTGTACCAATGGTAAGTGGCCGTTACTCCTCTTTTGCAATGTATTGACCTCAGCACAGGCGACAGTAATGGCCACAGAGGGCTTGAATCAAAGCTGAGACTCAATCTAAACAGCTTGTTCTTTGGGGAGGGAGTAGAAGGGTTGCTTTGGGATAAGGTTCCTCTGCTTTTGTTGTGTGATGAAATTAGCTGTTCCCCCATCCCAAGAGCACTATCCCAACAGTTCAAAATACACTCCACTAAAGAGCTTGACTGGCTTTGGACTTTAGGATGTAAACTACGTTGTGGAGGTTTGGTTCAAGTCTTGGCTCAGCTATGGACTTTTCTACCCACAAAGCATGGCCTTAGCCAAGCCGCTGTTTTTCAGCACAATACTGGCCTATCCTGCTGGAAGCCCTGACCTGGACTTCCCAGGCTAGCCTGATCTCATCAGATCTCAAAAGGTAAACAAGGTCGGCCCTGGTTAGTACTTGGATGGGAGACCACCGAGGAAGTCCAGGGTGGCTATGCAGAGGCAGGCAATGGCAAAACCACCTCTGCTTGTCTCTTGCCTTGAAAACCCTGCGGGGTCACCATAAGTCAGCTGTCACTTGAGGGCACTTTCCACCACCTGCCCTGACCTGGATAGGCCAGGCTGGCCCTATCTTGTCAGATCTCAGAAGCTCAGCAGGGTCACATGAACACATGAAGCTGCCTTATACTGAATCAAACCCTCGGTCCATCAAAGTCAGTATTGTCAACTCAGACCAGCAGCGGCTCTCCAGGGACTCAGGCAGAGAAGGGTCTTTCACATCACCTACTTTCCTGGTCCCTTTAACTGGAGATGCCGGGGATTGAACCTGGGACCTTCTGCATGCCAAGCAGATGGTCTACCACTGAGCCACAGCCCCTCCTGTCAGCCCTGGGTAGTAAGCGGAAGGGAGACCACTGAGGAAGTCCAGAGTTGCTACGCAGAGGCAGGTGATTGCAAACCACCTCTGTTTGTCTCTTGCCTGGAAAATCCTACGAGGTCGCCATAAATCAGCCATGACTTGACAGAACTTTCCGCCACCGTCCTGCATGCTGTCATTAGGATTACCAAGGTGATAATTGTGAAATGCGCCGAGTTGCTAAGAAAAGTGCTATGCTGTGCAAATAGTCTTCCGTGTCTCGCTGGAATTTCTAGACAGCTCATTGATGTTACTGATTGCATTTTATATCCCATCTGTTCTGCAGACTCTTGGCAAGCAGTGAGGTGAGTTAGCCATGAATAGTCACTGTGGCCACCCCGTGATCTTTATGACAATTGCAAACCCATCAGTATATGCCAGTCCACTTTTGTGCGTATCAGGCTGGCTATCGTGATTTCATTTCATTGCACCCCACTCTAAAAAGGCTTAGTTTCTAGGTTTGCTTTTGCGCCAACAGATGTGGCCATCTGATCCCTTTTCTTATTCTTTTCCAAGATCCCAAGCTGGGGTGTGGGTCACCAACCTAATTCATAACCAAATAAAGTGGACTGGCTTATGTTGTGCTTTCTTACAAAGCAAACTAAGTATCTCCAGATGGTCGGACCAGAACCAACGGATTGAAATTAAATCCAAAGAGTTTCCATCTAGACATTAGGAAGAATTTTGTAGCAGTTAGAGCGGTTCCTCAGTGGAACAGGCTTCCTCGGGAAGTGGTAAGCTCTCCTTCCCTAGAGGTTTTTAAGCAGAGGCTAGATGGCCATCTGCCAGCAATGCTGATTCTATGACCTTAGGCAGATGATGAGAGGGAGGGAATCTTGGCCATCTTCTGGGCATGGAGTAGGGGGTAACTGGGGGTGTGGGCAGGAGGTAGTTGTGAAATTCCTGCATTGTGCAGGGGGTTGGACTAGATGACCCTAGTGGTCCCTTCCAGCTCTATGATTCCATGATTCTATGTGATGGTATACCCACCAATCTTCAGGCCTAGGGTTGCCAGCTTTGGGTTGAGAAATTCCTGGAGATTTGGGGGGGTGAGCCTGGGAAGGATGGGGGTTAAGGAGGGGAGGCCCCTCAGTGGGGTATCACACCATAGAGTCCACCCTCCAAAGCCGCCATTTTTCTCCTGGGGAACTGATATCTGGAGTCTGAGAGATCTCCAGGGCCCACCTGGAGGTTAGCAACCCTACTCAGGTATGAAGCTCTAGTTCTAGGATGGCTAGTCAGGTGCCCCGAGGGAAAAATCCATATAGATGGTTAAAATACACACTACCTCTTAATTGTAATTGCCGTTCTTTCACCTTTTTCTTTTTACCATGCAGTTAGGGGTGGATCTTTTGGTAAACAGTAGACTCTGTTTGTTCTTGGAGGCCATTAGGATCCTGTGAAATAACTCCCATTTTTCCAAGTGTGGGCTGTAAAATAGCTAACGCTACAGAACCTGAGAAAGCCGCTGCCTAGCTTATGCCTTTGGTTTTATGTTATTTATATTTGTTTCCATAACCTAGCCTTTCTAACTCATTTTAGTTTACAAGCAGGCTAATGTCTGATAAGGAACCCGAACACAAGATAAATGGTAACTTATAACTGTTTTTTCCCCATTATGGGTAAAAACAGCTAGAGATTATCTTTGGTAGGAAAATTGTGGGAGGGAAATAGACCTTCTTCTGCCCTGCTTCCCAACCCTCTGTAGATGCATTCTGCTTATATTTCCCAACTATTTGTTTTTAAACTCACATTAGCCCTGCCCTAAAATGGTGCATCCCAGAGACAAGTTTGCAACCGATGACACCAGGTTAGCAAGAACTACATCTGAACTAGGAGGCACATCCAAGGGGTTCCAGTCCCAATGCAATTTCATCAGCCCTTCCTGTTTCATTAGAATATGACCACTTGGGTGGCAACCAAGGCCAGATAAACAGGGTTTCTGCAGAGGTGTTGGGATAGAGCTGTTCTTCCATATGTATCATGGTCTTGCCACCCAAATGGTGGCTGTCACGTGGGAACAGGTAGAAGGGCTGTATGTCACTGTCGTCTTTTCTTGGCGGTCTGGGTAATTCATGGGGAGGTATGGCTTCAAGAGAGCCAGTGTGGTGTAGTGGTTAAGAGCCGTGGTTTGGAGTGGTAGACTCTGATCTGGAGAACCAGATTTGATTCCCCACTCCTCCACTAGAGCACCGGACGCTAATCTGGTGAACTGGGTTGTTTTCCCCACTCCTACACACAAAGCCAGCTGGGTGACTTTGAGCTAGTCACAGCTCTTAGAGCTCTTTCAGCCCCACCTACTTCACAGGGTGTCTGTTGTGGGGAGGGGAAGGGAAGGTGATTGTAAGCCAGTTTGATTCTCCCTTAAGTGATAGAGAAACTCAGCATATAAAAACCAAGTCTCCTCCTCCTCCTCTTCTTCTTCTTCGCACAGAGATTTAGGAGCCTCCCATTTGTGTAAATAATTTAACATTTAAATTGTTTTTGAGAACATGCCTTGAGGGCAGAAGGCACTTCTTGACTTTCTCTCTTCTACCTAGGTCACCTGATCCTTGACGAAGACTTGGCTCGTTCCATGTTCATCATGAGCACCGGCCCTGTCGGGCCCTCCGAAACTGTGACAGTGGTCTTCAGCAGCAGCCAGGAGTTGGCAACCCTGCCAAACGGTGCCCTGCGTGTCGCCTTCCCCTCTGTGCTCACGCCCTTCGTTTTATCTCTCCCCGAAAGTGAAAGTGAGGCAGGAGGCTTGTGTGACGACAGGTTGGCCCTATGGTGATTTTCATGGCTTTCTCGGAGTCTATGCCATATGGGGGGAGTGGAGAGGACTGAGGAGGCCGCAGGAGCTGCTGCTGCTGCTCACCCCTACAGGCTCTCCGTTTGCAGCCCAGCACAACCTAATCAAACCCTTGTAGGACACTCTTCCCAGGATGGTCTCCCACATTCTGCCTTGATTTTGTTTCACCATGGGCGTTGCTTAAAGTTGGTTATCTAGCAAATAACTGGAGATGAGCAGAAATCATTTGGAAGAGTCTCCCCATAAGGATAGTTTCAGAGGGTAGCCATGTTGGTCTGCAGTAGAACAGCTAGATTCGAGTCCAGTAGCACCTTAGAGACCAACAAGATTTTCGGGGTATGAGCTTTTGAAAGGCAAAGCTTAGAGAGCGGTGGACTCTGATCTGGAGAACCGGGTTCGATTTCCTACTCCTCCGCATGAGCAGCGGAGGCGAATCTGGGGAACTGGATTTGTTTCCCCACTCCTACACATGAAGCCAGCTGGGTGACCTTGGGCTAGTCACAGCTCTCTCAGCCCCATCTACCTCACAGGGTGTCTGTTGTGGGGAGCGGAAAGGAAGGTGATTGTAAGCCAGTTTGATTCTTTCTTAAGTGGTAGAGAAAGTCGGCATATAAAAACCAACTCTTCTTCTTCTTCATTAGATATAAATAGGAATGGAGATCCTACTATAAGGACTTGTGTGTGTGTGTGTTAAGTGCCGTCAAGTCGCAGCCGACTTATAGCGACCCCTTTTTGGGGTTTTCATGGCAAGAGACTAGCAGAGGTGGTTTGCCAGTGCCTTCCTCTGCACAGCAACCCTGGTATTCCTTGCTGGTCTCCCATCCAAATACTAACCAGGGCTGACCCTGCTTAGCTTCTGAGATCTGACGA
The DNA here is from genome assembly GCF_029931775.1 of Euleptes europaea. Lineage (NCBI taxonomy): Eukaryota > Metazoa > Chordata > Lepidosauria > Squamata > Sphaerodactylidae > Euleptes > Euleptes europaea. The sequence goes on from NC_079316.1 coordinate 10,247,470, forward strand.
GATCAGGCTAGCCTGGGCCATCCAGGTCAGGTACTATAAGGACTTAGGGTTCTCCATTCCTACTTCTATCTGACAAAGGGCGCTTTGTCACTCCAAAGCTCATGCCCTGAAAATCTTGTTGGTCTCGAAGGTGCTGCTGGACACCGATCTAGTTGTAAAAAAGAGCAAGAGTCTAGTAGCACCTTAAAGACTAACAAAATTCCTGGCAGGGTATGAGCTTTCATGAGTCACAGCTCACTTCTTCAGATACAGCTAGAATGATACAGTTTCAGATACAGCTAGAATTCGTAATCGAATCTAGTTGTTCCTTTCAGGAGGCTTTTAAGGATTTGGAGGAGAGCAGAGATGACAAAGGTTTTGGAATGTGTCTATGAACATGTTTAGCTCAGAGTAGAGATGGAGTTGCTCATTTTTACTGTCATTTTTATGTTGGCCAATGAGCTGAAGAGCCAAAAAAAATAGCTCCCATGCCTTTTGCAGAAATTCTGGATCAAAAGTCCAGGCAGCAGCTAGCTTTATTCAGTTTATTCAGCCTAGGGAGGTTTGACTCTTGATTGGCCATTTCGGCATGGCTAATCTTGTGTCTCTTTGCCACAGTGGAAGCAGGAACCCCATCTTGTAAACCTGCAGACTAGTGCTTAATATACCATGCAGGTATACCTCATTCTCTTGAGGAGTAGTTTACGTCACCCAAAAGTGGTATGCTGAGAATGTGGATTTGAATGGAATTGTGCACAGTTCATCATGGGGGCAAAACAGTTGTGAAATTACCACAAAAATGTCCCTGACTCACTACTCAGTTCACATTTACCATGGTTTTGCAAAGCTGTTGAAAACAAGCCCTTTAACGCTGAAGCAGAACAATCCCTTGCTATTTCCTTGTTAATTGATCTTTTAAATGTTCTTATAAAAATAGAACTCCTCCTCCAAAAAATAGTGGCCGTTCCATGCTGTTGTCTCTCTGGGATACAATCATATAGCTCAGCAGAACAATGGGGTTTTCTTTAAGCTTATAGTGAGATTTCCCCTCTCTTTTTTTTTAAGGTTTCATTCTAAGGCTGCGTTTGCATTTTCCCAACCAAGCCTGGAATTAAAATCCATGCAATAACATCCTTGCATGCCTTGGTCTGGGTAGCCAATATATCCCATGTTGCATAATGGATTGTTTTCAGATCTGTCAAGATAAGGTCACATATCAAGTTGAGCCCTACCCTTGTACATGCCAGGTAGATCTAATATGTGATTTCTCTCTGTTCTGCTTCAGTTCCACCAGCTGTTTTAGATCCAGCGGGCTGAAGAGCGAGCAGTCTTTCCTCCTGCCACCCAAAGACACTGATATCTTCAAGGGGGACGTTTACAATCCTTTCCCCTATGAGTTCAGTTTTGAAATGCTGGTTAAGGGACCCTGTTTGCTGGCAGGTATTTGTCTATAGCATATGTTCTCCCCTCTTCTGTTTTTTGAAGGGTCATGCTATTGGTAAGGCCAAATCTGCAACCCTGTAGTATGCATGCATAGAAATGCCTTTTCTGCATAGATCTTCCTTCTGTTCCTAGCAGCCCACACCACCAAAAAGGGAACTGGTCAAGTACCAGCACTGCTTAACTGGGCTTCTGGTCCAAAGGCTGGCTACCCTGCTAGAATTTGGTCCAAAAGCAAGGGGAAATGTCTCCTTCAGTCCAGTTTGGAGTTTCCAATGCTTCACATATTTTGTTGTAGATAAAGAAAATGAATCAAATGTGGCATGATAAAAGTTTAGAAAATTGCTAGTAAATACAGATTTCCTTTTACAAGTGCAGATATATTCATGGCTTCTGCTAATGATTCTCCCACCTCCATTCCCCAGTCCAAGAACGATTGTAGTTCATGATGGGGAAGTACCACCTTTCCATCCACACTAGCTCTGACTTTCTTTCAAGTCACCTACACGATAGAAGCCCTGACCTAGATGAAGAAGACGAAGAAGAAAAGTTGGTTTTTATATGCTGACTTTCTCTACCACTTAAGGATCAAACTGGCTTACAATCACCTTCCCTTCCCCTCCCCACAACAGACACCCTGTGAGGTAGGTGGGGCTGAGAGAGTTTAGAGAGAACTGTGACTAGCCCAAGATCACCCAGCTGGCTTCATGTGGAGGAGTGGGGAAACCAACCTGGTTCACCAGATTAGCATCCTCCACTCATGTGGAGAAGAGGGGAATCAAACCTAGTTCTCCAGGTTAGAGTCCACCGCTCCAAACCACCACTCTTAACCGCTATACCATGCTGGCTCTCAAGCTAGCCCGATCTCAGAGCTTGCAAGCTAAGCAGGGTCAGCCCTGGTAAGTACTTGGATGAGAGACCACCGAGGAAGTTCAGAGTTGCTACACAGAAGCAGGCAATGGCAAACCACCTCTGTTCGTCTTTTGCCTTGAAAACCCTACAGGGTTGCGATATGTTGGCTATGAGTTGACATCACTTTATGTGCATGAAGATAAAAATGGTGTCTTGGCACAGGAAGGAAACAGCAAGCAGGCTCCCAGCTGCTGAGGGAATTGAGAGTCTTGTAGCTTTAGCAGCACGAGGGGTAGAATCCTCTCTGAACCAGGGGCTGAGGGATACAATGTGAGTGCCAGCATTTGCTTCTGCCATCTTTGCATGTGCCATGCTGGTGGATGAGAGAGTATAAATTACAGCCTCACTAATGTAGTTCAGCCTAAGGCTCCTGCAATGTATTTTCAGTTGGTGGTAATTGAGTGTAATAGTATTGTTGCAATATTAGTACACTTGATAGTTTTGTACGTGTGTAGCAGGCAGAGATATTAAATGAAATATAGGAGCCTGCATTTGTGGATGGGAGGAAAGGTGACATAGTATCACTAGGGATGCCAGCCTCCAGGTGGGATTTAGGGATCTCCCAGAATTGCAGCTCATCTCTGGACTACAGAGCTCAGTTCTCCTGGAGAAAATGGATGCTTTGGAAGGTGGACTTTATGGCATTGTACCCCACTGAGGTCTCTGTCCTCCCCAGGCTCCATCCTCAAATCTCCAGGAGTTTCTCATCCTGGATCTGGCAATCCTACCCTCACCCCCACCAGGGGGGACCTGGCAACCCTAGGTATCACCCCGTCTTGTCAGATCTCGGAAGCTAAGCAGGGTTGGTACTTGGATGGGACATCACAAAGGAAGGCTCTGCAAAGGAAGACAATGGCCAACCACCTCTTCTTGTTCCTTGCCTTGAAAGCCTCTTGCTGGGATTGCCCTCTGTTGCTATTTGACAGCACATACATACCTATGTACATTTGTGGATGGAACATTCAGTTCACCTCGCACCTAATCCAGTAGCTGGCTGATTAATGGTGTAAATATACTAGGCCCAGTCTCTCAACCCTCATCAATCCAAGTCAGAAGAGATGGACTTTGTTCACTTCTGCCTTTTTCCCCCTTTGCATCCTTGAGGTCAGAAAATATGATGCTAGGGCAATGGAAGATAATGTTTTATACTAAGGAGGGCCAAAGGAAGCGGTGGTGAATAAAACCGTTCCAGAATTGCTTCGCACGATTAGCTGCAGCAGGCGAAGGTTTTATAGAGAAGCTTACTGAAACGAGATGACCATTTATTCTTGAAGAGCGATGGAAGAATTGAAATCATTTTAAAAGAAAGTATCTTTTATAAAAAAGCTTTATTTTGCTGATCCTATCATTTTATCTATGACAGATGGATGTGGGAGAGAACTGGAGAAAGGGAGGTGGAAGCAACTCTGTAGAGCCCGGAGCATATGCTTGAGCCAAACATGGGAATTAATCCCATTAGGACTTGGCTGAAGTCCCATCCCTCTTTAAGAGGCTGCACTTCAGACCTCTCTGCACTCTAGTCTAGTAAAAATATTTTGCCGTGCTGAGGAATAGCTTCCGTGTCAGAAATAAAAATTGGATGATGAATATTATCTCCCTCAACGAAAGGTCCAACATCTGCATTTTGCATAAAGCTGCTTGGCTAGTATGGTCTGTTGTGAACCATCTTTATAAGCTTTTATAAATTTAAGAATGTAAGAAGAATCCTGCTGGATCAGAGTAGTCGTCCGTCTAGTTCAGCATCCTGTCTCACACAGTAGCCAATCAGTTGTTCTGAAGGGCCAAACAAAGATGGCACAGAGGCCGAGAGTTGGTATTCAGAAGTTTACTGCCTCTGTACATAGAGGCAGCAAAGTCACCATGTCTAGTAGCCACTGATGGACCTGTCCTCCATGAATCTGTCTAACCCAGCATGGTATAGTGGTTAAAGAGTGATGGACTCTAATCTGGAGAACCAGGTTTGATTCCCCACACCTCTACATGAGCGGCAGACTCTAATCTGGTAAATCAAGTTTGTTTCCTCACTCGTACACTTGAAGCCTGCTGGGTGACCTTGGGCTATTCACAGTTCTCTCCGAACTATCTCAGCCCCACCTACCTCACAAAGTGTCTGTTGTGGGGAGAGGAGGGGGGATTGTAAGCCAGTTTGAGGCTCCTTAAAGGTAGGGAAAATCAAGGTATAAAAACTAACTCTTCTAACTCTCTTTTAAAACTATTGATGCTTGTGGTCATTATTACCACTACTGGCAGTGAATTCCAGTGGACTTCAATGCCATAGAGTCCAATTGCCAAAGCAGCAATTTTCTCCAGGTGAACTGATCTCTAGCAGCTGGAGATCAGTTGTAATAGCGGGAGATCTCCAACTAATACCTGGAGGTTGGCAACCCTATTTATTGGTGACCACTGAAGAAGGCCTAGGTGGCCGAAATGCATCCGGTCTTTTGTGGCTTATTGTGTAGTTCATGTTCAATCAACTTCGTATGAAATCTGCTGGTAGTCCCTGGCCCCACAACCATCCATCTGTCCTTGACTAAGGCCAGGGCATTTTCTCCTCTGGCACCAGCCTGGTGGAACTCTCTGTCGAATGAGCCTTCTCTCTTCTTTAATTATCTCCTGCAGGATTGGAAAGCCCATCCCATGCCCTTCAAGCAGATGCCAACCCTTATGCCAGCTCTGCCTCAACTATTTGCATCACCTTGGCAGAGAAACACAAGTGTGACCGGAACCTGGAAATTATCCTGTATCCTTGTGGTAAGAAAGGCCTTTTTGAGCTGGAAAACGGTGTGGTTTCTTTACGTTGGCAGGTGGAAGTAGCTTGGGAGAATGAGCCCCATAATATCACATGAAGCTGCCTTATACTGATTCAGACCTTGGTCCATCCAAGTCAGTATTGTTTACTCAGACTGGCAGTGGCTCTCCAGGGTCTCAGGCAGAAGTCTTCCTCATCACCTACTTGCCTAGTCCCTTTAACTGGAGATGCTGGGGATTGAACCTGGGACCTTCTGCATGCCAAGCAGATGCTCTACCACTGAGCCACAGCCACCTTTGTTTGTCCCTTGCCTTGAACCCAGACCGTTCTGATTTTCTTGTGCATCTTTTCAATTTTGTCCCTCAAGAACCTCACCACCCACACCTCGTCATTGAAGACGGCGCCATGACTTACCAAGAATATGAGGCTTCCATAAGGAACCGTCGGGACTACGCACGGATTGCCAAAAAAGACAATGATGGGGAGAGACAGGTGACAGCTAGGAAGGGGAACTCTGGGCTTTTCCTCATTTGTAAATTCCTGTTTCTTTGGGGTGTGGGGAGTCCAGTTCTGCACTTCTGTGTTTTGGGAGAGCCAGAGTGGCATAGTGGTTAAGAGCAGTGGTTTGGAGCAGTGGACTCTAATCTGGAGAACCAGGTTTCATTCCCCACTCCTCCACATGAGCGGTGGAGGCTGATCTGGTGAACCAGGTTGGCTTCCCCACTCCTACACATGAAGCCAGCTGGGTGACCTTGGACTAGTCACAGCTCTCTTAGATCTCTCTCAGCCCCACCTACATTACGGGGTGTCTGTTGTGGGGAGGGGAAGGGAAGGTGATTGTAAGCCGGTTTGATTCTTCCTTAAGTGGTAGAGAAAGTTGGCATATAAAAACCATATTCTTCTTCTTCTCCTTCTCCTCCTCCCTCTAGTGGTCAATTCAAGGGCATGATTTATAAAAGACAAAAGGAAGCACTTTCCTCTACAATGTCTATGTAACTTACACCATTCACCACCAAAATATGTGGTGATGGGTACTAGTGTGGATGGTTTTTAAAAGGAGTGGACAAATCCAATGAACACAAGAAACAATTACCGGTAATAGAAAACAATTAATAAATTAATGGTTATTCTTAACAACAAGTTAACAGAACCTCCATGTTCAGAAGCAGTATACCTCTGGATCCTGGAGATGTCCGTCAGAAGAGAGATAGCACCTTCATTCTTTGCCCATTAGCATCTTAGATTTATCTGGTTAGCTGTTGTTAGAATCAAAACAATGAACAAAATGCAGTCTTGGTAGGGTTGCCAGCCTCCAGCTGACATCCGGAGATGTCCTGCTATTACAGTTGATCTCCAGAAAGCTAAAACAAGTTCCTGTGGAGAAAATGGCTGGTTTGGAGGGTGGATTCTATGGCATTGTACCATGCTGAGGTCCCTCTCCTCCCCAAACCCCATCTTCCTCCGGTTCCAACCCCCCGAAATTCCAGATATTGCCCAACCCAGAGCTGGCAACCCTAATTCTTGGTATGATCTAGGAAAGCAGTTCTTATGAGGCCAAATTGCCAAAAACTCTTGCTACACTTTAATTGCACCTAAACCATGAAGGTATCAAAGGATAAGCGGAAGAACATGCCGAGTTTCAGCCTCTCTCTTGTTCCTAGGTGACCTTTGTTCAGAAGAGGTTCCACAAAGACATCTTCCACAATCCTGTCCTTATGCTGAATTTCTGCCCTGAGGTGGGCAGCACCTCCACTGATTTCCAGACTGTGACGCGGGAAATGCTCTTCCTCATAGACCGAAGTGGAAGCATGTGTGGCTCCAGCATTGATGGAATCAAGGTAAACACACGAGGATGGTCATCTAAGGAAACCTGACCTTAAAGAATATTACAGGAGCAAAATAGATAAACGAGGTGGTTGTGGCTCAATGGCAGAGCATCTGCTTGTCATGCAGAAGGTCCCAGGTTCAATCCCAGGCATCTCCAGTTAAAGGGACTAGGCAAGCAGGTGATGTGAAAGACCTCCGCCTGAGACCCTGGAGAGCCGCTGCCAGTCTGAGTTGCCAATATTGACCTTGATGGACTGATGGTCTGATTCAGTATAATTAAAACCCATGTTAGCCTGCACACATTTACAGAAATAAATAAATACATACATACATATACAAACAATTCAAACCCAACCAGGCATGTGTATAGGTTGTAAAATCTATTACCAGTTACTCAAACATCTGGTCAGATTGGTTCTAGTTGTAATACTGGTTAGTATATGTCTCTCATATACAGTACTATGTGTGCAGGTATCAACCTAGTAGAGCAGGGGGTTGTTGTTTTTCCCTTTTACCCAACCTCTGGTACCCAGCTTGTTTTTAGGTTGGGTCTTAGTCCCCTCTTTTTTCTTCCACTACTGATTCAGTATAAGACAGCTTCATGTGGCCTCTACAATTGTGCAAAAAAAAAATATTCGGTAAATTTTGGGTTCGGGTTTATTGGGCCTGATTTTGTTCAGGAAACCTGAAATAAGCCGAATACCCATACTGGTAAATATGGGCATTCGACCCTAGGGCGTCATTTTGCAAGGTAGGGCCCCCAAATTCGCAGTGTAGCTTGAAGCGACTCTCCTTGCACGAACCCCAACGTTTGGTGAAGATTGGGTCAGGGGTCCGATTTTATGGGGTTTGGAAGGGGTGACATTGAATTCCCTCCTCTCACCAAACCCCACGCTCCTCAGGCTCTGCCCCCAAAACCTCCCGGCGGTGGTAATGAGGGACCTGGCAACCCTACCTTACTGAGTCCTTTTTTTTACTAAGTCAGACTATTACGAATGGAAATTTTTTTTAAAAACCATATGATTAATTGCTGATGGCATATGGGTTTTGGAAATATAAATAATTTCATATTGAAATAACTTAATAGAGACTATGTATGGGCCTGGACTGGGTTCAGCTCCATGCCCCTGCCCTGGAAAATTGAGAAGTCTACAGCCCTAGTATTACACTACTGTGTCAGTCAGTAAAATCACGGGATCTGTGACTCTAGTACAACTGCATTACACAGCACTCTCAGTTACAATAGAAGAAAAAGCTGGAATGAAAAACTGGCATTTTCTAACAGGCAAAACATTGGGTGCAGGGAAAGTGTAATGCCTCTGCAGACTAAGTAAGAAAGTCTAGATTTGTATCTAGTAGCACCTTAGAGGCCAACAAGATTTTCAGGGTATGAGCTTTTGAGAATCAAAGCTGCCTTTGTCAGATTGACTCTTGAAAGTTCATATCCCGAAAATCTTGTTGGTTTCTACGGTGCTACTGGACAGGTAAAAGGTAAAGGATTGGGTCATTACTGACCCATGGGGTGACATCACATCACAACGTTTACTAGGCAGACCATGTTTGAGAGCCAGTGAGGTGTACTGATTAAGAGTGGTGGTTTGGAGCCGTGGACTAGATTTATTTCCCCACTCCTACACATGAAGCCAGCTGGGTGACCTTGGGCTAGTCACACTTTCTCAGCCCCACCTACCTCACAGGTTGTCTGTTGTGGGGAAGGGAAGGGAAGGAGATTGTAAGCCAGTTTGATTCTTCCTTAAGTGGTAGAGAAAGTATATAAAAACCAGCTCTGCTTCTGCTTCTTCTGCTTTTATGGGAGGGTTTGCCAGTGCCTTCCCCAGTCATCTACGCTTTGCCTCCAGCAAGCTGGGTACTCATTTTACCAACCTCAAAAGGATGGAAGGCTGAGTCAACCTTGAGCTGGCTACCTGAAACCGATTTCCATCGGGATCGAACTCAGGCCATGGACTGGACCCCAGGAAATTTATTACAGCTTGAAACTGTTTCACAAAGCGTTCGAAAGACCAGAGGGTTGTGAGATCTGGCCTCATGAGAGAAGCCTTTTATACTTTGTGGTCTCTAATATTGACTTTTTTTGTTCTTCCTCCTGTGCAGGATGCTTTGTTGGTGGCCATAAAGAGCCTTCCTTCCAACACCTTGCTAAATATTGCTGGCTTTGGCTCCAACATCAAGCCCCTCTTCAAAACCAGCAAGCCTTGCAACAGCGTGAGTGTGCTCTGTACTGCTACTTCTCACCCAACCTGCTGCCCCATGGTGGGACCAGTTATACCTGAAGGACCATCTACTCCCATATGAACCTACCTGACCACTGTGGTCATCTGCGGAAGCCCTGCTTTGGGTACCTTTGCCTTCTGAATGTATAGGGTTGCCAACTTCCAGATACTAGCGGGAGATCTCCTGCTATTGCAACTGATCTCCAGCCGATAGAGATCGGTTCCCCTGGAGAAAATGGCCACTTTGGCAACTGGACTGTATGGCATTAAAGTCCCTCCCCAAACCCCACCCTCCTCAGGCTCCACCCTGAAAACCAAACCCCACCCTCCTCAGGCTCCACCCTGGAACTCTTTACCCAGGGAGATTCGTCTGTCCTTTTATGTTGCTGTCTTCCACCAGCAGGTAAAGACTTGCATTCCTTCAGTGATCCCTCTTTCCTCCCCAGTGTTTCCACTATTGTTTTATATCTTTTGTATCTTATTTTAAGCTCTGGTTTAAAATTGTTTTAATGACGTATTTGTGGCCTGGTTTCAGTGACTTTTAAGATGAGGTTTTAATTTGGTTAGCTGCCTTGGTGGCCCTATGACGGCTGAAAGCCGGGGTAAAAATCTTGTTAATAATAAAATAAAAATAATATTAACTGGAGTTGAACACATGAAGCTGCCTTATACTGAATCAGATCCTTGGTCCCCAAAATCTCCAGGTATTTCCCAATCCGGAGCTGGCAACCCTACTGAGACTTCTCTGAAAATCCTGGAGATCCACTGCCAGTTGGAATAAACAGTGCTGTAGTCCTGGACTAAATAGACCGATGGTCTGTCTGTGTACTAGGGTTGCCAGGTCCCCCCTCTCCTCCAGCAAGAGATTTTTGGGGTGGGGATCGCACACGAGCGATGCGATCCCGTCACTTCCAGTTTACTTCCAAAAGTGCCACAGTGCAACGGGACAATTCACCACTTCTTTTTTTCACGCAGTGTCTGATAGCTTCTTGTCCCTAGCAGAAAGTAGTCGATTACAAAATGCAAACAATTCACAGAAGGCATTCAGGCTTTTCCTGATGCAAAATTTGAGTTGGCTTTCCACAGAATGTCTGTTTTGGCACAGTTAACAGAAGTCTTTGGGGAGGGGAATCCTGTGTGATAATCTGTTTGCCCGGCACTACTTCTTGTAACCCTTGAACCTCTCACGTCTGCAGGAGAACCTCAGATTGGCCTGTGAACACATTCAGAAGCTACGGGCTGACATGGGCGGAACCAACTTCCTTGGTGCACTGTCGTGGATCGTGGGGCAGCCTCTTCACCGCGGGTATCCACGCCAGCTCTTTGTCTTCACAGACGCCAGCGTGAGCAACACAGGCAAAGTCATTGAGCTGGTCAGGAGGCAGGCAAGCACTGTCAGGTATGGAAGAAGAAGAAGAGTTGGTCTTTATATTCCGACTTTATCACTTAAGGAAGAATCAAACCAGTTTACAGTCACCTTCCCTTCCCCTCCCCACAACAGACACCCTGTGAGGTAGGTGGGACTGAGAGAGCTCTAAGAGAACTGTGACTAGCCCAAGGTCACCCAGCTGGCTTTATGTGGAGGAACAAATCCAGCTCACCAGATTAGCCTCCGCCGCTCATGTGGAGGAGTGGGGAATCGAACCCAGTTCTCCAGATCAGAGTCCACTTCTCCAAACCACTATACCATGCTGGCTCTCTCTGCGTAAGAACAGTGGTGAGAACAGTTAATAGGGAATAGGCTTTTTCTCTTGAAGGGGCACGATTCCACCTTGGTGTGCAAGAGGTCCTGTTTGTGGGCATGTTGCTCTTACTCTTCAAATAAGAGTGAAACCCAGTACATGAGAATGCTGATTCTGAATTCAAATTTCAGCTAAATTAGAAATTCTTCATTTTATTGCAGACAGAAGCTCTGACAGGCAAAAAAACAAAACAAAAAAACAGCCATTCTTATCATCTAAATAATATTTTCAATATTTTCAATATTTTCAAATGTTCAGAGCAGTACATATATAAGGTTTTGGTACTGACCTTCAAAGCCCTAAATGGTCTGGGACCATCGTACCTGCAGGACCCCCTCTCCTGACACACACACACACCACCGAGAGCATTTTGCTCAGCAGGAGACAACCTACTGGTGATCCCTGGCCTGAAAAGTATCCGGCTGTCCTCGGCCAGGGCCTTTTTGGCTCTAGCCCCCGCCTGGTGGAACGCCACCACAATAGGGTTGCACTGTTTATAATGGTTTATAATCTTACTTGGAAACATGATTGTGGACTGTGGTCGATACTGCTGTGTATAGTGTACTGTAAGTAGGATCCTACTGTGCGATTTTTGCTCCGCTTAATGTGTCATGTTAATACTTTTGCTTTGCTTAAGTTCTGTTTTTCGACTTCTGGTTGGTTCCGGATTTCTACAACCCAAATCCTATTTCATTGTTTGTTGAATTTTGCATCCTGCTGATTGTATTGACTCACTCTGTGTAATCCGCCTGGTATCCCAGGGAGAAAGGTGGACTACAAATAATGTAAATAAATAAAACAGCTTTTGTAGAGATTAATGAGATCAAAAGTTTGTTCGCTTGTAGCTCAGCACAGTGACATGATAGCGCAGTTCCCAATAAAACTTTGGAATGGAATGGAATCTGCCCTGAAACAGGACTCAGTGTGAAGCTCCGGTATTCCTTTCCCACAGGTGTTTCACCTTTGGTCTGGGAAGTGGTGCCTGCCGTCGGCTCCTACGGGGAATGGCTAAGGTGAGCAGAGGTCAAGCTGAATTCCTGAGCCCAGGTGAAAGGCTACAGCCTAAGGTATGTGCTGTTCTTCATTGTCAATACTTCAGAGTTTGGGTTCAGAACCACTAATCTTAGTGGGCAGATAACATCTTGGCTACTGAGGTGATGTCCACATGAGTGTTTTTAATGTCAGTTTTTAATGTCAAATTTACATCCATTTATTCTTTTGTGTCGGGACTGACCTGTTTGTCTATTGTAGAGAGAGCCAGCATGGTGAAGTGGTTAAGAGCAGTGGTTTAGAGCGGTGGTACTCTGATCTAGAGAACCAGGTTTGATTCCCCAGTCCTCCACATGAGCGGCGGAGGTTAATCTGGTGAACTAGATTTGTTTCCCCACTTCTACACATGAAGCCAGCTGGGTGTCCTTGGGCTAGTCACAGTTCTCTCTGAACTCTCTCAGCCCCACCTACCTCTCAGGGTGTCTGTTGTGGGGAGGGGAAGGTGATTGTAAGCAGGTTTGAGTCTTCCTTAAGTGGTAGAGAAAGTCAGCATATAAAACCTCCTCCTCCTCTTCTTCTCCTTCTTCTGGCATTGCAGATATTAATGACATATATAATGTATATATCACACCTTCTTACTGGGATACAAACTCTCAGACATTTCTGTTCCTACTCATATCTGATGAAGGGTGCTTTGACTCTCAAAAGCTTATAGCTTGAAAATCTTGTTGGTCTCTAAGGTGCTACTGGACTCGAATCTAGCTCTAAATAATAATACGGTGATGAGAAATTAGAGCCGAGCGATAAATGTCTCCCATATCCCCCCCCCCAGCTGATGAAGTCTTTGAAGAAAGCCATTGAGCCAGCTGTGAGTGACATCACGATCGACTGGTATGTGCCAGACACCATGGAGGCCCTGTTGTCACCCAATGAGATCGCGGCCTTGTATCCTGGAGACCGGCTCATCAGCTACTGCACTCTGTACCACATTGCCAGCTTCCGGGACAAGAAGGCAAGAACTGAGCATCCATTCAGGCGGGTTCCCATTAAATGACGCCCTTCTGATAAGAAACCAAGCCGTCAGGCAGAAGAATTTGTAGAATCATAGAATCATAGAGTTGGAAGGGACCACCAGGGTCATCTAGTCCAACCCCCTGCACAATGCAGGAAATTCACCACTACCCCCCATGCCCCCAGCGACCCCTACTCCATGCCCAGAAGATGGCCTAGATGCCCTCCCTCTCATGAGCTGGCTAAGGTCATAGAACCAGATTGCTGACAGATGGCCATCTAGCCTCTGCTTAAAAACCTCCAGGGAAGGAGAGCTCACCACCTCCCGAGGAAGCCTGTTCCACTGAGGAACCGCTGTAACTGTCAGAAAGTTCTTCCTACTGTTTAGACGGAAACTCTGTTTTTTATTGGTTTTTTAAATATGGGATACAGAAATTAAAAAAGGGATTTTGGGGGGAAGAAAAAAAGAAAAAAATCATACACGTAAGCAAGGTAAAACAACCACCTGAGGCATTATTATTAGAATCCCTGCTATTTTTACTACTAGGGTATTTTCTATCAGAGTTAAAAATTATTACTAAACAAAAATATAAATTCCACCTTTTTAGACCAGTTACTGTATTAGTTTAAACTTTAGATACAATATCATGTTATTTTTTTAAACAGTTCTACCTTTCAGCATCTGTATTTATACCTAACTATAACAAGAAGTACTGTTGGATATATCTCATACGTTATTTCAATTCAATTACATATCTTTGCTTACTTCATATATCCCATTTACCACTTGATAAATTGTCATTTTCATAATATGATATTTATGATATAGTATTATGTTTCCTCTTTTGATTTCCGTCTAAACATTAGGAAGGTTAGTATTGTGATGGAACGTCTGCATCCATTTACAAGGAGCACTGGTTGTTCCATGATGTGGTGGGTCAGGCACCTGGATGTTGCTGTTTTTCTCCTCCTCCATACGGCATCCATGGTGCAGGCTCTTGATGCCAATAGTAATATATTTTTTGTCCTTTCTGTCTCCCAGGGCAGAGAGCAGCTGTGCCGGAGCCTGTCCAAGGGCTCCACGGGCTCAGTGTTCCAGTCCCAGGAGGAGGCGATAGGTCAAGAAGCAGTCTACTTATACCCACCCGGGGAAAGCCAAGACATTTATAAAGCCCTTCATGAAATTTCCCGTGAGATATCCTTGGAGTTCTCCGCTGGGGGCACAGAAGAGTCGGTGAAGAGTGAGTAGAGTCACGAGAAGAGGACATTTAGTTGGAAGCGGGAAGCAACTTGTTTCGGCACTTTCCTTTGGGGCAGGGGTTCCCGACCTCTTTGAGCCTGTGGGCACCTTTGGAATTCCAAGAAGGGGTGGTGGGGACAACCAAAAAATGGATGCCGGGCCCCTCTTTGCCACCGGCGGGAGGTGGCAAAGAGGGTGGGATTTAGGGGTTGAGCCTGAGGAGGGCGGGGTTTAGGAAGGGGTAGGACTTCAATGTCCAATTGCCAAAGCAGCCATTTTCTCCAGGCGAACTGATCTCTATCAGCTGGAGATCAGTTGTAATAGCAGATCTCCAGCTAGTACCTGGAGGTTGGAAAACCTACTGCCGCAGGAGGTGGCGCCAACCACACACAGACCCAGAGGAAAACCAGCTGCAGGGAACAAGAAGAGCAATTTAAAAAAATACACTGGGAAAGGAGAACGAATAAAACCAACACTGTGGTGGCAGCTGCCACCAAAACTATGTAATTTTAATCCACACAACCAATCAGATCTGCAGTGGCCAGTCAGAACCCCTGCTAGCCAAGAGCCCCAGCAGCCCCACTCGCTTTCTAAAAACATTTGGTGGGTGATAGGAAAGTTATTGGTGAGCGCCATGGCAGACACAGGCACCACATTGGGGACTCCTACTTGGGGACTTGTTAGAGATAGACCAAGAATGTGCAAACTTTGTTCCAGGCCTGCTGCCAATAAATGACAAAAAGTTAATTCATAGAATCATAGAGTTGGAAGGGGCCATCCAGGCCATCTAGTCCAACCCCCTGCTTAATGCAGGATCAGCCTAGACTAGAGCATCCCTGACAAGCGATTGTCCAGCCTCTGCTTAAAGACTGCCAGTAAGGGGGAGCTCATCACCTCTCTAGGGAACTGATTCCACTGTCGAACAACTTTTACTGTAAAAAAAATAAAACCCTATTAGCCAGATGGTACCTTTCCTCCCACAATTTAAACCCATTATTGCGAATCCTATCTTCTGCTGCCAACAGGAACCTTCTCTAAGTGACAGTCTTTTAAATACTTAAAGAGAGCAATCCTGTCCCCCCTCAACCTCTGCTTCTCCATACTAAACATTCCCAACTCCCTCGGCCTTTCCTCGTAGGGCTTGGTCTCCAGGCCCCTGATCATCCTCGTCGCTCTCCTCTGCACCCGCTCCATTCTGTCCCCATCCTTTTGAAGTGAGGCCTCCAGAACTGCACACAATCCTCCAGGCGCAGCCTGACCCAAAGTCGTGTGCAGTGGGACTATGACATCTTGCGATTTGGATATTATGCCTCTATTGATGCACCCCAAGATCACATTAGCTTTTTTTTTGTCGCTGCATCACACTGGCTGCTCATATTTAACTCACTGTCCACCTGTACCCCAAGATCCTGTTCACACACAGTGCTGCCCAGACGTGTATTCCCCCATTAAGCAATGGGGAGTCTTAGCTCATTGTCTGAGAACTCCTCAGCAAGTTGGGGGCCCTCGATTCAGTTCCTGGCATTTCTGGTGGATGTAGGGGGTGTGGCTAAGCAGTGCAGTGCGCCGGAAATCTCAGAAGCTCCCTTTTCTCATGTCATCCTTCCTCTGGCCAGACCCTTTCCCTAACAGGTGTGTGTGTGCGGGGGCGGGGGATCTCATTTCAGGCGGAGACATCTGGAAGCGAATTTACCAGCCCTCCTACATCCAAGAACAGTACGTGCTCACCCACTGCTCCGTCAGCACCGACCGCAGCCAGGGCTTGCTCTCCCACAGCTCCACCAGCAGTGAGTCCACTGGCTCCAGGGATGTGCCCCCCGAGGGAGGCTCCTCAGCCCAGGCCCTGGAAGGCTGCTCTCAGCAAGGCCAGAAGAGTGTCTTCCTCTGCAATTCCTCCACCAAGTCTGCTCCCATTGCGCAGGCTCAGCAGGGGGCTGGGAATAAGGTGAGGCGCATGAAAGCAACCCCTCATCCCCTTTACTCTGCTCTGGTTAGAGTTCACCTGGAGTACTGTGTTCAGTTTCGGGCACCGCAATTTAAGAAGGATGTAGACAAGCTGGAACGTGTCCAGAGGAGGGCAACAAAGATGGTGAGGGGTCTGGAGGCCGTCCTATGAGGAAAGGCTTGGGGGTGGTGTAATGTGCAATCAGGAGCTGAGAGAGCACTCTAGACTGTTCTTAGGGGAAGAAATACAATAGGTCCAGCACTGCGTTTGTTGTAAAAGAAGGTACTCTTATTAAGAACTTAAGAAAGGCCCTGCTGGATCAGACCCAGGCCCATCAAGTCCAGCAGTCGGTTCCCACAGTGGCCAACCATGTGCCTCTAGGAAGCCACAAACAAGACGACTGCAGCAGTACCATCCTGCCTGTGTTCCACAGCACCTGATAGCGGTCTTAGAAATGGCTTCCAGGTATTTCCCCAGCCTCAGTCTTCTTTCCTGTCCCTCCATTTAGGTATCAGTGGCCCTGAGTTCTGAAGAGCTGGTTCGAAGGAATAAAGTGCTCGCCCGAGCTGCCCTCTCTGGCCGCAGCTTCTCGTCCCCACATGGCGAACTGGATGCCCATCGACTGCGCCGGGCTCTGGAGAAAGTCTCCCAGAAGAGGAACCGGTCCCTGGAAGGGAAACTAGATGAAATTGGGCCTGAGCTGCAGAAGATGCGGAAGAGCATTGGGGATTCCAGTGAGTAGGGTTGGCAGCTCTGGGTTGGGAATTACCTGGATATTTTTTGGGGGGTGGAGCCTCAGGAGGGCAGGGTTTGCAGAGGGGAGGGACTTCCGCAGGGTGTAATGCCATAGAGTCCACCTTCCAAAGCAGCTGTTTTGTCCAGGGGAACTGATCTCTACTGCCTGGAGATCAGTTGTAATAGCGGGAGATCTCCAGCCACCACGTGGAGGTTGGCAGCCTTACCAGCAAGTGATGTGGGGAGGGGAATGTTGGGGGTGGAGAAGTGGTAGGAGATAACTTCTCCTGCTAGGAGAAGTTATGAGATAAATCAGCTGCTCTGAGCCCGACTCTGTCAGGGAGAGCGGGATAGAAGAATAAGAACTAATAAATAAATAAACCGGGAATAGCTGAGCCTTACTGATGAGGAGAATACAGGTGTCCATTTATTTCATCGATGGCCACATAAATTTGTGGTGGGCTCCTTACAGCCATCCAGAGAACTGCTCAATGGTTTTATCGAGCCAAGAAGTGAAATAAATCTTATTTCCACTGCATAGGGTTGCCAGGTCCCTCTTCGCCATCGGCTGGAGGTTTTTGGGGTGGAGCCTGAGGAGGACAGGGATTGGGGAGGGGAGGGACTTCAGTGCCACAGAGTCCAATTGCCAAAGCAGCCATTTTCTCCAGGTGAACTGATCTCTATCGGCTGGAGATCAGTTGTGATAGCAGGAGATCTCCAGCTAGTACCTGGAGGTTGGCAACCCTACCACTGCAGCCAATCAGAGCATGAGGTAGTGCAGATGTAGTAAAATGTACCTCCTTCCTTGAATGTATACTATGAGCAACCGGTTTCCCTACACCAGGGGCGTCAAACATACGGCCCACAGGCTGGATCCGGCCCCTTGAGAGCTCTTATCTGGCCCGCCGGCCTGCCAAGGCAACCATCCCTCGCCCCTGATCTGGGCTGGTGAGGCATGGCCCACCCCGACCAAGTGACATCAATGTCATATCCGGCCCTTGTAACAAATGAGTTCGATACCCCTGCCCTACATGGTTGCAAAAGCCTCATGACGAATTTACAAGTGGCCAGTAGGTAGGGTTGCCAGGTCCCTCTTTGCCACTGGCGGGAGGTTTTTGGAGTGGAGCCTGAGAAGGGTGGGGTTTGGGGAGGGGAGGGACTTCAGTGCCATAGAGTCCAATTGCCAAAGCATCCATTTTCTCTGGGTGAACTGATTTCTATTGGCTGGAGATCAGTTGTAATAGCAGGAGAACTCCAGCCGCCACCTGGAGGTTGGCAGCCCTACCAGTCATGAATGGTCATTGCGTTTTATTGTGCTCTCTTATGGATTCAACAGAGTGAAAGGTTTTGCAGGATCTTTACAGTTGTGATAACTGAATGCAAACCCGGGGAGAGGTATACCTCTTGAGCATCAGGTGCAAGGAATAACCAGCAAGGATGCCCCCCTCCAGAAACATTTGGGTGAGCCCAGGTTGGATGCCATATAAACACAGGAAGCTGCTGTATATTAAATCACTCCACTCACCTGTCTACCTCAGTTTGGTCTATTCCAACCGACAATGGCTGTCTTGAAGCTCAGGATCCCAGTACATGCAGATCCTTGCCACTTCAGCACGCAAAGCATGTGCTCTCCCATTGAGGCATGGTCCCTTCCAATGCCTTTATAGTGTTCTCTGAGAGAGCATGATCATAAGAGGGAGGACAGGAAGAGTTGTGTCAGTGCTTGGCTCTCATGGCCCTTTCTTACATGCCCAGGGTAATGCTGATCACCACCTTGGGGTCAGGGAGCAATTTTCCTCCAGGACAGATTGTCTGGGGATCCTGGAAGTTTTTTGCCATCTTTTGGGCATGGAGCAGGGGTCTCTGGGGGTGGGGTAGGAGGCAGTTCTGAATTTCCTGCATTGTGCAGGGGGTTGGACTAGATCAGGGCTTCTTAAACTTTTTCCACTTGCCATCTCTTTTCACTCAAGAAATTTTTACGCAACCCTGGGTATATAGGCATATAAAATAGGTATACAAATCAAACATTTACTGATAATAAATAATAAAGAAATTTATTTTCAAATAATTCTTTGGTATATATATAATTTTACCATTTATTAATGGTGAAAGCAAATTTGCATACTAGCTTGCATACTGCCAAATTTTTCATTACCCCCACATTCAGTTACACGACCCCATATGGGGTCACAACCAACAGTTTAAGAAGCTGTGGACTCGATGACCCTGGAGATCCCTTCCAACTCTTATGTTTCTCTGACCTTTTCCCCACCTCCCTGTGCCTTTGCTGTCTCCTAGGCTCTGAACTGGATAACTGGGTTTGATTCCCCACTCCTCCACCTGAGCAGCGGACACTAATCTGGTGAACTGGATTTGTTTCCCTGCTCCTCTACATGAAGCCAGCTGGGTGACCTTGGGCTAGTCACAGCTCTCTTAGAGCTCTCTCAGTCCCGCCTACCTCACAGGGTGTCTGTTGTGGGAAGGGAAGGCGATTGTAAGCCGGTTTGATTCTTCCTTAAGTGGTAGAGAAAGTCACATGAACACATGGTGCTGCCTTATACTGAATCAGGCCGTCAAGATCCATCAAAGTCAGTATTGTCCACTCAGACCAGCAGCGACTCTCCAGGGTCTCAGGCTGAGGTCTTTGTCATCACCTACTTGCCTAGTCCGTTTAACTGAAGATGCGGGGATTGAACCTGGGACCTTCTGCATGCCAAGCAGAAGCTCTACCACTGAGCCACAGCCCCTCCCCTCGGCATATAAAAACCAACTCTTCTTCTTCTCCTAGGCAACTTATTGTCCCCAGCCCACCTAGACTGGGACACCCTATTGGAGCCTCCATACCTTTTCAGCCCATCACCAGCAACCGAGCAAGGGGAGAGCGAAGGAAGCGCTTTGCCGTCCCTCCAGTGCCAGATTGTGATCCACGCCCTGAGCGCAGGGAAGCCAGTCTCCTGGGAACTGACTGCTGCCTTGGATTCCCTGCTTCTTTCCCGGAACAGCCAGGCCAAAGAGGAGTCCTCCAGGCAGTGCCAGCAAAGTAAAGCCTGGGACAAGTTGCTTCACCGCTTGACGGCAAACTCCGTCATCCGGGATAACGAGAACGTTGCCCAGAGGGAAGCCGAGCTGGAAAATGGTGAGCCTTGCCTTCACCGGGGAGTAGGGTTGCCAGCTCCGGGTTGGGAAATACCTGGAGATTTTGGGGGTGTAGCCTGAGGAGGGTGGGGTTTAAGAACATAAAAAAGTCCCTGCTGGATCAGACCAAGGCCCACCAAGTCCAGCCGTCTGCTCACACAGTGGTGGAGAGAAAGTGGGCATATAAAAACCAACTCTTCTTGTTCAGGTGTCTTTGGTGTCTCTGAATGGCAGTCATCTTTTTGGGGGGAGGGGAGAGAAGGAAAGGTTTGGAGTTTGTTATTTTATTCTGGTTTAATCGGAAATGTTTTAAACTATTATTGTAAGTTGCCTTGAACCATAAGAAAAGGTGGGATATAAATTGTTTTAATAAATAAATAACCATCAATGCTACCATCTCTCCCTGCCAGGTTTCTCACGGAGATTCCGCCTTAAGGCAATCCAGTCCAGCAAGGCTTGTAACACACCCTCTATTTATACCTCCATGGTGCCTGTGGATTCTTTCACTCAGGAAACCTTACCCTCAGCACTTGAGGTTCGCAGCATAGGTAAGGCTGTATCAACAGAAGTATAGTGTCCAGATCACGCTAAGTGATGATATCGCTTTACTCTGCTCTGGTTAGACCTCACCTAGAGTATGGTGTTCAGTTTTGGGCACTGCAACTGAAGAAGGATGTAGACAAGCTGGAACTTGTCCAGAGAAGGGCAACAAAGATGGTGAGGGGTCTGGAGACCAAGTCCTATGAGGAAAGGTTGAAGGAGCTGGGTATGTTTAGCCTGAAGAGGAGAAGACTGAGAGGGGGTATGAGAACCATCTTCAAGTACTTGAAGGTATTGGGGGATCGGGGCCCCAGTTCCTGTAAAGGGAACCCCGATATTTAATTTATCTGCTACCAAATCAGAGGGAATGGATCGTTCCTCTTGAACTATGAGAATTGAGATCACACACACGCACAAAAGAGGCAAGACGCATTTGTCTTGAAGTAAAACAATCTTTACTCTAACTCAGGGTAGGGAAAAAGTCACTGGGATACAAAACAAATAATATCTGTCTACATTCTATGTTTCCTATACTTGCCAAAAGCCTTTGGCAAGGCACTAAGCTTACTTACGAGTAGGCACCCTTAGCAAAAGGAGAGCCTCTCTCCATCCTGCCTGTTCAGCAGTCAAGCAAGAAGAAAGTGATCAACTACTTTCTCTTCTAACAAAGAAATCGAAAGCAGTTGAACATGCAAAGTAGTTGTATACGTGACCCTCGGGGCACGACTGCAATGGCCACTACACTGACCAAATGGTCAGTTACAATATTAACCCTTTAACTGTCTGACATGTAACAAAGCTCGCTCTCTAATACCCAACAATCCCCTTTTCGAGGTTTAGTTACATTCAGACATATAAACACAATGCATCACGTAAGTATTCAAACTGTTGTCTAGGCAGTGGCTTCGTCAGGATGTCGGCCACCATCTCTTTACTTTCACAGTACTTCACTACTACGAGACCTCTTTCTTGTTTGTCCTTTACTGAGTCCATTTTGAGTCGAAGAAGTCTCTTCCCTTTCTTAGAGTTCTCGCCATTCAGTAGTGCTATACACGATTGATTGTCCTCAAACATTGTAGCAGGTGTCAGTTCATCTAGTCCAAAGTCGCGTAGCAGTTCAATTATCTCTTCCAGCTCTGTACATGCGCACTTGGCTGCTATGCATTCTGCTTCAGTTGAAGATGTTGACACAACTTGCTGTTTCTGGCTGGTCCAGGAGATCAGGTTTTCTCCAAAGTAGAACAGATATCCACTTGTAGATTTGCTGTCTGTTCTAGTACCACCCAGACTAGCGTCCATGTATCCTATCAGTTTCAGCTCAGTATTTGGAGTTATCTTCAACTTCAAATCAATAGTTTTCTTTAAGTATTGTGTGAGGTGTTTGATTGCATTCCAATCATGTTCTGCAGGTGTGCTGGTCCTTCTACTTAGGATTCCAACTGCTGCACTTATATCCGGTCTACTAACGTTGCTCAAGTATAGAAGTTTTCCAATAGCTTCTCTGTACTTGTGATTGTTAGGCAATAGTTCACCTCCGTCTAGATCCATATATGAAGGGTCAAGTGGAGTGTTCTTGGTCTTGCACTCCTTCATATTCATGAATTGTAGAAATTCCAGTATCTTGTTCCTTTGATTGATTGAAAATCCATTGTCTTGGTTTCTTTCAATCTCCATTCCAAGATAGTTCTTTACTTCTCCAAGTAGTTTCACTTCTACTGATTCATTCAGTTTGTTTGCAATTTCCTTTGCAGCTTCTTCAGTGTCAGAACAAATCAGAAGATCATCTACAAAGGCCAAAACAAAGTCCCATCCATCATCTTTCTTCCTTCTGAATAAGCATTTCTCTATATTTCCTTGTTCAAAGCCTTGAGCTTTCAATAATGAGGTTAGTTTGTGGTTCCATGCTCTAGCTGACTGTTTGAGCCCATATAAAGTCTTTTCAAGTTTACAAACTTGATTTTTAGTATCACAGTCCTTTAATCCTGGTGGAAGTTCCATGTATATTTCTTCTGATAAGTCTCCATTCAGGAAAGCTGTTTTGACGTCGAGTTGCAGTACCACTTTATTCCTGGAGGCGGCTATACTCAGCAAAGTCCTTATAGCCGTGTGACTAATCACAGGTGCGTAGGTTTCTGTGTAGTCAGTTCCATACTTCTGGGTAAATCCTTTTGCAACTAGTCTTGCTTTGTATTTGTCAACAGTTCCATCAGAATTCTTCTTGACCTTGAACACCCATCTACATCCCACAGTCCTTTTGTTTGGTGGGAGTTTGGTTAGTTTCCAGGTATTATTCTTCTGCAGTGAGTCTAATTCTTCTTGAATTGCCTTCAGCCATCTTGACCGCTCCCCATCGGGCAACTTTTGTAGTTCGTCCCAACTTGAGGGTTCCACGTGGCTGTCAATTCTAGTGAAAAGACTCAGTTTCTCTGCTGGTATTCCTTTTGTAGTCCTTGTAGATCTCCTTAAGGTCTGAGAGGGTTCCGCTGTTCCATCAGCACCGGGATCAACCCCTTTTGAATCTGCAGTCTCTTGCTGTTCCGCAGGAGCAGGTGGATTGCAATCCCATGCTGTAAATGGAATCTCTATGGTTTCCTCTTCACAAACCTCTGGATCATCAAAGTTATTAATTTGTTGATTATTAATAACATTTCTTTCATCTATATATACTGCATTCAATATTTGTAAATTGTAAGTCTTAATGTCCATTATCCTGTATCCTTTTGAGAAAGGATGGTATCCCACAAGAATTCCAAGTTCTGTAGTAGGATCCATTTTTCCCCTTTTCTCCTTTGGGATGTATGCAAACACACGAGATCCAAATGCTTTCAAGTGTTTCAGACTAGGCTTCCTGCCATTCCATCCTTCATATGGAGTCATGTTGATAGCACTTGAAATTGTCCTGTTGTAAAGGTAAGCTGCTGTATTTATACATTCTCCCCAGCAGGGGTAAGGCAAGCCTGCCTGTAGCATTAAACATCTTGCACTTTCCATCAGAGTTCTGTTAAACCTTTCTGACAACCCATTGTTCCTAGGGGTATATGCAACTGAGGTTGCATGCTCTATTCCTTCAGATTCAAGAATTTCTTTCATTTCTTTATTAAGGTACTCACTTCCATTGTCAGTGAACAATAACTGTATACCTCTGTCATGTTTATTCTTCATCAGGGCAACATAAGCTTTAAACTTTTCAGCTACTTCAGTCTTTGATTTCAACAAATACACATATGCAAATCTTGAGGCGCTGTCTATGAAATGCAGAACATATTTTGCCCCTCCTGCTGAAGCCTTGAGTGGGCCAATCAAGTCTGAGTGCACTTCTTCCAAAATTTCTGCCTTAACACTGCTTGGCCTCTGCACGTGCTTAGGCGCTGTTCCCTTTCCTCTGAGACACACTTCACAACGTTCTTTGTCCTTAAAGCATTCCTTAACTGGCATTCCACAATCAATCAGCAGTTGCTTCACTGACTTAAAGTTTTTATGAGCTAGTTTCACGTGCCATTGGTACAAACAGTCCTTGTGGTTACAATCTGCAGCCTTCTGCTCTGCCAATCCTTTATTAAAAGCAACTAGGCATTTTGATTCTTCCTCAACATTATCTTCATTTCCATCAAAATCACTTTCATCAGAATCAACATTGCTCTCAAAATCACTACAAGCATATTCCTCCAATTGACTTGCAACATTCTCCAGGCAATAGTGCGAGCCTACTGATAGCACTGGGTATTCTCTTCCTTTAGAATCAAATAAGCGACATTTGTCCCTTTTTATAGACACTTCAAAGTCTGCATCCACTAGTTTATTCACGGACAATAAATTTTCATCTGAATTAGGCATTAGGAATACGTCTTGTAAGGTTAAATGCATTACATTTCCACAATAGCTTTGAATTGCAATAGAAACTTCTCCTTTCTGAGTGCATAGAAATCTTTCTCCACAAGCCATAACTAATGTTTCATCACAAGGCTCTAGAAAGTCAAAAGCTGATCTCAAGCCAGACACATGTACATCTGCACCACTGTCCAGAACAAATGTATTTACACGCCTTAAATAATCTTTGGTTGAAGCTGTATTCGAGACTAGATAAGCCTTTGGGTGACTGTGCCATCTGGGCTTCCCTTGGCTTGTACTTGGGCTCCCTCTTGTGGACGATTGGGGCTGTTGCCTCCCATTTCCATCCCTCTCCCTTTGTGAGGATTTGGCGGGCTTTTCTTCCCGGCGAGAGGGGGGGGGGAATTTCTCCCTTTGTTTCACGTCTCTCACATTGAAACGACCGGTGACCATGCCTTCCACACAAGAAGCATCTGATTGTGGATTTGTCATTTACACGCAGTACAGACACTCCACGAGATAATTCCCTCTCTTGGCTCCTGTCTGCTTCAAACTGTTTAAGTGCAGTCACCAGCTTAGTAAGGGTTAAGTCCTCTCTACCCAAAAGATTCCTTTTTTCAGCGTTATATTTAAAATGCAAACTTCCCAGAAATAGTACAAGAAACTCTTCTTCACCGATTTCCCCTCCTACAGCCTTCAACTCTGATTCCATATCTTGCATTTTCTTAAGGTGTTGCAAGAGGGTCATATCTCCAGACATTTTATTTGCATACAGTCTAGTTTTTAAAATCATTTTCTGGGTTTTTGACACAGTTCCAAATTTCTCATTGAGTGCATTTAGCATTTTCCTGGCGCTATCATTATTCAAAATTATTGCAGTTTCTTCCGGATTAATCGCATTGGAAATCAAATTCATTGCCTGGGCATCTGCAATCTTAAATTTCTTAAGGGCTTCTCTATCTGTGTCAGCTGGCGGGTCTTCATTCAAAACGTGATTCACCCCAATTGCTGTTAAAGCATTTTCCACCATTCTCTTCCATACTGGAAAGGAGGCTTGGGTGATATGGGGGACAGAAACGGATTGGGGTTGTTTTGAATTCCTTATACTTTCCTTATCGTTGCTCATTCCAGCGGCTCAGGGCTGCTTTCTTCCTCACAGGATTCAAGCGCGGCGCGCGGGGTTAAGTTTCCTGCCGTCCTTTGCAGACCAGGCTGCTGGCTCCGTCACAGGAAAATTCCCTCTGGGCGTTTGTAAATCCTTTCGTCTCCAGTGAAGATCCCAAAAGCAAAAAAAAAGGAGTGCGGTGTGATCCTATCTCAATAGCCAAAATAAAAACCAAGCGTACTCAGCTACCACTTATTGGGGGATCGGGGCCCCAGTTCCTGTAAAGGGAACCCCGATATTTAATTTATCTGCTACCAAATCAGAGGGAATGGATCGTTCCTCTTGAACTATGAGAATTGAGATCACACACACGCACAAAAGAGGCAAGACGCATTTGTCTTGAAGTAAAACAATCTTTACTCTAACTCAGGGTAGGGAAAAAGTCACTGGGATACAAAACAAATAATATCTGTCTACATTCTATGTTTCCTATACTTGCCAAAAGCCTTTGGCAAGGCACTAAGCTTACTTACGAGTAGGCACCCTTAGCAAAAGGAGAGCCTCTCTCCATCCTGCCTGTTCAGCAGTCAAGCAAGAAGAAAGTGATCAACTACTTTCTCTTCTAACAAAGAAATCGAAAGCAGTTGAACATGCAAAGTAGTTGTATACGTGACCCTCGGGGCACGACTGCAATGGCCACTACACTGACCAAATGGTCAGTTACAATATTAACCCTTTAACTGTCTGACATGTAACAAAGCTCGCTCTCTAATACCCAACAGAAGGGCTGTCATAGAGAGGAGGGTGCCAAGTTGTTTTCTGTTGCCCCAGAAGGTCGGACCAGAACCAACGGGTTGAAACTAAATCAAAAGAGTTTCCGTCTTGACATTAGGAAGAATTTTCTAACAGTTCAAGTGGTTCCTCAGTAGAACAGGCTTCCTCAGGAGGTGGTAAGTGCTCCTTCCCTGGAGGTTTTTAAGTAGAGGTTAGATGGCCATCTGTCAGCAATGCTGATTCTATGATCTTATGCAGATGATGAGAAGGAGGGCATCTTGGAGTAGGGATCACTGGGGCTGTGGTGGGTAGTTGTGAATTTCCTGCATTGTGCAGGGGGTTGGACTAGATGACACTGGTGGTCCCTTCCAACTCTATGATTTTATGATTCTTGGAACAGACGTGTACAACTTGATTTAAGGCAGAACTGGAATTCCTTGGATTTGATTCCACTTTGGCAAGAGTCTCTCACAAGTCCTAGAAACTGTTTTTAATCACTCCCACAATTGTGAGAGACCAACAGATTGCAGTCCCCCCCCCCACCCCACAGAATAATGAGAATTCTGGAGCAGCATTTGTTGGGTTCATTTTTCATGTTATAAGTCGGGGAGGGGCTGTGGCAGAGCATCTGTGTCAGCTAGGTTCTCTGTCGACCCTGGATTCAAACAAGATGGTTTCCCCCACGGACAAAATGGAGTTTTTTGTGCACTCCACTCCCCCGTTTGCACCCGGTCTCCTGCCCGAGATCTGCAACTCTATGGAGACCCGCCCGAGTAATCGCTGATCTGATACCTGGTCCTGCAAAACAAAGCCGGGAGCTCGGGAAGATCAGCCAGTTAATGCACACATTTATTTCCTGTATGTGTTGTCTTAAGTCTTTACCTGTCGTTAACTTCTGTATTGTTTCTTTGTTTCTAAAACCTAATCAACCCCATTGTATTTACCCTATATATGTACCGATATTAAGGCCTGTATTCTAGCCTTTAGTTTCTATGACTTGCTGAACTCGCTGACTTTCTGAATAAAACTTTTAACTCGCTGCATCTCCTGGAGTGAAGTCCCTTATACCAGGAACGCAACGTGTTGCTGAAGCCTGACAATCTGCTGGGCATGCAGAAAGTCCCAGGTTCAATCCCCGGCATCTCCAGTTAAAGGGACCAGGCAATTAGGTGACGGGAAAGACTTCTGCCTGAGACCCTGGAGAGCCGTTTCCAGTCTGAGTAGGCAATACTGACTTTGATGGACCTAGGGTCTGATTCAGTATAAGGCAGCTTCAGGTGTACACACCTGATCTGTTTAAACAGGCTCAAGCTGAAGGTGACTAGTAGCAGCCCATACAGGTTCCAAAATAGTTCCCAAATCAGATAAGTCCACAACAAAACTGGTTATCTCCTCCAGTTGTTTTTCTTAATAGCAGCTGCAGTGAACAGTCCTGGTTTATCCAGACTATTACACGTGCCTCTCAGTGGCTACTCATACTCTAATTAAGCACCATCGGTTGTTTTAATGTTGTTGATTTTATTGGTTTTAAATGTACATGTATTATGGTTCTTTGCATGTATGGCTTTTAATGTCATTACCTGCCCTGATCCCGGCCTCAACCTGTAGCAGAGCTGGTTTCTGATTGTCTTGATGAGATGTGCTTTTTCTTAGGGGGCTTGTACGGCCACCAGCAAGGGTCCTGGTCTGGCAGCCGGCGTCAGCGTAGTTACTCAGCAGGTCTGGGACGGAGGCAGGACTCAGAGGAGCTGGACGATGCCCCCGTTTCTACAGGTATGACTACAGTCTTGTCCATTTTTCTAAGTAGCTTTGCGCCAGTCATCATACACACAAAGACATTGCCAAGTCAGTGGACTTCTATTCCGACATACTGTTACAGATAACTGAGCAGTGAAAAGTTCCAGGGCTTTGGATGAGAGTCGTGGGCACGTGCAACATATTTTGACCGATACAGAAATAATATGTAAAAAGAGCATAGTGGAAGCAAATAGACACTCCTTTAGCAAGTAGCACATCTGCTGACCATTGTGTCAGAGTTCAAGAGAATAAATGTTATAGCCACCTATAATGCTGAACCCCACTTAGGCCTTTAAGCACGCCTGTTTCCCTCGTGGTCACCCCCTGAGGACTTTGGGTCTTTGTTTTGATTATGTATGCCATTTCCGACCATCAGAGGTTGCCTCGCTCTCCCCCTGCGTTTTGCCCGCGTTTTCAAATTTGAGATAAAACATGTCCGTGAAAACGTAGGCAAAACACAGGGAAGCACAGGGGGAGAGCGAGGCAACCTCTGACAGTCGGAAACTGTATGCATAATCAAAACAAAGACCCGAAGTCGTCGGAGGGGTGAAACAGCCATGCATAAAAGACCTTAGCTAACTCTAGCTAAACTTTCTTCCTTGGCCTCATTTCCCACTCCAAGAGTTTGTTTTTCTTAGACACATGCTCCCTTTGCCTCTACAAAGCACTGGTCTTGACTTCACCTCCTGCTTTAGATTGCCCATTCAGGAGAACGTATGCCACTGAAGGAATGTTAAAAGTTATTTTTGTTAAATGCCTAACCCCCGTCAAATGAAACCACTGAAAAAAACCATGATAGACCCACTCACTGCAATCAGCCTAAGCTCGTATCAGTATTTTATTGATGCAACATGTGTTATGGAAGAATATTGAATGGCTAGGTCTCAGAAGTGACCATATGGGAAGGAGGGCAGTGATGCTGGGTGTCATTCTGACCAGCCAGTGCTTGTATTCTGTTACTCTGTTTTGAACATCTTGCATTTATTGTTTCTAACAAGATTTTTCAGAATTCTGCTTTCTCGGCAGGGAATAAAACTCTGCATTGCACTTGTGCCATCCCAACCTAATGGAAAGGGGTGGAAGCTAAGCTTGCTGCCAGGGCTAATTGTACTTGGGAGGAAGGGAAGACAAGTGAGGGTAAGGGGATTTTAAAAAACGATATAGAGGAAGTATAAACACTGGGAAGAACGACCACATGGACTCAAAAAGAGAAATGAAAGGCAGAAAAAAACAACTGGATATTGATAGGTTGTACCAAGTTGTGTCCACATGAACACCAACAGTACTGGTGAAAACCCCAAGGGTTTTCATTGTTTATCGCAGTTTGTTTTAAATTCGAAGAAGAAAAAAGAGTTGGTTTTCATTTGCTGACTTTCTTTACCATTTAAGGAAGAATCAAACCGGCTTACAATCACCTTCCCTTCCCCTTCCCACAACAGGCACCCTGGGAGGTAGGTGGGGCTGAGAAAGCTCTAAGAGAGCTGTGACTAGCCCAAGGTCACCCAGCAGGCTTCATGTGTAGGTGTGGGGAAACAAGCCCAGTTCTCCAGATTAAAGTCCACCGCTCCAAACCACTACACCACGCTGGCTCTAAATTTGATTAGAGCAATGACAGTGGAGGGTGTATGAACCATTCTTATCCAAATTGCCTAACTCCCAAACTGGTTTTCTTTCACAGGGGGACAATCTACTTGGCCCATCCCCTTCTCTAGCTGTTGATGTGTTCAATATCCATTGCCACCACCTACATGTCTGTAGAAAACGTTTTTTTAAAAAAAAGTCAACAGACACTTAAATTGCCTTCTGCATAATTTCTGTTTTTGCCCAAGGTTGAGGTGTGTGAGGAAGGGTGGTGGGGCAGACCTGTGGCCTAGGTCAGTGGATTTAGTTGCACCCAGTGTTTTCTTCACCATCTAGAATACTGCTCAAAAGCGCCTCCTAGTTTGTTTGATTTGTACTCTGTATACTGTGAGCCTGCCATAGCTTTGCACATTTTAGTTGTTAGGTAGCCTGCTGACAAAATGGTTGAACTCTCCTCCCCCAAATCATCAGCTTCTCTAACTGCTGTGTTTTTTTGCTTCTTCCCCAGAAGAGATGCCTCCTTCTCCTGTTAATGTCAATTCTTCTTCACGTGAAAAGCAAAATTGTTCTGAGGGTAAGCCGTGTTCACAGAGGATCTAGATAGGCATGTTCAGTGCTGGGTATTCCCTATATGCTTAAATGAAACTTAGATAGTAAGAATAATTGAATTCCAGACATGATATAAAATATGGGAATGGAATGCTTTTGTCTATATTTGTGTATACTTTTCCTCCTTTTACCAGACTTTGGAAGGAAGCAGTGCTATGCAAAGCTCCAAAAGCTTCCTTGGGGGTAAAGTTTCCAGTCTCCATGTGTGGTCTGGAGATCTCCAGCCTTCAGATCATTCCCCCTGGAGATTGTGGCTGCTTTGGAGGGTGGACTCTATGGCATCATACTCTGCGGAGGTTCCTCACAAACCCCAGCCTCCCCACCCCCAAATCTCTAGGAATTTCCCAATTCAGAGTTGGCAACCTTACAGGAGTCCTCTGAATCAAGATTTGGCCCTGTGAATGAAGCTACAACTGTAAAAAGTCCTGCAGAAAGGCAGCGCTGCATTCATAAAGTCCGTCTGTTGTTTCCCATCTCCTAACGTGTCTCTCTCATGCTGTTGTAGGTAATGATCTCAGCTCCTCTCCTGTCTCTGTGGGTTCCCAGAAGTCAGTGGAGAATTTTGTAGGCTCCAGGTAAATCTTTCAAAGCTAACTGGGCATTATTGCTGCTTTTCTTAGCTGTCTACCCACAACCATCAGAATTGTTTTGGGCACCGGGCTTTTCCACATCCTCATTTTCCTCGCTTAAGTTCTTGTTTCTTAGGGGCTTTTATTCTGTCCCATAGTTCAGTTCAGTGTTTTGCTCCCTCTAGTGGTCGATTCGATATCACACAGGTTTAAGTCTGGCATAAAAACTACAGGGAGATAGAGATATGCTGAACTTAAATCTGTGTGATATCGAATCAACCACTAGAGGGAGCAAAACATGTGCGAAACTGAACTGGCTCTGACTCTCAGGAAAGAAATCTGGGTTGTACTGGATAGAGTCATATTCCATGTTAAAAGCTATTCAGAAAGGAACTGAAAACTGCCATTATCACAGCGTCTTTATATAGTTTGGTCACTTTTGGAAAACAGCATACGAGCGTGGTTACTTTCTCCCATACTGCCGGCCCTAGAGGTGCAGCCAAGACGGCAGAGGTTCACCCCACTCTGCCTATCACCCAGAATGAAGGAAGTTGACCTGCAGCTCTACCTTTGTGCCTGCAGCCTGTCTTTGCCTGCGTAGGCGGATTGGCTGCATTGTTTTCATACCTTGCTTGCATATCTGGCCGGCCTCTGTTTTGAACCTTGCTGGTCTGATCCAGCATAGCAATCTGTTTATTTAGTTTTGTCTCCCACCCTTACTCCCTGGCCAAGGCCGGGCTCAGTTCTTACATCAACAGTATTTAGAAGAGCCATTCTCATCTCTGCAGGTTCAGCATCAGCCGGCGACGGGGACAAGGTTTGGCGCTCCGGCCACAGTGCCTGACCCCCCCGAGTGAACTGTCCTCTTGCGACAGTGCTGTCCACGACTACCTTCCGCTGGTAAGGGTCCCCAAAGACCGTGGTAATAACAGCACCCTGTTTAGCTCCATTGGGGCAGGTATGGAGCACATCAGTCACATCACAACCCCACCCGGTCTCCGTGGGGTGGGTTGGAACCGTGCAAAACCAGCTCTGCAATGAAGATAGCTTCAGGAGGGTAGCCGTGTCGGTCTGTAGCAGAACAGCTAGATTCAAGTCCAGTAGTACCTCTAATCAAAAGAATCATCAAATATAATTGTCAATTGCTGGCATCAATCTCATTAAATTTAAACAAACAAAATATAGGCTATCAATTCACCAGGAAAAGTTCCAAAATAAACATATACTCAAAATATCCAACAAATACAGGTATAAATTCCGTAGGTAGTAACTACCTGTGGAATTTACTAGCTATATTTGTTGGACACTATATTTTGAATGTTTACTTGCTATTTGATTGAATACTACCTTTGGAATTTATGCCTGTATTTGTTGGAAATTTTTAGTATATGTTTATTTGGGAACTTTACCTGGTGAATGGATAACCTATATTTTGTTTGTTTACATTTAAAGAGATTGATGCCAGCAATTGACAATTATATTTGATTATTCTTTTGATTAGACGTTCTAGTGTATTTTTTGTGAATTGGTTATTTCTAGTACCTTCATTCCCCTTGGTTTTATTGTTGATAATCAAGCGCCTTAGAGACCAGCAAGATTTTCAGGGGATGAGCTTTCGAGAGTTGAAGCTCCCTTCATCAGATGTTTGTTTATTTAAAACACTTCATGCCACCTTTCCACCCAATCAGGGTTGACAAGGCGGCAAATATAAACACATTAAAACATTTTAAGCAACTTAAAATGCAGTTATGATCATGAAATAATTCAATTACAAACACATAAGCAAACAATGCTGGAAGGAGGGCTAGTAACTGTTATGGGGGTATGCCAGATGAAACAAATAGAGGGAGACAAGTGAATCTCCCTGGGGAGAGAGTTGCAAAGTGTTGGTACCGTGACGGAGCAGGCCCTTTCTTGGGTTGCCACCTGTCTAGCGTCAGTCGGCGGAGGCAACAGAAGTGGAGCCTCTGAAGAGGACCGAGGGGTATCTGGTGAAGCTTTCGAGAGTCAACACTCTCAATAAGTGACGAAGGGAGCTTTGACTCGAAAGCTCATACCCCGAAAATCTTGTTGATCTCTATGGTGCTACTGGACTCAAATTGAGCAGCTTTACAATGGTAACGTACAAACTTGGCCGTAGCACCTGTCCTTATGTCCTACTTCTAAAAGGAGCCTGTCTGCCATTTGAGACTCTGTGAACGCAGCTGTCCAGGCCCCACTGAAATGCCCCCCCCCCCGGACTTCTGTCTTCAGAAATTCACCTAACTCACGCCTGCCTTTCCCCCCCGGCAGGTGCATCTGCAACAGGCCCCAGGCATGTTCCAGCTGAGCGAGAGCTTCTCCGAGGTGGTCCAGATCCCCCTGGACCGTTTGCGCCGGGCCTCTCCCTACGCCTCCCACCGTGCCAGCCTCAGCCCTGCCTCCAGCACCTCCCCCTGGGCGCTGATCGCCAAGGGGAGCCCCAAACCGACCGCAAACCCTCCTTCCCTGGATGGCGGCGAAGAACTCGCAGGAACGGGCAAAGAGGGGGCGATGGAGCAGGGCTCGCCACGCTCCCAGAGCACCTGCTCGGAGGTGCTGAGCGCCGCCGTGTGGGCCCAGGCGGACAGTGGGCGGGGCTCCGAGACCGATGCCTGCGACCACTCGCCCGACGCCTCGGAAGCCAGCCTCAGCCTGCAGGAAACAGGCCTGGAGGCAGAAGAGGGCGACCTGGAGAGCATGAGTTGGGCTACAGCCGTGGCCCTGGCGTGGCTGGAGCACCGCTGCGCCGGGTTCTTCGTGGAGTGGGAGCTGCTGGCGGCCAAGGCTGACGCCTGGCTGCGGAGCCAGCAGCTGCCGGAAGGCGTGGACGTCGCCACCCTGAAAGGGGCCGCGCGGCAGCTCTTCCTGCTGCTCCGCCACTGGGACGAGAACATCAAGCTGAACATGCTGTGCTACGACCCAAACAATGTGTGAAAAGGGCAGCTGGGGGGCAGCCTTTGGCAAAGCGGGTGCCAATAAAGAGGATCGGTTCAGAGTCTGTAGAGTCGAGCGTATTCTTTCACAGCCCAACTGTGTGGGTGGCCCCATACGGCCATGGCAGTAGAAAGGGGCCTTCGGGTTTTCCAGGCGAGAGATATTCGGCAGTGAGGTGGTTGGCCATGGCCTTCCCCTGCCTAGCGACTCTGAACTTCCTTTTGGTGGTCTTCCATCCAAGTGCTAACCGGGACATCTGTAACAATACAAATTCTGCAGATCAATGTAAAAAACATGTGGCCAAATTGATCTGTGCTAGAGATAAGGGTTACACTCATTTTGATGCTCGGAGGACATGTTCTCCGCATGCCCAGGGCCTGGTATCTAAGGGTAATCTTCCTTCCTACCTGGATTCTCTGGTTAGTCCAAAGTTGTGTAGAATCTTTATGCATTCAAGATTTCTTTGCCCTTTTTCAGTGATTTTGCTGGGCCGTAAACTAAGGATCCCTTTTTCAGACCGGCTGTGTCCCTGCCCTCTTCTGTCAGTGGTCTCCTTGGTACATAAAATCATAGAGTTGGAAGGGACCACCAGTGTCATCTAGTCCAACCCCCTGCACAATGCAGGTACATATCCTTCTGCATTGTCCTTACGTGTACCATCTTAGACTAAAATGGATGATACCATGTTTTAACAAATGCTCCACATCTTCTCGAGCAACTTTGGAGCAAAAGGTTCAGTTCCTCTTAGAGGACTCTGACCCTCAGTGTACTTATTTTGTTGATCGTTTTTTGGAGGCTTCAGAGAAGAGACTAAGGGAGATGTTTTTAGAGATGGGTCTTATTTAACTTTTATGGTTTTATTGCTCAAGATCTCGGTCTAAGAAAAGGGGGAAAGACAGAACACAAATTCCTTTAAAAGGTGAGATTTTTAAGATGCCTCATTCAGCAGTAGCATCACACAAAACAAGGCAACAGGCGTCGCCCCAGGGCCCAGCGGCTTTTATTGAAGGTTCTCCACCTTAATACTAGCAAGTATGTAGGTTACATCCTTCTCTCCACCACTCATCAAGACAGACATTCCAGGGCCAGAAAGCCACGGCTGCTCTGAGCAAGAGACTCCGGGAGGAACCCAACCGTCAGCAACTCTTCTGGAGCAATGTCCAAGCCCAGCCTCGGCGGGCGGCAAGGCTGTTCCTGTCCAGTTCTTACTTGGCCTTTCTTGAAGACCGTCTCTCTTCCTCTGCCGCCGGAGAGGCTGCTGTGCCGTACCAGAGCTGTGCAAGGATGGCCCCGTGACACAGGTGGAGGGAGGCTGAACTGTAGACTGTCGAAGGGTAGGTGTTCCAAGAGAGCTCGATCAAGCCTAGGATAAGCACCCTGGAGCAGAGGGGGAGGAAGCCAGAGGTGGGTTCTTAGCTTTGGGGAGCGACCAGTCAGAAAACCACTGTAACCCAAACCATGAAGCTTTTAGTCAAAATCACACTGATTTTCATATTGACTTGCTCCCACCCCCTCCCTCCCCAGATATTGAATCATAGAGTTGGAAGGGACCACCAGGGTCATCTAGTCCAAGCCCCTGCACAATGCAGGAAATTCACAACTACCTCCCCACAACACCCCCAGTGACACCTACTCCACACCCGGAAGATGGCCAAGATGCCCTCCCTCTCATGATCTGCCTACGGTCATAGAATCAGCAGTGCTGACAGATGGCCATCTAGCCTCTGCTTAAAAACCTCCAGGGAAGGAGAGCTCACCACCTCCCGAGGAAGCCTGTTTTGCTGAGAAACCGCTGTTAGAAATTTCTTCCTTATGTGTAGACAGAAACTCATTGAAGGAGGACTGCTGGAGCTTTCTTGGTTTCCTCACTTGGGAACAATTTGCTCTTTCCTCTATATAAGAACATAAGAAAGGCCATGCTGGATCAGACCAAGGCCCATCAAGTCCAGCAGTCTGTTCACACAGTGGCCCAACTAGGTGCCTCTAAGAAGCCCGCAAACAAGATGACTGCAGCAGCATTATCCTCCCTGTGTTCCAAAGCACCTCATTTAATAGGTTTACATCATGACTAGTATGCATTTTGACGAGTAGCCATGAATACCCCTCTCCTCCATGAACATGTCCTCCCCCCCTCTTAAAGCCTTCCATTACTTACATCATACATTCCATTTGTTACACTTAACAACCTTTTCCCTTACAAAGTCCCTTTCAAGAACTATGTGAGAGAGACTGCTATAATTCCAACTTTACAGTGGAAGTGGGGCAGAGGAAATGAACTTGAGCGACACTGGTTATTGTAAGAATTACAGAGCGAATGCCTATGAAGCCATATGTCCAAAAGCACTACATAACTGCTGGATATTTGGGGGGGGGGGATTTACAGTCAGAGTTGTTCAGCAGTGGAGTCGGCTTCTGAGGGAGGTGGTGAGACCCCCCTCACTGGCAGTCTTCAAGCAGCAGCTGTACGAACACTTGTCAGGGATGCTTTAGAGAGCCAACATGGTGTAGGGGTTAAGACTGGTCCATCAAGGTCCATCAAGACTGGTCTCCAGGGTCTCAGGCAAAGGTCTCTCCCCATCACCTACTGCCTGGTCCTTTTAACCGGAGATGGCAGGGATTGAACCTGGGACCTTCTGCACGCCAAGCAGATGCTCTACCGCTGAGCCGTGGCCCTTTCTCCAGCCAGTCCATGCAGGTTCTTACTTTAGCAGGTGAGTCGGCTTCTTGGCTGGCGTGCACCACAGCAGGTAGGGCAGCGTGTGGAAGTACCAGACGTAAAACTGGTAGTGCAGGGAGCGGCTGAAGCAAACGCCGATGAAGTTGGACGTGAAGAGAGCAAAGACTATCTGTGGCCTTCGGTTAAGGGGAGACCATACCAGGCAAAGCTCAGAAAGCAACACCACAGCTACTCTGGGCAGGACTTGTGGGCCCCGACCCGTCAACTCCATCCCCCAAACCAAGCAGCCCCCACAGGGCCTAGGCCTCGCCTTGAGGGGAAAGGATATGGTTGGCTGAGAGAGGCTGTGGAGGGCTTTTCCTCTCAGCTGGATCCTTCAACAGCGACAGGGTGTTTTCTTCAGATCTGCCAGGGGGGAAGAAAGAGGAACATAAATGTTGTGATATTTTGGTATATCAAGGGAAACTGACCCCTCCCCCAGCCTGCACAGTAGAGAAGAAGAGAAGAGTTGGTTTTTTATATGCCGACTTTCTCTACCACTTCAGGCAGAATTACAAACCAGCTTACAGTCACCTTCCCTTTCCCTCCCCACAACAGACACCCTGTGAGGTAGGTGGGGCTGAGAGAGCTCTAAGAGAGCTGTGACTAGCCCAAGGTCACCCAGCTGGCTTCATGTGGAGGAGAGGGGAAACCAACCTGGTTAACCAGATTAGCCTCCACCGCTCACATGGAGGAGTGGGGAAACCAACCTGGTTCTCCAGATTAGAGTCCACCACTCCAAACCACCACTCTTAACTGCTACACCATGCTGGCCATGAAGGGGTTTATTTTTCTGGTCAACTGGTCTTAACCAGAGATGGGATGTTGGCTGATGCACCCCGAGGCTGCTTCCCTTGTGAAGGCTGAGCAGATGCTTTGGATCAAGTTCTGGATGACAAAAGGACATAAGAAAGGCCATGCTGGATCAGACCAAGGTCCATCAAGTCCAGCAGTCTGTTCACACAGTGGCCAACCAGGTGCCTCCAGGAAGCCTACAAACTGCATGACTGCAGCAGCATTGTCCTGCCTGTGTTCCAAAGCACCTAATATCATAGGCATGCTTCTCTGATCCTGGAGAGAATAGGTATGAATCATGATTAGTATCCATTTTGACTAATAGCCATGGATAGCCCTCTCCTCCATGAACATGTCCACTCCCCTCTTAAAGCCTTCCAAGTTGGCAGCCATCACCACATCCTGAGGCAGGGAGTTCCACAATTTAACTATGCATTGTATGAAGAAATACTCCCTTTTATTTGTTTTGGAGGTCGTTGGACCACCAGATTGAGCAGCCTTGAAGGAGTTCTCCTCCACTCAAATTGGTTAGCAATCCCTGACCCTTTTTATTTATTTATTTACTTCACTTATACCCCGCCTTTCTCCCCAGTGGGGGACCCAAGGGGGCTTACACAGTTTTCCTCTCCTCCATTTTATCCTCACAACAACCCTGGGGGGAGATTCAGCCGTAAGCGTGTGAATAGCTCATGGTCACCCAGCGAGTTTCCATGGCAGAGTGGGGATTTGAACCTGGGTCTCCCAGATCCTAGTCTAACACTCTGGCTGTCCCTTGAAGAGGAAGCTGGAACTACCCATTCTGCACTGCAAACTTCCTTCAAGCTAGGAATGCCGGGGTGGGGTGGGGGTTTAGTTAACAACTAAATCCATCTCTTCTAAACTGGCTCAAGTGGAAATTTCGGGTGCATTCACCCATGCAGAATAATGCACTTGCAGTCCACTTTCAATGCACTTTGCAGATGGATTTTACTGGCCATTTTTGCATGGTCAATTTTGATGTTCGCTCAAAGCTCTTTTTTAAAATGCGGCTTTAACAATGCCTTGTCATGGTCCCCACGCAAAAGGAGAAGTTCCACTCCCCCCACTCACCTGCTCCTTTGTTCCTGTTTGCATAGTCATTAGCATATGCATAGCTGAAGTGCCTCTGTTGTTTTGCATAGTTCCTTGAGGGAGATTCTTCGCAGCAAACACAAAAGGTCGCGTTAAATGGCCTCTTTAGCAATGCGAAACAGGTATGTGCCGGCTTCGCAGTCATTTTGGAAAATTAAAAAAAAATATGCGGGGCAATTCAGCCTGGAACGCGCTGCTAATTACCATGCAAAAATGGCCACTGTCTGAAACGGCAAAATCCACTTACAAATTATCATTAAAGTGCATTGAAAGTGGATTATTCAGGATGTGTGAAAGCATCCTGTTACACAAATTTGTCACCACAACAACCTGGGGAAGTAGGTGAGGCTGGAAGAGGGTAACTACAAAGGTCTTTAACAGACAGTGGGGGGATAGGCTGATCAACTGTGATCAGCCAGCAAAAGTCAGAAGAATCTCCAAGTCTAGCAGATTATTGATGGCGGCCACCAGGGGGAGGTGTTGCCCAGCCACAGTTCACAGTGCTGGATTAGATGGGTGTTTACCTCTGATCCAACCAGGCCATTTTTTAATATTTTTGCAACCAAGCTTTTCGGTTTAGTCTGAATTGGAACCTCCTGGACCGGCTGCTACCAAGTAGTTACTACCGATCACACACCACCCTGTAGCAGGCAGTCGGTTGGCTGCCCAGGAGTACATTGCATTGGCAAAAGAATGGGGAACGTGTCTGATGCTACTATATTGCTACCTATAATTATACTCCAGCCTAGGAAGTTTCAGGCTAGGAAGTATACTCCACTCTAGGTAGTTTCTACACTATTTCAACATATCATGTTTAAAAGTTCATGCTGTTTCAGCCCTGAGATTTCTGTAGTCCAAACCTTATTGTTCTGTTCACTGGATGTCCCATCCTGCTGACTGTATTTGACTTGTAATTTGTAATCTGCCTTGAGGCTCAGTGAAAAAGGAGGACTGTAACTAACTACATAATAAAATAATAATAAAGGGCCTGATCCTATAAACAACAGAGAGTTCAGCCATAGAATCAGATTGTTGACTATAATTAATTCAAATGAAAACAGTGTACCATCGGATGGAGGTGCACTAACATCCTATTTTATCTCCCTTGCTTTTTCACAGCGGGCAGTCCACCATGTTGATGATTCTGGAGAGCTAAGATCAGACTCCACCACCAGACGAAGAAGAAGAGTTGGTTTTTATACACCAACTTTCTCTACCACTTAAGAAAGAATCAAACCAGCTTACAATCGCCTTCACCTACCCACAACGGACACCCTGTGAAGCAGGTGGGGCTGAGAGAGTGTGACTAGCCCAAGGTCACCCAGCTGGCTTCATGTGGAGAGGGGAAACAAATCCAGTTCACTCAGATTAGCCTCCGCTGCTCATGTGGAGGAGTGGGAATCGAACCCGGTTCTCTGGATCAGAGTCCACCGCTCCAAACCACTGCTCTTAACCACTACACCACGCTGGCTCTCCAGATGCAAGAAAACTTCTTGCTGTAGGATTGCATTAGAATGCATGACTCAGTTTGGGGGGCTTAGAGGCAACCTTAGAGATTTCTGACCCCTCATGGCTTCCCCCCCCCCCTTGAACACAAGCAGGAACGCATCTGTCTTACCTGTGCCACCTGGTTAGTGCAAAAAGCCCCAGGACAGTCAGGTGAGAGGTCAGAAGTCCTGCGTGGAATGCCCGGTGCTGGAAAACCTCCTCTGGCAAGAACCGCCAATTCACCGTCCACTTGAAGAGGAACTGGCGGCCCAGGTCAAAGGAACGGGTCAGGTACCCAACAGGGTTGGCCAACAGGAACGGCAACCCCAGGGCCACCTGCAAAAAAAACCCACTGCTTTGAAGCTTCCTCATTAGAAGAAGACGAAGCGTTGGTTTTTATATGCTGACTTTCTCTGCCACTTAAGGAAGAATCAAACCGGCTTACAATCCCCTTCCCTTCCCCGCCTCACAACAGACACCCTGTGAGGTAGGTGGGGCTGAGAGAGCTCTAAGAGAGCTGTGACTAGCCCAAGGTCACCCAGCTGGCTTCATGTGGAGGAGTGGGGGAATCAAACCTGGTTCTCCAGATCAGAGTCCACCGCTCCCCACCACTCTTCTTAACCACTACACCACGCTGGAGGTCCTTCAGCTTCCTTCGTCTTCTAGCCCAGCTACCTGAAACCCTTTGGACCAGAATGAGAAGATCACACTCAGACAGGTCCTTCTGACTGCCTAAAAAAAAAACCCCCACCCTCTATGCCCCGCCCTTCCTCTTACCTGCAAGGCCGCACAGATGGCAAGCTTGGGGATGGTGCCCGGCAAGCCAAAGCGCCGCAGCAGGAGGAAAAGGAGACCCGGCGCAAAGAGGAGGATGTTCATTTTCACGGACACAGCCAGGCTAGAGGAGGAGACAGAAGTGAACACATCAGGCTGCCTTACACTGAATCAGACCATCAGTCCATAATGGCGAGTCCTGCCTACTCAGACTGGCAGCAGGTCTCCAAGGTCTCAGACGGAGGTCTTTCGCATCACCCACTGCCTGGTCCTTTTAACTGAAGATGTGGGGGATTGAACCTGAGACCTTCTACATGGCAAGGAGATGCTCTACCACTGAGCCACGGTCCATCCCCAAACATACATGAACACGTGAAGCTGTCTCATTCTGAATCAGACCCTTGGGTTCATCAAAGTCAGACAGGCTCTCCAGGGTCTCAGGCAGGGGTCTTTTACATCACCTACTTACCTGGTCCTTTTAACTAGAGATGCCGGGATTGAACCTGGGACCTTCTGCATGCCAAGCAGATGCTCTACCACTGAGCCACAGCCTCTCACCAGAACATGAAGCTGCCTTATACTGAATCAGACCTTTAATCCATCAAAGTCTGCCAGGCAGTGGGTCTCTAGAGTCTCAGGCAGAGGTCTTTCACATCACCTACCTGCCTAGTCCCTTTAACTGGAGATGCCGGAGATTGAACTTGGGACCTCCTGCATGCCGAGCAGAGGCTCTACCACTGAGCCACAGCCCCTCCTCTTTAATCACCTTAGCCAGCTCTGAGCTCCCTGGCAACCATGTGGAAAATGGACATTTCCCCCCCCCCCCCGCAAGCAGATTTCACTACCAGATGTTATAAAGGGGGAAAGGACGATATGAGGGAGGGGGGATTCGAGCCCCAGACCCAAAGAGCCACAGCCCCTCCCCCAACTTTGCATTTCAGGCAACTAGACGTATCGCTTCATTTTATTTGTTGGCCTTCATTGGATCAACCAGCCCCAGGGGTCTCACCTGAAGCAGAAGCAGCCCCAGGACCAGCGGTCCTCCAGGAAAAGGTTGACGGCCAAGAACAGGATCGCCATGGCGACGGGGTCGTTGAAGAGACGCAGGACGAAGATGGAGTGGATGCGATAGGAAGCGCAGCACATGAAGAAGAAAACGTACGGGGGCACCTGAGGACAGAGGGGGCCATGAACAACCAGACCCGTCTCCAGGGAAGCTCTATCTGCTGAGGGGGTGCGAGTCCTGTTCCGCAGGTGCACACCTGCCAACTATACTTATGTGATGCAGGGGCAGGTTAACTGTTTTTCCCAGAGGCAGGGCCCAGGAGTTGTGTAGAGTGAAGACATTTGGGTGGGGAAGCTGATGAAGTGAGCTTTGACTCTCAAAAGCTCCTACCCTGAAAACCTTGATGGTCTCTTGTTGCTACTGGACTCAAACCTAGAAACCAGAATTTACAAACAAGGAAAATGAGAATACATAAAAGCCCAGAATTTCAGCATCTCTCCTTAGGGCAGAGGTCAGCCTTTTTTTCTGATACGCTTTTGTCAAATGCCACCTGCACTGATGGTGCTGACCAAAATAAGAAATCAAGACCTAAGCAATGAGCCTTCCCTGAATTCCTGCCCTTCCACCCTCACCCACACCCCCTTGATCTCTTGGCTCTAACCTCCCCCTTCGGGACATGCTTAGCTGGGGGCTCCTGCTTGTGGCAGGAGAAGAAATTGTCATTCACGCATCCTTTGGATGTCACACTCAGCTACTGACCTTATTGGTTCGGCTGTAGATGCGGAAAACAAGCAGCAGTGTGGCGAGGTACAAGGCGGCAAAGAGGTACTGGGCCAGGCGGATGTTGGTGCCGCGGCTGGTGGCGTAGTAGAGGCCCAGGAAGATGTAAACAAAGCCAGCTGGGTAACTGCAAAGAGAGAGAAAAATGAGTGCATTCAAAAGGAAGGGGAAAGCCACTGCTCACCACCCCAAGAATCAGGCTTGGGAGGAGGGACACCCACCCCAATCCCACCCAGGTCGGGGGCCATGGCCCAGTGATAGAGCATCTGCTTGGCATGCAGAAGGCCCCAGGTTCAATCCCCGGCACCTCCCGTTAAAAGGATCAGGTAGTAGGTGGTGCAAAAGAACTCAGCCTGAGACTCTGGAGAGCGGCTGCCAGTCTGAGTAGGCAATCGTGACTTTGATGGACCAAAGGTCTGATTCAGTATCAGGTAGTTTCTTGTGTCCAGCCCATAGCCTTTGGAAAGCCTCGTGGTTACTGGCACTCACACAAGGGGTCCTGTGTCCCCCTTCAGCTGGGTGTAATCCAGGGTCCCATTGACGACACCCTCTACCTCATCCATGTAAGCTTTCCAATCGATCTCGGTATCTAGAGGGAGAAGCACAGGAGAAGTCTTGTCAGGGATGCTCTAGGCCAGGGGTGTCAAACATAAGGCCAGGGGTGTCAAACATAAGGCCTGTGGGCCGGATCCACTTCCTTGAGACTGCTTCTTTGAGACTGCTTCTGATCGCGGATGATCTATTTGACCTTCAGGGCTATAACCTCTGATAGGGCCGTCCCCGGGCCCCAATTACACCTCTCCATTCACCCCCGTTAATCAAGAACGACAACCCTCTTCCTGCCACTTCTTCTGATGCTTTGCTGTTACGGCTCCTGGCTCTTGGGCCATAATACCCCCACAGATCTTTTAAAAACCTGGAGGTTTTTAAGCAGAGGCTAGATGGCCATCTGTCTGCCATGCTGGTTCTATGACCTTAGGCAGATCATGAGAGAGAGGGCTTCTTGGCCATCTTCTGGGCATGGAGTATGGGTCACTGGGTGTGTGCGGGGAGGTAGTTGTGAATTTCCTGCATTGTGCAGGGGGTTGGACTAGATGACCCTGGTGGTGCCTTCCAACTCTATGATTCTAGAAGGCAGCTTCACATGCTTTACTATTCAACCCTGGCACTGAGCATATGTTCCTAGCGCAATTCTTGGCTCAAATTAAGTAATAAGCATTGCCCACAAGACCAGAACCACCCCATATCTCATAGGGGCCAGAGCAACTAGTGCCATTTCCATTCCAAGCCACAGTGATTCCACACATCCCCAGCACCCTTGTCCTCAAGATGTGCTAATGCGCGTCATCCCTC
Source organism: Euleptes europaea (assembly GCF_029931775.1). Lineage (NCBI taxonomy): Eukaryota > Metazoa > Chordata > Lepidosauria > Squamata > Sphaerodactylidae > Euleptes > Euleptes europaea. The sequence continues at coordinate 10,291,186 of NC_079316.1, forward strand.
TACCCACCCAACATTGGAACCCCCCAACCACAGTCCACCCTACCTTTCATCTCCCCCCCCCCCAGGACTCCACGGTTCCCAGTCCTACTTTCCCCTTGATTGTTGCCGACCTCCAGGTGGAAAGGAAAAAATGTGCAAAGCACCAGAGGTTACAAGGCATTGATCTAATAACCTGTAGCTAGTCCAAAATTTTACAAAACAGTAGTAATAACAAAGGTTCAAATACATTGCAACACATGTACTTCTCTTGAAATTACAACCAATTTCAATGCTACAGAGATCGGTTCTCCTGGAAATAAGACACGATGGGTAGCCATGTCAGTCTGCCTGTAGCAGTAGAAAAGAGCAATAGCCCAGTAGCACCTTAAAGAGAGCCAGCATGGTGTAGTGGTTAAGAGCAGTGGCTTGGAGCAGTGGACTCTTCTCTGGAGAACTGGGTTTGTTTCCCCACTCCTCCACATGAGCGGCGGAGGCTAATCTGGTGAACTGGGTTTGTTTCCCCACTCCTCCACAGGAGACCAGCTGGGTAACCTTGGGCTAGTCACAGCTCTCTCAATCCCACCTACCTCACAGGGTGTCTATTGTGGGGAGGGGAAAGGAAGGCGATTGTAAGCGGGTTTGATTCTTTCTTAAGTGGTAGAGAAAGTCGGCATATAGAAACCAACTCTTCTTCTTCAAGACTAACAAAGTTTCTGGCAGGGTAGGAGCTTTTGTGAGCCATCAGAAGTGAGCTATGGCTCACCAAAGCTCACTCCCTGCCAGAAACTTTGTTAAGTCTTTAATGTGCTACTGGACTCTTGGCTCTCTTTCACCTCTTTCAAATAAGGGTCTCTACGGTCTGTTTTGGTCGCATTATGAGAAGACAAGAGTCACTGGAAAAGTCACAGTGGGTAGCCGTGTTAGTCTGTCTGCAGTAGTAGAAAAGAGCAAGAGTCCAGTAGCACCTTAAAGACTAACAAAAATATTTTCTCTTGCTCTTTTCTACTACTGGAAAAGTCAGTCATGCTAGGAAAAGTTGAATGCAGCAGGAAAAGAGGAAGACCCAACAGGAGATGGATTGACTCAATCAAGGAAACCACGGGCCTCAATTTGCAAGACCTGAGCAAGGCTGTCAAAGACAAGACATTTTGGAGGACTTTGACGCACAGGGTCGCCATGAGTTGGAAGCGACCTGACGGCACTTCACACACACACGCTAGGGTCTTCCATAGCCGTGTTAGTCTGTCTGCAGTAGTAGAAAAGGGCAAGAGTCCAGTAGCACCTTAAAGACTAACAAAAATATTTTCTGGCAGGGGATGAGCTTTCGTGAGCCACAGCTCAGTTCTTCAGATACAGCTAGAATGTGAATCCATCTGTCTTTAAGTAGAGGAGAGTGAATTCAGACAAGCATTAGTATGTAAATGTTAACAGTATGTAAATGTGAATAGCAGGCTTGATGGGATTAGGTCTGGTATGCAGAAGAGTCTGTGATGTCCAGGGGAGAGATGGGTGGCTCATTACCAATGCTGATTTCTCCACACCCATCTCTTCCCTGGACATCAGTCTCTTCTGCATCCCACACCTAATCCCATCACGCCTGCTATTCACATTGACATACTGTTCACATTTACATACTAATGCTTGTCTGAATTCACTCTCGTCCTCCACTTAAAAGACAGATAGATTCACATTCTAGCTGTATCGGAAGAAGGGAGCTGTGGCTCACGAAAGCTCATCCCCTGCCAGAAAATATTTTTGTTCGTCTTTAAGGTGCTACCGGACTCTTGCTCTTTTCTACTCCTGCAGATCTGAAGATGGGAGCTGTGGCTCACGAAAGCTCATCCCCTGCCAGAAAATATTCATGTTAGTTTTTAAGGTGCTACTGGACTCTTGCTCTTTTCCACTAACACTAGGGTCTGTAGGTGAAGCCCCCCCAACTCCCCCTTCCCCAGTCCCCCGCCCCCAAACCTCCCGCGATCTGCCAGGCGGGCTCAGCCCCCGCCCGCCCCCCCCCGGGCCCGGGCACTCACACGCCACCCGCTGAATGACCCACTGGTTGACCCCCACCTCCGCCAGGCAGAGGCAGGCGGCCACCAGCGGCGTGTAGTGGGGCTCCAGCAGCACCAGGCGCTTCTCCTGCCAGGCCCGCCGCAGGCCCTGCCGCAGCAAGGGCGGCCCCGGCCCCGCCAGCCCCGCCGCCCCCTTCCGCCGCAGCCCGGGCCCCGGAGCCATCGCCTCGCCCGCCCCGCACGGCCTGACAGCCGGAAGCAGCAGCCAAAGGCCTCCCCCGCGCCCGCGCGCGCCCCGCGCCGACCGTTCCGGGTCCCGCCCGGCCCTACCCGATGACGTGGAGGCCGGGGATTGGCTGGCAGGCCCCGGAAGTGGGCGCGCCTTTTAAAAAAAACACATCAACGGCTTTTCCTCGCGGCCCCGTTGGCCGTTGATGCCCGGGAGGTTCTGCCTTGGATTTGCCGCTCTGTAGATGCGCGTTTTCCCCTGTCCGGATTCTCACAACTCTGCACGGTGTGTGTGTGGGGGTGCTTATTGTGGGCCATTTATGCAGAGAACGCTAATCTGGTGAACCGGGCTGGTTTTGAAGTGCCCCGGGTGTCTTATAGAGTCCAATGAAGACAACGAGGAGGAGGTTAAAATGAGCAACAGTTCGTGGTTTGGTTCTTGTAGGCTATCCGGGCTGTGTGACCGTGGTCTTGGTATTTTCTTTCCTGACGTTTCGCCAGCAGCTGTGGCCGACATCTGCAGAGGAGTCACACTGAAGGACAGTCTCTCTCAGTGTCAAGTGTGTAGGAAGAGTCAGAGAGGGGTTGGGTTTGAGCTGAGTCCTGTCCTGCAGAAGTAATGTGCTAATCATTAAGAATGAATAAGGCTTGGCTTCCTGCCCTGAAAAACCTCCAGACTAACAAAGGCTACAGTCAACAATAGCCATGCAGATTAGCTTTGGAGTTCACACATTACCAGATCATTTCAGGATACAACGCTTCCATATTAACATACCACACTCTCATTAGTACATTATCTTGATACTTACAGGACAATGATTAGCACATTACGTCTGCAGGACAGGACTCAGCTCAAACCCAACCCCTCTCTGACTCTTCCTACACACTTGACACTGAGAGACACTGTCCTTCAGTGTTTCTCCTCTGAAGATGCCTGCCACAGCTGCTGGCGAAACGTCAGGAAAGAAAATACCAAGACCACGGTTACACAGCCCGGATAACCTACAAGAACCAATGAACTCTGACCGTGAAAGCCTTCGACAATAGTTCGTTATTTAGCTGAACACAGACCCTGGGGGTGAAATGACCCACAAATAAGAGGCAGAGTTACTCAGCCCAGAAACAAAGGAAAGTCAGGATCATTTATGCATTCATGGTTAACTGGTGGAACTCCCTGCCCCAGGATGTGGGGATGGCTGCCTCATGGAGGAGAGGGCTTCCCCCTGGCTACTAGTGAAGTGCCCCGGTTGTCTTATAGAGTCCAATGAAGATAACTAGGAGGAGGTTAAAATAAGCAACAGTTCTTTATTTAGCTAAACAGAGACCCTGGGGGTGAAATAACCCACAAATAAGAGGCAGAGTTACCTGAGAAACAAAGGAAAGTCAGGATCATTTATGCATTCATGGTTAACTGGTGGAACTCCCTGCCCCAGGATGTGGGGATGGCTGCCTACTCGGGAGGCTTGAAGAGGGGAGTGGACGTGCTCATGGAGGAGAGGGCTACCCATGGCTACTAGTGAAGTGCCCTGGTTGTCTTAAAGAGTCCAATGAAGACAACGAGGAGGAGGTTAAAAAGAGCAACAGTTCTTGATTTCGCTAAACACAGACCTGGGGGTGAAATAACCCATGAATAAGATGCAGAGTTGCTCACCCCAGAAACAAAGGAAAGTCAGTATCATTTATGCATTCATGGTTAACTGGCGGAACTCCCTGCCCCAGGATGTGGGGATGGCTGCCTACTTGGGAGGCTTGAAGAGGGGAGTGGAAGTGCTCATGGAGGAGAGGGCTACCAATGGCTACTAGTGAAGTGCCCCGGTTGTCTTATAGAGTCCAATGAAGACAACTAGGAGGAGGTTAAAATAAGCAACAGTTCTTTATTTAGCTAAACAGAGACCCTGGGGGTGAAATAACCCACTAATAAGAGGCAGAGTTACTCACCCGAGAAACAAAGGAAAGTCAGTATCATTTATGCATTCGCATGGGGCAGGCCCATGGCTGCTGACAAGCAGATTGATACGCAAAAGCACCAATGCACATTAGGTGTCTACTTCACTCTAATTAGCATAGCCATAGATATTGGTCGAAGGCTGTCTCTAAGCATGTGCTAGGTCTTGTGATCTTAGTAACTAGAAACCACATTCCTAAAGATGAAGGTAATTCAGAGCTCTCTACTGGTGAAAGGCCGTACCAGGCACAGAGAGCATGATTTGTTGGTTCATGGCTCCCGGATGCCAACTTCCCCAAAGCTTCCATGTGTGTGCGTATGAATACATAGTGTTCTAAACCAGGCCTTATATCTGGGCATTACAGTTTCCCCACTCCTCCACATGAAGCCAGCTGGGTGACCTTGGGCTAGTCACAGTTTTCTTAGAGCTCTCTCAGCTCCACCTACCCAGGGCCGGATTTAGGTTTGATGAGGCCCTAAGCTGTGGAAGGTAATGGGGCCCTTTATAGGTCCAGCTGTCCTTTGTCAACAACAAATTGTCGCTGTTTTTTGTGTTGAATATATGCTATATGGTAATTTATATATAGAAATGAGAAAACAGACAGCAAGGTAGACTTTCTCTGAATGTGGAGGATCCACTTAAGTATTTTGGCTTAGTAGTTTGTGATAATCTTTTCCCCTTTCTGTAAATGTATTTAGATAGCAAGGGAAGTCTGTTGCTGGGCAGGATAACTGCGCGTGAAGGCAGTGGGTGAAATGTCATGGAGTGTCAGAGTGAACAATAAACAATGATAGGAGAAACTGGATGAAACTGCAACTGTACTGAGTTGCCTTTCTGTCTGTAATACAATCAGATATGCATAACTTGTTGATGTATCGTCATAACTTGAATTTGGATAAATATCTCTTCCCCAGTATAATCGGGACTGAGAGATTTCTGCCCATTAGGGCCTCTGAGTCAGCAGCTGCAAATAAACGGTTTTTCTTGATAACGGTCTTGGGTCTCTCTCCCCCTGAACCCCCGTTTACCACATCAAAACCAGTGATATTTTAGGGAGCAGGCTAGCAGGCAGGGCCCATTACTTACATCATAGGAACCTTCACAACACAAAATTGCTGTATGTAGGTTTTATTTTATTTGTTTTTATCTTATATTTTGGAAATGTACACCCAGGGGTTTTTTTCCCTTTAAATTTTTTGGGGGCCCCCAAGAGAGTGGGGCCCTAAGCTACAGCTTGTTTAGCTTATACGTCCATCCGGCACTGCACCTACCTCACAGGGTGCCTGCTGTGGGCAGGGGAAGGGAAGGTGATTGGAAGCCGGTTTGATTCTTCCTTAAGTGGTAGAGAAAGTCGGCATAAAAAACCAACTCTTCTTCATTATACCCCTCTGAGATCACTGGGGTGTGTGTGGGGGTTTTTTTTTTTTATTTCCTGCATTGGTTTTTGAATTTCCTGCATTGTGTGGATTCAGTTGTTTGAATTTCCTGCATTGTGTGGATTCAATTGTTTGAATTTCCTGCAGTGTGTGGAGGTAGTTGTGGATTTCCTGCATTGTGTGAATTTCCTGCAGTGTGTGGAGGTAGTTGTGGATTTCCTGCATTGTGTGAATTTCCTGCAGTGTGTGGAGGTAGTTGTGGATTTCCTGCATTGTGTGAATTTCCTGCAGTGTGTGGAGGTAGTTGTGGATTTCCTGCATTGTGTGAATTTCCTGCAGTGTGTGGAGGTAGTTGTGGATTTCCTGCATTGTGCAGGGGGTTGGACTAGATGACCCTGGTGGTCCCCTTCCCACTCTAGGATTCTAAACTCCTCCCTCCTCCGCCTCCACGTCCAAAATCTCCAGGCATTCTCCAGTGCAGAGGTGGCAACCCCGGCCCCCTTTCAGCCGGCACGGGAGGCAGCTTAGGAGAGGGGTTTTGGTTGCCCGGGGGGAAGCTGTCGCCTTCGCACCGGCCTCCACCCCGGAAGCTCCACGTGGTTGGTCTGGCCGCACGTGGGCGGAGATGGGGGAGGCTGCGGGGCGGCGGCGGCCGGACTCCAACGCCCGGTACCGGGACCGGAGCTTCTGGGAATCGCGCTACGGGGACGAGGGGGCCGCCCCCACCGAATGGTTCGGGGGCTTGGGGTGTTTCCGCCCGCAGCTGGAGGCGGAGCTGAGCCCCACGGATCGGATCCTGGTGCTGGGTGAGTGGGCGCCCCCCCCCCGGCTGCCTCCCCGGGGGTGGGGGTGGGGGGTCGGCAGGGACGGTGGTCCGCGCCCCTTGCCCGAGCCCCGTGTTCTCGTCCTGTCCGCTTTTGCCTTTGCATCTGTCCGGTTGCATGAACGCTTGAAGCTGCCTTAAACTGAATCAGACCATCAAGGTCCATCAACGTCTGTATTGTCTACTCTGACCGGCAGCGGCTCTCCAGGGTCTCAGGCAGGGGTCTTTCACATCACCTCCTTGCCTGGTCCCTTTAACTGGAGATGCCGGGGACTGAACCTGGGACCTTTTGCATGCCAAGCAGATGCTCTACCACTGAGCCACGGCCTCTCTCCATGGCTCTCCAGGGTCTCAGGCAGAGGTCTTTCACATCACCCACTCTCCTAGTCCCTTTAATTGGAGATGCCGGGGACTGAACCTGGGACCGTCTGCATGCCAAGCAGATGCTCTACCACTGAGCCTTCCTCTCCATGGCTCTCCAGGGTCTCAGGCAGAGAAAGGTCTTTCACGTCGCCTACCTGCCTAGAGCCTTTCACTGGACATGCCAGGGACTGAACCTGGGACCTTTTGCATGCCAAGCAGATGCTCTGCCGCTGAGCCACGGCCTCTCTCCATGGCTCTCCAGGGTCTCAGGGGTCTTTCACATCACCTACTCTCCTAGTCCCTTTAATTGGAGGTGCCAGGGATTGACCTGGGACCATCTGCATGCCAAGCAGATTCTCTGCCTCTGTGCCACTTCCCATCTCCTAGCCCTGCCACTCGTGGCCGATTTGGGTTGGGCTTCCAACCTCCAGGTGGTGGCTGGAGATCTCCCGTTATTACAACTGACCTCCAGCCAATATAAGGTTGCCAACCTCCAGGTAATACGGTAGCAGAAGATTTCCTGCTATTACAGGACGTACTAAAACTAGGAACTAGGAACATCTGAGGGGGATGACAGCCCCTGGGACCCCGAGAAGTGTTCTGGGGTGGAGATGACAGCCCCTGGGACCCCCAGAAGTGTTCTAGGGTGGGGATGACAGCCCCTGGGACCCCCAGAAGTGTTCTGAAGGGGGGATGACAGCCCCTGGGACCCTATCTACGGTGGCCAGCGCTTAGTGGCTGGAGCCTTGGGAGGCTGAGGAGCAGCAGCTGGCCAGCTCCCATTGGGTCTCCAGTGCAAGATGGGAGGTCAAATGGGAGTGCTTTGGCATTGCAGCGCTGGCAGCTCTCAGCCAGCATCACAGACAGCTGAATGCAGGTGGAGCTGTCTTTTTTTGGTCCCTTCCTGACAGCCTTCCCCTCCCGGGGCCACCCCCACTAGTCCGAGGGTTCCAGGTTTGGCCCCCATGTGCAGCTGACCCCCAACTCCCCCAGGACTCGGGCCGCCATGACATGTTGGTCTTCTGCAGCCGCACAGGCGCCACCACTGCCCCTCATCCATTCCTCATGGGGTCTGGCTGTCTTCCGAGCTTGGACATCCCACGCAAATGAAGCTGGGATCCCCGGGGCCTGAAGGGGTTGGGAACTGGGAACTCCAGCCGACAGAGATCAGTACACCTGGATAAAAGGGCCGCTTTGTCAATTGGACTTTATGGCGTTGAAGTCCCTCCCCTCTCCAAACCCTGACCTCCTCGGGCTCCACCCCCAAAATCTCCAGGTATTTTTCCAGTCCGGAGCTGGTAACCCTACCTTGGGGACAAATGTCCAGGAAGGCTGCCCTGCCCGGCTGCCTCCGTTTTCTCGGCGAGGCTGGTCAAAGCGCAAAGAATATTTATTTAATTCATTTTCCGCCACCTTTCTCCCCTTTGGGTACCCAAAGAGGCTTACATTGTTCCACTTTCTTCTGTTTTATCCTCCCAACAACCCCATGAGGTAGGATAGGCTGAGATAGTATGACTGGCCCAAAGTAGGGTCACCAATCTCCAGGTGGTGGCTGGAGATCTGTTATTACAACTGATTTGCAGGCAACAGAGATCAGCTCACCTGAAGAAATTGCAGTTTTGGAAGGTGGACTCTCTGGCATTATACCCGATTGAAGTCCCCACCCTCCTTAGGCTCCAGCCCCCAAATCTCTAGGTATATCATAACCTGTAGTTGGCAACCCTAGCCCAAAGTCACCCAGCGAGCTTCCATGGTACAAGTGGTGATTTGAACCTGGGTCTCCCAGATACTAGGCCAACACTCTTAATCACTCCACCACACTAGCAGTAGTTTCTGTGGTACAAAGTCCTTGTACACTTGTGACTAGTTGTACACAGTTAATCTGTGGAACTCCCTGCCCCGGGATGTGGTGACGGCTGCCAACTTGGAAGGCTTTAAGAGGAGAGTCAGATCCAGGATCAGATGAGCAGGCCTATTGTATTAGGTGCTGTGGAACACAGGCAGGATGGTGCTACTGTAGTCATCTTGTTTGTGGGCTTCCTGGAGGTACCTGGTTGGCCACTGTGTGAACAGACTGCTGGACTTGATGGACCTTGGTCTGATCCAGCAGGGCCTTTCTTATGTTCTTACGACTAGCAGATAAGTGCATGGATCCTGGGGAAAGCAGGGTTTGGGGAGGAGAGGGACCTCAGCAGGATACAATGCCATAGAGTCCACCCTCTGAAGCAGCCATTTTCTCCAGGGGAACTGATCTCTACGGTCTGAATTTTACTGTAATTCCAGGAGATCTCCAGGTCTGACCTGGAGTCTGGCAACCCTAATTCCACCTTTCCTCCCAAGGAGCCCAGGATATTGTATGTGGTTCATCTTTTTTCTCTGTTCCTTCATTTCCTCCCATAACAGCCCTTTGAGAGAGGTAATTTATGTATTCATTTATTTAAAAGGTAAAGGTCCCCTGTGCAAGCACCGGGTCATTACTGACCCATGGGATGACGTCACATCCCGACCTTTACTAGGCAGACTTTGTTTATGGGGTGGTGTGCCATTGCCTTCCCCAGTCATCTTCCCTTTACCCCCAGCAAGCTGGGTACTCATTAAGGATGGAAGGATGAGTCAACCTTGAGGATGGCCATCTGAAACCTTTGCATATTTATATTCTGGTTTTCTCTGGGGAGGCACAAAGCTAACAGTGTGTGTGTTGTGTGCCATGAAGAGCCTTCCAACTCACAGTGACCCCATGAATCAAAGTTCTCCAAAATGTCCTATCGTTAACAGCCATGCTCAGGTCTTGCAAACTGAGGGCCGTTGCTTCCTTTATAGAGTCAATCCATCTCATGTTGGGTCTTCCTCTTTTCCTGCTGCCTTCAACTTTTCTTAGCATTATGATCTTTTCCAGTGACTCTTGTCTTCTCATAATGTGACCTAAGTACGACAACCTCAGTTCAGTCATTGAGCTTCTACAGACAGTTCAGCTTTCAGCTGTGGACTCTAATCTGGAGAACCGGGTTTGATTCCCCACTCCTCCACTTGAGAGGTGGATGCTAATCTGGCAACCCCCTCGAGGCCTGATCTGACTAACCCAGGAAGGGTAGGGCTACCATTGGCTGCTAGCCGTATAGCTACACCCTGAACCACCGACTTCCTCTTAACAATGCTGAAATAATCTGAACAAGCTTGCTGTGTCCTTTGAGCCAGACTAACAGTGCAATCCTAACAATGCTCTCCTGGGAGTAAGCCCTCTTGAATAGACCTAAGAAGAAGAGGAGTTGGTTTTTATATGCTGACTTTCTCTACTACTTAAGGGAGAATCAAACCGGCTTTCAATCACCTTCCCTTCCCCTCCCCACAACAGACACCCTGTGAGGTAGGTGGGGCTGAGAGAGCTTGAAGAGAACTATGGCTAACCCAAGGTAACCCATCTGGCTTCATGTGTAGGAGTGGGGAAACAAATCCAGTTCACCAGATTAGCCTCCGCCGCTCACGTGAAGGAGCGGGGTATCAAACCCGGTTCTCCAGATCAGAGTCCTCTGCTCCAAACTACCGCTCTTAACCACTACACCACGCAGGATTGTGAGCATACCTGCAAAGGACGGTGCCGTACACAATGGAGTATTGTACATTAGTCATAAAAATGCCCTGACCTGGATGCCCCAGGCCAACCTGATCTCATCAGATCTCAGAAGCTAAGCAGGGCTCGGTCTTGGTTAGTAATTGGATGGGAGACCTCCAAGGAATGTGTGTGTGTTAACTGCTGTCAAGTCGCTTCCGACTCATGGCGACCCTATGAATGAAAGTCCTCCAAAATGTCCTATCTTTGACAGCCGTGCTCAGATCTTGCAAATTGAAGGCTGTGGCTTCCTTTATTGAGTCAATCCATCTCTTGTTGGGTCTTCCTCTTTTCCTGCTGCCCTCAACTTTTCCTAGCATGACTGTCTTTTCCAGTAACTCTTGTCGTCTCATGACGTGACCAAAATACGACAGCCTCAGTTTAATCATTTTAGCTTCTAGGGTCAGTTCAGGCATGATTTGATCTATAACCCACTGATTTGTTTTTTTGGCAGTCCACGGAATCCGTAACACTCTCCTTCAACACCACATTTCAAAGGAATCCATTTTCTTCCTATCAGCTTTCTTCACTGTCCAGCTTTCCACACCCATACATAGTGATAGGGAATATGATGGCATGAATTAATCTAGTCTTGGTGGCCAGTGACACATCCTTACACTTCAGAATCATTTCTAGCTTTTTCATGGCTGCCCTTCCCAGTCTCAATCTCCTTCTGATTTCTTGGCTGCAGTCTCCCTTTTGGTTGATGGTGGAGCCAAGGAATAGAAAGTCTTGAACAATTTCAATGTCCTCATTGTCAACCTTAAAGTTGTGTAATTCTCCTGTAGTCATTACTTTTGTTTTCTTGATGTTCAGCTGTAGTCCTGCTTTGGCACTTTCTCTTTTAACTTTCAGTAGTAGTCGTTTCAAATCTTCACTATTTTCTGCCAATAATGTAGTGTCATCAGCATATCTCAAATTAATGTTCCTCCCTCCAATTTTCACTCCACCTTCATCTAAATCTAATCCGTCTTTCCTAATTATATGTTCTGCATATAGATTGAAGAGATAGGGAGATAAAATACAGGGTCATTATGCTGGGGAAGGTAATGATAAAACCACCTCTGTTAAGTCTCTTGCCTTGAAAACATTACAGGGTTGCCATGAGTCAGTGGGGACTTTTGACAGCACTTCAAATACTCACAAACACACAGAATCCAAAGAATGTTGTGCTGTCACCATCAAGCCACTACGGGGCAGGCATCACTGCCGGACACTTTTCATTATGTGTTATCATGTCCGTTGTATAGTGAGCCTTGAGCCAAATTTTTGGATGGACTTTTGAAGGGAGTAATTTTCTGCTCTGAATTCGATAAATTGATTATTAATATTTTTACTTTCTGACTCCGATTCGCATGTCGCCCTCAGAACATCTCAATTTGCTATTGCGGCCGGGAAGATCAGAGGTCTGGAAGCCATTAAGAAAAATTCTGACTAGGAAAGCAAATGAGGGTGACCTTTGTTTGAACAGAGATTGTGTACAAAACAGTTTTATCCGGGCAATGTATATCGATGCAATTTTATCCTTTTCAGATACCATTTTCGGCTTTTCGCACATATGTAAGGTTATTTTGTAATGGCCTACGGCTAAGCAAATCCATTCATTCATTCACTAGGGGGCAGGAGCGGCACACAGTGGTTGGTTTGAAGGTTACCGCTGGCGTGGAAGTGTTGAATGATCAGGTCTCTCCGGTCAGTGATGACGGAGACCGTTGCTATCTAGGGACGCCCCTACTAATTTGGCAACGGACAAACCTCCCTTATTGGAATCCCAATTTGCTCATTCCCCCCGCCCTGCTCCAATGCCAGTTTCAAGCTCGGTAATAATTACTCAGGTCTCTGCGTAGCTTCTCGGCTAGCAAGGAGGTGTTTGGGGGAAGCAAGCAGTTGCTGTGGTCGAAGCACCTCAAGGATAAAAGCAAAGGTGTGCTGTGGGAGGGGGGATCGAGCGGCAGCTGCTGTCCCGCCAGGTGTGGACAGGGCGGCAGGTTTCCCTGTGGGATTCTGGACTCGTTGGGCATCGGGGCGTTGACAGACAGCTACTTCCTTGCCTTGGCAAGCAGCTCAGAGTGCCGGGTCTCAGAGGCGCACTTTGTGTTCTGTAGCTAGAAACCTAGCGTGTGCAATCTGGATGGATTGCAGGAATGGGCTGTGCTTTCAGGGCAAGCACAAGACTTACCTTTGCATCGTTCTGTCTTCCGTGAGCTGGGTTTTGAAATAGCATTTTGATTATTTTGGGAAGGTGGCAGGGAAAAACATGGAGCCGGGGCCATGGTTTCTTCACAACCATTAGGACGAAGCACATAAACACACATGAAGCTGCCTTACACCGAATCAGACCATCAAGGTCCATCCAAAGTCAGTGTTGTCTACTCAGACGGGCAGCGGCTCTCCAGGGTCTCAGGCTGAGGTCTTTCACATCACCTACTGGTCTGGTCCCTTTAACTGGAGGTGCCAGGGTTTGAACCTGCGACCTTCTGCATGCCAAGCAGATGCTCTACCACTGAGTACAACCCTTCCCCAAATAGTCTGCCTAGTAAACGTCGGGATGAACACATGAGGCTGCCTTATACGAATCAGACCCCCTTGGTCCATCAAAGTCAGTATTGTCTACGCAGACCGGCAGCGGCTCTCCAGGGTCTCCGGCAGGGGTCTTTCACATCAACTAACTGCCTAGTCCCTTTAACTGGGGATGCCGGGGATTGAACCTAGGACCTTCTGCATGCCAAGCAGAGGCTCTGCCTCTGAGCCACGGCCCCTCCCCATGGGTGAGGGACCCACCAAAAGCGCACCAAGGTCAGAAGAAGCGTGCCTGGAAAATACAGACACCTTAGCCTGCGAGATTGCGTGCAAGAGAAATGGCTCCCGTATAGTTTTCCTCCCTGCATTTTCTCCGTATAGGGAGGAAGGGTCATCTTGGATCACTTCCTTTCCTGTGATGCACAGAGGATGGCAAAATATTTTTTTGCAGAGGGGGAATGGGTGGGAAGGGTGAGCGCAGCAAGAACCTGTCACTCCTGCAGCAGAAAACAAGACAGCTTGTAAACACGCAAGGTGGGATTGCTTCTGGCTGTCACCAGAGGGCATTGCGGTGCCCCTAAAAATGGCTGCTCCAAGTCGCTTTATTGGTTTAATTTATTGAAAACATTTCTTTGATTTACCCCCTTTGAGGACGGCTCCTGATGGCGGTACAGCTCTTATAAATACAGAATTATTGAGCCAGCCTGCCGGTAAGAGTCTCTAGCAAACATCGGGATGCCAGCCTCCAGGGATGCCAGCCTCCAGGTGGGACCTGTGGATGGCCTGGAATTACAGCTCATCTCCAGATGACAGAGATCAGTTCCCCAGGAGAAATGGATGCTTTGGAGGGTGGACTCTAGGGCATTATACCCCACTGAGGTCACTGTCCTCCCCAGGCTCCATCCCCAATTCTCCAGGAGTTTCCCATCTTGGATCCGGCAACTCTACCCCCCCCCCGCCCCCCATCTCCTGCCAGTGACCGGGGGGACCTAATGTCTTCCTTATGTCTGGGGAGTTCTGTTTTCTTGGCACAGCCCTTGGGATACTTATTTTATACTCCTGAGAATAGAAGGCGGGTCTAGGGACCATTTGGGGTATTTATTTACTCCATTTATGCCCCACCTTTCTCCCCAGCGAGGATCCAATGCGGTTTATATAATTCTCCTCTCCTCCATTTTATTCTTACAACAGCCCTGTGAGGTGGGCTAGGCTGACAGTGTGTGACTGGCCCAAGGTCACCCGGGACGCTTCCATGGCAGAGTGGCGATTTGAACCTGGTTCTCCCAGATATGAGTCTGATGCTCAAACCACCGCTCTGCACTGGCTATATTGGAACAGGGTAAGGACTGTTCAGTGGCTTGGAAATCCTGTCTCCTGACTGCCAGAAACTCCACATCGAGCCGCTTCCCGAGCTAACAGGTGCAGCCGCCGTGTTTCCAAACTTCCATAGACTCTTGAGCGCTAGAAACTCACTTCTCATTTAAATGTTCTCCAATACTACCAGGCGCTCTTCTGCCCTCTTCTCCTGGCAAGATTGCTAGACAAAAGGCAAGATTCAGCTGTATAAGCATTTAGAATCATAGAGTTGGAAGGGACCACAAGGGTCATCTAGTCCAACCCCCTGCACAATGCACAGAATTCACAACTACCTACCCCCACACCCTCCAGTGACCCCTATTCCATGCCCAGAAGATGGCCAAGATGCCCTCCCTCTCATGATCTGCCTAGGGTCATAGAATTAGCATTGCTGACAGATCAACATCTAGCCTCTGCTCAAAAACCTCCAGGGAAGGCGAGCCCACCACCTCCCGAGGAAGCCTGTTCCACTGAGGAACCGCTCTAGCTGTTAGAAAGTTCTCCCTAATGTCTAGGTGGAAACTCTTTTGATTGAATTTCAACCCGTTGGTTCTGGTCTGACCTGGGGCAACAGAAAACAACTCGGCACCATCCTTTATATGACAGCCTTTCAAGTACTTGAAGATGGCTATCGTATCCCCTCTCAGTCTTCTCCTCTTCTCCTTGGGAGGGGGGACGACTCTGGCTTTTGTTTGCTGAAAAGTTAAGTTTCTAGCTCCGGCTGTTCCAGAGTTTGAAGCTTGAAAACGCAACGCTGGGAGCACATGAAGCATCTGAAGCGGAGAGGCCCCCCAGGTGTCATTGTTTTTCATCTCTTGTGATCAGAGCCCCATCTGTTAGGATTTTTCCCAGGCTGACTCAGGCTTTTCTCGTCGGCGGCTGATAGTAAGAATATCAGAGCGCAGAAGAAACTTGTCCGCCAACTCTGATTTGGCATCTGCCATGGAAATGATATGCAGATTGTTAATTGCATGTGCCTTAAATATGCACGCTCGCTTTGGCTGTGTCTGGCTCAGGTATATTTTTATATCTCTCTTAATATGTGCCTCTGTTTAAATATTTACTTCTCTCCCCCGCCACCGCCTGCCCAGCGCTTGCATCTTCCCTTATGGCTTAACCATAATCTGGCAAAGCAAGGCCCTTGATTCTTGAAAATAGTTTTAGAACAAAATTGCCAGCCCATGTTAAGGGGAGGGGCTGTGGCTCAGTGGTAGAGCATCTGCTTGGCACGCAGAAGGTCCCAGGTTCAATCCCCGGCATCTCCAGTTAAAGGGACTAGGCAAGTAGGTGATGTGGTAGACCCCTGCCTGAGACCCTGGAGAGCCACTGCCTGTCTGAGTAGACAATACAGACTTTGATGGACCGAGGGTCTGATTCAGTATAAGGCAGTTTCATGTGTTTCATGTTCTCTCCCTCCGCCCTCATGCCAGGGGGCGCGTAGCCCTTGACATTTGGGGAAATTGGCCGTTTTGGATGGCCTTCACAGCATTCAAGGCATAAAGGCAGAAGTAAGCATCTGCAGACTTTTAAGTGCCGTTTCGCACATTGTATTGCCGTGAAAAAACAATTCAGTGGGTTCTCGATCAAATCAAGCCTGAACTGACCCTAGAAGCTAAAATGACTAAACTGAGGCTGTCGTACTTTGGTCACATTACGAGAAGAGGAGAGTCACTGGAAAAGGCAATCATGTTAGGAAAAGTTGAAGGCAGCAGGAAAAGAGGAAGACCCAACAAGAGGTGGATTGACTCCATAAAGAAAGCCATGGCCCTCAGTTTGCAAGATCTGAGCAAGGCTGTTAAAGATAGGGCGTTTTGGAGGACGTAGATTCATAGGGCCGCCATGAGTCACAAGTGACTTGACGGCACTCAACACACACACACTGCCGTGAACCTGGGTTTGCCACCCAGCACGCCACCGGTCCTGGCTTGCTGAGGAGTGTTTCTATATGGCTTTCTTCCTTCCTGTGCTGAAAGCTCAGAGTTCATCTGGTTGAAGAAGGAATGAACGTGGTGTTTGGGGGCGACGTAGGCCAGAATTGGCAGCCTGGGCCTTTCTGCACATGTGGATTCATTGCATGCAACCTGATTGTCCTTTTAAAAACAACTACTACTACTACTACACGTTCCTAGTTCTCATGGCTGTGGAATAACAAAAGAAGACTGAGAGGTGATATGATAACCATCTTCAAGTACTTGAAGAGCTGTCATAGAGAGGAGGGTGTTGAGTTGTTTTCTGTTGCCCCAGAAGGTCGGACCAGAACCAACGGGTTGAAATTACATCAAAAGAGTTTCCGTCTAGACACTAGGAAGAATTTTCTAACAGAGCGGATCCTCCATGGAACTGGCTTCCTCGGGAGGTGGTGGGCTCTCCTTGCCTGGAGGCTTTTAAGCAGAGGCTAGATGGCCTTCGGTCAGCAATGCTGATTCTATGACCTTAGGCAGATGATGAGAGGGAGGGCATCTTGGCCATCTTCTGGGCGTGGAGTGGGAGTCACTGGGAGTGTGGAGGGAGGAGGTAGTTGTGAAATTCCTGCATTGTGCAGGGGGTTGGACTAGATGACCTTGATGCTCCCTTCCAACTCTATGATTCTAAGTGATCCGGACTACTGCTGAGGCTGGCAGATTTTCATAGCGTGAAAGGATGTGTGGCTAGAGCGGGCATTAGCTTCCATGAGTACCCCTGTGTGGGTTCCTAAGCCGTTTTGGGCCACTGTTTTGGGCTGGCTCCCCCCCAGGCCTCCTGTCAGCTTTCCTTGACTAATACATCAGGCTGCCCTTTCCATCCATACAGAAGTGTGGCTGAGCTCGATATTTGCAGGCCATCTGGAGGTGGGCTGCCCTTCAGTGCCTCTCTGTGTGTGGCACGCTGTGGTCTGGATTAGTGTAATTTGTTTGGGGGAGGGCCGGTTGGGTGAGCTTCGTTTTTTGTAGCGAGGGGGGGGCTGGGGGGGCGCTCTCCTAGTTCTGCACACAGCTCTGCCAGCACATGATGTTGCATTGGGTTTATTTAAAACACTTCTATCCTTTGTTAAGGAATTCGCAAGATGGCTTCCGGCAGCACCGAAAGAAGCGAAAGAGAATCCGTATAGAAAATGTCGTGAGATACAGCCACTGAAAACACCAAGCCCAGAAAAGGCGACCGAGAAAACAGAAGGGTTGGTTTTTATACCCCGGTTTTCTCTACCTCTAAGGAGCCTCAAACTGGCTTACAATCGTTTTCCCATCCTCTCCCCACAACGGACACCTTGATGTTGCACCATAAATTTGTACAGGGGCATTGGAATCATAGAGTTGGAAGGGACCACCAGGGTCATCTAGTCCAACCCCCTGCACAATGCAGGCAATTCACAACTACCTCCCCCCACACACACACCCAGTGGCCCCTACTCCACGCCAAGGTGCCCTCCCTCTCATGATCTGCCGAAAGTCATAGAATCAGCATTGCTGACAGATGGCCATCTAACCTCTTCTTAAAAGCCTCCAGGGAAGGGGAGCTCACCACCTCCCGAGGAAGCCTGTTCCCCTGAGGAACCGCTCTAACTGTCAGGAAGTTCTTCTTAATGTCTAGACGGAAACTCTTTTGATTTAATTTCAACCTGTTGGTTCTGGTCCAACCTTCTGGGGCAACAGAAAGCAACCCGGCACCCTCCTCTCTATGACAGCCCTTCAAGTACTTGAAGATGGTTCTCATACCCCCTCTCAGTCTTCTCCTCTTAAGGCTAAACATACCCATATCGGCTGTTCCATTTTCAGTCCCTTTCCTAATAATCCCCAACCCTGCGAGGTTGCTTTTGGATGAGCGAGGGTGTCCAGTTTATGGTCACTCAGCGAGCTTCCATGGCAGAGTAGGATTTGAACCTGGGTCTACCAGAGCCTAGTCCAACACCTTATCACCCCAGCCAGCATGGTGTAGTGGTTAAGAGCGATGGTTTGGAGCAGTGGACTCTGATCTGGAGAACTGGGTTTTGATTCCCCACTCCTCCACATGAGCAGCGGTCGCTAATATGGTGAACTGGAATTGTTTCCCCACTCCTCCACACGAAGCCAGCTGGGTGACCTTGGGCTAGTCACAGCTCTCTCAGCCTCACCTATCTCACAGTGTGTCTGTTGTGGGGAAAAGAAGGGAAGGTGATTGTAAGCCAGTTTGATTCTTCCTTAAGTGGTAAAGGCATATAAAAACCAACTCTTCTGGTGTAGTGGTTAAGAGCAGTGGTTTGGAGCAGTGGACTCTGATCTTGAGAACCAGGTTTGATTCCCTGCTCCTCCACATGAGTAGTGGAGGCTAATTTGGTGAACTGGATTTGTTTCCCCGCTCTTCCACATGAAGCCTGACCTTGGGCTAGTCACAGTTCTCTTAGAGCTCTCTCAGTCCCACCTACCTCACAGGGTGTCTGTTGTGGGGAGGGGAGGGGAAGGCGATTGTCAGCCGGTTTGATTCCTCCTTAAGCGGTAGAGAAAGTCAGCATATAAAAACCAACTCTTGTTTTTCTTTTTCTTCTCATGGTCGGACCCACCAAATATCAGAGCTGGCGTGAAGCGTGCAGGAGAGGACAGGTTTCACCATCCTCTGTGGGGGGCGGGGGGACTCGCTGATTTCCAGCATCCAATGTGGAGCGCCTTAATTGGGAAAACTCGGCTCGCTGATACCAGCTGAGGACAGCTCTGTCCCTGGAAAGCCAGGCCGGTTATGCAATCTCGGGCTGCGGCGGGTCCCCCGCCCCTCTGCCTCTCTGTTAGCTCGCAAGTTCCCCGTTCCTGCCTGGCCTCACATGGTATGCCTCTCTGCTGCTCCTTCGGACCTTCCTCGCTGCAACTTCCCTCCGCCCGAATTGTGACTCCCAAATTAACAGAATCCGGGCTGATGGGTTGGGAAAGTGCCGGCCGGGGAGAAGAGGGACCCTAAGCCGGCGCTAATCCCACCTGATGCTTCCTCTCTCCGATCTAGCCGCTGCCGTAGCTTTTAACCTGGTAGTTCCTTAATCTGATATCGGGGGAGAGAGAGGCTTGCGTTTCCAGGCAGGTTTGGGATTAACCGGCTCTAATCGCCTGATCCTGTTAGAGGGATCCGTCCGCCTGATATGTGATTAACGGCTGCCACGTTTCTGTTTTGCTGGGAAATGGAACGGGGGATTGAGGACTGGGGGAAGAGTCGTAAGGATGGGTGGCGGGGTCTTGTGGGACTGGGGCGACTCCTCTCCTGTTAGAAAGAAAGAGTTGGTTCTTAGACGCCGACTTTCTCTTACCACTTAAGGCAGAATCAAACCGGCTTACGATCGCCTTCCCCTCCCCACAACCGACACACGGTGAGGTAGGTGGGGCGGAGAGAGTGTGACTAGCCCAAGGTCACCCAGCTGGTTTCGTGTGCAGGAGTGGGGAAACCAATCGGGTTCACTGGATTAGAGTCTGCCACTCGTGTGGAGGAGTGGGGAATCGAACCCGGTTCTCCAGATCGGAGTCCACCGCTCCAAACCACCTCTCTTAACCACGACACCACGCTGGTGGGCGGAGCCACAAAATGGCAGTCTCAATATGGCTGCTGGATGAAGTGGGGCCAGCCACAAAAGAGCTCTTACACATTCAGCCAATCAGAAGCCTTGCTTTAAAAAAAAAATTCTTCATTTAGTATATCAGCATAAAAACAACATCCAATACTAAATAGTAATAATAATAATAAAAAAAACCCAAGTAGTATCACTAATTTGACGGTAGAATGACTACCCCCTCTCCCTCTTCCATCTAGAAATAGATTGTATAAACTTTTGCTAACAGAGTTAATCCCGATATTATTTTTAACCTGTTATTATCCTATACAATATTATTAAATCAATACCTAATATAAAATTGATACAAAGTACAAATAAGGGATTAGGTCAAAGAATATCCTTTCAATGATCCCATTGAAAATTGTTTTTCACAATAAATTCTCCAAGCCTCCCATTCCCCCAAAATCAGAAGCCTTGCTGAGCACCGCCTGGCCCCACCCACTTTCTAAAAGCTCTTGGGTGGTCTCACCCATGAAATCCAGGTTCCCTTTGTTAGGGGCGATGGTGAGCTGCTTTGAGGCTCCTTAAAGGTAGAGAAAAGCGGGGTAAAACAACCAACTCTTCTCCTCCTCCTCCTTCTCTAAGGCGATACTGGACTCAAATCTAGCTGCCCAACTGTTCAAGGATCTGAAAGAGGATGAAGTCTTCATAGGGGGTGAGAACCTCGGGCACCATGTTGGGGATCCCTGGCCTATGGCATAGTTCCCCGAGGTTCTCACCCCCTATGAAGACTTCATCCTCTTTCAGATCCTTGAACAGTTGGGCAACTAGATTTGAGTCCAGTATCGCCTTAGAGAAGGAGGAGGAGGAGAAGAGTTGGTTGTTATACC
The DNA here is from genome assembly GCF_029931775.1 of Euleptes europaea. NCBI lineage: Eukaryota > Metazoa > Chordata > Lepidosauria > Squamata > Sphaerodactylidae > Euleptes > Euleptes europaea. The sequence goes on from NC_079316.1 coordinate 10,311,765, forward strand.
CCTCTTTTCTCTACCTTTAAGGAGTCTCAAAGCAGCTTACAATCGCCTTCCCTTCCCCTCCCCACAACAAACACCTTGTGAGGTAGGGGGGACTGAGAGAGTTCTGAGAGAACTGTGAACGGCCCAACGTCACCCAACAGGCTTCATGTGGAGGAGTGGGGAATCCAACCCGGTTCTCCAGATTAGAGTCCACCGCTCTTAACCACTACACCTCGCAGGCTCTCAGACCAAAAACAGTTTCAGGGTGTAAGCTTTCGAGAGTCAAAGCTCCTTTCATCAGAAACATTCAGGATGCCCACACTTTGGGATGGTGCCAAACCCCTCCCCAACGCTTATTTGATTCACCGTGTCCAAGTTCCTGTCTGCCTTCATAAGGGCTAGAAACTTAAGTGGATAGGGGGCTGAATCTCTGAGCTTAGTTCTGCATGGGATGAGATGCTCATTCATTGCATCTGAAAAGGCGCTATAAAACTGGTCTCCCTGCTTGAGTTGCCAGGTCCGTCTTCGCCACCAGCGGGAGGTTTTGGGAGCGGAGCCTGAGGAGGGCGGGTTTTGGGGAGGGACTTCAATGCCATAGAGTCTAATTGCCAAAGCAGCCATTTTCTCCAGGTGAACTGATCTCTGTCGGCTGGAGATCAGTTGTAACCGCAGGGGAGCTCCAGCTACTGCCTGGAGGTTGGCAACCCTACTCCCTGCGGCTAATTTCATGCTGTGTTTTGCGGGTGGGGGGGTGGCTCAAAATCCTGGGGTGCTGGAGAGACTGCCGAAGTGGCCCCTTCTCGAGCGGGAGGGTCCTACTGTCTTCCTTCCACCGCCGGGCGCGTAAAATGCCAAACTTGACGCGAAAGTAATTAACGTGCCTTTTGCAACCCGCTCATTAAGTGCTGCTTCAACTCTAATTAAGTTAATTGTGATCCGCGGCACCCGCTCGGCCCCGTTTCCTCCCTTCCCCCCAGCCTGGATCTTCCCGATTCAGAAAACTACAGAGCGGTTGGCAGGGCGGGTTCCTAGAACTGCCCGCTTTGGAGCGCCGGTGCCAGGAAAGGGGAGAGTCCGTGCCTGCCTGGAAGCGAGACGCAAAAATCCTAGCTTTAAGTGTATGCTCAGAGGCACTGTGTATCAAGACAGAAACCAGGCCAGCGCCCCTTTTGACGCCTGAGGCTGTTTCCTCTGAGTTGAGCTTTTTAAAAAAGTCTTTGAGAATAACAGTACTGCCTTCTTTTATTTCACTTCCTTTATACCCCACCTTATTCATGGAGGAGAGGGCTCTCCATGGCTACTACTCAAAATGGATACTAGTCATGATGCACACCTGTTCTCTCCAGGATCAGAGGAGCAGGCCTATTATCTTAGGTGCTGTGGAGCACAGGGAGGACAATGCTGCTGCAGTTGTCTTGTTTGTGGGCTTCCTAGAGGCACCTGGTTGGCCACTGTGGGAACAGACTGCTGGACTTGATGGGCCTGGGTCTGATCCAACATGGCCTTTCTTATGTTCTTGAAAGCCCTTGCGGTGGGAGTCTGACTAGTATTCATGTGGACTAGTAGCCATGGATAGCACTATCCTCCATCAAGGGAGGGGCTGTGGCTCAGTGGTAGAGCATCTGCTTGGCATGCAGAAGGTCCCAGGCTCAATCCCCGGCATCTCCAGCTAAAGGGACTAGGCAGGTAGGTGATATGAAAGACCCTTGCCTGAGACCCTGGAGGTAGCTTCATGTGTTCAGTGCTGCGGCTGTTGTCTTGTTTGTGGGCTTCCTAGAGGCACCCGGTTGGCCACTGTGTGAACAGACTGCTGGACTTTATGGACCTTGGTCTGACCCAGCATGGCCCTTTCTAATGTTCGGAAGTTCCCAGGTTCAATCCCCAGCATATCTAGGGTTTTTTAAAAAATAAATAAATAAAGGATCAGGTAGGAGATGATGTGAAAGAACTTCTTCTTGAGACCCTGGAGAGCCGCTGCCAGTCTGAGTAGACAATAAAAGGTAAAGGTCCCCTGTGCAGGGCACCGAGTCATTCTTGACCCATGGGGTGATGTCACATCCCGATGTTTTCTAGGCAGACTTTGTTTTGCGGGGTGATTTGCCAGTGCCTGCCCCAGTCATCTTCCCTTTACCCCCAGCAAGCTGGGTACTCATTTTACCGACCTCGGAAGGATGGGAGGCTGAGTCGACCTTGAGCCTGCTATCTGAAACCGACTTCCGTCGGGATCGAACTCAGGTCGTGAGCAGAGCTTGGACGAATAGACAATACTGACCTTTAATGGACCAAGGGTCTGATTCAGTATAAGGCAGCTTTGTGTGTGTCTTCCCACCCCCCCACCTCCAGGTATATTGGAAATGGCTCTTTGGGTTGTAAGCATAACCCGGCGCTGTGTCTCTTTGCAGGTTGTGGGAACAGCGCTTTGAGTTACGACCTCTACCAGCTGGGCTATATGGACATCACCAGCATGGACTACTCCGCCGCGTGCATCACAAGCATGCGAGATTACTACGCCCACTGCCCAGGGCTCCAGTGGGCAGTAATGGATGCCCAGGCCTTGGCATTCCGGGACGGGAGCTTTGACGTGGTCTTGGAGAAAGGCACTCTGGATTCCATGATGGTGGGAGAGACGGATCCCTGGCACGTGTCTCAGGAGGCCAGAACACTCCTGGACCGGGTTTTGGCAGAGGTGAGCAGGAAGGCGTCTGTCACGGCTTGGGTTAGAGTAGGTGGTCACCAGCCGTGGCCACGTGTGGCTACCTGAACCTCTGGTGGCTTCTTCAATGGCAATGCTTGCATTGTGTCCCCTCTCTCTTGCTGCTTAGAATTGTTTATAAAACGATGCATGGTGTGGAGAGGGAGAAGCGCGGGGCCATCTGCTGAAGCTGGAGGGTGAGAGATTCAAAACAGATAAAAGGAAGTATTTCTTCACACAGTGCATAGTTAAACGGTGGAACTCCCTGCCCCAGGATGTGGTGAGGGCTGCCAGCTTGGAAGGCTTAATGAGGGGAGTGGACGTGTTCATGGAGAAGAGGGCTATCCATGGCTACTAGTCAAAATGGATACTAGTCATGATGCATATCCATTATCTCCAGGATCAGAGGAGCAGGCCTGTCATATTAGGTGCTATGGAAGACAGGCAGGATAATGTTGCTGCAGTCGTCTTGTTTGTGAGCTTCCTGGAGGCGCCTGGCTGGCCACCGTGTGAACAGACTGCTGGACTTGATGGGCCTCGGTCTGATCCAACATGGTCTTTCTTTTGTTCTTGAAAGCCCTTGCGGTGGGAGTCTGACTAGTATTCATGTGGACTAGTAGCCATGGATAGCACTATCCTCCATCAAGGGAGCAGGCCTGTCATATTAGGTGCTATGGAAGACAGGCAGGAGAATGCTGCTGCAGTCGTCTTATTTGTGGGCTTCCTGGAGGCGCCTGGCTGGCCACCGTGTGAACGGACTGCTGGACTTGATGGGCCTTGGTCTGATCCAGCATGGTTTTTCTTATGTTCTCTTTGTCTTTACTTCCACCATTTTACAGAACAAAACCAGTGTGAGGCAGAGCCGTGCAGGATCCTCTGCCTCTTCACCAGGTAGCATCTAACCAGGTTGAATCCCGGCGCGCCCTCAGCCGAATCCAAATCGGTTCCCTCCGTGGTTGAGGCAGGGAGTTCTGCACCGCTTTTGGCAGGGTGGGGGGATGCTTGCCTCCAGAAGTTAGGCGCTGGAACGGCTTGGGAGGGATGAATGGGCGACGAAGATCTTGTGAAAGAGGAAGGGGTCCGGGCCGTTGGGATGCATTCCCCCCCCCCAAGCTCCTTTCCGGCATATAGTAAGAAAGCACCAGCTGCAGGAGGAGCTCGGGGAACATGCTGTCTTTGCCTCCCCCTAAAGTTGAACTCTCCGGAGCTGCGTGCATTTTAAGTGGTGAGGTTCCTTTTCATTCCCCTTCACCCAAAACAAAACAAAAAGCACACCAGCCTGCATCTCACCCCGTTGCCGTGGCAACACCTCCCCGCCCCAAACCGCCATCTGCGAAGCATCCCTGCATCTAGGCAGTAAAATCCCCTTTTTTTGTGTTGCCTGGTTAAGGGCGCAGCCCCAGGGAAAGGGGGCCAACAGCATTTCTGGGGGATCGGCAGCTGGGACGGGCAGCGGGGGGCTCAGAGCTGGCACCGTCCCCGCCAACTAGAGCAACTGTCCTATGGGGAGCGGTTAAGGTGCTTAGGGCTGTTTAGCTTGGAAAGAAGGCGGCTGAGGGGAGACATGATAGAGGTCTATAAAATTATGCATGGTTTGGGGAGAGTGGACAGGGAGACGTTTTTCTCCCTCTCCCATAATACTAGAACATGGGGTCATCTGCTAAAACGGAAGGGCGAGAGATTCAAAACAGATGAAAGGAAGTATTTTTTTCACACAGCGCATAGTCAAATTGTGGAACTCCCTGCCCCAGGATGTGGTGATGGCTGCCAGCTTGGAGGGCTTTAAGAGGGGAGTGGACATATTCATGGAGGAGAGGGATATGTATGGCTGTTAGTTAGAATGGATACTAGTCATGCTGCATACCTGTTCTCTCTAGTGTCAGAGGGGCATGCCTATTATTTTGGGTGCGGAGGAACACAGGCAGGATGGTGCTGCTGCAGTCTTCTTGTTTGTGGCTTCCTAAAGGCACCCGGTTGGCCACTGTGTGAACAGACTGCTGGACTTGATGGGCCTGGGTCTGATCCAGCAAGGCCTTTCTTATTTATTATGGAGGATGGGGCTATCCATGGCTACTAGTTAAAATGGATACTAGTCATGATGCACACCTATTCTCTCCAGGATCAGAGGAGCAGGCCTATTATTTTGGGTGCGGAGGAACACAGGCAGGATGCTGCTGCTGCAGTCGTCTTTGTTGGTGGGCTTCCTAGAGGCCCCTGGTTGGCCACTGTGTGAACAGACTGCTGGACCTGATGGGCCTTGGTCTGACCCAGCATGGCTTCTCTTATGTTCTTAACATAGGGAGGATGGTGCTGCTGCAGTCGTCTTGTTTGTGGGCTTCCAAGAGGCCCCTGGTTGGCCACCGTGTGAACAGACTGCTGGACTTGATGGGCCTTGGTCTGACCCAGCATGGCTTCTCTTATGTTCTTCTGTTCTAACTGGGCCTGGGCCACTTGCCTGGGAAGGGCTATACCGCATGGATTCTTCTCCCCCCCCCCAGTTTCTCGACCCCCCTTCCCAGTTCCATCTTATTACTCAGTTATTCTCCCCCCCCCCCGCCACCGCCCAATACAAACACTCCCCGGTCAGTGAGTTCTCCCCGTTTCCATGGTAACGCTCATCAGTATTGGCCCAAGCGTTGCCATGGGGACAGGTAATGCCTCCAGGCAGCTATTAATTGGTGTGAGATGTCCAAGCCAGCAGGATCTCTATTGAGCTTCGTGGGGTGTGTGTGTGTGGGGGGGGGCTTGGGGAAGCTTCTCTGTTCCACCCTGAAACACCCCCCCCGCATTTCTGCTTTGCCCTCTTTCTCTTTCCAGCCCCCCTATTTGGGGGAGATGGAGGGCTCTGCTCCCACTCCAGCGGTCTCGGCGGCTTTGGGGAATGGGACCCTTGGTTAAGGGGACCTCCACCCTAGGCTCCATTTCCCTGCTTGACTGCTTTCGGTGGGCACGCTTCCATGGGTCGTCCCCTCTCCATATGGCATGCCGCCCCCCCCCCCGGAGTCAAGATTTAGGCTTGCCACCCTCCAGGTGGGGCCTGGAGATCTGCCAGAATTACAACTGATCTCCGGACTACAGAGATCAGTTCCCCTGGAGAAATTGGCTGCTTTGGAGGGTGGGGCTGTGGCACAGTGGTAGAGCATCTGCTTGGCATGCAGAAGGTCCCTGGTTCAATCCCCGGCATCTCCAGTTAAAGGGACTAGGCGAGTAGGTGATGTGAAAGACTTCAACCTGAGACCCTGGAGAGCCGCTGCCAGTCTGAGTAGACAATACTGACTTTGATGGACCAAGGGTCGGATTCAGTAGAAGGCAGGTTCATGTGTTCATATGTGACTTTATGGGATTGTACCACGCTGAGGTCCCTTCCTTCTGCAAACCCCATTCTGCCCAGGCGCCACCTCTGAATTTTGAGGCATTTCCCAGCTCAGAGTTGGCAACGCTAACAAGAAGAAGAGTTGGTTTTTATATGCCAACTTTCTCTACCACTTAAGGGAGACTCAAACCAGCTTACAATCACCTTCCCCTCCCCAGAACAGACACCCTGTGAGGTAGGTGGGGCGGAGAGAGTGTGACTAGCCCAAGGTCACCCTGCTGTCTTCATGTGCAGGAGTGGGGAAACCAGCCCAGTTCACCAGAGTAGCCTCCGCTGCTCATGTGGAGGAGCGGGGAATCCAACCCGGTTTTCCAGATCAGACTCCACTGCTCCAAAGAGGAAGGACAGCATCCCCTGAAGACTGTCCCAGGAACAACATCTTAATTTCCTCCTTTCTCTCTGTCTCCTCCCCCCCCCCCCCGCCATTCAGTTTCCAGCTGGCAAAGTCCCCTGCCGCTGCCTCCAGGCAACGGTGTTTCCTGTCCTATTAACTGAAGGCGGCCTGAGGAGAAGAGGCGGCCATGTTGGATCCTTGGGGGGCGCTTTGGCCAATTTGGCTTTTGCCTCTTTGTGAAACTTGGTGCTGTGGAACGCAGGCAGGATCAATGCTGCTGCAGTCGTCTTGCTTGTGGGCTTCCTGGAGGCACCCGGTTGGCCACCGTGTGAACAGACTGCTGGACTTGATGGGCCTCGGTCTGATCCATCATGGCCTTTCTTATGTTCTTATGAGAGACCCAGGTTCGAATCCCCATTCTCTCATGTTGATGAGAGAACTAGCTTGTTCTCTGTTGATGTCATGTTGATGAGGGAACTAGCTTGTTCTCTGTTGCTCCAGAGACTAGGATTTAAACTAATAGAAAAGTGATTCCACCTAAACATTAGGAGGAACTTTCTGACGGTGAGGGCTGTTCGACGGTGGAATGCGCTGCCTCGGAGGGTGGTGGAGTCCCTGTCTATGGGGGTCTTTAAGCAGAGGCTGGATGGCCATCTGTCGGGAGTGCTTTGATTGTGGGATCCTGCATGGCGGGGGGAGGGTTGGGGGTCACTGGGGATGTGGGGGGAGGTAGTTGTTAATTTCCTGCATTGGGCAGGGGGTTGGACTAGATGACCCTGGTGGTCCCTTCCAACTCTATGATTCTGTCATGGAAGCACCTATTGTAACAGGCCTGCTCCTCTGATCCTGGAGAGAATAGGTATGCATCATGACTAGTATCCATTTTGACTAGTAGCCATAGATAGCCCTCTCCTCCATGAACATGTCCACTCCCCTCTTAAAGCCTTCCAAGTTGGCAGCCATCACCACATCCTGGGGCAGGGAGTTCCACAATTTGAATCTCTCACCTTCCAGCTTCAGCAGATGACCCCATCGTTCTAGTATTACGAGAGAGGGAGAAAAGCTTCTCCCTGTCCACTCTCTCCATACCATGCCTCATTTTACAGACCTCTATCATGTCTCCCTTTAACCGCCTTCTTTCCAAACTAAACACCCCTAAGCGTTTTAATTGTGCATTGTGTGAAAAACTCCTTCATTTCCATTGTGTGAAAAACTCCTTCCTTTTCTCTCTCCGGCCACTCGCTTTTCTAACAATGAGGACTAGAAACATGCTTTGAAAAGTAATAAATGGGAGACGGGGATTCTTATCACGCCGCATCTTGCGCAAGAGTGCGAGGGGTGAAAAAAGGTCCCCTCTGAAGTTCCACGTGGAGCGCAAACAGCCCCAAAAGCAGGTGTGGGGAAACAGGAAGCATCCCCAGAGCCCTGGGATCAAGTGAGGATAAGAGGGTATGAAAGCCAGAAGGAGGGAGGGAGGGAGAGAAAGAGAGAAAAAGAGAGCCTCTGCCAAAGGCAGACTGTGCATGCCAAGGAGGGTTTCACAAATCCACACATCAGAGAAAGTCCAATTACGTCTTCCACTCTACAACAAAAAAACCCAGCAGGACCGTGAAGATCGGTGGGAATGACAAACGGCAGGCTTAAGAGGCGAGCAAAGGGGAGGGGGGAACTGGTACCCGGGCTGGCCGAAGGGAGGGCATTGGGAAGACAGAGATTGCGTTTTGCTTTGGAGCTGTTCCTTGATAGCCTTCAGACAGTCAGGCGATGGAGACCAGGAGCTGAGGTGGCTAGAAGATGGGGGGGAGCAGCCGGGGACAAAACGCAGCAGGAGGCTGGGAAAACACTATGGCAACGCGGAGGCCCCAAAAGGAGTCGAGAAACAGACGCTGCATTTGACCTTTCAGCAGTGTGGTGCCCCCCCCCCCCCCTCACTTTGCCCGAGTGACATCTCACAGGGGCTAGAATGATGGACCGAGTCCCTGGATCTTTCCTCTTTCAATCACCTTTCCCAGAAACAAAACCCTCCCCAGAACGGTTCCCATCAAACACAGAGGGCCGGAGAAGAAAAGGTACGGGGAAGAAAACAGCTGCAGCTGTCTGGTTCTGAACGCAAACTTCGGCATCCTGAGAAATCTGGGCTTCCGTTTTAAGGAGAAAGGCTCTGGGGTTTGGCTACGAAATGCCCCCAACCCAGTTTCAGTGTACACAGGAAGTACCGTGGAGCGCCAAAAAGACAGATCAGTGGGTTCTAGATCAAATCGAGCTTCACAACCCTTTCTCCTGCACAATACCAGCCCTTGGGAGGGGGTCACCCACAGCCAGCGTGGTGTAGTGATTAAGAGCGATGGTTTGGAGCGGTGGACTCTGATCTGGAGAACCGGGTTCATCTCCTGCCTTGAAATCTTGGAAGCTGAGCAGGGTTGGCCCTGGTTAGTACTTGGACGGGAGACCACCAAGGTCAGTCCAGGGTGGCTATGCAGAGGCAGGCAATGGCAAACCGCCTCTGTTTGCCTCTTGCCTTGAAAACCCTACAGGCTTGCCTTAAGTCGCCTGCGACTTAATAGCACTTTCCACCAAGTCTGGATGGCCCAGGCCAGCCTGATCTTGCCAGATCTCGGAAGCTAAGCAGGGTCGGCTCTGGTTGGTATTTGGATAGGAGACCACCAAGGAAGTCCAGGGTTGCTCCGCAGAGGCAGGCGATGGCGAACCACCTCTGTTTGTGTCTAGCCTGGAAAACCTAGGGGGTCACCATAAGTCAGCTGCCACTTGAAAGTGCTTTCCTCCACCACACAAATGCCATTGAGACTCTTCACTTATCAAGGGAACATGTAATGATTTAAGAAGAGGCTAGATGGCCACCTGTCAGCCATGCTGATTCTATGACCTTAAGCAGATGACGAGAGGGAGGGCATGTTGGGCATCTTTTGGGCATGGAGTAGGGGTGTGTGGGGGGGAAGGTGGTTGTGAATTTCCTGCATTGTGCAGGGGGTGGGACTAGATGACCCTGGTGATCCATTCCAACTCTTTGATTCTGTGATAGTAGTTTGTCCTATGCTAGGGCTGGTTGCAGTGGATGCAAATGTCCACCCAGCAGAATGCATTTTGGGAGCCAGTGTGGTGTAGTGGTTGAGAGCAGTGGCCTCTAATCTGGAGAACCGGGTTCGATTCCCCACTCCTACACAGGAAGCCAGCTGGGTGACCTTGGGCTAGTCACAGTTCTCTCCGAACTCTCTCAACCCCACCTACCTCACAAGGTGTCTGTTGTGGGGAGAGGAAGGGAAGGAGATTGTAAGCCAGATTGATTCTCCTTAAAAGGCAGAGAAAGTCGTCATATAAAAACCTATTCTTCTTCTTTCTTTTGGCTCCCGCAGGGTAAGGCTGGCAGGCCCTAGAAGGGACCCCAAATCCTGGCATTGTGACCCTCGACAGGTGGTGTGGCCTTATGAGCTCGGGTGACATCAGGGCCAGTCCCTTCCCAGGGCTGGAGCGTCTCCCTCCTTCCCCGATTCCTCTCCCCCAGCTGTAGAAATCCACGCGCTCCTTTTCTCCTCCCGAGCCCCATTCAAAGTGGACTGTTCCCCGCCTCTTGCTACAGGCTGTTCTGGTTAACCGGTGAGTCATGAGAAAGAAAGGGCATCCATTCCCCACCTGTCACGGGGTGTGGGGGCTGGGCCGCCGAATGCGGGGGTGTTTCCCAGATCTGCGGGTGCGGGGAGGGAAGGATCCGAGTGAGCCCGGCGCTGGCCGCCAAGGCCCGGCGGCTGAGTTAACATGCCAAGCACGCCGGCCCTGGCCGTAAATGCCTTTGACTTTGGATAAAGCCAAGCAAGAAAATTGATGTTCTTTTCCATCCTATTAGCGGCAGCTTAGTTCCAGAGAGGAGAAAATGATGATTAAAAGGGTCAAGCCCGCTCGGCTTCAAACAAGCCGTACCTTGGACACAGCGTCTCTTTAAGATCTTGGCTCGGGAATGTCCTGAAGGGAGGAGGACGGGCTGCGCATCTAGAAGGGAGGTTGCCATGCAAACTGGGAAGATGGGTAGCGGGGGGTGGGAGGGTTCTGGGATTACTGTGTGTTCCCCTCCCCAAAAGAGAGATTTAAAGGCCAGATTATTGCTTGAAATTATGTACAGGAAGGGGCTGAAGCTCTGTGGCTGAACACATGCTTTGCTTGTCGAATGCCCCCTGTTCAGTCTCTGGCACCTCCCCAGTTAAAAAGGGTCTCGGGCTGCAGTGCCAGGAAAGAGACCACCGGGAGCCATTGGCCCAGGGAGGAGAAAAAGAACTGGTTTTTATATGCCAACTTTCTCTATCTTTTAAGGGGAATAAAACCGTCTTACGATCTCCTTCCCTTCCCCTCCCCACAACAGACACCCTGTGAGGTAGGTGGGGCTGAGAGAGCTGTGACTAGCCTAAGGTCACCCAGCTGGCTTCATGTGGAGGAGTGGAGGAGCATGCCGAATATATTAGGTGCTGTGAAACACAGGCAGGATGGTGCTGCTGCAGCCGTCTTGTTTGTGGGCTTCCTAGAGGCACCTGGTTGGCCACTGTGTGAACAGACTGCTGGACTTGATGGGCCTTGGTCTGATCCAGCAGGGCTTTTCTTATGTTCTTTAACTATGCATTGTGTGAAGATATACTTCCTTTTATCTGTTTTGAATCTCTCACCCTCCAACTTTAGCAGATGACCCCGTTCTCTAGAATTCTGAGAGAGAGAGAGAAAAGCTTCTCCCTGATCCCTCTCTCCATACCATGCATAATTTTATAGGAAGGGGAATGGTGAGAGCTTCGAGACCTTTCCCACAGGAGTCAAAACCTTGGTGCCCTTGTGAAAACAGATGTCCATTTACAGCATGTAAAAGCAGATGGTGCGTGGTTTTCTATCTCACCATGAGAACTAGTGACACGAAGCTTGTGCCTTTCGGGTTCTGCTTTTAGAGATCGAAGCGGGTGTGGATGGTGTGTGTGAGATTCCCCCCCATCTCCCCCCCCCAAAAAAAACAGACGCAATCCCAGCCCAACAAAGTCATATGTAACATTGCCCTTCATTTCTTCTAGGTCAGTGTGGTGTAGTGGTTAAGAGTGGTGGTGTGGAGCTGTGGAGTCTGATCTGGTTAACCGGGTTGGTTTCACCACTCCTACACATGAAGCAAGCTGGGTGACCTTGGGCTAGTCATACTCTCTCAGCCCCACGTACCTCACAGGGTGTCTGTTGTGGGGAGGGGAAGGGAAGGAGATTGTAAGCCGGTTTGATTCTTCCTTAAGTGGTAGAGAAAGTCAGCATATAAAAATGAACTCTTTTTCTTTACCAGTCATGATGCATACCTATTCTCTCCAGGATCAGAGGAGCATGCCTGTTATATTAGGTGCTGCAGAACACAGGCAGGAGAATGCTGCTGCAGTCGTCTTGTTTGGGGGCTTCCCAGAGGCCCTAAACAGACCACTGGACTTGATGGGCCTTGGTCCGATCCAGCATGGCTTTTCTTATGTTCTTCTTTTTCTAGGTCAGCAGAGTCTTGAAGCCCCGGGGGCGCTTCGTCTCCATCACGTTTGCCCAGCCGCACTTCCGCAAGCGCCACTACGCTCAGCCCGCCTATGGCTGGTCCACCCGCCACGTCACCTACGGCAGCGGCTTCCATTACTTTCTATACATCATGCGGAAAGGCGAGGAGCTGTCCCCTTCTGACCTGGCCCTGGGGCGGAGCCTCCACCTGCCCCTCGGGGCGCCGACCCCCGTCTGCCCTCTCCAGGACACCGAGGGGGAGAACTTTCTCTCGGCCATTGAACTGTGAGCCGCTGGCATGTCCGGAGAAGAGTTCTGACTCTTCCAAAGGAAAAGGACTCATGTGATCACGTGCTGGGTTGCTTCTGTTGGACTGCCAGAGCCAAAATTCCTCTGGGTCACTCTGGTTGATTCCTTCCTGCATATATATATGTGTGTATTTGTTTTTTGGCTTGTTCTTTTAAAAATTTCTAATGCCTTTTCTGCAGTTGGCAACAGGAGCCAATTTTCCCCTGTGGAATGGGATGGGAACGTTTTCTGCCGCCAACTCTTTTTTGTATTGAACATTTTCCTCTAGAGCTTCTCTCCTGGCATCGCAGGGCTGCACACTTGTGCGTGGAAAGGGGGTGGGGCGTTAGAATCCCTGGGATTGTTTTTAACGTTTTGGCTGTGCCATAATCTTTTTTTAAAAAAATGCTTGGTCGCCTTCAGTTATATTGGAGTGGTGCAAACTGAGCTGTATCTTCTCAACAGTCCTTGGAAAAGGGGAGGAGTGTCTCTAAAGAGGAAAATCGAGAATCTGGGGTTGCCCCTTCTGCTGTCTTGCAACTTTCAGGTGGAGAGCCAACGTGGTGTGATGGTTAAGAGCAGCGGACTCTAATCTGGTGAACCGGGTTGGTTTTCCCGCTCCTACACATGAAGTCAGCTGGATGACCTTGGGCTAGTCACAGTTCTCTCCGAACTCTCTCAGCCCCACCTACCTCACAAGGTGTCTGTTGTGGGGAGAGGAAGGGAAGGAGATTGTAAGCAGGGTTGATTCTCCTTAAAAGGTAGAGAAAATCGGCATATGAAAGCCAACTCTTCTTCTTTATCCTGCCCCTTTTCATTTCTAAATAAAGCACAGCTGGAACTGCCCAATGCAGACGTCATTTCAACTTTTCCCTTCACACGTGGTCTTGGGCGTGAAAGCAGAGGCCCCGGGCCAGTTCTGCCTGCCTGGCTCTATCGCAGTTTTCACCTGTCTGATCTGCGAGTCCTCTGGATTCCACAGACTCTGCCGCCTGAAAGCAAATTTCTGCAACTGGAATGCATTATGCAAATTAAGCACAGATACATCTGTGCGCTTTGTTCTGGTGCCATGTTTCATTTTGGTGTGTCAGAGTGGGGGAAGGAGTCGTTAGGGAGGGTGGCTATGTCAGGTGCTAGAGGAAGAAAGGGAGTGGTCGGGGAAGGTGGTATCCATACCCCTTGCCATCCATATAAGTGGTATTTTCAGGTTTCAGGCTAGGAAGGAAAGTCTTGGCCAAAACATCAGCAGGGCTGTATGTATACTGCATTTGCACAGGAGTGCAGAAAAAGCATGTGTTAATTTGGGAGGGGCTGTGGCTCAGTGGCAGAGCATCCGTTTGGCATGCAGAAGGTCCCAGGTTCTATCCCTGCCATCTCCAGTTAAAGGGACTAGGCAAGTAGGTGATGTGAAAGACCTCCGCCTGAGGTCCTGGAGAGCCACTGCCTGTCTAAGTAAACAATACTGACTTTGGTGGACCAAGGGTCTGATTCAGTAGAAGGCAGCTTCATGTGTTCCAAGAGCTTCCATTAAAAAAAATTATAGGAAGCTTCTAGCCCTCATGGGTACAAAATTATGCTTTTCAGGCGCGTGGCTAATACCTGCCATAATCCCAGAAGCAATGAGCTGTACTTGAAGATTTAATATTATTTTATCCACCGCCACCCTGTTCCTCCACGGAGCTCAGGGTAGTGTGCAAGGGCCTCCTGTCCTCCATTTTACCATCACAACAACCTTGTGAGGTAGGCTAGGCTGAGCAGGAATGATGGGAATAAAAACATAATGGAAAATATCTAGTAGAAAGGGGAGGGGCGTTTGTGCCCTCATAGATCCTTGCCCCCTCACTATGACTACCAAAAGCAGAGTGTATTGTGCAAAATAAGAGCTGTTTAATTTACAGGGTTTGCACCAGCTGCAGAATGCAGCTTTTCTTGGTCTGTGTCCTGATCTTTCTTTGATACAGAACTCTGTTTTCTTTTTAAGTGCAGAGCATTGAATAGAGGAGAGAAGCCCGGAAGCACTGGGCCGGGAAGCATTGATCTGGCAAACAGGAAGCAGTCAAGGCTGATCCAAGGGCTTCAGACAGGTTCAAAGCAGACTTTGATCGTGGGGTACCGATCAGGGTTCCAAAACAAGAAGCACGGCCAGTCCCAGAAGGCAGTTTGCAGTGAAACCCCATCCAATAGCTTCCTTTTGCAGGGGCTGGGGAGCAGTTGGACCCAGGGTAGGTAAAAGGCTTCCAGATGTGGCTCGTTCCAGCTGTGTGCTTGGGCAGAACCAAGTGATGCCTGGCTAGTTGTGACCAGTGCGGCTGGCGAGGAGGCAGAGCCGCACCCACAACGCCACCGAACCTCTGCAGAGGTCCAGGGCAGGCCGAAAAGAACGCCGCGGCGGCCTTGAAAAGGGTGTTTATGTCCCGGGGCATTCATGTGGCTACTTGTGGGCAACCCCCCTCCCCCCCTCTGCGCTTGTTCCCTCTGCTCCCTTCCGTCCACCTCCCCTCTGTTGGCTAATTCTGGAGGGCGTCCAACTCCCTGCTCTTTGTGGCTGTTAATGAAACTGCCAAAGAACCTCTGAATCATTTTAATTCTCCCCATCCATCTTTGTGGAGGAAGGAGAGGTGGCGGGATCTGAGGTTCCTCTCGTCTCTCTTGCTCTCTGATGCAGATCTCACCAAAGTGTACAGGGGAAAGGCAAAAAGAGAGAGAGAAAGCCTTCCCCCCCCCTTTTAATCCTCTGCCACAAGTAAATTGCTTTAATCCCGTTTCTGTCTCGAATAATTGGGAAGCCCAGCGCCAGGGAAGGAAAGGGCCGGGCCGGGTTCCCAGATCTCTTCTGAGTCCTCCTGTTCATCTCCATAGCGATGCTCACTTAGAAACCAGCAGATGCCCTCCTTTCCACCCCCCATGTCCTCGATGTTTCCAGATGGAATATTTTCTTCTCATTCCCGCCCCCCCCCCACGATTTAACGGGCTGTTTTTCTTTTCCCCCCTCCCCGTGCAAACAGCCACAGGGCTAACGAAGATCTTTGCAGAGTTCACAGGCTCGCGCAAACAGAAATAGTTCCCGATAAAAAAAACACAACGGGAACGGGTGGTGTTCTGCAGGCAGGCTGCACTGTGAAAGCCGAGAGTACAAAGCGACGTCTCTTTGCCCGGTTCCCGTGTCTCTCTTTTTTAAACCGGCGTTGACAAAGTTAATTGATTTTAGCACCTGCCTTTAATTGCACGTTAGAAGTGTGGGTTTTTAATAAGATCTAATCAGAGTTGCCTCCTCCTGAGAGGGTGGGCAGGGCTGTTGGAATCATCCGCTCATCTCTCTCGTTTATAGCGTGTTGCAATTATAGACGCGCTTTGATGTGCAAGACACAGATCTTAATTTTCTGCGCTTACCGTTGGAGCCTCGGCTCTCTGCGAGTAATGCCAGTTATCCGTGATCTGTGTACCTCTTGATTCTCACATTTAACATGTTGGTTAAGCAGAGGAGGCCATAATCCTCCTCGGAAATCCTCGGATCAGCGCTTGCATGTTGATGCTGTGATGGTTTGTGGAGGTTGTTGTTGTTGTTTTTTAACCTGTTTCCAGCATCTTAGTTCATAGAATAGAATCATAGAGTTGGAAGAGACCACCAGGGTCATCTAGTCCAACCCCCTGCACAATGCAGGAATTTCACAACTACCTCCCACACACACACACCCAGTGAACCCTATTCCATGCCCAGAAGATGGCCAAGATGCCCTCCCTCTCATGAACTGCCTAAGATCATAGAATCAGCATTGCTGACAGATGGCCATCTAGCTTCTGCTTCAAAACCTCCAGGGAAGGAGAGCTTTCACCTCCCGAGGAAGCCTGTTCCACTGAGGAACCTCTTTAACTGTTAGAAAATTCTTCCTAATGTCTAGACGGAAACTCTTCTAATTTAATTTTAACCCGTTGGTTCTGGCCAACCTTCTGGGGCAGCAGAAAACAACTCGGCACCATCCTCTAGATTACAGCCCTTCAAGTACTTGAAGATGGTTATCATACCCCCTCTCAGTCTTCTTCTCTTCAGGCTAAATACACCCAGCTTCTTCAAGCTTTCCTCATAGGACTTGGTCTCCAGACCCCCCACCATCTTTGTTGCCCTCCTCTGGACACGTTCCAGCTTATCTACATCTTTCTTAAATTGTGGTGCCCAAAACTGAACACAGTACTCTAGGTGAGTTCTCCGGTTCGTAAGCAATTATTCTCGGGTGGATAGAGAATCCACCTTGAGAGGACTGGGTTCAATCCGACCCCTGCTCGGGTTAATTTGGGGTCAAACCCATCACCCCTCTGTTAGTTCCCAGTCTGCAAAAGGGAAGCAGTCCTGTTCCGTTTCTTAGGCTGGATCTAAAAACGATAAAGCAACTTGCAAAATAAGGGTCAATACTTTTACAAAAGAAATCAGTGTAGAACCCTATATGTTAGTATTGTGCATCCAGATATTGGGCGAGAGGGGAAATTCCATTTTTTTTCCCACCATGTGACCACAATCGTAACAGCGTAACAACTTAAGAAAAGCCCTGCTGGATCAGACCCAGGCCCATCAAGTCCAGCAGTCTGTTCACACAGTGGCCAACCAGGTTCCTCTAGGAAGCCCATAAACAAGACGACTGCAGCAGCATTGTCCTGCTTGTGCTCCACAGCACCTAATATAATAGGCATGATCATCTGATCCTGGAGAGAATAGGGATGCACCATGGCTAGTATCCATTTTGACTAGTAGCCGTGGATAGTCCTCTCCACCATGAACATGTCCACTCCCTCTTCAAGCCTTCCAGCATCACCACATCCTGAGGCAGGGAGTTCCACCATTTAACTATGCGCTGTGTGAAGAAATACTTCCTTTTATCAGTTCTGAATCTCTCACCCTCCAGCTTCAGCAGCTGACCCCCGCGTCCAAGCCGATACTCTGCCAGGGAGCCATGGCCTCCTCCCAAATGGCGAAGGAACCCCTCTTGCCTCTCCTGAATCGAATGCCACTTTGCTTGCATGGTTGACCCTGAGTTCTAGTCTTGGTTGAGAGAGGAGAAGGGGGGGATTAGTTTCCTGTGCCCTGCAAGAGTCACCCCTCCAGAGACTGCCTGCCAAGTACTTTCTCTCACTTGACCGGAGCTTGGAAATTTCTTCAGTCCTCTGGTTAGTCATCCAGCTCTCTTTCTCTGCCTTAAGCTTTTCCGAGTGGCGGCTGCCAAGCTGATGCTCCACCGCCACAATTGGGTGCGAGCGCTCTGCCGCCCACACAGCTTTGATCAGGACGGCGATGCTCCCCGGTTTTTCTATTAGCTCTGCATTACTGGGGGGGGTGTGCACAACGATGCTTCTATGCACAGCCCCATTAGTGTCTCTCATGACCCAGATTTATCTTCTCCTTTGGGCCGAGCGGATGGAGGAAGGGAAAAAGAGGCCGTGCTTTTCAGCTGCCTCTTGGGAGTCGTTGGAGTTAATTGGGTTGGTCTCCCCCCCACCCACTACCACCCTGTGCTCTGGGGTGGGGAGAGCAACAGCACACTGAGGGTTGGCAACAGAAGCCCAGGGAGAGCTTGTTTAAAAGCAGGGGAAGAAACCTTGCCTGAGCCGAACTGTGGCATCTTTGATAGCAAGCTTGGAGATGATGAAGACGAGGAGTTGGTTTTTATACACCGACTTTCTCTACCACTTAAGGAAGATTCAACCAGCTTACAATCGCCTTCCCTTCCCCACAAAGGATACCCTGTGAGGTAGGTGGGGCTGAGAGAGAGCTAAGAGAGCTGTGACTAGTCCAGGGTCACCCAGCTGGCTTCATGTGGAAGAGTGGGAAATCAAGCCCGGTTCTCCAGATTAGAGTCCACCACTCATGTGGAGGAGTGGGGAATCACAAATCACCAAAAAAACCACACCAGGTTGGAAGAGACCACAAGGGCCATCCAGTCCAACCACCTGCCATGCAGGATCCCACAATCAAAGCGCTCCCGACAGATGGCCATCCAACCTCTCCTTAAAGACCTCCAAAGACGGGGACGAGGCAGCGCATTCCACCGTTGAACCGCCCTCACCGTCAGAAAGTTCTTCCTAATGTTTAGGTGGAATCGTTTTTCTCTTAGTTTAAATCAAACCCGGCTCACCAGATTAGAGTCCGCCGCTCATGTGGAGGAGTGGAGAAACCTGCACGCCAAGCAGGTGCTCTACCACTGAGCCACAGCCCCTCTAAGAGCAGACCCGTGTCCCGGCTATCGAGCCCTTTCCTGATTAATTGGAGATGGGTGCCGTAGGCCAGCTGAAGAGTTCCTCTCATCCGGGCAATGGGCAGAGACTGCGGTTGTTGCCATAATGTGGCGGTCAAGGATTATTCAAAGAATCTAACGGAAAAGGCTGTGAACCAGGAATGGCAACTTTACTGTGAGCGGAGGGAGCGGTCCCTGAGATCTAGAGGGGGGTTCTGAGGGGAGGGGCTGCAGCTCAGTGGCAGAGCATCTGCTCGACATGCAGAAGGTCCCAGGTTCAATCCCCGGCATCTCCAGTTAAAAGGGATGAGGCAAGTAGGTGATGTGAAAGACCTCCGCCTGAGGCCATGGAGAGGGGCTGTGGCTCAGTGGTAGAGCATCTGCTCGGCATGGAGAGGGTCCCAGGTTCAATCTCCGGCATCTCCAGTTAAAGGGACTAGGCGAGTAGGTGATGTGAAAGACCTCTGCCTGAGACCCTGGAGAGCTGCTGCCGGTCTGTGCCGACAACACTGACTTTGATGGACCTTGATGGTCTGATTCAGTTGAAGGCAGCTTCATGTGTTTGTGAGTGTAGAACTACAGCTATAATCCTGTGGTGTGGCGGTTCCAGGTTTGAATCCCCACTCTGCCATGGAAGCTCGCTGGGTGATCATGGGTCAGTACCTGGGAGTAGCCCGTCGCGGGGAGGCTGGAAGGCACTCTGTTGAAATGAGCAGCCTGGTTTGGGGCTTGAGGACCCCTCCTGATAAGTACTTTGGTGACCCCTACGAATGTAACAATGGCCTTGCTGGATCAGAGCAACCAAAGAGCCACCAAAATGATCGGGGACTGGAGCGACTGCCCTGTGAGGAGCAGTTGAAATGCTTAGGGCCATTGAACTTGGAAAGAAGGTGGTTAAGGGGAGACGTGATGGTCTATAAAATTATGCATGGTGTGGAGAGAGTGGACGGAGAAGCTTTCATCCCTCTCTCATAATACCAGAACGAGGGGTCATCTGCTGAAGCTGGAGGGACAGAAATTCAAAACAGATGAAAGGAAGTATTTCTTCACACAACACATAGTTAAATGGTGGAACTCCCTGCCCCAGGATGTGGTGGTGGCTGCCAGCTTGAAAGGCTTGAAGAGGGGAGTGGACATGTTCATGGAGGAGAGGGCTATCCATGGATACTAGTCATGATGCATTCCTAGTCTCTCCAGGATCACGTGAGCATGCCTATTCTATTAGGTGTTTTGGAACACAGGCAGGATAAATGCTGCTGCAGTCGTCTTGTTTGGGGGCTTCCTGGAGGCACCTGGTTGGCCACTGTATGAACAGACTGCTGGACTTGATGGGCCTTGGTCTGATCCAGCAGGGCCTTTCTTATGTTCTTATGCTGACTTTCTCTACCAACTAAGGAAGAATCAAACCCACTTACCAATTAAAGGAAGAATTGGTAATTCCTTACCAATTAAGGAAGAATCAAACCTTCCCTTCTCCTCACAGCAGACACCCTGTGAGGTAGGTGGGGCGGAGAGAGTTTGGAGAGAGCTGTGACTAGCCCAGGGTCACCCAGCTGGCTTCATGTGGAGGAGTGGGGAATCAAACCCGGTTCTCCAGATCAGAGTCCACCCCTCCAAACCTCCGCTCTTAACCACTACACCGTCAAAGCTGATGGTTCATTTCTAAATATGGCAGGTGCCACAGATCAGGTCTGCCTGGAATCCTCATTCATTAAACCTAGTGGACTGAGGTTAGTGAAAATGCACTTTGCCCATGTTCCGGGGTGCATTTGCTTCCTGTCTTCCAGGGCTGCGTCCTGACGCTGCAACTCAATGCGGAGAGGGAGTTTTTCCCCCTGGGCCTGCCCTATTGAAGGCCCTTCAGCAGCTGAGGCAGGACACAGCAGCTGCTCTGGTGAGCCAGAAACCCATGAAGGTCAGAGCATCTCATCCGTGCTGCGGAAATGCCTCTAGCCCCCGGCCAGAAACCTCCTCTGCCTTTATTAGCAAAAGGCCTTGTGTGTCAGCATGGTGCGTTTGCACCCTTCGAGGGTGGAGGTGGGGTTGGGGAAAGGGGGGGGCCTCAGGACTGATGGCGCGGGGTCCTTCCTCGCTTCCATTCTGGGCGCCACGGGGAACCCGCGCCAACAGGGCATCCTGTGGGCACTGCCGGAAGCCGCCACCGCCAATTTGACGGCATCCACGCGTGCTCTGCGGTGCGGCGGTCGCCTGATGGTTGATCTATTAACCGGGCTGGGTTGCTTAGAGATGAGGGAACCCTTCCACCCCCGGCCGGCCTGGGTGTTGTTCTGTGCGGCACTGCTGCCACCCCTCCCAAGCTCTCCTCTCCTTCGGCTTGCCGCTTCCCTCCCCCAGCCCTGGTCGAGAAAAGCTGTTCTAGAAGGGCACTGAGTCGTGAAGAGAGCCTCTGTGGTCCTGGGGTGGGGGAGACGCAGAAGGACGGGCGGCATGGAGCAAGATGTTTTTCCTGACTTGACCCGGCTGCGTCTGGGCCCCCGCAGGAGCGGATCGGCCATTAAGGCCACTGGGAAATGTCCTGCTGCGCCGACAGATGGGGGTCCAACCCTCCCCAGGGCCATCCCTGGCCCAAGCAAGAACGGTCCGGGCAGGCTCTTTCTCTAGGGTTGCCAACCTCCAGGTACTAGTATGAAAAAAATAGCACTAGGCTCAAGGATATATGCAAATTACAAATTTATGTGTGTGTGTATATATGTATATGTATATATATATATATATATATATATATATATATATATATATATATATATATATATATATATATACACACACACAAACTTAATTACACAAACTAACTATAAAAGTGCGTAAGCTAACACCCATGTGAATACTTCCATAACCAAATTATTTACAAAATATTTCGCACATAAACACAAATGCTTTGTTGTCTTGTCTATTATACTACTATGCGATTTCCACAGTTTTTGCAATATCAAAAAAGTGAACTGCCAAGCAATTGTTCGTGCCCAAAGGGCTAACGTTAGCAATACTTTAGGAATGAAATTCTTCTTCGCCAGAAAAAGAGGCGAAAAACGCGGAAGTACAATCCGGAAGGCGTTCCTTGCAATCCTTTCTGGCGAAGAAGAATTTCATTCCTAAAGAACAGTATTGCTAACGTTAGCCCTTTGGGCACGAACAATTGCTTACCAGTTCATTTTTTTGATATTGCAAAAACTGTGGAAATCGCATAGTAGTATAATAGACAAGACAACAAAGCATTTTTGTTTATGTAGAAAATATTTTGTAAATAATTTGGTTATGGAAGTATTCACATGGGTGTTAGCTTACACACTTTTATAGTTAGTTTGTGTAATTAAGTTTATATATATATACATAAATTTGTAATTTGCATATATCCTTGAGCCTAGTGCTATTTTTTCATACTAACTATACTTATATAGCATTGGTGTTTTTTTCCTAACCTCCAGGTACTATGCATGATTGATCAAGATAGCAGCCCGTTAGGGAGCTCCATATTAATCCTAGGCTGATGAAGCTACTTTTGTAGCGAAAACGCTGGAAAACGTCCGGACCTGCGTTACCATCTGCATCTCCATTGCCTGAAGACGAACTGAAACTGACTAGACAGTCACTCAACGTATCTTATGAACTTTCGTATCTATTTATCAGCACCGTGCTGGTTCCTTTGCTTATTGTCACTTTCCTGCTTTGTAACCTCGGTTGCTTAGCTTTGTTGTACTTCGTTTCACTTGTTATATAGTGACAGCTTTTGCTGTTTTTGCTGCTCGCATTCCATTGCCTATTGCTTTATTATTCTATATTCTTTAGCCTACTGCTGTCTTATTCGTGCCTATACTTCTTACAGCAGAGTGAGTGGTTTGCATTAACCTCTAGGTGGTGGCAGGAGATCTCCTGCTATTGCAACAGATCTCTAGCCGATAGAGATCAGTTCACCTGGCCGCTTTGGCAGTTGGACTCTATGGTGTTAAAGTCCCTCCCCAAACTCCGCCTTCCTCAGGCTCCGCCCCAAAATCCTCCCGCCGGTGGTGAAGAGGGACCTGGCCACCCTAGTCACCCAGCTGGCTTCGTGTGGGAGTGGGGAAAGAAATCCAGTTCACCAGATTAGCCTCCACCGCCCATGTGGAGGAGTGGGGGATGAAACCTTGTTCTCCAGATCAGAGTCCACCACTCCAAACCACCGCTCTTAACCACGCTGCAGAATGGTGAGTTGCGTGCCAGTTGCGCTGCCTGCTGAAAAATCCATTTTTTCCTGAAACGAAGCGATAGATTCAGCTCTGTTTCAGAAGGTAGCTGTGTCGGTCTGCAGTAAAAGAGAGAGGCTGTTTATGCTTGATAATTAGCAGCGAGTTCCAGGCTGAAGTGCCCCGCATATTTTTTTTAGTTTTTCACGCTGAACCTTCATTCAGGAAGTGACCCCAAAGCTGGCGCGTAACTGCTTCGCATTTCTTAAGAGCCCCTTTAACGTGACCGTTTATGTTTGCTCCGCCCCACCTCAAAGAATCCCCTCAAGGAAGCATGCAAAACCACAGCCAGGTGTCAGCTATGCAAACGGTGATTGCTAATGGCTATGCAAACTGAAGGAACGAAGGAGCAGGCGAGTGTGTGTGTGTGGAATTTCTCCTTTTGCATCAGGACCGTGAATAGGCATTTTAAAGGTCACATTTTTAAAAAGAGCTTTGAGCAAGCATCAAAATTGACCCTGCATAAATGGCGGTAGACATGAGTGCCATAGCCCTTTAGAGACCAACAAGATTACGGGGGTATAAGCTTTTGAGAGTCAAAACTCCCTTTGTGAGATGTCCCCAAACCCCACCCTCCTCAGGCTCCACCCTCCAAAACTCCAGGTATTTCCCAACCCGGAGCTGGCAGCCCTAGTTGCCAACCTCCAGGTGGTGGCTGGAGATCTGCTATTACAACTGATCTCCAGCCTATAGAGATCAGTTCCCCTGGAGAAAACGGCCGCTTTGGCAATTGGACTCTGTGACATTGAAGTCCCTCCCCTCCTCAAAGCCCACCCTTCTCAGGCTCCACCCCCAAAATCTCCAGGTATTTCCCAGCCCAGAGCTGGCAACCCTATATGTGTCACGTGCCCATGTGACAGAGAAACATGCAGCAAACCTTGCAATAGACTGCAATTGTATTCCATTATAAAAGCGACCTCCTGAGTCGTTAAATAAAACATTGGGAGACACAATCAAGGGATCTGCCCCTGAATGTGTCGCCTGCCCCTACATTGTTTCAGAAGAATATAATTCCAGCCCTGGATATTAAAGAAACATTAACACGGATGCACATGGGCGAGTCTTCCCGTCTAGTAAGGAACTTGCGTGGAAAATGTGCGCTTTGGCAATTGGTCTCTATGGCATTGAAGTCCCTCCTCTTCCCAAACCCCGCCCTCCTCAGGCTCTTCCAAAAATCTCCAGGTATTCCCCTACCTGGAGCTGGCAACCCTACTTGTTTGTCTCTTCAGTGCTACTGGACTTGAATCTAGATTCGGCTCTGAATTTGTCAACAGGCCTCTCCATCCCTAGTTTAAAACACAGGTGAGTTCAGTTTCTCCCACTGAGTTTGAGCGAATGTCCATTGCCCGCATTTCTGACCAGAGGCTGATTTTTAAAAGAAAAGGAAAATGGACTGAGGTTCACTAAGACTTGCCCCCTCCTGGACTAGAAACCATCCCTGTTTTTCCCCAGCATGGTGTAGTGATTAGTGTGTAAACCAGACTCTTTGGATGAGGTCTTTCACATAACCTGCTGCCTGCTCCTTTTAACTGGGGGGGATTGAACCTGGGATCTTCCTTCTGCATGCCAAGGAGATGCCCTACCACTGCCTACCACGGAGCCACGGCCCCTCCCCATCCATGGTCCACAATTTCTCTTCTCCTTTCTAAAACATATCTAAAAACTAGTGGCCACCTGTTCCAAAAGAAGGATGCTGAACTGGGAGAGTCGTATCATTTTTCTCCCTTCAGAAGGAAGCCAGCTGTGAAGGGTTAATAACAAAACTTTAAAATTAGGAAGGGGGAAAAAATCTAGGATTATCTAGCAGCTTATATACTTCAGCACAGCCACCACTGGCTTCTTATTAAAACTGGCATGAGGCAGCCGAACCTGAAATCTAGTGCATCTTGGTCTTATGCGCAACGGTATTAGAAGTCAGAGGTACAGAGTGAACCAAAATCATTCAAAAAAGAAGAACTAAAATAAGCAGGAAGTTTTTCAGAGAGAATGAATGGGGAGACAAATGTAATTTTTTAAAAAAACGCCCAAAACTCAGGTTTACAGGGGCTTAGCTATAAAAGGGAAAAAATGAAGCAAGCTATGAACATTATCCTCTTGTTTCTTTGGCTTTCATCAAAGGTCTCAATTATCAGATGCTGCCTGTTCCACAGCTCTGGGTTCCAGGTCATAGCGTAGCATCCTTGCAACTTAGAAGTCTAAGTTCTGCATCCTAAAACCAAAAGACTGTCTCTTGATCTGCAGAGGCAAACCGAAAAGACAGCTTCAAGAGCTGCCCCTGCATTTCCCTGTCTCCTCCTTAGCCCTTTAGAGATGTTGCAGTGTTAAGAAGTAGGTCCTGCATATACGTGCATACGGCTGTTTGTAAGAGCAAAACTAGACATTCGCCGGCCAACAGGGCAAATGGAGCCTCCGTAGTCATTTTGGGTCAGGAAAATGGTGCCGGGGCGAAGGCTGAAGTCTGTCTGTTTGTGCCATGCTTCGATCTGAATTGGGCCCCCGTAAGAAGTAGTAGTGTTGGTTTTTATATGCTGACTTTCTCTACCACTTAAGGGAGAATCAAACAGGCTTACAATCACCGTCCCCTCTCCTCCCCACAACAGACACCCAGTGAGGTAGGTGGGGCTGAGAGAGTTCAGAGAACTGTGACTAGCCCCAAGGTCACCCAGCTGGCTTCATGTGGAGGAGTGGGGAATCAAACCCGGTTCAACAGATTAGCATCCGCCACTCATGTGGAGGAGTGGGGAATCAAACCCAGTTCTCCAGATTAGAGTCCACCGCTCCAAACCACCTCTCTTAACCACTACACCACACTGGTTGAGGAAGTGAGTTCCCAGAGGCATGACATGTGACTGGTGGTCTAAAAGTCAGGTTGGGGAATCCGGACCTACCGTGTGAAAAATTGTAACTTCTAGTTTGGCCCTAAGAAGCCTCTCGATCCCAGTGGTAGGAGGGAACATAGGGAAAGGTTTCAGTCTCTATGCCATTTGTTCGCCTTCCAGGGCAGCTGGTTGGCCATTGTGTGAAACAGGTTGTTGGACTAGATGTACCACTGGTCTGATTCGGCAGGGCTCTTCTTGCATTCTTAACAGCCAAAACACATTCACTTTAAGAACAGAACCCAAATTCATAGATAATGTGTGGATTAAATTACACATTGGGCCATGCATGCGTTGAATGTAATGTAAGAATTACTCAACACACATGCAAAGAAAAAATCTTGTATACGCTGCACGTGAATTGTATGCTCATTCACGGTAACTTGTTTACAGAGTGTGTGTTAATTCCAACAAAAGCCCTTCAAAAAGGCCTGCACTTAAAAACATAAGAACATGAGAAAAGCCCTGCTGGATCCGACCAAGGCCCATCAAGTCCAGCAGTCTGTTCACACAGCGGCCAACCAGGTGCCTCTAGGAAGCCCACAAGCAAGACGACTGCAGCGGCATTATCTTGCCTGTGTTCCACTGCACCTAATATAATAGGCATGCTCCTCTGATCCTGGAGAGAATAGGTATGCATCATGACTAGTATTCATTTTGACTAGTAGCCATGGATAGCCCTCTCCATGAACATGTCCACTCCCCTCTTCAAGCCTTTCAAGCTGGCAGCCACCACCACATCCTGGGGCAGGGAGTTCCACCATTTAACTATGTGTCGTGTGAAGAAATACTTCCTTTCATCTGTTTTGAATTTCTGTCCCTCCAGCTTCAGCAGATGACCCCACATTCTAATATTATGAGAGAGGGAGAAAGAAGTGGGGCCAGGCCAAAGACCCCATGGTTTCCTGACCCACTGTTGACCAGATTCCCAAAGACAGGTGGGCAGTACAATTCATTTCTTCAGAAGCTAAAATGCAAGCACTACATAGATCTCAAATTCTTATGTACAAACTGGAATTCTGTCTGATAGTAACCACATTGGACTGCAGTACGTCAGCTAGGTTCAAGTCTGTTAGCACCTTAGACATCAACAAGATTTTTTTGGGGGGTACGATTAAGAGTCAAATCAAAACTCCCTTTGTCAGGTATATCTGACTAAATGAGTTTGACTCTTAGAAGCTCATGCCTCAAAAATCTTGTAGGTCTTTGAGGTTCTATTGGACTTGAATTTGGCTGGAATCTAGGTGGGCAACAAAGATGGTGAGGGGTCTGGAGACCATAAGCTGGGTATGTTTAGCCTGCAGAGGAGAAGACTGAGAGGGGGTATGAGAACCATCTTCAAGTACTTGAAGGGCTGTAATAGAGAGGAGGGGGCCGGGTTGTTTTCTGTTGCCCCAGAAGGTCAGACCAGAACCAACGGGTTGAAATTAAATCAAAAGAGTTTCCATCTAGATGTTAGGAAGAACTTTCTAACAGTTATTTATTTATTTTATTTTTTCAAATTTATAACCCGCCCTCATCCCCAGCGAACAGGGCTCAGGGCGGGTAACAACAATTAAAAACATAAATATCCAATATACTTCCTTAAATCCATAAACATTAAAACCATTAAACTCCTAATCAGATGGCCATAAAATGGATCTTCTTCTTGCGGCTGTCCTCAGTTATAGGCCTGGTGGAATAGCTCCGTTTTACAGGCCCTGCAGAATTCCTTAAGATCCCGCAGGGCCCTGATGTTACCAGGAAGACTATTCCACCAGGCCCGGGGCCAGGGCCGAAAAAGCCCTGGCCCTTGAGGACAGCCGCACATTCTTTGGGCCAGGGACCACCAGTAGATCGTAAGGCTCTCTGGGGGGCATACCAGGAGAGGCGGTCCCGCAGGTACAATGGTCCCAAACCGTGTAAGGCTTTTTTTTTTTTTTTAATTATTTTTCCAAAATTATTAATCACATAGTTTAACAATAACACAAACAGTAAAAAGTAAAAACAAATAGATAACATTGTTGAAAAAATGTATATATAATCAAGAATTGTTGGCTTCCCCTACACCTCCCTTCATCTTGTGATAAATTAGTAATCTCCTTTGCACAATATTCTAATCCTGATACTATTGTTAATATTTATTGATCTGTTTAACATTTATATTTTTCAAGGGGAAAAAAAGATTGTTAGTAATATCATATAAAGGAAAGAAAAAAGGAAATAAGAAAAGGAAGAAGAAAAGAAATAGTAAATCTCACTAATAATAAATGGATTGGTATAATAAAAAGCATTTGATTATTTCCATTAAAGATTAATTATTTTGTAAGTCCTCCATTTCTCCCAAACACTCATTTAATACATATTGTTTTTCTAGTAAATTGATATCATATATAGTTCTATTTCCATTATAACCAATCCTTTTAACCAGTTCCTTTTCGATCTTATCCAGAAGAGACACTAGACTCTTTTAAATTAGTCCCTTTGTCCGGAATTTCCAGCATTTCTTTCTTTTCCACATTAGCAGTAATCGTCGAAGAGCATCCTTGGAGATTGTTGGTAAAGTCTCTTTTGCAGATAGATAATTTCCATAGTAAATCCATGTTGCAATATCTTCCATAGTAAATCCATGTTGCAATATCTTTCATCCCAAATTCAGAAAAGAAGATCCTGACAGCCCCAGTTTTTCTACTCATTAAATCCTCCAAGCAGGTGTTGAAAAGTTCATCAAGTAGATTAAAGGGACAGAAGTAAAAATCACTCACATTCAAATCCATTGTTGTCAAATGGGCTATTGCAGATTGTTTATTGTAATTCCTCGTTTCCTTTGCAGGGTTCTTCTGTTCTTCATCTCTCTTGTCAGCTAGAGGGTCCTTTAGTATCTCCTCTGATCTCATTGTGATAATTTGGATTTTTATGTCTTTAAGATCATCTGAGATGGTGTCCAGTTTTTGATTAATAAGTTGAAATGAAGTTGGTTCTTGTAGGTTATCCGGGCTGTGTAACCGTGATCTTGGAATTTTCTTTCCTGATGTTTCGCCAGCAGCTGTGGCAGGCATCTTCAGAGGAGTAACACAGAAGGACAGTGTCTCTCAGTGTCAAGTGTGTAGGAAGAAGTCCACTCAGTCCAGTAATAGCAAACTTTTACATGGAATATTTTGAAAAGACAGCATTAGAATCGGCACCTTACAAACCTACAGTCTGGTTCAGGTTCGTAGATGATACATTTACTATTTAGAGCCATGGTGAAGAAAAATTAATGGATTTTCTAAACCATCTTAATAATATCCATCCAAACATTCAGTTTACCATGGAAAAGGAAATTGAGGGTAAACTCCCATTTCTTGATACCCTTGTCATCCGTAAAACAAACTTTCAGTTAGGTCACAAGGTCTACTCTGACCGTGAAAGGCTTCAACAATATTTTGAAATGAAGTGTTCATCAAAGCAGAGAGTTGTTCCATCTGTGTAATCAGATATTCCATGATTGCTTCTTCTGAAAATTTCTGTTGAAACTCAGTTAATAAAATCCAGGCAAATTCCAGTGTAGTAAATAACAAGGAGGTGCTGCAGGAATCAGGGTCATAGACCTTCCGTTTCTTTGTGGTCAGGAACTTGGGAAATATTTGCCAGTTACACACTAATACCACACTTCCGATTCCAAGTTCTCTGACTCTCTCGTGATGATAGATTGTTTCCGGGAAGGACGTGGCAGGAAGGTTTTGTTTAGTTAGAAAGACTACTCTTCGGGGTGGGGTGGGGGGTTTCCACTCCTCCCTCCCCCTTATACGTAGTAGTTCCTGATTGGCAACTGAAGCGTCTTTCAAAAATCTTAGTTGTTATGTCTTCCCACTGATCAAATTGATAAGATCCCTGCCAAGTTATCAGATCTTTTCTTGTTTTTAAAGAGTCATTTAAACATTGAGTGGGGAGATACGGATTCGACTGATGTATTTAGCAGTCTCCTGGGACTTCCAAATCCAGGTAAAACAAAGGAGTTCTTTTAAACTTACTCAGATTTTAGGAGAGTAGGTATTCTTGCTTCTGTATAGTTGCTAGATGGTAACAGATAGGGGAGAGCGAAGCCTAAATTCCAAAGAGACGTCTGCGGCGATTTATTACTCCTCAAGCTGGCGGGACTACTACTGAATCTCCGAAGTCGTAAAACTCAGAGAGTTCAGGAGTCAAACCGCTCTTCATCGGCTGCAGGAGATTTCCTGATACCGTTCCACTGTTTAGGAATCGGGAGGGGCGCGTTTACACCCCTATTTAAGACGTTTCTTGGTTCCCCCTTCGGGAGCCCCCGGGGAGATGAGTGCTTCGCTCAGCTGCCCTAGAGGAAGTTCTAAACCGTGTAAGACTTTAAAGGTCAAAACCAGCACCTTGAACCGGATCCAATACTCCAGCTGGAGCCAGTGCAGTCGTTTTGACACTGGTGTTATATGATCCCGCGGCTGGAGCCTTCGGGTCAGTCTCAAGGGCAGCCCTACTTAGAGCGAGTTACAGTAATCCAGTCTCGAGGTGACCGTCGCATGGATCACTGTGGCTAGGGCAGGGCGGGAGAGGTAAGTTAGAGCGGTTCCTCAGTGGAACTGGCTTCCTTGGGAGGTGGTGGGCTCTCCTTCCCTGGAGGTTTTGAAGCAGAGGCTAGATGGCCATCTGTCAGCAATGCTGATTCTATGACCTTAGGCAGATGATGAGAGGGAGGGCATCTTGGCAATCTTCTGGGCACGGAGTAGGGGTCACTGGGTGTGTGTGGGGGGAGGTAGTTGTGAATTTCCTGCATTGTGCAGGGGGTTGGACTAGATGACCCTGGTGGTCCCTTCCAACTCTATGATTCTATGAATTCTGTCAGGATCTCCCTAGTTAGCCTTTCAAAGAAACAACCATATCTTTAAAAACAAGTGGAGGAGGACTTTCCAAGAATCTGCATTTGACAAACTGAATTCTCCATACCAGTGAGATAAGGAAGGTCGGTCATTAATCTGAATTCACATTTAAACATAAGAACCTAAGAAAAGCCCTGCTGGGCCGGGCCCAGGCCCATCAAGTCCAGCAGTCTGTTCACACAGTAGCCAACCAGGTGCCTTTAGGAAGCCCATGAACAAGACGACTGCAGCAGCATTGTCCTGCCTGTGCTCCACAGCACCTAATATCATAGGCATGCTCCTCTGGTCCTGGAGAGAATAGGTATGCATCAAGACTAGCATCCATTTTAACTAGAAGCCATGCATACCCATTTCCTCCATGAACATGTCCTCTCCCCTCTTAAAGCCTTCCAAGTTGACAGCCATCACCACATCCTGGGGCAGGGAGTTCCACATTTCCCTGGGTTTGCCACTGAACAGAGCATGGTTGTGTTTTTTAAAGAAGAGAAATGGCTGCCGTTTGACTCTATGCAAGATTTCTCTGCAGACAGAAAAATCAGTCATGGTTACTGCCACTGTATCACGGCATCAAACGTTACGGGAGCGAACGCCATCCGTTCATTGTGCGGGGAAGATAAGTGGATTACCTGGTATTTGTGGGGGGGAGGGGGGATCTCTTCTGCCGCCACTGTGTGAACTTCTTCCGATGCTCCATGTAGCCACTGTTGCTGGATAAGACTCGAGTAGGCATTCAGCTGCGACTGCCTGGGGAATCTTGGGTGCCGAGGGGATATGATTAATTAAACATGGCAATTCAGGAAAGGGGGGGGAATCGGCCTGTGAATGAACACGTCTGCTTGCAGAGTGGGTCCCTGAGCACAGCCAGCCGTGGCCGAGAGGAACTCCAGGCATTACGAGCCGAGTCACTGGAGACTGCTGCATGGCAAAGAAAGAAGCACGGAAGTCGGAGGGCGCAGGTATTCATCCCTGGCGGAACCAGCACCGAGCAAGCCGGAGTCCGAGGAACCCAGAGGCTGTTCCCCCCTAGGAGATCCACCGTACACTTCATAAGATCAGAAATTACCTTATCTCCCCTCCCTACCCATTTGGAGCTGCAGGGAAGAAGGGGGACTTAGAAGAAGAGTTGGATTTTTATATGGCGACTTTCTCTACCACTTAAGGCTAAATCAAACCAGCTTACAATCACCTTCCTTTCCCCTCCCCACAACAGATACCTTGTGAGGTCGGTGGGGCTGAGAGAGGGTGACTAGCCCAAGGTCACCCAGTTGGCTTCATGTGGAGGAGTGGGGAAACCAATCCAGTTCACCAGATTAGCCTCCGCCACTCATGTGGAGGGGTGGGGAATCAAACCCGGTTCTCCAGATCAGAGTCCACCGCTTCAAACCACCACTCTGAACCACTACACCATGCTGGCTCTCTTAAAGCAAGGGAGTATAATAAATGTAGCTGCGATGTGCGATTCATTATTTGTAGGAAGATGCTTGTGTGCTTTTGAAGGGTGCCATCTGTGATTGTGTGTGTGATGCAGCAAAGGTAGCTTGTGGGTGCTTACCTCTGTGTGTGCATGCGTATGCCTCAAGGGTCCCCATGAGCATATCCATCGCTGTGAATTTCTGCATACGTGAGACACAGCTCTCCACATAACGGGGGCATTTGGGGGCATTCGGCTGCCGGGGTTGGGCTGCCTCGTTTGCATTCGCCTGGCTCAAAATCGGTACCTGAGCCAATCATCCTCTGGAGGGTCCCCTCCCCCCTACTTGCAAATGCTCCCCCCAGATGTGCACATCTGTGGGTTTGCTGCCAGCAGCGTCACATTAGCAATGGCGTTGGCAGGGACCGACTGCGCAAATGTGCAACCAAATCCTCTTTGGGGTTTGGACAAAAATGCGACGCAACAATCAAAGCCATAAAACGAACGTCGGAGGCAGGAAACCTGACCAATTTCCAGGGTGAATAGGAGAAATGAGTGCGCGCCTGTCTCCTGAGAGCCTCCGCTCACTGCAAGCTTTTCCCCAGACTGTGAAGGACGTTCCCAAGGCCTTCTGCTTGGAACGGTTCCATGAAGCTTGAGTTCCTTTGTCCACAAGGGAGGAAGCAACCTGCAGAGGTATTTAAGGTCACAGTGGCCATTTCTTCTCCCCCCAGGCCATCCTGCCTCCTCTGCTGCTGTCCAGCTACCTCCTCAAGAGAAAGAGTGCAGACAAAATGCAGTGGCCAGCAATGACGTGCCGGGTGTCTGGTCTCCCACCCCATGCCAGTGCCTTAACGCCACTGCCAGCGCCCGGCAGTCTTCCACACAGCCTCCTTCCTCCAGCATCCTTCCTTCTCCCTAAGGCAAAAAGAACAGCTCCTTTGAGGGGCTCCGGTAAAACATTTAACATCCACAAGCTGCTGCCTGAATTCCTATTTCTGTCTATCGAGCCAAAAAATAAATAAATAGGTCATTTAATCCTCGCCACTCAAATCAGGCAACTGCAGAGGTTTAAGCTTCACATTGTGGAAGTGAGATCCTGCGCATGAAATCCTGGGTCTCTACCTGTGTGGTTGTGGCTACACCCTAAGCGTTTTGCCCCAGGGAAAAGAAGAGGTGTTACCTGCCTCAGGGACTGCAGATCAGCGGAAACATTCCTATACGGTTTCCCAGAGACGTCTTTAAAAACTGCCCTCGGCCATGTCCGTCGACGGGTCTGATTCTTTGGCCAACAGAGAAGTCGCAGTCAAAAGGCTTCTGTATCGCATTTGGTCTTTGCCAAGGAAAACACTCAGCCGTGGCTTCTCCCATTTCAGTACATGTATGTATTTATTCATTGGGTTTTGTTCACCAATACAGTGAAAAATGGCATTAAAATTTACAATGGGTCATTCTTAGAATGTCATGACAATAGGTTGTTTTTTTTTGCTTCGTCGTCTTCATAAAATATTATTGTATATTATTGAAAAGATGATGGTTTCTCATGCACAACAGACAAGAATAAGCTTCTTATAAAAAAAAATTAAATTAAAGTACAAAATTAAAAACTCTGAATGTCTCCTCCTAAGAAAGAGGCATCAAATAACCAGCAAGTTATCTGAACACATTCATAAACAGTGCAATATTATTATTATTTTCTAAATTCGTCATATTCCTACAAAGTCCATCAACAAAGCCATTGATCACAGTATAAGACTCTTAAATACATTTCTTGTTAACAATAACGTGTGCAAAACCTGGAACACATTCAAGA
This sequence comes from Euleptes europaea, assembly GCF_029931775.1. Taxonomy (NCBI): domain Eukaryota; kingdom Metazoa; phylum Chordata; class Lepidosauria; order Squamata; family Sphaerodactylidae; genus Euleptes; species Euleptes europaea. Next base: position 10,345,363 of record NC_079316.1, read on the forward strand.
AGTCCTGTCCAATACTGATATATAATTAAGAGAGAACCATCTTTTTTTAAAATATACCTGCCTTCCCGTGGGAAACCCATCTTATAAACACCTCGTCTATCTGCCTTATGGAGAGAAAAAAAATACGAACAATCTTTTGATGCAACGTTTTGGACATTAGACATTAGCAGATTGTTGTTAACAAATATTCAGATATAAAAATACAAATATGAGGAGTTCCTGTTAAAAAGAAGCGTGCCATAGTGGGGGATGACTAGTGGCAACCAGAGACGTGGCACCGAGACCAGGAAGCTCATGCAAAAATGATGGAGCAAAAATGTCTCTCGACAGCAAAAAACAATCACTGTCTTTTTTAGATTATAGTCCATCCGCGTCGGAAACCTCTGTCTTCCACTCAGCGCTGCTGGCTTTGGGTTTGCTTCCAAACTGCTGGTATTTTGCAAACTGCTTGGGGTTTCAGGGTGGGCTGTGGGGAATGGGAGGGGGGAGATACTGTACACAACAGAATGGCTGACGGTTGGAAAGACAGGAGATATTACAGCAAACACAATGAGCCGGTTAGCTTTAGAGAAGTGCGTGCGTGTGTTTCTTTGTCTATGCAGGTGTTAGCTGCACAGCCAGGCCCCCCCGCCCAAAAAAGTGAAAGGTGTAAAGTGCATTGCTAAAGGAGACCCCCCCACACGCCTAAAAACAGGAGAGCACCGGGTGATTCCTGTGGCTCAGAGCTCTCAGAAAAACAGCACCTTCGTATCGTGGCATGGGGGTCGCCCAAGACAAAGTGGCTGGGGGGGGGGGAACAACGACTCTAACGCTGCTGCTGAGGGCTGGACAGGATGGGAGGGGTAAGGAGGGGTTGGGCAGGAGTGAACAGCAGGGGATAATGAACAGCCCCCCCAGTGTAGACGCGGGCCAAGACGCTGCAGAGGGTCGGCTCCACGGCGAAAGCGCCTCGGCGGTGCTGAACTGGACAGCTCCCCAGTGAGCAAGCGCGCCGTCCGGATGCTGTGGCGGTGCTGAAACGGACAGCTCCCCAAAGGCGCGATTGAAAGGGCCGCTTTCCTTCTGGAAGGGTTCTGGATTCGGGTGCCGCTCCAGTTTTGGTTGGGCATCGTGCGTTTAGGAAATCAGGGCAGAGACAGGCGGCGCGGTCCCTGCGTCCCTTCCGCCGCTGGGTTGGGTACAGAGGAGGGTGAGGTGGACCCCCCCATCGGTTACCTCTTCGGTTGGGGGTCTGGGTAGGGGGTGGAGGGTGTTGCCAGCAGCCTCATCTCCTTCCTTCGCTTTTCCCCTTTTCCTTTGTTGTTCACAATCCCAACAAACATGCACAGCTGAAAAGTGCTTTAAAAATTCAGTGGATCAGTCTGCAGGGTGGATCTGCAGGCGCATGGGCGGCCGACTTATACCCCGGCGGGCGACTTGTCTGTCATGCCCTTGAGCACCTCGTCTATTCGATCGTCTTCGATGACCACTGTGGGGAGAAAGAGGACAACACACACCACGCCGTCAGAAGGCAACCGGGCACAGCTGGGCAGGTTGGCCTCCCCTCTTGGGGAGGGGGGCTTCGGTGGATCTTTGGTTCTAGGGCTCGATCCCCCCTCCCTCTAGCCGTCCTTCCCCCCCCCCCACTTCATAACATCTTTATGTCTGGGAGGTTTTGCCTTGGATTGGCTGCTCTCAAGATGCACATTTGCGCCATCCGAATTGTCAAAAATAAGCCCCCCAATGCAGAGTTTTGAGGATTCAGATCGGGAAAATGTGCATCTAGAGAGTGGCAAATACAAGGCAAACCCTCCCATGCATAAATGGCCGTGAAATCTGCTGGGGGGGGGAATGTCCATTTCCAGATGGTTGCCGGGGAGCGGGGAGCTGGCTAAGGTGATTAAAGAGGAGGGGCCGTGGCTCAGTGGTAGAGCATCTGCTTGGAATGCAGAAGGTCCCAGGTTCAGTCCCTGGGACTTCCAACTAAAAGGATCAGGTGAAGTGAAAGACCCCTGCCCAAGACCCTGGAGAGCAGCTGCCGGTCTGAGCAGACGATACTGACTTGGATGGACCCAGGGTCTGATTCAGTGTAAGGCAGCTTCATGTGTTCAAAGAGGGGGGGGCGCCGGTGGAACGTGCCAGAGGAGCCGGACTGGGGGACACAAATACCGGGGAAGATCGCCTGCACTGCCTGGCACTGGGCGTTCCACTTCTAGGGGAGGAAGCGGAGGCACGGGGTGGGGGGCAAAGGGGTCAGATCGGAGCCTGGTTCGGAGCCCAGGGGGTCCTGAAGTGTGGGTGGAGCGGTGGGGGAGGCCTTAGGGGACCAGAGAGAAAAACATCCCCTCTCCCACCTGCAGCAGCCGGGCTTGAAGGTCTGGTTGCTGCACCAGGCAGACAGAGGCGCGCGCGCACGCCAAGGCGAGAGAGGCTGGGCTGAATCCGAAGGGGATTTTGGAAGCCAGACGGCCATTTATGCCCGGGAGGTTTAGCCTTGGATTTGCCACTCTCTAGATGCACATTTCCCCCCATCCGCATTGTCAAAATCGGCGCGGGGGCTTATTGTTGGCCATTTATGCATGGGGGAAGGGTTTTTTTGCCACTCTCTAGATGCACATTTCCCCCCCATCAAAACTCAAAAATAAGCCCCCATGTCGAGTTTGAGAAATTTGGATGGGGAAAATGTGCACCTAGACAGTGGGAAATCCACGGCAAAACCTCCCATGCATAAATGGGAGTTTTGAGCATTCAGATGGGGAAAATGTGCATCTGGAGAGTGGGAAATCCACGGGAAAACCTCCATGCATAAATGGGAGTTTTGAGCATTCAGATGGGGAAAATGTGCATCTGGAGAGTGGGAAATCCACGGCAAAACCTCGCATGCATAAATGGGAGTTTTGAGCATTGGGATGGGGAAAATGTGCATCTGGAGAGTGGGAAATCCACGGCAAAACCTCGCATGCATAAATGGGTGTTTTGAGCATTGGGATGGGGAAACTGTGCGCCTGGAGAGTGGAAAATCCAAGGCAAAACCTCCATGCATAAATGGGTGTTTTGAGCATTGGGGAAAATGTGCATTTGGAGAGTGGAAAATCCAAGGCAAAACCCCCATGCATAAATGGGCGTTTTGAGCATTGGGGAAAATGTGCATTTGGAGAGTGGAAAATCCAAGGCAAAACCTCCATGCATAAATGGGCGTTTTGAGCATTGGGGAAAATGTGCATCTGGAGAGTGGAAAATCCAAGGCAAAACCTCCATGCATAAATGGGCGTTTTGAGCATTGGGATGGGGAAAATGTGCACCTAGAGAGCGGAAAATCCAAGGCAAAACTTCGCATGCATAAATGGCCTCTCTCCGGGGAGGAGGCGAAGGGAGCCCGGACGCACGGGGGTGGGGGGAGCCGGGGCTTACCTCTCTTGGCCCTGCCGATCTGCCCCAGCTTGGGGGGCCGCTTGGACTGGTTGCCCCAGGAGTTGGTGTCCTGGAGGCGGCAGCTGAAGGAGAGCTCGCTGACCTCCGAGTCGGCCCCATAGCGGGCCACCTTCTCGTCGCCGTAGGGCAGGACCTCGGACATGCTGGCAGCTGGGCAGGCGGCGGGGACGGAGGGCGAGGCGCGCGTCCAGAGCGGCGGGAGCGGGCGGAGGAGCGCGGAGCCCGGCAGCCTCGGCCAGCGTCTGAGCCCGGCGCTGGGGACAGCCCTACATCATAAAGGAAACCCGGGCGGAAGGAAGGATGAAGTCATGCATCCGGGCCTGCTCGGGGCGGGGCCCCGGGGAGGGGGAGCTCCTCCCCCAGCCCCCCCTCCCTCGCCCCGCCCCGCCCCTCCTGGCAGGGAAGCGGGGCGGGGACGGCAAGGGGCGCGAGAGCGAGGAGGCGGGAACAGGCGCTCCTCCCCGAAGGGGAAATATGGGAGGGGAAACGAGCGGCAGCAGGGCGAGGAGGGCCGTGGCTCGGCGGTAGAACCTCCGCTTGGCAGGCAGAAGGTCTCCGGTTCAAGCCCCGCCATCTCCAGTTAAAGGGACTTAGGCAAGTAGGTGCTATGAAAGACCTTTCCCTGAGAGCCTTGGAGAGGGGCCGTGGCTCAGTGGTTAGAGCGCAGGCAGAAGGTCCCAGGTTCAAGCCCCGCCATCTCCAGTTAAAGGGACTTAAGCAAGTAGGTGCTATGAAAGACCTTTCTCTGCCTGAGAGCCTTGGAGAGGGGCCGTGGCTCAGTGGTAGAGCCTCCGCTTGGCAGGCAGAAGGTCCCAGGTTCAATCCCTGCCATCTCCAGTTAAAGGGACTTAAGCAAGTAGGTGCTATGAAAGACCTTTCTCTGCCTGAGAGCCTTGGAGAGGGGCCGTGGCTCAGTGGTAGAGCCTCCGCTTGGCAGGCAGAAGGTCCCAGGTTCAATCCCTGCCATCTCCAGTTAAAGGGACTTAGGCAAGTAGGTGCTATGATACAGACCTCTGCCTGAGACTTGGAGGGGCTGTGGCTCAGCGGTATGCAGAAGGTCCCGGGTTCAAAGGGACTAGGTGATGTGAAAGACTTCTGCCATAGCTTAGTGGTAGAGCATCTGCAGGGCGCCTGCAAGTTCCCAGGTTCAATCCCCCGGCCTCTCCAGTTAAAGGGACCTGCCGGTCTGAGCAGACAACACTGACTTGGATGGACCAAGGGTCTGATTCAGTATAAGGCAGCTTCATGTGTGTTCATGTGGGGTGGGCAACTGTCCATAACATATTACATGATTTCAGATCCCAGGTTCAATCCCTGGCATCTCCAGTTAAGGGGCTGTGGCTCAGTGGTAGAGCCTCTGCTTGGCATGCAGAAGGTCCCAGGTTCAATCCCTGGCAACGACAGTTAAAAGGGGCCAGGCAGTGGATGATGCAAAAGGCCTCCACCTAGGTCCCCAGAGAGCTGTTGCCAGTTTGAGTAGTAGGGTTGCCAACCTCCAGGTATTTAGTACAGTAGTAGGGTTGCCAACCTCCAGGTATTTAGTACAGGAGCGAAACATACAACAAGGTGCAAAAGTACAAACTTTATATGCTACAATAATTCACAAAAATAACGTGTCTGTAACAACAATAAGAACAAACATAGTGTACAATAAGAACAAACATATGTACAAAATCCTAAGGTGACTATATACAAGATCATGGAATAAAGTTATTTTCACATATCATGTCTTTCTATGGTATAGTCTCCAAAAGTGAGGGATCCGGAAAGAAGAAGAAACTTCACAATGAGGAGACGATCGTTTCGAGCCCCAAAAGGCAATTCTTCATCAGTCCTTCCTGTATTTTATACGAAATTATAACTCTATATATCTTCATACAATTGCAATTTTCAAAAAAGAATCAATAAAGATTATACTTACAAAAATCTCCTGTACAATCATATATAAAAATTTCCCATCCGGGTAAGATTTCAAGCAGCCAAGTTTGTTTAGCTTCCCCAATGGGGTAAAAATCCACAACGTCCCACAAAGGGTAAGAATTAAAGTGTAGCGGTCATGATAGTCTAACGCATAATTAACTAAATATCCGACTGGTGTGAGTCATACAAGATTAAGTCAGTACACCTGTAAAGCCGCGCCAGCAACTTGGTACAAGGGATCGATTCCACTTAAAGGGACATGGACATTTTCTTTTCATAGGACGCACGAGTAGTCATTTTCCAGATTCAAGCCATGTGGCGTGATAGTATTCAGGATATGAATAAAATATTATTCCTTCTGTCTCAACAACTTTTCATTATTACATCTATTAAATTTTTTTGGGTTAAGTCTCCAAATCACGAAATATCGTAGGTCATTCTCGCGTCTGAATGGCCACCCATTACAAGGTATTCAAAGCCAAAAGCATTCCACTTGGAATGTGCATCCCACCCAAAGCATTACAGTGCAGATAGACTGCATCTGCTCTCCGGTGGCTCATTGGAATGTGCAGCCAATGTATGCCTGTTCTTTGCAGTCCAGTAACACATACATAAACCCCAGGCCTGTTTACACATACCAAGATGGATCAGGGCCCTAATAAATATAAAAGCAGGGAAAATTCAGTGACTAAGAAGCCGAAGCAAAAGCTGAAGAAGAAGCCGAAGAAGAGTTGGTTTTTATAGGCCGACTTCCTCTACCACTTAAGGAAAAATCAAACCGGTTTACAATGACCTTCCCTTCTCCTCCCCACAACAGACACCCTGTGAGGTAGGTGGGGGCTGAGAGAGCTCTAAAAGAGCTGTGACTAGCCCAAGGTGACCCAGCTGGCTTCATGTGAAGGAGTGGGGAAAGAAATCCAGTTCACCAGATTAGCCTCCGCCGCTCACGTGGAGGAGTAGGGAATCGAACCCGGTTCTCCAGATCAGAGTCCACTGCTCCAAACCACCACTCTTAACCACTACACTGCACTGGCTCTCACACACCAAGATGGATCAGGGCCCTAATAAATATAAAAGCAGGGGAAATACAGTGAATAAGAAGGCAATCTGGGTAACCAGAGTGACAGCATTGTTTATATAGCACGTTTCCTTTCACGTTCCTTCTCTTTATTCATTTATTCTCCGATAGTTTATTCTCTCCCTTTGCCGTTGAACTGTCAATGCTCATCGTGTGGTTTTTCCACTCTTTTTCTTGCCGCTCTAGAGACACCCAAAAAGAAACATCTCTAAAACCTTCTTGCATTATTATTTTTTAAAAAATTAAAAGTCGGGGAAGAGAAGACAAAAGTTTTTTTTAAAAGCATTTCCTGGCACCGTCACCCGATTTGCCTTTAGCAGCTGTTCCTTTGGACAGAGACATGTGCCCTTAGCATGAAATGGACGGCCCTGCGTTTCGGAACTCGGGACTGTGTTCATGTTGGAGATGGATCAGCCGGCTGTTCTTTGTGCGGCATCAAATGCCCGAAACACAAAAGCGGCGGAGCAGAGGGATGAATCAGGCCTGGTGCAGCGGGGGTCGCAAAGATTTTATGACGTCGGGAAAACTCTTGAACTTTGTCTCCCACTGTTACCGTAATGTCCTCAGAGCCAGTGGCAAGTAGGACGCCTTTGTCGCCGCTCAGAGCCGAAAACGAATCCCTTCCTGCCAGCATTTGTTAACTTCGAAAAAGGGAAAGGCGGGCAAATGCGGGCCTCCAGAAGAATTCACGTCGAGCCGGAGCCAAAACAATCATTATGTATTTATAATGTGCTTTCACACTTTCAATAGAGAGCTAGCAGCTCTGCAGAGACCACCGGGCCTTAATTTGGCATTGTTTGCCGCTCAAAGGCAATATGGTGGGGGTTCTGTCACCATAAGCCAGCGATCCCGGAGGCGCACCTGTACTCTGTTAGGGTTAGGGTTGCCAACCTCCAGGTACTAGCTGGAGATCTCCTGCTATTACAACTGATCTCCAGCTTACAGAGATCAGTTGGCCTGGAGAAAATGGCCGCATTGGCAATTGGACCCTATGGCATTAAAGTCCCTCCCCAAACCCTGCCCTCTTCAGGCTCTGCCCCCAAAATCTCCTGCCGGTAGCGAAGAGGGACCTGGCAACCCTAGTTAGGGTTGTCAAACTCCAGGTGGGGCCTGGAGATCTCCAGGATTTACAACTGATTTTCTGGCTAAAGTAGGGACCAGATCATCGGTAAAGTGAAAGACCTCTGCCTGAGACCCTGCCCAGTCTGAGTAGACAATATACTAACTCCATATATTCTTATGTTTAATGTACCATCAAGTCACCTCTGACTAGGGTTGCCAGGTCCCTCTTCACCAACGGTGGGAGGTTTTGGGGGCAGAGCCTGAGGAGGGCGTGGTCTGGGGGGGAGGGACTTCAATGCCATAGAGTCCAATCGCCAAAGCGGCCCTTTTCTCCAGGGGAACTGATCTCTATTGGCTGGAGACCAGTTGTAATAGCGGGAGATCTCCAGCTAGTACCTGGAGGTTGGCAACCTTACCACTGACTCATGGTGAGCCCAACCATGGGGTGTTCAAGGCAAGAGAGAGCAGAGGTCGTTTGCCATTACCTGCCTCTGCATAGCATCTCTGGTCTTCCGTGGTGGTCTCCCATCCAAGTACTGACTGTGGCTGACCCTGCTTAGCTCCCAAGCTCTGACATGTTCAGGCTTAGCTCGCCTATACAAGCTGCTCCAATTATGAGGGCCTCTAACTGCAAACAACCCCCTAAAATGGCTACATTGCTATATTTTTGTGATTGCTCTTAAACCCGACTTGGTATAGGGCCTTGGCAAGTCTTAAGCCAACCCCGCGGTCACCCCGCCGACTACTTGAGGACTTTGCTTTGATTATGCATGCGTTTTCTGATCACCCCACCAACACAGCTATAATTACTCTCTGACATCTTTCCCTGGTGTTAGCTTGCGTATCCTCGTGGCCTTCTCTGCCGTCTCACTGCACGCTGTTCATCTCACTACCCACGTTTCATATGGGACTCACACCCAAGGAGCTCACCCCTCACCCTGCAGTCCAGCCCCAAACTGGTTGTCCTCCGAAACATCTTTGATTCCGACAGGCATGATCTTGGCACCCTTCCATACTTAGGTTGCCAGCTTCCAGGTGGTGGCTGGAGATCTCTTGCTGTTACAACTGATCTCTAGCCAATAGAGATCAGTTCACCTGGAGAAAATGGCCTCTTTGGCCATTGCACTCTATGGCATTGAAGTCCCTCCCCTCCCCAAACACAGCCCTCTTCAGTCTCTGCCCCAAAAACCTCCCACTGGTGGCGAAGAGGGACCTGGAAACCCTATCCATACTTCCATAAGAACATAAGAAAGGTCCTGCTGGATCAGACCCAGGCCCATCAAGTCCAGCAGTCTGTTCACACAGTGGCCAACCAGGTGCCTCTAGGAAGCCACAAACAAGAAGACTGCAGCAGCATTGTCCTGCCTGTGTTCAACAGCACCTAATATCATAGGCATGCTCCTCTGATACGTCAGAGAATAGGTACGCAGCATGTCTAGTATCCATTTTTACTAATAGCCATGAATAGCCCTCCTCCATGAACATGTTCATTCCCTTCTTAAAGCCTTCCAAGTTGGCAGCCATCACCACATCCTGGGGCAGGGAGTTCCACCATTTAACTATGCATTGTGTGAAAAATACTTCCTTTTATCTGTTTTGAATCTCTCACCCTCCAGCTTCAACAGATGACCTAGCGTTCTAGTATTATGGGAGAGGAAGAAAAACTTCTCCCTGTCCACTTTCTCCAAACCATGCACAATTTTATAGACCTCTATCATGTCTCCCCTCAGCCACTATACTTCATTTTACTACATCTCCCTCCAAGTGCACGCTTATCCCATACTTTTGGGATCGCCCCACCCCTTCTCCTTACCATAAACATCTCTAAGATTTCACTGCCAGCCAGGAAATTCATATGGAGGTTTATCAGCTTGCTCGGGGAGTGGAGTCAAGTCCTTTCCTGCTTGTTTCCTTTCCACAGTTGCCAACCTCCAGGTGGGACCTGGGGACCTCCCAGCTGATCTCCAGACTCAGAGAGCCGTTCTTCTGGAGAAAATGGCTGCTTTGGAGAATGGACTTTATGGCATTATACCCCTCTAAGGTCCCACCCCTCCCCAAACCCTGTCCACCCAGGCTCCATCCCCTAAAACCTCCAGACATTTCCCAACCCGGAGATGACAATAGGGTTGCCAACCTCCAGGTACTAGCTGGAGAGCTCCCGCTATTGCAACTGTTTTCCAGCCGATAAGAGATCAGTTCCCCTGGAGAAAATGGCTGCTTTGGCAATTGGGCTCTATGGCGTTGACGTCCCTCCCCAAACCCCGCCCCCCTCAGGCTCTGCCCCCAAAACCTCCCACTGGTGGCAAAGAGGGACCTGGCAACCCTAATCCTATTTCTTACCCATGCCCCCACACACACACACACAAGCGTCCTGGGAAAGGAGGAGAAACAAAATGCCCATTTATTGGGGACACTTTCCCTTAACCTGCTTGAAACATATCAAAGAAAGCTACAGTCTCTTGGGCGAGGGCTACGATCTCACAAAATGTCATCCCAGCTGGATAATGGGAAGCGAAGGCCAGGAACACGTTTCCCATTGAAACCAGTGGAAACAACCGGATCTATCTCCTACCGTGACGAGCTTTAATTCTGATATTAAAGAATACAACTCAAGTTTTATAAAATGGCAACATCGTGAATTATTTTTGAACACCCCTTCAAGTTGTATTGTTCGGGGACTCTGCCACTTAATAACAACCTCCCCACTCCCACACAAAATCCTGTCTCCCTTCTATCTTGGAGCATTTCCTGAAAAACATCGGTTGAGAAGGATTTTTATTTTATTTCCTTTTCTCTCTGCTCCAGCCCAGCAAACTTAAAGCTACAAAAAGAATGGAGAGCCCGCTGAACCCTCCTGAGAATTGAGGATGCCTTTGATTACATCTCTCTTTTATTATTATTTTTTCCCCCTTGCTGGCCAGGTTATGAAATGCGCCAGGTGAATAAACGGAGGACCAGATGGAGCTCTGAGAACGAGACGTTGTGGTTCTCCCCCCCACCTTTGTTCAAAGAGCTGAATATAACTCAAAGAAGGTTCTTCAGAAGCCAGAGGAAGGGGAGGAAGATGGGGATGGCCCAAACGTTGCGTGTCATGGCTGCAGAGGAGGGAGGGAATGGAAAGCAACAGAGAAATAAGCATCTGTCCGAAGCTAAAGGGCAACTACTAAGAAGCATCATTGGATGGCAGTGGTTAAGAACATAAGAAAGGCCATGCTGGATCAGACCAAGGCCCATCAAGTCCAGCAGCCTGTTCACACAGTGGCCAACCTGGTGCCTCTAGGAAGCCCACAAACAAGACTGCAGCAGCATTGTCCTGCCTGTGCTCCACAGCACCTAATATAATAGGCACGCTCCTCTGATCCTGGAGAGAATAGGTATGCATCAAGACTAGTATCCATTTTGACTAGCAGCCATGGATAGCCTTCTCCTCCATGAACATGTCCACTCCCCTCTTAAAGCATTAAGAACATGAGAAAAGCCATGCTGGATCAGACCAAGGCCCATCAAGTCCAGCAGTCTGTTCACACAGTGGCCAACCAGGTGCCTCTAAGAAGCCCACAAACAAGACAGCTGCAGCAGCACCATCCTGCCTGTGTTCAACAGCACCTAATATCATAGGCATGCTCCTCTGTTACTGGAGAGAATAGGTATGCATCACGAGTCACGACTAGTAGCCATTTTGACTAGTAGCCATTTTGACTGCCTCAGAGGGTGGTGGAGTCCCCGTCTTTGGAGGTCTTTAAACAGAGGCTGGATGGCCATCTGTCGGGAGTTCTTTGATTGTGGGATCCTGCATGGTGGGGGGAGGGTTGGGGTCACTGGGGATTTGGGGGGGAGGTAGTTGTTTATTTCCTGCATTGGGCAGGGGGTTGGACTAGATGACCCTGGTGGTCCCTTCCAACTCTATGATTCTATGATTCTATAATAGCCCTCTCCTCCATGAACATGTCCACTCCCCTCTTCAAGCCTTCCAAGTTGGTGGCCATCACCACATCCTGGGGCAGGGAGTTCCACAATTCAACTATGTGTTGTGTGAAGAAATACGTCCTTTGATCTGTTTTGAATCTCTCACCCTCCAGCTTCAGCAGATGACCCCTTGTTCTGATATTCTGAGAGAGGGAGAAAAGCTTCTCCCTGACCACTCTCTCTATACCATGCATAATTTTATAGACCTCTATCATGTCTCCCCTTCAATTACCAGTGGTTCGTAGTCCTACTATGTACATGTATTACTACCTCTCAGCATTTTATTTCTATTCTTCCTAGATCAGTTAAGAACAGAGGAACAGAAGAAAAGCCCTGCTGGATCAGGCCAAGTCCCATCAAGTCCAGCAGTCTGTTCACACAGTGACCAAACAGGTGCCTCTAGGAAGCCCACAAACAAGACGACTGCAGCAGCATCCTGCCTGTGGTACGGTGGTTACAACCAAGATCTGGCACAATCCAGTGTATTTCCTGATATCCATTTGCTTCTTTGAAAAAGCATATCTGCCCCAAAGCAAAGAGCCAGTCCTAGCTTTGCTACACTCCTCTGGAGTAGGAAGATGTCCAGGAGTAGGGATGCCAGCTCCAAATTAGGAAATACCTGGAGATTTGGGAGGTGGAGCCTGGGGAAGTCATAGTTTGGGGTGGGATGGAATTTCAATGAGGTTTCATGACATACACAACCATCTCTTGCTTGGCCCCATATATAGGGTTGCCAACCTCCAGGCACTAGCTGGAGATCTTTTGCTATTACAACTGATCTCCAGCCGACAGAGATCAGTTCCCCTGGAGTAAATTGCCGCTTTGGCAATTGGACTCTATGGCATTGAAGTCTCTCCCCTCCCCAAAACCCGCCCATCTCAGGCTCTGCCCCCACAACCTCCTGCCAGGGACAAAGAGGGAGCTGGCGACCCTACCCATATACATGCTAGGGAAGCTGGACAAATGTCTATTTGTTCCTCCAACCCCTGCCATTTTGTTCCTCTTACTCCTCTGATTCCATGATTTGCCAAAATTTCCTCTCAGGCAGCATCAGTTCACACTGCAAGTTTATTTTTGCTCTGCGATCGCTCACTGCTTTGAAAGAAGGCAGATTTTGGGAGGGGGGTTATGTGCAGAGGAGCATTGATTCACTGTATCTCTTCAGGTAAGCAAACAGACATAGGTGTGATCTCTCTTTCCCCTCGTGGCTCGGATGAACTGCAGGAGTGGCATTGGGAGCTGTTAATTGGGATGGGAGAATTCTGGCGTTGCTGGTCCTCCGTGTTACGAACATGACTCAGAGATGCGCTGGTGTGGCCCGCATGGTCGCTGCCATTTTGGAGTGCGTTAATACAATCATTGTATTGAAGACCCGGGAAGACTCAATTTTTTGTTGTTGTCGATTTCAATTTATTACGGTCATTGACCGGCAAAGCAAACATTCAAGAAATTAACATTGATTAAAAAAGTAACACCTAGCAATATATCTGTTCATAAGATATTCAAAAGAGTTAAGATTTGATTAAAAGGTATAAAAATATAACAATAGCTGTACATAAAAACATACCTGGGAAGACTCGGTGCTACCTTGCTCAGCACCATAAGGTGTTTGGCTGTAGGGTTGCCAACCTCCAGGTATTAGCTGGAGATCTCTTGCTATTACAACTGATCTCCAGTCTGTGGGAATTGGGAAGGATTGAGGCGAGGCTTCAGTGTCAGTGTAAAACAGAACTCCCTTGCAGAGAGCTGAGTTTATTTTATAGCAATTGTAATCAGCAGCCAAGCTGAGCAAGGCAGAAAGCAGCTCAGTGACTAGAACAGCTTGTACATTGCTAAGGTATATTGTTGCAATATAGGTTTCTGCAAGGAGCAGTTGCTAACCTAAGAACAAAGGCAGCCTTTATGGGCGGTGGTGTGCCAGCCGGCCCCAGACTGCCCCCTCAAGGCCTGGGTGACGCGGTGTTCCATGTCACGCCTGGGTGGTGTGCCAACAATCAGTTAGGCCAAAACCCTATACCCTATACCTTATAGGCCTAGACAGACCCTACACCAGTCGATAGAGATCAGTTCCCCTGGAGAAAATAGCCGCTTTGGCAATTGAACTCTATGGCATTGAGGTCCCTCCCATCCCTAAACCCCGCCCTCCTCAGGCTCCGCCCCAGAAACTTCCCACTGGTGATGAAGAGATTTATCAGTTTCTTTGGAGGAGAGGTCTGATTACCCCAGATAGGATTTGTGGTGTTTGTAAATGAACCCCAATGAAATGTGATTGATTTTGATAACAGAAGGAAGGGTTGCATCAGTGTTTGACTCTCATGGCCCCTTCTTAGAAGAAGAAGAAGAGTTGGTTTTTATATGCCGACCTTTTCTACCACTTAAGGGAGAATCAAACTGGCTTACAATCACCTTCCCAACAGACACCCTGTGAGGTAGGTGGGGCTGAGAGAGCTCTAAGAGAGCTGTGAGTAGCCCAAGGTCACCCAGCTGGCTTCATGTCTAAGAGTGGGGAAACCAACACGGTTCACCAGATTAGCCTCCACCACTCATGTGGAGGAGTGGGGAATCAAACCGGGTTCTCCAGATTAGAGTCCACCGCTCCAAACCACTGCTCGTAACCACTACACCATCTTGGCTAGGTGATCCTTTTCCTTGGAGGTGTTCCAGAAAAGTTGTGACAGATATCAGGCTGGTGTGCTTTCATTTGGGGATATCCTGTCTGAGGAATAATAGCCAGGAACGCTACCTATTGGGTCCCCTTTCCATCTTTGTGAATTTAAGGGGTGCAGATATATTTAACTATAATTCTGCCTACTGCATCATATACTGTCTGCATTGCTGGTGGGTCCAGGAATTGGGGGCTTCTAGGGAAAGTGTCCCGTAACCAGAGAAAGATCAAGGCCCTACCTTGGCTGCCCCCCAACTCCAACCCCCAGATAGGGTTGCCAGGTCCCTCTTTGCAACTGGCAGGAGGTTTTTGGGTGGAGCTTGAGGAGGGCAGGGTTTGGGGAGGGGAGAAACTTCAATGCCATAGAGTCCAATTGCCAAAGCAGCCATTTTGTCCAGGGGAACTGACGTCTATTGGCTGGAGGTCAGTTGTAGTAGCAGGAAAGCTCCACCTAGTACCTGGAGGTTGGCAACCCTACTGAGGGATAATAGCCAGGACAGCTATCTAATGGGTCCCCTTTCCATCTTTGTGAATTTAAGGGGTGCAGATATATTTAACTATAGTTTATGCTTCTGCCTACCACATCGCATACTCTTTGCATTGCTGGTGGGTCCAGGAATTGGGACGCTCCTAGGGAAAACATCCCTTAACCAAAGGAAGATCAGGGCCCCACCCCAGATAGGGTTGCCAGCTCTGGGTTGGAAAATACCTGGAGATTTTTGGGGAGGAGCCTGTGGAGGGTGGGGTTTGGGGAGGGGAGGGACTTCCATGCCAATGGGCAAAGTGGTCATTTTCTCCGGGGGAACTGATCTCTATTGACTGGAGATTGGTTGTAATAGCTGGAGATCTCCAGCTAACACCTGGAGGTTGGCTAAATCTCCTGTTATCACACAGTATTTCAACACTCAGCCACAAAAATTCCTTTTGTTATGTTTATAAATATTTTTCTTATGCTCACATAGACAAGTACTTCCAGTTCACAGAATCATCATTATAAACAAAGAAACCTTGTAATATTACAACTAACACAAGTTTATCAAATAACTATAAAGAGACAGGATCGAATTACTGTTCATCAGAGTCACACAAGTCTCTACAGCAACACATTCACTTGCTGCGATCCTCTGTGTTGTATAAGCACCGGGCTCCTCCGTAGTCAGCTGATGGCGGCTGACCAATAATGTCTCTTTCTCTCTTTCTCAAGGCTGTACCTATATAGGTGCCTACAAGGCTGACAGATTTGGATGTGTGAACCACAAAATGGTGGTCGGATGTAGAAATTATTAATCTGATGAAGCAATCACCAGCGAAACAAAGCTTAAACCGGTGGCTTGTCATATTGTTGACATAACTTCTGGCTGTGATTTTTACCACGGTGCTTGCTGCACATGGACAACGATACAGCCTTGAGAAAGAGAGAAAGAGACATTATTGGTCAGCCACCATCAGCTGACTACGGAGGAGCCCAGTGCTTATACAACACAGAGGATCGCAGCAAGTGAATGTGTTGCTGTAGAGACTTGTGTGACTCTGATGAACAGTAATTCGATCCTGTCTCTTTATAGTTATTTGATAAGCTTGTGTTAGTTGTAATATTACAAGGTTTCTTTGTTAATAATGATGATTCTGTGAACTGGAAGTACTTGTCTATGTGAGCATAAGAAAAATATTTATAAAAATAACAAAAGGAATTTTTGTGGCTGCGTGTTGAAATACTGTGTGATAACAGGAGATTTAGCCAGCTATTATATCCAACACGCCCTTGCTTAATAGTAACACCTGGAGGTTGGCAACCCTACCCCCAGACCTGGTTCATCCAACAAGCCACAAGGTCACTGTCACAGCCTTGGCAGCCGTTCCCCACCCCCACCCACCCTTGATTCTTTTTGTCAATGAATCAGTCGTCGGATCAGGAATCCTTTCCAATTTGTCAGCAGTCTGTCAGAGGCTGAAAACAAGCTGCCAGCCAGGCCTGTTGTTCTGAAGGCCGAGTCCAGGAAGCCAGGGACAGAAGGTGCAGCCCACAGCTCGGGAAGCGGCACAGACTGTCTGCAGAACTCCAGCAGCGCGGAGAACGCGCCCATGCTGGATGTTCGGGGCGGGAAATGTCAGGACGGCTCAGGGAAAGGCATCTCAGTTGTCAGGCCAGGCGGCTGGGAAAAGGGCAATCCTTTGAAAGACTTCTTCGATCACCGTCCTAGCACAAATGCCAGTGGATGGGGAGGGATACTAATCAAGCAATACATATGGCTGCGACCACACTGTGAAGCACAGAAGAGGTCCCTAAGGAAGAAGCCAGTCGAGTGTCTAGAGCCTACGGTTGCCAACCTCCAGGTGCTATCTGGCGATCTCCTGCTATTACAACTAAGGTTGCTGGCTCCGGATTGGGAAATACCTGGAGATTTTGGGGGCGGAGACTGAGGAGGGCAGGGTTCAGAGAGGGGAGGGGCTTCAATGCCATAGAGTCCAATTGCCAAAACAGCCATTTTCTCCAGGTGGACTGATCTCTGTCACCTGGAGAGCAGTTGTAATAGCGAGAGATCTCCAGCCACCACCTGGAGGTTAGCAAACTAAAGTTAGCATGCTGTACAGTAGTTTAGCAAGCATAAAAAAACAGCAACAATTGCAAAAATATCACAGTGTTATTATAATAGCATATACACTGATGCCAACAGAAAATATATGTGTCTCTGGTTCACTTTTCACACCAAGATATGATAGACCAAAGACAAAAATCAAATCGTCAAGTTGCAGGTACAAAGTCCTATTTGACTATATTGAGTCCCGTGGTTTCAGGAGGTTCAAGAGGTATGGTTGATAATCTTTTCCATTTAAACAGAAGTCCGGTTGCCTTTCTGTTTCGGCTTATAAAAAAGCCTTCCTCAGCGACCACTACATGAACGACCACTACATAGCGAGAGATCTCCAGCCACCACCTGGAGGTTGGCAACCCTAATTACAACTGATCTCCAGGTGATAGAGATCAGTTCCCCTGGAGAAAATGGCTGCTTTGGCAGTTGGACTCTATGGCATTGAAGTCCCTCCCCTCCCCAAACCCCGCCCTCCTCAGGCTCCGCCCCAAAAACCTCCCGCCGGTGGCGAAGAGGGACTTGGCAACCCTACTAGAGCCCCACCTTTTATTGCATTTCCTTTTCAGGTTGCTAGCCCTCGCGGTTAGCAATCAGAAGTGTCGTCTACATAGTTCTTCAGCTGCGTTGTGTTTTTTAATTTTTTCTTTTTATAGCAAAACCCAGCACAATTGTGTATAACAAAGCACTGCACCCCAAATAGAGTTGCCAGATCCAGGTGGGGAAACTCCTGGAGATTTGGGGGTAGAGCCTGGGGACGGGAGGGGAGGGACCTCAGTGGGGTACAACGCCACAGAGCCCACCCTCCAAAGCAGCCGTCTCCTCTAGGGGAACCTGCTTTCTGTGGTCTGAAGATATGCTGTAATTCCAGGGGATCCTCATGTCCCAGCTGGAGGCTGACATCCCTAGCCCCTAGGGTTGCCAACCTCCAGGTACTAGCTTGAAATCTCCTCCTATTACAACCGATCACCAGCCAATAGAGGTCCATTCACGTGGAGAAAATGGCCGCCTTGGCCACTGGACTCTATGGCACTGAAGTCCCTCACCTCCCCAAACTCCGCCCTCCTCAGGCTCCGCCCCCAAAGTCTCCAGGTATTTCCCAACCTGGAGCTGGCAGCCCTACTAGCCCCTAATGACATAAATACATTTGAAAGATGCCCGTTAAACATCACTACCAAAAAATGATAAAGTCTGAATCATCTTCCTATATCCAGCTCAATACTTCTTTCCTTGAATGTTCGAACAGGAAGTTCCTTTCTTTAGTACTCAACAAAAAGAGACCACCACCGAACAAAAAGATTCTGTGCCTGTGTCTCCTTCAAGTGTTCTTCTTTCACCCTTGAGATCTTATCCGTTACCTTGACAAACCATTCTTTGCAAATCCCTACCTTCGGTGACATACACTGTTTCCAGCATTGTGTCTTACCCACAGTTTTGCTAGACCCCACACTTTTTCAAGACACTCAAAGGGAACCATGGTGTTACCAACACTGGTATGAGAGCTAGTGTGGTGTAGTGGTTAAGAGCGATGGTTTTGAGCGGTGGACTTTGATCTGGAAAACCGTGTTTGATTCCCCGCTCCTCCACATGAGTGGCGGAGGCTAATTTGGTGAACCAGATTTGTTTCCCCACTCATGCACACGAAGCCAGCTGGGTGACCTTGGGCTAGTCACAGCTCTCTTAGAACTCTCTCAGCCCCACCCACCTCACAGGGTGTCTGTTGTGGGGTGGGAAAGGTGATTGTACGCTGGTTTGATTCTCCCTTAAGTGGTAGAGAAAGTCAGCATATAAAAACCAACTCTTCTCCTTCTTCTATTTCCTAGTTCTTGAGTCTATCAGGTTTTGTGTGTTTTGCTGTGTGTAGGTGTGTGTTTAAAGTGGCTTTTACCAAAAAAAAAAAAAAAACCAAATTAATCTTAAACCAAATCTTCTCTTTATTGAGAGTTTTTCACAGGGATTTGATCTCTGTATACGAAGGGTAAAAGATCCTTGTTACCCCATGCCTCTTGCAAAATATAAGCCATTTATGCATGGGAGGTTTTGCCTTGGATTCGCTACTCTACATGGGGGCTTATTTTTTAGTTTTAAGAATTTGAATAGTCTCCCCAGCTAATTGCCCAACCAAAAGAGGGAGATAATTTAATTTGGGTAACATTCCAGGGTTACAGGCAGAGGTCTTTCACATCAGCTACTGTCTGGTCCTACACCTAGCGATGCTGGGGATCAAACCTGGGGCTTTCTGCATGCCAAGCAGGTGTTTTACCATGAAGCCACAGCCCCTTCCCAAAACCGATGAAGCTGCCTTACACTGGATCAGACCATCAGTCCATCAAGGTCAATATTGTCTACTCAGATAGGCAGTGACGTCTTTCCCATCATCTACTGCCTGGCCTTTTTAACTGGAGATGGTTGGCATTGAACCTAGGACCTTCTGCATGCCAAGGAGATGCTCTACCACTGAGCCACAGCCCCTACGCACCTGGGACAGGTTTATAGCAGAAAAGTCTGGGTTGGCATAAGGACAAAAAGAAAGGCTATGCTGGATCAGATCAAGGCCTATCAAGTCTAGCAGTCTGTTCACACAGTGGCCAAACCAGGTGCCTCTAGGAAGCCCACAAACAAGATGACTGCAGCAGCACTATCCTGCCTGTGTTCCAAAGAACCTAATATAATAGGCATACTCCTTTGATCCTAGAGAGAATAGGTAGGCATCATGACTAGTATCCATTTTGACTGGTAGTCATGAATAGCCCTCTCCTACATGAACATGTCTACCCCCCTCTTCAAGCCTTCCAAGTTGGCAGCCATCACCACATCCTGGGGCAGGGAGTTCCACCATTTAACTACGCGTTGTGTGAAGAATTACTTCCTTTGATCTGTTTTGAATCGCTCACCCTCCAGCTTCAGCGGATGACCCCGTGTTCTAATATTACGAGAGAGGGAGAAAAGCTTCTCCCTGTCCACTCCACACCATGCAAAATTTCATAGACCTCAGTGAGTAGCCGTGTTAGTCTGTCTGCAGTAGTAGAAAAGGGCAAGAGTCCAGTAGCACCTTAAAGACTAACAAAAACATTTTCTGGTAGGGTATGAGCTTTCGTGAGCCACAGCTGAAGAAGTGAGCTGTGGCTCACGAAAGCTCATACCCTACCAGAAAATATTTTTGTTAGTCTTTAAGGTGCTACTGGACTCTTGCCCTTTTCTACTTCATAGACCTCTATTGTGTCTCCCCTTAATCGCCTTCTTTCCAAGCCAAACACCCCTAAGCCTTTTAACTGCTCCTTATAGGGCAGTTGCTCTATAGCCCCCTGACGGTTTTGGTTTTCCTTTTCTGCACCTTCTGCTCTCAGGCTGAGATTCTCCGGACGGCCCTGATGCCTTGGTTCTCTACCTGTTAAATGGGGGGAAGGAAAGGATTCTTCCCTGCAGCTGCGAGTTGAGCAGCCCGTTCATGTCTCGGGGGTGTCTCAAAACGCCACGTTGGCAGAGGAGGAGGAAAGAGCCAAGCCTTTCTTCTGATCCAGATGAGGGAACAGTCTCAAAGAAGCACAGGGTGCGGTCCTGCCATCCTCACCAATGCCCAGAGAAGGTCAGTCTGAATGCTCACTCTAGACTGAGCAGCCCACTGCGGAAGCCGTTGACAAAATGTTTAGAGAAAAGAGGCATCGATGATTATTTCAAACGCCACCCCCACCCCCTGCCAGCACATTATCTCTTTGTTCCATCTCTGGCACCGCGATGCGCTGTTCAGGCTTCCCATTCATGCTGCATTATAAATCCGGGAAGGAACACTCAACATCTCATGCATGCGCAAAAGGGACATCGATTCCACTCTCACTTTTCAAAGGCATCACAATACCGCCCTTGCCAGAACTTCAGGTACAATTTGAGAGCCAGGAGAGAACCTCACGCAAAGGCCTGTTTTTCCGACCCTCCCGTATTTTTCTGAATGGGTCCCTTGGAAGCGGAAGGGGGGGGGAAAACCCCATTCATCTTTTCCTGCGTTGATGTTTCAGCCTGTGCTGGATTTTTCAGGGGTGTGCGTGGAATAATTAGCATCAGCATCACCTTGACGCAGACGGGCGGTGTGTTGGGATAATGAGGGATCCTTGCCCTGCACCGCTAGCGGAGATCAGAATGCGGAGCCTGTTCTTTGCCCATGCTGGTAGCGTAAGGTGTCAGTCAACAGCCCCTGTGGTCTGCAGGCCAGCCCCTCTGCCCCTTCTGCGGATTCAACCTGCTGCTTAGGGGCCTCGGAAGGCACATCAAACGCAACTGGTGCAAATGATGCGACTCGCATTGGGCATCAAAACAAACCTCTCCCCTCCCTACGAAAGCTCTCTCGTGTTCCTCCCTTGACTATGGCGGGTGGTTTGTTTTGTTTGTCCATTTTTTCGTACAGCAGCATGCACACGGTGCTTGATGGGGGGACACACAAATAAAACAGGTGCCTGCTTTGAGGACCGTACCATCTGAATGTAAGGTGGTGGGGGAGTAACAGAGAGAGAAGAAAAGCCAGAATTCCAGGCTGTGAAAGGGAGGAATGGGAGAAGGCAAGAGGAACAAGGGACATATTGGAAGAAGAAGAAGAGTTGGTTTTTATATGCCAACTTTCCCGACCACTTAAGGGAGAATCAAACCGGCTTACAATCGCCTTCCCTTCCCCTCCCCACAACAGACACCCTGTGAGGTAGGTGGGGCTGAGAGAGCTCTAAGAGAGCTGTGACTAGCCCAAGGTCACCTAGCTGGCTCCATGTGAAGGAGTGAGGAAACCAACCCGGTTCACTAGATTAGTGTCCACTGCTCCAAACCACTAAACCATGCTGGCTCTAATCAGAAGAAGAGCCCTGCTGGATCTGAGCAAAGATCTGTCTACTCTGGCATGCTGTGGCCACCCAAATGGCCTAGAAATATCTCAGAGACCAAAGCCTCCTTCCTTGTTATTACCCTTCAGCAACCAGTACTCAGCATCTTTTCATTGTGGTTGTTTTGCAGTCAAGTCGTAGTCTACTTAACAGCAACCCTGTAGGGCAGGGTGGTTGAACTTATTTATTATGAGGGCCAGATATGACATAAATGCCACTTGGTTGGGCCGAACCATGCTTTGCCAGCACAGATCAGGACTGGGGTGGGGGTGGCTGCCTTGGCTGGCTCGCGGGCCAAATACAAGCTTTCAAGGGGCCAGATCCGCCTGCGGGCCGCATGTTTGACACCCCTGCCATAGGGTTTTCAGGACAAGAGATGAACAGAGGTGGTTTGCCATTGCCTGGAGAGCCAGTGTGGCAAAGTGGTTAAGAGCGGCAAACTCTAATCAGAAGAACCGGATTCAGTTCCCCACTCCTCTACATGAAGCCTGCTGGATGACCTTGGGCTAGTCACAATTCTCCCAGAACTCTCTCAGCCCCACCTACCTCACAAGGTGTCTGTTGGGGGGAGGGGAGGTGATAGTAAGCCTCTTTGAGACTCCTTAAAAGGCAGAGAAAAGCAGGGTATAAAAACCAACTCTTCTTTGGGAAGGGCTGTGGCTCAGTGGCAGAGCATTTGTTTTGGGGAGGGGCTGTTGCTCAAGGGAAGAGCATCTGCTTGGAATTCAGAAGGTCCCAGGTTCTATCCCCAGCATCTCCAGTTAAAGCAACTAGGCAAGTCGGAGATGTGAAAGGCCTCTACCTGAGACCCTGGAGAGCCGCTGCCAGTCTGAGTAGACAATACTGACTTTGATGGACCAAGGGTCTGATTCAGTATGGCAGCTTCATGTGTTCATGCGATTCTGTGTAGCAACCCTGGACACCTGCTTAGCTTCTGAGATCTGATGACATCGAGCAAACCTGGGCAGTCTTGGTCAGGACATTCAGCGGTATACTGCCCCTGGATACGGAGACCTCTCTCCTTTTAAAACCATGAATCACATGACGCTTCTGCATGGAAGGCACAGATCCCTGGCCCCACTCCAAAGCTGGTGGCCAGCACCACATCCTACTGTGATGAGTTCCGTCAGTTAATAATGTGTGGTGTGAAGGAATGCGTTCTTTTGTCTGTACTCTGCAGCTGTACGTAGAGAGGCATCACTTGTTCTCTCCCTGCCGGATTACTCAGTACTTGATGACTAGCGACTGACTGTATGAAATGACTACCGTGAAATTGTTGGGAGATGATGTGTGATCTATGAGAGATTGTTGACAACGGTGCACCTGGGACTGTCCTCCTC